>NW_026262593.1:69595571-70931196 GCF_021869535.1 Mytilus californianus | reverse complement strand
AATCTGCAACAATGCAGTTTTAAAATGCAAACTTTTGTTGCATAATTCCGTACATGAAGTTAATCTCATGTCTTTACTATGATGAAGATAAACAAACAATATCCTGCAAGATTTTATATCTTTATCTTGGCAAAAAATAAAGCAGAGGAGCATTGCTCATTGTTAACTTTAGTTCTTTGCTTTTGAAAAAGAAAAAGTACAATATGATAATAGTGTTGTAAATTGTGAGAAGTATGTTGCCAACATATCAAAAAAATACTAGTTGATATCAAATATTAAAAAAGAAAGATCAAAGGATCTTCTAAAAAAAAAAAAAAAAAAAAAAAAAAAAAAAAAAAAAAAAAAAAAAAATTTTATGACTGACATGCATTGGTCAGATGTAGATTCCTTTTTTCATGGATACTTTTTATGATGTTGACATAACATGCATAGTGTTACCAACCATGCAAGGGCTGTATAGTCAGTCAAGGACGTTAAAACTTCCTTATATATGCATAGTGTGGAAGAAAATAAAAATAATTTCCATTGGATGGTTTTATCTTTGCCTTGAAATTCATCAATGTAGATTTCAGATTATGAATAAAATTATTTGACACTTGTAAAATGATACATTCATGTACATTTATTACCATGTCTGTATAAAAGATATCCACACATAGTTGAAATAAGACAATAGAGTTTTTAGTCTTATATCTTGGCATTGTTATAACATTAATTATGAATATAACAAACAAAGCCTAAGAACATGTAGAATAGATAAACAGTTATTTTTTTCTGAAGAAATAGTTCAAAGTTATTGTTCTCATTAATCAGAACACAATTGTAGATCCTGATCTTGCTGTCTACAAGGTATAAGTAATAGTAAACAACTATTTACTGTAAAATATAGTTTGAGATACAGCTATAAAAATTATTTAGATTCTGCCAAGAAAGGAAGATTCTTTTCAAAAGTCCATATTTTGACTTGCAGATAATATTGTATAAATGTGCTTATTTTGATAAGACAAATTGTGCTTTACAATCTCAGTAATGATACTAGATATGATAAGCTATAATATATATTTATTAGATTGCAAATGGTAGCAGCAATGAATGTTAAAGAAGTTGAACTATACAAATGAAAACAGGAAGATTTTTCTCTCAACATGCAAATTTTGCTTTGATGTTGGACATGAAATATCTGACTTGTATTCCTTTTAAAAAAGGAATATTATAATGTACATTGGATATGTGCATCACTAATCTTTATGTGACTAAGTGTTGCCTTGTTATAGGCTAAGTCATATCTCTGTAAACAATTGTATACAAGTGTTTAGGGGACTAACCCCTTACACATTTTTAATGTCAGATAGCAAATACTGAAGAAAGTAGTATTACATGAATTTATGTAGAATTTATAAAGTTTCTATAATGATAATCAGATGATTATATTGCATCTATGCATCTGTATTATTGAAATCCATGATGGAAATTAAAATAGAAAATGGTGATCTTTCTAGACTCCATGAACTTGAAATAGAATTGCTATATTGATGCTTTTGTATCATCAGTTAATAAGAATTGACATATTCATAGTATGAAATATATATATATATATTTATGCTCCATCAAGAAATGCAACTTTAAAAAGTATTCTATAAAGCATTAGAATTTGCAAAACAAATTGCAAACTTATATTTTGCTTACCACCTAAATCTGTACATGTACACTGGATTTTCTTTTCAGATCAATTAGAAATTACTCTTCTTAATTACATGTAGTTATATTGCTCTAAATATAATATAGCCATATATAACATTAGATGTATATATATAGAAAAATAGTACATGTAGATGTATCATAAGAATATTGTACAGGAGCAGTTCAAGTCTTGACTGATAGAGGTTAATATACAGTAATAGTTATATTTCTTTTTAATATCCAACATGTGTATGGATATCAGGATGTGTGAAGGTCATTTTCAAATGTGACAGTTTACAATGAAGTATAAACTTGGTAACCCTTCTCCACTTCTTTTTTAAGAAAATTATCAGATTATCAGATGAGTGTTCACAGAACAGTATTACTTAGATCTTAGGATTTTTAAAATACGCTGGATCAAGTTTTAATTCTGGATATATTGATCTATATTTATTCTTATAACATAAGATATTAAATAGCTACACTGTTTTTTGTATAATTTGTTTATACTTAATGAAATATCATAACGATGATACTTTTGAGATGATTTACTTCAGAATGTTACATTAGATGCAGTATGTATATGTCTACTAGACCTAGTCTGTATGAAGTGTTGGACTTTAAGATTCAATTTATTATCAATACTGTTTGATATATATATACTATTCATATACTATTCATATACTACATACTCATTGTCATAAACAAACATGGAATGTAAATTTACTGAACCCGACATCAAATACTATATTGTAGTTGGTATATTCCTGATACAAATGAATAAGAAGAAATTTGTAAATATAGTCACTTTATTAAGTGTCCTGAATAAGATCTACAGTAGAGGCTGATCATCTTTGACATCTACATGTAGTTTTAAACAAGTCAACCTTTAATTAACAGGTGACCTTAGTGTGACAGTAATCACCTATTTATGATTTTTTAATATGACTCAGAGAGGAGTTTTTGATTGCTAAGTTATGTTAAAGTTATGAATATTAACACTATTTGAAGCTTTCGTTGCTTACTTGAGCTTTTGAATCAATTTTTCTGTTCTTACAATATTAAAGACAGACTGAATTGCAAATGTCATGCAAAGAGATAATACTTGTAGAACTTGCAGTGACAGTTTTTAGCTTGTAAATATACTAGATATTTTACCATGAATTAATATTAGATAAATCAGATATACATAATAATGAAAACTTCAGAAAATCTGTATCTGGCAGTGTTTACATCGTTACTTAAACTACTGTCTCCTGAATTTGTCTTCAAATTCTTGTTTTTTCATACACATCTGAACTATAGAGAGTGTTATGTTAGAAGTGTACAAAAAAGAAGGGCTAAAGAATTAAAACCCTTTCAAATATTTAAGAAAAGTGTTGCCGAATAATATGTCAGTAGATATTTAGATATACAATTAATGGGTTGTAAGCAAGTATCAGGCAAATGTATTTTTGAAAATTCAAAACTTGTTATATAGATATAGGAAGATGTGGTATGAGTGTTATGCTCTTTATATAGTTAAGAAAATTTGTCTTGAATGTCTAGAATAAGTTATTATTCTTGAAAATAGTGAAATTCTAACTACAAAATATATTGAGAGAAATAGATATTTTGTTGTATATTTATTTTCAAAATTGAATGTTTTTGAAACTATTTATTTTTTATACCTATTGGTATTGGTATACAATATTGGTACTTTAACTTAATATTTAGATTATATTTATTATTAAGTCAGAAAGATTAGTTAGATTGACTACTATCTTATCTCCAGTATATTCTGGACTGATTCAGCAAATTCTGATTTGCTCTCTGTTAGTTGTTCAGGGAACTACTTGTTTGTGCCAACACTTTGAATATGCTATAGTTACATCCTCGAAGAGCCGAGGAGCGTAATTAGTAGAATGGACTCTCATCCAAGTATAACTTGGAATATGAAGGATGAGAGTCATTCTAGTAATGGAGCCTGAGGCTCAAGAGGATGTAACAATTTACCCACCCAGTTTGGAGGGTACTGTTTGCCCATCCCAATTGTTTTGGTTGCACAAACAAACTTTGAATCATGATTGGCACAGGTAATAGCCGCAGTATTTATAGCTAGGTATAGCTACGTCATACCCATAGGTCAAGGATTTTGACCTCTTTTAAATGAGATGCCTCGTTGTACATCGGGAAATGAATGCTATAGTTACATCCTCTTGAGCCTCAGGCTCCATTACTAGAATGACTCTCATCCTTCATATTCCAAGTTATACTTGGATGAGAGTCCATTCTTGTTCTAAATAACTGATCATGAAATGTTATAAAAGTCTCAAAGACATTTGGAGTTTGACTCAATGCAGTTTATGTTTTGTCTTGTAATCCCATTTCTATTGTTATCTTGATCTTTGAGCTATTTGCCACAAATGAATTGCATTGAAAAATATTATTAATAGAAAAAAAAGAAGAAACCAAAGGGAAGTCCTTTTTGGTGTAAAACCGTCTGTATCTATGAACAAGTCTATAGTTCTTGTTTTTTTTGAAAAGTTAAGTTTCAGTTTCATCAACAGGCTAACACAAAGTTTCACAAACTTGTTCCAAATATCAGATCATGAAAGGTCATAAAAGTATCAGACTTTTGGAGTTTGACTCAATACAGTTTATGTATTGTCTTGTAATCCCATTTTGATTGTTACCTTGATCCTTGAACTATTCACAAAAAAACAAACTGCAATGAAAAATATTATAAATAGAAAAAAAGAAGAAACTAAAGTGAAGGTCCTTTTTGAAGTAAATCTGGCTGCATCTATGAACAGGTCTATATGTTATGTTGTTTTTGAAAAGTTAAGTTTCAGCTTCATAAACAGGCTGACATAAAGTTTCACAAACCTTGTTTAATATATATTTAAAGTTTACCATTTACAATCACGGGAATTGTCCCAAATGTTTGTCTTTGGAACAATTTTTAATTGACGCTATATTTAAAGTCTGATTCCAGTGCTTGTGATAGGCATTTTTAAAACCACTTATATTAAGCTTGCGTCATTTGAAAAGTTATTTTAATAGATTATGCGAATTTCAGAACATACGATTTGCAAACAAATTTGTCCTGCTTTCTGTGTTTTTGTTGACAACTTAATATGTAACGATTGGATGTTAAAGATATATCGTTTCCTCTTAATTGTTCCTTTTTAAAGTTGTTAACGACTTATGTTTTCTTTTAGATTGTGATATTTAAATCAATTTGTTTAGTTTTACATATATCTTGCAGGTTATTGCGAGCCTTTATACCTCAACTTGTAAATTTGCATGATATTTGCTGATACTTTTGTATCTATTTTGAGTTCTTGTCTTTCTTTTTGCTTATATACGTTGTCTATATTCCATTTTGTGTTTCTTTGTTGAAACAGTTATTTGTTTTATAGTGATTAAGATTATATTTTACCCATAATGTCTATTGTCTTGCTCACACATTGTTGTCACTATAATGGAATTTTATGCGACTTTCATACTAATGAGAGGTTTAGCTAGCTATAAAACCAGGTTTAATCCACCATTTTCTACATAAGGAAATGCCTGTGTCAAGTCAGGAATATGACTGTTGTTTTCCATTCGTTAAATGTGTTTGAGCTTTTGATTTTTCATTTTACAAAAGACTTTCCGTTTTGAATTTCCATTGGAGTTTGGTATTTTTGATATTTTACAATTTATAAGGAACATTGAGGTATGATTTAGCAACATCTGACCAGCAGTTCTAGAGGAAAAGATATTATGTAAGTTGACGGAGACAACGACGACGGACGCTTGATGATTGCTTGATGATTGCTATAGCTCACGATAGCCCTTTGGGTCAGATGATCCTAGAACAACACCTGTTCGTATTTTACACCACTTTCTCTGTGATGTGGAAATCCAAAAACGAACCTTAAAATCGGGCGGAAAAAAAGGCGGAAAGACATTTATAACTAAACTAAAGTTATCGGCGGTCCACTTATCACGGAACCTGTCATAAATTAGATACATCGTCAGCAGTTTTCCTTTGTCCAAACATTATCAAAGAAGTAGTCGTCAACGTATTGCAATGATGGTTTCTTTTCAATTGATTCACTAGTTCATTGTGTCTAAACTACCCCGGCAGAAAATGTTTGATCTCAATAGTATCTAGTCCGGTACGGTGACGGGCAATCAACAGACAGAGAAAAGGTAGAATTTCTCTTATTTATTTGTTTTTTTTATGATACTGAAGAATATAAAATTGAGAATGGAAATGGGGAATATGTCAAAGAGACAACAATCAGACCAAAGAGCAGATAACAGCCGAAGTTAACCAATGGATCTTCAACGCAGTGAGAAAATTCCTCAACCGGAGGTGGTCCTCAGCTGGCCTCTACATAAAATTGTGTACTGGTTCAGTACACATATGAATATTTTCGATTATGAGATGTAATATTTTCTACAACCGCTTTAGATTAATGGAGAAATATGTAAAAACACATCAAAATGGTGAATCGAGTGAACCTTGCCGCGAATTTGTTTAATTTCTTTTTAAATTGAGCACATTGTACGGAAAGAAAAGAACGGAAAAAAAAGATATTAACACAGAGGTTGCATGACTAATTGCTATAAGCACCTCAATATTGTATTTCTGTGCATGGGACGAAAGAAATGGGTCATGTCAATATGAAAGGACCCTGTTTGGTCAATGTTGTTTACTACATAAGGACCCGGTTTTGTCTCAGTATAGGACCCGGTTTTGTTTTGTTTTGAAACCACAAAATTATGAATTTACGTTAACACGGATCTGAACATTGCCCGTCGGAAGAAATTAAATAATTATGTGAGTCAAAAAGATGTTAATATTTTTATGAAGATGTTATTACAATACAAACATGTCTTGTTAAAATATATTTTAAACGGAACTTTTCGAAATACGGAGTAGTCATTTTTCGAATGCTATACGTATACCTTATTGAACTTATCTTCGAACTAAGTTTAAATGGAAATAAATACTTTATAACATGTACTTACATTAATTCCTTATGATGTTTGTTTGTTGATGTAAAAATAAGAAGATGTGGAATGATTGTCTAACCATATCAATATAGATAGTATGCTTTACTATACTATACGCTATGTTTAAAATACATTTACTCATTTATTCATTCAATGACGGATAGTGAGAGACAAACTTACAAAGTACGCAAATTCTAAACTTTCCTATTAGAATCGAAATAATTCTATTACGCCATGCTCTATGGTCATTTTAAAATGGGCAGGCATTATATTTGTCAATGTTTTATACCTTGTTAACGCTTGGTTTAAAAATATTAACAAATATAATGCCTACCTATGTTATAATGAGCATAGAGCATGGTACGGAAGAATTATTTCTTTTTATAAATAAAAATTGATTTGCAACATTATATATCTTCGTCTTCTTTAGAACAACCTAAGTGGCAATTTAGCCCGTGAAATATGACAATGAGATAACTTTCCATCAGAGACCACATGACGTGTAAGTTAACAAATATAGGTTACTGTATGGCATCCAACAATGAGAAACGCCCATACGACATAGCAAACTCAAAAAGGGCCCGAAATGAAAATGTAAAAAACAAAAACAAACGGGAAAACTAACGACCTGATTTATGTACATAATAAAAAACGAAAAACAAATATGATATACAGCAACAAAAGAAAACCACCGATTTACAAGCTCCAGGATTCGGTCCTGGCACACACAGAATGGCGGGGTTGAACGTGTTAGCGCACACCCCCCCCCCCCAAAAAAAAATAAAACAAAAGAAATAAAAACTGGTTTAACAGCACAACATAAAAACAAACTATAAAAATCAGTTAGTTGAAATTTTTTAACTAATTTAATTACAGAGCCTCTATAGTTAATGTGCGATATGTCTCTGTTTTTCTTCTTTATTCAATTTTGTGATGGTTTACGATATAGTTACATTATATATGGCGGATCAAGGGGGAGTAGAGGGAGTAGGCCCCCCTTTGTCGGTGACTAGAAATAATAATTCTATTATGTTTTTCACAATTAATATATTATTTTTTATTTAGCAAAAGTTGGTAAAAAAAGTTTCCCTTGCTACGCTCGGCGATATAAAATTCGTTTTATGAATACGCCTTAAATCTTCGGTTCAGCCTTGCATATTGACAATTTTTAAATTGATCATCTTGTTTAAATTATAGAACATTTGTCAATAACGGTAATCATTACACAATGAAGAGATAAAACACCGTTTATTTATAAAATTACTGCAATTTTTTTTATGGCCTGAGACTATTATACTAATTTAAGTACTAATACTATACTATACTAATATATAAGTTGTAACAAGGAGGGATAAAAAGGTTTTTAACCCATTATTATTGTGATCCTTTGCGCCGCATGGGAAAACCCTTTTTAGGGCGATCCTGCATGCATATGCATTTGTCTTATTCTTTTGCTTTATAATGAACATTTAGTTTAAGAATATTTACTTTCAAATTATCATATGCCTCCCCCTTTATTTAGAGCGGAACATCAAGATAACCATCGTGATGTCCCAAAAATTGACATATCAGATTGCGTCCTTCAATTTTCAAGGCCGTACACTATCTAAGTTTGAACACTTAAGTGCCAGTCTTTGTAAGAATCAGGCAATTTCGAAAAAAAAATCTAAACATGGCCCCAAAAAAACCCACCAACCTAACCATCCTAATTTAAAGTTACCCTCATTCTGAGTTAAAAATGGTATGTCTTTCGTTTCTACATAGATATGAGAAGATGTGGTATGAGTGCCAATGAGACAACCTTCCATCCAAGTCAAAATTTATAAAAGTAGACCATTATAGGTCAAAGTACAGTCTTCAACACGGAGCCTTGGCACGCAAATAGTTTTTTTAATATAAATTATGTAGATTTAAGTGCCAATCTGCCTAAGAATCAGGCAGTGGTGAAAACATGACAAACATGAACCCACTCATGTTTACATCAGTTTATGTTCAAAATGTATAATAGTGCACGAAACTAACATTCGTCTCATTCTCCTGTTATGGTAATTCAAGATATAATTTGGTTGAAATGCACAAAAAAATTAATATTAAGAAGAGCTAACTCTGTAATTTGCTATCATTCTAACCAAAATGTATCTACAAATTTCTTGAATTACCAGGCACTTAAATCTACATAATTTATATTAAAAAAACTATTTGCGTTACAAAACCTTCATCTCTTTTTAAATTCTCCGTTAAAGTATTAGTTTTTTTTTTATATACAAAACCAAATTGAAATTAGCTTTGTTATAATAAAGCAGGAATTAAAGTGTTGAAGGATTCAAATAAGTTATAAGTTATCCTCTGAAAGAAATTGTTTTTCAACTATCCCTCAAACTCCTGTTGAACGCTAGATTACAATTTCAGTAGTTGTCGTTTGTTTATGTGGTTCATAAGTGTTTCTCGTTTCTCGTTTTTTATATAGATTAGACGGTTGGTTTTCCCGTTTGAATGGTTTTACACTAGTAATTATTTTTGGAGCCCTTTATAGCTTGCTGTTCCGTGTGAGCCAAGGCTCCGTGTTGAAGACCGTACTTTGGCCTATAATGGTTTACTTTTACAAATTGTGACTTGGATGGAGAGTTGTCTCATTGGCACTCATACCACATCTTCTTATATCTATATTCTTCAATATCATTAAAACAACAAATCAATAACAGCAATTCTAACTTTTCTCTGTCTGTTGATTGTCCGTCACCGTACCGGACATTATATTTTATTGAGTCCAAACATTTTTGTCGGGGTAGTTTAGACACAGTGTAGTTTAAGATCTTGCAAGATGATTAAACACTTTACTACTGTTTAAAAACAATTTGATGATATTGAAATATATTTCTGCTGTATCAAGATGAATCTGCTGTTAAAAGTTGATACAACGGTTTTTGTCTTCGTATTTTCAAACTTGCATTTCATTGCATTTGATAAGAGAGTAATACTTTAAAGTAATACGCACTGTCTTTTCTAATATAAATGCGATTCCGGCTGCTCTTTGATCTGTTATAAAGTATCAAGAAGGAGAACACTTTCATACATTACTTATAGTGTGTTCCATGATTATTTTGGCGATTCTAACAGAAAATAAGATCCAGTAATACCAAAGTCTTGCTTCTTTCTGCTTTTGTTTAGAATGTTCAAATATTAAAGCTGCTATATCTGGGTGACCATATTCGCTAGCTATTTGTTCGGGTGATAACATCAATACTTCCGCATCATTTTTATTCTTTATAGCTTTCGTTGTGTAATCTGCGCCTTTCTCCAATAATACTTTTACAATATCTATATGCCCTTCATATCAAGCTTCAGATAAAGGAGATACACAACTCCAATTACATAAATTGATTTCTGCCTTTTTTTCCAGTAACAAGTTTACTACATCTATATGATTATTCTTACAAGCAATAAACAGAGGAGATATTTCATCATCTGAACACTTATTAATGTCTGCCTTGTTGTCCAGTAACAGCTTTACTATATCAACTTGATTATTATGGCAAGCAATAAACAACGGAGTTGTTTGATTATCTGTTCCCTTATCTATGACTGCTTTCTTGTCCAGTAACATTTTTACTATATGTACATTATTATTCTGGCAAGCAATAAACAGTGGAGATGTTCCCTCATTTGTGCACTTATTTATATCTGCCTTGTTGTCAAGTAACAGCTTTACTTTATGTACATTGTTATTCTTACAAGCAATAAACAGTGGAGATGTTCCCTCATCTGTGCACTTATTAATGTCTGCCTTGTTGTCAAGTATCAGCTTTACTATATCAGCTTGATTATTATGGCAAGCAATAAACAGGGGAGTAATTTCATTAACTGAACCCTTATTTATGTCTACTTTCTTGCCCAGTAACATTTTTACTATATGTATATGATTTTTCTGGCAAGCGATAAAAAGTGGAGATAATCCATTATGTGTACACTTATTTATGTCTGCTCCGTTTTCACGCAACATCTTTACTATATGTATATAATTATATTGGCAAGCAAGAAATAATGGAGATGCCCCATTATCTATACACTTATTAACGTCCGCTTTGTTGTCCAGTAACATTTTTACTATATTTTTGTATCCTTCTTGACAAGAAATAATCAGTGGAGATGTTCCAAAATATCTACACTTATTAAATTTGCCTTGTTATCAAGTAACAGCTTAACTGCTTCTTTGTGATTGTTTTGACAAGCAATAATCAAGGGAGATGTTTCATCTTCTGCACACTTATTTATGTCTGCCTTGTTGTCCAGAAACATCTTGATTATATTAACATGATTATTCTGACAAGCAATAAACAGGGGAGATGTTCCATTATCTGTACACTTGTTAATGTCTGCCTTGTGGTTAAGTAAAATATCTACTGTATCAACATGACCGTTGTGACAAGCACTACACAGGGGAGATGTTTCATTATCTGTACACTTATTAATGTCTGCCTTGTGGTTCAATAGAATATCTACTGTATCAACATTGCCATTCTGACAAGCAGCAAACAAGGGAGATGTTCCATCATTTGCACACTTATTTATGTCTGCTTCGTTATCAATTTACATTTTTACTATATCTGAATGGTTTTTCATACAAGCAAGAAACAATGGGATGTCCAATTATCTTTACACTTATGTACATCTGCTTTGCTGTCCAATATCAGCTGTATTATATCTATGTGACCATTTTGACAAGCAATACATAATGAAGATGCTCCTGTATCTGTACGCTTATTTATATCTGCCTTGTTGTCCAGTAACAACTTTACTATATCTAAATGATTGTTCTGGCTAGCAATAATCAGTGGAGATGTTCCATTATTTGCACACTTATTTATATCTGCGTTTTTGTCCAGTAACAACTTTGCTATATCAACATGGTTATTCTGACTAGCAAATAACAGTGGAGATATATCTTTATCTGTATACTTATTTATGTCTGCCTTGCTATCGAGTAACAATTTAACTATGTTTCTATACCCTTCTTGACAAGATATAGTCAGTGGAGATACTCCGTCATGTCTACATATATTAACGTTTGCTTTGTTTTCTAGTAACATCCTTACTACAAACTCATGATTATTCAAACAAGCAATAAATAAGGCAGATGTACCATCATCTGTACATTTATTTATGTCTGCCTTGTTCTCAAGTAACATACTTACTATAGTTTTATATCCTCCTTTACAAGACGCAATCAGTGGAGATTCACCTGTTACTTGACACTTATTGATATCCGCCTTGTTGTCCAGTAACAACTTCCCAATATCCTCATGATTAAACTCACAAGCAATCAGCAGGGGAGATGTTTCCGTAACTGTGCATTCATTAATGTCTGCATTGTTGTCTAGTAAAATCCTGACTATATCTATCAATCCATTTTGACAAGCAATGAATAGTGGAGTTACTCCTTCATCTCCATGCTTATTAATGTGTGTATTGTTTTCCACTAAAATGTTTACTATATCTATATGTCCTGTTTGACAAGCAATACACAGCGGAGATAATCCTACAGCTATTAAATTATTAATGTCTGCCTTGTGGTCAAGTAACATATTTACTATATTAGTATGTCCGTTTTGACAAGCAACATACAGTGGATGTATTCCACCGTCTGCACACTTATTAATGTCTGCATTGTTGTTCAATAATAGCTCCACTATATCTGTATATCCCTTCTCACAAGCCCCAATCAGTGGAGATTCTCCTGTCTTTATAACCTTATTAACATCTGCTTTGTTTTCAAGTAATATATTTACAATATCTATATATCCGTTCTGACAAGCAAGAAAAAGTGGACATATTACACCTTCTGAGCACTTATTAGTATCTGCCTTGTTGTTCAATAAAATCTTAGCTATTTCAATATGTCCCTCTTGGGATGATGCATGTAGAGGACTCACACCATTGTATGTACAGAGGTTCACGTCAACATCATGATATAGACACCATTTAGTGAAACGAATATCACCGTTAAAGCTACAATATAACAGAACTGTACCTTTGAAATCGATATCATAGGTTTGTGCTAATTGACTCTGGAATGCTATATGAAGTGCATTCACATAACGAAAAAACAGTTGTCGAAACTTTGGTATGACCATATTTTTATTATTGAACACAGGAAAAAGTCTGCAATCAATCCAGTCAGCAATCATTCTTTCAATGTACATTTGATGGTATTTAGGTGGAACAATAGTAATGAAGCTGTCCATGTCGTCTCTTTTTTCAAATAAAAATCTTTCCATAATAAAATGACTTTTTGCATTTTTGATAACACACTTAATCATTTTTTCCCCAAAATAATAGGACAAAAAATCAAATAGTTTATCATGGATTGTTTTGTATACACCATGTTCTTTCTTGATGAATGTGCGTTCAAGCGAATTAAGTTCATCCAATAATATTAACCTTGATGTTCCTTTATCTAGTTTACATGCCTCACATATGTTCTCTATAACATTTTTCAAAGCTGTACCTATCTCATCTGTTAACACACCCTCTACCAAACAATTGTTAGACATTACACATAATGCCAAGGCACAGTATTTACTGAAAAGTCCGTTTTTCCTCAGTTGTTCTATCTCTGCTTCATAAACTGAAAATGGATTTTTGAAGAAATCTCTATTATCAAGTTCAGGATTATCATGATTCAATTTGCACAGAAGTGGAAAACAATCATATCTATCACAATATTTGATTATTTCCGATGCTTCTGATTCAAGATATAATTCTGCTATTAATAGTTTTTCTGTTTGTGACAGGCACAACTCATCTGATAACAAATTACAAACGTTGGTTCTGAACAATTTAAAAAAATCAAATTTTTCATCTTTGAACACTTGTAATCGACAGGCTACAATGATTTTTGTTAGTTTATTTTTAATGATCTCTTCAACAAGTTTAATTACCGGTTCCCAGCTGTTCAGGTCAGATTGGTTTATAGAATATGTTCCACAAAAGTCATCAATAACAAATAATGTCTTCTGATCGGGGTTGTAAAATTTAACAATGTCATGTGGATTGGTTACCAGTAGTGCATCATACCCTTCATCCTTCATTTTCAAAACCACATGTCAGAGAGTTACTGTCTTTCCAACACCAGAAATAGCTGTGATAGTTACGCAACTACTTTCATGAACACTTTCTAGCACATATTGTGCAGCTCTGGTCTCTATAAAATTAATACCTTTCGTCTGCCACTGATCCAATATCTTATTGTGTTTATCTAAAAAATAAAAAAGTCACAAATGAATAAATGGTCAATTGAATTAGAATTAAATTTATTTTATAGAAATGATTACTATTTAGCATCATTGACCAGACGCGTCTGGTGCAGTACAATTGGTTCGTTTCATGTTATTATGTAAGCAATAACCACAACAAATAAACATCGCAAAAAGGGTCGATCTGCCTCCCCGTTATATCATACACGTAGGAAAAATGGTTTACTTTTTACAAATTGTGACTTGGATGGAAAGTTGTCTCATTGGCACTCATACCACAATTTCTTATATCTATATATAGGAGAGGATTAAAACAGGCGATAAATATCAAATGGAAACTATCTGTTTTCTGAATCAAAAAAAACTTGAATCCTTTACTTACAAACTTGCCACACATCAATATAATTGAAGTAAATAAAGGACTGCAAACTTCATTTGTGTTTCATCGAACAGATGATGTTTCTATTTAGAGATCCTAATCCGATTTAAACTTCAGTTAATCAGGAAATCATCTTTCCTGTCTAACTTAAATGGTAAATTGCAGTAAAATTGCATGTTGTAATAGAGATCAGTGGCACACACATTTCTGAGAAGAGCGGTTCAAAAAGGTCCTAGGATAACTGGAGAAAAAGATATACGATACAAGTCGAAATAAGTGAGCATTGCGTCCTGTAAAACAATTTTGCCGCAATATAGGTGTATGTCCTTACATCTTATGTTCCAAGGTACCGTTGAATTGTCTAGTTGCTTTGTTCTTAGCTCTTTACATTCCTCCTCCATATTTGGACCACCAAGTCGTTTTACAGCCTAGGAAATTGAAAAAATAACACACTGTAAGTTTTTGATAGACAATAAGAACCCAATACATACAGGATAATAATGGACTTGTGAGTGTTTTTGTGTTCAACTGAAATGCGTTTATTTCATTAAATTAAAACTTTCTGCTGTAAATTAAACAAGATATGCATAAGTTTTTTTTAATGATGGATATATCAGCTTATTACATGGACTGTGTTGCAAATAAAACATTATGTGTGCTTAAACACTGTCATTTTTTTGACGCCCTGAACTGTACAGACCGAAATGTCTCGAGTAAACAGAGTTATCTATACATTTACCACCAAGGGACTCAATATTTAACATTAGGATACTATTCCAGACACAGTTAAAGTAGTAAAATTTTACTATGTATTATCAATTCAAATCATCGAAAAAGACTGTATGGTTTTTTAGAATATATTTCTAGGCTCAATAAGCAAGGAGGATATATCAAAGATAAAAATGGGTCTTGATATACTAGTACCGGTATTGATACTCTAAACAACGAGTCAGTGCTCCGTAATTAGGTCATTTGGATGTACGGTTATATGCCGATAATATTCGAACGACGTGTCCCTAGTGTCCCATCACAGGTCATCTTTCATAGAAATGAAGGACAAAACAAGTATCATTTCATCGAGAACTGGCGAATTGAGTATCAATATCTGTACTGTAATATTACAAGTCACGTCAGACAAGACCGTGAATGTGTGAAATATTTTTGTTTTTCGGAAATTGTTTTGTTATAAACAATGCCGTAAGTTTTCTGAATGAAATTGTTACCCATTTTTCAGGTCGGTGCCATTTATTACTGGCTGATATGAAATTTTTCTCATGTTGAAGGCCTTAAGGTTGCCTTTAATTGCTTACATCAACTTCATTTTATCTTTAGTGGATAGTTGTCTCATTGCCAATTATCCTACATCTCCTTGTTTTTATATATCGAAAATTCGTTATATGTCTAGTCACAATGACATAAGAAGAAACAAATGAGACAGTGATCGTATAAATCTTGTTTATAACTATCGCTGTCAATCATGTGAAATCTAGTTTGCTAGGCACAGATAGGCTTGTTCGATTTTCTACCATATAGAGACAGGACTTAATTCCAAAACATAAATGAAACAACTAAATTTGTAAATAATGTCATGAATTTTTTTTCTTATTGATATATACAATCAATGTTATAAAAATGGCATTGTTACCAGAACAATGTTTGAACCATGAACAACAGTAGACCACACGTTAGTATAAAGGGTGCACACATAATGAATGTTTACATGCTGACAATAAAACCGAACTCACACGTACTGCACACCCCAGTATATTGCAAGGAAAACATCTGAAAACCGAATAAGCAAAGTATCCAGAAAAGAAATTATGCTCAGTAAATCCGTGTAAATATGAACTATTTATTTTCATTTTTTTTCTGTTCGAAGAAATCCCCCAAATTAATTGCAGAAAATTACACCTTAAATAATATGTCCGCTTTATTTCAACATACTATTCTGGTGTCTTTTTATATAAATTATACAAAAAGGCTGATAAGCATATATCTTAAAATATTCAAAACCCATAAAAAGATGCTCTATCAATGTTATTCGGGAAAACTGTTTGTAGTTATGTACATGTTTATTTTATTCATAACGATTTTCAAAGTGACACACAAAACAAGTCCTGTTGTATTTGTTAACACTTGTAAAATCATGATCAGTCTTTTACCAGTATTTCATTGAATATAAATAAAAAAGGTATAAAGCTTTTAATTTTAATTTTGGAGGCATCATACCTGTCGGAATAGGACGAAATTAATAAAAATCAATGTAGCTGAAATATTTGGTAATATATCATTAAATAGTTAAAAACATTGATGAATAACATCTTTCGCATTCTTTTCATTTTAAGTGAATTTCGTACAACAAAATACCACGTGTCACTATACAAGTGTAACCAGAAATGGTTAAAGGAGTTAAGGTCTATACCAATAACATGAAAATATAGGCAGGGACTAAAACGCCGGTTATACTTAATATAATGAGGGCAACTTTAGGTAAGTGTGTGTACCACGTTTCAACGTAATGTTGTCTCTATTTGAACATCACAAATTAAAATACTGGCCACCTAGTATACTGTCCTTAAAAGGATGTGTGACTGTCAAGTAATTTGACCAAATTGGTAAGCTTAAAAAAAACATTACTAAATCACAACCAAGTATTAGAAGATGGGATACAAAACACCATTACCAATACTGTGTATTAAGAGAGGAAAGATTTTCCATTAATATCTGCTAATTCAACCGCTATCTACAGCTAGTGCAAATAAGTGACAATAATCAATGTTGAAGTCACTTGTTCTACTCTCACAATACGCTGCATACTTTCAATATACTTTGCAGTAAAAAAAAAAAATTTACGTCGTTTATAATGTTCGAACCAGTTCTATGTGTTAATGTAATCTTCACCTAAGCTAATACATTATGTTCTCATCCCGCTAATATCATCACAAGCAGTAGTAAAGGACACATAATTGATCTTTCCATCTTCAAAATGAGCTAGCTGGTTTCTGTAATATTTGATTCTTGCTAAGTCAGCTGTTGGTGTCGTATCAGTTCTCGGTGGTAAGTGATCGTATCCACCGGTATGTTGAGATAAGTTTGTTAGGTTCCTGAGTAATGCTGCCATTAAAGTAACATCAAACGTCTTAGAAATTGGTGAACCTGTAAATGCAATGTGTTTCTACAAGTTTTCATATTTACAAATCAATATGAACAGGTTTAAACATATCTTAGTACTTCAGTTGATGAATTTCAGATGCTTGATGAATTAAAAACCATTTATAAATTGATTTTAAATGATGACACATAACAGGATGAAGTGAGATCAATCAGAATGTTTTAAACACGAAAGACTCATGTTTTTTTAACTAGATATGAATACAAGGAGATTTGAGGTAAACGTCATAAAAAAATAACCAAAATAAATCTTCAGGACCAAAAACCGTTTGCAACAATAGAAAAATGATCGCACACTATGTCAAGCTCTACATTGTCCTCAGGCTTTCAAAACTGTGACTAAATAAAAGAAATCATTGAAAGTCCGTTGGCTTCAATTTATCTTATCAAATCAGGAAAAAAAACTAAATTAAAAGTTTTCATGATATATTTCATCTGTTTTGAAAATATAAACTCAAAATAAAAACAAAAAGATTGCATACAATAGTGAAAGCATATTTATTTTACACATTTCTGGCATCGGATAGCATTCTTCCATGGTAAGTATTCCATCAGAAGATGACTGCATGTAAAATTTAGACACATGGACGGAACAACGCCTTTGCATTTTAGTTCTAAATGATAACTTTACCAATATCCAATCGATTCTCTGTCCGTTAAAACTGTTCTTCGTTCGATTAAAATACATTACCAATATAGAAAAAGTCACGTTGCAAGTTTGAGTATTATGGCAGCTGGATTCTTTGTTTTTTAGATGTCAGATAGATGTCTCAGCAAAATATTACAAGACATACATATATTCTTTTATTAATATCAGAAATATGAAAAATCAAAATAAAACCACAATAAAGTATCTTTTACGTACCATTACTGGGAAACAGTAATTTCCATTGAGCTGCAGAAATGACACGCTTTAATTTCAAGTCTTTCAATTTTGAATATTCCCTTTTAACAGAGGCATCTAAGCAAGAAGGATGAAATTCTTTATCGAATAATGCTCGTACAGCCCTCGGTGAAATTCCATTCAACAACAATTGCATTCTCAAATAATTTTCTTCTTCCTGTGAGACATGTGTGGTTGCCATCCTGTTTATTTTATTTCTAAGCGCTTGATGTGATGCTAATTTTTCTTGTTGCCTACTTATTCTAGAATTTCATGTTTCATGCATAAAGTATGGTGTGTATTGTCTCTTTTGTGATTTGTAATTTCCAGCATAAAATGATGCTCTAACTTGCTTCACTTGGTTCGACTATTCACTGATCAACAAAATGTTATTCGAGTTGTCCAGTGATATAAGCGGTCAAAGGAATTCCCCACGTTGTCTCGTTAGCCTCATTATTGTATTTCTTGAAAGGTAGGGTTTTTGTCTATAATTAAAAAAATGCTAATATTTTTGACTGTCATCCTTGTTCTACTGATATTTAAACATTTGAAAATTCCTTGGATAATCTCGCTTGTTTATTCCATCATTTTCAAATAAATGATTACCTCCCTCGCTGTCTGTTTGTACAAATCCGGTAATCATGGTAATGTTATCCCTAACTGTTGAGTTATTCCAGTAATTATATAGTTTTATACTTTGCTGTGCAATATTTAAGAATTCGACTATTTCTAGTGTAGTTTTCGATGCTTCCTGGTTTTTCATTTGCCTTTCTAACTCAAATGTATCTACAGTATTTTTTTTTAGATATTTTCGATTATCTAGTTCTCCGTAATGTCTGTTTTAAGTCCTAGCTGTATATAAAGAATATAAATGTATTACTTATACAAATAAATGAGTGAAGTATTTGTTTTCTAAACATTAACCAATATCGTTAAGATTTATCAAATCATCACTTAGTTTTAACCCATAATGAAATATTTGATAATTGTAAATTCCAAAATTTGAATAGTTGATTTTTATACGAGTGAAATTTTAAAGCTAGCTACAGAACTAGGTTAAATACGCTTTTTTCTACATAAGGAAATACCTGTTTTTGATTGTGCTATTTGATACATAAAGGACTTTCCGTTTTGAATTTTTGTTATTTTCTTTTTTCTATTTTCAATCATTTTAGTCATGTCAAAAGTTTTTTTAAGTACTACAAATTGAATGATTTTACACAATAATCATTTTAAACCTATTGCCATGGTGGCAATGTTTTTTGACAGGTTCATGCATAAAGTCTGCCTTGTATGAATAAAGGAACAAGTTAACAAAAACGATAACATAGTAGGCTACAACAGAAATGCCGAATGTTTGTTAAAATAAAACGACTTTTAAACGTTACGCAAATGTTGTCAATAAAACAAATCAAACATACATATTCATACATGTGCTGATGTTGTCATTTTCAGAGAACTGCAATGTTCGATGTGTCCTGATGTAAAAGAGAGGTGCAAGATGCCAGAGGGACATTCAAACTCATAAGTCGAAAATAAACCGACAACGCCTTGGCTAAAAAAAGAAAAAAAGACCAATAGAAAAACAATAGTACACAAAACACAACATAGAAAACTAAAAACCAAGCAACACGAACCCCACCAAAAACTTGCGGTGATCTAAGGTGCTCCGGAAGGGTAAGAAGATCCTGCACCACATGTGGCATCCGTAGGATATGTAAGTTATTGCACTCAAATGTCTGCTGTTTGTTTGCCATGTCGTCCCATGACTTCTTTCTGAATTTGTGAATGCTTAAACACTGAACGGTCGCCTACAGCTACATGTTGACCAGGACTGCATTATGTATTCTGATCTAATACCAAATGCATTATGTTGAAATAAGCTCATTTCGACAATGAATGTCTCTTTGGTGATGCTGAGATCAACATATCCGAAATCATCCACCACATAAAAACCATGAAATGCTGATGAAACCAAAAAACAGAGTATCACATATATAGTCAAACCGGAAAAATCAGTTCTTTACACGACGGAGATACATTCCTTAATTTGAAATGATTCCACAAATTCAAACAGCCAATTGCAATAAAATAATATGCATATCTACAAGTAATTTTCTGCAGACATGTTCGTGGCAAAACTATTTGAAAGTTTAAAATTAAACAAACTCTGAAAAGTTTATAACACCGAAACAGCCAAAATTTATAATAAAAGTATGGAGCAGAATGTATAGGCAAACTAGATGATTAAAATTCGTATTAAGAACAACAACTGTATAATACTATACTGAAAAGGGGATTTCTTTAGAATAACGCCTTCATTAAATCTGTATTTCGAAAAAGCTATGATTATTCAGTACAATTGTCATATCTTTAAGATGTATTGGTCAAGCTAAATCAATTGGATCAAAATCCCTGATGCACCACACAGAAGGAAATAAATAAAAGAGTACAACATACAAAATATAAATAAGTTATCAAATAATTTTCCAGAAATTTTACGTTTGTTTTAACGGCGATGTTTTACTTTCAAAAGGTGCATCACAAACGGTCGTTGGGGTTTGTTAATGCCGAAAAAGAAATATCAAATAGTTTCCGGACAAATGTAAGTTTACCTTTTAAAATGAATAAGCTTAGAATGAGCCAGCATGCGTTTCAAAGTATACAATATGGACAAAACAATTGAATATATCTTTTTTTCTGCGTTTCGTAGAATTGACAACAAACAATTACGACTGAAACGGAAGGGTAAAAAAGAACAACATAATAATAACACCAAAATCATGAAAAAGATAAAAGAAGTCAATCTCAGCTACAAGGAAGTCCAATGCAGAACGACCAGACAAACTCAGCAATACAAATTTTCAGTGAATGTATTAATTGTTAACACAAAACATAAATATAAGTTTAGAAAAGATTAAAACCGATCAAATCAGATTAGTTGACTCTTATAGTTATTGCTAAAGGTCAATCCGCAGCATTTCCCTTTCTTTTGCATAAAATGGTATTTGAGGTTAACTAATATAATTTCGCCTGATGAATTCATATTTAGACCCATTTTTTTTTCTGGCAGACATTAAAGTTTGATATATAAAAACATTCCCTCAGTTATACTAGGGCTAGAGAATGTATCGTCAATCGTTTAAAAGAAATATGTGGGATTTGAATATTGGTTTACATTCACTAAGGGCTAGTGATGTCACAATAGCAGCGAATTCAAATATCAGCGACAGGTGTTGGAAACGTCATGGTCGTATGATAAGTGTCTCGCAAAGGACGGTTTTGTCGCAGACTTATTGGAACATTGATTAGAAGTGACCAAACATTTATGTATTTGATACTTTTGAGGAAAATATTTTCTATGATGCATTTTTTTGAGTCGTTTTGAGGCGCTCTTTTTTTTTGTTGTGAATTTTTTGTAATTCGTTAGCATGGCAACTGCAACAAATATAAGTTAAGTAATTTTTTTAGATTTAGATTGTTTTTAAGTATAGATCGTTCGGTATACTGTTCCGTCAACATTTTGAGTTTGTTTGGTCTTTTAAGTATTGTACAGTTATTACATCAATATTAATATTTTCGGATTCCTGAATTGAATGGCGAGTATTGACCTAATTCTTGGACTAAATTGTTTAGCCGATAATGTAACTATAATTGTACGTTATTTATTAGAATAAGGCTAAATAATATAATATTTTTTTTCTTAAAAGAAATAACCTATATCTAAAGTAAGTCTTAAATTGATTAATTATATCTATTTAACTGATATATTATATATATGAGAAAAAAATATGATAATGTGCCACATGATCACAAGTAGGTTATCAGTATATCATAACAATGCAAAACTGTATTTTTTGCATTTTTTACTTAATTTTTAGAATTGATAGGTTATTGCTAGTATTGATGTAAAGATAAACAAAGGCAAAAGTAGTAAACCGTTGTTCAATAGTCACAAATCGATTAATCGAAAATAAAACAGGGTTACAAACTAAAGCAGAGGGAAACACATCAACTATCAGATGAAAACAATAGAACAACAGAAACACTTGCTTGCCACAAAAATAAACGCCAAAATACATAGAAACGGACTTTTTTTATAACAACTGACATATTCCTGACTCGATACAGGACATTTTAAGAAACAAATGGTGGGTTGCACCTGGTTTTACGGCTAGCCAAATCTCCCGCTTATATGGCAATGGTAAAAATACCACTAAATTGACAACACTACATGACAAAAATGCAGTACAAACAAACGCAAGAAAACTCAGTACAGAGAAAAACATAAATATATAAAATGATAGTACATTACAACATGTAAACTGCAGAATAATTTATATAGTGTACTAAAGTTTAGAATGAATGACACTGAGCAATGTGAATGTCATCTGCATTTCGTGAATCTCACATGACGGGCACATGTTCTTTAGTTATAAGGAAGTATTTGAAAGAAATAATTGATTTATATGATAAATCTAAGGTCAAGATTTGATAATATCACATGATCATGTAAATTTGGTTATCAGGTTATCATGGATACGAAGGCATGTGAATGAATAGATTATTGTTATTTTTTTAAATGACACTCAGCAATATGAACAAATTTATCGTAGATACTAGGTTGTCACTTGCGTATTTCCTTGTGAATCTCGTTGACCATCATATGTTCATTTAGTATCGATAGAGTAATACTATCTAACTGATTGTACGTAAGGTTAACAGTAGGGTTGATGTATACAAATAATGCATACAAAATATATCAGGATTATAATGAAGTATGACGGACTAGAGTAACTTGCACAAAACGTATCTAACCAAAACTATAAGACGGCAAAATAAAAAGAAGTTGCAGTATAAAGACTGGAAATATTCACCGTACTTTTATATGTTAATCATGTTAATACCAAATAAAAGGGCGAAGGACGGGCGTGTTGTTTTCTGAAATTACCTTTTTTGTGTATTACTTAGGGGAATATTTGTGATGTCAATACTGTCTGTGAACAACATGGTCATCACAAAATAACGAATATGATAATTGATGTAAATATTTACTGCTTGAATGATTAGACTCTAAGTAATATGATTACTGTGTGCAATCATATGACAGAGATAATCAATAACAATTACAATAGAAAAGTGCATTTAATGGAAGCATATATATCAAACATGTTAAACAAAAATCATTGGACTAGGTGACACTTCATAGCCGTTAAAAAGCTTCAATATTTTATTGTATGATGTATTGTTATTCGACTGATGACATTTAAATCCTCCAAGAAATAGCTCAGGTTGCTTCATCTCAGTGTAAACTACCATACTTTTGTATGAAACAACTTGAGAACACATTTGTTTTTTGAAACAATAAAAAATGTCATCTTTATTCCGTTAGATTTTATGTTAAATAAAAATTTCATACTATGGAATGTATACTACTGCCCAATTCACTTCTGGAAATAAAAGTGATTACAAATTATGCAGGTCGATTATAGGTCTATTTGTTCAAAAACAAAATCTTTTCCTTAACAAATAATCAGAATTATTAGTCTACTTACTTCTCGCGGTATTCTAACTGTACAAGGACGTCAACAGAAGTCGAAAATATTTGATTTATATCCATATAAATGATTTATACGAATAATATAAGGTTACTATACGATAAAGTCACATGATGCAACATATGTAATCGTTACATCATAACTATGAAGAAACTGCAGCCTACAGGATTTTATATCGAGTATCAAAGTTTAGAATGTATGACACTGAGCAATGTGAATGTCATCTGCATTCTCGTGAATCTCACATGACGGGCATATGTTCATTAAGTATAAGGAAGTATTTAAAAGAGATAAATGATTTATATGATAAATTTAAGGTGAAGATATGATGATGTCACATGATCATATAAAATTGGTTATCAGGTTATCATGGATACAAAGGCATGTGAAGAAATAGATTAGTGTTATCTTCCAAAGTTTAAAATGTATGCTACACGGCAATATGAATGTCGCATGCATTTTCGTAAATATTATACGACGGTCAGGGGTCCAAAAGTTATGGAGAACTCAGGGAGAAAAATGATAAATCTAAGGTGAAAATAGGATGATTTCACATGATCTCATTATAGATAATCGATGGTTTTCAAACAAGAGGGTTTTTCTCAGCTATAATCTCATCGAAGGGCGACAGTTTCGGACGATAATCTTCTATTTGAAGCGAGTAGCATGATATGAAAAACTATTCCAAAAAAAATCAAAGGAAAAATACACAAAATAGCGATAAATTATGTTATCAGTATAACATCAGTATGAGGAAACAGCAAGCTACAGAATTTATATTGATTAATAGTATCTATCAAAGTTTAAAATATATGACACTCGATATTATGTAAGTCACCTGATCCTCGTCAATATCACATGCCGCACATGTAAGGGGAAAAAACGAAAGGTCATCATTGATTTATATACTAGTAATAAATTCAAAGTGAATATATGATAAAGTCGCATAGTGTGAATTAGGTTATCAATAGCTATCTACCAAAGTTTGAAATAGTTGACAGTCAGCAATATTCATGTCACATGCGTTCTCGCGAATCTCACATGATGAAAGAAGGTCATAAAGTACATTGAAATAATTGAGCAATTGTGTTAAAGATTAACTTTTGAATTTATATTAAAAAATTAGGCATAGAAGGTTTAATGACCTTGATACAAATAAATCCAGAAGTAAAGCGTTTCAAAAGTTTCCAATATATTTTTTAAAACTATTTTCAGTTAAAAAATGAGAACAACACGTTACAATTTTCATCCGCCAGAAGCGCTTTTCTGGACTCACCTTCTTCAGGAACGCTCAAAGCCAAATATTTTAAAGCCAAGGATGTATAAGTAAAATAACAAACAAAACAAAAACGAACTCCACGGAAAAATCAAAACGGAAAGTCCTTTAACAAATGGCAAAATCAAAAGCTCAAACACATCAAACGAATGGAATATAAGAACCGAAACAGTCGAAGAGCTAAATATGTTATATATATAGTAAATATATGTACAATTTAAATGTTTCATATAGATATATACATTTACGTGTTACAGACACACGGTGTCACCAAAACCTTTAAATTCATATTTTTTTTAACCTTTCTTGGTTCCGTATAATAGCTTAATCAGGTTGAAGTGGTTTTTGCAAGTAACCACACAGATCTTCTAGATTCAGGGATGACATCTTTTAAAACCAAATCCTAATCTGTAATGTTATGAACATATACTCGAGGTGCAGCAAATAACTCTACCCTTATTCATATTCATACCACTACCACGAATTTACTTAGCAAAAAGCGTAACACGACTTTTTAATAGCTGCAAAACAAGTAATACTGGCAAAAGTTATTTACATGATTAATACACAACCTAGACAAAAATACCAATAAAGCTTTCACACGGAAAGTAGGAGTTCTCGTCTTATGGTCACATTAAGCAGTTGCCAGTAAAATATCTTCATAATTTTCTCAATCAACTTGAAATTGTTATTTATTGCAAAAGTAATCTAGCCTCATAAATTTATCAACTAAAACATAAAATGCAATATATATTTGTCTAGGAAACAAATATGTATGTTTAAAAAAGTGGCCATTCGATATGTTAATCCCCATGTGTAGCCAAAAACAAAAACATCAAGAAGTTGTGCGCTTCAAAAACTTCAAATAACTTTTTTAAATACTGTTTTCAGTAAAATTTAAACTGTGCTTATACATAGAAGTTTATCAGAACATTTATAAAGTTTCTGTTCCTTTCAAACTTTGAATATGACGTTTGACAAAGCGACTAGAATCAAAAAGTGCCAACACGTTTCAATACGTGCATTGTTTTTCAGCTTACTACTTTCAATAACTTATATCACCTATACCTTTGTAATGGGATATTCTAAACATATTCAAATGATAAAATTCTTAAAACAAACTACAGAACTTCAAAGGAGTATGTTCAAGAAGGGTCAATATTGGCCGTCAAATTTAAATTTAATACTAATAGTTAACATTTGAAGACAAAATATGTAAAAATATCCCACAAATACAAAATTGCAAGTTCTGACGCATTAAAACACTTCAGATATAATAATGACGTCATAAATGACCACTCTTATGACGGAAATCGGAATTTTTACTAATTTTTTGTCTAAATTCAAATAGTATTTACTGCAAACAACATCGGCCACCTGCAAGGACCACCTAAAAATGTGTATCTGATCAAAATGCATTTTTGTAGAACAAACTTATGTTGGTCGAATGGTGCGGCCATTGTTGTTTTTTAGAAGGAAATAGTCAGTACACATTTATATATATAAAAGCCTGTAAGATATCATACTTTTGAAGCTGAAAAATGGTTAAAATGAACAGCATACAAAAAGGGTCTAGTTAATATAAACTTGCATATCTTAGATTATAATTATAGGTCTTTACATATAGTATTATAAAGTTTAATTTTTGGACCAGATCAAGGCATTCGTGGCCCAGCTCCTTTTCCCAAGAATTGATGATAATCAAGATATCATACAAAATAAGTTTAGCAGATACCGTATTGGACGTTGCAACAAATATGTCAGTGTCCTATGCAGCAGATTAAATCATATACTTAAACCAAGATTTCACCATTTTTAAAAGGTCTGTGGTATAGGAATAAAACATGACACATAGAAGAAAATTTTACAAAGGGCACAAAACGGTCATTATTGCCACTTGTCTATAGGGTTTTACCATATTTCAAAGGTCAGGGAAATGTCAGTTATACCGTGTATGAGGTTTAAGTTTTGATTTAATGAAAATTGAGATCATACCAAAATAGTACTTCACATTCGAATATCTCAAGAGTCCATGATTGCATTTTTTTCAATTAAAACTGATATATACATTGAATTAAACCAGCAAAAAAATCATCAAATTTCCATTTATCAGAGAACATACTGATTAAATCATAAACCGATCAAATGTAACATGTTTTATTCCATTGATTGGATGATAAAATAAAAACAAAACTCAATAATTTGAATTTGTAGATGGTTTTATGTAATTTTGTATTCGGAATCTGAGCTAGAAACACCAAGTTTTCAAATTATTTTAGAATTATTTTAGTGATGAAGTTGTGATAATCCAACTGTTTTCTTCTAATCGACAAATCATATTGATTGATCTTTTTACAGCAGTAATTTGCATTTTATATAGTTTTTGGGGGAAAAATTACAAAAATGGGCAATAATTTTATCAAAAGAGAAAAGCGGAACACCTTTTTACGTTCAAGCATGTTTGGGTTGACTGTTTTGTCCTGAAAACTAAAAAGCAAAAATATTTGATACATAATCTCGCTTCAGATCCAAAATTTTTTTATTTAGGCTTCATTTTGATACAATAATATTACAGTACCAAAACATGAAATATACGGGTCAGGTGAAATACCTTTCTAATGTGTCATAACAATTGAGTAGGTGTGTTTGAATAACAAAAGAAAAGCTTCGTGCTAATTCAAATGTTTAAACTGGATGTGTATGTCTTTCTAGGATTTTTTTTTAACTTTCGTTCACTCTTTTTTCAGATAAAAATGTAGGCAATTAACTTTTATTCATGAAATGTATAAACAAAAAATATTCATGAAATGTATATAAAGAAAGTTCACCAACACCTCCTAGAATTTTTACTAAAAGCCCTTGACTTTAAAGTGTATCTTTTTTTTTGGTGTGTGTTATCTAGGGTAAATAGTCTTCCATTATCTTTCAATCAGTTTAATTGAAGTCTGGATCTGGCATGTCAGTTAACTGCTAGTAGTCTGTTGTTATTTATGTATTATTGTCATTTTGTTTATTTTCTTTGGTTACATCTTCTGACATCAGACTCGGACTTCTCTTGAACTGAATTTTAATGTGCGTATTGTTATGCGTTTACTTTTCTACATTGGCTAGAGGTATAGGGGGAGGGTTGAGATCTCATAAACATGTTTAACCCCGCCGCATTTTTGCGCCTGTCCCAAAGTCAGGAGCCTCTAGCCTTTGTCAGTCTTGTATTATTTTTAATTTTAGTTTCTTGTGTACAATTTGGAGTTTAGTATGGCGTTCATTATCACTGAACTAGTATATATATTTGTTTAGGGGCCAGCTGAAGGACGCCTCCGGGTGCGGGAATTTCTCGCTGCATTGAAGACCTGTTGGTGACCTTCTGCTGTTGTCTGTTCTATGGTCGGGTTGTTGTCTCTTTGACACATTCCCCATTTCCATACTCAATTTTATTCAACATCTGCAAACGTTTAGTCTGCCCTTCCACAAATCCTTACATAGATTATTTTAGTGTTTTTTAAACCATTCGAAAATCCCACTTGACAACCAAATAGACACTAGATTTTAGTTGACGAAAGCCTAAAAGTACATAAAATCATGCTTTATAGGTAGTAGATACATTTGTCTTTTAAAATACAACTGTCACGTAAGGATTGTGACTATTCCATGTGGATAGATTTATCGGTGTTCAAGATTTAAATTGAAAGCGCGTCTCTTTATTTTACAAAGTATAATGTGAAGATCGGTCAATTTGCAGCTTCTAAACAGAGCCAATAAATTAACAAATCATTGAAATTATTTTTTTTATAAATTATTCAATATGTTTTTTATAAATGCCTGTGGCACGGTACGCCTTGAGATGACCCCTTCTCAAAAAGGTTACCTGTCGTCCTATGTATAGGTGTAAGCGTCAGTATCGATATGTCTTTGAAAATGTCTAGTACTAAGTGCTTGAACGTTCTAGATATATAACATAATTTAGTGCTGGTGATTTCATAAAATAAAGACCAATTCGGAAATTGTTCAAACAATTCAAATTTCATATCTCAACATGTTGCAATTGGCAATCGGAAACGATGGTTTATGATTTCAAATCTAACAGTCACATATATATTAAACATTTGAATTGTACATGCATTTTTAGAAGCTAAAGGTTACAAAGCTTTTATAAAGTGTGTAATCAGAAAAGATTTTAATTATAAGTATCAAATTGATATCACACCAGTACATAGGCAATTGCAGCAAACATTCGGAACCCATGAAAAATAAAGTATTGCTCTTTACAAAAACGGCTCTATGCTGAAGCATTGAACATGAATGTTTGCTGTTGAATAAAACAAGTGAAGTCTACGAACGAACAGGTTTCGTAATTTTGTTTGCTTTATCCTACTGAAACATTCTGAAATTGATTTGTTTGTCTCAATTCTTCTGAACAACACTAAATTATAACGATCGCATCTGTGGTCCAGTTGTAAAATAGGGACGAAAGATACCAGAGGGACAGTCAAACTCATAGATGGAAAACAAACTGACAACGCCATGGCAAAAACTAAAAAGACAAACAGACAAATAACAGTACAGATGACACAACAAAGAAAACTAAAGACTAAGCAACACGAACCCCACCAAAAACTGGGGGTGATCTCAGGTGCTCCGGAAGGGTAAGCAGACCCTGCTCTACATGTGGCACCCGTCGTGTTGCTTATGCTATTATAAATCCGGTAAATAGTCTCATTGGGTAGGTCATATTCGAAAAAAGGGAAGGGTATTGTAGTTACGACATAAGGAACATATCCGATATCATCTGTGAAACGGTTATTCCATAATGGTCAACCAACTCGTGATAGCGTCCGTAAAATTTACGAAGGGATGATTTTAACTGCACCATTTGGAACTCTTGGTTTAATAGCTTCCTTGTGAGCAGCAATCCTCTATCAAGGAAATCATGATAGGAAATACAAGCCCGGGAATATCGTATCAATTGTAACCTGGTCGTCTCGAGTCAGGAGGTCTGGGGTTTGATCCGCAAAATGTTCAAACCAAGGACTTGAACACCGATATTTGCTTCTTTTTTTGCTAGCCGCGTGGCATTAAGCAGTTAGAACTAAGGCTGTGTTCATGTTAACTAACACGATAAACATACAACTCGGCCTGTCATCTAATGCAAACCAATGTTCATTTCCATATCACCATAACAATTTCTCGTCCCAATGTGCCTGAAAAACTTGATACTAGACAATAATCACCGTCCTCCTCCTCCTCCTCCTCCTCCTCCTCCTCCTCCTCCTCCTTATCATTATCATCATCATCATCATCATCATCATCATCACTAAATTGTATTTGATTGTCCAAACAGTACTGACAAACACTATAATATTGAACAAACCTTTTTTCTGATAGAGAAGCTATACTGAGCAGCATTACATTGGTCATGTCCACATTTTTCTGAGCAGCACCAACATCAAAATTACCTAGTAACATAGTGAGTACTAAATTGTACTCAACTTTATCCAAAAGAACCTGCACCGAACATCCCTTTATTGTATTTTAGTCTTTCCAAACTGTATTGAACAACACTTCATTTTACCAGAAGATGTCTGACAAACTGCAATAAAGGTATTACATCACATCCGACTGTCCTTATCATCATTTAAAATTTCTCAAATCTGTCCGCAACTGTACTAAATTGTACTTCGAATTCAATCTCAACTAATAACGTATCTGTATTTTACACATATCAAATGAGACGCATTAATGTACAAGCCAAATTGCGTTTTCAACAATAAACTTTTCAAAGATTTTAATGTTAAGTTAATCTGACCTTTAATTAGTAGTTTCAAAGACAATAATTTAAAAAAAAACATAGTTTCAAATATGATAAAGGACGTGTTCTAATTGGCGTAACCACAAGCACTTCTTTTCCTTGATTATGGCCTACCAAATTAGACTTATCGCCGGGTTTGTATTTACATGAGCAACACGACGGATGCCACAGTTGCAGCAGGATTTGCTTACCCTTCCGAAGGTCCTGAGATCGCCGCCGAATTTTTGCTTGGGTTCATGTTGCTCAGTCGTTAGTTTTCTGTATGCGTTTGAATATCCCTTTGGTATATTTCGCCTGTTTTTTTTTATATTGAAATACAATTTAGATTTTTGTGAATACTAAATAGATAAAGCTAATAGGAAACAGAAATAAAGAGAAAATGTTATGTTTGCAACGCAGGTTTTTCTTCAGTCGCAACACAATTGCATATGTCAGGCATACACCATACTTTGTGTACTATTAACTACAAACACTTTTTTGTTGACGTCTTTGTCAAATTTTCTAATAACTAGAAAAAAGCTATATATTTAACGTCTTTGTTAAATTTATTTGTATGTAGGTATGTTGGAATACTTTAGTCAGTTGTGGTGTATGTCTGTGAGGTATGTTTTAACAGCACTGGCAGCTGGATCTCAATTATTGTAACATTAACCTATTATGTCTGTTTGGGTTGCTCACCCAATTTTGTCAATATAACGGAACTATTTACAACTGTCAATACAAGTGGGAGATTGAGCTAGCTATAAAACCAGGTTTAACCCAACATTTTCTTGGAAAAAGGCCTGAACCAAGTCAGGAATATGACAGTTGTTTTCCAATCGTGTAGTTGGTTGATGAAGCCTAACTTTGACTTTTGACTTCATCCTTTTTGAAAAACAAAAAAATACAAAAAAAAAAAATCATTGAAGTTCGGTATTTTTGTTATACTTTTTTGTAATTGTACAACCACCATCTCGTCCTCTTTTCTTCGATTGTGACATCACCGACGGAATATAATAACCGGTTTCACGTGTCAGCCAGAGTATGCTGACCCTTCTGGAAAACCTGTGAACCCACTGGTTATTTTGGGGTTCTTGTTGCACAATCTCTTGTTTTTAATGTAGTGTACTGTTTTTGTAATGTCTAGCTTTTTGCCTGGGTGTTATCAGTTTATATCGACTTGTGAATTTTTAATGCCCCCTTGTTATCTTCCGTATTTTCTATAACTCATTTCTCTCATCTACATTTACTGCAACTGATTCACATCAATAATTATGTCTAGCCGTACAAGGGATGTAACACAAACTTCAAATTTTCCCTGATTCTGTATGTATTACTAAATAACTGCAATTCAACTTCTACTGAAAATAAAGTCCTCGGTGCTCTTCAACTTTATACTTTATTTTACTTTTTCGATTTGATTGTCACTTATGAGTCTTTTGTAGACGAAACCCATGTCTAGCGTACAAAATTTAAAACCTGGTATCTATGATGAGTTTATTTACGTATGATCATTTATTTGTATTCATTTCAAAACAATTTTGTTGGTGTAATAAAAATATCAAAAAGTATAAAACATCTGGAATACACATCACAATTTCATTGACGAAAATAATAATCATCATTACTAACAAATATGTCTATAAAGATAATCTCAAAAACATTTCATTATAAAATACTATGTATATGTACAAATGCATGTATACAAATGTAAAAGAAAGAACATTTTTTTCAGTTATATGCTACAATAAGGTAATGCTAATGGCTACCATCACAAACGTATTGGGACTAGATGGTAATAGAATGATTTTATCAATCACTGATAGTTAATGTATTACTGGCAACATATATTACAATTGAGAAAGATACAAAATCAAAAAAATAAATGTAATTATAATGAACAATAATAATAAGGTCAAGGATGGACTACTTTTTACAGATTGACATAAGTGTGAAACATGTAACTAAGTTGTGATTCTACATACCAAATACATATGGTTGGCTTATTCTTATACAATAAAAATATAAAGTCTGTAGTCACATAAACTGGATTTACTTATTTTAGGACCCGTAAGAACCATCCGTTAGCATTCCAAATACTGGTAGTTACATTGAGAATGAGGTAAAAAACAGTCAGATGAATGCTGCGAGACAGACTCATACACCTTACAAAATATCTATGAGTTACATATACAATTCATTTATTGTTTTTATTTTTATAACTAAGCCATTGATCGCATCATGAAATTAAACATTTATCTCTTTCAAACTGACATGCAGATAAAAAACAAAATTTCTCATTTCAATAGACCCTTTCACAGCTATTGCAGCCATATTGAATATACTTATTGATGTCTGCATTAATGTGTAATAACAGTTGTTCTATATCTATATGTCCTGCATGACAAGCTATAAATTAGGGAGAATGTTTTTTATCACAACACTTATATATATCTGCTTTGTTGTCGAGCAGCAGCTGAACTATATCCGTATATCCTTTCTGACATGCAATATAAAAGGGAGATACTTGATCATCTTTACATTTATTTATTTCAGTTTTGTTGTCTAGCAGGACTGAACTATATCAGTATGTCCTTCTTGACAAGCTATAAACAAGGGAGGTGCTTGATCATCTTTACACTTATTAATGTCTGCTTTGATGTCTAGCATAAGCTAAACTATATCCTTATATCCTTCCTGACAAGCAATCATCAATGGAGATTGATCATAACGACTGCACATGTTTATGTCTGCCTTGCTATCTAGTAACAGTTTTACTATATCTTTATGTCCTTCCTGACAGGCAATAAAGAAGGGAGATTGTTCATCATCACAACACTTGTTTATCTATCAAAAGGGAGATTGATCGTAACGACGTTTAGCAGCAGCTGAGCTATATCTTTATATCTTTTTGTACACGCTTTAAACAAGGGAGATACTTGACCATCTGTACATTTGTCAATGTCAGCTTTGTTGTCAAGTATCAGCTTCACTATATTTTTATATCCTTTTGCACTCGCAATAAACAAGAGAGATACTTGACCAACTTTACATTTATCAATGTCTGCTTTTTTGTATAGTAAGAGTTGTAGTGTATCTATATGTCCTTGTTAAAAGCTATAAACAAGGGAGTTACTTCTTCATTGTTATATTTATTAATATCTGCTATGTTGTCTACCAGCAGCTCAACAATCTCTTTATATATGTCTGACAAGCAATAAACAATGGGGATTCTTCAGTATTACAACACTTGTTAATGTCTGCTTTGTTGTTCAGTAACAACTGTACTATATCTTTCTGGTTTTTCTCACAATAATATACAAGGAGGATGCTGCAACATTATGCCATTTATTTAAATCTGCTTTGTTGTTCAGTAACATCTGGACTATAACTTTATGACCTACTTGATAAGCTATGAACAAGGGAGATACATCATAATTATCACATTTATTACTGTCTGCGTTGATGTCAAGTAACAACTTTACTATATCTTTATGTCCGTTTTGACAAGCCATAAACAAACGAGATGCTTGATCATCTCAAACTTATTAATGTTTGCTTTGTTGTCAAGCAACAGCTGAACTATATCTGTGTATATCTATTTGTACACGCCCTAAACAAAGGAGATTCTTGACTATCTTTACATTTATAAATATCTGCTTTTCTGTCTAACAGCAGCTGAACTATATCTGTATATCCTTTTGTACAAGCTATAAACAAAGAAGATGCATGACCATCTGTACATTTAATAATATCCGCTTTTTTGTCTAACAGCAGCTGAGCTATATCTTTCTATCCTTTTGTACACGCTTTCAACAAGGGATATACTTGACCATCTGTACATTTATCAACGTCTGCTTTGCTGTCAAGCAACATCTTTACTATATCTTTATATCATTTTGTACACGCCATATACAAAGGAGATACTTGACCAACTTTACATTTATTGATATCTGCTTTTTTGTTAGGTAAGAATTGTACTGTATCTTAATGTCCGTCTTGACAAGCCATAAACAATGGAGATGCTTGATCATATTTACATTTATTAATGTCTGCTTTGTTGTCTAGCAACAGCTGAACTATATCCTTATATTCTTTCTGACAAGCAAAAAACATGGCTGAACTTCCTTTACCTTTACTATGATTTATGTCAGCCTGGTTATCTAGTAACAGCTTTGCGATTTCGACATGGTTATTAACACAAGCAATTATCAAGGCAGATGAGTCATCTCTCCGTTACTTATTTATGTCTGCCCTTTTATCCAATAACATCTTAACTACTTCAGTATGACCATTCTGTACTGCTATATGTAAAGGACTCACACCATTTTACCTACACAGATTGATATCTACGCCATTATAAAAACACCACTGAATAAATGAAATGTCCCCTCCAAAACAACACCGTAACAGGGCAGTTTCTCTTTTATTGACATGACTGATTTGTGCTAATAGTCTCTGATATGATTTATCAAAAGTATTTAAATAACACAGGAATCGTAGTCTGAACTTTGGTATGTCCATATTTATATTACAGAACACAGCTCTTACATTACCACTAAACTAGTCATCAACCATTCTTTTCATGTACATTTGATGATATTTAGGCGAAACTACAGTGATGAACTGGTTCATATCGTTATTACTTTCTAATAAAAAACTTCCCATGATGAATTCTATGTGAGCATTCTTGATTAAGCACTGAATACACTTTTTTCCAGAATAATAAGAAAAGAAGTCAAACAGTTTATCATGTTTAGCTGTGTAAACACCATCGTTTAATGTCATAAAAGTTTGTTCAAGTAAATTTCAATATATATAGCACCGTATGCGTACCACTGCTAGTGAATTGATGGTATCTTCGATCATCTAGTGTTTCAAGCACTTATAGTGCATACATTATGCGTTAATAAATCAAAACATTAAAACGTCACTAAAGTAAAAACTCCCTCATGTAAAATTTTTCTTTTATTATTTTACTATTTCTATTAAGATCCCTTTGGTCACATAGCTCGTGAAGTTTAAAAAAAAACGGCGTTAAAAAAATACTTTCGTGGACCTGATAAAGTTTTATCAAGTAAAAAACATTTCATACACATAACATTAATGGAATCTCAGAAATCAATATTCACCAAAAATTTACTGTCGACAAAAAAAAGACACCGCTGACAGAAGAAACTAACCATTCAACAAAGTATATTACACTTTATCACGTTGCAGGTTTAATGTTAATAGATATACAAAGATGTGGTATGACTGCCAATGAGACAACTCTCCATCCAAATCACAATTTATAAGAATAAGTTTACTTATTGATATTTCTTATGCATCAGTTAAATTGGGACGGGTGCCACATGTGGAGCAGGATCTGCTTATCCTCCCGGAGCACCTATGATCACCCCCAGTTTTTGGTGGGGTTCGTGTTGCTTAGTCTTTATTTTTCTATGTTGTGTCATCTGTACTATTATTTGTCTTTTTGTCTTTTTATTTTTGGCCATGGCGTTGTCAGTTCATTTTCGATCTATGAGTTTGACTATCCTTCTGGTATCTTTCGTCCTTTTTTTTCTGTCTGATTTTAAAATATCGGGTGATTTAGTTTTACAAAGACGAAAAGCAATATAAGTGACGTGACAGTTAAATTCATGTTGAATTAAATAAATTGATTTTTCTCAATCTTTATATAAAATATTTATTAAGTCAAGGTAAACAGTAAAATTTCCAGATTGTCAAAGTAGTGTCACTATATTCAATGCCTCTAGGGATATTGGTCATATTTAGTATAAGCGTTATTTACCAGCAGAAGGTGTTTCTGTTAAACGGTTGGAATGTAAATGTTCAATTTTATTCTATCTTACATCCGTACATTCAAATAATCAAAACCTTTTAACTCCTCAAAGTTATTAACGGTACTTGATGCTATTGTTGATAACAAGAAAATAGTGAGGCACGAATTATATTTCTATGTTTATATTTAAAAGATAAAGGCCATAAACATTGTTTAACGTTACAGCCTAATATTCAAACATACAAAAATCATTTCAACTTAATTTTTTAAGTCTTGGATTTTCAAATGGTTTAGCATCGATCATCACTGAAAACACATTTATTGTCAAAATGCGCATCTGCAAGTACAATACCAATCACGGCAAAACGTTCTGAACGGGACATGATATGTTTCCGCACAATATGTGACCTTCATGGGGACTATAATGATGCAAGGTACCTCATGGTATTAATAGCTCTTCATTTCCGAAGTACAATTGAGTTAATTTGTGTTATAACTTTTATCTTTGTTTACAAGCACTCTAGTATCCTACGTATATTGAATGTTGGTTGCTAAACATCAAGTGGCAAATATTTTATGAATGTTCAGGAAAAATCAACAAAAAATACAATAGTTAGGTTCTGAAATAGATGCCATTCGGGATGAAGGTCGGGGAAATTCGGTCTACCGCTAGAAAATGAGAGTATATTGGAAAGGGACAGACATCTAGCCTTGCAACAGGCGACCTATTGACCCCTCAAAGAGTTGTTGTAAGGGTTCTAACGTGCAGAGAGCGTGGAGCTCTCAACACGAGGCATCGGCTTTAACGTCCCTATTCTGAGCGGACGTGACTGCGTACATCCTACACAGCTATATGGACATATTGACCGACTTTTGAATTCTAATAGAAGTTATTCATACATAGCAGGAGATGCGTACCCTGTCGGGTTCATGTGATTTCCGTAGTTATATTTGTTAATTTGACATGTCCCTTCCTAATCAATTTTTTGAGATTTGAACATCGGTAAAATGCTGTTGTCTTCATTTAGGTACTCTGGTGTACTTTTTGGAATAACTAACACATTTGCAACAATACCTGGTATGATTGCACCGATTGTGGCAGAAGGACTCACACCAAATGTAAGTAGCCGTCCGATAATAAAATTTTTAGTTTTATTTAGTATAGAAAAAGGAAAATGTGCTATAATTGTCAATGAGACAACTATCCACCACAGTTTAAACTGTCACATGAATAACGAGGGTAATTCAGTGCTTATATAACAAGGTTTTTCAGTACTCACTTTATTCGGGGTTAAACCTCAATTTCTTTTCTTACGGTAAATAAAGGGCACAATTATTGCACACACATCGCCAAAATAATTTAGAAAGAAGATCTCTCATAGTAAATACCTGTTTAAGCATCAATTGAGGTCTCTGTATTTAAGTTATTGGTAATGACATTTTATGTTTATAAAAATTAGAAATGATTTTCAAAGAAGCACTCAAAATGTTCCTATTCGAACGGTACTAAACCTCAATTTGAATTAGTTAGATGCACAAGATATATAAATGGATATGGTGTTTAAATTTTTGATGCAAAATATCCAAACAAACATGAAAATTTAAAAGCAGAGGAACAGCGCATGTAATGCCCTTCGTCGTCATAGTCACCACTGCATATTTCATGCGATAGCCAGAAGAACCCTGTTGAGCGAATGATTTGCTGAATGTCGATCAATAAAACATAAATTAAAAATTGACATAGCGCGGTTTGAGCTGACACATATTTTCAAGTTAATGATAAGTAACAACGATATTTCAATTCTAAAATTTAATCTTTTGTTATAACTTCATTTATAAAATTATAGATACCGATTTTCGGGTGTTTTTAAAATGCATGATAAATGCCGAAGGACGGATTAACATCTATGACATCTTTGACAGTGACAAACTACAATATTAGAACATTAAAATTATTTATGAAATGAAAACCGCTCAACCTCTCAAATGCTAGGAGTTTTAGCATCATCATATTTTGTACCTGTTCCTGTATATATTGTGTAATTCTCTTTTTGTGTTTTCTTTAATTAACGATTGGGAAAGACTTTTTTGGATTTCTTTATATTAATAGGATATAATCACGAATGAATACATTTAAATGCTATAATGAACCAGTGCTCAGCGTTTTAATGATATGTATAATTCTTATACCACTTATTTCAGTAAATATAACAAATATTATGCATTTTTAAGGATACCTCAGAAGAATGGCGACATGTATTTTACGTATGTGCTGCATTCTGTATACTTGGAACGTTAGTGTTTAAAGGTTTAGCTCATGATGAAGTACAGGAATGGGCCAAAGACAAAAGTGAAAATTAAACAATTGACCAATAAAAGTATAACTATAAATGAATTCCGAGTATTCCATAGACCTGCAATATGTAAAAAAGAAATATTCTATGCTTTTCTAATTTTGTTGTGTCCTAAAATGTAATTTGATTCATGTGTAATATATGTTTGTTAATCTTTACATGTACATGCATATGAAAGAAACAGTCCATTCGTTTGAAAATATATAACATCTTACTTTGTCAACCATTTTTCAATAATTACAATGCATTTGTTGTGTAACGTAAATGAGTGCACATGATGCAAGATTCCGAAAAACAAAACAAAGTCTTTAACACGACGTAATAGAACATAGCATCACTACTCAATGAAGAGATGACCACCAAATGAAATAATCACCATGTAAAAGCTACACAGACGGAGATTAAATTAGAGAATTTTTTGGCGAAAAATTGAAACGGTGTAGGTGGGTCAGTCTGTATTCAAAGAGAGGCGAAAGATACAGAATGGACATTAAAACTCATTAGTCGAAAATAAACTGACAACGCCATGGCTAGAAGAAAATTGGACCAACAAACAAATAACAGTACACAAAACATAATATAGAATACTTAAGATTGTGAGAAACGAACCCCGCCAAAATGTGTGGGTGATTAAAACTGTAAACTACAAAAACTCCCAAATACAGCCTTCCTTGTTTGCTGTGATTTGATTTACTAAATGAACACATGCAAATATGAAATGATAATCGGAATCAATTTAAAGTAATTCTACATTGATTTTCCAACTTATATTGCTCACAGTCTATGTTATTGCAAGAAAAAGATATGAAAATCATAGCCATCGCCCTCATTAGTTTCAACATCATTTTCATCATCTTGCAAAAGCAATACATCTTCATTTTCAAATTCAGCCATTGTAATAAAATAATTTGTAATAAATAAAGGTAAAACACGTGCTTAAGGTGTATTACCACCAAATCATAGTACGTCACATCCGGTTGCAAACAAAAATAGGTCGAAAAAAATATATTCCCTTGAATTTGACAGTTGTAGATAAATGATCCTACATTTCATTGCAGTAAAACATTTCTGGGGCATAAACATATATCTTGGGTATTTCAAAGCACCATTATTTTTTTATTTTGGGTTTCTATAGAATATTTTGGAAACTTGAGGTTACATGGTTACTAAAGCTTGTACACAGGTTAAAAAAGGGGGAAAATTTTATTGGTTAACTTCCAGTGATGGTTATTTTCTTATATGCAATAAAATGTTATGTGAAATTTTTTCTATAGTACAAGACAGGATAAAACTTTACTCATGCCAAGTATTTCTTTATTTGAAACAAAGATAAATTCTGCACAATTTTTTGAAAAGTGCAAATTTAACAAAGCCTAATAGGGGAAAATCAATGGTGGTGTTACACCTAATATGGGAAGCTGTACATGCACCTCCGGGCTCATGATTTCTTTTTCAAGAATCAACGATTATTCATTGTATCTATATAACAAAACCTACCTAAAATTAGCCAATGTGTTAATGAAACTGTCCAACTAACACTTTAAATAATTACTTATAACCATTTAGTGTTTGCAATACCGATATCTGCAATACACATGACTCCGCTAAACTAAATATTGGAGTTAAACTAAATCTATATCATGTATTATGTATGAAATATATTATGCTTGAAATACTTACAAACTTAAGGTTTTTTCATATTAGGACTACCGTATTATAGGTAATGTAAAATATAGGGTATACCCTTGTTACATATGCGTATCCCTCTTCTTGTAGCATGTTCACACATTTCATTTTCATGATATATCACACGTCCCGTTTGTATTATAGATTAAAGATGCAACTCCAAATATAATGAATACATATGACGATTAGAATTTAACCTTTTAGAGGGACGAAAGATACCAGAGGGACAGTCAAACTCACAGATCGAAAACAAACTGACAACGCCATGGCCAAAAATAAAAAGACAAACAGACAAATAAAAGTACAGATGACACAATATAGAAAACTAAAGACTAAGCAACACGAACCCCACCAAAAACTGGGGGTGATCTCAGGTGCTCCGGAAGGGTAAGCAGATCCTGCTCCACATGTGGCACCTGTCGTGCTGCTTATGTTATTACAAATCCGGTAAATAGTCTAATTCGGTAGGTCAGATTCGTGAAAAGGGAAGGGTATTGCAGTTACGACATAAGGAACATATCCGATATCATCTGTGAAACAGTTATTCCATAACGGTCAACCAACTCGTGATGGTGTCCGTAACATTTACGAAGGGATAATTTCAACTTCACCATTTGGAACTCTTGATTTAATAGCTTCCTTGTGAGCAGTAATCCTCTATCAAGGAAATCATGATAGGAAATACAAGCCCGGGAATATCGTATCAATTGGGAGATATATATTCCGTACGCAGGCGCTGCTAAAATGTTGCTACATAAAAATGGAAAGTTCACCATTGGGAAGCTGAAATATAAGTTTTCAGAGGCAAATTCTTAATACTATATTGTAAGTCATATTGTTTTCTCTATTAACTGTTTTACATCTTAATCTAAAATGGATTGGAGACTGCTACAAAAAATGTGTTTTTTTATTTTTTTTTTTGTCAATATGATTTATATCTTATAAGTTATAGGATAGGGTATATTTGGTAATTTGGTTTGCAATGTCAACATATCCATCACACAGCGTTAACTATACCTTAAACTCATTTCATTGACCAGTGAATCAAGGTTAAGGTTTCTTAATTATTGTTTGTGTATGGAATTCTTGTGAGGTGTTCATGTCTGTTTGACTGATTTCAATGAACCTTGACCTGATTTTTATGGTTCATTTATCATTTTGTGTTTTGGCCTGTTGCTTAGTAACTAATTTCTATAAGTAATTGTCCTAATAACAGATGGTACATATATGTTATATTTGTATGTCAATATGTTCATAAAAAAACACGTTTCATGTTGACTAGCTATATTTTTTAATTTTTGTGTAATGAAATTCAATATGGGTATCTTTCATCAGTAAATAAAGCAACTCAAACGATAGTCCAATAAATTGTATTATCATGATTATAGAAATGCAGTAACTTTTGAACACAATGACTACACAATTTAGTTCGCTTTTATTTTTAGTGCCAATATTTCTTACTTTTATTCAAAATTATGAACCATCACTTGAAACCTATTGTTTGGATATCAGGATGGTTTGCTAAAGAGGAAAGAGTTTTTAAACCACGAGTTTCAAATGGAAGAATGAATTTAAGCCATCATTATCCTTAAACGTCACTTTCCGCTATAAACATAATTTTTTCTTACTAAATAATTCAAAGTTTGGTGACTTTGTTGACACATCTAATTAATCAAACTTTAAATGAAAGTTTAATCCGTCTCACATTTTGACTAATATTTAGAAATTGACAATGAGGTTCGGTTAAGAACAAAACTTTACGACAAAAGAGATAATTCCATCTTCCCAATTGTGAACGTTCCATTTCTATGTAGCAATATTCCAGCGGCGTCATCTGAGATCACCTTCGGTTTTTATAAGGAGTTAGTGTTGCTCAGTCTTTATTTTTCTATGTTGTATGTTCTATACTGGTGTTTGTCTTTTGGTTTATTTTTGTCATTGAGTTGTCAGTTTATATGGACTTATGAGTGTTAATATCCTGTTGGAATCTTTCGACTATCGTTTGATTTCAAAGAAATAAAAATGCTATTTTATAAACACTTTTGCATTTCAAACACGTATATCAAAGGTTTTGTAAACGTATGATATTTCAACTAGTGAACTTTTCATTTGATTTCCTATTAAACAACAAATCTAGATAAATATACCGACATTCGCATTGTTTCCACCTTTTCAAAATAATATATAAAGTAAAAAACTCAGTTATTGTCGATACCTGATTATTAGCGAATTGGTGTTCCAAAACGTACAGGGAAAACAATTGCGTCCATATTAACAAGTTGCGTTAAACAACCTGTTTCGCTCATATAAATCTAAATGCATCTTTAAAAATGCACACTCTCCAACATTAAAGACTAGAACAGAATTCCTGTTAAAACTCTTCTTTTTTGTTGATCTTGTTTAGTTGATCATTTGTTTTCTCTTCATATTTCTCTTTATCTTCCTTAATTTTTGCCTAAAACACGAAATAACTGTTGAATTCGTCATTTTAGAGCAATCACTCCTATAAAAGGTCTACTTACGATTTGGTTTTGACTTATTTATAGATATTTCCTTGCTGATCATTTGCCTTGCTGATCATATCTAAGTGTTTATCTATCTTTCATAAATTTCAAGATAATAGACAAAAACGTAAAAATTATTATCAATATTTTCATAAAAGAACTCCAATAAGGGACCAGGTTCAATCCAACATTTTTTCTTAGAATGTCCTGTACCAAATCAGGAAAATGGCCATTGTTATATTATAGTTCGTTTCTGTGTGCGTTGCATTTTAGTGTTGAGTTTCTGTTGTGTCGTTGTTCTCCTCTTATATTTGATTAGTTTCCCTCAGTTTAAGTTTGTAACCCGGATTTGTTTTTTTCTCAATCGATTTATGAATTTCAAATAGCGGTATACTACTGTTGACTTTATTTAGTGACGCTTTAGGTCGTTTGACTTATTCGTAGATCTTCATGATGATCATTTTTGCTTTAAAGATTCTCGATAAAATGCATAACATAAAAAAAGAATTAAAATCATCATTCAAAAGCAATAATTACAGTAAGTGGTCGACTGACGATTTAAATAAACTCATTATTAAGCAAATAATTTGGTATATCTTTTCTTGCTGATCACTTCACTTATTGAAGCTTTTATAGATATGAGATATAAGGTTAAACGAGTCAATCAAAAATTGATATTTTTTTTATTAAGTGGGAATAACTCCATTATGGAGTTGTCGCACAATTTTGACAATCTGGCTTTTTTTATTTTAAAGTGCTTATGTATTTTATCATTATATTCCAAATATACAACAAAAACGCAAAAGAGATTGATGGGCAATAAATCAAATCAGGAGATGATTTCGACAATTTTGACATATTTGAAGATCTTGTTTTGCTGATGATTTTCAAGGTGATAGGCAAAATTGAAGAAACACTTTATAAAAAGGTTGCTTTTCATCCCCGTTATTCAATTTTTATTCCCGTCATTCGTCTTGATCACATTCTCTAGTTCCGATAAAGGTGGTGTTGCTTTAGAATTAAAAATTGTCTTTTCAAAACACTTTCATTTGATTTTATCAAAATAAATAGTTCGTTTTATCATAAAATCAATTATTTTTTTTTGTGTTCTTTGTTACTATGACAAATGTACATACGTTTAAAGGCAATATTGTGAAACTGACTGCTAACAAAACTTAACGACAAAAGAGATGATTTCAGCTTTCCAATTATGAACTTCATTTATATGTAGCAACATTCCAGCAGCACCTGCATACGGAGTATATATCCAGTTGATACAACATTCCAGGGCTTGTATTTCCTATCATGATTTCGTTGATAGAGTGTTGCTGCTCACAAGCAAGCTATTAAACCAAGAGTTTCAAGTGGTGAAGTTGAAATCATTCTATTGTACGTTTTACGAAAGCCATCATGAGTTGGTTGACTGTTATGAAATATCCGTTTCACAGACAATAACGGATATGTACCTTATGTCGTAACTACAATCCCGTTCCCTTTTCCCGGATGTGACCTACTAAATAAGCCTGTTAACCGGGTTTGTCCTAACATTATCAAACCACAACGGTTGCCACATGTGGAGCAGGATCTGCATACCCTTCCAGACAACCCGAGATCAGCTATTGTTCGGGTTCGTGTTGCTCAGTCTAGCTTTCTATGTTGTGTTTTATTACATTTACTTCTGTTTGCCTGTTGGTCTCTTTTTTAAGCAATGGTGTTGTCATATTATTTTCGATTTAGGAGTTCGAATGTCCCTCTGGTATATTTCGCCTCTCTTTTTCAAAGATATGAATTCTGATATATGATCGTTTAGGAATTTGTATAAACTTTTTTTATATGAGTACAACAATTAAGACATACATAATATACACAGTAAGTGACAATTTTAAAAACTTTCACCTTCACATATTAAAGAAATGCTTGAATTGTGACATAAACCATAGACTCAGAGTGTACTTGTTTTCTCAAGTTTGCTTTGTTTGTGAAAAGGTTAAGAGAGGTTCTAACAAACTACAAAACCAGTTGCTTTTCGATATTAGTTAAATTCTTGAGAAGTCTTTAAAATTTCACTCTCACGTGTAAATCACCGGGCTTCTTTTTGAGAAATGCGGTAACGTTGCTGCAAATGAATTGATATGTTTTTTGTTTCAAAGATTTTATAGGATTTGAATATATGATACTTTTTTTTCTTCTAAAATACAGCAGAATAATGACTATTGTAGACCAGGCATGGGGCGAATTGCATTGCAATGTAATTCATTATATTACAATTACTTTGACAAAACCATGCATTAAATTACAATTACAATTACATGCATTTATCAAAGTAATGCATTATATTACAATTACTTTTGCAAAGTAATGCATTGAATTACAAATTACATTTGTAAATTTTCAAGTGAAAAGAAAAATCAAACATTTTGAAAAACAACATGAAGTAACAAAAGATTCTAGCATATGCAGTAACTGTTCCATATATTGAATTTTTGGTATACATGTAAAAAGTCTATTCAATACGACTATTACATTTTAATATCATAAGGGTTTCGAAGGTTTCATGGTGAATAATATTTCTGACTACCCGACTGTTTTACAAAAACTATCAAAGTAGATTGCTCTTCTATCTTTGGTTTTAATGTTTAAAGGTACACATCTCTGTGTTTTCTCAAAAACGAGATTACAGAGATGAAGTTTAATACTTATTTTAACTTAATGTTAACTTTACTTTTATAAATATGCATTTTTTTAAAAATTTCAATCAAAATATTTACTGAGAATTTCTTTCCTGATTATATAATAAACAAAGAGCTTAATTTATGACCAAGTGTCAAAATGGTGAAAAGATTGATTGTAAAACAAACAAATTAGTGTTTTATGACAATGTTCAATTATCTGTTATTTTAATCATGTGATCTTTTGACAACAATGGAACACTTTCACAGTAATGCTTTTCAAATATCAATCTTTTTATGCAGGAAAATGTATAAAATAAAATGTAATAATTAAAAAAAAAACTCTATCTGATACACAGTGTTGTGTTATTCATTTAGAATTGTAATTTGGTCATTCTAGTATTATACCACTTTAATTTTTTTCTTTTCAAGTTCTACCTGGGGCAAGGCTTAATCACCGAATTTCCTCTAGTAATTTATGTAAAGTGTGAAATATAAATAAAATAGAAAATCAATATTTAAATGATTATGTTCTTAATAAAAACATCTTAAATTCTGCTTTAGTTTAATCTCCAACAATCTGTTAAAGATATATAGTATGTGAAAAAAGTAATGCCATGGAATGCAATGTAATGCATGAAATTACACAACTTTTTGCTGAAGTAATGCATTAAATCACAATTACATGTAATGCAAAAATTGCTGCACTACACATTACATGCAATTACTTGGAAAAATGTAATGCATTATCATGCATTACAATTACAAATTTGCATTACCCCATGCCTGTTGTAGACATAATTATGTTTGTTGTGATAGTTTAGAATGCTGATATCAGCAAAGAATGTTATAAGCGAAAAACACATGTAAATTCATTTGTCATTGCAATGTTTATATTAATGCGAAAATATGTCAGTATCTGGTTGGCAACTAGCATTCATAATTTCCATTATTTCCTTTACAATATTTTTTGCAATAATAGAAATTAAATTTGCCACTTTGATAGAAATCATATATTTGAAATAGTAAATGCACGCATAGATTTTTGGATTTAGAAGTTCGATTGCATTTAAAAAAAACATAGAAAGAGTCTATCCTCATTTTATAATCAAATATTGATAACTGAACCATACTATGAAGTCAAAGGCAAGTGAATTATGTCTGACAAGCATGCCTTTGAATGTTATCCGTGTAGCGATTGCATGAATCAAATGTTGTTTTCAAACTAAAAAAAATATGTTCTGCAACTATAGCATTTCGATTAGGTTACTTTCACTGGTTTATTATCAAAACTATGAGCTTGCAACGTCCCTGATACATAATTCACTATTGTACGAGGAACGAATTGCACTGTTCTTTTTTTTTTCTCAACAGAAGTGTACCTTTGCTTTGTAACTATCTCGTTCTATATAAACTGCTTATCTCTAGAATGTTTAAAATAAGAGTCACTAAAGCAAAATTATCTTTCTCAAAGGCAATTTGTTTTGGCGATCACTGGTACTTCAATTCCAATCTGATCTTTTAAAAAAAATATGATTATTTCTTCATCCATCAAAGTGGATTATACTTAATTACCGCTTCCTTTATCAATGCTTGCCAAGTTGTTAAGTAACAATTGGACTATATCATCATGGTTTCTCTGATCGGCAATAAACAGGGGAGATGCCCAATCATTCATACACTTATTAATATCAGCTTTGTTGCCAAGTAACAATTTAACTATATCAGCATGATTGTTCTGACATGCAATAAACAGGGGAGATGCCCCATTATTCCTACACTTATTAATATCAGCTTTATTTTCAAGCAGCAGTTGTACCACATTTTGACATCCTTGCTGGCAAGCAATAAACAAGGGGGATGTTCCAGTATCTTTACACGTGTCGATGTCCGCATCATTTTTTATTAATAGTTTTACTGTATCAAAATAATTATTCGGACAAGCAATAAACAGAGGAGATACTCCATTATATCGACACTTATTAATATCTGTTTTATTTTCAAGTAACAGCTTGACTATGTTTGTATATCCTTTCTCGCAAGCAACCAACAGAGGAGATGATCCACCATTGTCGCACTTATTGATATCAACCTCGCTGTCCAGTAACATCTTCTTGCATGAATTAACCAGAGACGATGCTTCGTTATTCGTACCTTTAGAGTCTGCTTTGTGGTCTAGTAACAGCTGTACTGTATTCTCATATCCTTTTTGACATGCAATTAACAGAGGAGATGCTCCATTAGTTCTAGACTTATTAATGTGTGCCTTGTTTTCCAGTAACAACTTAATTATGTCAACAAAATTGTTCTGACAGGCAGCAAACAGCGGAGATCCTCCAGTATCTTCACACTTATTAATATCTACCTTATTGTCAATTAAAATCTGTACAATATTTGTATTTCCATGGTAACAAGCTATCATTAGGGGAGAAGTCCCATCATTCCTACACTTGTTTGTGTCTGCCTTGTTTTGCAGTAAAACTTTTACTATCTCAAAATTATTTGTATAACAGGCAATGAACAGGGGAGAAACACTATCAGTTCTTAATTGATTAACGTCTGCCTTGTTGTCAAGTAACATATTGACTATGTCAACATAATTATTCTGACAAGCTATAAACAGAGGAGATACTCCTGTATCTTCACATTTATTTATGTCTGCTTTTTTGTCAAGTAAAAACTTAATTATGCCAACATGATTATTTTGACAAGCTATAAACAAGGGAGATACTTTATTATTCTTACATCTATCTATATCTGCATTGTTTTCAACCAACAGCTTAACAACATCAAACTGATTATTCTGACAAGCTATAAATAGAGGAGATACTCAGGTGCTATCACAAATATTAGTGTTTGCCTTGTTTTCCAATAACAACTTTACTATATCTATATGATTATTTTGACAGGCAATTAACAAGGGTGATACTCCATCATCCGTGCATTTGTTGATATCTGCATTGTTATCTAGTATCAGTTTAACAATTTCGACATAGTTGTTCTGACATGCATCAAACAATGGAGTTGTTTCATCATTCCTACAAACATTTATGTCTGCCTTATTGTCCAGTAAAAGCTTTACTATATCGACATGATTGTTCTGACAAGCAATAGAGAAGGGAGATGTGCCATCATTCACAACCTTATTAATGTCTGCATTGTTTTCAAGCAAAAGTTGAACTATATCTACATGATGGTTGTGACAAGCAATGCACAAGGGAGATATGCCAGCGTCATTACATTTATTTACGTCTGCTTTGTTTTCCAATAAAAGCTTCACAATCTTCTTATTTCCTTTCTGTGAAGATACAAGTAAAGGACTAACACCATCATTCCTACACAGGTTAACATTTACACTATAATCAAGACACCACTGAATGAACGGAATATCTCCTTTAAAACAGCAATTTAACAGGACAGTATCTTGTATAATAACATTACAGGTGTGTGCTAACTTTCTCTGGCATGATATATCAAATGTTTTTATATGTGCTAGGAATCTCTGTCGGAATTCTGGCTTGTCCATATTTTTGTTACAAAATACACTTATTACCTCCCCATTAAACCAGTCAAAAATCATTCTTTGAACATACATTGCATGATATTCAGGTGGAACAATAGTAATGAACTGGCCAGTGTCCGTTTCTCCTTCTAATATAAATCGTTCCATTATGAATGAACTCAAAGCATTTTTGATTAAACACTCAATCATTTGTTTTCCAAAATAATAAGATAAAAAGTCAAAGAGTTTGTCATGGACAGTTTTGTAAACACCTTTTTCGTTCTTAAAATATGTATGTTCGAGTAAATAAAGTTCGTCCAATAACGTCAACCTTGATGTTCCTTTATCTAGTCGACAGGCCTCACAAGTGTTCTCTATTATGGTTCTTATTTCAGTAATTATCTCTCTTATGAATAATTCCTTTGTCAATATATTATTGAACATGACACATAACGCCAAGACACAGTATTTTGTGTAAAGCTTTTTTTTTTATCAACTGTTCCATCTCTGCTTCATATACTGAATACGGATTCCGAAAGAAGTCTGTAATATTGAGTTCAGAATTATCATGATAGAGTTTACAGAGAAGCGGGAAACAATTATATAAATCGCAATACTGAATAATCTCTGAAGACTTTGTTTCCAAATACAACTCTGCTATTGACTGTTTTTCAGTTTGTGACAAACATAAGTCGTCTGATAGCAAGTTGCACACCCTGTGTTTAAAAATGGATAAAGATTCAAACCTTTCATCTTTGAACACTTGTAATCGACAGGCCACAATGATTTTTGTGAGTTTATTTTGAATGATGACTTCAACACGCCTCATGACAGGTTCCCAGTTGTTAAGGTCAGACTGGTTTATATAATATGTTCCACAAAAGTTATCGATAACAAACAATGTCTTCTGATTTGGATTAAAAAACTGAACAATTTCATGTGGATTGGTTACCAGTAATGCATCATAACCGTCTCCTATCATTTTCAAAACAACATGTCGGAGAGTTGCTGTCTTTCCAACACCAGAACTAGCAGTAATAGTTACACAACTGTGTTTCCTGATAAATTCTAACACATGTTTTGCAGCTCTAGTTTCCACAAAGTTAACATCATCTTTCTTCCACTGATCCAGTATCTGACGGAATTGTACTAAAATATGAAGAATGAAATATAGTCATCAGAGAAATATCTATATATCAACATAAGCAGAGTTTTGTTTGATTTGATTTTCCTATGAAAATGAAACTAACGTGCTACGATTGCAAATGAAACAATTATCTAACAAAGTTGACGTCAAAAAATAAATAAGACATGTGTTTACACAAAACAAAATATTCAAATAACATTGTTTTGTTACTTTAGAAGATCGTTAATTTACTTATTTGTTGTTTGAAGCAACATTTAATTGTTCTGGATGTCTTTTTGCTTTTAAATCAGAATACATTTTTATGGGGCATCGCAATATATTATGACTTTATACATTTTTTTATTGACTTTCCTAAAATAAAACCTACTCTGAAAAACGTCCACTGGTATTAGAATGAAGAACGGTATGTTTTCATATTTCCAAATCAAGTATTTAGAACTTTCTTCAGTAGCAACTAACATTCTTTGGTACGATGTAGTTATTTCCAAATGTTTTGTTTGAACATTTTGTTTATCTATCATACATTTTTTTTAGAATTAACTTGCACTTATCTAAGGATATTAACTAGTTTGTTCAGATCAAAAGATCAAAAGATTGTAATTCCATCATTGATAATTAGTCAAATCGACCTATTTATTTTTACTTTGAGAATTTTGTGTTGATGGAAGTTCTTTGCGAGTCTATGCTAAAAGCAATTTCCAATATTCTAAAACTTATTTTTTATACAATTCTAGAGTAAGGATCACGATAATGTAATTTTAATTGTACTGAGATTTATTTTCGCACCAGTTCTGAAAATTGACTGGCCATAATTCATGCTCGTGTCCAATATTTTGTAGTTTTTCCTTTTGCCAAATTGACCTTGGAATAATTCTTACATTGCACACTATAGAGTAGGTCTCAGATTTGTACCATCGATTTAGTGTTATTAAATATTTAATTGGAATACATTAAATAATGTTAGTTGTTGATACTTTAAAACATTTCAAGGTTTAGGACATTTATTCATTGTTTTTCTCCTTACCTTTAAGGTTCCAAGGTACTGTTGATTGATCCAAATGTTTTGTTCTTAGCTCTTTACATTCCTCAGCCATATCTGGACCACCTAGTCTTCTTATAGCCTATGAAAATAAAATGAAAAATGACCAGATGCCACGCAATATATATGAGAATTTAACGGCATATTAAATATATAGACGTCATTGTTAACGTATATTAGATCAGCCGAAGGTGTCAAAGACAGGACTGTTCATGTGTGAAATTTGATAGTTGGTGTTTTGATATGATTTTGCCTTAGACGGGGACTTACAAGACAAGTCAATACTAAAATAAACTGCACATCTTTATTCTCAAATCATCTTACACGAACTCGCACAAAAACACTATACGGGTCCGCCCTTACACCTTAATAACCTGGAATAGCCCAACCTCGAAACGAATCAACCGTACTACATGATCATATCAGTTTGCATTGTTCCAAAATATAATTGCTATAACTGTGTGACATATTTACGAAATGAAAGTTGACATACTTGACATCTCGCCTGTTAAAATGTTTTAAATTATATCAAAACTGAAAGAATTTTAGAGCTAAGTTCGTTTGTATTCAATCTTTGTAATACATTTCAAATTAATTTACTTCATATTATTTTGTAGTCGTTTCCTATATTGCTTTACGGAAAAAATAAACTCAAAAGTTTACCAGACCCAATTTTCTCTTTGATATGGATCTTTGCCAATTTTTGATTTACAATGCTGCACAATAAACGATCATTAATCAATGAAATCCAAACATTAAATATAAAAGTGTCGAGTATTCAAAAGAATATATGAAAAAATGGACGTAAGGTGCCATATTTCATATGTCGACGCTTCACCATATGTGCATTTCAACGATTTATAAACGAATAAGAATACTTTATTAAAGTCAATTAATGGGAAGGTTTTTGAGCATATACACATATATATAGTATTAATTATACAGTATTTTCAAGATATATAACATTTAAAATAAATGAATAAATAACTATCCTCCATACATGATGGTGTTTGAAAATAAATAAATAGAATAATAACCCTTTGTAATACATGAAACATTAACTACATTACAACCACATGTATATTTAGTCACTGGAATGAACTTTGTTCTGATTTAAAAACAAGTACTAATAAATCTTGACACTGATATATTTACATTTTCAGATTCACTGAACATCAACCAAACAACTTGTTCGTACTTGAAACATATGAGCAATTTTAACATTGAATACATGCTTCATCAAGAATAAAATTGCTCTTCTTTTCATATATATCTTATCAGTGGTGCTTCAAATTAAAAATTGTCAACCAGTGATAACTTTTGTTAACATTCAAAAGCAAAAATCAAAACTAAGACGAACATTTCTTTAGAATACGCTAATGAATATCTGTCAATTTTAGGAGGATAGGCTTTGATTTTGATAAAAATAACATCTGTTATTGCAATTGAAGGTTAAGACTTTCAAGAACAAAAATATTGTATATCGTCCATTGTAGTCGTTAATATTGACATAATAAAGTTGAGCATGCACCTGCACGATTATGGATTCAAAAAAAATGCTAGCAACTGTATATTCTATAAATTACATGACATCCATCATCAACAATAAACACAACAAATGAAAGATTGTGCGACCTTCGTGGCTAACCTCCGCTTCATTTGTTCACAGCTGGATAGATGTATCATTGGTTATCATACCACATTTTCTTATGTCTATACTTAAAAAAACTCACCATAGATACTAGGACCAAAACCCTTCACGCCAGATACTAAACAAAGCCCTATCAGTGACGCTCGATTTAAAAGAGCGAAGAAAGTAAGAAGTTGAAGACCATAGAGTACCAAACAATTCCAACAATTCATTGCTTTGAGAAGCAGCCTTTAAATGAAAGTCAGTACACACATTTTGCATGTAACACCCATTAAGCTTATGGTCTTTTAAAAGGTAATTCAAAACTGGACTCTTCACAATTACATGAATTATGCATTATTTGTTACAATTATCAGATAACTGATATTCTTACCCCACTGATATTTTCCCATGCAGTGGTAAATACTGCTGTCTTCATCTTTCCACCTTTAAAATGAGCTAACTGGTTTCTGTAGTGTTTGATTCTTGCTAAGTCAGCCATGGATGAGGTATCAGTCAAACATGGTAATTTGTCATATCCACCTGCTGGTTCAGTAAAATTTGCCAGGTTTCTAAGTATTATAATCATTAATGTCACATCAAAAGTCTGAGAGTTAGGTGCACCTAAAAATATACAATAAGAGTTATATCAATTTAACATGTTCAAGGAATCAAAACTAATTATTTCAATTTATAAATGTTTTTGATTCCTTTAAAAAAAATGATACTCATGTTCTCATGAAATCCATTTATATACAGATAATATTGATGATTACAGCACTTAATTGGTTGAATCCGAAATCCTTTGAGTGAAAGTTTAAAGAAATAATGTATCAAGTCATACCTCCGGAAACTTATTAAAATATGAACAAAAGCAATTGGTGTTTTAATTTCAATATTGGAGACAGTAACTCAATGGGAAAAAACAAACGAACGAGATGGCACCATACAGCTTTTCACAATAGAAAGATACACACACAATACATCGTCTTTCGTCAATATCTAATTAAATAAAAAGTACTTAAGAGGTTCCACACGTGGGCCATATATATGGATATTTGGCGAGTTTAAATTATCTACTAACCCTTCTACTTCTCCATCATAATCAGTCATATCAGTGTACTACCAACGAACATATATAGAAAAAACACCGTTATATATATCGGTTTATTTGCAAACAAACAAACCATAATAATCAATGGTATCATGATTACGAATTGTCGCAGTAACACAGCAAGCACAAAAGGCTTAACCTGCTGATTCACAGTCCTATAGTTTTTGGATTATAAGTGAAATTTGTATCGTTGAGTTACGGTTTCATTCCTAAAATGATTCTTTTTTTATTTCAAGTGGTTTAATAAGGCCCCAAACATTTTCAATAAGTATGTCATACCTATTATCCTAAAGATTGTATTTGAATAAAATAAATCAAACAATGACTGGATATGTGATATTTTTTTTAATTTAAGTATCAGCTTTCTGTGACGTTACAATGATCATCATTTCAAATTTTCATCCATATTCAAAGAAAACAGGCTAATTGACATTTGTTTTCAGGATCAAAAGCATATAGAGAAGGTGTCGACAAAAGCCCTTTAAAATTATATGTTTTATGTTTAGTTTGGTGAAGCAAGTGCTCTAAGTTTTCTTGGCCTACATTTGGGGGAAATCTAGCAGATTTTGTCAAATTTCACAAATTCTCAGTTTTGTTTGGAAGGAAAACTTTATTAGAAAACTCTACAAAAATAATTTTATGATATTTTCTCAGGGTTTCATTCACTCAATTACAATACTTTTCCTCTTGAAATAATGGACTTTATATTTGTGGCAGAATAGGGGCCTAAATCACTTACATCATTAGGTGCTATCAATAAACTGCAAAAGCATTCTGCACGGGATGAAATAAAGTTGCCTTTTTTGTCATTTGTGTAAGTCTTTCTGAAAATATTCTTTTTAGTCGGATTTTTTTATATACCTAACAAATCTAAATGATTTATGAATCAGTTTCACTATATGCTTGTCTTGCTATAATGTGTTGTTAGCAAGTCAACTCATTAGCATACATCTCTTTTTTTCTTCTTCGTTTAAATGTTTATAATGTAAGAAATACTATGATAAGTTTTAAAAAGAACAATAAGTCAACTGGATTAAGCATCTTATACCTACCACCACGCGGAAACAGTAAATTCCACTGAGCTGCGTTAATGACATGCTTTGTTTTTAAGTCATACAGTGTTACATATCCCTTTTTAATGGTTGCTTCTAACCGAGAAGGATGAAATTCTTTATCAAATAATATACGCACAGCTCTTTGAGAAATTCCAGTCACCAATAAATGCATTCTTAAATAGTTTTCCTCTTCCTCTGATACATGTAATACACATACAACATTGGAAGTTGCCATCTTCTCCGTATTTGTTTTTATCTTTAAGCTGTTCCTTAAAACCTATTGTCAGGATATCCTTTATGTATCTTGCTGGAATAAAAGTCCAGTATTTGCTGATTTCATATATTGTATTCCAGGATTTCTGTACATTTAGGCATATATTGATGCATTTATGCATACAGTTGTGTCCCTTGATATGGGTGTTTACAAATAATCAAAGCTGTATTCCTGGATAATTTGTATTTGAATTCTTAACTGTTTTAGAGGACAATCTTTCTGGTTGCAGTTTATTTAGGTAGATCTTGAAGCTCAGGATTCTAGCCATTCTAGCGTTTTTGCAAATTCTAGAACTTAACGAGTCCCATACTCGTCTTCCTTGCTTCTTAATAACGAACGCATTTTATTATATAAGAACTTTCCTGATCTCTAGATGTTCTAATGTTTTCTGATGCTAATACTGTCTATCTTTCTGTTGTCTTATAATTTTACTTTTATTGGTTCTCAGAGCTTTTTTTCCTTTTTAACTGATGCTAAAATCTGTTTCACTATCTAGATGGATATCCCTGTCTGCCAGTAGTGAATGTACTGTAAAAATGTGTTATTCATGAAAAGAAATTGAAATTGAAAAATGCTTAACCGGAGACCCCATTAGGTTGGATCACTCTAAGATAAAAAGCATAATATTGATTGCTAATTTATCAAAGTTGATGCATTCCAAAACAAACAATTTAACGAATGACCTTGGTATTTGTTGTTCAGTGAAGATAAACATCGAAAAGGTTACAATGCTTAAAGGTGGCAAAAGACCATTTCATAAAAACCTTAAAAAAAGAAAAGTAGTATTAATCATCATAGAGTAATAAACATCTCATTGCACAAAATACATATTAATAATAGTGGTTGTGCATTGTAGCGAAATTTGGATAATAAGTCATTGTACAATGAACGTACAAAGTGTATACTTTTTGCTGTTGCAAGTTGTATATGATGGAATAATAGATAGTATTTTTTATTGTGAATTTGACTGTGATTACATGATATTTTGGAGAATAATATGCTCGTATTGATTCATAGCGAGAAATAGTGATAGTTAATGTGCAAGTTGAGCTGTGTACATTTGATATATATTCCTTGCGTATTGAAGGATTTGTGCAAGTGTAATCATGTTATTGTGCTCAATAAAACATTCACTTTGGGATACTCCTATTTGTTAAACATTGTAAATATATGTATATATATTTAATTGTTTGAATGATACTTACCTGATACATGTTGCATTTGAGTCTTACGGGCATGGTGTTTTTCCAAGTGAAAAGTATATTTACCTTTATATAAGTGTACTGTGTATATATTGTGTATTCAGTTTAGGGCGTGTTAATTGATTTGAATACGAAAACTAATCGCTCGAAACACGTATTGAACAATATGACTTTGTGTATGCTACTAACCATGCTACCTGCATTCTATACAGACAACTTTGTGCATCTAGAAAAAATGTTAAGGCATTGATGTATTGGTAGACATGGATCATAGAGGAATCTTATATATCGGCACAATATTGGTGATTTAAATTGTGTAGTAAAATAAACCGTATCAAATGAAAATCATTGTGTGTTTAATTTTACAATCTTGTTGTTATGTCTGTAAAATCGAAACCGAAAGTAGAAAAAGTAAACACATATATGTATGTATTAAACCATTATCTCACATGCCTTTGCTGTTTGAAACGCAGTATTGCTTAGTTCGTGTCCATCTAATATTCTTTTAACCAGAAACAAGCACCTATCAACGAACTAAAACAAAGACCATAATTGTAAACTAATATATGTCCAAGTCAACAGCTTTCTTGTCATTATCTCCCCTTTTCCGATAGAAAGGGAGATAATGTATCTTTGTAAGTCTCAAGTTTAATTTTATCTAAAAAGCTCGTCTCAACTCAGTAAAATGACTTTTGTCAGCATGTATGTCAAAGCACTGTCCTACATACATCAATAAGATTAGACGTTGAATATGTGATATTACTAAACTAATCATAGAAACCAGGATTAAACATCTTTTTGTATTTAAATTTATAGTGTCACGTATTAGGTGAACTGACTACAGTGAATAACATCTGAATGTGAAAAAAATCGGCCGTTTGCTGAGTTAAAATCTACTTGAAGACACCCGTCAGCAATAACCGTACGTGTGCTCGATTTTGTACAGTCCATCTTTGTGTCAGACAATAAATTATTTGTGTACTTATCGGTAAAAAATTTCGAGACTTTACTCTACACAGCTTTGTATGTACTCTATATTCAAATAGTTTTATCAATGCAACATCATGGTTGGTAGGTTCAATACGAAACTATCACTTTAAAACCACTGCAACCTTTTTCAGGGAAACATATTGATTGTTGATTGTTGGTTGCGTTAACATCAAGTGGCAAATATTTCATGTATATTTACGACAAGAACAAATTACCAATACATACAATACGTAGGTCCGGTTAAAGAGGTCCCCTCAAAGAGATATTGCAAGGGTTCTTAACGTGCAGAGAGCACGACACTCTCTCTAAACGAGACATTGGATTTAACATCCCAATTATATCCGGACGTTGCTGCTTACATGATACATCCAAAACAGCCAAACGGACGCCCCCTCCCCCTTTTTGACAAGGCTTTAACTTCCATTCGGACGTTTTTTGTCGGAAGAAGACATGTAGTGACCAAATTTCTATTTCCCAGTCACCTTGAGGGATGGGAAACAGAAAGCATCGGATTAAGAATCTATTTAACAAACAATTATTGCCTTATATTTTCTTATCTTTCTGATCCTAAAACATTAACGCGAACAAACTGACATTGCATCATGTTTTATATAGGATATTGGACAAAAAATGTTGAATTTTGTTCTATTTCAATAATTCTTATCTTATGAGCTTTGCAGAGAATGAAAAGTGTTCATTATAAAACATTTTTTCATAATTTCTGAGTATTCTAAACTATAACCTGAGTATAAATTTTCATATTCATACATAAACAAACCAAAAATTCAAATAGAACACTGATAAATGTTTATGTCAAAAGATATAGATTTCATTAAATAGTTCTGATTATGTCAAATAAATATCAGATCCTAGAAAAAAAAAAACGATAAAGTAGTTCCTTCACATTTGCAACGCTTCCAGGAAAGGTTTCTCGATTTTTCTCCTTCGAGCCCATTACATCAGATATCGGATGTTGGATAAAGTTTTCAGGTTGAACTAGTAGGACTTATAAAAGATTTCTTAGTACATAAAAGGCTGAGTATATGTTTATGACAAAAACGTATAAATGCTTCTTAGTTTCAATAAAATGAAACAAGAGAAACACGACTGCAATATCTGGTTTACTCAAAGGTTTGTTTTATTGAGAATGTTATTCATTCTTGACATTGTTTCGATTAATGTTTTTTTTCCCTCATGTTGCTATTTTTGTCGTATCTTATTACTCGTCTTAACACACGATTAATAACAAAATATTTCAAACATGCAAAGAAAAAACGTTGGCACATAAGAGTATACAAAGAATAGGATTAATATCAGATTAAAGTTCAATAATTTTGTTACATAATGTGATACTTAGAGCAGATATATGTTTGGTACCTAGTTTGATCCGCCTATTCTAGATATTATCCTAAAAATTAGGATGCCAATAAGAAATGAACAATCATGTGAGTGCTCATAAAAACCGGTCACTTCAATAGGCCAGGCAGAACTCGAAACCACTTTTACAGGTTAGTCCTGTAAGTGTTTTCTATATATATACAATATAATCTTATTCTTAAATTCCAGATAAGAGAGCTGTAAAATATTTCAAAAAGTATAAAAAACTTATTTTGCTCCCGAACGATTAGGAGTTTGACACAGCTTTTAGATACCTGTATAGTAGTCTGTAGTGTCATCCTTATAATGGTTATATGGTTCTTCGCTGAAGCTTATCATTTTATCATTGACGTGTATCTTACAATACATCTTTAAAAGTCAAAAGATTTTAAAAAAACCTGTCTCAACGCTTCAGTATTGAGGTTAAACTTCACTTGTTGCCAAATGCGTTTCACTTCGATCTGAAAAGACCAGTAGTCATCACTTCTTATTTGATATGAATTATCATTGATATGGTCATAACTTAAAATTAACTGTTTACGAAACTTCAATTTATTTTAAGATACATTCCTTAACATGTAGCTTTAAACACGTAATACTAGTATAGCGTGATTCGTGATCTTCAACTTCTTACTATAGTTAGCCTTTTTAACTGTTTTTATTTGAGCGTCATTGATAAACAAATAAACTCATCATATATACCAGGATTGAAATTTTGTATTTGCGCGAGACGCCCGTAACGAGCATCTGACGTAACAATGTTTAATTCTAGTATCTATGATGAATTCATTGATAAGGACGGCCAGTTCATTACCGAAGGTCGATACGTTTCTCTGGACTCCCCGGCTTCTTTCACCAATAAAAGGGGTCATCATGGAATTGGCGTATAACACAATTATTCACACTAACAAACAAATAAACAAAACTGATTCAACAATGTGTAAGATTTTTTAGATAGCTTTTTTTAAGATATATATATATTTGATCACAATTTAGTTTCCGTCTTATCATTTTGTTTTTCTATCACAATTTCCTCTTCATCTTTTGCCCATTCTTGGATTTCGCCTCTACTAAAACAGCCATACACCAATATTCCTAGAACATTGAAGGCAGCACACACATAGAATACATTTCTCCATTCTTCTTGTGTGTCCTTAAAAATGTTTAAATATCATGATGATAAAGTTACTGTAAGATAAATATCATGTAATAAAATCTTCCAAGAGCCGTTTTCGAAATTGAAGAGAAAGCTTCATCGAAAGAATTGTAGCGACACATTTCTAGATAAACAAAGAAAAGCTATTTCTGAAAAAAATAGTTGTTTCTAAATTTAATTTCCCTGTATACTAGGTGTCTTGATATTTTATGCAGTATTACCCGCTTATCAGCACCTTTAAGATTTTAAGAATTAATTAGAACTGAAAGCAAAGTGTGACTCAGAGTTTTGAAATTTTGCTTGAACATTTTGATCTACAATTGTTCAAAGTTTCACGTATATACTATCAATAAATAGTATTCTTGTCTTTCTTGGCTCGTACCACGTGATTGTTTAAGGGGAATGAAATCGACACGTTATAAATTCCATGCTTCTGAAGCGCTTTATTGGATTTACCTTCATCGGGAACGCTCAAAGCCGAATAATAGAAAGCCAAGGATGTATAAGAACCGAATACAGTTAAAACATGCATAGTAAATATGTCGAATAAAAAAAAATAGTTTCATGAATCTTCAACCGGGACCATTCTATTAACATGTTTTTATATACGTAAAATTGGGTTTTTCCATTTTTGCAAGCATGACAACTACTAGGGATGTCAACGAGTACTCGAGTATTCGAGTATCGCTCGGTAGTACCGAGTATCGAATACCAATAATGATACTCGACCAATCGGTTTCCTGTTAGAATGTTGTTGCCTTCTGAAAGATTTTTTTTTAAGAGCCCCTCCCAGGAAATCAAATATTAATCAAAATTAAAATACGTCTTAAATGATTGCGTTTAATTGTCATTTAAAATTCCCTCATACAGAGGTAGGCTATAAACAAAAGCTCCTTTCCAAGGCTTCACTTTTAGCCAATCGTGTCTTAGTCATTCCACCACCTCTGTACCGTAAGCGCAAATATTTTCATCAGGACTGTTAGTTACGAAAAAAAATTGAGACACTCGTCCCAGAAAAAGTTGACAAGATATTATTTCTAATTAAGAACAAACTCGTTGCACCCTGTGTCGACCCCTAATCACCCCTTTGTTGATCATTTAATGTGTTTCTTTACGATTCTCAAATACTGTTTTTTGAGTAATTATTTTTCTATAGATGTTTATTAATTAACTAATTAGATTATTGCCAGTTCACATAATTAGTACATGCAGTAAAGGAGCTATCAATTATGGTATAAAATTCCTGTGTCTATTATCTAGTAATAGGTAATGCTATTGAGGGTTTTAATCCATAAGACAACGACCCACAATACGTAGTAAAATTAGTTAAATTTTGTGTTTCCATTTTGTAGATGTCTTTCCGAGCGAGTACTCGAGTATCGCTAAGTAAATTCAAAGAGCACTCGAGGTTACACTTTGTAAATACAGCTGTTTTTCAAACCACGCTTCTTTTGGGGAGATATAGAATATTCATAGATAATTAATTTGGTTTACATACTGGTTCCCAGTTATGATCTCTAGGTTTCATCTCATAGAGACATAACTTGGGAATGTTACCAGTAAATATACATATGCATATTGTTTATATTGAAATCAGTGGTAATACTACAGTCAAGGTAGGGATAGTTAAGAAATTTATTGTTAGTTTAAACTCATAGAAGTTCGGGGCATATAAACGTTGAAAATATGCTGCACAGCCCTATATTTTGACCTTTGAAAAAAATTGTAGTGCATATGAACTTTCCATTCTAGGATATGATTTTTTTCAAAACTGCATAGTAAAAGTGGTACAGTTTTAGCCGTAAAAGGAGTTCCTATGGGAAATTGCATTGTCAATATTTACAGAAATGCAACCTCGATTGGTAAATCTTCACCGAGTTGACATCCCTTACAACTACCATAAAATAGACATGTTATCACCATTATTGTTATCGTTTTTCAAAATATTAGGCATATTCATGTCTCACTACTTTTAAATAAATCAATTGCTCGATTTTTGACTTTTTCAATATCGTGTGCCGCAACAAATGTGATACACTGATGGACTTTATTTAGGAAAACATACATTTGGTGTAAGCTGGTCAGCTACTATTGGTGCCAACATCCTAGGAATTGTGGCGAATGAATTGGTTATACCATATAAAACTCCTGCATATCTGACAATAAAATGAGCGCAACATTATGATTCCGGAAATACTTTATTGTTGGATTATAAGGTTCAAACATGGATCAAACAGCAGTAAGCACATTAAATCGTTTCATTTTATTTTCGTAAAAAATGTTTTGGTATTAATCCTGTTTTTGCAGCATACACAATATCTTAGTGATCTTGTCAAAACATTTACTAAATTTTATCATCGGTACAAGGACATCATTCGTTAATATAAATCAACATGCAGACATCTTATACGTTCAGGTATTTCACATCCAATATTTTATGGTCATATTCTTTACAAAGCACAAAAATGTCGACATTCACCTCAAAAGCTAACTAAACCTTTAAAGAGACTTATTCAGAAAGGATATAGTTACGATACTGTTGTCAGGTCATTAAGGATTGCGTATTTTGGTTTTAAAATTGATTCACTCATAAGGTCTTTGCATCGGAAATAAACACATTTATTCTAAAACCAGTTGTAGGCATGATACGAGGTATTGGGGGAGGATTGAGATCTCTTAAAAACATGTTTAACCCCGCCGCTTTTTTGCGCCTGTCCCAAGTCAGGAGCCTCTGGCACTTGTTAGTCTTGTATAATTTTTAATTTTAGTTTCTTGTGTATAATTTGGAGTTTAGTATGACGTCCATTATCACTGAACTTGTATACATATTTGTTAAGGGGCCAGCTGAAGAACGACTCCGGGTGCGGGAGTTTCTCGCTGCATTGAAGACTCATTGGTGGCTTTCGGCTGTTGTCTGCTCTATGGTCGGGTTGTTGTCTCTTTGACACTTTCCCCATTTCCATTCTCAATTTTATGTTCTTCTCATATATTTTATGATGGTATGATACGAAACCCCTAATGGGAGGGATTGTACTTGATTTTCATAAGATGAAGACATCATCTTTCAATCAGTTTAATTGAGGTCTGGAGCTGGCATGTCAGTAACTGCTAGTAGTCCTTTGTTAATTTATGTTTCATTGTCATTTTGCTTAGTTTCTTTTGTTACCTATTCTGACATCGGACTCGGACTTCTTTTAAACTGTGTTTTACTATGCGTGTTGCTGTGTATTTCTAGAGGTATAGGGGGAGGGTTGAGATCTCACAAAACATGTTTAACCCCGCCGCATCTTTGTGCCTGTCCCAAGTCAGGAGCCTCTGGCCTTTGTTAGTCTTGTATGTTTTTTTAATTTATGTTCATTTATATGTTTTGGAGTTTAGTGTGACGTCCATTTTTACTGAACTAGTATACAATTTTATTTAGGGGCCAGCTGAGGACCACCTCCGGGTGCGGGATTTTCATGCTGCGTTGAAGACCCATTGGTGGACTTCGGCTATTGTCTGCTCTTTGGTCGTGTTGTTGTCTCTTTAACATATTCCCCATTTCAATTCTCAATTTTACTTAACTGCGAACTAGATCTATTATTCCTCAACTATTTCATAGATCATTCTAACATTATAACTTTCTATATGTATAACTTACTTTGGCCCAAAGTCAACGTGGTTCACAACATAACCTGCTCTACACAATCCGTTTATCATGACGGCTAGTGATAAAAATGCCATAGCAAGGGATCTGTTTTCACATGAAGAAAATCAAGTAGCTACCAAGAATATCCCGGATCCCGAAAAAGCTAAGTGTAAGAAAGAAATCTACATATTGGCAACTGATCAAGTTCAAGATACTTTCTGCAGTTCTCTAAGAAATATGTTTTATTAAAATATTAAGCTTTCACTTTTTATCTATGTTCAGCAAAACCACTGATAAATATTGCAAAGCAAAAGTGATTATGTTGAAATCTCAGTCGCTACAAAAAGTTTATTTTTAATTGTCAATAAATGAGCAATACTTGTATTGCTACGAAATGGATATTTGAATATAACTCAATCAGCATTTATATTTCAAGAACTAAGTAATGATTATCGTGCCATACTGACTTTTTAATTGTATTATTGAATAGCAATAAAATATTTTATAATGATAGCATATGTATACATGGTAAATAATTATTCTAAAAATGTAAACTATTGCAATATTTGCAATACCATCCTAGTTTTAATTGCTATTTTCAATATGATACACACAATACTAAATGGCTTTATTATTTGAATAGACCTATCCAGTGTATAGCATCATAGGACGTTCATATTTGCCGTAGATGTTATAATTACAGACAGATTTTTCTAAAAAGTAGAAATATATTTTCGTAGACACTGCCCTGACCGTAAGGATTTCAATATTTCTATTCAACCAGTTAAAGCACTTCTTTGTCACTGTCACGATACTAGTTATATTTTGAGAAATATTCATTCTAAGAAAATAAAATTAATATTGTTCTACATTTAAAAAAGAGGCAAAAGATACCAAATGGACATTCAAGCTCATAAGTCAAAAGTAAACTGACAACGCCATGGCTATAACAGAAATAGAACAAAACACATTATAGCAAATTAAAGACTGAGCAACACGAACCCCACAAAAAACTGGGGAGGAATTAATATACAATCAACTCGGTAATTAAAAAGTGACCTTAAACAGTACATTCATGTCTGGTCATTTGTTTGTAGTTGTGTTTCTCCCAATACTATTTGATACTTGGTTTTAACAGCGTCTGGATCTAACAACAATGTGTAACAATAAAAGAATAATCGGAGTAAGTCTGATGAGTACTTTTTTTCAAACTAATTGACTGCTTCACATCGGTCAAACATTGTAAAAATAAGCTTAATTATTTTGTTTTGTATTTACCCGATAAATTAACATGTTAGGGCAAAATGTGTCAAACAATCTGAGCAATGCAAAATGAAGTATATATCAATTAAAAAATCAAATTGTCACACTGTGCAAGCAATGGCGACAAAAAGGATCTAGCAAAGCATCCTAACACAAACGTCACCCTTATCTGTTTATTGTCAATTTACCAATGATCTGAAGTAGTCGTCGTGTTGCAGTAGTTGATAGAACCTTTACTACGTACAATATCCGCTATCTGTCCTGAACTAAATCCTGATACAGCCTAGCAAATGTATGGCAAAGCACTAAGCAATCCATTCTGAAATAAAAATACGATTGGATATTGGATAAACAATAGCTTCATACGCCTTTTCCTTGCTGTATAAAGGAAAACGATTTCACCACTCTCTCTGTACACGAAAACAAAAAAATGTGGAAAAGGTTTTTATTCATTAGAGTTATGTATATAGCACACAAAATAAACAAGTCTACTTCGGATTAAGACAACACTAGGCTAAAGCACGCCTCCGTGTACAGGATTTTCTCGCTGCGTTGAATACCCATTGGTGGCCTTGTGCTGTTTTCTGCACTTCGGTAGAATTGTTGTCACTTGACACATTCCCCGTCTCCTTTTTCCTTTCTACTAAACGAGTTCTTAAAGAAATATATTCAGAAACTCCATGGAAATCTGCAAACGTGGAAGATTGAAGTCTAAATAAAAAACAATCGAATTGTTTCATGCTTTACCAATATGCAGTTAATATCGAACTATCTTCATAAATAGGATAAAAAAAACATGGGTCGCTGAGCTGTTTGCAAGGAACATGTGTGTAAAAATGTCAGATTGTGTAAGGCATATACCTTGAATTATGTCTTTTCTTGTGAATGGAATGCTAGAAGACAGTTCTTATGAAATGATGTTAGAAAATAAAACGAAAAAAAAGATCATAGTATGACAAAGTTTGGTAAATTTTCATTTATTCCTTAAAAAAACAAAATTGTCTTAAATATTTCGGCTGATATTATAAAGTTTTATAACTGTGAATCGATAGAAGCAAAGTGTTTGGAGGGTAATATAGATGTAATCATAAGATTAAATTTTCTAGTTTGAATCAACATCAATATCAACAATTTGCAAAGATATAACTGTGTCCTTTCATAATGCGAATTGTTACAAAGGTTTTACCCTAATGCAGTTTGAAACACCTCAAATACTCACAGTCTTGATATTAAACTTGTGAACTGCCTTCAGAAATGCCGGCAAACTTGTTAACAATGTGTAGTTTGTCCAATTGTTACATATATGAGCGGTGGTCAGGCAAGAAGTGCTGGTGATTTTGCCAGTTCTAACCACGGTACTTTGCCTGTCTGAAGATAAGATATCTGTCTTACAAACAAACTCATACGTCTGCATTGTTTACGTTGTGGATAAGCTACGTGACTTTGTGGATCAGTTTGAATTCGTTGACGGTTATGTATAGTATCTATACTTGTAAAATTTATTAAAACACACTCTTAGCAAAGAAAATTTACCTGACAATGTACCTTGATTTACCTGTATATAATAACCATATCTGTTGAATTTTCTGTTTACATTGAAGATAAAACTTATAAGAAACTAAGACTTCAACCCCCTCAGTCAAATTTGATTCGAAATGGTTTTGGGTTTTCCTTTAATGTCATGTTTTATTCATATAACTTGTAATGGTTTTTTTGGGATTAGATCGTTCCTTATGAAAGTAACTCCAGGAAATCGCTCCGAACGTATGAAACTGCTAAAGTGTTAGTTTTCATTTACCAATAATCGGAACTAACTGTGTTGTTCTTATCGATATTTGTTGCTTTACAGTTATGGATCACACTTGATGAATTAACTCTATAAAGACAAAAAGGAGGGTACATAAGAATAGTAAGTTAAAAAAGGCCCCAACCTGACAAATGGCTGTCATTGTTTAATTGGGTCTTAGTCGCTGTATCTTTCACATTGACTCTATGTTTCCTTTTATAAAAAAAGACAATATGTTCTACTAATTTGTTTTGAGTCTAAAAACCGATGTGTTGATATGATCATTAGGCTTCTAAATTCATTAAATAAAAATAATAAACCCACTACCTAACTTATTTCCGCAATCGAGGGCAACACAGGGATTGAATGCTATGCGACTTTCATACAAGTGAGAGGTTAATCTAGCTATAAAACCAGATCTAATCCACCATGTTGTCTATAAGGAAATGCCTGTACCAAGTCAGGAATATGCCAGTTGTTTTCCATTCGTTTGATGTGTTTAAGCTTTTGATTTTGAAACTTGATAAGGACCTTTCCATTTTGAATTTTCTTTGGAGTTCGGTATTTTTGTTACTTATGTTTTCATTATTGAACTCCAATGTTATAATTTATTAACAATGCTAAATTTTGTCAGAAATAAGATAAAACTACTTTACCCTTTTAGACGTGTCATATTCTATGGCGTTGTTTATGTAATCTCTCTCAACCTCACTGATCCAACTGTCCAAGGATGTTCCGAAGGGGTGTCACGTACCACCACGAACCATATAACTACCCAAATGGCAGTAAGACCGCCTAGAGGAAAAGAAAAAAAAACAAGAATGATATAAGACATAGACTTGTCCCTTCAGTACATAACAGGAAGGAGATAGCAAACAAGTTGTCTTAAATGTCTACATATATTAACATTTGCTTTGTTTTCTAGTAACATCCTTACTACATCCTCATGATTTTTCAAACAAGCAATAAATAAGGCAGATGTACCATCATCTGTACACTTATTTATGTCTGCCTTGTTCTCCAGTAACATACATACTATAGTTTTATATCCTCCGTTACAAGACGCAATCAGTGGAGATGCACCTGTTACTTGACACTTATTGATGTCCGCCTTGTTGTCCAGTAACAACTTTACAATATCCTCATGATTAAACTCACAAGCAATCAGCAGTGGAGATGTTTCTGAAACTGTACATACATTAATGTCTGCATTGTTCTCCAGTAAAACCTTGACTATATCTATTGATCCATTTTCACAAGCAATGAACAAGGGAGTTACTCCTTCATCTCTATGCTTATTAATGTGTGCCTTGTTTTGCAGTAAAAGTTTTACTATATCTATATGTCCTGCTTGACAAGCAACCATCAGCGGAGATAATCCTATAGTTATTAGCTTATTAATGTCTGCCTTGTGGTCAAGTAACATATATACTATATCAGTATGTCCGTTTTGACAAGCAACATACAGTGGATGTATTTCACCGTCTGCACATTTATTAATGTCTGCATTGTTGTTTAATAATAGCTTCACTATATCTGTATATCCCTTCTCACAATGGTGAATGGTAAATTGCAGTAAAATTGCATGTTTTAATAGAGATCAGTGGCACATACATTTCTGAGAAGAGCGGTTCAAAAAAGGTCCTAGGATAACTAGAGAAAAAGATATACGATACAAGTCGAAAAAAGTGAGCATTGCGTCCTCTAAAACAATTTTGCCGCAATAAGAGGTGTATGTCCTTACATCTTATGTTCCAAGGTACCGTTGAATTGTCTAGTTGCTTTGTTCTTAGCTCTTTACATTCCTCCTCCATATTTGGACCACCTAGTCGTTTTACAGCCTAGGAAATTGAAAAAATAACACACTGTAAGTTTTTGATAGACAATAAGAACCCAATACATACAGGATAATAATGGACTTGTGAGTGTTTTTGTGTTCAACTGAAATGCGTTTATTTCCTTAAATTAAAACTTTCTGCTGTAAATTAAACAAGATATGCATAAGTTTTTTTTTAATGATGGATATATCAGCTTATTACATGGACTGTGTTGCAAATAAAACATTATGTGTGCTTAAACACTGTCATTGTTTTGACGTCCTGAACAGTACCGACCGAAATGTCTCGAGTAAACAGAGTTATCTATACATTTACAACCAAGGGACTTAATATTTAACATAAGGATACCATTCCAGAAACAGTTAAAGTAGTAAAATTTTACTATGTATTATCAATTCAAATAATCGAAAAAGACTGTATGTTTTGTAAAACAATATTTCTAGGCTCAATAAGCTAGGAGGATATATCAAAGATAAAAATGGGTCTTGATATACTACTACCGGTATTGATACTCTAAACAATGAGTCAGTGCTCCGTAATTAGGGCATTTGGATGTACGGTTATATGCCGATAATATTCGAACGACGTGTCCCTAGTGTCCCATCACAGGTCATCTTTCATAGAAATGAAGGACAAAACAAGTATCATTTCATCGAGGACTGGCGAATTGAGTATCAATGTCTGTACTGTAATATTACAAGTCACGTCAGACAAGACCGTGAATGTGTGAAATATTTTTGTTTTTCGGAAATTGTTTTGTTATAAATAATGCCGTAAGTTTTCTGAATGAAATTGTTACCCATTTTTCAGGTCGGTGCCATTTATTACTGGCTGGTATGAAATTTTTCTCATGTTGATGGCCTTAAGGTTGCCTTTAATTGCTTACATCATGTTCATTTGAACTTTAGTGGATAGTTGTCTCATTGCCAATTACCCTACATCTCCTTGTTTTTATATATCGAAAATTCGTTATATGTCTAGCCACAATGACATAAGAAGAAACAAATGAGACAGTGATCGTATAAATCTTGTTTATAACTATCGCTGTCAATCATGTGAAATCTAGTTTACTAGGCACAGATAGGCTTGTTCGATTTTCTACTATATAGAGACAGGACTTAATTCCAAAACATAAATGAAACAACTAAATTTGTAAATAATGTCATGAATTTTTTTTCTTATTGATATATAAAATCAATGTTATAAAAATGGCATTGTTATCAGAACAATGTTTGAAACATGAACAACAGTATACCACACGTTAGTATAAAGGGTGCACACATAATGAATGTTTACATGCTGACAAAAAAAAAAACGAACACACATGTACTGCACACCCCAGTATATTGCAAGAAAAACATCTGAAAACTGAATAATCAAAGTATCCAGAAAAGAAATTATGCTCAGAAAATCCGTGTAAATATGAACTATTAATTTTCATTTTTTTTCTGTTCGAAGAAATCCCCCAAATTAATTGCAGAAAATTACACCTTAAATTATATGTCCGCTTTATTTTAACATACTATTCTGGTGTCTTTTTATATAAATTATACAAAAAGGCTGATAAGCATATATCTTTAAATATTCAAAACTAATAAAAAGATGCTCTATCAATGTTATTCGGGAAAACTGTTTGTAGTTATGTACATGTTTATTTTTACTCTTAACGATTTTCAAAGTGACACACAAAACAAGTCCTGTTGTATTTGTTACCACTTGTAAAAACATGATCAGTCTTTTACCAGTATTTCATTGAATAGCAATAAAAAGGTATAAAGCTTTTAATTTTAATTTTGGAGGCATCATACCTGTCGGAATAGGACGAAATATCATCAATGTAGCTGAAATATTTGGTAATATATTATTAAATAGTTAAAAACATTGATGAATAACATCTTTCACAGGAGATCACATTGTTCTCATTTTAAGTGAATTTCGTTTAACAAAATACCACGTGTCACTATACAAGTGTAACCAGAAAAGGTTAAAGGAGTTAAGGTCTATACCAATAACATGAAAATATAGGCAGGGACTAAAACGCCGGTGATAATTTATATAATGAGGGCAACTTTAGGTAAGTGTGTGTACCACGTTTCAACGTAATGTTGTCTCTATTTGAACATCACAAATTAAAACACTGGCCACCTAGTATACTGTCCTTAAAAGGATGTTTGACTGTCAAGTAACTTGACCAAATTGGTAAGCTTAAACAAAAAACATTACTTAATCACAACCAAGTATTAGCAGATTGGATACAAAACACCATTACCAATACTGTGTATTAAGAGGGGAAAGATTTTCCATTAATATCTGCTAATTCAACCGCTATCTACAGCTAGTGCAAATAAGTGACAATAATCAATGTTTAAGTCACTTGTTCTACTCTCAAAATACGCTGCATACTTTCAATATACTTTGCAGTAAAAAAAAAAAAATTACGTCGTTTATAATGTTCGAACCAATCTATTTTGTGTTAATGTAATCTTCACCTAAGCTAATACATTATGTTCTCGCCCCGCTAATATCATCCCAAGCAGTAGTAAAGGACACATAATTGATCTTTCCATCTTCAAAATGAGCTAGCTGGTTTCTGTAATATTTGATTCTTGCTAAGTCAGCTGTTGTTGTCGTATCAGTTCTCGGTGGTAAGTGATCGTATCCACCGGTATGTTGAGATAAATTTGTTAGGTTCCTGAATAATGCTACCATTAAAGTAACATCAAACGTCTTAGAAATTGGTGAACCTGTAAATGCAAGTTGTTACTACAAGTTTTCATATTTACAAATCAATATAAACAGGTTTAAACATATCTTAGTACTTCAGTTGATGAATTTGAGATGCTTGATGAATTAAAACCCATTTATAAATTGATTTTAAATGATGACACAAAACAGGATGAAGTGAGATCAATCAGAATGTTTTATACACGAAAGACTCATGTTTTTTTAACTAGATATGAATACAAGGAGATTTGAGGTAAACGTCATAAAAAATAACCAAAATAAATCTTCAGGACCAAAAACCGTTTGCAACAATAGAAAAATGATCGCACACTATGTCAAGCTCTACATTGTCCCCAGGCTTTAAAAACTGTGACTATATAAAACAAAAAACTATCAAAGTTCTGTCATTACAATAAAAAGTCCAAATACCAAAATAAACTAAGGCTACAAATTAAATAAAACCTCAATACATTTTGCAAAAGATACAGAGATTTGGTTTGAATAATTGGCACTAAATATATTGGATGTGCACTGAATGATAATTAAATCTTAGATACATCATATTTTTATTATTCGTTGATAACTTTGATCTAGCTGTCAGTAAATGTGAGTACTCTCAGATCTGTTCGTAAAGCTGTTTTTGTTGTGGGGACGTATTGATACCCTGTGGTTGTTTTTTTTTTTACTTGTTTTTTTCTACTCTGTATCGACCTGATTAGTTCAGCCCTTATTAACAGATTTTTACAGTTTGTTCATATGATGTGTTGTTACATCACTGCATGTACCTGTTCCATTCAGGTGCTTGTAATTCAGTGATTGTCGTTTGTTACTCTATATTATATATGTTTTTTGTTCATTGTTTTGAACATTACGTTAGTTTTGTCGTTTGAATTGTTTTAAATTTGTCATTTCGGGCCTTTTATAGCTGACTATGGAGTATGGATTTTTCTCATTGTTGAAGGACGTACAGTGACCTATAGTTGTTAACTTCTATGTAAAGTTGTGTATTGTGGAGAGTCGTCTCATTGACAATCATACCACATCTTCTTATTTTTATACTGACATCAAACAATCACCTTTGAGACTCCTGACAAAGGACTTGCACATAAATATGGGGTGAAGTTAATCTATATTTTCAAGAATTCAGCACGTCTTTTTTAAATCTCATGATCAATCAATGATCTCACAATGGAACGTGAAATATAAACAAATACAAGACATGCATATAGCTCTTAAGTGAGTGTGCTTTAGCTACAGAAATCAGGGGTACTTGTTAAACAAACAATATCATGATCATACCACATTAAATAATGCTTGCATATACTCATCCGTTTTTACGTAATGAAAAAACTCCTATTTCTTTCTCCTCTTTATTAATGTGATATTCTAATTTTTAGTGATATCATTCAAAGTCCGTTGGCTTCAATTTATCTTATCAAATCAGGAAAAAAAACTAAATTAAAAGTTTTCATAATATTTTTCATCTGTTTTGAAAATATAAACTCAAAATAAAAACAAAAAGATTGCATACAATAGTGAAAGCATATTTTTTTTACACATTTCTGGCATCGGATAGCATTCTTCCATGGTAAGTATTCCATCAGAAGATGACTGCATGTAAAATTTAGACACATGGACGGAACAACGCCTTTGCATTTTAGTTCTAAATGATAACTTTACCAATATCCAATTGATTCTCTGTCCGTTAAAACTGTTTGAATGTTCTTCGTTCGATTAAAATACATTACCAATATAGGAAAAGTCACGTTGCAAGTTTGAGTATTATGGCAGCTGGATTCCTTGTTTTTTAGATGTCAGATAGATGTCTCAGCGAAATATTACAAGACATATATATATTCTTTTATTAGTATCAGAAATATGAAAAATCAAAATAAAACCACAATAAAGTATTTTTTACGTACCATTACTGAGAAACAGTAATTTCCATTGAGCTGCAGAAATGACACGCTTTAATTTCAAGTCTTTCAATTTTGAATATTCCCTTTTAACAGATGCATCTAAGCAAGAAGGATGAAATTCTTTATCGAATAATGCACGTACAGCCCTCGGTGAAATTCCATTCAACAACAATTGCATTCTCAAATAATTTTCTTCTTCCTGTGAGACATGTGTGGTGGCCATTCTGTTTATTTTATTTCTAAGCGCTTGAGGTGATGCTAATTTATCTTATTGCCTACTTATTCCAGGATTTTATGTTTCATGCATAAAGTATGGTTTGTATTGTCTCTTTTGTGATTTTGTAATTTCCAGCATAAAATGATGCTTAAACTTGCTTCACTTGGTTCGACTATTCACTGAACAACAAAACGTTATTCGAGTTGTCCAGTGATATAAGCGGTCAAAGGAATTCCCCACGTTGTCTCGTTAGCCTCATTTTTGTATTTCTTGAAAGGTAGGGTTTCTGTCTGTAATTAAAAAAGTGCTAATATTTTGATTGTCATCCTTGCCCTACTGATATTTAAACATTTAAAAATTCCTTGGATAATCTCGCTTGTTTATTCCATCATTTTCAAATTAATGATTACCTCCCTCGCTGTCTGTTTGTACTACTCCGGTAATCATGGTAATTTTACCCCTAACTGTCGAGTTATTCAAGTAATTATATAGTTTTATACTTTGCTATGCAATATTTAAGAATTCACCTATTTCTAGTGTAGTTTTCGATGCTTCCTGGTTTTTCATTTGCCTTTCTAACTCAAATGTATCTACAGTATTTTTTTAGATATTTTGGATTATCTAGTTCTCCGTAATGTCTGTTTTAAGTCCTAGCTGTATATAAAGAATATAAATGTATTACTTATACAAATAAATGAGTGAAGTATTTGTTTTCTAAACATTAACCAATATCGTTAAGATTTATGAAAGCATCACTTAGTTTTAACCCATAATGAAATATTTGATAATTGTAAATTCTAAAATTTGAACAGTTGATTTTTATACGAGTGAGATTTAAAGCTAGCTACAAAACCAGGTTTAATACGCCTTTTTCTACATAAGGAAATGACTGTTTTTGATTGTGCTATTTGATACATAAAGGATTTTCCGTTTTGAATTTTTGTTGTTTTCTTTTTTCTATTTTCAATCATTTTAGTCATGTCAAAAGTTTTTTTTAAGTACTACAAATTGAATGATTTTACACAATAATCATTTTAAACCTATTGCCATGGTGGCAATGTTTTTTTTTGACAGGTTCATGCATAAAGTCTGCCTTGTATGAATAAAGGAACAAGTAAACAAAAAAGATAACATAGTAGGCTACAACAGAAATGCCGAATGTTTGTTAAAATAAAACGACTTTTAAACGTTACGCAAATGTTGTCAATAAAACAAATCAAACATACATATTCATACATGTACTGATGTTGTCATTTTCAGAGAACTGCAATGTTCGATGTGTCCTGATGTAAAAGAGAGGTGCAAGATGCCAGAGAAACATTCAAACTCATAAGTCGAAAATAAACTGACAACCCGTTGGCTAAAAAGAGAAAAAAAGACCAACAGCAAAACAATAGTACACAAAACACAACATAGAAAACTAAAGACCAAGCAACACGAACCACACCAAAAACTGGCGGTGATCTAAGGTGCTCCGGAAGGGTAAGAAGATCCTGCACCACATGTTGCATCCGTAGGATATGTATGTTATTGCACTCAAATGTCTGCTGTTTGTTTGCCAAGTCGTCCCATGACTTCTTTCTGAATTTGTGAATGCTTAAACACTGAACGGTCGCCTAGAGCTATATGTTGACCAGGACTGCATTATGTATTCTGATCTAATACCAAATGCATTATGTTGAAATAAGCTCATTTCGACAATGAATGTCTCTTTGGTGATGCTCAGATCAACATATCCGAAATCATCAACCACATACAAACGTTGAAATGCTGATGAAACCAAAAAACAGAGTATCACACATATAGTCAAATCGGAAAAATCAGTTCTTTACACGACGGAGATACATTCCTTAATTTGAAATGATTTCACAAATTCAAACAGCCAATTGCAATAAAATAATATGCATATCTACAAGTATTTGAAAGTTTAAAATTAAACAAACGCTGAAAGGTTTATAACACCGAAACAGCCAAAATTTATAATCAAAGTATAGAGCAGAATGTATAGGCAAACGAGATGATTAACATTCGTATTAAGAACAACAACTGTATAATACTATACTGAAAAGGGGATTTGTTTAGAATAACACCTTCATTAAATCTGTATTTCGAAAAAGCTATGATTATTCAGTACAAAATTGAAAACAACACGTTTAATAATTTCATGCGTCCGAAGCGCCTTTCTTGATTTACCTTCATCAGGAACGCTCAAAGCCAAACATGTGAAATCCGAGGATGTATAAGTACCGAAACTATTTAAGAGCTATATGACAAGCCATAAACAAGGGAGATGCTTGATCATCTTTTCATTTATTAATGTCTGCTTTGTTGTCTAGCAACAGCTGAACTATATCCTTATATCCTTTCTGACAAGCAAAAACATGGCTGAACTTCCTTTACCTTTACTATGATTTATGTCAGCCTGGTTATCTAGTAACAGCTTTGCAATTTCGACATGGTTATTAACACAAGCCATTATCAAGGCAGATGAGTCATCTCTCCTTCGCTTATTTATGTCTGCCCTTTTATCCAATAACATCAGTATGACAATTCTGTACTGCTATATGTAAAGGACTCACACCATCATACCTACACAGATTGATATCAACGTCATTATCAAAACACAACTGAATAAATGAAATATCCCCTCCAAGTCCAACACTTGTTGATGTCTGATTGCTTGTCCAGTAACAGTTGTACTATATCTTTCTGGTTCAACTCACAAGCAATAAACATGGGAGATGCTTAATCATCTTTACACTTATTAATGTCTGCTTTATTGTCTAGTAATAGTTGTACTATACCTGTGTGTTCTTCTTGACAAGCCATAAACAAGGGAGTTGCCTGATCATCTTTACACTTATTATTGTCTGCTTTGTCGTCTAGTAACAGTTGTACTATATCTGTATGTGCTTCTTGACAAGCTATAAAGAAAGGAGTTGCTTGGTCATCTTTACAATTATTAATGTCTGACTTGTTGTCTAGTAATAACTGTACTATGTCAGTATGTCCTTCTTGACAAGCCATAAACAAGGGAGATGCATGATCATCTTTACACTTATTAATGTCTGCTTTGTTGTCTAGCAGCAGCTGAACAATATCCTTATATCCTTCATGACATGCAATGTAAAAGGGAGATACTTGATAATCTTTACATTTATTTATATCTGCTTTGTTGTCTTGCAGAAGCTGAACTATATCATAAATATAGGAAGATGTGGTATGAGACAACTCTCCATCCAAGTTAAAATTTATAAAAGTAAACCATTATAGGTCAAGGTACGGCCTTCTACACGGAGCATTGGCTCATACCGAACAGCAAGCTATAAAGGGCCCCAAAAAATTACTAGACTTAGTGTAAAACCATTCAAACGGAAAAACCAACGGTGTTGTCTAGTAATAACTGTACAATATCAGTATGTCTTTCTTGACAAGCCTTAAAAAAGGCAGATGCTTGGAACAGTTTTTCACTTATTAATGTCTGCTTTGTTGTCCAGTAAAAGCTGTACCATATTTTTGTGACCTTCTCGACAAGCAATAAAAAAGGGAGATGCGTTTTCATCGTTGATGTCTGCATTATTGTGTAATAACAGTTGTACTATATCTATATGTCCTGCATGACAAGCCATAAACAAGGGAGATTGTTCTTCATAACAACACTTATTTATATCTGCTTTGTTGTCTAGCAGCAGCTGAACTATATCCGTAAATCCTTTCTGACATGCAATATAAAAGGGAGATACTTGATCATCTTTACATTCATTTATATCTGCTTTGTTGTCTAGCAGGACTGAACTTTACCAGTATGTCCATCTTGAAAAGCCATAAACAAGGGAGGTGCTTGATCATATTTACACTTATTAATGTCTGTTTTGATGTCTAGCATAAGCTAAACTATATACTTATATCCTTCCTGACAAGCAATAAACAATGGAGATTGATCATAACGACTGCACATGTTAATGTCTGCCTTGCTATCTAGTAGCAGTTTTACTATATCTTCCTGGTTAAACTCACAAGCAATAAACAAAGGAGATGTTTGATCATCTTTACACTTATTAATGTCTGCTTTGTTTTCTAGTAACAGTTATACTATATCTTTATGTCCTTCCTGACAGGCAATAAAGAAGGGAGATTGTTCATCATCACAACACTTGTTTATATCTGCTTTGTTGTCTAGCAGTAGCTGAACTATATCCTTATATCCTTCCTGACATGCACTATAAAAAGGAGATACTTGATCATCTCGACATTTATTTATATCTGCTTTGTTGTCTAGCAGAAGCTGAAATATAACAGTATGTCCTTCTTGACAAGCCATAATCAAGGAAGATGCTTGATCATCTTTACACTTATGAATGTCTGCCTTGTTGTCTAGCATAAGCTGAACTATATATCTATGTCCTTCCTGACAAGCAATAAAAAAGGGAGATTGATTGTAACAACGTCTAGCAGCAGCTGAGCTATATCTTTATATCCTTTTGTACACGCTTTAAACAAGGAAGATACTTGACCATCTGTACATTTATCAATGTCTGCTTTTTTGTCAAGTAACAGCTTCACTATATTTTTATATCCTTTTGTACTCGTAATAAACAAGGGAGATACTTGACCAACTTTACATTTATCAATGTCTGCTTTGTGGTATAGTAAGAGTCGTACTGTATCTATATGTCCTTGTTAAAAGCTATAAACAAGGGAGTTACTTCTTCATTGTTATGTTTATTGATATCTGCTATGTTGTTTACCAGCAGCTCAACAATCTCCTTATATCCTTTCTGACAAGCAATAAACAATTGGGATTCCTCAGTATTACAACACTTGTTAATGTCTGCTTTGTTGTCTAGCAGAAGCTATTATTTTACAATTTCTATTAAGATCCCTTTGGTCACATAGCTCGTGAAGTTTAAAAAAAAAACCGGCGTTAAAAACATGCTTTCGTGGACCTGATAAAGTTTTATCAAGGCAAACATTTCATACACATAACATTTATGAAATTTCAGAAATCAATATTCACGAAAAATTTTCTGCCGACAAAAAAAAAGACACCGTTGACAGAGGACACTTACTATTCCACAAAGAATATCACACTTTATCACGTTGCATGTTTAATGTTAATAGATATAAGAAGATGTGGTATGAGTGCCAATAAGACAACTCTCCATCCAAGTCACAATTTATAAAAGTAAGTTTACTTATTTATATTTCTTATGCATCAGTTAAATTGGGACATAATTTCTGTCTGATTTTAAAATATCGGGTGATTTAGTTTTACAAAGACGAAAAGCAATATAAGTGACGTGACAGTTAAATTCATGTTGAATTAAATAAATTGATTTTTCTCAATCTTTATATAAAATATGTCTATTAAGTCAAGGTAAACAGTAAAAAGTCACATTCAAATTTTCAGATTGTCAAAGTGGTGTCACTTTATTCAATACCTTTAGGGATATTAGTCATATTAAGTATGAGCGTTGTTCACCAGCAGAAGGTGTTTCTGTTATACGGTTGGAATGTATATGTTCAATTTTATTCTATTTTACATCAGTACATTCAAATATGCAAAACCTTTTAATTCCTCAAAAGTTATTAATGGTACTTGATGCTATTGTTGATAAGAAGAAAATAGTGAGTCACGAATTATATTTCTATGTTTATATTTAAAAGATAAAGGCCATAAACATTGTTTAACGTTACAGCCTAATATTCAAACATACAAAGGTCATTTTAACTTAATTTTTTAAGTCTTGGATTTTCAAATGGTTTAGCATCGATCATCACTGAAAATACATTTATTGTCAAAATGCGCATCTGCAAGTACAATACCAATCACGGCAAAACGTTCTGAACGGGACATGACATGTTTCCTTAAAATATGTGACCTTCATGGGGACTATAATGATGCAAGGTTCCTCATGGTATTAATAGCTCTTCATTTCCAAAGTACACTTGAGTTGATTTGTGCTATAACTTTTATCTTTGTTTACAAGCCCTCTAGTATCCTACGTATATTGAATGTTGGTTGCTAAACATCAAGTGGCAAATATTTTATGAATGTTCAGGAAAAATCAACAAAAAATACAATAGTTAGGTCCTGAAATAGATGCCATTCGGGATGAAGGTCGGGGAAATTCGGTCTGCCGCCGGAAAATGAGGGTATATTGGAAAGGGACAGACATCTAGCCTTGCAACAGGCGACCTACTTACCCCTCAAAGAGTTGTTGTAAGGGTTCTAACGTGCAGAGAGCGTGGAGCTCTCAAAACGAGGCATCGGATTTAACGTCCCCATTCTGAGCGGACGTGACTGCGTACATCCTACACAGCTATATGGACATAATGACCGACTTTTAAATTCTAATAGAAGTTATGCATACATAGCAGGAGATGCGTACCCTGTCGGGTTCATGTGATTTCCGCAGTTATATTTGTTAATTTGACATGTCCCTTCCTAATCAATTTTTTGAGATTTGAACATCGGTAAAATGCTGTTGTCTTCATTTAGGTACTCTGGTGTACGTTTTTGGAATAACTAACACATTTGCAACAATACCTGGTATGATTGCACCGATTGTGGCAGGAGCACTCACACCAAATGTAAGTAGCCGTCCGATAATTAAATTTTTAGTTTTATTTAGTATAGATATAGGAAAATGTGCTATAATTGTCAATGAGACAACTATCTACCACAGTTCAAACTGTCACATGAATAACGAGAGTAACTCAGTGCTTATATAACAAGGTTTTCCAGTACTCACTTTATTCGAGGTTAAGCCTCAATTTCCTTTCTTATGGTATATACAGGACACAATTAAAGCACATACATAGCCGTAATAATTTAGAAAGAAGATCTCCCATAGTAGATACCTGTTTAAGCATCAATTGAGGTCTCTGTATGTAAGTTATTGGTAATGACATTTTATGTAAAATTATAAAATTAGTAATGATTTTCAAAGAAGCACTCAAAATGTTCTTACTATTCAAACGATACTAAACCTCAATTTGAATTAGTTAGATACACAATATATATAAATGGATATGGTGTTTAAATTCTTGATGCAAAATATCCAAACAAACATGAAAATGTAAAATCAGAGGAACAGCGCATGTAATACTCTTCGTCGTCATAGTCACTACTGCATATTTAATGCGATAGCCAGAACCCTGTTGAGCGAATGATTTGCTGAATGTCGATCAAGCTACATATGTACATAGTTAGTCATGATTCGGAAAAAAGATGTTTCGTCTGATGCAACAAGCTTCCATCTGCAACCGATACATTTATAGCAATAACTTTCAAGAAACTTTTGAAACTGATAAGATCAGATAATTAGATTAGAGCAATCTCTTTGTTTGTAAGCATTGTCTAATAGGATATAACAAACAATCAATCAATTATTAAAACAATAAAACATAAAATAAAAATTCACATAGCGCTGTTTGAGCTGACACATTATGTGTATTTTTTTCTAGGTTATGATAAGTAACAAAGATATTTTAATTCTAAAATTTAATCTTTTGTTATAACTTTATTTAAAAATTATAGATACCGATTTTCGGGCGTTTTTTAAAATGCACGATAATCGCCGAAGGAGGGATTAACAAACCAGTTTATGTTCATTTTTGACAGTGGATTTTGCAAACTGCAATATTAGAACATTTAAATTATTTATGAAATGAAAACCTCTCAACTACAACTCAATCAAACAATAATCAGCTAAATGATAGCCGAACTGTACATGGTTCATAAGTGTTTCTCGTTTCTCGTTTTTTATATAGATTAGACCGTTGGTTTTCCCGTTTGAATGGTTTTACACTAGTAATTTTTTGGGGCCCTTTATAGCTCACTGTTCGGTGTGAGCCAAGGCTCCGTGTTGAAGACCGTACTGTGACCTATAATGGTTTACTTTTATAAATTTTTACTTGGATGGAGAGTTGTCTCATTGACACTCATACCACATCTTCTTATATCTATGGGTTGTATTTTATGTTTTACAGTTAGATGAACCTTTGAAATTGAATAGATTCGTTGAAGATTCCACTTTTTGGGGCTAGGTGATTAAGCATCATCATATTTTGTACCTGTTCCTGTATATATTGTGTAGTTCTCTTTGGGTGTTTTATTTCAATTACGCAGGGGAAGTAATTTCCAGTAATTTCTTTATATTAATAGGATATAATCAAGAATAAATACATTTAAATGCTATAATGAACAAGTGCTTAGCGTTTTAATGATATGTATAATTCTTATACGACTTATTTAAGTAAATATAACAAATATTATGTATTTTTAAGGATACCTCAGAAGAATGGCGAAATGTATTTTACGTATGTGCTGCATTTTGTATACTTGGAACGTTAGTGTTTGGAGGTTGAGCTCGTGGTGAAGTACAGGAATGGGCCAAAGACAAAAGTGAAAATTAAACAATTGACCAATAAAAGTATAACTATAAATGAATTCCGAGTATTCCATTGACCTGCAATATGTAAAAAAGAAATATTATATGCTGTTCTAATTTTGTTGTGTCCTAAAATGTAATTTGATTCCTGTGTAATATATGTTTGTAAATATTTACATGTACATGGATATGAAAGAAACAGTCCATTCTTTTGAAAATATATAACATCTTACTTTTATTTGTCAACCCTTTTTCAAAAATTACAATGCATTTGTTGTGTAACGTAAATGAGTGCACATGATGCAAAATTCCGAAAAAACAAAACAAAGTCTGTAACACGACGTAATAGAAAATAGCATCACTACTTAATGAAGAGATTTCAAGCGAATGAAATACTCACCGTGAAGATGCCAAACAGACCGAGATTAAATAAGATAATTTTTTGTCGAAAAATAAGATAAATTGAAACGATGTCTGTATTGAAAGAGAGGCAAAAGATACAAAACGGACATTTAAACTCATTAGTCGAAAATAAACTGACAGCGCCATGGCAAGCAAAAATAGGATCAACAGAAAAATTACAGTACACAAAAAAAAAAACACAATATAGAATTCTTAAGATTGCGATAAAAAACGAACCCCGCCGACAAAATGTTGGTGATTAAAACTGTAAATTGCAAAAACTCTTAAATACAGCCTTCCTTGTTTGCTGTGGTTTGATTTACTAAATGAACGAATGGAAATATTTAAGGAATAATTGTAATATTTTGTCTGTCTATAAAGAAATAACCACACAAATGTGTTGCACACTGAATAAACCGCGTAGCGGATTATGTAAAGTGTGCACCACATTTTTGATGTTATTTCGAATAGACTGATAAAATATTACAGTAATTCCTTATAATTAAATTTTAAATTCAAATTTTCCGAGTAAATCATGAAAATACGTTGTTAACGTCACGGTCACATGGCAAAATAGTGTCTATGAGCTGATAGCTGTCAGCCAATCAGAAGACGCGTTTCATCCAATTTTGAATTATGAAATGATATTCGGAATCAATTTAAAGTAATTCTACACAAATTTTCAAACTTATATTTCTCTCAGTCTATGTTATTGCAACTTTCAGTCTTTTCGGTTTAGGAGTGACGGTAGATATCAAAGGGTTATTCAAACTCATAATTCGAAGACAAACTGCAACGACAGAGCAAAACACAAAAAATGACAAAAACTCAAACAACAGTCAACAAAACACTGCATGAAATCTTCGTCAAAATATTATTTTTTTAGCCAAAATAAAAGAGAACCCATTACTATGGCATTAACGGTAACATACTTGTCTTATTTTTTCATGTTTATCAATTGCTATCAACAACAACATTTCAAGAAAATGCGAGACTATGCATGCAGCGACTTTGTTGGTTGCTACAGTGCTACAGGGAATTGCTTTTAATATACAGTCCGCCAAAAGTTAAGCACCACCTAAATATAACTGTCAATATTTTTTTAACTATTGCGAAAAAAATATTTATGTTTGGTGTTATGAATTGCCTATAGCATACACTAAGAAAATTAATTTCGACCAAAAAAATTAAACTCCGATATACCCGCCAAGCAACCTTTTATTAAAGGTCATCTGCACTTTTACAAATACACTGTTTCGATGCCTTTAAATCATCTTCCTACTGTCCCGCGTACAGGTGAAAGTTGACCTTCACCAAGTCACTGTGAAATATGGCAAGCGGTAAGTTATCTGTGACTGAACGTTGACAAGCAATTGACATGTCAAATGCCGGTAGGAGCACTAGGAGCATTGATAACCATTTCAATGTTAATCGCACCGCCATTGTCAGATTTTTACAACGTCATATTGACACAGGAACTGTTAATGATAGACCAAGGTCCGGAAGACCCCGTTTAACTACCTATCGTGATGACAGACTACTTATTGGTCGTGCTAAAGCCAACCCATTTACTCCTGTCCCATAACTTAGACACCACTGGCCTCCAGGTGGTCGTGTTAGTGTTCGAACATTGGTCCGTCGACTTCATAGAGGCTACCTAAGAGCACGTCGTGTTGTCAAAAGACGTGCCCGAACAGCCAGGCACCGTATAATCAGGTTTCAAAGGGCAAATGACCATCGACGATGGAACATGAGAACCTGGCAAAATATTCATTGGTCAGGTGAGAGTTGGTTTCTGTAACGACCAATAGACGGCAGAATACGAGTTTGGCGGGGAAATAAAACTGCCTATCCCCAAAACAACAATTGCCCTACGACAGTAATCGTTGATGGTGGTGTTACAGTATGGGGTTTCTTCTCATACTGTTGTAAGCTGGGTATGCATATTTCGCAGGGTAACATGAACAGACAGACATACAGGGATTTGGTGCTTAGAAACATTGTAGTCCCTCATTTTGAGAATCCCCAACTTGCGTCAAGACCCTCGTACATGGACGACAACGCTAGATCACACAGAGCAAGGGTTGTAACCGATTACAAAGATCAAAAAGCCATTGACACTATCTTTTGGCCTTCCATGTCTCCAGACCTGAACCCTATCGAACATGTCTGGGATGCCATTGGCAGAAATCTCAATCGCAGAGATCCACCTTTGCAAAATCTTGGCGATTTACGAGGGGCAATTGTTGATGAATGGAATAAATTTGCTCAGCTAAAGTTCAGAAGGCTTGTACAGAGTATGAGACGCCGTGTCATAGAACTGTACCGGAAGAGAGGTGGTTACACATCCTATTGACTTAAATATTGACATTAAATTTGCCGAACATACCAAAGATTATTTGTAGAGACTTTTAACTATTTTGGGTGATTAATTGTTGTTAAAAAAATAAAATCAAAGTAAAACTTCTGATTTGTGTAATTTTCACTATTTCTATGAACGCAAAATTCAAATGCATAGAACCTGCATCAGTGACCAAACTTAAGTTTATGGTTTGTTTATTGCATATGTTAGCAAAATTGCTACATGAATATTTTCTCTTTTTCGAGGATTAACTGGTTTTTTTAAATGAACAAAATTTCGATGCAACAAAGATAGGTGGTGCTTAACTATTGGCGGACTGTATATATAAGTTTTATCCGTTGTTTGAAACTAAAGCTTTGTTTGTTATTTGACTAAAGCCAACAAGCACACAAACACAACAATAAACTAAATATGCATACAGTTTGATGCTGTGAAACGGAATCCTTTTGACAATCAAAACCATTTTGTTTAGAAGTTGTATCTTGCAAACTACAAATAAGTCTTAAATTTTGTTAACCATGAAACATTAGGGTACAACTAAGTTTACTTAAAACATTATTACCCTTTCGTTTTCTCTTCTGTGATCGATTGTGATATCACTGAATGAGACTTCTTACTCATTTCTTAAGCAATATCACGGGTGCTACTAGTGTGACAAGATCTGCATACTCTTCTGAAGCACACACCATATGTTGCGGTCCTTATACATCCTTATACATCCTTGGCTTTCAAATATTTGGCTTTGAGCGTTCCTGATGAAGGTAAATCCAGAAAAGCGCTTCGAACGCATGAAATTTATAACGTGTTGTTTTCAATTTTTTTATTTTTTTGATGAGGTATCTGTTATATATTCTTGACCTTTTTATGCATTGGTTGTTCACTTGTTTGTGTTTTCGTCTTATTTCGTTTTCTGCCTTCATGTTGTCAGTGTCTCTTCGCCTTTTAACGTACTCTTGGTATCTGGCACTTTTTGGTTTCAGTGACGGTCGTTTTGTAGAGCTCGTTCCATGGAATTTTCATTGTATTCATATACACAAATTATAGGACATTTTGTAAGAACTTATTACACACATTAGCTTCCTCACACTATTATATTGTGTTTATCAAGGTATAATATCACTGAATTTACAGTAAAATATAAGATGAAGGTTGCAATGGGAAACTAGACATGTTATTAAAATTTGATATGGTATGGATTGTACCAAGTTGCAAATGTTTAAGATTGAATTTTAGCCTTGACTCGCTCGGAATCTCCCAATGTGTTCTCTAGAAAGGATAGTCGCTCATTGTTAAGGCTAAACAACAGTCTAAAGCTAACTTACGACATTTGGTCTCTGACTGAAAAAAAAAGTTGTCCCGAATGCTACCATACCACATCTTCTATTTATTCACTGGTTACACAGAGTAAACAGAGATTAAGGTTGACATGTTTGATTGCTCATCATTTGCAATTGCTTTTCAATTAGTACCAGTTTTGCTACCGATATAGAGAATTTGCTGCAAAAATAATCACCGAGATCAGGTTTCTATTAATTTAAAATTCGAGAATTTATTTATGTCCGGCTTGAGCAAGGGAACATAAAAAGATACACTCTGGAATATTTTGGACATAATTGCATAAAAATGAAATTCAAGTATGAAAAACACAAATTTCCCTTTGCTTCGCTTCATGTCGACATTTACATGTAGCCCTCAAAGGAACAGTAGAAGTTCCTAAATTGTATTTGCCTGCTCGAACTCGGTCTTCAACGAATAAGTTGAAATAAAACTTTAGTCAGCTAGCAAACGGAATGTCGAGAAGTATAAACAAATGAAGATTCCTGCTCCTGCTCTGTTGGCATTGATAAAGAAGGAAAAGGAAGCATATTTGTATCTAATTGAATTAAGACGACGATTATTGATAGTTTGAAGGCTCATAAAAAGCACAATTTTTACTTCATGAAAGTGAAACTAATTTATGCCATTCTCGAAATGAGAAAGATTAGAACTCGTCGACAATATTAGCAAATGCGTATGCTTTCAAAGAGGGGTAAGCGCTGTTATGTAATATAAAAAGTAGGTAGATAAAAACGATAGAATAAATAAATCTTAGACCTACGAACAGCAAATGATACCATAGCTAAGAAAGATGAAACAATAAACACCAGTCAACAAAGGTAAGATTTAACCGGAATATAGAACATCAGGAAACATGTTTTACAACAAACAACCATAATGATGGTATGAAGGATCAATAATGCATACAACCTTCACTAGAAAGTGAAATTACGAAAATACCGAACTCCAAGGAAAATGCAAAACTAAAAGTCAATTACTCAAACAAATCAAACGAAATAAAGAAAAGCATTTTGAAAGAGCGCACTACTTTTATTTCTTTAGGTTTATTCATATGCTTACCGTGAAATTCTACATCATCTTTTGGTTTATTTGTATCATTATATATAACAAAGTTATCCAAGATTCAATATGTTGCTTAGTAAACAATGATATATTTAGTATTGTACGGTCCCTGAATGTTTTATGATATATGTATATACATGTTTATAAACAAGTCTAAATTGAAAACTACGTTCAAACCTATGACTGCTTGGATAAAAACCGCAATTTTTATACGTGTGCATGCAAAACAAATTTCTTGATAGAGGGGTCTAAATACAGCACAAACAACATTCTCCAAAAGACCAAAAAAGTGAAAAAGTATATTTTAACAAAACGCATTTGACTAACAGGTCGAACAACAGATGTTCTTAAACCCTGCTGACTGCCATTGGCGATTGCCAAATAAACGGATCACAAGATGTTACAAAATGAATCTTTTAAGATTATTAATTTAATATCAAACAGAAAACAATAAACTTGCGGAAAGGATGATATACCGCTAACAAAAGGTGCAAAAATTAGAACACCATATCCGGATTTTGACAATTAACGTGTATTCAGTGATGTTAGGGATCGAAATGTTATTTGAAAGGCCATATAATTTACCTCAATTTAGGATAGACTCTTGAATTTTGAAGAGTCGAAATATTAGAAATGGGATGAACAGATCATATAAACCCAAAGGAAAATATAATAAAAGCCCAAACGAAAAAATATAAACAAGTCTAAATTGAAAACAACGTTCAAACCTATGATTGCGTTGGATAAAAACCGAAATTTTTATACGTGTGCATGCAAAACAAAATTTCTTGATAGAGGGGTCTAAGTACAGCACAAACAACATTCTCCAAAAGACCAAAAAAAGTGAAAAAGTATATTTTAACAAAACGCATTTGAGTAACAGGTCGAACAACAGATGTTCTTAAACCCTGCTTGGCGATTGCCAAATAAACGGATCACAAGATGTTACAAAATGGATCTTTTAAAATTATTAATTTAATACTAAACAGAAAACAATAAACTTGCGGAAAAGATGGTATATCGCTAACAAAAGGTGCAAAAATTAGTACACCATATCCGGATTTCGACAATTAATGTCTCTTCAGTGATGTTAGGGATCGAAACGGTATTTGAAAGGCCATATGATTTACCTCAATTTAGGATAGACTCTTGAATTTTGAAGAGTCGAAATATTAGAAATAGGATGAACGGATCATATAAACCCGAAGGAAAATATAATACAAGCCCAAACAAAAAAATATAAACAAGTCTAAATTGAAAACAACGTTCAAACCTATGATTGCGTTGGATAAAAACCGCAATTTTTATACGTGTGCATGCAAAACAAAATTTCTTGATTTTTATAATTTCTATAACGCAGGAATTCTATTATTTTATTCTTTTTTTTTTCTTTTTAAAATAATCGGTGCTGTATAGTATGATAACAAAAAGTCAAGGTTTGAGATTTTTATTTTTTTGTATAATTTCATAAGCGACTCGACTGTAAATTATCTCAGTTTGAGAGGAAAATTCACAAATAAGGGTCACTAAATCATTGTTACCTTTTTCTCGAGCAATACGTAGGGTTGAGAAAAGAGATACATCATCAATGGCACATTCTGTTCCCTTTTCCAACAATATTTTGACGATATCTATATGTCCTTCTTGACAAGCTGCAAAAATAGGGGATGCACCATTTCGGGTACGTTTATTTATGTTTGCCTTGTTTTCCAACAATAGCTTTACCATAACTTTATATCCATTGTGACATGCCATATACAATGGAGATGAATCATCATTCCTACACTTATTGATGTCTGCATTGTGTTCTAGTAATAGCCTAACTATGTCTGGATAATTATTCTGACTTGCAATAAACAGGGGGGACGACCCAGTATCGGTACACTTATTAACACGTGCCTTGTTGTCCAACAGTAGCCTTACAATATCTATATATCCTTTCTTACAAGTAATAAACAAGGGCGATGTTTCATTATCCCTACACTTATTTATATCTGCTGTGTTGGCAAGTAACAGCTTTACAATCTCTATGTGTCCTTCAAGACATGCAATGCATAGGGGAGATGTTTCATCATTCCTACAATTATTGATGTTTGCCTTGTTTTCCAATAACAGCTTTACTATATCTATATAGCCATCCTGACAAGCATTGAACAGAGGGGATGCTCCCGTATCTACACACTTATTGAGATCTGCGTTGTTGTCCAATAATAGCTGAACCATTTCTGTACATCCTTTCTGACAAGCAATTAATAGAGGTGATGCTTCATTATTCATACACTTGTCAATGTCTGCATTATTTTCAAGTAACAGCTTAACTATATCCATATGGTTATTCTGACAAGCAATAAAAAGGGGTGAAGCATCATAGTCCATGCACTTATTAATGTCAGCATTGTTGTCTATTAATAGCGATACGATATCTACATAATTGTTCTGACAAGCAATATACAAAGGTGATATTCTATTATTAATACACTTCTCAATGTCTGCATTGTTGTCCAGTAATAGCTGTACTATAGCTGTATTTCCATGTTCACAAGCAGAACATAGGGGGGATACTTCATCATTCATACCTTTATTTATGTCTGCTTTGTTTTCCAGTAATAGCTTTACTATGTTTTTATATCCTTTCACGCAATAAACAGGGGAGTTATTTTATCCTTCATACATTGATTGATGTCTGCTTTGTTGTCAAGTAATAGCTGCACTATATCTGTACACCCCTGTTGACATGCAATAAACAGGGGAGATAGTTCAACATTCACAAATGTATTTATATCTGCCCTGTTGTCTATTAATAGTTTTACTATATCTGCATGTTTGTTCTGGCAAGCAATAAACAGAGGAGATATTTCATTTTTCATTCTCTTATCAATGTTTGCATTGTTGTCCAGTAAAATCTGTACTATATCTTTACATCCGTTATGACAAGCAATAAACAGTGGAGATTTATCATCTTTCGTACACTTATTAACGTCTGCGTTGTTGTCTACTAACAGCTTAACTATATCTACATATTTATTCTGGCAGGAAATAAATAGAGGAGATATTTCATTACTAGTACATTTGTCAATCTCCAACTGGTTGTCAAGTAACAACTGTACTACTTCTTCAAATCCTTTCTGGCACGCAATAAACAGAGGAGATACATCGTCTGTCGTACTCTTATTAACATCCGCATTGTGGTATAATAACAACTTAACTATATCTACACAATTGTTCTGACAGGCAGTGAATAGAGGAGATGTTCCATCACTTAAACATCTATTTATATCTGCATTGTTGCCTAGTAACAGTTTTGCTATTTTAATATGATTGTTTTGACAGGCAATATACAGAGGCGAAGCATTACCGCTAATACACTTATTTGAGTCTGCGTTGTTGTTCAGTAACAGTTGTACTATGTCTGTATATCCCCTCTGGCAAGCAATGAACAGAGGAGACGCTTCATAATGCATACTTGTATCAATTTCTGCCTTGTGGTCCAATAAAATCTTAACTATTTGTAAATGATTATTTTGACAAGCAATATAGAGAGGAGATGCTATATTGTTCATACATATATTTATGTCTGTAATGTTTAGCAGCAACAATTTCACTATATCATGATACCCTTTCAGACAAGCAATGAATAACGGAGAAACTTTGGAATACAAACACTCATCAATGTCAGACTTGCTAGCAAGTAACAGCTGTACTATTTGTAAATGATTATTTTGACAAGCAATGTACAAGGGGGATGTTTCATCATCCATACACTTATTAATGTCAGCATTATTATTCATTAATAGCTGTACTATATCAGCATACCCTTCTTGACAAGCAATATACAGGGGAGATACTTCCTCATTCATACACTTATCGATGTTTGCATCATTGTCAAGTAACAGCTTTGCTATATCGGAATTTCCATTCTGACAAGCAACGAACAGTGGAGATGCACCGGTATACATACACTTATTTATGCTTGCTTTGTTGTCCAATAAAGATTTCACAATATCTAAATGACTATTCTGACATGCAATAAACAGAGGAGACATTTCATCATTCGTACACTTATTAATGTCTGCCTGGTTGTCTAGTAACATTTGAACCGTTTCGATGTATCCTTTCTGACAAGCAACAAATAAAGGGGATGCTTTATTATTTATACACTTATTAATGGTTGCTCTATTATCCAATAACAACTTCACTACTTGAGTATTGCCTTCCTTTGATGATAAATAAAGTGGAGTCATACCATCATGCCTACACAGGTTGACATCAACACCATGATCACAACACCACTGCATTAAAGAAATATCACCTTTTAGACAACACTGTACTAGTACAGTATCGCTATTATTGCTATCGCGAGTTTGTGCTAATTGTCTTTGGTATGTTTTATCAAGTGTTTTCAGATAACAATGTAATATCTGTCTAAACTTTGGTGTATACATATTTTTATTACAGAACACTGTTACCACTTTACCATTAGACCAGTCATCAATTATCCTCTGTATGTAAGTGTCATGATATTCAAATGGAACAACAGTGATGAACTGGTCCATTCCGTCTTCTCTTTCGAATACAAATCGTTCCTTGATGAGGTCACTATGCCCATTCTTAATCAAAGTTTGAATCATATATTTTCCAAAATAGTTTGATAAAAAATCAAAAAGCTTATCATTTATAGTTTTGTAAGCCCCGCCTATTTTTTTGATAAAAGTATGTTCAAGAGAATCGAGTTCTTTCAATAAGGTAAATCCTGTTGTTCCTTTTTCTAGTCTACATGCTTTGCATGTGTTTTCTATGATGGTTCTTATTTCTGTATTTCTATCTTCTGTGAACACTTCCTCCTCTAACTCATTGTTGAACATGACACACAATGACAAAGCACAGAATTTACCTAGACATCCCTTTATCCTAATTTGTTCCATCTCTACTTCATACGCAGAAAATGGATTCTGAAAAAAATCTGATATATTGCGTTCAGGATTATCATGATACATTTTGCACATAAGTGGAAAACAATTATGTAAATCAATATAGTTAATAATACAGGAGGCTTCTGTTTTTAAATATATTGCTGCTATTGATTTCTTTTCTGTAGATGATAAGCACAAGTCTTCTGACAACAAGTTACATACGTTGATTTTGAAAACCGACAGTGATTCAAACTTTTCATCTAGGTACACTTGTAATCGACAGGCCACGATAATTTTTATGTGTTTGTATTCAATAAGTTCTTTAATACGTTTCATGACCGAATCCCAGTTCTTAAGGTCAGTCTCATTTATCGAATATGTCCCACAGAAGTCATCAATAACGTACAAAGCCTTCCGATTTGGATAATAAAATCTAATGATGTCTTGTGGATTGGTTACTAGTAGTGCATCATACCCTTCATCTGCCATTTTTAATACGACATGCTGAAGGGTTGCTGTCTTTCCAACTCCAGAACTAGCAATAATAGTTACGCAACTATTTTCTTTGATACATTTAAGCACATGTGTTGAAGCTTTCGTCTCTACAAAGTTAACATCATTCTTCTGCCACTGTTTCAATATCTGACTGTTTTGTTCTGAAATATAAATGCATCAATGCTATGGGTCATTTTCATTGAGTAACACGAAACTATTTTGCCAATTAAAATTATATTTTGAAGATAATTTTCTCTAATTAGCTTTTTTTACCATACTTTGTGATCATGCTATCCAAAAATAAAAAAAGGCGAGTGTATCTAGAAAATCAAGAGCGATATACAATTCACTCCACAAAAACTAAACAAAAAAGCGAGCGTTTCAAATCGTCTTGTTGAATTTTGTTTTTATAATTACGACGTTAATCATAGTTTGAAGCAGAAGTTAAAGTTTTTTTTCGAATTGAATGTCTGTCGGTATTGTTCTTTGTACTGCAGAACATGTCTTCTTGTGTTTTTTTTCTGAGTGTCGTGTTTCCGGAAATTATACATAATTTTTCCATCTTCGATTTCTTTTACATGTTTTATTCACTCATGATTAAATCCGGCATGTTAGCCAATTTGTCAAAGCTCAATTGTTGAAGAAATCCCTTGAAATTTTGTAACTTCAGACACCAAAGCGTAAGTTAACATGCAGTATACTTTTGTTTAAATATGTATAAGTTTTGTCAGACAGGAATAATCTTTTTAAGTCATACAGTTCAGGTGACAAACATTCTATTTTTTTGGTCCGGTTACACGAAGCTGTTTTAACTTGGTAATCGTACAGTCTTCTGTAACGTTAATGGGTCATCGTAAATACTCTTTTTCTATTTTTAGATATTATATATTACTAGGTTTGTCCGTCACTTTTCACGGGGATCGTTTTTCTCCTGCTTGAGACTCAATGTCCAGACTTGGATAATTAAACCTTGTCTGGACAATATTTCTTTAGATTGGGGAAAACTTTCGTACTGGTAAGTTGTACTTTAGATTTCATTTTATTTATTTTCAATGTTTGACTTAAATATTTATTTCTTTACATTTGATATATTCTTTGGTTTTAGAGTCAAACATTTCTAAATGTTTAATTTACGTTTCCGTTCCAAACAAATTGTACACTAGTTGGATATTTTTATGATTTCGGGTCTATAAAGAAATAGGGTACATTCTGGTAGCGATATTGAGAAAGATGGTTAATCCGAGGGATATTTTAGAGTAACGGTCGTCAATCTTCGGAATTGTTCGAGCCTTACTCTGGAATTGAATTTTGTATTATCGCCTGCTTTTTTAAGGTCTTGAACTGGTCAATGCTATTGAAAAATGTGTTTCAGACATTGCTCTGGTTGGACCGAGTATTTAACGGGAATAGATTTAATGCGATGTTGTTTTGTTTTACTGGACAGACTTTGATTCATGGTACATGGAATTACGAGGTTCATGTTCGAGTCGTACAAAGTCAGTGGGAACCAGTGGGTATATTTATTTTATCTCGCAAGGTGCGACGTCACGAACTTGATTGATTAATTTAGTTTTTGTTAAGGACGAATTTTGTACAGCTTTTAATATTTCAAGTAAATAGACACGTCTAAAATTCTAGTGGGTGAATCTATTTATTTCAATCAATTGGATAGCACTAAGGCTAAACACTTTCCTTGTACTTTGTTAATTTATTATGGATATTTTTCACTGCAAATGCATCGCTCCGTCTCATCATACAAGGTGAGGTTCGAAAATGTATTGATATATTAGGATTAAAATTTCCTATGGATATACCGCGATATGTGTGTATTATTGTCTTGTCTATTAAATATGAAACTGTTTTATGAATCTTGGTTATTTGTTATATGAGCGAATACATTGCTTGGCGCAATCGTCACCTCTTGTCATTTCTATGTTTATTAAACCTGTCTTTAGTTTAATTTATTGGTTCTTGGTGTTGTCATTGTGGTGTCCGAATACCTGGAGCGAAAGCAAAGACCGTTTGCGTTGCACTCACATGAAATCTTAAAATTAATGTAAATGAGCTTAATATACTGTTTACTGTGATTAGGGTATTTTCTCTAGAAAAGCGTAGACTTTGTGGTGTTTGTTTATTTGAAAATCACACACATTATTTGCTCTAAAAGGCGACTGTTTTTGTCAGTAACAACCAGTGATGTGTTATTGTTTTTGCTGTAAACGTGTATATAAATTAATTAATTACTTTTATTGTGAACGTTTATATTGTTCAGACTAAAAATATGATAAAGAGACAAGCATTTGTTACAAGATCTGGTATTAAACACTTCATGTAACAGAAAATATGGTTTTAAAAGAAAATGTTTGTTTTGATTTTTTGACAGTTTATTGTGTATTGTATATGCTGTATTTTTACAATACTAATTGTTAGTAAAGTATTGCTTATTTTGTATTTTTCAGTTTTCACCCTCTCAGGAGGTTTGTTTATCAGGTAAAGAATTGAATTTTATTTGTCGTTCGTGTGAGCCAAAACACTGAGCTTTCAGATTAAAATCGTCTATGAAATTTTGTCTCCGATAATAGATCGTGAGTCAGCATGATTGTTAAAACATCAAGTACTTTGAACATGTTTTAAGTAACTGTGACCATTGTTTGATACTGTTTAGTTTATTATTGTTTAATTGGTACTTTTGTTATTCCTTATTATGCTATTTCTGACTGAAGTACTTTTCCTATCCTGATTGTTATGTATTTTACTTTTAATTCACTAATTACGATTTCAAAAAGAATAGGATTGAGATCTTAAAATAAACTAATCAAACAAAATCACACCTTGTCGGCACTTTGTTGAGTATGGAATATTGGTCTCCAGATGGCTTTTGATTCTTTAGCAAAATTCATTTTAAAACTGTGAAGCCTTAAGTTTGAAGATCGCTCATCATTTCCGACATGATAGCGAAATTCCATATATTTTCTTTTGCATATATTTTATTCAGGGACTCTTAAATGTATCATTCCAAACAAAGATGCATAGGTGCAGCAAATAGAAAAGATGTGATAACTAATTTATTTCTATCTAATTCACAGGTTATAAGAAAAAAAGGGACTGTAAACATTACACTCGACATTGTATCTCCATAATTTTGGAATGGTCTTGTTAAGTCATAGATAAGGCATATTTTAAGGTGTTTCTTGGCGTATAACACACCACATGGTGTGTTAAAAAGCAAGAAACACTTTAAAATAGGCATTATTTGACTTATATACCGTAAAAAAATATAATTTTCTGCAAAGATTTTCAGGAATTGTTTCCTTTTTTACCGTTCACATTGAAGTTGGATATTCTTTTTGTAAGCGTTAAGGTATAACAACGCCCTATGGCTCATTTTTTTAATGAATTAATTAATCTAGATCATGTGTTAACGATAGAAATCACTGTCAAGTTACAATATAAATGGTATAGTTATTGCATGAAGCAAGAGACAACTGAATTGTTAATATTTACGAAAAATACAAGTCACTTTGTAAGTAATTTATTATATGATCTATATAAATGGGTGCTGAGTTTTTTTTTCTCTTGTTTCATGACATTTTTATCGCGGAAAAGCAAATTATTTTTTCCACAATTTTTATCGAACTTTTCAGAATGTCTGTTTTCTCTCTTTCGCTGGCAATACATATTTTTCTTCACGAAATTGAAAATCAGGATGAAATATTATTACATCCCCCCATAAAGAATGCTGCTGTTCCCCTAGAGAAAATAGGACTAGTTTTGTCATTTAATTGAGTAAAGGGTACTAGTCTCAGCCTAATACAGGGAGGAAAGAATTATTCCTGACTTAAAATTTTAAAAGTGTTAAAGATTGAAAATTGTACAATAACACCCAATTGGCAACAACACACGGATTAAATGTTTTAGTAATCTGTAGTTTGCATTTTTATCAGGAAAGAAAAAAATGACCCGACACATTATTTTATGCCTTGAAGCACATTTCATTGAAACTTGGTATCGTCCAGGTTGTTCCTTCAAACGATTGACCTGTCGTTCTAAGAGGAAATAACTCTACATAGGTATATAACCAATGATAACCATAAATAACATAATTCACCTCAGTATAGACAATGTGTTTTTAGCTGTAATGTTGCTAATACAAAAAAGTCATTTTCTGAGGAACATGACGGGTGCCACATGTCGGGATTCAATTGCTCACCCAGTATTTTATTGGGTTCGTGTTGCTAATTATAGGGTTTTTTACTTAATGTTTTGTTATTGTTATTTGTCCTTTCGGTGTTTTTTTTTTTTTCTGTCATCATGTTGTCACTTTTATTGGGTTATGATTTTAGAATGCCCCTTTGGTATCTTTTCTGTTTTTTTTTACCTAAGTAAGCTGAAACCACAGAACAAAATTTTCCTTTAAAAATCATTTCAGGGGCAGATCAAATTAAGAGAAATATAGGGCTATTACTTTAATGGTAACTGACGGAACAATGACATTTTAAAATTGAACAACATTTCATGGTAAGTAATTTTCTTCCGTACTATGTTGAAACAGTTTCAATCATTTTCGTCATTTTACGGGGGGGAAATTATTTCGGTATTTGCAGCAAAAGCGAATATTAACTTGACCTGCATTTGGTGATTTGTCATTATTTTGCATAATATATATTTGGTTCAAACACATATAAGTTTAGAATTCAGAAACTTATTTTTTTCTTTTTGGAATGTTTATTGCAGTAAAAATTAAGATAAAACAAAACAAATCTGAAACAACACATGACCTTGATGGTAAAGAGTACCGTTGCAGAATTAGATTTCTGCTTTTCCATTCAATTTAGCATGGAAGTCTACTCTGGGACAAGATACTCATAGTTTTTTCTCAAATTACTTTGGATTATTTTAAATGTTTTATGTTCTGGCTTTACCTCTTATATTCCAAGGTACTGTCGACTGGTCTAAATGTTTCGTTCTAAGATCTTTACACTCCTCATCCATATAATGACCACTTAGTCTTCCTACAGCCTATAGTTCAAAATTTAAACATGAACAGGTGGCAACAGTTTATTAAACTTAACTGTCCGTACACATTGAGATGCATATTACATCGATACATATAATATAGTTGATGAATTTCGTGTACCATTAATATCAATTAAGGCGACAGTAGTTTTAGATATAAGAAGATGTGGTATGAGCGCCAATGAGACAACTCTCCATCCAAGTCACAATTTGTAAAAGTCAACCATTATACGTCAAAGTGCGGCCTTCAAAACGAAGCCTTGGCTCACACCGAACAGCAAGCTATAACGGGCCCCCAAAATGACTAGTGTAAAACCATTCACACAGAAAAACCAACGGTCTAATCTAAATAAAAACGAGAAACGAGAAACACTTATGAACCACATCAACAAACGACAACCACTGAACATCAAGTTCCTGACTAAGGACAGGTGCAAACAAATGCAGCGGGTTTAAACGTTTTAATAGGCGCAAACCTTCACTCTAACCTGAAACAATAGTGTAATTGTTTAAAAAACACAGGATTTTGATAATATCTTTGAAAATAAAGTAATAACGTCGGTGTGTTGTTTTTTTAGAATCAGTGCAGTTCTACACAAAGTAAGAATTTGTATCTACATTTCCTCAACCGTGTACTGAAAACACGTACATCAAACATAACATATATGTTATAAATAACAGCCTAAGAGTCTATAAGCTGAAATGTCTCACTTGATCTTCTGATGTATTTTAAATGTAATCACATTTATATTGAAATTGCATTACGGGGCCAAATCACTTCACCATATGTTCACTGTGTCATTAATATGTCTTAATCTACGCTAGAGGAAAAACAAAAAACAAACCAATACAAAACTTTAACACAAAGTTGACGAGCGTATAAAACCTAAGAGAACCAAAAGTAAAATAAAAAAAAAATCAGAGGTATACATGAGAAAGATTCATTTCCTTTAAGAAATAATTCCAAAAGTTTAAAACAGTGAATACCCTTTTAGACTAAGGTCTTACTATATATTATGAATTTGATATTTCAAATGATTAAGGAAAGAAGGTCAAAATCAGATAAGCCCTGTCCTACCGACATTTACACCTTAGAATTATTCTATATACCCAATATAGCTGGAATTTTACTTTTTAGTAGTTATCATTTTTAGCTGACAAAAAATGTCACTGATGCGGTCTTTTCTTGTAAGTTTTATTTTCATAACATGTTAAAATCATTCGAAAAAGTTAGGTTGTTCTTTTTGGTTTGCAGTGCTCATTAGTATCGTGCTTCATTAGTATTCTTAGCGTTTTGATGAAAGTGCCACTGACAAGAATTACCAGAAGAGATGCGCTTAGGTGTATAATATTGTTAACCATGTACATGTTTCTTTGAAAGTTTTTATATTTTCTAAAATAAGACATTGTCACAGAACTGAAGAGTGACCAATAAACCTGACGAGAAGATCAAAGTCATTAGAAGACTATTTACCAAACTTGAACACCATACAATCATTGTATGATACGACATGTAAATTATTGTTGACTAAATACTTAAATATCGATGTTCAGTGAACAGTTTAAGAATTAATGTGACTATGATTTGATGGTAAACTTCATTAAAACTATACTTTAGATCAGGAATGAACCGTACGATACCCTCATTGATAGTCAAGGTCGTTAAACACCAATAGTTGTAGGAATGAACTGATTCCACATAGTCAGATTATCATGGTCAACGAATCGTCAAATCAAATTCAATATTGAAATTCATATAGTATAAAAAGTTCATAACACAATGAACATGTGTGCTTAGTTTCAAAATGATGGGATTACATTTTCTATAGGTAAACTATCTTAACCAGACACTTAGGCACAATAAGGGACAAACGAACACAAAGTAGAACAGACGAACGCAGAGCAGTGTGTTCCCTTCTATGATAGGCGCAGCATTAAAACTCCTTATCCTTTAAGTAGTCAGTGAAACATTAATATGATGAATTGGATAACAGACATATGCAAATATAAAGCACATGTATTCCAATTAGCATTTATTCAGCTCTTTCTACTCTTTTTCCTCTGTGAATCTTAAAAGAGAGAACTAACGTCTCATTCAGTCAATAAGCACAGAAGTTTAAAAATATCGAACTCCTAGGTACAAATGTATATTCAAAAAGGGGGAAGGCCATACAAAGTGAACAATCAAACCTTATCAACCAATGGAACGACTTGAATACATCTGTCATATTCCTGACATTTGTTGAAGAAAACGATGGGTTAAACCTGTCTTATTGTAAGCTAAACCACCCACTTATATGATAGCTGTTTATAGTTTCGTTATATTGACAAATTTGGGTAAGCAACCCAAGCAGACATAATAGGTTAATGTGACAACAGAGATGCATTAGTCAAAACTGTGTAGACATACATCACAGACATACAACACAACTGACTTAAAAAAATCAAACAAACATAAATATTAATCTTACTAAGACGCCAACAAAAAAGGTGTAGTAAATACTAAAAACTAATTATAGATGCCAAGACCAAAAGTTTTACGCCAGACGCACGATCGTCTACAATGACTCATCAGTGACGTAAATTAGACAATGATGTAACCAAAAAAATTGTAGATAAAGTTAATAGTAAACGCTTTCTCGATAAAGTAAAAATTATGTAAATTTAAATACAATGGTAAACAAAATAGAAACAACACTGTCAAAAACCTTTTGAATCACACCTCACAAATGGTGGGATGCATAAATACCGAGTCACGTAAAGAGTCATACAACCAAAAGAAATATAATAGCAAGAAGACAACAAAAGTAGAATCTAAAGTAAAATAAAAAGATACACAACTTCAGCACCTATAATCTATATCTCAAGATCACCTTGTGTTATTTGTGAAGTAGACACTGAATATTTATCTATTAGGTCTTTCGGATGATTTTTTTTTAGAAAAAGGACGAGACGTTCTATGACAAACCTTGGCTGGTTCAGTAAGTTTTGGCACAGACACCGACGTTTTACAAAATCTAAGTACAAGTTGCAAGCTCTTGAAAGTCGTATTGGTTAAGAAATATACACTCCATACGCAGGTGAACTTGTAATGTTACTGCTACATGTGCTAAGCTGAGGAAAAATTGAAATCGTGTCGTGCCGTTTGTCATATATTTGGTACAGAGATAACCACTATTGTCAAATTCGAAGTAAGTGTCTACAAATGATGCAGAGGAAGCTGTATCTGTAATTTCTTTAATCTCTATTTCAGGAGGATATATTGATATATAAACTTGGATTGTTAATGGAAAGAACATCATCAATATACCTGTGTGTGAAATTAAATAATCTAGGGTCTTTGATCATCTTGTTTTTTTTCCCGACTCATATGAAAATAAGAAAAGGTTGGCCAGAAGAGGTGCACAGTTTGTTTTAATTGAAACGCCGACAACGTGCTACAACGAATATATTGTCAATACGAAAACTCAAGCATACTGATCACTTGTTCTTCGGTGTAGGATGTTTTATTTCGGGTTTGATTTTAGCAAAATATGTCGAATTATATCCAAAAACATTAAGTTTGCCACGTATGGTACCATTTTTATGGAGGAAAGCATTGTGGATTATTTCTTTATGACAGATTTTTTATTTTTCATGTTGTATGGTGGTAAAAAGGGTGGAAAAATTGAAGGTTTTAATTGAATTTATTTCAGAAAATGATCGAGATTAAGAATGTTCCAGAAGTTCTTTTCAGTTCTTAAGAAACAACATATGGTTAATGCCAATATGCGAGTAAACAGTATCACAGTATTTCTGTAATCCCGCTTTTAAGGCAGACACAATTTTAGTTAATCAAATGGACAATTTCTTTGTAGAACATGCAGATAAGCCGGCAATGTACCGTTGTTTGTATTTTTTATTTGTACAGAGCTTTGTGAAGTTTAAGTCCCTCTGGTATCTTTCGTCCCTCTTTTTAAAGTATCAATTTAAAACAATTTCTTCAAATTTGTTGTTCATTGAAATATTCAATGAGGCCATGCAGGATTTTTGGTTTGCCAAGATCTCATCTTTATCAAAGGTTACGTTTATGTACATGGGATTACCCGAGTGTTCATGTTTTCCTAATTCTTTGATAAAACGCTCACAGTAAAAGGATTTACATACACAAACAATATTGTTTGAAGCTTTGTCCACAGGAACAGCAACATATTTTTTTCATGTTGATGAATTGTGGTTGTTGCAGTTTCCGATAACTTATTATAGTTATAAAAGATACTAAGCAAAAACGAAAAACATTGCTAATACATAATCATCATTTAAAGGGCACACACTTATATCAGGAGTCAATCCACGATCTCGGTCACACTTATGTATATGTAAATCTTGTCTTACCGGTAATTGTTAATTGTCTTTATATATTAAAGATTTAAAGATTATAGTAAAGTAATGACAAAAAAAAGACAATAAATCTCTGTAAGAGTCGTCGACAGCTTTGGTGAAAGAAGACAAAAGGTAGTCTTTTTTACATTTCTTACTCTTTCAGGTTTTCTATTTCAATGGCGACATTCAAGATAGTAGACAAAACCTTTTTTACCGGTATGTTCAATTTCTAGCCATGTCAACAATTTTGATTGTCAGTCAGAATCACCACACACATGATGTAAACTATTTTGTGTCAGTTGGCTGAGTAATTTAAAGAACAACATTTTTTATTTGTAAACGTTTATGAACGACGACAGGAGAAAACGACAAGGCGACGACGAAAGGCGAAGACGACAACGACAGGCGAAGTAGACAACGTACGTCAAGTGATAAGAATAGTTCATTTGACCTTCCACTCATGAACAGAAGTATCTTAGAAAAATTGATCTGACTCAACATTTTCAGTCCCTTATGAAAATAAGTAGACGTGACATTATTGCAAAATCACTAGTATCACCATGTAGAACGCCACATGCGGGGTGTCGGCTATGTTTGACACGGGGTGGCAGTTTTGAAGCAGAGAAAAACGATCAAGGTAAATTCAAGTATCAAAATTTCTTTTTGGAGAATTGTTAGTACCAAAAAACGTATTGCACGGAAGGAAACGAACCATAATCTATTTCCAGCAAGCAGAAGCAGACGTTTTCAGTGATCTGTTTTCTCAAACACCTCTCCCTAGTTTTCCGTGTTGCAGATTTTGAGGCTTCATATGCCAGTTTCAGGATATAAAACTACTTTTGAAGATTTTTACCCGTATGATTTATATATAAATAAATTCCTGTTATTGAATTTAACCAGATGCCAGCTTCTAAGTAAAATAAATATTGAGTTTAAAACTAATTTTTCATCAAAATACAATGAGTCGCTCGGGGTGTCAGATTTTGCGTCTCAAGGGGTAGAGGCATTTATTAATGAAAAGAGTAGATTTGCATATAATTCGGCTTTTATCTGATACTTTGTAAATTGAACATACCTACTATGTTATGATGACAAATTACAAACTTAAAAGGTATTTCATTTAGCCCATAATTTAGTCTTTTAAGTAATGTGCATTTTTAATGTTAGAAATAGAGAGAAAGCCTGAAAGTAAACAAATAATGGAACGTGAAGAGATGTGATATGTTATTTGATTTTGTTTTATACGTTTAAATCACAAAACTGTTGAATATATTTTGTAACACACGTATGAATGCAAAAGGGTGTACCCGATTCATACATAAGTTATAGTATTGAGCTAAAAGAGATATGTGCAAATCATTTACGATCTCGAATATACATTTTCGTTAAAGACATTGAAAAAAGTCACGGAAAGATAAAAAAAAAAACTGATCTGTTCATAGCATTAACTTGAATTTCTTTTCTGTGCAACTTTATTTAAAAAAAACCAAATATCTTACATTAAATAAACTTATTCTAAAAGGTTACCTATTCAACACTGTAATTAAATCTTTGAATACTGTTTTAATAGGTGTAAATTAAATTTTAACCAAGATAACTTAACGTTGAGCATTGATCCACTACTTGAGGATTCAGATGAGCCTTGATGATGCATCAATTATAAGTGAAAAATCTTGTGATAAACAATATAGATTAAAACAGTTGCAAACCAATGAAGATGAGGTCAAAAACAAGGGACATATAATAACCTTCAGAACATAAGGCATATGCAAACAGGATTTTGAGTTTCTCTGTCTTCTTCTTTCTGAAATTAATTTTTCGCTGTTTCTGTCGCCAGATTAAGCATTTCTATGTCCCCTAGTCTGCCAGTTTTGTTGAAGACAAGGCAAAGATGCATTATCAATTAAGAGTTTATAATGTATTCGAAAACATTGTTCCACTGTCGTTAATGACTTGCCTTGAATGTACAATTTCTGCTATTATCATGAGTTTTATAACGGACCATTCGAGATGCAACCTTCAGTTTCATGTTTCTGGTATTTGAAAAAAAGGTTGGTTATTATATTATGTTCTGTACCAAAATTTGATAATTATTACACTAACGATACCATTTTTAGGTGACAATCAAGTTAGTTTAGTCTGTGAAAACATGCTTTATTTATTAGCAGTAATTGGTTTTCAACAAACTTTTAGTAACTTTGAGTACTCTTATTTGGGTGCTTTGTGTCTATTATTTTTTTAATCTTAGTTTTGTTTGTACCGCGTACCGATCTTTTTGTGTTAAACCCAATGCAACTGATGTTTACAGTTTTCTCTTATGCTGTTCTGTAACACCACCTTCCAAGGCTATGGTAGGGTTAAGCGCTCACAAACATGTGTAATCCCGACATATTTTTTTAAGTGCCTGTCTCAAGTCAAGACCCTGTAGATGAATTCATCATAGATACAAGGATTGAAATTTTGTATGCCAGACGCGCGTTTCGTCTACAAAGGACTCATCAGTGACGCTCGAATGAAAAAAATTTAAAAAGCCAAAGTTGAAGAGCATTGAGGACCCACAATTTCTAAACGTTTTGCCAAATACAGCTAAGGTAATCTTTTCCTCGGGTAGAAAATCCTTGGTATTTCGGAAATCCAAAGTATTTTCAACTTTTAATTAATAACAATGACCATATCAATGATAATTCATGTCAACACAGAAGTGCTGCCTACTGGGCTGGTGATACCCTCGGAAGAAAAACTCCACTAGCAGAGTCTTCGACCCAGTGGTTGTAAATACACTCATCACATATACAAGTAGTTCAGCGGTTGCCGTTGATTCGTGTATGTCGTGTTTTGTTTTTCGTAAATTCTTTTGTTTAACATTCTGCCGTTTGTTTTTTCAATTGAAAATTTCCCATTTTTCATATAAGGGCCTTTTTATAGCGGACTGTACGGTATGCGTTTTTCTCATTGTTCAAGATCGTACGGTTGCCTAAAATTGTTTACATACAATACATTTCAAATTTGGAGGATAGGTGTCTCATTGGCAAGCATATCCAAATTCTAATTTTTATATAAATGATACTCCTATCCCAACAATTACCTTAGGTAAAAACTCATATTCTTACCCCACTGATATCTTCCCACGCATCAATGAAGAAAGCTGAATCTATCTTCTCATCTTTTTGGTGAGCTATCTTGTTTCTGTAGTATTTGATTCTTGCCAAGTCATCAGTACTGTTTACATCATTTGGTGAAGGTAAGTGGTCATATCCATTTGCAGGTTGTTGCAAACTTGTCAGGTTTCTGATAAGTAATACCATTAATGCGACATCAAAGTTCTCAGAGTTGGGAACATCTGTGAATATGTTATTTAGGTAAACTAAATTTACGTTTTCTATAAATCAAACATGTGTTAATTTCAATTTATAATCGATAGTATATCTGTAGATGAAAATTGAGATGCATCCTGTAATTAACAGACATTCATAAAAGATAGGAATCATTTTCTGTATGACAATACGAGGTTTGTATAATCAAAGAGGGACGAAAGATACCAGAGGGACAGTCAAACTCATAGATCGAAAACAAACTGACAACGCCATGGCCAAAAATAAAAAGACAAACAGACAAATAATATTACAGATGACACAACATAGAAAACTAAAGACTAAGCAACGAACCCCACCAAAAACTGGGGGTGATCTCAGGTGCTCCGGAAGGGTAAGCAGATCCTGCTCCATATGTGGCACCCGTCGTGTTGCTTATGTTATTACAAATCCGGTAAATAGTCTAATTCGGTAAGTCACATTTGTGAAAAGGGAAGGATATTGTAGTTACGACATAAGGAACATATCCGATATCATCTGTGAAACGGTTATTTCATAACGGTCAACCAACTCGTGATGGCGTCCGTAAAATTTACGAAGGGATGTTTTCAACTTCACCATTTGGAACTCTTGGCTTAATTACAATATGGTCCTGTCCAATTTAGAATCATGCATTCAGAATGCAAGTATGGTCCTTAATCAGCACTAATTAGAATTTGTAGAAAGACAGTTTTTAAGCTAAAATTAAATTAGCATTTTTCAAGGGAAATACATGCAGTTTTATGTAGTGCCTTAATAGAAATTGCTTGAATGGCAACAATGCATTACCAAACGGCTAGAGCCTCGTGTTCATCATGAAATACAAAAGTCACGAATGATGATACAAAAGCAAGCCATATCATAAGCTCTGATACATACCTCTTTAAGCGTACACCATAAGAAATCATACCTTTTCATTTTGAAATCATTGTAAAATAACTGAAGTGACATATGAACTTTTATATTGGACAAAAATGAGAAACACAAATATCATTGCACATGTACACCAAACATCATTTATTCATTTATCACAACAGAAGAAGGACATATCGTTTGGTGTTGACATCTCAGAAAACTAAATTGAGAAATAAAGTCTACAAACTTGACATTGCATATATGTTTAGGACAAATAAATATCAGAAAACTGACAATGAATATCATGTCAGTTAAGGCCTTACCGAGGAAACAATACTCCGTTCCTATCAAATTTTCATGTAGAATAAATAAGGAAAAACTATATCAAGAACACAAAAATGACTAATGAAAAATAACGATATTTTCCCTCTCAATTTATTAGCTTTGAGTTTGGTGCTTTGTCTTATACATTACACAACGGTTTAGTGATGCAATATTGAAGGTTTATTATCGGATTTTCTACTGTACGGTATGCGTTTTCATAGACTTTCGGGTTTTCTATGTGGTGAAATATCAAATACGATTAAACCGTCAATACAACGTCTTGTAACGTGAATTTAGAGGGAATTCAGCAGTTTCAAAAAAAGGACGTCAACTTTGAAGTCATCTTAAATCCTTGAAAAGGACATTGTTGTACTTATTTTATTTTGAAATTTTTGCTGTTTCCATGGTAACGGCGGCCATTTTGAAAATTCCAATATCAAATAACAATTCTGCACATGCCAGGTAACATTCCTGTAAATTTTCAGAAAGTTTGGAGCATTTTGAAGATTTCGACATTTTTGCTGTTTCCATGGTAACAGTGTCCAGTTCCAAAATTCTAAAGACAGATGCAACATTGGCACATGCCATGCTACATATCCATAAAGTATTTTTGGATTTGAACTTATATTCTCTAAGAAAATGCAGCTTTCATGTATTTTCCCACAGGGTCAATGTTAAACTCTCGCCCTGTTTCTATGTCATTGGCAGCCATTTTGGAACTTCTAAATAATGTCTGTGTATCTAGGCATACCAGGTGACATTTCCATAAAGTTTCTTAAATTTGGGTCTTAGAAAAAAAGGATTTTTTACATTTTTTTAGTTTCCATGGTAACTGTGGCCATCTTGCATATTCCAAAGTCAGGTGCACAACTTCACATGCTGGTCAACATTATAGCATAGTTCAATCAACATTGGTCCATTCAATTCCGAGAACTTGCGCTGACAAAATGTGTGGAAGAAGAATAAAAATAAGGAAAAAAAAAAGAAACGTAGAATAACAATACTTCACCACAACTCCGTTGAGGGTGCCATAATTACAGTGATAAAAAGCAATGTAGTTCATTACTTTCAATTACCTAACTTACTGACTTTTAAAACAAAACACACACAAAACTACAATTTATGCTTATCAGACTTCGTTCTGTTTAGAAAAATTCATTACATGACTTACCTGAGGTTATTGAACATACCGGATTATTGAAGTCGAACAAATTTTTGAAAGCTAAATTATTATATTTTTTAAAATCCATATTGCCAAGAGTAAGTAATGAAAATCTGATACAGGCCATAGTTATATTACAGGAAGGAAGACGTGAATGTACTCTTGCTAAACAAATTCACACCAGAAACTCATCTTACGGTCCTGAAAACAACGGTACAGGAAGACGATATTTGTCAATGACCACCCATGACCAGATCAATACGTAGTGTCAATGATATGCCAATACAATTTGATTACGCAACGTTATTTGCAAGATATTTGTTCGGCCGCAACACCAACTGCTGATCAAGTCGTTGAATATCATTGCAGACAGATTCACAACATAATTGATTCCCCTATAATGATATTCCAAAGAAATGGATCGTCTGGAAAAAAACATTTAAAGCCCTAAATTTTAAACCGCATAATTGCCAAAACAACCACTGTAGTGGATGGGAAAACAATTCTCTTTATATAGACTGAGTAGGATTGTTGTCTAATGTACAATAATACAACGTCTCCCTATTTCATATCAATTACTCTCTACGTTAAAAAACATTTAAATTTGTAATTTTATAACCGAAAATAAGAAAAACATATTTAATTACCGCAAGTGTTGTTGGCCAGCTGTTTCATTGTCTCAGTCCTTCTCCGAAATTTTATTTTTGAAAGCTCGTTAAACATTTTACGTACGTCAATTCAAACAGTTAACTGGATTTAAAGTATAATACTTACCATTATAGGGTAAAAGTAACTTTTGCTGCTCTGCGTTAATTATACGTTTAGATTTTAAGTTATTATATTCTCGTTTCATTGTTGTGTGCAAGCAGTGAGGGTCAAATTCTTTATCAAATAAAATCCGTACAGCCTTCGTAGAAATGTCGTTCAGCAACAGATGCAGTCTCAAATAGTTCTCTACTTCCTCTGAAACATGTGATATATTGGCAGTTGCCATCTTGTTTGTTTTCTTTCTTAGTCCTTAAGCAGTTCCTTTGAGTTTAAGGTCCAAATAGTCTTTCTTGATGTCTTATAAATCTAGTATTATAAATACCAGCTAGCATTGATGCCTACAGTTCTCTATCTTTCATTTGGTTCTTTCAATATAAACTGATAAAGTAGATTGTATTCCTTACTGTCCAGTGATTCAGGTTGTACTGGTTCAGATGATTATCTCTCTTGTTGCTGTTGAAATCTAGTATATTCTGAAAACACAGGACTGTTATTTTAGATATCAATGGTAATGGTTCAAAGTATCAACTGACATTCTTAAATATGTTTATTTTGTTTTTGTATTCAAGATTAACAAACTCAGAGGATTATCTCCCTTAACGAGTTTAAGTTCTAGTATTCCTTAGTATGATAGTATCTCAAGATTTATTGTCGTTCCTTCTAGTTGATAATTCATAAGTGACTGAATATCTGAAATACCGTATAGCGGGTTATTTTCGCGGGTGTAAAATTTCGCGATTTAGGGGCAACAAAGTATACGAAAAATTTTGGCGGTTTTTATTCTGGCGGATTCTTTAATCCCAATTAAATATTTTGGCGGATACTGAAGTGGTTCCAGTTAAAAAGTTGTAAAAATTGACCAACATGGGTCTATTGTTATGGTTAAATGATTGTTTTTCCTGCATGAATTTATTTATTGATTATTTTTATACAGTTAATCAATAGAATACCGGTACATAGTTATTTTTCACAGGTGTACAAACTTCTTGTAAATGTTACGGTTGATCAGTTACGAAATTTACCGGACCTTTGATATACTAATTAGATTATAAAATTATCATGAGTGACTTGCAACTCTTATATAATTTGACACTAATTAATAGGGATAAAATACCTGACAGCGTACCTTACACTCTTATATTAGTATTTATTTTATCATGTAACCAATACACTAATTAACACCTGATAACCAGTGAACAATGGCCTTTGGCATTTATGTTGTTTAAAATAACAAAAAACCCTGATTGATCCGTCAAAAGGGAAAAATAGATAGTTTACAAAACACTTTAACTTAGAAAGTATCGCACGTATGCATAAATTTTCGCGGAATTTATTTTCGTGATTTCTCCTGGCCCGCCAAAATAAGCGAAAATAAACATCCCGCGAAAATAACCCGCTTTACGGTATATGCCTTGTTGCCTGCTAGATCTATTGGCACCTGCAATGTTAGAATGTGTAATCCATGAACAACAATTAGCTGTATCACTCAATTAATAAAAATCTGAGTGTTGATTCTTTAATAAAGTTAAAGTTACAAAAAATAGTTTACGAACTCTCTTTTTAATTTAATGTAATAAGAAAAGAACTGATTTATAGACCATACATTTTTGTTAATTGTTTGTTTATTAATCTCACTGCATTTGAGGACAGACATTATACCAAAAGACCTTAGAGTTGGTTACCTTTGAAGAAACATCTACAGGAATATACAAAGAAGCAATTTCTTATTCGTGGTACAATCGTCACTTAGTCCTTTTAGTGTTAATACAATTTTTAACCACTTGTTAAAAACACATAATTGAACGTCTTTCAAATTGTCTCATATTTGCTCTTAATAAGACAAAACAATAACGCTTTATCAAATATACACTGCTGATGGCAATACACCATTTAAAACTTCTTTTTTATTTAACATCAGTTCCATTATAGTAGTTGACGAAACTACAGTTTTGAAAAATCTTTGTCAATGTCTACATGAAGAGAAGCGATACTCATCTCATAGATACATAATTTGGGAATGTTAACAGTATAAATGAACATATACAGCGGCCGCTTGGAATTCTGAGGAGGAATCAGAGTGAAGGGAGGGGTAGTACAAAATTTTAATATAAGTTTAAACTTTGAGAAGTTCTGGGCTTATAAAGGTTAAAAATATGCCGCACAGCCCTATATTTTGACTTTTGAAACAAAATAGTAGTGCATATGAGCTTTCCATTTTAAGATATGATTTTGTACGAAACTTCACAGTAAAAGTGGTACAGTTTTAGCTATTAAGGGAGTTCCTATAGAAAATTGCATTGTCTATATTTTCAGAAATGCAACCTATAAGCTTTTGTTAAATTGCGCCTTAATATAATAAAAAAAAAATGATTATACCTTTTGCTGATTATAAACGGCAGTCAAAATATTATTATTTCAAAAGAAGTTCTTAAACTTCTGTCATTCGATGTCTATCTATACCAGACCTAGTAAAGTAGTATGTGATAATCACGTTAACATATGAGTACATCAAGACTGGCAACTACATTTTTTTTTATAAGAATTTTACATTTGCCATTTGATTAGAGACTTTCCTTTTTGAATTTTCCTCGGAGTTCAGTATTTTTGTGATTTTACTTTTTATGTCAAATCGTAGATAAAAAGCTTAAATATTTACAGTTTAGATTTGCAAATGTATCGAAACTATTTATTTTGTCTACGCTTTACGGTCGACTATTAACTCTATTTAAACAGTGTGTTTTCTACAAAAATGGGAATCGCAAATACATAGTTTTCTGTTTAAGACCATGATGATCTTGCTTTGTGAATGACATTGATTCCAACAACAAATGCGCCATATTCTGGAACTTTTGATTTCTTCATTGATATTTCAATTGTAAACACTACTTAGACTTGTTTTTGTAACAATGTGGATCGGGATTCATATATAACATTAAACGCAACAAAAAAAAAAAACTTGCGAAGGTGTTAAAAAATATTTAAGATAAGTCACATAATGGTGATCCTGGAATAAGGAATAATAACGAAAGGGAAAGGTAAGATACTTATCTGGAACTTATTCGTGATGTTAAGGCGGATGGAAAACTTCAAACTAGGATCTGAGTCAAACTTGACATTTTAGCCTTTCACTTGTCAACTTCCTATTTCCCAGCAGTAACATCCTCTTCCTGTCGTATGGCCTTTACTTATCTCTATTTTCCGTAGTATTTATGTTTGAGAGATCAATTAACTTACAAAGGGTATAATGCGTACTAACTACTTAGGGTTTATGGTCTTCTCAAAGCATAGCTTATATTCGCCATGTTAAGTAAATAATATTTTATAAACAAACTATATTTGGTAAGAAATGTAAATAATTTAGTAATTCAGTGCTTTGGTATTTTTTCATATTATAAACATATAAATATAAAGTAAAACGTTTTTTTTTAATTTATCTTTTATATTTTAAGATAATTCTTATAGTAATCCATGTTCACAAGCAATCAACAATTGAAAATACGCTGATATTGTTGTCTTGGAAATATTTGTTTTATATAGTTCGTAAATGAGATGAAATTAAATTATTCATAACTAATTACCAACTTTTGACAAATATGTCTTGTTTTCTTTTTCCTCGATTATATCCCTTTTCTCTCTTACAATGTATTATATGATATTGTTATACTTCACGTACAGCATTTTTCTCTCACACGGTTCAGCGGGATACAATTTTTTTAATGTTACTCTTTTGTACTGACAAATCAAAAATCGATAATTTATACAAAAATTGATCGAATATATATCGATAATTTAAGATACAATGCCCAAGTGCTACAGTTCTGCCTCATGATGTTTTAATAGACAGCGTTAAGATAAAGGAAAATACATCTTGTATATGTTTGTTTCGTTTGTAATGACTGTAATGTTGTAATGTACAATACATTCAGTATAATAAATTAAATACAACTTATCTGCGGGTATGATACTCTATTTTATGCAGAAGAAGGAAATATAATCATATCAGGATCGAATGATATTCAATATGCATTTGTTAAAGACATTCGATCTTAAACGCATATATCTGGTTACCAAATGCATACTTACTCGTCTTTAAATTGTTGTTTTGATTAATTGCTTACAAAGAAAAGCATTTAAACGTAATTTATCATAATATAATGTAATATTTATATGGCAGTCGTCACATGCAATGATGCGTTTCTAAAATTTTAAATGATCGAAAATTTCACGTATAACATTAAAATCAAAATTGATGTTACTTATTCAAATCCTCACTCACATTCTATATTAATCTGTATAGTACTTAGTTGTTTCATTCTTGAATGGTGGTTATATATTCTTCAAAGGTTGAACAAATAGATATACATGTTATATTTTGTTTACATGAATTCAGTATTCAAATGTTTATATAGATAACCAGTTTTGATATGTTCGTTCAATATTTCGTTTGTACTTACTTTTCTGTCGAATATATCCCTTTTTCTCACTTTTTCTTATATGATACTGTACTGATTTAGGCGGGTATCTAACCTTGGTTTTGCCGAACATGTAAACATCATACTAAATTATAAAAGACTGAATATATGTATTTAAATATAGTACATCCAGTTATTATAGGTAAAACACACTAGTATATATATTTTATTATTTATCGAAAATCTAAGGCCTTTAAAGTAATATATTACACCTAGTATTTTGATCAATAGCCAAGATAAAAAAAACGGAACTAATCAGATCATTGTAAGAATTTGTTTAAATGCATTTTAAAGTCATATACAACAAGTCTTGTAATTATAATGTTTTGGAAATTATTGAATAAATGCATGTATATATACTAAACTAAGTCCTCTTTGCACGTTCTTTACATTTATTTTATACCTATAACACATTATGGACAAATAATATGTCATTCAGTAATTGTTGTTTGCAAAATAATAAACTTTCAAGTGTGTTGCTGAAGTTAACCGGAAAGTGAGCTTGATAAAAAATCAAAATCAAGGAGCACGAGTAACTAAATGAATTGATAGAGCAATGTATTTTGTAGTTATATTGTTCATGTGTTCTCTTTTGTTAATTTAACTTTTTCGTAACAGTTGTTAACTGATTTGGTGTATTGAATTTGTTTTTTTAAGAATCAATTATTACTATTTACCTTCCAATGCACAATTGTTTACATTCTTTCATAACGGCTTCCCTCGTACGTGTGCTCTGCGGTGACAAAATATTTAACGTAGTAAATGTCACTACATACAGGGAAAAATCGACGAATTAGGATACGGGAATACACTAATTCAAAAGCAGTACATTTCTGAAGACTTTGTTAACATAAATGATTTTCTATCACAAGAAAGTCCACTTTCTCGTGTTTTTTTAATGAAACTCAGCTATTCAAGTATATAAAAAATAATCAGCTTTTTAAAACAAAATTGAAGTACCATATGACTTAAAAGTAATAAGTATCAAATAATAAAACATTTTGCTGAGTACATACAGCAATCAACATTGTGAAGGAGTATTTCCACAAGGTCCTCAAATTGGCAACTAGAAATCAGACTTTGTAATACTATATTTAAAAACCTATTTTTACAATCTGGTGTATGCAAATTTAAACACTTTTGTTGTCTGCTGTTTGTTTTAATAATGTTGACAGCTTCAACAGTACAAATGTATGATATTTTACTTGTTTTAGCCAATTTGCCTGTCTGTATGCATTTCAAAAAGGTCTGAAAAGCATATGTAATACCCCTCGACCAAAATAAATTTGTTACAAAAAGATATATGGATCATATACACATCTTCACAAAAATTATGGTGGTCCTTATATGTTGCAGATATTGTTTGAAGCAAAAGCTATTAAAATATAGGACAAAATTAGTCAAGATCGTGATTTTTGTCATTAGAGTCACCTTTACTGATATTCATCTTGCGAAGATCTTAAACAAATATTTAAGATAAGTCACCTAATAGTGAACTTGGAATAAGGGATAGTAACGAAAAAGGTAAGATACATATCTGGAACATATTCATGATGTTAACATGGTTAAGGCGGATTTAAAACTTCAAACTAGGATCCGAGTCAAACTTGACATTTGAAGCCTTCCACTTGTCAACTTCTATTTCCCAGCAGTAACATTTCTCTTCCTGTCGTATGGCCTTTACTTATCTCTATTTTCCATAGTATTTTATGTTTGAGACATCTATTAACTTACAAGAGGTATTATGCGTACTAACTACGTAGATCGGGTTTATGGTCTTCTCAAAGCATAGCTATTATTCGGCATGTAAAGTAGATAATATATTCTAAACAAATTATACTTGGTAAGAAATGTAAATAATTTACAAATTCAGTGCTTTGGTATTTTTTCTATTTTAAACATAAATATAAAGTTAAACGGTTTTTTTATTTGTTCATATTTTAAGATAATTCTTATAGTAATCCATGGTTACATGCAATCAACAAATGAAAATAGGCTGATATTGTTGTCTTGAAAATATTTGTTTTATATAATTCGTAAATGAGATGAAATTATATTATTCATATCTAATTACCAAAAATATAAGTCTTGTTTACTTTTTCCTCGATGATATCCCTTTTCTATCTTAAAATGTATTATATGATATAGTTATACTTCACGTACAAATGCCAGATTTGGATTAGTTAATTATAATGAAGCATTTTACTCTCACATGGTTCAGTGGGAGACATTTTTTTGAATGTTACCCTATTGTACTGAAAAATCAAAAATCGATCATTCATAGAAAATTGATCGAATGAATATCAATAATTTTAAATTCAATGCTCAAGTGTTACAGTTCAGCCTCATGATTTTTCATAGACAGCATTCAGATAAATGAAAATATATCTTGTATACGTTTGTTACTTTTCTAATGACTGTAATGTTGTAATGTACAGAACATTCAGTATATTAGATTAAATCAACTTATCTGCGGGTATGATACTCTTTTTCTTGTAGAAGAAGGAAATATAATCATATCAGGATCGAATGAATATACATTTGTTTCAATAGAGCACATTCGATCTTAAACGCATATATGTGGTTACCAAACGTACTCGTCTTTTAATTGTTCTTTTGATTAATTGTTTAACAAAGAAAGGCCTTTAAACGTCATTTATCAAAATATAATGTAATATTTATATGGCATTCATCACATGAAATGATGCGTTTCCAAAATTTTAAATGATCGAAAATTTCACGTATAACATTAAAATTAAAATTGATTTTCCTTATTTTAATCTTCATTCACATTCTAAATTAATCTGTATAGTACTCAATTGTTTCATTATTGAATGGTGTTTAGATATTATTCAAAGGTTGAACAAATAGGTATACATGGTATATTTTGTTTATATGAATCCAATATTCAAATGTTTATATAATAACCAATTTTGATGTGTTCGTTCAATATGTCGTTTGTACTTACTTTTCCATTGAATATATCCCTTTTCTCACTTTTCCTTATATGATACTTAACTGATTTAAGCGGGTACTCAACCTCGTTTTTGCCGAACATGTAAAGATCATAATATAGATAATAAAAAAGACTGAATACATGTATTTAAATATAGTACATCCAGTTATTATAGGTAATACACACTAGTATATATTATTATTTATCGAAGATTTGAGGCATTTAAAGTAATATATAACACCTAGTATTTTGATTTATAGTCAAAAAAGATTTTATCAGATTATTGTAAGCCTTTGTTAAAATGCATGTTAAAGTCATATGAAACGAGTTTCTTGTAATTATAATGTTTTGGAAATTATTGAATAAATGCATGCATATATACTAAACTAAGTCCTCTTTGCACGTTCTTTACATTTATTACACACCTATTACATATTATGAACAAATGATATGTCATTCAGTTATTGTTGATTGCAAAATAATTAACTGTCAAGTTTGTTGTCGAAGATAACCGGATAGTGACATTGATAAAAAAACAAACAACACAAAATCATGGAGCACGAGAAAGCAAGGGATTTGATAGAGCAATGTATTTTGTAGTTATATTGTTCATGTGTTCTCTTTTGTTAATTTAACTTTTTTGTAACGGTTGTTAACTGATTTTGGTGTATTGAATTTGTTTTCTAGGAATCAATTATTACTATTTACCTTCCAATGCACAATTGTTTACATTCTTTCATAACGGCTTCCCTCGCACGTGTGCTGTGCGGTGACCAAATATTTAACGTAGTTAATGTCACTACATACAGGGAAAAATCTACGAATTAGAGTACGGGAATACACTAATTCAAAAGCAGTATATTTCTGAAGATTTTGATAACATAAATGATTTTCTATCACAAGAAAGTAAACTGTCTCGTGTGTTTTTAGTGAAACTCAGCTTTTCAAGTATATAAAAATAATCAGCTTTTTAAAACAAAATTGAAGTACCATATGACTTAAAAGTGATAAGTATCAAATAATAAAACATTTTGCTGAGTACATACATCAGTCAACATTGTGAAGGAGTATTTCCACGAGGTCCTCAAATTAGCAACTAGAAATCAAACTTTGTAATACTATATTTAAAAACCTATTTTTACAATCTGTTGTATGCAAATTTAAACACTTTTGTTGTCTGCTGTTTGTTTTAATAATGTTGACAGCTTCAACAGTACAAATGTATGATATTTCACTTGTTTTAGCCAATTTGCCTGTCTGTATGCCTTTCAAAAAGGTCTGAAAAACATATGTAATACCCCTCGACCAAAATAAATTTGTTACAAAAAGATATATGGATTATATACACATCCTCACAAAAATTATGGTGGTCCTTGTAGGTGGCAGATATTGTTTGAAGAAAAAGCTATTAAAATATAGGCCAAATTTAGTCAAGATCGTGATTGTTTTCATTAGAGTGCACGATTATGACGTCATCAGAGCTTGGTTAATTTGTATTTGTCAAATATTTTTTACATAATTTGTCATTAAATTTTAATTGTATCACTAAAGGTAAATTTCACAAGATTTTAGGGCAATCTTAGACCTTCTTGAACCTACTCCTTTGTTTAAAGCGAAACATATCGTTATAAGAAAAAGAATAAGAACATTTTTTTCTATTCAGTGATCTTGCACATGTGCAATTTTAAACTAGTGACTGAACTTGTCATTTGTGTTGATCTGAAAAGCAGATGACCATAGAATCTTGATGTTAAAACTATGGATTTATTGAATGCATGCAAATAACATGAATAACTGATTTTCCAGAGAACTTTTTTTGTGAAAAGAGGAATTTTTTACCTCGAGAGGCCGCATAAGAAAGGGATTTTCGGAGTACGCAAAATCATGGAAAACGAATTGCAGTTCGTACCCCGGAAAAATTTAACCATACACGTGACAATGTCTCAGATTCGAAGAAAGTCATTATATATATCCAATATGGACCGCGCAATCAAGAGGGTCCTAATTACCACCTACTTGAAATGAATAGTGCATATCAATTTAAATCGCAACAGGTAAAAATAGTTTAATTTCTTTTCAGTGACCACGACGGTGTGTTCATGAAATTAAAAATTAATGAACCAGAACGCGGTCACGGAACGTGGAAAATGAACTCATCAGTTATTGAATCGGATTTATTTAGAAATACGTTCGAAAGCATTTGGGGAAACTGGAAATAAAAAAAAAATCAGTTCAAAAATAATATTGAATGGTGAGAGGAAACTAAGATACAAATAAAAAGTATTACTATAGAAGTTGCAAAGCAATTAAACGTTACAGAAAAACAAATAAGGGAGTGGGAAAAAAGATTGGATAATATAACGGGAACCGATCCTTTCAATAAGGAAAACGAATTAAATAATTTGAAAGCTAAAATTAAAGGTTATTACGACAAAAAAGGCGAAGCAGCCAGAATTAGTTCTAAGGTTAATTGGTACGAGCAAGGCAAAACATCTACAGGGTACTTCTTTAAAATCGAAAAAAGAGGGGCGCGGAAAAATTATGGACTAGAATAAAGGGTTCAGATGGAAGGTATAAAGATGATATAGAATCTATTCTAGAAGAACATGTAGCTTTCTACAAAAAAGAATTTACGTCCCAGGGGTGGGATAGGGATGCTTCAGAAAATCTATTACAGAATCTAGATCATGAACTAAGTGAAGAAAATAAAAAAATGTGTGAAATGGAAATAACTTTGGATGGAATTAGTAAGGCCGTTGAAATGTTTAAACTTGATAAATCCTCTTGGGAAGACGGAATTGTGTGGTATTTGATAAACGACGACTTAGTGGCGGTTATTAAGGAAATTTTCGACAAAAATTTGCTCTGTGAATCTCAATACAGAGGTATGATAACGCTTGTGTAAAACTGTAGAGAGAGAGGACATAAACAAATTGCCGTCATATAACGCTCTTGAACACGGACTATAAAATCATATCTATAGTACTTGCGGAAAGGTTAAAAAACGTACTATCGCAAATAATTGATTTGAATCAAAAAGGTTTTGTCATACGCGCAACAATTTTTCTAGGCAATAGATTACTGCAAGATATAATATATTTTTGTGAATTAGAAAATGAGGAGTGTGCAATTTTATTCTTGGACCAACAAATAGCATTTGATAGGGCGGAGTGGGAATGCATAGATTTTTGTTTATTAAAATTTGGGTCTGGGGAAAAATTCAGGAGTTGGGTAAAATGCTTTTCATTAACGCTAAGACTGTATTCATACGAATGGGTTTACTTCTAGATTTGTAAGCATAACTCGTTCAATTCGTCAAGGATGCACAATCGCTTCTATGTTATATATTCTGCAAGCAGAACCACTTGCAGCATCAATTAGAAACAACCCTAATATAGAAGGAATAACACTTCCAACTAGAACCGGGGACTATATTAAAACAAAGCTAAATATGTTTGCTGACGATACTCAACTCTTTAACAGAAATGAGGAGTCTATGGATGAAACATTTAAAACTTTAAAACGGTACAAAAACGCTTCAGGGGCTAGAATGAATATGGAAAAGACTGTAGGTATGTATTTAGGCAGGTGGCGAAATAAAAAACCAAAATTTACCCAAGTTAAATGGTCTAAGCGGCCTGTGAAAGCATTAGGGTTTCAACATGGATATGGGGTGGACTTAGATCAAATGTGGTTAGAAAAAATAAATTAAAAAAAATCTGAATGGAGGTTTGGAAATCAAGAGATCTCACATTTACGGGGAAAGTTTTAATTATTAAATCATTTGTACTGTCTATGATTGGGTATGAAATTGAAATGAGAGGTATTCCAGATATATACAAAAACAAATAAATAATATTAAATGGTCCTTTATATGGGACGGGAAAACAAACCAAATCGCAAGGACAGTGTGCTTTTCACCGAAAGAAAAAAGGGGGATATGAATGATAAACTTAAGGGACTTTATAAAATCAAAACAGTTGAAAAGTATGTACAGTATTGTAAACTAAAAAACACATAAATGGAATGCAATAGGTTAATAATGGTTAACATCACTAGACGAAAAATATGATACAGACTTTTTTAAATGTTTTTGTTCGGACACTAGAGGTTTTGGGCAAATAAAAATGTTTAAATATTATAAAAAAAACTGTGATTTCCTGGACTGACTTGCAGAAAACTAAAAATCCGTCACGAAAGAGGACCTTTTAGAAGAAAATATATTTGGCAATTGTAAATTCAAGTTCAAGGGTCATGCCTTATATTATGCAAATGTTGCCTCCAGTGGAATAAAAAAAAATAAAAGATATATGGGACTTAAACAATAAATCCTTTTTAACTTCTTTCGAAATTCTTAACAAGCTAAAAGGTAAAAGGCACAATATAGCCGCATTAAAGCTTCATTAACGCCTGAACAAATTGAACTTTTAAAAACAGACACTATCATGCAAAGTCATTTTGATAGACATATGAAAATAATAAATTCTTGTCAATTTAGAAAAAACGGAGTTGTCGTCAATGCCAAAAAATTGTGCCTTAAAGATATTCGATACTTTTATGAAAATAATACAACTCCAAATAGTCAGTTTAAGTGGAATTTACATTTTAGGAAGGAACTACCTTTGGGAGATATTTGGGACATTTTGAATAAGAATTTAGCTCACAGGAAAACTAGACAACTTTAATGGAAGTTACTTCATATTATAATTTACACGGAAGAAAAACTGCAAAAAATGAATCGCTCAAACGGAAAGTGTCACTTTTGTAATGAAAAAGAATCACTATCTCATCTTTTTATATGCAGTAAACTGGTGGAAGACGTTTGGCGGGAAATTTTTGAGAAATGTGGGAATTTTGTTCGAAATTGAGTATCGAAAAATTACAAAAATCCGAAATGAGTATCATTTTGGGTGTCATAAATGCAGAAACATCTTATTTTCAAATTATAGATACGGTGCTTCTTATCACGAAATGGGTTATTTGGAAAACTAGAAACATCGCAAAATATCGAAAGAAAGGGATAAATAAATCGAGGATTTTGAATATGATAAAACATGAAATACAATTTTTGTTCAAATCTCTTAAACAAAATACGAACAATGAAGCCATTTCTACTATGTGCGAGACTTTTTGTTTATAACTATATATTTTTGCGTGGTCAGGCTAGTGTAATGACCACTTCAATACTGAATAAATAATCATATACATTGCACTCAACTCCCTCTATGTACTATGCATTTTCTATTGTGTATAAAAACTATGTCTATTATATACTTGTAAGTAAGGACATGTTGTATCAACAGGTACATATTATAAGCAAATATTTACTCACCAGATCTTCGAAATAAATCCTTTTTGGGAAACAAAATCCTAAATCCAACTTTTTATGAATGAATTACACATTTCCTTTCAAATAATTTTTAACGAGTAGCACGTGGCAAAAGATCACTCGACCAGAAATTGAATGTAATAGAAATTAACATAACAAAAGAACGGAGTGAAGTGCTATAAAATTGAAACTGCTTAATATATACAGGTTACTCTTGTGAGAAAAAAATATACAGATAGAATGAATACTTTATTCAAATGATTATATATGGTGTAATGTATAAATATATAGATAGATGATAATTACTTGTACATTTGTACATAGATAGATGATAATTATAAAGATAGATGTTAATTATAAAGATAGATGTTAATTATTTATAATGGGAGTTTTTTTTCCCTCATTTTCTTTTCCCCCGACAAATGAGACTGTAAAAATTCGGGGCCCCCTTAGGTGCTTCCCTGGACAACTTAGGGTTGATGTAACAGGTGATAATCAATAAAATATGTTTAAAATTAAAAAAAAAAATAAAATAAAATAAAAATAAAAAAATAACGCATATCAACCCATCTAAAACATTTCACAAGATAGTTTTCATTTAAATACATGCGATGTTAGTTTTTAAACAATTAAACAACTTAACAATATGTTTTTAAAGAAAACCAGTGAAAGTCACAGGTGATGTGATTTCTCTATTCGCTTCTTTGACTTATTTATGCACAATTAAATAAAACAGACAACCACATTTGATTTGTTGATGGCAAAAGAAACAAATATTTTTGTGAAATGAAATTTCTATGTGTTTTAGTATTTATTTAATCAATCAACATTACAAAGACAATGTGATTAATCAGAATGCATCGGTTCATGTAAAAACAGTTAACTTTTATTATCCACAACACTTATCTTGAAACCATTGTCTGATACATAGACAATTACGGTTACTCTATCTTTTTACATACTAAATCTACAATGCAGTTGAAAACTTCACTTTAGATAATATCAATTTTCCAATTGTGAACTTGTCATTCTGTCTAGCATCATTTAAGGAGGTTTAAATCTCCAAGTTCTTACCGTATACAAGGACCTGTTTTTCATATAATTGTATGCTAGAGGTTAACTGCTTACCATACAAGAAGTTGTTAAAGTTAAGTGTTATAAATAATAAAATCATGTTGTATGGTTTTTGAATTGTTGGTTCTTTTCAATGACTGAAGTTTATTGTGATATCATTCAATGCGAATTATCATCAAATCGGGATTATATCAAGGAATCAATCGAGGAAACAATTAAGGTTTTAGAAATATACGAGCATCGGGAGCTAAGGTAAATTATGAAGAGACTGTAAGGGTATATTTGGGTCGTTGGAAAAATAAAACACCAAAATATAAAAAAGAAATAGATGGTCAAGTGAACCAATTAAAGCAATGAGAGTTATTCATGGATACAGTGTTAATTTAGAAGCTACTAGAATATGCCTGCGAAATCGTGGTACAATTGGGCAAGTGTTGAAACAAAGAGTGTGGACACAATAATAAGGTGGAAACAGTAAGGATTTGGACACGGTTAATGCATTTAAATTTTATTTCTTTAAAGAGACGATCCAGTCGTTTTTTCGCTAATAAATTCGTAAGTCTAAATTATTTCATCTGTTAGTCAAAACATTGGGTAGGGGGGTTTACACATAAAAAGGGGGAGGGGTCTGGACGTCGGGTGCCTGTGTTTACACATAAAAATTGGGAGGGGTCCGGACGTCGGGTGCTTGTGTTTACACATAAAAAGGGGGAGGATCATTTCGACACGTTCAGAGCCCATTTCATTTTTGAACAGTTCTGCACCTGAGTAAAAAGGATGGATGTCGTTTAATTTAGCAAAATGATGCACTTACAATACAATACAGGATCCTTATAGGCCTAACTGTCCTTTTTTCTAACCTGTCTTCTTACTTTCACTTTGATTTAGCGGGCAGTACGTCGACTGAGAATGCGCAAACGCGTATAAGACACGGATAGATCGAATTTGGATATTTTCTCAAAAAAAATTTTCTGTGGAAAAAAGATTGTTTCAAAGACAAATTTAGGAAGTACAAAACACTACATTTATACGTTATATCAAAAATATTTCCGACTTTGTATGGTTTCAGAGGAGTTGCGACTTAATGAAATCGGTCTCTTCTTTTAGTTGTATAGATATGGTTAGAAAAAAATAAAACAATTAAAGCGTGTCTTGAGGTTTAAAAATCTCGTGACCTAAAATTCAAGGGCAGGGTTTTAATATTAGAATCGTTGATTATATCTAAAAATGGGTTTGAAATCGAAATGCAAAGAATACCTGAAAAATTAAAAAAAAAGAAATAAACAACATCATGTGGAATTTTATATGGGAGAGAAAAGTAAATTTAATTAAAAGGGACGTGTGTTGCTTGCCAATAGAGGAAAAGAGATGGGTATGATCAACATAAACTGGTTCATTAAATCTGAACAAAGCAAAAGTATGCAGAAGATTTTAAGATCAGAAAACGACAACTGAAACACGATAGTCAAATGGAGAAATATGATAACCAATATAATTGTGAAAATTTTTCGGATTGACGAGGATTACAAATGGAAAATTTTCCAAAATTTTATCTTGATTTACTAAAAACGGGGTCTAAATTTTTTAAGTATACAAAGTCCAATAAAAAGAAACGATGTCCTAAACCAACAATTATTTGGAAACATATAATTCAATATAACAGAAAACCTGTTTTCTTCGCTAACTTCGGAAAAATCGGAATTAATACAATTAAAGATATTTGGGATAAAATAACGAAAAATATCAAAAGTGACAACTTTATTATACAATATTCCTAAAGATAAAAGAAACTGGATTTCGGAATTGAAAAGACTGAAATTAGCTATTCCAAAATCGTTCAAGGGCAGATTAAAAGATGTCAATCTACAACCCGAACCACAAAAAATGGTTATAACGTGAAAAATACTTTTCAATTTTACGATGAACGAATAAAGAAGGTAATCCCAAGTGAAATATCTTTGAAATTAATCCAGTATTCGTTAAATTTAGATATAATTCCAAAATGTGAAATAAAATGGAATAATCAGTATAATTCGGAAATACCTTGGAAAAAGATATGGAGAAATTTAAATAAAAATATATTCTCTAGGAAAGCAATTCAAATTAGCTAGAAAATTGTTCATAACATTATCTACACGGAGCAAAAATTATTTAGAATGGGCAAATCCAATAATGGTAAATGCCATTTTTGTAAAACAGAAAATGAAACCCTCACACATCTTTTTAACAGCTGTAACATTATAAGGGTTGTTTGGGAACATATTTTTGATGCTTTTAAAAAGTATTATTTGCTGAATAATACAACAGATATCCCAATTAGGAATGAACTTATTATACTAGGAATGTACGATAACAATACAAAATATAATGTCATAACCAATACGATTCTCAATACAGTTGAATGGATTTTTTGGTAATGTAGGAATATAATCAAATATCAATCTAAACGTATTACGTCCAGCCAATTGATATCATATGCAAAACGGGAACTGGGCAGTTTAATTGAATCTATGGATATATCATTATCTTAAAAAAAATGAAATAAAACTTATTGCAAACCTCATACCTTAAATCAGTTACTTATAAATTGTGTATTTACATTCTTTTCCTTTTTGCAACATTAAACATCCACCAACAGAAATATAGTATAAATGTATTAACAACGTCGAGGATGTGACCTATCAAATAAACTAATCATAGATACCAGGATTCAAATTTTGTATTTGCGCCAGACGCGCGTTTCGTCTACAAAAGACTCAGCAGTGACGCTCGAATAAAAAAAAAGTTTAAAAGGCTAAAAATCACTGACCGACACATTACAATGTAATCCAGGTGTTAAAAGTACAAAGAAGTAGGGCCATTTTCCAGTGAGTTTTTTTCATTTGATTAGCTAGGTAAATCATGTTTTTAAATAGCCCGATAGATACTAATTATAGTTTATGAAAACGCGTCACATCATCTATTTTCATACCTTGAACAGGTAACCCTACAATAATCAAGGCCAAGACTATTGTTTTTTTTATCAAAATCAATGATTGATTTTGTTTGTAAATGCCCCTGAGGAGCATTAAAATATGAATTATCAACTAATAGATATTCAAAATTAGTTTTGTATAAAAAAAAAACATCAGTTAGCGTGTTAATGTTGGTAGGTGATTTGTAGCGTACATGTATTTCACAACTTTGTTTAACTTAAAACTAACAAAATATTAAACAAGAATGTGTCCATAGTACACGGATGCCCCACTCGTACTATCATTTTCTATGTTCAGTGAACTATGAAATTGGGATAAAAACTGTAATTTAGCATTAAAACGCGAAAGATCATATCATAGGGATCATGTGTACTAAGTTTCAAGTTGGTTGGACTTCCAATTCATAAAAAATTACCTTGACAAAAAATCTTAACCTGAAACGGGACAGACGGACGAACGAAGGGACGAACGGACGGACAAACGAACGAACGGACGCACAGACCGAAAAACTTAATGCCCCTAAGTTGCGCCTAAAAAAGGGGGTTAAATATAAATACAAGAAACATTTAATAATCTAATTATCTGATATAAATCAGCTAATCTAATTCAAGATCGGTCTCTGTTTTAATGCCAAGAAGCCAAAAAATATTGGACGCATTTAACTGGGATGTTGTTTTCCTCAATCTGGATGTATCAATATCTATACACTGTTCCAGCTTTTAAGGTTTATCGTCTATATGAACCGGACAACAGCTTACACCAGTTGGTACTAGAACGGCTTGCGTAACAAACACATGTAATCTGGTATTTTCTGCATGGCATTGTACCAAATGGATCGACCCTATGTTGTGATACAGATTCAACACTTTCTTGATGTTTTACCTACAGTCACGATTGGTAGTGTAAATGATTTTTTCTGTGGTGTTGTTTCATTTCCTGATGACTTAGGTTCCGGTGTCGGGACAGTGGTACAATGTAACAATGCCAGTACTAGTATCTACACAGTTGGTGGATTGGCGATAAAATTACTGTCTGCATTTGTTACATATCATACCATTTTCTAAAACGTTCTTGTTCAAGATTTAGAAAAAAAAATTTTGTTGTTTTGAAATTTTTCTGCTATGGCCTTTTTTGTTTGTTATGTGTATAACACACACAACATTTGGGCTTCATTGCTATATAATCAATTCTCGTGTTATTGGTTATGTACAAGCACCTACTTCAGTGTGACTCTTTGAATTAAACAAACATCCGAAAAAATGTGATAGAAACATAACATTTTAATATTTCAACATAAAAAATGAGAAAAATTAGCGTGAGATTTGAACCCCATCTTAAAAACAATCCTTTATTTACAGTTTTAAGCGCTACCGATGGAGCCACGGCGACTCTTGAAAACAAAATCGATATTAAGCAGCTGTATAGGTACAATTTAGTGATGTTCCATTTTTTATTAAAAAAGTTGTTTTTTAGGTATTAAGGACACACTAAACCAATATCATTTTTGAGGGAAAAAGTTGTATAAATTACAACAACAACAAAAAACATAACTTTGTTTTGGTTTGAAGTGTCCTTCTAGGGGGATTCCCTGTTTTTCCAACATAAAAACACGGTAAATTCCGCATATTTGAATTTCATCCTTTTTTGGAGGTTAAATTAACTATTTTCCAGACATAACATAATACATAAAAATCGATATATTGACCAAAACTCATTTTTATTTTATGTTTTGATCGTAAATTTTATTCTTTCAGCACTTTTTGAAATTGGCCCTTCCGTGAAAATAATTCAGGGGAAATTGGCCCTTCCGTGAAAATAATTCAGGGGAAATTGGCCCTACCTCTTTTTAATGTCAATTATAAGTAAAGGTAATGTGTAGATTGTAGTGTGTATTTTGATGTATTTATCTAATGTAGAATGTTATACTGTTTGATCGCAAATGATGTCTGTGTAATGAATAAGAATGTAACTTATGTGCTAAACTTAGAAAATATTTTTTTTTTAATAGAGTCAACCGTTTATCCATGAACGATGGACCATTGTAAACACAGGGCCCCTTGTGTATACTTCTCTGGGTTATATAAGGTAAATTATATTCAGTATTCAGGTGTTTTTCAATAAATGCATTTCAAGTCTTAAAACAAAGGTTGTTATGATGATACATTTAATAAAAAAAACCGAGAAACACGACGTCTGCCACTAGTGGAGCATAATCAGCTTTCCCTTATGGAGAACTTGAGTTCCCGTTTGTTTTTGCCGAGTTGCTCTATCTTAAGCAATCTTTTATGGACTTTTCTTTGTTAATGTGTGTGCATTGGGGGATGGTTCTCCTGTTGACAATCTAAATTGGCTCATTATATTACCTCAGGTTTGTGTTTTACTTAGATGCATATGTCTTTATGGATTAACAAGATACCAAATCTCATAAATCAATCAAAAAGATATAAATCGGGGTTACAAACCAAAAATCAGTAAATTGCCATGTACTCAAATAGAAGGAAGACAGAAACGTCGACATGGTTATATATACACATTCTTTCAAAAAGAACTCGTTCAAAACATTTATTTTAAGCATTCCAATTCAGGTATGTATATATTGTTCAAATAGAACAGCGTTTTTCTAAAAGTTTCCTGATTGTATAGTCTCTCAGTTTGTTTGGAATATTTACAAATTAAAGTTAGTATATGATTGTGACCATTTATGTTAGTAAATTGAAATTGGGAGCAAATGGATTCACCAACAGTGGAGATGTTTCCTCACTCGTACATTTATTAAAATCTCCCTCGTTGTGGAGTAACAGGTTTACAATATCTAAATAGTTTTTATTACAGGCAATCAACACAGGAGATACTCCAGTATAGTTGCACTTATTAACGTCTGCCTAATTGGCAATTAAAAGTTTTACAACATGAACATGATAATTATAGCAAATTATATACAGAGGAGATGTTCCATCAATCCTGCACTTATTAAAGTCTGCCTTCTGGACCAACAACACATTTTCTATACCGATATTGTTTTCGTGACAGGCAAACTAGAGGGAAGATGTTCCATCTTTTCTGCACTTATTGATGTCTGCATGATTTTTTTGTAAATACTTTACGATATCTATATGATTTGTATGACAAGCAATGAAAAGCGGAAATGTGTCATCATGCATACACTCATTAATTAATGTCTGCCTTGTTGTCTATCAGTAGATTTACTATACCTAAATGTTGATTGTGACAAGCCAGATAGAAGGGAGATACGTTGCCGTACCTGCACTGATTTACGTCTGCCTCTCTATTCAATAATATCGCCACCACTTTTTTTTTGTAACAATTAAAGCATATACATGACATACATACAATATGATACAATCATGTAAAATATATACAGTGTCATTATTATAAATACATTATAATTAGAAATATTTGACATTATCTATAGAACAGATAAAAAGTTAAAGAAAATATGAAAATAAATAAACAAATAAATAAATAAATAAATAAATAAATAAATACATAAATACTTCTCTTTCCAATAAAAATCTTTCCATGAAAAAATAACTACATGCATTCCTTTTTAAAAACCGAATCATTTTTTTTTTCGCAAATAAAAAGATAAAAGGTCAAACAGTTTATCATGCATAATTTTGTATTTAATTTATAATGCACCGACTACTGAACTAAGAACCAAGACTAGTCGGTTCGAAGTCGGGAAGGGATATATGTCTTCCTTGTGGACAGTTCCCTTGTTTCATCATTTTATTGTATTATATTGTCCAATCAAAACTGTATTGAACTAATCTGTCTCTAATCGACAAGCTATACTGAGCAGCATTACATTGCTAATGTCCATATTTTCTGAACAGCACCATATTTCCTCTTTCTAAATGACCCATGAGTACTAATTGTACATGACCTTATCCGAAAAACTGCAACGGACAGCCCTACATTGTATTTTATTCTTTCCCAACTGAACTGAAAAATACTAAATCGTACGTAGTACCTCTGAACATCTGCACGAGACAGCATTATATCATATTCGACTGTCCTTATTATCACTTATATTTAGTATTACTCAACTCTATTCGACAGAACAACATCTCTTTTCAAACCATAGAAACGGAACAGTACTAAATTGTACTTCAAATTTAATCTTGAATGTAATTACCCGTCGAATATGTACTCAAGGCTGAACCTTAACTGATAACTTATCGGCACCATACTCATACCAAAGGAGACGCATTACAATGCGTCACCGAGGAACAAGTGATCAGTTTGCTGGAGTTTCTTATTGACAACAAATTTGTTGAATTTGGAAGAAAGTAGACTTTTTAAGACCTTGTTGATAAATATTCCATATCAACTTCACAAATTGTACATGATGGTCTTGAAATATATTTTTTATAAGTACTGAAGTTGTTTATCATATTGATTACGTGTTATAGATTTTTTTTATATGTCCTTGTATATTATTGACAGTAACTGTTATAGATATAAGAAGATGTGGTATGAGTGCCAATGAGACAACTCTCCATCAAAGTAAAAACTTATAAAAGTAAACCATTATAGGTCAAAGTACGGAGCCTTGGCTCACACCGAACAGCAAGTTATAAAGAGCCCCAAAATGACTAGTATAAAACCATTCAAACGGGATAACCAACGGTCTAATCTATATAAAACGAGAAACGAGACACTTATGAACCACATCAACAAACGATAAATTTACTTTTCTAGTAACAGCTGTATTATGTCATCATTTCCTTTATGCCATGCCACAAACAATGGAGATGATTCATTATCCATACAAAAATGACTGTCTGCATTGTTGTCTATTAACAATTGTACTTTATGTTTATGTCCTTCTTTACAACCCATAAACAAAGGAGATGCTTCTTCGTCGTAACATTTATTAACATCTGCTTTGCTGTTCAATAACAGCTTTACTATATCAATATGACTTTATTGACAAGCCACAAACAAAGGAGAGGCTTCATTATACATACACTTATTAATGTCTGCCTTGTTTTCCAGTAACAGCTTTACTATATCTATATGACCTTTCTCACTAGCCACAAACAAATGAGAGGCTTCATCATACATACACTTATAAATGTCTGCCTTGTATTCAAGTAACAGCTTTACTATATCTGTGTGTCCTTTCTGACAAGCTAAAAATAAGGGAAAGGCATCTTCATACATAAACTTATTGATGTCTGCCTTGTTGTCCAGTAACAGCTTTACTATATCTGTGTGTCCTTTCTGAAAGCAACAAATAAAGGGGATATCTCATTATCCATACACTTATCGATGTCTGCCCTGTTGTCCAGTAACAGCTGTACTATATCTTTATATCATTCCTTATAAGCAATCCACAGGGGAGATATCTCAATATTCATACACTAATTAATGTCAGCCATGTTGTCTAGTAACAGCCGTACTATATCTTCATATCCTTTCTGACAAGCAATTATTAAGGGGGATATTTCATTATCCTTACATTAATTAATTTCTGCTTTGTTGTCTAGCAACAGTTGTACTATATTTATATGTCCTTCCTGACAAGCAATAAATAAGGGGGATATCTTATCAATACTACACTTGTTTAAGTCCGCCTTGTTATTAAGTAACAGATGGACTATATCTTTCTGGTTAGACTCACACGCTATATACAAAGGAGATTGTTCACATGTATTACACTTATTAATGTCTGCCTTATGGTCTAGTAACCGTTGTACTATATCTGTATGTCCTTGCTGACAAGCAATTAAAAAGGGAGATGCTTCGTTATCTTTACATTTACTAAGGTCTGCCTCACTGTCTAGTAATAGTTGTACTACATCTATATGTCCTTCCTGACAAGCAATAAACAAGGGAGATGATTCATCATCCTTACACTTATTGATGTCTGCTTTGTTTTTTAGTAACAACTTTACTATATCTTTATGTCCTTGCTGACAAGCAATAAAAAAGGGAGATGCTTCATTATCCATACATTTACTGAGGTCTGCCTCATTTTCTAGTAACAAATTTACTATACCAATATGTCCTTCCTGACAAGCCATAAACAGGGGTGATGTTTCATCATCCATACACTTATTGATATCTGCTTTGTTTATTAATAACAGCTGTACTATATCGTTATGTCCTTCCTGACAAGCAATTATAAATGGGGATGCATCGTCATTCGTACATTTATCAATGTCTGCCTTGTGTTCTAGTAACAACTGTACTACATCTTTATGTCCTTCCTGACAAGCAATAAATAGGGAAGACGCTTCTTCATCGTTACACTTATTAATATCTGCTTTGTTGTTTAGTAACAGCCGAACTATACCTATATATCCTCCCTTACAAGCAATGAATAAGGGGGAGATCTCATGATCCATACATTTATTGATGTCTGCCCTGTTGTCCAATAACAACTGCACTATTTCTTTATGTCCGTCCTGACAAGCCATAAACACTGGAGATTGTTCATCATCGTTACACTTATTGATATCTGCTTTTTTTTTTAGTAAAAGCTGTACTACATCTATATGTCCTTCCTGACAAGCAATGGACAAGGGGGATGTATCATTATCCATACACTTATTACTGTCTGCCTTGTTATCTAGTAACAACTGTACTACATCTTTATATCCGTCCTGACATGCCATAAACAGGGGAGATGCTTCATCATCTTTACACTTACTTATGTCTGCCTTGTTTTCCAATAGCATCTTCACTACTTCAGTATGACCTTCTTGTGATGATACATGTAAAGGACTCAAACCATTATTCCTACACAGATTAATATCAACACAATGATACAAACACCATTGAATAAATGGAATATCACCTTTAAAACAACTCTGTAAAAGAACAGTATCGTTGTCAGTGTCATCACATGTTTGTGCTAGTTGTCTCTGGTGTGTAATATCAAGTGTATTTAAATAACATAGAAATCGTCGTCTGAACTTTGGTATGTCCATATTTATATTATTGAACACATCAATAACCTTACCACAAGACCAGTCATTGGCCATTCTCTGTATATACATCTGGTGGAATTTAGGCGGAACTATCGTGAGGAACTGGTGACTGTCTTTTTCTCTCTCTAATAAAAAACGTTCCATAATAAATTCACTGTGTGCATTCTGGATTAAAAACTGGGGCATCTTTTTCCCAAAGTAATACGATAAAATATCAAACAGTTTATCGTGTAAAGTTCTGTAAACACCATGTTCCTTTCTTATGAAAGTTTGCTCAAGTGAATCAAGTTCATCCAATAAGATTGACCTTGACGTACTTTTGTCCAGTCTACATGCCTCAAAAGTGTTGTATATTATGTGTTTTGTTTTTTCATCTATTTCCTCTGTCAAAACTTCGTTTCTTAAATTATTATTAAAAATGACACACAATGCTATTGCACAGTATTTACCAAATTTTTTATTCTTCTTCAGATGTTCCATCTCTTCTTCATACACTGAAAATGGATTCTGAAAGAAATCTTTAATCTTGAGTTCCGAATTAACATGATACAATTTACAGAGCAATGGGAAACAATCAAATAAATCACAATACTGAATAATCTCAGAAGCGTCATCTTTCAGATATGTCTCTGCAATTGACTGTTTTTCAGTTTTTGACAAGCATAAGTCTTCTGATAACAAGTTGCATGTATTGGTTCTGAAAATTGATAATGATTCGAAGTGTTCATCTTTGTAGACTTGTAATCTACAGGCAACAATAATTTTTGTGTGTTTATTGTTATTTCCAGTTAATTTTTTAATACGTTTTATGACTGATTCCCAGTTGTTTACATCGGATTGGTTTATTGAGAATGTTCCACAAAAGTCATCAATAACAAACAATGTTTTCTGATTTGGATTAAAAAACTGAACAATTTCATGTGGATTGGTTACCAGTAATGCATCATACCCGTCTCTTATCATTTTCAAAACCACATGTCGGAGGGTTGCTGTCTTTCCAACACCAGAACTAGCAGTAATAGTTACACAATTATGTTTCTTGATAAATTCTAGCACATGTTTTGCAGCTCTAGTTTTCACAAAGTTAACATCATCTTTCTTCCACTGATCCAGTATCTGACGGAATTGTACTAAAATATGAATAAATGATATATATAGTCATAAGAGAAATATCTATACATCAACATAAACAGAGTTTTGTTTGATTTATTTTCCCCATAAAAATGAGAAGAACGTGGTACCATTGCAAATGAAACAATTATTTAACAATGTTGACGTAAAAAAATCAATAAGACATGTGTTTACACAAACGAAATATTCAAATTACATTGTTTTGTTGCTTTAGAAGACCACTTATTTACTTATTTATTGTTTCAAGCAACATTTAATTATTCTGGATGTCTTTTTGCTTTTAAATCAGAATACATTTTTATTGGGCAATATATTATGACTTTGTACATTTGTGTTTGACTTTCCTAAAATAAAACCTACTCTGAAATACATCCACTGATACTACAATGTAGGACGGTATGTTTTCATATTTCCAATTTCAAGTATTTGGAACTTTCTTCAGTAGCAATTAACATTCTTTGGTACGATGTAGTTATTTCTAAAAGTTTTGTTTGAACATTTTGTTTATCTATCATATATTTTGTTTAGAATTAACTTGCACTTTTTTAAGAATATTAACTAGTTTGTTCAGATCAAAACTAATTGTAATTCCATCAGTGATAAATAATCATATCAACCTATTTATTTTTACTTTTAGAATTTGGTGTTGATGGATGTTCTTTGAAAGTCTATGCTAAAAGCAATTTCAATATTCTAAAACTGATTTTTATACAATTCAAAAGTAAGGGTCACGAAAATGTGAACGTAATTGTAGTGAGATTTATTTTCGCACCAGTTCTTTTGAAAATTGACTGGCCATAAGTTATGCTCGTATCTTCTCAGTTTCATTAAACTACAAATTGGTTCAATATTTTGTAGTTGTTTTTCATTTTGTCAAATTGACCTTGGAATAAGTCTTACATTGCTCACTATAGAGTAGGTCTCAGAGTTGTACCATCAATTTAGTGTTATTAAATATTTCATTGGAATACAGTAAATAATGTTAGTTTTTGATACTTTAAAACATTTCAAGGTATAGGAAATGTGTTCACTGTTTTTCTCCTTACCTTTCAGGTTCCAAGGTACTGTTGATTGATCCAAATGTTTTGTTCTTAGCTCTTTACATTCCTCAACCATATCTGGACCACCTATTCTTCTTATAGCCTATAAAAATAAAATGAAAAAAATGAGCAGATGCCACGCAATATATATTGGAATTTCACGGCCTATAAAATTGTTAAAGGATTTGAAAAAGTAAAATCACAAAAATACTGAACTCCCAGGAAAATTCAAAACGGAAAGTCCCTAATTAAATGGCAAAATCAAAAGCTCAAACATGTCAAACGAATGGATAACAACTGTCCTATTCCTGACTTGGTACAGGCATCAACCTAATGTGTCAAAGACATGATTGTTTATGTGTGACATTAAATAGTTTGTGTTTTGATATGACCTTGACTTTGATGGGGACTAACAAGACAGGTCAATACTAAAATAAACTGCACATCTTTATTCTCAAATCATCTCACATCAACTCGCACAAAACAGTATACGGGTCCGACCTTACACCCTAGTAACCTGGAATAGCCCGACCACGAAACGGATTCAACCGTACTACATGATCATAGCAGTTTGCATTGTTCCAAAATATAATTGCTATAACTGTGTGACATATTTACAAAATGAAAGTTGACATACTTGAACATTTCGCCTGTTAAAATGTTAAAATTATATCAAAACTTAAAGAATTTTAGAGCTCAGTTCGATTGTATTCCATCTGTGTAATACATATCAAATTAATTTACTTCGTATTATTTTTGAAGTCGTTTCGTACATAGCTATACGAAAGAAATAAACTCTAAAGTTTACCAGACCTAATTTTCTCTTTGATATGGATCTTTGCCACTTTTGATTTACAATGCTGCACAATAAACGATCATTAAGCAATGAAATCTAAACTTAAAATACATAGGTGTCGAGTATTCAAAAGAATATATGAAAAAATGGACGTAAGGTGCCATATTTCATATGTCGACGCTTCACCATATGTGCATTTCAACGATTTATATACGAATACGAATACTTTATTAAATTCAATTAAAGGGTACGTTTCCGAGCATATACATTCATATACATAATATTAATTATACAGTATTTTTAAGGTATCTAACATTGAAAATAAGTGAATAAATAAGTATCATCCATACAAGATGGTGTTTGAAAATAAATAAATAGAATATTGACCCTTTGTAATAAAAGAAACATAAAATTCATTACTACCACCTATTATATTAGAAAGAAGATGTGGTATGATTACCAATGAGACAACTCTTCACAAGAGACAAACAAACACACAAATTAACAGCTAAAGGTCACCATACGGCCTTCAAATTTTCAAAGCCCATACCGTATAATCAGCTAAAAAAGCCCAGAAATCACAAATGTAAAACAATTCAAACGAGAAAACTAACGGCCTAATTTATGTACACAAAAATGAACGAAAAACAAATATGTATCACAGCAACAAACGACAACTACTGAATTACAGGCTCCTGACTTGGGACAGGCACATACATACAGAATGCGGCGGGGTTAAATATGTTAGCGTGATCCCAACAATCCACCTAACCTGGGACAGTGGTGTAACAGTACAACATAAGAACGAACTATAAAAATCAGATGAGAAAAGGCTTAACTCATCAGATGGATACAAATAGAAATACATCTAACCAAAACACATAGTTGACGTGACCGGGTACTTGTACATCCCAACAACAAAGAGACACTAAGTACAGATCTGAGAGTACTCGCAGTTACTGACAGACAGTTCAAAGCCAATTACAACTAATACAAAAAATCATGCATCTTTGACTAAATTGCATGTATATTTAGTCACCGGAATGCATTTTATTCTGATTTCAAGACAATGTATATCTTATCAGTGGTGCTTCAAATTAAAAAGTGGCAACCAGTGATAACTTTTGTTAACATTAAAAAGCAAAAATGAAAACTAAGACGAAAATTTCTTTGAAATAAGCTTAAGAATATCTGTCAGTTTTAGGAGGATAGGCTTTGATTTTAATAAATTTAGCATCTTTTAATGCAATTGAAGGTTAATACATCCAAGAACAAAAATATGTTAATCGCCTATTGTAGTCGTTTATATTGATATTATAAAGTTGGGCATGCACCTGTCCGATTATGAATTCAGAACAAATTGTAAGCAACTGTATATTCTATAAATTACATGACATCCATCATTAACAACAAAAACAACAAATGGAAGATTGTCCGACCTTCGTGGCTAATCTCCGCTTTATTTGGTCTCAGCTAGATAGATGTATCATTGGTTATCATACCGCATTTTCTTATTTCTATACTTAATACACTCACCATAGATACCAGGACCAAACCCCTTCACGCTAAATGCCATAAAAAAGACCCATCAGTGACGCTCGATTAGAAAGAGCTAAGAAAGTAAGAAGTTGAAGAACATTGAGTACCAAACAATTCCAACAATTCATTGAGAAAGTCAGCACACACATTTTGCATGTAACACCCATTAAGCTTGTGATTTTTAAAAGGTAATTCAAAACTCGATTCTTCAAAATTACATGAATTATGCATCATTTGTTGCAATTATCGGATAACTGATATTCTTACCCCACTGATATCTTCCCATGCAATTGTAAAGAATGCTGAATTCATCTTTCCGTTTTTAAAATGAGCTATATGGTTTCTGTAGTGTTTGATTCTTGCTAAGTCAGCTATGGGTGTGGTTTCAGTTTTCAATGGTAATTTGTCATATCCACCTGCAGGTTCAGGAAAATTTGCCAGGTTTCTAAGTAATATAATCATTAATGTCACATCAAAAGTCTCCGAGTTAGGTGCACCTATAAATATACAATAAGAGTTATATCAATTTACACGTGTTTAACATATTCAAGGAATCCAAACAACTAATTATTTTAATTTATAAATGTTTGTGATTGTTTTGAATAAAACGATATTCATGCTCACATGAAATCCATTAATATACAAATAATATTGATGATTACAGCATTCAATTGGTTGAATTTGAAATCCTCTGCGTGAAAGATTTAAGAAATAATGTGTCATACATACAGGAAATTATCGAAATATGAATAAAATCAATTGGTGTTTTAATTTCAATGAGACAGTCACTGAATGGGGGAAAACAAACGAACGACATCAAGATGGCAACATACAGCTTTTCACAATAGAAAGATACACACACAATACATCCAGTCTTTCGTCAACATTTAATTGTCCAAGTTAAAAACGAACATTCAAATATGATATAATAAAGTACTTAAGTGGTTCCACACGTGGGTCATATATATGGAGATTTGGCGAGTTTAAACTATCCTTTAACCCTTCTAATTCTCTATACCAAAGAACATTGAATAAAAGCAGATATAGAAAAAAGTAAAATCACAAAAATACTTAACTCCGGGGAAAATTCAAAACGGAAAGTCAGTAATCAAATGGCAAAATAAAAAGCTCAAACACATCAAACGAATGGACAACAACTGTCATATTCTTGGTACAGGCATTTTCGTAAGTAGAAAATGGTGGATTAGACTTGGTTTTATAGCTAGCTAAACCTCCCACTTGTATGACAGTCGCATAAAGTTGCATTATATTGACAACGATGTGTGAACAAAACAAACAGACATAATAGGTAAAAATGTCAAAAATAGGGGAACAGCAGTTAACATTGTGTTATTATCTTAATCACTATAAAAACAAACAAATATGTAAACAAACATTTACCATGGCACAAAAACGGGATTTATAAGTACAGAGCCATGTCGTATGTAACAAAGAAACACAAAAAGGCATATAGACAAAGCATATTAGCAAAAATGAAAGATAAGAATACAAAATTATCATAGAACAATAACACAATGACGGAATGTATTAGTGATTTGTAATAATGGATACCACCAAAAACAGACTAAACAGTAAAAGTAATATTAATAAAACAAATAAAAGAATACTATAACACGTTACTAAGATGATAAACAAAGTCAGTACCCAGAATCTATACTTCAAGACCATCGTATTTATCAACAAGGTCTTGGCACCTTTCGATGATTTTTTTTTTAGAAAAAAGCACTGTCATATAACGGTTTATTTGCAAACAAAGTACAAACAAACCATAATAAACAATAGTATCATTATTACAAATTGTCTCAGTAACAAATCAAGCTCAAAAGGCTTAACCTGCTGATTCACAGTCCTATAGTATTTGAATACGTGAAATTTGTGTCTTTGAGTTACGGTCTCATTCCTAAAATGATTCCTTTTTTCATTTAAGTTGGTTCAATAAGGCCCCAAACGGTCCCTATTTCTAGCAAACATTTTCATAAGTATGTCATACCTATCATCCTAAAGATTGCATTTGAATAAAATAGTTCAAACAATGACTGGCTATATGATCATTTTTTTATATTTAATTATCAGCTGTCTGTGACGTTACAATGATCATCATTTCAATTTCATCAATATTCAAAGAAAACAGGCTAATTGACATTTGTTTTCAGGATCAGAAGCATAGAGAGCATGTTTTATGTCAAACAAACAACCTGATTTAAATATTTAGTTTGGTGAACCCTGTGCCCTATGTTTTCTTGGCCTACATTTGGCGGAAATCTAGCAGATTTTTTCAAATTTCACAAAATTCTCAGTTTTGTTAGGGGTGAAAACTTCATTAGAAAACTCTACAAAAATCATTTCTCAGGGTTTCATTCACCCTATTACAATACTTTTTTCTCTTAAGATAATGGACTTTATATTCTAGGCGAAATAGGGGTCGTTCAACACTTACATAACTCTGTATCCATTAGGTGTAATCAATAAATTGCAAAAGCGTTCTGCAGGGGATGAAATAAAGTTGCCTTTATTGTCATTTTTGTAAGTCTTTTCTGAAATTATTCTTTTTAGTCGGATTTTTTAATATATCTAACAAATCTAAATGCTTTATTAATCAGTTTCGCTATATAATTGTCTTGCTATAATGTGTTGTTAGCAAGTCTACTGATTAGTATACACCTCTATTTTTTCTTTTAAATGTTTATAATATAAGAAATACTACGATAATTTAAAAAAAAACACAATAAGTCAACAGGATTATCCATCTAATACTTACCACCACGGGGAAACAGTAAATTCCACTGAGCCGCGTTAATGACGCGCTTCATTTTCAAGTCAGACAGTGTTTCATATCCCTTTTTAATGGATGAATTTAACAGAGAAGGATGAAATTCTTTATCAAATAATATACGCACTGCTTTCGGAGAAGTTCCAGCCACCAATAGATGCATTCTTAAATAATTCTCCTCTTCCTCTGAAACATGTGATACACATGAAACATTGGCAGTTGCCATCGTGTTTGTATTCTCTCTAAATTATGGATGGTTTCCTTAGGCTGATGGTCACAATTGCTAATCTTGCTGCAATTTTTCTAGCATTGCTGATAAAAGTAGTGTCTCCAATAATCACTGTAAATTGTAGCAAATAAATGGATGCCAACAGTTGTCGCCATTGTTATAAGGTATCACCTTATTTACTGATAATCTGGAATGTTTTACTTGCTAACCAATATTTAGTGTTAATGGCTCAGAGGAGAGTCAACTCCCTTATTCAATAATAATTGCAATATATCTTTGCACTAAGTGGTGCATTCTTAATTTGTTTTAGTTGTCAACATTAACTTACATGACTCTATGAACATTAAGTTATTTCAGGATTCTCATCTTTTTTTTTCACTTGCTTTCTTGGCAATTCAGTATTTGCTTATACAGGAAAATTGTCTGTTTTTCTGCCTTTGCTATTGAAATTTGATTTTCTGCTTATAATTTTCCATTTTATAACAATAAGTCTCAAGGATTTTTTTTCTTTTCTGTCCTATTTATTACAGGATTTTATATTTTCTATTCAGTTAAATGTTATTACTGGTTCCCAGAACTGTCTTCCATAATTCTTTATCATGCTAGCATTTGCTTATATTCTGAATTATCCTTCATGCTGCCGTTTATTCCAGTAAAAACTAAAATGCAACAAAAGCTAATGTCATGAATAAGAAAATAATCAAGCGACGATGTGCTAGAAAAGTAGTTGTTATGTAAAACATTTCGCTACTGTCAGTGTTCAAGTGTTATGTTGATAATCACAAAACTATTTATATTTACCAGTAAAATACTCACTCAAAGCGTTTAAAAATAATAAAAAACAATTTTTTGCAGTGTTTTTGTGTATTTTAGTTTTCATCTGAATGTAACATGACTTTATTACGAAATAAAATCAATTTCATTTAAAAATTCGAATGAAAAAAAGAGAATTGAGAAATCTTGCAATCAATCTCCTGAATCCTTCCATTTATAAATGTCACTTACTCAAGTGTTATTCAGGCTTTATTTAACATGTTTAACCATCGAAAGTTTAGAAAGCAAAGTTAGCGAAACCAAAGGGATATTCAACATGTTCAAACTCATAACTCGAAAACAAACTGGCAGTGTCATAGCAAAAAAACAAAACAAATAACGACGGAAAGACAAACAGCAGTAAACAAAACATAGAAACCCAAAGATTGAGCAACCGGAATCCCATCAGAGAGAACCAGAGTGATGTTTTACAAAATACGATTGAAACCTGCCTAAAACAAGATACTTGTACCTACGTTGACCATTTATTTTTATGAATCAAAGCAGGACCAACTCTTTTAGATGTGAATGGGGAATACTTGTACAGTGTAGAAAAGTCAATAGTTTTATGCAATTGAAAGAGGAAAGAGACTTAGATTGTATGAACTCTAATAGATCTATGACATTTTTTAGTATTCACATCTTATTCACGCCGCTCCTAGATTAGGTAGTTTAACAAAAACTGTGAGGCCTGTCTGATAAAATTTATGTTTATAATTACGAAAGAGTTTTCGTGGGAACTTGGAAGACCCATCAAGATAACGTTATTGTAAAGATACTTCTGTAGTTTAGGTATCCAATACTGTGAAGGAAGATCAAGTTCTTCATATGTGGTTGAAATTATAAAGGAACATAGAACAGACCTATGATTATTCAGAATTTCTTAAATGTGAAGTGTCTTAGGAATTTATGTCAAGTTTCAAAGTAAATTGTCACTACCTAATTCCTTTATCAAGCAGTTTATGTGATATGGTTATATGGTTTACACACGCTAGTTTATAGATTTTGTTTCCTAAAATGTTGTGTCTACAGCAAGAGACTTACTCCAATCATATACGGTTTTGATTATTTGAAGATATACATGTAAATATAACAGATCACGGTAAAATATTTCTCTATCGATAAAAATGCATGTGTATTTAAGACAGCCAGTCACTTTATGTGAAAATAGGGTTTTAACCTTTATCGTGACCAGGCAGTAAAGATTTTAACAATATACGCGGCGATTAGGGCCACACTATATACATGAATACACAAAAAATAAGCAATACTGTATCCATTGACAGTAAAGTACAAAAGAGGTCTTTCGCTTGGCATATTTGAAAAAAAATTTGCTTCACAGGTAGATTGACAATAAAATTAGATATAAATTGAAAGCAAAATTAAACACTTACTATTTATTGGTTTTTAGATCTCAAGAGAAAATTATTTTAAATTCGAGTCGCTTCGAAGTGTTGGTGAACATGTTTTAACTATTCACTTTGCCTCCATTTTGTTTATGTATATTTTACATTTGAATTTGGATTATTTATGTACGTCTAATTTAGACCAAGAATAAGAAATACGTTTTTACAAATTAAATACAAAAACGTTAGAATGAATTCTTTGTTCTAAAGTATGTTACAGTTTTTTCATTGTTGGAACCTGTTCACCGTATCGAAAGTTAAACAATTCAAACTTCCTTTTGAAAAGTAATTTAAACCATTGTGTTAATCATGTTATCCATTTAGGAGAAACATACCATTTAAAATCTGTCAAACTTAATGTATAAATCAAAATCAATAAATTGTAATTAATTTAGTCAGAAATACACGTTTACCTGTTAACGGAAATTCTAATCGTCTTATATTTTTCATCATAATACAATACTTTGTACGAGGCTTTTTCAACAAAACAGAGGGGCCTCGGTTGCCGGGTGGTCGAAGTAGTTACTACTGTAATCACAAGCCAGTCAACACAAAAAAAAAACACTCAGAGATCGTGGTGATAAAAGTAGAGGTATGAACAGAACTAGGTCGTGCAATTGTCGTGGTTATGACGTAGTAGAATCGTTGTGAGGTCGTGCTGAGGACGAAGTGCGTAGTAGCAGCGTATTATTGTCTTCCCTGTCGTATTATAATCGTATCAATAAGTAGTAGAAGCGTAATAAAGTCGTAAAGAAATCGGGATAGTCTCAATGGTAAGGTCGCAGCGAAATATTTTCCATTGGCATTCCCGATTGCACCACGTTTACAATACGATGCTTCTACGCCCACCCCGATCTTACTAAGTCCTTAGTACGACCTTTCTACGCCTCTACTACGACTAGTTTTGGCCACAACTCCACTACAAATGTTTTGAGCATGTTCAAATTTGGTCGTAGACCTCCACGATCATAAAGATTTGGCACGTCCTTACTACGACGTTACCTCGACCACCACGATCTTACTACGACTTCCAAAATTTTTCATAATTTCCGAGGTCGTAGCGGGATCGTGGTCCTACTGTGATGGGGGTATTACCAATTCTACACTGTAACTAGATATTTGAATATTATTTTGTAATTAGTAAATTAAAAACAAACTAAATAATACTGTTATATACATATGCACATTCATGGATCTACTATCTGTCGATATCTTATCTTGGCATTGCACAAGGTCATGTTTTTGTTTGACTGTTTATGACGTCTTTACACTAAATCCATTGGATGTTGGATGTGTAATGATTGATAATTTAGTTTTAGATGCATGATTTTTTTAATAATTGTTATTGGTCTTGAACTAGCTGTCAGTAACTGCCAGTACTCTCCGATCTGTACATAGTGTCGTTTTGTTGTTGGTATGTACAAGTCCCCGGCTACGTCCACTCTGTGTTTTTGTTAGATGCATTTCTATTTGTATCCATCTGGTGAGTAAATCCTTTTTCAACTGATTTTTATAATTCGTTCATATTTTGTACTGTCACAACACTGTCCCAGGTTAGGGGAGGGTTGACATGTTTGACCCCGCCAAATTCTGTATGTTTGTGCCTGTCCCAAATCATGAGCTTGGAATTCAGTGGTTTTCGTTTGTTCACGTGTACATATTTGTTTTTTCGTTCATTTTTTTGTACATAAATTAGGCCGTTAGTTTTCTCATTTGAATTGTTCATGTGTTGCTTTACATTTGTCATTTCGGGGCCTTTTATAGCTGACTATGCGTTATGGGCTTTGCTCATTGTTGAAGGCCGTACGGTGACCTATAGCTGTTAATTTCTGTGTCATTTGGTCTCTTGTGAAAAGTGGTCTCATCCGAAATCATACCACATCTTCTTTTTGACACTATAATCAATAACAAACATATGTCACCATGGACACGGTGTCGTCTGATAAGGCAGGTGTCCCCTCATCACCAGACATGACAAATATCACAAACATGACTCATTCAGATCATCATACTAGTGACAATAGCAATAGTACACATACACAGCCATGTTCAGTTCTCCTTAAAGACATTTTGGATTTTGATGACTCTGAACAACACTGTCTCATTTCGAAATGTGGAACTAATGGCTGCAAAACTTGTGACATTTTAATAACAGACGCTCAATTCACTAGCAATTTAACTAAAAAGTCTTACTTTACTAGAAGTAACGATGATCTGAATTGTAAATCTTTAAATGTCGTCTACGGATTAGAGTGTAACCTTTGTGGATTGGTTTACTTCGGTGAAACGAAAGGAAGGCTAAACAAACGTATGTGCGGCCATAGATCAGATATCAACCTCAATGCAAACGACATTCTGTACCAGCATTTTAATCAGCCTGATCATTCCATCGTTTCTATGATAGTTCGTATAATCGAAAAAATATACTACAAGACTAACAATCCTCAACTTGCAACGCCTCTCCGTAGACAAAAAGAGAACTACTGGATTCGACAACTGGGAACTGCGACACCATATGGTTGCAATGACAAAATTGATGGTATAGGTATTCTATCTAGTCCTTCCTGTAGCTCGGTGTATGTAATGAATATTTTCAACTCTACTCTTCGACGTAGACGCAGTCATGGTCATCGTCAATATACATCACCTACTTTGCATGATGTCTCTATTAATGACTTGCTGCCATTTATACTCATCACATTCGCACGAAACTGTATTCATTACCCCTTTCAAAACTTCATTCTCTGTTTAATTTATGTTTGGAAACCACTGTTACAAACCCTCATTCAAACCAATACAAACTTACAGCTATCATTTCGGATATTGCAAGTCACAGACTTTTCAAACCAGTTCGCATTGGAAAAGATGAAAAAGAGAAAAGATCTTTTCTTAAACTTTCCTTTGCCAACAAAGGTCTCGATGGCGTCAACTTAGGCAATATTCTTCATCATAAATTAGTTCAGTCGAAATTACAACCTTATTTTAAAGATCAGTCTGTACCAATAATTTCTTATACCTATACCAAACCAATTGCAACTAAAATTTTCAATTACAAATACGTTTTGCAGGATCTCAACATTGACGACTTCAAGTCTAAACCTCCTGATTGCACCTGTGCTACTTCCCAATTCACATATAATCCGGCTGGCCACGTTATTTCCGGAGACCTCAACATTGTCAATAACACTTCCCTGCGAAATTTGTTATCCAAAGGTCCGAAATATCGTGAGCCTAAATCCATCAATTGGAAATACAACTTCAAAATACTGATGGATTCAGTCGAGGATTATGCCAGGCAATGGGCTAAACGCGAGAAAGAAGACGTAGATACTCTTTCCGAATGGATTAAGGCTGTGAGGTCGTTGATACAAATCCGAATTAAGAAACTAAATGAACATATCAATACCCACGCTACGTCAATTTTTAAAGACCCAAATGTTGCAAAACACTTGTCCTACCTCCATGACAAATATGTTGTTGTCCCCGCAGATAAAGCCCCGAACAGCATCGTTTTTGTGTGGAAATATCATTACATAGACTGCTTGAAAAATGAATTAGGTATTGACAATTCACTTGGAAACTCAACATATACCCTCACGACACTTACCAAAGAGGAAATCCTGGATAATCATAGGTCTGTTCTGTGTTCCTTTGGAATTTCAACCAAAGATGAAGAACTGGATCTTCCATCACTGTATTGGATACCTAAACTACATAAGTGTCCTTACAAACAACGGTATATTGCTGGGTCTTCCAAGTGCTCCACGAAACCTCTTTCTAAATTATTAACATCTATTTTATCAGCAATCAAAGCCGGGCTCCAAAGTTATTGTGAAACTGCCTATTCTAGAGGTTGCATTTCTGTAAATATTGACAATGCAATTTCCCATAGGAACTCCTTTTACGGCTAAAACTGTACCACTTTTACTATGAAGTTTTGAACAAAATCTTATCCTAGAATTGAAAGTTCATATGCACTACAATTTTTTTCAAAGGTCAAAATATAGGGCTGTGCGGCATATTTTCAACGTTTATATGCCCTGAACTTTTCAGAGTTTAAACTAACACTAATTTTCTTAACTACCCCTACCTCGAATGAAGGGTTACCACAGATTTCAATGTAAACAATATGCACATGTATATTTACTGGTAACATTCCCAAGTTATGTCTCTATGAGATGGAACACAGAGAGCATAACTGGGAACCAGTATGTAAACAAAATTAATTTTCTATGAATATTCTAAATCTCCCCAAAAGAGGTGTGGTTTGAGAAACAGCTGTATTTACAAAGTGCAACCTATACAAACATTTATTCAAATAGAAAACTCTCTAAAATCAGTTTTTCTCACATTAATACTCATTTATCAGAATTATAGCCTGAAAGAAATCACTGTGTATACTCTAAGTTTTTTTTACTGAACATTTTATACCCCTCCCCTGTTTCAATTTTTAAAAGAATTTGAAAACAAGACTTTAATTATTGCCAGCTTACCCTATTTGCATATTTTCTGATATAAAATGCCTAGAACCTGTTTAAAACTGTTTTGATAACATATTGAAAGCATATCAGAATACTATAAATGTTATGTTTAGCAGTCAATCATTACAACATTCAAGATTATATAAAATATCCAATCCTGCCTCTGTCTCCAGTCCACATCTTACTGTATGCCTATTTGTCAATTAAAGTTCACATTTTCTACCTCAAATGGTCAATTTAGAATTCTTGTCACAACAGTATCATCTGTAACCATATATCTGACACAATTTACCTAATAAATATACTAGAAGTGTTCAAACAAAGCCATATTTGCAATAGTTGTATGTATGCAGATACCAGTCTGAGATATAAATTCACTTAAAATGTTATAGAGATGACTGCTAACATCTAATTTTTGCATACCTTCCAAGCATAGTTATTGTTTTCTATATCAAGAACTTAAAAATCATAAAATCATAGCATTTACAAGTTAAATTATCTGTTTTATGACCCAGGGGGTAGGCAATTTTCTCTGTTTTTTGCCCCTGGGGCCTCAAATTTCCTAAATTATTCTGCTGTTTCTAGTAATTTGGAATATTTAGTACATATTCAGGATAGAACACACTATTGTAAGTTTTGTTGAGATATTTTTGTATTTCTAGCTTGTATTTTTTATGCCGTGGTGACAAAAAAGCAGATTTAGGTGTTACGGCTTACTTTTGGGTTAATGACAGGACACAAACATCCCATAAATAATATTCAGGAAGGATCCATGAGTTTCAATGACTGCGAAGAGTAAATATAAGCACTTCTTGAACAATTTAATTTACAAACATGCAAATATTATGAATTAATTTTGTATTCAGGACTTTAAGTAAACTATGCATACTGTAAACTGTGAATTTATGCTGAGTCATCATATCTAAGGCCCAGGATTCTATCAATCTTCATGAAATATTTATAAAACTTCATATTTGAGTTAATTTCTTTAAAATCTGTGAGATAAAGCAAATTTGGTTAAATTCTGAATGTTTTCTTTTTTCACCCTATATAGGTTGCATTTCTGTAAATATTGACAATGCAATTTCCCATAGGAACTCCTTTTACGGCTAAAACTGTACCACTTTTACTATGAAGTTTTGAACATAATCTTATCCTAGAATTGAAAGTTCATATGCACTACAATTTTTTTCAAAGGTCAAAATATAGGGCTGTGCGGCATATTTTCAACGTTTATATGCCCTGAACTTTTCAGAGTTTAAACTAACACTAATTTTCTTAACTACCCCTACCTCGAATGAAGGGTTACCACAGATTTCAATGTAAACAATATGCACATGTATATTTACTGGTAACATTCCCAAGTTATGTCTCTATGAGATGGAACACAGAGAGCATAACTGGGAACCAGTATGTAAACAAAATTAATTTTCTATGAATATTCTAAATCTCCCCAAAAGAGGCGTGGTTTGAGAAACAGCTGTATTTACAAAGTGCAACCTAGAGGTAGCGTGAATCAGATGTGGATACTAAAAAATTCCAAAGATCTTTTAGAGTACATACAATCTAAGACTCTCTCATCTTGCACTAGTATTAAAACATTTGACTTTTCTAAACTTTACACAAGTATTTCCCATTCCAAACTAAAAGACAAATTGAAAGAGTTGGTAGTACTTTGTTTCATTAAAAAGAATAGCGAACGTAGATACAAGTATCTTGTCTTGGGGAGGGATAAATCCTACTTTGTAAAGAATCATTCTGATTCAAACAAAAAATTCTCTGAAACTGACATTATCAAGATGCTTGATTTCTTGATTGACAACATATTTGTTACGTTTGGAGGACGTGTTTTTCAACAAACTGTCGGAATTCCAATGGGAACCAATTGTGCCCCTCTTCTTGCCGACTTGTTTCTTTATTATTATGAGGCTGACTTCATACAGGAACTTCTTAGGAAGAAAGAAAAGAAGTTAGCAATATCCTTTAACTCTACGTTCCGCTATATAGATGATGTTCTCTCACTAAATGATACAAAATTTGGTGACTATGTTGAATGAATCTATCCCATCGAACTGGAGATAAAGGATACTACAGATACAGTTAAGTCTGCCTCATATCTTGACTAACATCTAGAAATTGACAATGAGGGTCGGTTGAAAACAAAACTTTACGACAAAAGAGATGATTTCAGCTTCCCAATTGTGATCTTTCCATTTCTATGTAGCAACATTCCAGCAGCGCCTGCATACGGAGTATATATCTCCCAATTGATACGATATTCCCGAGCTTGTGTTTCCTATCATGATTTCCTTGATAGAGAATTGCTGCTCACAAGGAAGCTATTAAACCAAGAGTTCCAAATAGTGAAGTTGAAGTCATCCCTTCGTAAATTTTACGGACGCCATCACGAGTTGGTTGACCGTTATTGAATAACCGTTTCACAGATGATATCGGATATGTTCCTTATGTCGTAACTACAATACCCTCCCTTTTCACGAATGTGACTTACCGAATTAGACTTTTTATCGGATTTGTAATAACATAAGCAACACGACGGGTGCCACATGTGGAGCAGGATCTGCTTACCCTTCCGGAGCACCTGAGATCACCCCCAGTTTTTGGTGGGGTTCGTGTTGCTTAGTCTTTGGTTTTCTATGTTGTGTCATCTGTACTATTATTTGTCTGTTTGTCTTTTTATTTTTGGCCATGGCGTTGTCTGTTTGTTTTCGATCTATGAGTTTGACTGTCCCTCTGGTATCTTTCGTCCCTCATGGATATTCTGTACTATATATCTACATATTTCGTTTAATGCTTTTAATACAAAACCACAATCAAATCTGCCGTTTAAAACATGCTGTGGTAAGTGTTGCCCATCTATATTATTTTATTATAGGACTTTGTGGATATGTACCGCTTGTCGTCGTTTTTGTTTTTTTTTTTTTTTTTTTTTCTATGGTGTTGTCAATTTATCCATGATTAAAGGTTGCATTTCTGTAAATATAGACAATTCAATTTCCCATAGGAACTCCCCTTACGGCTAAAACTTTGCCACTTTTACTATAAAGTTTCGTAAAATATTATATCCGAGAATGGAAAGTTGATATGCACTACTATTTTATTCATAGTTCAAAACATAGAGCTGTGCGTCATGTTTTCAACATTTATATGCCCGAACTTTTAAGAATTTGAACTTAAACTAAAATTCTGTACTACCCCTCCCTTTACTTTGGGTCTTCCTCAGAATTCAAAATTCGCCGTAAACATGGGTTTATATACTGGTAACATTTCCAAGTATTGTCTACATGAGATGAAACATAGAGATCATATATGGGAACCAGTACGTTAACAAAACAAAATATCTATGAATATTATATATCGCCCCAAAAGAGTCGTGGTTTGTGAAACAGCTGTATTTACAAAGTGCAACCTATAAAATTTCTATGCTAATGTTACGGTACAGCTCATTTATATATTAAATAAATAATTTTGTTGTTGTTAACAATATCAAGGACCGGGTAATGCCACGTATTCTCATCTCATTTTATCCGAGGAATGATTCTTTTATTGTTCCTTGATATTGTTTCTCCCATATTTCGCAGAAGAAAATATTGTTCCAGCATTTTATTACAATCGTTAGCGCAAAGGGACAAACATTGGACATACGATAAAAAAATATGCGTACATTTAACTGATGCCAGTAAATATTGTATAATCTCTATATAGTTAAAATGACGTTAATCCTCTTGTCAAATATTTATCAAATCTTTAACAAAGATGAAGTTTGTAAGTCAATTAGATATAATCAGATGTATGATCTTTCTAAATAATAGTTTGTCTGCAATTTAAATGAACAATGTGGCTGCGAAACTTTAATCTTGATTCATAAAACAAAAAAAACCCATTTTAACATTTATTAAAAATCGATAATTCCCATTTGCTATTTTTCTATGCATAGATATAATGATCAACAACTGGTGTTAGTAATGGAAAACAGCGATCTAGAATAGTGCAAAACAAAACTTGATCCATAATATAACACATTATCTGCCAATTGCTTTTTACATTGCATTTTTAGTTTCATAATCGAGCAGCTTGAATCGCCTGTGACCATTAGATTTCCATAAATAAAAATATCAAACGTTCAAATGTACTTAATACATACTGTGTACGAATAAGGAAATGTGGTATATTTGCCAATGAGACAACTATCCACCAGAGTTCAAATGAAGTAAATGTAAGCTCCTTTATGCAACCGTGAAGCCTTCAGCAATAAGAAAAAAAAATATACCGTATATTCGGCTAAAAATGGCTCTGACATGAACTATGTGAAACTATTCAAACAAGATAACTAACGAGTCAAACACATCAAACGAATGGAAAACAGTGTCATATTCCCGAATTGTTACGGTTATTTCCTTATGTAGAAAATGGTGGATTTAATTTGATTTGATAGCTAGCTTAACATCTCACCTTTGTGACAGTCGCATAGAAATTATTCATATTGACCACAATGTGTGAGCAAACCAAACAGACATAATAGGTAAAAGTGTCAAAAAGGGGGTACAACATTCAATATTGCGTTATATCTTAATCTCTTAATTTATAACAAAAAAAGTTTCGAGAAGCACATAGGACAAATACGAACCAACAACAAACACTGAACTACAAGCTCCTGACTTGAGGCCGGCCAATAAAAAAGTCGGCGTGGCTACACATGTTTGTAATTGCTCAACCCTCAAAAAGCCATACGAGCTAACTATAAAAGTTTATTAATTGCACTTGGTTTTATTAGAAAATCGGTACGACAAAAAAAAAATATAACAAAAATATCGAACTCCAAGGTAAACTAACAAAAGGGAAATCCATAGAAACTGACAAAATCAAATGTTATTAACAAACTGAAAAAGTGAAAAACACTTGTCATATTCCCGACTTTGTACAGGCATTTTCTTTTTGTTTTTTTTTTGTTTAGGTTCGTGTTGTTCAGTCTTAAGTTTTCGACGATGTGGTTTGTGTTTGTATTCTGTTGATTATCTTTTGGTCGGTTTAGTTGCTGTGTGTTTGTTGCCTCATCATTGTCGTTTTAACCCATAAGTTTGATTTACAATGGCATTCTGTTGGTATCTTTCGCCTCTCTGTCATAGTAAGCTCTGATATCTTGATATATTGACAATGAGGATCGATTTTAGAATACAGTTTAGGAAAACAGAGATGATTTCCATTTCACAATTGTGATATTTCAAGTTTTACTTATATAAGGAATATTTATCTCCTCGATCATAAAGATTTGGCACGTCCTTACTACGACGTTACCTCGACCACCACGATCTTACTACGACTTCCAAAATTTTTCTGAGGTCGTAGCGGGATCGTGGTCCTACTGTGATGGGTGTATTACCAATTCAACACTGTAACTAGATATTTGAATATTAATCAAAGAATCAAGTTTCAGGCAAAAACATAACAAACAAATAATTAATGTGGAAATAACGGCCACAGTTCACTTTGAATGACGAGGTCTGACATGATAACAGAATGCCGACATGATTGATTTAACTGACAAATCTGTGCACCATTGGTAGCAATGAATGCTCAAGTTCCTCAAGGTTCATCCTAAAGAGAACGAGGGTTATGATCCCCAAATACGTCGGGTCTTATTCGCATCACCCCCTGGTTTCAGGGGAGTAAAGATTAACAGTTTCTATATCATAAAACTCTATATGCACGCTGAATACATAGTCCATACTATGTATCATAAAACAGTCAAGCTCGAACTGGTACCAATTTAGAACCGGCCACTCAGGGTAGACATGAGATGGTCTCAACAGAACTTCCTGCGATACCGCAAGAAAGTAAAAACCTAATATGATCCGACGTACAATTACGGGAAACGATCATAACCACTTAATCTTGCCAGATCCCGACATCCTTTTTGACTGTGACGAATGATTTTATTATAAAATAATGAACAATTAGAATCAAGTAATCAAGATAAATGCTGATCTTTATCCAAATAAAGTCAAAAGTTAAATGCATTCCAGGCGAAGAACTGATAGCAGGTATTGATAATTCAATTTTCACACTGCTGGTGTCTGAATATTTAGATAACAGTGGTAGCCATTCATGAAAATTAGCATTAACATATAAAGTTCTCGAACGTATGATTCAGCAAGCAAATACATCGGCTTGTTTGTCTCCTTTTTTTGTCCAAAATGTTATAGGTCCGGCCTGTTCTGTTCATTCTGAAAAGATAAATAAAACAGCAGCAGACACAAGAATTGTTATTAGATGGAAGATTGCAAGGGGAGGTGGGATGGTTCTTGAAACTTTTACATATCTACAAGAGTGGCTAGTTCAATGTAATGCTGAAGATTCATGTGACGTTGATTATCGGGAAACGAGAACCAAATCCGAATGACGCAGTTATCATTTCTCTTTCATTAAATTGGTTTATCTTATAAATGAGATAAACCGTATTAATCAAAGAATCAAGTTTCAGGCAAAACCATAACACACAAATAATTAATGTGGAAATAACGGCCACAGTTCACTTTGAATGACGAGGTCTGACATGATAATAGAATGCCGACATGATTGATTTAACTGACAAATCTGTGCACCATTGGTAGCAATGGATGCTCAAGTTCCTCAAGGTTCATCCTAAAGAGAACGAGGGTTATGATCCCCAAATACGTCGGGTCTTATTCGCATCACCCCCTGGTTTCAGGGGAGTAAAGATTAACAGTTTCTATATCATAAAACTCTATATGCACGCTGAATACATAGTCCATACTATGTATCATAAAACAGTCAAGCTCGAACTGGTACCAATTCAGAACAGGCCACTCAGGGTAGACATGAGATGGTCTCAACAGAACTTCCTGCGGTACCGCAGGAAAGTAAAAACCTAATATGATCCGACGTACAATTACGGGAAACGATCATAACCCCTTAATCTTGCCACTTGAGTGTGTCTATACACACTCATCAGAATCCCCCCCCCCATTTTCCACAACCTAAAAGTCCATCTAAGTGAACTAGCTAAGAAGGCATTACTCTTTGTTAATACGTTTGAATCTTGGACAATAATAACTTTCCTTTTGTAATAGCTTTGTTATAATGGGGCTGTTATCCTTCCATGATATCCCCTCAGCAAGATTTGTTTTGGACGATATTACTTCTTTTGTTGTATTATCCATGTTATTTTAAATCATCATAAAAACGCAATATTTTAGCAGTAATACATCCACTGATAAACCGATCATGAATGATCAATAGGTTTACTAAAAGAGTTATCTCGCTTAACCGGTTTAGTTGAACAAATTTATTCTAAAACACATATGTTCGGTACTTGTTAAAATATTTTTAATAATGCGATAAATCAGGAAGTTTTCTTCATAGAGATAAACAGTCTAATCAATAACATTGAACATCTGTCTACAAATTCGGAGATTTGGGTAACAACTAGACTAATTGCTCACTGCAAAAGTACAATCCACGATGGTGGTATACATGTACCATTAATCTACCTAATTGCTTTGTTAATCTGCAATATGCACTATTAGTTTTGCAAATCTATGTTCCTCTACAAAATTTACGAAAATGCATCACCTGTATATATAATTCATGCTATTCTAGGCACCCCTTCAAAGTCGTGTACATTTGTATATATTTTTATTTTCAACAAGTAACGTGACCAAAATTTTGAAACCATGGGTGTATAACGTACACTTTTAAAAATTAATTTATTCGTATCAATCAATATATAGAAAGTACCACACTTCCTGTACTAAATCGGCAACCACATGCATTCCTACTAGTACTTAAAATTCGGATACAGCTAAGCAGTCCGTGCAGCTTTTTGGAAAGTTCAAACTTGAATAGTTTTACGTCGAATATATTTTGTGACCTAAAAGAACTAGGTGCTAGAGTGAAATTCTATGTATTACTCTAAGTAATGGGTGTATATAGATGCATAGTTGATTAATTCCGACTAGAATTAAAAAGAATGAGTACATCATCTCTGTGAATAGATAGGAATGCTAAATGTTCCTTTTAATAGAAGGAAATAGATCAAGAGTATTTGAAATGAATTTAAAAATTCATTGCGGCTCCCATCTGGATAATAGACGTGTTTGTCTGTAAAAGTCCTTAACTTATTTACCACATATTTGTTTTGTTTCCAAAAATAGTTGTGGGAAAGCCCATAGTTCGTGCTGACATGTAAAAGAAATGTGATAGTAAAATACAAAGGTATCCTCAATGTTCACATATCCGTGTTAGATGATGATGACAATCAAAAATATTATAAACAATACATGTATATATACATTAACATTATCGCACTTCAAAGAAAAGAGGATATTGTGTACCATGCTCTGCCTGCTGCTTCGTGAGTTTATAAAGTAATTTAATAATTGTGTCAAAAGTGCACATAATTCCCTTATTTGCTCAAAGTTGACTTGTTGATAAATTAATTGACCTGTCCATAGTTGCCTATTAACTACTGGTTTGAAGAAGACGTAGTTTATCTTCGTGAACTGATTGAAGTGTGAATTTGGGCAAGGTATATTCTGATCGTATTAAATTCATTCGTAGCATGTTATGTTGTTGTTCTGGAAGTCCAGTGTCTGTTGTGTATATATATACTATCAAGGACAACGGTAAATGAGTTTTAGTGAGCTATCTGAATAACCTATACCAATAGTAATAACATATATCATATGTTGAGGTCTTTTTTGAAATATCAACTCAGCTTTGCTTGTATAACTATATTTGCTTGTATAACTATATTAACTCTATTTGCGTAAGTAAGAAAATTTAGGGTCGGGCATGATATGTATGATTCAACAACGTAAACATGAGCTCTGTAGATCTCTCAACTGACTTGATATTTAATATAAAAATCAAATATCAAATTATAAGCATATTATACAACAAGAACACATGCATATAAATGTAAATAGCTAGGCAAACATGCATAAATTAAAGCAAGCAAGCTAACAAGAAAAGAAACGCAAATTGAAAAGTATATATATATATACATGTAACTGAGTAACTCACTCATGTAAAAAAGAATTGGTATGATTGCCAATGAGACAACTCTTCACAGTAGACCAAATGGCAAAGAAATCAATAACAATTAGTCATCGTACTGCCTTCAACAATGAGCAGGGCCCATACCGCATTAATAACAATAAGTCATATTACTGCCTTCAACAATGAGCAGAGCCCATTCCGCATTAATAACAATAAGTCATTTTACTGCCTTCAACAATGAGCAGGGTCCATACCGCATTAATAACAATAAGTCATTGTACTGCCTTCAACAATGAGCAGAGCCCATACCGCATTAGTGAGTAATTAAAAAACCCCAAAAGAAAAGTGTTAAATAAGTCAAACGAGAAAACTGTAGGCATAAATTATGTACATTTTATTTATAGTAATGCCGATTTACGTGTATCAAACAGTATTAGGAAATATTTAAGACTGTTCAAAGAATTTGCACGTGTAAATACTTTAATCGAAGCCATCGACTCTGATTGGATTTATTCTAAAGCTATAGCGTCATCCGCCACAAAATTTGTCATTTGTCTTCTAAATCTCATATAGTGTTTTTCATTTACTACGTCAGCTGAACCATCTAACACATAGTGTATAATTGTGTATAATAAGTGGTATAATGTTATTAATTGAGACAAAGGTTGACGAATTTGCACTTATTGCCCTTGTGTGTAATAGCGCTAGGTGCGTCTTTCAAACGACTTCATGGTGATATAACATATTGTACATTAAAGCAGAGACATGTAAAACTTACTGTATTTATGTCTCTGATTAAAGTCACAGTGCAATCATATTGCTCATGTGATATTCAAATTAAATATATGACATCAAATAATAATAATAAATAATCCTTTCAGTAATCTTATCTTTATCACTATCAGATTAATCTTATTTATTATGAGATAAATATCAATTAGAATAATTATACGCCACAAAACATCAACTTTTTTATAAATTCAACATACCAAGATTAATGTTTGACGAAATCAGCAAACCGCTGGAACCAGGTTATGAATTCTTTGGATCAGTGGTTCTCCTATTCTTTTGAATCGTGTTTTCCTTGTGCATGTGCCGTGTGGAATTATAAATGTGAGCTCCTGGTGTGAAGATTTTGTTCTGCCATTAAATTGATCACCGGTCCATGAGCCACTGACAAATTGGAAGCTGTCCCTGTCATTGGTGCATTGTATAATTTTTATGGCTAAGATACATTAATTAAATTGTTCTATGATCTTTACACATCCATACATGTCGAAAGAAGCTCGGGATGTTCCTCGTGTTGATGGCATCGGATCGTATGGTGACAGTTCGGTTTACCTTTTAATTTCGTCATTTGCTGGCCCTTGCAAATGAAAATCCTTTCTTGGAGAATTACCTTGTCTCTTCGATAGTTTCATATCAAAATACTGGAATATGACATGCGGATGTCAATGATTTTTTACGATTGCATTTTTGAAACTTTTACATATCTACAAGAGTGGCTAGTTCAATGTAATGCTGAAGAGTCATGTGACGTTGATTATCAGGACCGAGAACCGGATCCGAATGACGCAGTAATCATTTCTCTTTCATTAAATTGGTTTATCTTATAAATGAGATAAACCGTATTATTTTGTAATTAGTAAATTAAAAGCAAACTAAATAATACTGTTATATACATATGCACATTCATGGATCTACAATCTGTCGATATCTTATCTTGGCATTGCACAAGGTCATGTTTTTGTTTGACTGTTTATGACGTCTTTACACTAAATCCATTGGATGTTGGATGTGTAATGATTGATAATTTAGTTTTAGATGCATGATTTTTTTAATAGTTGTTATTGGTTTTGAAATAGCTGTCAGTAACTGCGAGTACTCTCCGATCTGTACATAGTGTCGTTTTGTTGTTGGGATGTACAAGTCCTTGGCCACGTCCACTCTGTGTTTTTGTTAGATGCATTTCTATTTGTATCCATCTGGTGAGTAAAGCCTTTTTCAACTGATTTTTATAATTCGTTCATATTTTGTACTGTCGAACCACTGTCCCAGGTTAGGGGATGGCTGGGATCCCGTTGACATGTTTGACCCCGCCAAATTCTGTATGTTTGTGCCTGTCCCAAATCATTAGCTTGGAATTCAGTGGTTTTCGTTTGTTCAGGTGTTACATATTTGTTTTTCGTTCATTTTTTGGTACATAAATTAGGCCGTTAATTTTTTCATTTGAATTGTTCATGTGTTGCTTTACATTTGTCATTTCGGGGCCTTTTATAGCTGACTATGCGTTATGGGCTTTGCTCATTGTTGAAGACCGTACGGTGACCTATAGCTGTTAATTTCTGTGTCATTTGGTCTCTTGTGAAGAATTGTCTCATCCGCAATCATACCACATCTTCTTTTTGGCACTATAATCAAACATATGGATATTCTGTACTATATATTTACATATTTCGTTTAATGCTTTTAATACAAAACCACAATCACATCTGCCGTTTAACAACATGTTGTGGTTAGTGTTGCCCATCTATATTATTTATTATAGGACTTTGTGGATATGTACCGCTTGTCGTCATTTTTGTTTTTGTTTTTTTTTTTTTTTCTATGGTGTTGTCAATTTATCCATGATTAAAGGTTGCATTTCTGTAAATATAGACAATTCAATTTCCCATAGGAACTCCCCTTACGGCTAAAACTTTGCCACTTTTACTATAAAGTTTCGTAAAATATTATATCCTAGAATGGAAAGTTGATATGCACTTCTATTTTATTCATAGTTCAAAACATAGAGCTGTGCGGCATGTTTTCAACATTTATATGCCCGAACTTTTAAGAGTTTGAACTTAAACTAAAATTCTGTACTACCCCTCCCTTTACTTTGGGTCTTCCTCAGAATTCAAAATTCGCCGTAAACATGGGTTTATATACTGGTAACATTTCCAAGTTATGTCTACATGAGATAGAACCTAGAGATCATATATGGAAACCAGTACGTTAACAAAACAAAATATCTATGAATATTATATATCGCCCCAAAAGAGTCGTGGTTTGTGAAACAGCTGTATTTACAAAGTGCAACCATAAAAGGTTATGTGCTAATGTTACGGTACAACTCATTTATATATCAAATAAATAATTTTGTTGTTGTTAACAATATCAAGGACCGGGTAATGCCACGTATTCTCATCTCATTTTATCCGAGGAATGATTCTTTCATTGTTCCTTGATATTGTTTTTCCCATATTTCGCATAAGAAAATATTGTTCCGGCATTTTATTACAATCGTTAGCGCAAAGGGACAAACATTGGACGTACGATAAAAAAAATATGTGTATATTTAACTGATGCCAGTTAATATTGTATAATCTCTATATAGTTAAAATGACGTTAATCCTCTTGTCAAATATTTATCAAATCTTTAACAAAGATGAAGGTTGTAAGTCAATTAGACATAATCAGATGTATGATTTTTCTAATTAATAGTTTGTCTGCAATTTAAGTGAACAATGTGGCTGCGAAACTTTAATCTTGATTCATAAAACAAAAAAAAAAACATTTTAATATTTTTATGAATCGATAATTCTCATTTGATATTTTTCTATGCATGGATATAATGATCAACAACTGGTGTTAGTAATGGAAAACAGAGCGATCTAGAATAGTGCGAAACTAAACTTGATCCATAATATAACACATTATCTGCCAATTGCTTTTTAAATTACATTTTTAGTTTCATAATCGAGCAGCTTGAATCGCCTGTGACCATTAGATTTCCATAAATAAAAATATCAAACATTCAAATGTACTTAATACATACTGTATACGAATAAGGAAATGTGGTATATTTGCCAATGAGACAACTATCCACCAGAGTTCAAATGAAGTAAATGTAAGCTCCTTTATGCAACCGTGAAGCCTTCAGCAATAAGAAAAAAAACATATACCGTATATTCGGCTAAAAACAGCTCCGACATGAACTATGTGAAACTATTCAAACAAGATAACTAACGAGTCAAACACATCAAACGAATGGAAAACAGTGTCATATTACCGATTTGTTACGGTCATTTCCTTATGTAGAAAATGGTGGATTTAATTTGATTTGATAGCTGGCTAAACATCTCACCTTTGTGACAGTCCCATAGAAATTCTTTATATTAACCACAATGTGTGAGCAAACCAAACAGACATAATAGGTAAAAGTGTCAAAAAGGGGGCACAACATTCAATATTGCGTTATATCTTAATCTCTTGATTTATAACAAAAAAAGTTTCGAGAAGCACATAGGATAAACACGAACCAACAACAAACACTGAACTACAAGCTCCTGACTTGAGGCCGGCCAATAAAAAAGTCGGCGTGGCTACACATGTTTGTAATTGCTCAACCCTCAACAAACCATACGAGCAAACTATAAAAGTTTATTAATTGCAATTGGTTTTATTAGAAAATCGGTACGAGAAAAAAAAAAGTATAACAAAAATATCGAACTCCAAGGTAAATTAAAACTAGAGGCTCTCAAGAGTCTGTGTCGCTCACGTGTATTTGCTGATGCTTTGGAATTCATGTAAAATAAAGTTAAAATCATAATTAATAGTATTAGATATTAGATATTATAATGATATCTAAGATAATAACAAAAAACTGCAAATTTCTGTCAAATTACTAACTCAGGGGCAGCAACCCAACAACGGATTGTCGGATTCGTCTGAAAATTTCAGGGCAGATAAATCTAAATCTGATGAACATTTTTGCCGCCTGTCAGATTTGCTCTAAATGCTTTAGTTTCAGAGATATAAACCAAAAACTGCATTTTACCCCCAAGTTCTATTTTTAACCAAGTCAGCCATGATGGTTGGAAGGCGGGGTCATCGGACAAATTTTTTTAAACTACATACCCTAATAATGATTATGGCCAAGTATGGTTAAATTTGTCTGAGTAGTTTCAGAGAAGAAGATTTTTGTAGAAGATTAAAAGACTAAAGGAGTCGATTGACAATTTTGGTCATAAGACTTATTTGTATATCTTACTTTGCTGAACATTATTGCTGTTTACAGTTTATCTCTATCTATAACAATATTCAAGATAATAACCAAAAACTGCAAAATTTCCTTAAAATTACCAATTCAGGGGCAGCAACCCAAAAACAGGTTGTCAGATTTGTCCGAAAATTTCACGGCTGATAGATCTTGACTTGATAATCAGTTTTACCTTATGTCAGATTTACTCTAAATGCTTTGGTTTCAGAGATATAAGCCAAACTCTACATTTTACCCCTATGTTCTATTTTTAGCCATGGTGGCCATCTTGGTTGGTTGGCGGGGTCATCGGACACATTTTTTTAAACTAGATACCCTAATGATGATTGTGGCCAAGTTTGGTTAAATTCGGCCCAGTGGTTTCAGAGGAGAAGATTTTTGTAAAAGTTAACGACGACGGACGACGACGACGACGACGACGGACGACGGACGCCAAGTGATGAAAAAAGCTCACTTGGCCCTTTTGGCCAGGTGAGCTAAAAAGGGAAATCCATAGAAACTGACAAAATCAAATGTTACTAACAAACTGAAAAAGTGAAAAACACTTGTCACATTCCCGACTTGGTACAGGCATTTTCTTTTCTTTTTTTTTGTTTAGGTTCGTGTTGTTCAGTCTTAAGTTTTCGACGATGTGGTTTGTGTTTGTATTCTGTTGTTTATCTTTTGGTCGGTTTTATTGTTGTGTGTTTGTTACCTCATCATTGTCGTTTTAACTTTAAGTTTGATCTACAATGGTATTCTGTTGGTATCTTTCGCCTCTCTGTCATAGTAAGCTCTGATATCTTGATATATTGACAAAGAGGATCGATTTAGAATACAGTTTGGGAAAACAGAGATGATTTCCATTTCGCAATTGTGATATTTCAAGTTATACATGTATAAGGAATATTTATCTCCAGTTTGAAATAACATCTCAGAGCGTATGTTTCCTATTTCAATTTCCTTTATAGATGGTTACTTCTTACAGCTAAGGAAGCTTTTGCATCAAGAAGTTAAGCTGTAAAAGTTAAAATAATACCTTGGAAGGTTTTAGGAAAGCCAACATGATTTGGTTTGAGTTTCTTTGTCGAAGATAGTAGAATATATAATTCACTTGTCTTTTCAACAATTCCATCTTGATTTCCTCGTTTAAGACACAACCGATAGCGACTGCTTACAAGATTTACTTACCTTCCTGACTACCAGAGTGTATCACGGGTTTTTGGTTGTGTTTATGTTTTGAGTGTTAGTTCTCAATTTGTTTGTTTCAAAACAAACGGAAAACCAAATCAATTGTGATTTAAAGACAATAAAAACCTATTCTATCGAAAAATTATGTCAAATGCGTTTTAGTTGGCCTGGTTAGAAAAACCTTATTATTTCGCAAAATTTAATTCTAATAAACAGTTAATTTACAGAAAATTAACACATTAATGATATTTCATTTCAACACCAAAGTACTGACTAATTGAAAATGACGAGGTGAAAGTTTAGTCTCCAGGATCTGCTGAGAATAAACAATGTTATTTTGCGTTTTAGCAATCACGAGGAGAACGTAAACTATGAACAGGATTTGTATATAGTAGTTCCTATAAAATAATAAAACAATAAAGACTTAGTGAACAAGATTAAGCTATCACCTGAATCACAAACAATTTAAGACTTTCCACTTTAGCCAGAAACAAACCACTTTATGCAAGATATTATAAGGACGTTTTGAAGACTAACTCAAGTGAGTATTTAGTGAACAATTGCATGTTTGCACAAATATACTGATCGGAAGTACGTTCGAAAACATTATATGTAGTAACCACATTCTTACTAGTTTTAAATCGCATTTCAATTAAACTTAGATGAACCATGATTTTTTTTATTGTTTTTAGAAAAGTAAACTCAAGATCTGTAGAGTGCCAATATACCTTGAAAGGTCAGGAATCTCATAATTTGTTTCATATATGTAACCGTTTCAAATATCTGCTGGTAGTCTCTGTTCAATGCGTTTTTACTCTCTTTGACAGGACATGTATTTCGAAAACTCAACAAACAGGGAAAATTGAATATTGAAAATTACTTATGGTTAAATTTGATATCATTTCTTCCTTTTTTTGTTCATATTTGTGATGCGTCTTTAGTACTTTATAAACATGGATCTCAAGTTGTCTTTTCGTTCATGAATATAACCATGATAACCATTGATACTGAAGACATAATGCAAATACCGCGTCATATTATAAGATTTCATAAGTAACTTGTTTTCTGTATTCTTTTAAATCATAAACCTAAAACGAATTTATAATGACTCAGTGCAACGACAGTTTATACTCAAATATTAATTTGTTTTTCAATAACATTGTTACTATATGTAGAGTTATAAGAATCAGTTATATCACTTTTTATCTGCTTTCTTCTGAAACTAGTGATTGCATGTTGGAATAATCAAAAATCAAAGTCGCTATATCATTGTGGCCTTTTTTGGTAGCTATTTGCATGGGTGAGAAGAAATGAGATCCGTCTTCACTCGCACATATGTTGATATCTGCTCCCTTTTCAAGTAATATTTTTACTATTTCTATATGACCTTCATGACAACCTGCAAAAATAGGTGAAATACTACTTCTGCACATATTAATGTCTGCCTTGTTATCTAGTAACAGCTTCACTATATCTACATGATTATATTGACATGCAACAAACAGTGGAGATGCTCCAGTTTTGGGACACTGATTTATGTCTGCATTGTTGTCTAGCAACATCTTCACTATACCTATATGATTATTCGCACAAGCAATATATAAGGCTGATGGTAGACCATCTAAGCATTTATTTATGTCTACTTCACTATCCAGTAAAAGCTCTACTATATCAAAGTATCCTCTTTCACAGGCAGCAAGTAAAGGCGATTCTCCACCATCATCACAAATATTTATGTCTGCTTTATTGTCAAGCAAAATCTTTACAATATCAATGTAAATGTTCTGACAAGCAACACACAGCGGAGAAGTTTCACTATTACTACACTCATTAATGGCTGCCTTGTTTTCCAGTAACAACTTTACTATACCAACATGACTATTTAGACAGGCCAACAACAGAGGAGTATATCCGCAACTGTTACATTCATTAATATTTGCTTGGTAAGTAATTAACATTTTTACGATATCTATAAAACCTTCTCCACAAGCAACACACAGGGAAGTTAAACCATCATAGCTTCTAGCCTGATCAACGTTTGCCTTGTTTTCAAGTAATAGTTCTACTATATCTACATTATTATACTGACAAGCACCAAACAGGGGAGATGTTCTATCAAATCTACAATTATTAACATCTGCTTTATTGTTCAAAAGGATCTTTACAACTTGAATATGGCCTTCCTCTGATGCTGCAAATAAGGGACTAGTACCATCAAACCTACAAAGATTAACATCAACTCCTTGATTACAACACCACTGAATAAAAGGAATGTCACCTCTAAAACAGCACTGTAACAAGACAGTATCTTTTAAACTAACAAAACGGGTCTCAGCTAGTTGTTTTTGTTGTGATATATCAAGTGTGTTCAAATAAATCAAAAGTTTCTGTCTGAATTTTGATTGATCTATATTGTTATTAGCGAACACATGCATTACTTTGCCCATTGACCAATCTTCGACTAGTCTTTGTATGTAAATTTGATGGTATTTGGGTGGAACAATTGTGATGAAGCTATCCATGTCGTTTTCTCTTTCAAATAAAAATCTTTCCATGATAAAAATTACTGTCTGCATTCCTGATTAAACACTGAATCATCTTTTTTCCAAAATAATAAGATAAAAAATCGAAAAGTTTATCATGAACAGTTTTGTATACACCGTGTTCTTTTTTAATGAATGTCTCTTCAAGCGAATTAAGTTCATCCAATAGGGATAATCTCGATGTTCCCTTGTCTAATCTACATGCTTCACATGTGTTCTCGATGACTGTTCTTCTTACAGTACTTATCTCTTCTGTAAACATTTCTTCCGGCAACGCATTGTTTGTAATGACACACAAAGCCAGTGCACAGTATTTAAGAAAGTGTCCCTTCTTCCTTAGTTGTTCCATCTCTACTTCATACACTGAGAATGGATTTTCAAAGAAATCTGTATTTTTGAGGTCAGGATTATCATGATACAATTTACACAGTAGTGGAAAACAATCATATTTATCACTATATTGAATTATATCTGCAGCTTCTGTTCCCATGTAAAACTCGGCTATTGACTTCTTTTCCGTTTGTAACAGGCACAAATCTTCTGATAACAAATTATAAACTTTGGTTCTGAAAATTGTTAAAGATTCAAATTTTTCGTCTTTATACACTTGTAACCGACAAGCGACGATGATTTTTGTCAATTTGTTTTTAATGAATTCTTCAACACGCTTTATAACCGGTTCCCAATTGTTAAGGTCAGATTGATTTACGGAATAAGTTCCACAAAAGTCATCGATAACAAACAATGTCTCTTGTTCTGGATTATAAAACTTAACAATGTCATTTGGATTTGTTACCAGTAGTACATCATACATGTAACCATCATCCGCCATTTTCAAAACCGAATGCTGGAGAGTTGATGTCTTCCCAACACCAGAACTAGCAGTAATAGTTACACAACTGTTTTCCTTTATACATTTAAGCACATGTTTTGCTGCTCTGGTCTCTACAAAAAATGCATTATTCTTCTTCCATTGGTTCATTATCTGACTGATCTGACTGTAATATTAAAACATACATTTTATTTATTATATAAGATATGTGTAACATGATATTTTAACACAAATTGGCAATACTATTTTCTTTTATACTGAAACGTCTAAAACATGTATAAGAAGGTGTTCTGCAATGCTATTATATGTGATGCAAGTTCAAAGTTTCCAATTTAATTCAGTTTTTACCCTAAAATGCAATTAAGTAAAGTCAACTTTAACTTTTAATTTTGTTGAATATTATATCTCCCCTTCCTTGGAACCTATTATAATTGCAAGTTGTATAATAATACCGGGAAGTGTTTTTTAGATTTGAAATCCAATAAATTCTCATGAACATTCATTGCAATAATAATAAAAATAGTGTTTCGAATACAACGTTACTTCACTTACGTCTTATGTTCCAAGGTACTGTTGATTGGTTCAAACATTTTGTTCTTAGCGTCTTGCATTCCTCCTCCATTTATGAACAACTTAGTCTTTCAACGGCCTATAAAAAAACACATTTATAACTTGGTTAAAAGCTGAGACATCTTCATGTAAGAGCCATAAGAGGGGACATTTTTTAACAATATACAGATGTCAAGCTCACAATTGCTTAAACTGGATATATATATATGTTTTATATAGCTGACAGATGTTTCATATATATAACTATTTATCTAGGAGACATATTTATTAAAAGAGAGCTGACATTAATTCTTTTGTTTATTGACATTTTATCAGTAGTCAGTGTATTTTGAAACCGACCAAGACGTAATGTTGAACTTTGAAGAAATACATGTACTAGCTTGAACTAAATTCTTATTTTCTATATCTTTGTACTAACAAATCTTTTAAAAAACCTTCTGTGGTTAAATAAGGACAGTTTCAGGGCATATTACAGGCAGCTTAAATTTAGACAGCAGCCACCGACTAAGTTTCCTGATATATATGTTAGATTATTTTATTTACTGATTATTCTAAACAAGAATGCACAAGCAGAAATTTATGACCTGCTTAACTGATCAAAACTAACTATGAAAGGTGTGGTACAGTTACCATATTAACTTAGCATTATCACTGATCCATGAAATGATAACTTACAATATTGCCATGCACCAAGCATACCTAATCATGTAAAATATTATTTTGCCCAATGAACCTTGAAAATTTTGGAACGGACCAGGGGCATATACCAGACGAAATCCTTAGATTATAGGGCATATGTTTACATGATATGAAATATCTCGGCATTCGACCGTCTTATTTTTAAAGCTTTAGGCAAATAGTTTTTGCCACCGCTTTTGACATAATTGCATCCAAACCGATTGTGGTCTGCTATTTTTCAATCAAAGATGGCGGATGACACTACACTACAGTTTGTTTAGAATTACTTGTCTTAGATCTACAATATTTGATATAGTAATCGCAAACTATTCCAGATGTCACGAAATGATAAAAGAAATAAGTTAACGATTCTTACAGCCACCTGAGCTACACAAAACCTTGTCTTTATACCTACAATATCTATCATATGGTATACAAAAATGTAATTTGTTTAATTTTGGTCTGACTTTTACATGACATATCAATCTGAAAACTTGATATGATATATTCTTTAAAAAAAATAGAATTACTTTAGACAAAATGCTAGACAGGACAATACATTATTACCCCTCTTATATCCTCCCATGCAATCATGAAGAAAGGAGATGTGATTTTCTCATCTTTAATATGAGCTAGCTTGTTTCGGTAGTACTAGTATTTAATTCTTGTCAGGTCGTCTGTTGATGTGATATCTGTTGGCGATGGTAAATGGTCATATCCCCCTGCAGGTTGAGGTAAGTTTGTCAGGTTCCTGATTAATGCTACCATTAATGTCACATCAAACGTCTCAGAGGTTATAAAACCTATAAATACATTTAGCTTTTAGTTTAATGAATCCTTGAAATGTTTCATAAATCAACAAAGAGTAGTAAAATACAAAAAGGGACATTCAAGCTCATAAGTCGAAAACAAACTGACAACATAGCAAGAATGAACAATAATAGACAAGCAACAGTATACAAAACACAACATAAAAACAAAACACTGAGCAAAACACCGCGGATGATCTCATGTAATGCGGAAAGGCAAACAGATTCTGCTCCACATTTGACATCCGTCGTGATACTCCTATAAAATAAGTTGTGTAGTTATATCAAGTGATCAGGGATTGATAGTGGACACTTATTTTCCCCTTAATTATAATAAAACGATCAGTTATATAAATGTAAATGTTCAGACAGTGAAACTTGCCCTTGTGTTAAATTTTGAAATCGAAATACGTTATCCGGTATAATCAAAACAAAAGCAAAACAGGTAAACTTTTTTTTTTTGGTTTGGGGACACTGATAATTTGTTAGTCACAATATATCTCTACGTAATAATTATATTGAAAAATAAAACACAAACAAATGGTAGAATTAACAATAAATCCAATAAGGAGTTCCATAATTGTTTTTGGTGGAAATACAAATGGAAACATAAATTCTTACTAGGTTTTGTCCCAATGTTTAAGTGTTTAGATGGTGCCCATTTTGATTGATTTGCAGGAACAATAAAATTAAGAAAATCATACTAGATAGAATAAGGTTCAATTAACTCAATATTTGTTAATTGTGATGGCTGGTTTCGTTCATTCTAATTTTGCAATTTAAAAGTTATTATAATAAATCCGACAAAGAGGCTACTTTAGCTGTACGTTTGTAACTTTGTTTTCACTAACCACATTTTGGTTAAGAATTCATTGAACAAATGTCTAAAAAGTGTATTCTTAATATCTGCAGAACAGATAAAAATGTAAAATATTTTTCGTTTCAAAGTTTCAAAAGAGAAACTAAGAGATAACACAAAACAGACGAAAGAATATGCACCAAACAAGAGGCGAAAGATACCAAAGGGTAATGCAAACTAATAAGTCGAAAATAAACTGACAACACAATGGCTACTAAACGGACTTGCTGTTTACTGCATTTTGAGTTTGTTCTGACTATTAATTTAGCATAGAGACGACAAAAAAAACCCAGTTTGTCTACTCTTGTGAATTGTCGTTCCTGGGCTTTTTATAGCTTACTATACATCATGGGTTTTGCTCATTATTCGAAATTGTACGGTGATAACGATATTTGGTTTTGAACATCAAAGTCGTATTTGCGTACATACCGCAAATCATTATTTGTATATTTGTATACGAAGTTTGGGCAATATAATTACCATACTATTTTGATAGAGATGAAATAAGCAAAGCCTTTTGTCATCTGCGAAAATGTATTCATATTATATCGTTAACGGACAATTACCCTTCTTCAAAATTTACAGATTTTCTTATTCTATTCATTTGTTTTTTTTTAAAAGATAACAAGAAGACATTGATTTCAAAAGTTGGAAGATTTGTTATCCGAATGATAAATCAAATGAAAATGTATCATCTTGTAAGCTGTTGTGTGATTGATATTTTTGATAATGCAAACAATGGCGCAGCATCTTGGGTCTACTGTATTCTTAACTAGCTTTCTCGTTGGCATGGACTTCTTTCATTTCCTCTAATTCAAATCACAAAAAATTTTAAATAATGTAACAATAAAAACGTTTTGCCAAAAGTAAAATAACAAAAATACCGAAGCTAGCTAAACCTCTCAATTTTATGACAGTAGCATAAAATTCCATTATATTGACAACGATGTGCGAAATAAACAATCAGACTTAATTAGTAAACATGTCAAAAATAGGGGTACAGCAGTCTACATTGTTTTATTATCTTAATCACTATAAAAACAAACAAATATGTAAACAAACATTCACCATGGCACAATAACGGGATTTATAAGTACCCCAGCAGGCACAACAACGTTGATTCAACATTGAATAAACGTCAGATTTCAACGTTGAATCAATGTTGAAAAGTAGTGTTGGATTGAAAATTGATATGACGTTGAAAACATAACGTTGATTCAACGTCAGCTTTCAACGTTGAAAAAAGGTTGAATTTGGGTCTAAATTTGGTCAGTGTATGTTGAAAAAAAGTCGATTGCTGGTTGAATTGTGGTTAGTGTATGTTGAAATCAGGTCGAATGTTGGTTGAACTGTAGTAAGTGTACGTTGAAATCAGGTCGAATGCTGGTTGAACTGTGGTCAGTGTATGTTGAAATCAGGTCGAAAGCTGGTTGAATTGTGGTCAATGTATGCTGAAAACATGTCTAATGTTGGTTGAACTGTGGTCAATGTATGTTGAAATCAGGTCGAAAGCTGGTTGAACTGTGGTCAGTGTATGTTGAAAATAGGTAGGATTTGGGTCCAGGTAGACTGTTTTAGGGTTAATTTAAGTTGAAACTAGAAATGTGGTCAATGTTGAGAATAGGATGTTGAACATTGGTTAAATTGAGGTTTGATAACAGCTGAAATCATTACCCCTTATTATATCCATCAATACCATTTTATGTGTAATAAAACTATCGCAAAACTATATGTACTAAGTGGGAGTAGTCATGCGTCGGTGGTTGATGTACATGTAGTCTGTTGCAGAACTCAATATTTATGTCATTGAAATTTCTGCCGGTTCGAATATTTCCCTTTTTAAATTTCTCTACATTTTATGATCAAGTGGAAAATAAGTCATTCTCTTTGTTTCGGTAATACTGGTAAGGAGACCACTCATTTCTGAATCTGATGTTTATTATTCAAAACTTGACAAGAAGAACAGGAACAATTTATTAACCATGTTAACCTTACCAGGCATAGATCATCGGAAACTTTATTGTAATGTCAGTTGGCATACATTTTTGTAACTTTATTTTTCTTTGTAGACAGGATCTTGTTGTGCTTATAACTATTCTGTTAATACACAAAATATGTTTGTGACATAAAACAGTAATTATATAACAAGTTGCTCACATATGCATCTTACAATTTTAAACAAACACAAACTGAACAATTAATTTTATTTAAAAGTTTATTCCTTCTGCTAGACACATTCCCAGATATAACAGGGGCATATTTTAGGTATCTTGCACAGCAGTTTCATATTGTGGTCTCTGTTGCACATTAGTCACTTGTAACTACAGCATCTGCAACAGAAAAAAACATATTGTACTATCTTTATCATAACTTCGTAAATATCATTATGCAGCTCTAATAAAGAATACTACTGTTATACGTGAACAAACTAGATATCATTGAGATGGGAGCCATCTCTGTGGGCCCCGATGTGAATAATGTGCATTTCATTTTTTTTATCTTTACCATAGGACATGGGGTTGTCAACTGAAACCAAAGTTTTTGACCTAGAACTTTGGCCTAGGAAGTTGTACATAAATTATGACACACCCTCTGGTGTTGGTTTATAAACATGTCAAGTATAAACTTTGAAATCATAACGGTTCTCAAGATATAGAGCGGACACGATCTTTACCATAGGACATGGGGTTGTCAACTGGAACCAAAGTTTTTGACCTTGACCTTTGACATAGGAAGCTGTACATACATTATGACACACCCTCTGGTGTTTGTTAATATACATGTCAAGTATAAACTTTGAAATCGTAACGGTTCTCAAGATATAGAGCGGACACGATCTTTACCATAGGACATGGGGTTCTCAACTGAAACCAAAGTTTTTGACCTTGACCTTTGACCTAGGAAGTTGTACATACATTTTGACACACCCTCTGGTGTTGGTTAATATACATGTCAAGTATAAACTTTGAAATCATAACGGTTCTCTAGATATAGAGAGGACACAATGTGTTACGCACGGACAGACGGACGGACGGACAGACGGACAGACAGACTGATCACTATAGGGCGTCCGCCATTTGGCGGGGCCCTAATAATCTCTGTGCAATGCTATTGTTATTTCTTTAAATATCTATTGAGAGCGACCATGTGTTTTTTTTTAACTTGAGTTCAGACATGAGAAAATAAAAATATTTCTAAAAAAAAAAACAAAGATTTTAGAGACAACGTGACAAAATCTCACACAATTTGTAATATGGAAAAACAATGATATATATTATTTCAATACTCACCTCTTATTATTTCAAACTAGCTTGAATCACCGAAGGCATGTTTATTCTTTATACCCGGTAATATGCAATTTCCGACACGGGTTTATTTATAAGACATCTACAAAAAAAAAAATAAAGTGCAGCATTTCTAAATTGTCAACTCCCTCTTTAACTTGATAATAAAAAGTTTCATATGTGTGAAACGCTTACAAAATTTTGACTTCCAAAACCTTTCATAAATTGTTTGAAAACCTTATGGTTCAATTATTTTTATTGTAGCATGACGTTAAATTTGTTCTCCATAATCCAACAAGATTCTGGAATCAGTAGCGGATCCAGAAATTTTCATAAGGGGGTCCACTGACTACATAAGAAGGGGGGGGGGAGGGTCGCTCCAGTCATGTTTCATTGATTCCTTATATAATCAACCATTTTTTCCCTCAAAAGGGGTGCCCGGCACCGTCCCCAGCTCTGCCTCTGAGAATCAAGGGCTTTAATTATAACAAATTTTAATCCTTAATTATAGTTTGTAGATCTCACAATACGCTAATGGGGTTTCAATTTTATTTATCTTGACCGTCACTTATCTTGAGAAACAATAATGCATCACAAGCACCGAGATCTTGACAGTCACTTATCTTGAGAATCAATAATGCATCACAAGCACCGAGATCTTGACAGTCACTCATCTTGAGATACAAAAATGCACCACAAGCACCAAGATCTTGACAGTCACTCATCTTGAGATACAATAATGCACCACAAGCACCGAGATCTTGACAGTCACTCATCTTGAGATACAAAAATGCACCACAAGCACCAAGATCTTGACAGTCACTCATCTTGAGATACAAAAATGCACCACAAGCACCAAGATCTTGACAGTCACTCATCTTGCGAAACAATAATGCACCACAAGCACCGAGATCTTGACAGTCACTCCTCTTAAGATACAAGAATGTCCTTATATATACTTTTTTTTTAGGGTTTCGGCAGATATATAAAGTTTTGGATGGTCATCTTAAAAGATGCATTACTTTAATATAATTCAAAATAAATATTATTCCCGTATAATTAACTATATTAATATATATGTCTTTTTACATCTAAATTCTTCACCAATAGATACTTTCGGCATGGTTGTTAAACGCAAGAAGTACGTAGTTCAACTTTGAACCTGTGTTTACATTTTTCTTCAAACTTCAATAAATTCCAGTCTTCTGTGTTACGTTTTATTAAAGCTTACGTTAACATGCATATGGATTAAGTTTAGATATTGAAACTTAAGGAATATTTTCTATTTCCTTGATTTTTTTGCGCTGTAATAATCCAATACGGTCAACTGAAAGAACATCTATTTCGACGTTATCATATAAACCACTTTGAAATTAGTCAGATCATTGTGTATTAATTTGTTATGGTCACACATGTTTCTTATTTGCCGTACTGCTTCATTAATAAATCCTCGGAATACATGCTGTGAGTGACATCTATTAATTCTGACCCAGAGAAAAGAATTTGTTTGTTTTAAATGTGTTGCAAGGTCAAGAATGCCATGTGTTGTAAATCTTTGACTTTTAATTATATCAACATATAAAACATGTAAAAGAACATATGTGAACTTCAATAATTGATTATCATTATTTGCCAGACGAATAAATTCTTCAATTTCATCCGATGTTCCATGATATATTTTGACTCCACCCTCCCAATATCTGCAATTCTTTGCCATACGCTTTTTTTTAAATTACCTAATCATTGTTCATAAACACACTCCCCCTTTTTCAAGTCTTTACATAATAAGTTGCCTCACCCAATAAATGTACAAATATATCTTAAGGTCAACATTGATGTTCCCAGAGACCTAAACAATATGTGTGTATCTTATCTGCTGGAATATGACAACTACGTGTATAATTATAAATCATTTCTGATCTGCTTAAATCACTATACTCATATAATTATACAGCTACACTATTGTATACATTAAATTATCATATAACTATTATTAAATCAAACAATAAATGAAAATTATACTTACTTTGCACTGCTGAGAGCAACTGTTAACTTGATGTGGTAATCAAATTGGCGCAAATAAATTCGAAATGTCGACCTCATACGCATGCGCCAATCAGAAAAAGATATCCGTTTCGAGTAATTATAATATTTTATCGCAATATTCAAAGATTAATTTATATATGCAACAGTAATAATTGAATTTATTCAAAAACATCAGTAAACCAATATAAATAAAAAGTGATTATTTTAGCTAAAAGGACTATACAAATTAAGTTGGTTCAATCTCATCTTGAATGATACTTTGGTCGACACTTAAAGTCATCAACCTTAACTAAACCTTTTATCAACGTTATATTTTCAACCAATTAAAGTATTGGAAGCATCAACTCAAATTCAATGTTGATTCAACGTTGAAAGTTCAACGTTGATATTTCTAACCACAGATCAACGTTGATTCAACAACGTGATTTAAACGTTGATAGGATTGACGTTGATACAACGTTGATTTTACGTTGATCAACGCTACAACCAAATTTCAACATATTTTCAACGTTGGTTCAACGTTGTGTGCCTGCTGGGTTGAGATCGAGTCGTGAACTATCTGATAGCGGATCGTGAATGCAATTTAGTGTAATTTTACTTCAAAATCTGTGAAAAATCTACTGTACTTTCAATAGGTGGAACAAATCAGAAAAAAGAAATATGTCTGTCAAAATGATTCAACTTCCTTAATAATACTGTGCACTAAGTTAAAGAAAAATGCTTTATGTATGTTTTCTATTTAACATTGTTAGTTTTATATGCATGTACAGTTCGCATATTGTTAACAGTGTTTTTTAAATCTGTACCGATGTTATGCATTGTCTGTATGAGAATAAAGATATATAAAGCAACGCTGGTTCCTGGAAATTTAGTAGTACAAAAGCGCTGGGTACTTTTTATTCCCGAAACAGTCAAAATATGCCTTTCGATTTCATTTTCATATTTTTCTATTATTCAAAAGAAATTTCAAAAAGGGTTCTAGAGTGATTTCAAGTATTTTAGCTATCATTTGATACCAAAATTACTCAAAAATTTTACGTATTGACAAAGTTCAGCTATGCGTAGGAACTATTATTTTTTTTCAAATATGTACTTCATTCTGTATATTCTTTCTAACCGGGCTCAAATTAATAGTTCTAAACCAAAAAAACTGAAAACACTTTCAACTATTAATAAAAACTCCCAACAAAAGTTACTGAAAATGGTTGCATCAATATCAAATGATAAAATATTCGATGTCATCTCGGAGTATTTGCCTTAAAAGGAAACTAATGCAGTGCATATGGAGGAATCAGGATTTCGGTTAACGTGGGTGTCATGAAAACGATTTGAGGCTGAGCGGTACGATGTCACTTCGAAGAAAGACGTTAGAACACTTATAATTTAGATGATCTACACTTCTAAAATATGAAAGATGTAAGGACCAACAAATCTTAATTCGCCAAAAAACAGACTTCCAAAATAGTTAATGAACCCATTCAAATCAATACATAGCTTCCATAGTTTCTCCAAAGTATGTGCATGAAATGTGTTATCGACCAAAACTTTAAAAGACAATTTCAACAAAATTTGCCATAAAAATTGGATAGTTCTACACTTAACTGCTGTCAAGCTTAGCGAAAGGCCGTGTGACATAATCAGTCAGACAAACTTTTTAAGATCAACATGTTGAGGAACGATCGTTGTCATTGGTCAATTCACACCTTTGAAAATAGAACATGCATACAATATCCGATCGAAAGCTGAATGGACTGATCACGTACAGGATTGTGTACTTGATCATGTTGATTATCTCATGGCAATTCTAGCTTATACACGTGCTTGTAAAACTTATTTATATTATAAATTTGTGCAATAGTTCTAATAAGGTTCTTTGTTTTAATTTTTTGAAATTGATAACGAAGAGTCTTTAATAATGGCGAAATATTGAATCCAACTGTCTCCTCTCAAATAGTTGTGGACTAATCCCGTGCACCTTTTCTATCTGTTAAGTTACATCATTATGTGTTTGCAATGATAACAACTTAAGAAATATGAATGAAACTGCTCGGATGATGTTGGATAAACGCAAATAAGAGCGTAACTTCAAAAATAACCAAATTACATGTACATAATAAAGAAAGTGCACGATTTTACAGTAAATATAGTTAGTCCACAACTTTATTTACAGTAAATATAGTTGTGGAATAAACTGTTCATTATTCATATTCTATCGTCAGTATATCACAGCCCCCTCCTCGACCCTTACACTAGGCTCACTAATACAAAACCTTTTTTTTATATAAATATGAAACTACATAGAAATAGAAAAAATGGATCCCAATGACGAGTTATAAATGTCAACTGAAATTTACATCATTGCATGTCATAATCCAGTAACTTTTTGAAGCAGGGAAGCTTGGGGTTTTAGGTATTCGACTTGGGAGAGTGTGATTTTTTTTTCTAATCCAGTTTTACCTTAAAAAAAAATTTAAATCCATAAATTCTATGTAAATTCAGAGCAGGTAACCATGCTTTGTTTGGAGATGACAAAACATTGGCCACAGTGAAAGGAACTCTACTTCATGTAACTCCGGCGGTATAGGTTATGAATTTTTAATTGATTATCTGTTTTGCTGTTTTCAGTTGAAAAAAGAACGTAAATTATATAATGTTTACATTAATCAAGTATTAAGTCAATTAACTCACTGTTTGGTAATGAAAAACAATCAGTTTAAAAAAGTGTGTTTATTCATTAAATGTATCAATAAAAAGGGGACCTAGTGCATGTATTTTGTCATCCTTAGTTTCTAAATATTTCGTTTAACAGTTTATTATACATGCATTATTTTGTACTTCATTTTAACCTCATTGGTATAAGTTTACTGAGAAACATGTAAACAAATTCAGTATATATGAAAATAAGGAGATGTGGTATGATTACCAAAGAGACAACTATCCGCCAAAGTGATATGTAGTATGCTTATTTAAAATGGAGTCACAGTGTTATCAAGACGAAGTGTTTTAAAAAATAATTTATTAGCGGATTCAGATGTAGGATACTGGTGGTACTTATAGAAAGATATTTTATTGTAATATTCTTAGATTTGGAAGATTAAAATATCTTTCTATATGTGTCAATTCTTTCAGACAAACATTCTATTTTCGTAGTAATCATGACAGTACCTTATACATCTATGATAGTACCATAAACATACATGATAGTACATCCCATACTACGTCAATTGTGTACATTCACTTGCACAATACAAAGGTGAATGAATGGGAAAATGTGTTTCATTTGTGATACGTTCTTTCTGAATGACCAAATTCTTAGCTTCTGTATGTTCGTTTTATAAAGCATGAAGAAGAAAAAAGGAGAAATGTTCAACCCATCATAAATTATTATTATTATGAGATCCTTATTACATGTAGCTACAACATTGTCATGACAATAACTTAGGGTATGATTGTATCCCGTCAGTGTGAAAGAAAATTAAAAGTGGTTCATCCTTTTAAAAGTGGCACATGTGTTTATCCTTTTATATGAATGATTTTTAAGATAAATCCAATTTAAGATATATGAAGTATATTTTAGGTGTAAACATAAAGTCTTCTAACTTAGCTGTGCTAGGAGAGCTTGGTAGATTCACTTTATATTTTGCAGTTGTACTATCAATGTTGAAATATTGGTTTACAATAAAAAAATATGAAAGATGGTTTACTGTATGATACCTATATGTGTAACAAAAAAATACCAATATCATCTGAATACACGAGGCAGTCAATTCTGCGGCCATTAATATCAACAGCATCTGGGCTTTCATTAAATGCATTCGGTAAATCATTTATACAAATCTTGAAAAGGTTGGGACTCAAAACATCCCCTTGCTTTACTCCAAATTGAGAATGAAAATTAGGAGTAGGCACATTGTCTATTTTAACACATAGTTCACTTTTATTGTACATATCTCTCAGGATTGCATAGAAATTACCACCTATATTATGTTTTAATAACTTATATTTTAAACCAGCATGAATGACTTTGTCAAACGCTTTTTTGAAATCGACAAAGCAAGCATAAAGTTTCCCACCTTTCATACTGGTGTACTTATCCATTATAGTTTTTTAATACAAACATGTGATCAGATGTCCTACTTTTACTTGAAAAACCAATCAGCCATGGATTTATGATGTTATTTGTTTCTAAATATTTATCAAGCCTTTTGTTTAGTATTGAATTGAACAGTTTTCCAATACGCATATTAATTGCAATACCTCTGTAGTTTTCAGGTTTAGATGGATCTTCAGCTTTAAAAATTGGACAAATATATGCTGATGACCATCACCATTTTTTTGGATATATTCTTGAAGAAAATACAAGATTAAAAAGTTTTTGAAACAATGGAGCCAAAATACTAGCACCACTCTTAATATTTAATCTGGGAGGCCATCTTAACCAACTGCCTTTCCACATTTTAACTAACAAAAAGTATCTAACACCTCTTTGGAGGTAATCCAGTTCATTGAACGAGTGGCTAAATTCCATGTTTTTGAGTATTTTGTCAATTTCATTAGTTCTAGATTTATATTTATCTGGTATTTAAAGTAGGTATACCATACATTTGTATTTACTGTTTTTTCTGGACCCTCCTTTTTATTATCTTTGAGTGACTTGATTAAATTCCAGTATTCTGTTGGATTATTTTTCTTTAAGCCATCAAGACTGTCAAATATTTTTTGTTTAAATTTTCTCTTTTTTCGTGATTTATTTATTCTCTATAGTATTTGTAGTATGACCCCCTTACAATTGGATCAAAGGGAAATTTAGATAGGAGCTTCCCTTTAGAAATGAGTATCTCCCGTTTTGTTTTTAAGTCAGCATCAAAGAAGTTTTTATTTTTACGCTTTTTTTTTTGTTTAACAGACTTTTTAAAGACTATTGTTTTATTAGCAGCATTAGCTATTATTTCATGACATATATTAACAGCATTTTCAATACCCCCAGATGTGTTATCAAAACTTTTGTCGAGAAAATTTGTAATACTGTATTTTGCATCAGCGTGTGTTAGTGCATCACATAATTTTTTACTGGGCCAGCCTTGGTTGACCAAATGTATTTACCTGCGAATGTTGTTTCATTCTGATTCAGATTTTGTCTATCAACAGAATAACTTGCTAATATTCCAAATGCAAGTTTACAATGACAGTCTGACAGAGTAGAAATAAAATCAGAAACTTGAAGTTTAACAAGTCTTCTGACATGATAACGTAATCAACTGCACTGTTGGTACATGATAACTGTGTAACTGTCATTACTAAATAAAAAATATCACAAGTATGATATTTTGACCCCACTATTTGAAAATCAGGCGACAACACAGTATTTTTTAATTCTTTATTAAGTTCGTAGTAACATAGTACAATCCATTGTTTGTCACCTGTGTCAATGTCACGTCCACACTACGACTGTTGTTGTATTTAAATCTTTCGACCAATGAAATGGGACGTTACAAGTTGTTTGTTTGATCAAATGCAAAACTTGACTGCAGTTCAGTGTATCTAACCAACATCTAATCAGTAATCGAGCTGATGGACCATTGAAAATGTCATTTGTTTTTATCTGTTTATATTCTTTTTATATCAAAGTAACAAAATTAATATAACATAGAAACATTGCACAAATTAACTTTTTTATTTTTTTAATAACAATAACAAATTAATAAGCAACACATAACATTCAAATCAAAATTTAGTAATATACATGATATACAAAGATTATTAGGTTTGTAAAGAATTCGGAAAATGTTTTTTTTTCCAAAATGATAGACCTCAAATTAAACAGTGATATATTAAAGTAAATAATCAATTTAAAACTATTGTTTTCAAAAAGCAAGTAAAGAAGTTAGGGAAATTATGAAATCCCAATAAGGCAGTCAATTTACCATAAATGTAGTATTAATTGCAAGCTGACTTTAAAGATGCACCTCGTTAATGCAGAAATATATGTTCAATTTACTAGTAGCTATATAGTCTGTTTGGTTTATTTTTCTTTACAAGAAAGTATCTTAGATGAGTTTTTAAAGTATATTTTTGATTTTATTTTGCATTCAATATTTATAACGAGGCTCTCTTGCTTCGCTGCCAAACTAAAAACGAATCTGTTTCTGAATTTGTATCTTCTTTGGCAGAAGAACTGTTTGGAACAAAAGAAGAAATATGATTAGAGTTCACTGTCGAATTGTATATTTTGTCACGTGGTGACCGCCATTTGTAACAGGAAATGAACACACTGAAACAACTTTCTGAAATTCTGGCTGCTCTTGCGCATTTCCAACGACGGTAGAATTACCAGTAATGACGTCACCCTCTAAATGAACTGCATTTTGTGCTGCGGCAGCGGCCTGAAGTTCGTCCCTTCGTTCATCTTCTGCATTTAATGTTAAAAACCGTAACACCAAAAGGTTCATTGATGCTGAAATGACAGCTAAGCCAAATAAAATGAATATAACACTCAGAGCGACGTAATGCGGTTTTTCTTGTAACATATTATTCTTTTGAAGGGCCACATAATCACCGAAACCAATTGTAGTCAATGTTATGAAACAGTAGTATAATGAATTAATGTATCGCCATCCTTCAAAATGTGAAAACATCAGGGCGCCTGCAGTTATAATAACAGTTGATAAATTCGTGGTAATAAATATCAAGTCTGTTTGTGAAACTTCGGTGTTTTTCATTCGGAAACATTTCTTAATCTGTTTAAGTAAGTATGTTACGAATGTATTTAACCGTTCACCAACGTTCTGAAACATTATCATACACAATGGAATCCCAACCAATGCATACGTCATACAAAATAACTTTCCCCATACTGTTTTAGGAGTGCTATGACCGTAACCTACAATATGAAAAAGACAAATATCTTAAATGAAGAAAAATTTTATAAGTTTAAAATAAAACACAACAGGATTGCTGCAATATAACAAACAAACATAATTTGACATAAATGTAAACATTAACGAGAGAAATTTATGTATTACTGAAAATTATTACACCGGGGTTTTCGATATCACAAACTAGGCAAAACATTTACTAAATTTTATCATCGGTATAAGGACATCATTCGTAAATATAGCTCAACATGCAGACTTCTTATACGTTCAGGTATTTCACATCCAATTTTTTATGGAAATGTTCTTTATAAAGCACAAAAATGTCAGTATTCACCTCTGAAGCTAACAAAAACTTTAAATAGACTTATTAAGAAGGGATATAGTTACGATACTGTTGTCAGGTCATTAAAGATTGCTAATTTTGGCGTTAATATTGATTCACTTATAGGGTCTTTGCATCGGCACTAAACACATTTATTTAAAAACCAGTTGTTGGCATGACACGGGTTATGTTCTTCTCATATATGTTATGATGGTATGATACTAAACCCCTAACGGGAAGGATTGTGCCTGATATTCATATGATGAAGACATAATCTTTCAATCAGTATAATTGAAGTCTGGAGCTGGCATGTCAGTTAACTGCTAGTAGTCTGTCGTTATTTATGTATTATTGTCATTTTGTTTATTTTCTTTGGTTACATCTTCTGACATCAGACTCGGACTTCTCTTGAACTGAATTTTAATGTGCGTATTGTTATGCGTTTACTTTTCTACATTGGCTAGAGGTATAGGGGGAGGGTTGAGATCTCATAAACATGTTTAACCCCGCCGCATTTTTGCGCCTGTCCCAAGTCAGGAGCCTCTAGCCTTTGTTAGTCTTGTATTATTTTTAATTTTAGTTTCTTGTGTACAATTTGGAGTTTAGTATGGCGTTCATTATCACTGAACTAGTATATATATTTGTTTAGGGGCCAGCTGAAGGACGCCTCCGGGTGCGGGAATTTCTCGCTGCATTGAAGACCTGTTGGTGACCTTCTGCTGTTGTCTGTTCTATGGTCGGGTTGTTGTCTCTTTGACACATTCCCCATTTCCATTCTCAATTTTAAAACAAGAATGTAACAGTGACAAATAGAATTAAAATCATCATATCCAGAATAGAGATAAAGAAATAAATATAGCCTGCCTCTTTTATACTTATTCATATGCTACATCTGAGATAGATTTATAATTTATGTACTAGTATATAGATCAAAACATTATACAGTTGTTGCACAAATATTATCGGTTCAAGTTTCATAAGTTCAGATGAAATTATTCGATAATCTCCCATTGTACGTTTTGCTTACAGAGTTAGAAGTGTAATTTTCATTATGTAATGTGTCGATATATTTTTAGGGGACAAAAGTTCAAAGTATCAAAGTATTTGAAATATTTGAGTGTACGGGGGGAATATTTGCTTTTCCTTTCTGTTGCGACTTTTTTTGTTTCCATGGGCATTTCTGACTTGAAGCCGGTATTATTAATCATTCTTATAAGTTTTAATTCTGAGTAACATCTTAACAGCTGTATTTAACTTCCGGTAACTTTGTGAAGGTCATTAACAAATCCTAAAACGCCATCTAGGGACGAAATCCAAAAGTACAAAAATCCAGACGCTATATTCATAATGCGTCTGGGTGATCGAGACTAGATGTTGAATGGAGGTGCGCGTGCTAGCGTGCGCATCCGAAAGAAAATTTTCGGAACTCAACTTACAATACCGCGAAAATTTAAAAAACTACTCAATTATTATACTGAATACATTGTACATCGATGATATTTTTAGATCGTTTATATATGTTAAATATTAATCGGTCAAAATAATGAAAATAAATATATCGAAAAATTTCTCTTATATATTTAAATGAAAGAAAGCAACTTAAAAATCGATTTGATCTAAAAATATAAATAACAAAATATATCATATTCATATAGATATACATATGATTAAAAAAGTATGAACAGGTTTTGAGATCTCCCCAAAAAATTGAGAATCATCAAACACAAATTACTGAATAATGGTTTTGAATTGGTTTATTTAAAGATAATTAAAAAATAAACACAACTTGAAAAAAATTAAATGGAAAAAGCTGTGTTATTTGTGATGTCTTCTGACCCCCTGTTCTTGCACAAAACAACAGTCCGGTCTCCTCCCTTTTTTGTGGGAAAAATTTGGTTGATTATAAAGGGATCATGGAAGCATGACAGCAGGAAGCCTCCTCTGAGCTCATGCTTATGGCAGTCAGTGGACCCCCTTATAAGTATTTTGAAAAGTTCTGGATTAGCCACTGATTATCCAATCGTTTATAATACTGAACTGCCCCTTGTCCGATCTGCTCATCAAATATATCTGTACACCTCAATTTTGACAATTAGATTTTTCTGTCGTGAATGACAGACGTTAACCCAACGTTGTTGTTTAAACGTTGATTTTAACGACGTAAATTCAACGTTGAAACAACGTTGTAAAGTCAACGTTGAATACCATGACGTTAGATCAACGTTTAAATTAGGTTGACCAACGTCACGACCAAATTTCAACCAAATTTCAACGTTGTTACAACGTCGAGTGCCCACAGGGTACAGAGCCATGTCATATGTAACAAAGAAACATAAAAAGGCATATAGACAAAGCATATAAACAAAAACGGAGGACAAGAATACAAACATTTACCATAGTACAATAACACAGTGACGGGATGTATAAGTGATTTGTAGTATATTATATCTACCTCCACGGGGAAATAGTAACTTCCATTGCTCTGCGTTAATAATATGCTTCTTTTTCAAGTCATTCAGTTTTTTATGTTCCTTTTTAATTGAAGCAGATAAGCAGGAAGGGTGAAATTCTTTATCAAATAGGACACGCACAGCCCTCGGAGAAATACCAGTCAGTAATAAATGCATTCTCAAATAATTCTCCTCTTCCTCTGAAACATGTGATACATGTAAAACATTGCCTGTTGTCATTTTGCTTATATTCTCGTAAAATCGTAAGCAGTATCTTAAAACGTATTATTAAAAAAGTCCTGTTGTTGTCAGTCTATTCAACCAGTTATCGATAAAAAGTATATTCTCTATCACCTATTTCAAATTTCAGCAAAGTGTGATGTCTACAGTTGCCTTCATTGCTGTTAGTAGTTTCACATTATTCTACTACTGAGAACTGCATTCTTTTCTGTCCAGTAATTCAAGATTTACTGGTCCAGAGATATACCGTCTTTATTGTTTGATTGTGCGTCACTTTTTATTTATTCTGAATTATTTTATTGTCATCCTTGCTGTCTGAGGTTTCTAGAATTTGATTAAATTCTTGACTGCCTTCCTTGACAATGTTAGTGTTGATGGATTCTCGTGCATGTCTCCCTTGATTATTGTAACATTTCGAGTATAGATATGAACTGTCGTGCTGTCGGGTTCACATATTATGTGATGATTAGATCCGCAGTTTGTGCAGTCAGTATTTCAACAGTAAGTCCATGTCTATAATTGTCTTGTGTACTATTTGCCGATGGTAGATTTAATTTTCACTTATATTCTGATATACCTGTAAGTAAAATTGAATTTCAGTTTTAATAGGTTTAATGGATTTAGCGATCCTGATGTTTGAAAACAAAAAAGCGAATAAAACAATTGTCTGTGCAGGCCAATGACTTAAATTAATATGTTATTTTATTGTTCTGATTACAAGTTTAGTTACCTATTTGACAGTTTCTATTTATCCATAAAAATAATTTTAAACAAAAGATAGAAGTGTTAAAGATATTATCACGTATGGATAATAACTCCTGTTTAGACTAATGGTTATATTTTTTGAATGCTGATCAAGTTTTCTATCAAAATGTCTTGTACAGATTGAACTCATAAACAATGAAGAAGAAATATTTAGAATCGATATAGCGTTGTTAGAAGATCATCCAATCATAAATCAATTGAAGTTTCAATACACTTTAACATGTTGTTTAACTTGTAATTTTGTTTTAAATGGTGACAACTACATGTCATATTCAAGATTCTGACCACGTTGTCAGTGAGATAAAAGAGGCGCAGGATCCCTTTTTATAGTTTTAGATAACCTTACATACACATTTTCTTCATATATTGTCTATAAAAAGCCATCATACTCATTTTAGGGAAAATGGCGACCAAGATTTATTTTTATTGATCCATTGTTGTTTGCTCAACGTCCAGTGGTAAATATGTAATGCATTTACAGGATGAAAACAAATTAGCAATTAATATCAAAGAGACAGGACCGGTAATAGAAGGTAAACCGGGAGGAAAGGAGGGAAAGATAACCGTTCTCAATTTTTCCTTCATTTTCTGTAAATGACGTACATAAACAAAGACACCAATCTAAATTGTAGCGTTGAGTAAAATTGACCGTCCGTAACAATAATGAAATTGAGAATTGAAAGTGGGAATGTGTCAAAGAGACAACAACCCGACCAAATTGCAGAAAACAGCCGATGGCCACTTATGAGTCATCAATAGAAGGGTTACTCCTCCGATACGCGTTTATCTTCAAACAAATGTACATGTTTACAACCAAATGTTAGTAAGAAATTTTACAGATATACCACCACTGTTTCTGATTCATAAATGCAAGTGTATGAGATTAACAAATAATAAAATGGTCCGATTATACACCGAATTATGGAGAACATTTTGTAGTATTTCTCCCGTATCCCTACAAGAGAGAGTATTATTGATTATTTTTGCATTACCTGTCATTTAAAATGCAACATTTGATATGGTAAATATGACTCCTTATGATGACCTTTTTGCAACTTTCAATACTAGATGGTTGCTGTCACATTAAAGTATACCCTTGACAACCTTCCTAGTTATGGTGGCATTTTTAATATATTCTACGGTATATGAAAATATGTTGTTCAGTGCACAAGGAAACGAAGTTTGTATAGAGATAGCTGTAACTCCATTTATTTTCTGCAATACAAGTTTTGTTATTTTTTTTTTGTAGCCTATTTTCTTTGACATCCATTTAATCTTGACTGAGATCGTTTATAGGATGGTTGCATAGCAAACGAATGCTTTGGCATTTAGAGTGAGATGAATTGTCCAGTGTAATAATATTTCATTATTTCATTTATTAACATTCTTTTAAATCTATTCATTTAAACACAAATACTATGATATGTGTGATTAAGCAATCTATAGAAATTTAATCAGTGGGCTATTTTTGTTCCTATAAAACTCACAAAGCTATAAAGATAAACATATATAACTAAACACAAACTAGTTTTTATCATTTATTTTGAAATTGTTTGTATGACTGCTTATTCATCTTTTAAAATAACTGTGTAAGTATTTATGAATTCAATTCAATTTAAATATTTATTGTCGTATACACTCTAAACAATAAGTTTGTGACAAACTATATGAATGCAAACATACACAAAAGACATTTTAAAAACAAAACCATAGGAAACCATACCCTATAAAATAATATACAAGTAAAATAGCAAAACAATCAATCAAGAATCCCCTGTCCTCAGTTCTAATGCATGTTTTAGAAATGGTTAATGCATGATACATTTGAAAATATGTTTATTTAGCTATACTTGAATAAATATGTTTGATATATTTCGCAAAAGAGAGAAAGAGTACATTGAATTAATCTTATTTATAAAGAAATAGCAAAATATAAACTATTTATTAAAACAATTATTTCTTGTTTACTTTCCTGTCAACTATATCTCCTTACTCACCTGAAACTGTATAATTTGTTTTCCGCGGTTACGATAATCATTATTGCAGACAAGTAACATGGTTATATTAGCAACGACTAAATATTTGTGTTTGAATATGGTACATTCGATCTTATACGCAGATATTGGGTTATCAAATGCCATACATACTCGTCTTTTAATTGATCTTTTCATTGTAAAAAGGAGGCATTTAAAGGTAAACTTAACAATTTAAAATTCAATATAATACTTGAATGCCAATCACTACATGCGATGATGCGTTTCAAAATTTTTAAGTATTCATAAACTTCAGGTATAGAATAAAATTTAAATTGACAAAACATTTTCCTTGTTTAAATCCTCATTCACATTTATCTTTATAGAACGACATTGTTTCATTATTGAAAGGTGTTTAGATATTCGTCACAGGATGATACAAATAGATATATATGGACCATCTTGTTCAATAAATACATGATTTATATTTTCATATGTTTATATAGATCATCAATTATGAGGCTTCCATTCCATATATCTTTTGTACTTACTTGTCTGTCGAAAATATCCCTTTTGTACTTTGTCTTATACGCTGTAATCGGGTACATAACCTCGTTTTATCTGAACATGTAAACATCATATTCTAATGCAATAATTTTGTATCAATGGTTCTGATTGGATGACAGGTAGCGTAAAATTCTTTATCTCCTTGTCTGTAACTGATAAAGCCGACATTTTGAATTCCGGGATGTATTCACATGTAATATCTCAAATAATAACATGAATAAGCAAAACAACTCACATTCTGCACCTAGAAATCTTCTTTATCAATCTTCATTACGTTCTGAGGCGGTCAAGAAGCCTGATATTGTACGGGGTTTACGTTTGACGTCAAATGCATACCTAGTTTAGGGGCCAAACATCATTTATTGAAAATTGTACACTGAAATAGTGACTAAAATTGAGGTATGTATTTATTTTGCATTATAATAGAGATAACTGTATTGTATTTGAAGCTTTGCGGACGTCCATTGGTAGTTTTACTGTCACAAATATCCGTTACCCCGTCTCTGCTATGCGTCGCCAGGTAAACTAAATTTGCTAAAATAAAACTACAGATAAGCGTCCACAAATTTTCAAATACAATACAGTTATCTCTCAAATTAAAATTATAAAAGACTTTATATATGTGTATAAACATAGTACATCCAGTTATTATAGGTAATACACACTCGTTTATTAATTGATCTTTTCATTGAAGAACTGAGGCCTTTAAACGTAATATTTAACACCTAGTAATTTGATCAATTGTCAAAAGATCTAATCAGATTATTGTAAGCATTTTTAAAATGTATTTTAAAGTCAAATAAACCGAGTTTCTTGTAGTTATGATTTTCAAAATATTATGGAATCAATGCAATTCGTTAAAATATACTTAACCAAGTACATGTAAGTCCTCTGTGCACATTCTTTACATATATTACTATAGTATTAATTAATGGGTGTTTCCATAATGACTGTTACATACATGTATGTCCAATGTCTGTTATAATGGTCGAGGTAACACCAATGGACATCACGAGGCCATTAATACTAACCGAGGACAAATAACAGGGTCAATTTGAAAACACCAATTTCTTAACACTTGTATTAACCAAATCAGTTTTTTTTTGTGGAGAATTGTATACATTTAATTATACTAAATGGTATATCGAAAAAAACATTTCAAAGTGATGCAATAACATGTAAATATAAATATAGTTTTATTGATGTCCTATTCAAAGCTATTTATGGCATACAAAATACAAGATTTAGTTTTAGATTCTCAACTCAAAATTAAATAAATTGATACACATCATGAAATGCATTATGTGACTATTAACTTAATAACTGGGTTAAATAAGATAAGTCAGAAATCTTTGGAACTTTCAACATCTTGATGTATCTTTTCCCAAGAAATGGATTTCAATTGATAACAATTGAAAATCCGTAATAGCCCTGATTATTTCTAATGGCCCTGTTGTTTTCATAATGGCTCTGTTCTGTTTTTTTTTATTATGATCCTGTTTCTTCATAAAAGCCCTATTTATCCACAATGGCACCGTATTGATGCCCTATGAGTCTGCAATGGATAAGTTTTGCTCTTATTAATATACATTATTAAGAGGCTGTTTTCTACATAATACACTAAACTTGTGAATAAACAACAAACACATATTATAGACAGTTAATACTTCATGCCGTGATTGTTGGTCGCAAGCTAATAAACTTTTAAGTGTTGCCAAAGTGAACCGGATCGTGACATTGATAAAAAAAAACACAAAATCACGGAGAATGACCAAAATATTTGTTAATGAGTGAATCGATAGAGCGAGATGATTTTTATTATATGTTTCCTGTGTTCCTATTTGTTTTAGTATATAATACAATAACGTTCATACATGTATAAGAGCTGTTAACTGATTTGGTGTATTTGATTAGTTCTTTAAGATTCAATTATTACTATTTACGATCCAGTGCATGTTTGTTTCATCGCTGGTTTCCCTCGCAAGTATGCCTGCGGTGGACGAATACTTAACAAGGGGTCTCATAGTTCATGTCACTGTATACGGAAAAAAGGCAAATTAGGGTACAGGAAGGTTTTGATAACATAAATGATTTGATTCAACAAGAAAATTTACGTACGTTTGTTTATAGAAATTTGGCCATTCAAGTAAATACAACTATATTCAACATTTGGTTTAAATTTGCAGTATATTATGACTCAAATCATAAAACATTTTGTTGTATAGATACAGCAGCCAACACTTTGAATTATATCAACAAAAAGCCTTCAAATGGCCCCAGATTCGACGTTATAATACCATATGTAACAATATTTTTATAATTTGGAATATGCAAATTTTGATACACAAGACATATTTGTTTTTTGCTGTTCGTTGACAGCTTTAAAAAGTTAACATTTTACTTGTTTTAACAAAATTGCCTGTGTGTTTGCATTTGAAAGGTTTGTATCCTTTGACCAAAATCAATCTGTTATAGAAAGATATACCCATCCTAAAACAATAATGTGGTCCTTGTACATTGTATGAGGTCAATATCGTTTGACGCAAAAACAAAATAAGTCAATATTTTGATTTTCAACAATTCAGTGTACGATTATGAAGCCATAACGGCATTACATTTTTTCTAATGAATCAGAGCTTGTTGCATTAGTTTTTGTCCAATAATTTTTACATATTTTTCTTTGCATTTTAATGTTCTTACATTATATAACATGCCAAAGGTAAATTTCACAAGATTTTAGGTCAATATGGAACCGTCTTGGACCGTTGTCTTTTATGGAAAACGAAACCAATTGTTATTAGTTAAAGTATGGTAAGTGGTGAACTGTTTTCACTGAGAAAATTAATAATTTCAAAGCTATCTGGGTCAATACCCTTCACGAGGCTCCCAAATTTCTTATGACAAAAGTGTTATGCAATGATATTGCACAATAGCAATTTTAAACAAGTGACCTAGATTAGTCGTTTTTGCTAATGATGATCATAGAATTGATATGCTAAAACTAAGGATTTATTGAAATATGCAGAAAATTGATTTTCCATAGAATGTTTTGTGTGAAAAGATGGAGTTTGTACCTCGAGAAAAACGCATAACTAAGGGATTTTCGGGGTACACCAAATTATGGGAAAATCACCGTACGTACCCCGAAAATGTTTCCACTTAATTATTTGAAAACGTCTCAGGTTCCAAGAAGTCATCATATATATCCAATATTCATTATCAACTACCTGTGATGAATAACCAATCTACAACAATCCACTTGACGGTTATCATTTAAAAGAACTTAACAGTTTTACGCAAACTTCATATTTTACATGTGAGGTCCTTTTACAGCATATCATAGGATATGGGGTTTTCACATTTTTGAGAGCCGTACAGTCGCCTAAAATTGCTTACATCCACTTCATTTGAACTTTGGTTGATAGTTTTCTAAGTGACAATCATACAAAATATTCTTGTATATATTAGGAAGAAAATAAAACAGGAAACGTCACAGATGATGCACGTGCTTTCTGTATTCGTTTCCTTTGCTTATAGATGCACATGAAAATATGACAGGCAATCAGATTATATTTGTTGATTGCAAAAGTTTTGTGTGCATTATGTTTTAGTATTTATTTAATCACATAACCTTTAAAAAGACTATAATTTGAGGAATTGGAATGATTCGATTTGTGTTAAAACAGTTAACATTTATTATCAATCCCAATTATCTTGAAACCAAGTCTATAGCAGAGATAATTACGGTTACCTTAATACATACTAAATTAATAATGCAGTTGTAAACTTAACTTTTTGACAAAGTAGTTAATATCAGTTTTCGAATTGCGAACTTCTCATTCTGTCTTGCATCATTTAAGTAGGTTTTAATCTCCCCGTTTTCACCGTATACAAGGACTTATTTTTGGTAACACGGTATGTTGAGGTCAACGGCTCACATACAAGAGTTTGTTTAAGTTAGTCTTATACAAAATAAAGAGGTATGGTTTATAATGTTTTTTTCCTCTGTAAAACCTATATATTGATTTTTGTACTTTCCTACAAAACTAGCATTGTGGGTAATTTTAAATGATGAATCTGAAGTTTATTGTGAAATCATTCAAGCACATTATCAAATTGAGATTAAAATGAAGTACTGAGAAACACGACGTCTTGAACTACTCTTGAGAAGAATATGATTTTCCTATGGAAGACTTGTGTTCCCATTGCTTTTGATGAGTTGTCCTGCCTTAAAGGATCATTTGCATTTTTTTTTGTAGTGTTAAGATATGGATAGCAGTAGATGCCCATTCTGTTGACACATTTGTATTCGTTCTTTTTTATTTCATTTGTTAAAGTCTGTTATTGTATTAGCTACCATAATAATCAGGATGTCATTTGTCCCGATACAGCTTCGAAGTTAGTTTCACTACATGCGGGGGAAATCGGTGAATAAGGTTACGAAAAGACAATTAGTTAATAGCAGGAAAATTTCTGAAGATTTAAATAACATTAAATGATTTTCTCTCACAAGAAAGTCCACGATCAATTGGTTTATAGTTTAACTCCACTATTCAAGTATATAACAAGTAATAAACTTTAAACAAAATGTTTAAGATAAGAAATGGAACAAAACAAAACAATAGAAATACAAATAAAAAAAGTATAAGACAAAAAGAAACACAACTTAATTTAAAACACAATTCCTGAAATATTGTTATGACTTTCACAAGAGAAAACATGGACGAACAGATGGAAACCCGTACACGCATTTCCTTTGGAGTTGCAATGTAATAAAGCGTACTTAATACTAACGGTTTGCATTATCTTACATTTATGCAAATAGAAAACCAGATTTAGTCCTCTCATATGAAGGACAATTACGATTTGATAAATGCATGTAATTGTAATTGTAATTTAATGCATGGTTTTGTCAAAGTAATTGTAATGTAATGCATGACATTGCAATGTAATTCGCCCCATGTCTGTTACAAAAACAGGTTGCCGGGATGAAACTTGAAACTTGAATGTCCAAAGAATAAGCAAGTCCAAACCTTGTATGTGTAGTCGTTGAACTCTAGGTTCCAACGTAAAGTTAAAATGTCCCTATTTCAAGAAGAATAAACTCACGAAAACACGAAAAATTCACTAAATTCGCGTTCATTGTTTTGATTTTGATCGCCTGACAACTTTACGGAAATATCAGAGTGATTATAAACAAGGACTCTGTGACGGGCAACTTATAATATCCGTGTTTTAAAGATTTTAATGATATCAAGCCAGTCCAGTTCAAACTATTGTCACGTGGTACAATTCTCATTTACATATTATGAATATTAATTAGCAAAAGTACTACTAATTTCTGGCTATGAATTGATTCCGGAAAACTAAGTCATATATAAAAATTTAAAAACAAAGAGAGAAAGAAAAACAAAAAATATGTATGTGTAATCACAATAGTAGGGACTCTGTGGGAACGTCACGTCAATAAACTCATATCTGCCGTCACGTAATGCATAATTGGTGTTATCGACGTTGGTAAAAATTACAAAAATAAACTTTTTCATTCGATGCAAAAAGTTATTCTTGGAGCGTTGTCCGTGCAATAACTTGAAAACGCTTTGAAAAAAAAGTTTTCAAATTTAAATATGTTGTTTCCTGTGACTAAGTGAAGGTCAAAATTATATTGCACGATTTTTGATTTTATTGTTGTTGAGTTGTAGACCTTTAAGTAGCAAAAAGTGATACTTAGTTGTTGTCCGTGCAATATAATTAAAAACGCTTTGACGAAATTTTTTTCCAACTTTAGAGACGTTGTTTCCCGTGACTAAATGAAGGTCAAGTTCGAATTTCACGATGTTTGCTTTTATCGGTTGATAATTTCTAAACGTTTAAGTAGCGTAAAGAGATACTTTGAGTATTGTCTATGCGATAAATGGAAAAGGCCTATATAAAAATTTGTGATACTTTGAATGTTGTTTGATTTTCACGTTTGTAACTTTGATTAATTTTTACCTAGCTATAAAACCAGGTTTAATGCACCATTTCCTACATGAACAAATGCCTGAAAAAAGTCAGAAATATTACAGTTGTTTGGTGTATTTGAGTTTTTGATTTTGCCATTTGATAACGTACTTTCAGTTTTGAATTTTCCTCAGTGTTTGGTACTTTTGTAAATTTACTTATTCAACTTTGAACTTTGAAACAAATACCGGGATATGCCATTCAAAAGACTTTCCTTGAATTTAAATTTTTATCTCACCCTAATTTATATATATGACTTATCAGACAATTTTCAAAGGTGAGTAATTTTGTGGATCTATAATAATTTGTACAACCAAAGCCTTTATTCAGCTATATAAAAAAATAAGGAATAGTCATTTTAAGACCTCTACCACAGTGTTCGAATATCACGACTGACCTCTTTACTTTAACTGGTTTTCCTTTCCATAAACAAATAAAGAAATAAAAAAAAAGTTCTGGATTTTCTTTTGAACCGCTTCCGAGGGGAAGGAAGGACAGTCAAAGCTTGAACCAATATTGGAAGTGCTAAAGCTTTTATAACTATAATCAAACCAATATATGTTTGATCTCTGCAATCCTAAGTATTTAACATTGACTTAATACTGCTTATCTTAGCAGTATAATTGCACTTATCCACGCTGGCAAGGTAGATCCAAAGAACCTCCGAGAAATTCTAAACAAGCACGTTGTTCCATGTTACCTTTTTTAATCCAATTTTGTTTTGTTTTCAGGCCATGTAATCGCCTAAAAAAAACAGAAAATCTGATAGGTGTTACCATTCCTGAATAGATATATATTTTGCTACTTATGTACGGTTAGAATAATAAAAAACAAACAAATCATCATTTAAGGGTAGGCACTCCTATAAGGATAAAATTAAGAATGGAAACGGGGAATGTGTCAAAGGGACAACAACCCGACGAAAGAGTAAAAAATTAAAAAAACAAACAAACAAAACATCTTTTAAGGTTGAGCACTCCTTCAAATATAAAATTGAGAATGGAAACGGGGAAAGCTTTTTTTATATTTTGCCTTGCTGATAATTTTTGCTATTTACGTGTCTAGCTAACTTTTATAGTTTCCAAGTAATAGGCAAAAACGCAATCAGTAAAAGTCGCCATTAAGAAGTATACCTCAAATAAGGAGTTGTCTGATGATTTCGGCCTTTTGACGTATTTGTAGATCTTGTCTGTTATAGTTTTAGTCTTTAAAATTTTTAAGATAACAAGATAAGAGGCAGAACACTAAAAATGGATAAACATCGTCGTGAGAAACCCAACAAACATACTAGTTTAATGTGACAATCATTGGGATCCAGCAGCGAATAAATGTGTAAAAATACAACACAACTGACTAAAACATTTGAACAAACATACTAATGATTATAACATAGGTTTTAATATAGTATAAGATATTAGACAAACATGAAAGAAAATTGATTCCTAACTTCGATATAGATTTCGGTTAAGGCTTCCTTTAATAAAAACAAAACAAAAAGTTTTTATTTAGCAATATATGAAAAAGCAATACATATCTAAATTAATTAGAATAATTCAAAATGTTCAAGGAAATTAATGTTTCTGCATAGAGCAGTTTTTGGCGTTTGTGGATATACCCATAACTTATTATATAAATGCATACTGTGTTATTAAACTTGATAAAGATAATTCTTATGCGTTAGTACCTCTTAGTGATCGAATCACTAGACCAGTTAAGAACATATTTATGTCCTGAGGTTTATAAAAGAAGTCCTAGTGTAAGATCTACAGATAATCATTCCTTGTCTCTCTACATCTTTCATAAATTCAATATTGGCTCATTGTTTCTCTCAAAAACTATAAAAAAAAATAACAAGGATTTTATAACATTTTCAACAAATGGCTTATTTAACTATATCGTGCATATGTAATACAATTGTGAATAGAAAAGTAAGGGTTAGTGGGCAAAATTTGTAATTGCCCAACATGGATAAAACCACAGTATTTCAAATAACTTACAAAAAGTCAAAAACTGGAGTTTATCCACATAACTGATCCGCGATAAAAGTCCTACATCCTTTTATCCAGTGCAATATTGAGTCTATGCTTCTTTTTTTTAAATTTTTGTCCGATTAGTTTGAATACATATAACAAGAGTGCACACACTGAAATGTCTCGCCTTCTTTACTAACCATTGATTTTATGTTGATAGTTCTAAATACAAAGCTTTATTACAAGTAACACATAAATTTAACATGATCCAAGAAAATGAGGTCAAGGTCAGATAAACCAAACGAGAAATACATGTACACCTTACAATCATTCAATAAACTATCTATTGCTTATTGTTTCTACGAAACAGTCTTAAACAAGAAAACTTAACATTGACCAATGAACCATGAAAATGAGGTCAAGGTCAGATGAACCATGCCAGACAGACATGTACACCTTACAATCAATTTAGGCATTAAATATATAGTTGACCTATTGCTTATAGTATCTAAGAAACAATCTTAACCATGAAAACTTAACATTAACCAATGAACCATGAAAATGAGGTCAAGGTCAGATGATACCTGCCAGACAGACATATACACCTTACAATCCTTCCATACATCAAATATAGTTGATCTATTGCTTATAGTTGAAGAAAAACAGACCAAAACACAAAAACGTAACACTGAGAAATGAATCGTGAAAATGAGGTCAAGGTCAAATAAAACCTGTGAGACTGACATGTACATCATAAAATATTTCCATACACCATTTATAGTTGACCTATTGCATATAGTATTAGAAAAAAGACCAAAACTCGAAAACTTAACTTTGACCACTGAACCATGAAAATGAGGTCAAGGTCAAATGACACCTACCATTTGGACATGTACACCTTACAATCATTCCATATACCAAATATAGTAGACCTACTGCTTATAGTATCTGACATATGGACTTGACCACGAAAACTTAACCTTGTTCACTGATCCATGAAATGAGGTCGAGGTCAAATGAAAATTGTCTGACGGGCATGAGGACCTTGCAAGGTACGCACATACTAAATATAGTTATCCTATTACTCATAAGAAGAAAGAAATTAACATTACAAAAAATGTTGACTTTTTTCCAAGTAGTCACTGAACCATGAAAATGAGGTCAAGGACAATGGACATATGACAGACGGAAACTTTGTAACATAAGGCATCTATATAAAAAGTATGAAGCATCCAGGTCTTCTAGCTTCTAAAATATGAAGCTTTTAAGAAATTAGCTAACGCCGCCGCTGCCACTGCCGCCGGATCACTATCCCTATGTCGAGCTTTCTGCGACAAAAGTCGCAGGCTCGACAATTATGATATATTACCAACACATTCCCTCTAATCTGGGAGACTGGAACTTCACAATATAAAATTAAGATGTTGTGATATATGAAGACTTTTATACAAAACCGACTAAAGGTTGTAGATGTAAGCAATAATAGGTCAACGTACGGTCTTAAATAATTGATTAGCCCATAATGTATAGTAAGTATAGTAAACTATATAAGGCTTGGACAAGACGAAATGTGATACAATTCAAACTGGAAAACCAACGACAAAATCTTTAAAGAAACAACAAATTAACAAAATACAAATATGACAGACATGAACCAATGACAATTGATTGACAGGCACCTGATTGGGACGGGCACATAAAGAATGTGGCCTTGTTAAACATGTTTGTTGCGCTCCATCCTCGCACAACCATACGACAGTGATGTAACAAAACAACAAAACAACAATCTATACAAATTCGGTACCAAAAACCAAACACAACAAACATAAAAACAAAAGACACTATGTACCGATCTAAGAATACTCGCAGTAACTGTAAGCTAGGTCAATACTCACTACCTCCAACAAAAAAACTAAGTTATCAAGACTTAAATATTAATCTGGACTCATCTAACTAATTTAGGATAAGGATGTCACAAACAGTCTGAGCAAAAGAACATTTTGCAATGATAGAATATATGTAAATAGTATCGACATCATCAGAAGTATTCATAACCGTATAGTACAACATATTAATTCAATTTGGTCAAAAACAAAGCCAATATCAATAAACTGTTATCACAGAGATATGTCTCGCCTTTTTGTAATTTTGATAATGCAAATGTTGAAATTAAAATAGCAATACTTTAACATGTAAGTTATACAAATATTCAAAGTCAATGAACCATGACTGAAGGTACATGGCTAAACAATCTCCATGGAATGAGATGTGCCAATGCTAATACAACTGCATACCAAATACCATTGACTTATTATAAGTCGTTCCCTTCAAACAAACCTAAACACAAACATTAACTTGTAAACTATGTAAAAGTTTAAAAGTCAATGAACCATGATCAGGGGTGGGGCTATATAATCTCCATGGAAACGATACTTGCAAATGCCAATAAATTTGCATACCAAATATCATTGACTTAACATTACCAGTTCATCTTAAACTGATCTAATCACAAACTAATACATGAAAATTAAGCAAAAGTTTCAAAGTAAATAGACCATGACTGAGGGGGCGGGGCCAAATATTCTCCATGGAAATGAGATGTGCTAATGCTTATACAACTGAACACCAAGTAACATTGGCCTACCACTAATGGTTCCCCTTGAACTGACCTAATCACAAACTAATACATGTTAACTTAGCAAAATTTTCAAAGTCTATAGACCATGACTAAGGGGGTGGAGCCAATAATCTCCATGGAAATGAGATATGCCAATGCTTATACAACTGCATACCAAATATTATTGACCTTCCACTAGTGGTTCCCCATAAATTGACCTAATCACAAACTAATACATGTAAACTATGAAAAGTTTCAAAGTCAATAGACCTTGACTGAGGGGGCGGGGCCAAATAATCTCCATGGTAATGAGATGTGCCAATGCTTATACAACTGCATACCAAATATCATTGACCTACCACTAGTGGTTCCCCATAAATTGACCTAATCACAAACTAATACATGTAAACTATGAAAAGTTTCAAAGTCAACAGACCTTGACTGAGGGGGCGGGGCCAAATAATCTCCAAGGTAATGAGATGTGCCAATGCTAATACAACTGCATACCAAATATCATTGACCTACCACTAGTGGTTCACCATGAACTAGACCTAATCACAAACTAAAACATTGTTGACACCATCGCCGTCGCCGTCGCCGACGTCGGAATCAGCATACCTATGTCTCACTTTTTGACTCTGTCAAGGCGAGACAAAAATAATCTAAAGATTTAACTACTGTGTTGAATTAATGACGTTTAAGAATAAGTTCAAGGGGTTAATAGGTCTAGATAGATCGTTTATAGATGCATGAATGAGCTCTTTTAATAACATCAATGTTACATTTATGGTGTAATATTCAGTTTTTCATTAACATTCTACATGTACAGTCAAACTTACAAACCCAATATTTATATCATAGATGTAAATGTTGAGTAAATGTGTAAAATTTCGACCTCATCTATCTCTAATAGTAGCACATGAAGGTATATTTTTTATTACATATTTGAATTGATGAGGTGAAAATTAGCTTGTATGCAAATTTTCCTCCAAAAATCACTGTGGGATCAAAACTGTATCGTATGCCCTTAAGGAGTCATAAGTCTGGAAATAAAAACTTAAAAATCTTTAGAATCAAAAGGGGGTTTCTCTTCATGGATATAACAAGTGTTTCCATTTCAACAAACTTGAGCTATGATGAGTTTGGTTGTACTTGTTGAAATTTTATTGATTAAAGCTCTTTAGCTCTGGTAAAAAATTTGAAATAATTCTTTTAGTACATATTATTCTGTAAATATTTTGTCAACATTCCTAACTGTATACCATAATACACCATGGTTTGATTGGTGCATAAAAAATACATGTACTATTACAAAATCAGAAGAACCATATATTTTTCTTGACTATGCTGAACTCATAACTGGACCCTTGCCAAAATCTGTTCATTGCATATTGTTTAGTCTTACAAAGCTTTCAATTAATACATTTCTATCACTTTCATTGAGAATATTAAATGGACGAGAATAGTATATAATAGCTTTATCTGCATCTTCCAGTTCCTTATTTGCGGCTAATTTTATATATTGTTGTCTTGAAATTTCCAGTACAGTAACAAATACCTGAAAATAAAACAACAAATTTTAAATATATACTAGACATCATTGAGATGGGAGCCATCTCTGTGGGCCCGCTGTAAATAACAGGTCACTATTTGACTATTAAAGATGTTAGTGGTTGAATCTGTTAGAGCAGGTTACATGTGCTATTAAACATTAAATTGACTATAAAGGGCAATAACTCCTGAAGGTGTCAATTGACAATTTTGGTCATGATGACTTATTTGTAGATCTTACTTTGCTGAACATTATTGCTGTTTACAGTTTATCTCTATCTATAATAATATTCAAGATAATAACCAAAAACTACAAAATTTCCTTAAAATTACCAATTCAGGGGCAGCAACCCAACAATGGGTTGTCTGATTCGTCTGAAAATTTCAGGGCAAATAGATCTTCACCTGATGAACATTTTTGCCGTCAGATTTGCTCTAAATGCTTTAGTTTCAGAGATATAAGCCAAAAACGGCATTTTACCCACTATGTTCTATTTTTAGCCATGTCGGCCATGTTGGTTGGCAGGCGGGGTCATCGGACATATTTTTTAAACTAATTTCCTGTCGATATGCACATCTACATAGTATGTCCTTATTATATACAAAGTTTCATGAAATTCTATTGTGTGGTTTCAGAGGAGTTATGATGACAAACTGTTGCAGTAGTATATTTAGGCCAAAATTCTAAGTTCAAAGGGGCATAACTCCTAGAAAAAAAAATTGAATCGTAATTTCCTGCCATTTGGTTGTGGCAAAGTTAATTTAGAGTGCAGAAACGGCAAATTCAGCAAAAAACGGACATAATTTGAGAACGGTGAAAGTGACGCCATCCAAATTCGAACTTGATCTGTGTTGGGTGGTAATAAGCATTATATTTAAGTTTCATAACATTTGGTTGAGGCAAACTAAAGTTAGAGAATGGAAACCAATTCTGGGACATACGGACTGACGTACAGACGGACAAGGGTAAACCTTAATGCCCGTGCCACTCGGGGGGGGGGGGGGCATAAAAAACCAATGAACAAACAGTCAAAAAGCCATTATTGGCAAATGAGACAATCAAACAAGACCGGTGGTGAGATCTTCATATATTGAAAAAGTGTTGGAATCCTCAAATAGCTGACTTTGATATCAATGTGCACAAATACAGTTTTGTATTTACTAAAAATTTAGTAGCTGATTGACCTCACTTTTGTTAAATAAAATTCATTTAAGGCTAGGGCAAATTCCACGTGAAGTTGATGGTATATGTATGAGATGATGTTTTATACTGTTTTCAAGTCTTTAACACATCTATAATTTTATTATTTGCCATACATTTTGAATTCTCTCTGGATTATGTTGTCTTAAAATCTGGAGTGCTAACATAAGGCAGCATAATGGCTGCCTAAAAGTTAATATACAAGTCACATTATCTGATTGTCTAATCCTATAAAATTTTGATTCATTACAATTCCTGACATGTAAAAGTAAGCTAATGCTGATCAATACCATTGAGTAACACAAACAAAATGATTGCATATCTGACATGGCATTTCAGGGTAGCTGAGATAAAATCATAGTACTTACCATAGTGCCTTTAACAATCATCCCTGGCATTTTATATTGATCTGTATCACAGTCCTTTGTTACAAATTTGTGGAGATCTAACAAGAGTCCCCCTGCATGCTGTCCTAAAACTGCCCTATTCAGTAACAGTTCTATTTTGGGTGCATTTTTACTTGTATCTGAACTTCTTGACCCTGAAGAAAATGAACTAGTGCTTTTGCATGCTTCTCCATCAGAATCAGATGAATCCAAATCGCTTTGATGTCTACTTTTCTTTACCTGTGCAGATTATAAAGAAAAAAAAAGAACTAAATTTTAGTGGTGTCAGGACCAAGAGTGGGAGAGACATTTAAGGTCAAGGTACAGTAAATGGGCTATGTCACAAATTTTGGTAAAATTTTGCATACATTATTGGCTCGTTGACCTTTAATTGAAAATAGAATAATTATGTATTTGTCTCTTTTATTTTCCGAAATATTACTGATTGAATTCTTTCAAAATAGGCGAATATTTGTATAGAAGTTTTTCACTACCAACAGTGAACTAGGTAACAGATCAGTTAATGAACCAAAAACAAAGTTGGTGACCATATTAGTTTTTCATCATCAAAACAGAAATTTATGTATCAACAACATACATGACATATTATGTTTTAAGAAAAATCTATGGACTTGAAATTGGAGATTTGATGATTTCAAGATGTAAGAACGTTTTTCACCAATTTATGTGCTTTCTATACAAATGTTCATCTATTTTGAAAGAATTCAATCAGTAATATTTCAGGAAAAAAAAGAGATAAATGCATTATTTTTCCAATTTTCAGTTAAAGTTCAACAAGCCAAAGTTGTATGCAAAATTTTACCAAAATCTGTGACATAGCCCATTTACTGTACCTTGCAATTGACCTTAATATTTTTTCCTTTTTCACAGACAATGTCAGAAGACAAGTTTTTGAATAACATTTAGAAGTTAAATATTCATTTAAATTGCACATCTATAACTGACAATTATAAGTGTTCAATTTACAGTAGCAGCAGTGTTGTTGCAAAAGTTTCAATGTCAATAGACCATGACTGATGAGGCAGGGCCAAACTATCTGAATGGAAATACTGATACTAATAGATTATCATCGGTCATCTTCACAAGATTTATTTTCTTGCTTGAGCCGGCATGGCGAATGCGAGAAAAGCAATCGAGTGAAGATGACCTTATAATGATAATCTTTTTATCGCTATTTTGACTATGAGGTCGTTGATGTTTACATTGACAACGGCACGTGCGCCCTTAGTTTTTAGCGATAATTTCCCATCTCACTCTACTGTGCTGAGAAGGAAATTATCAGTCAGCAGTATGTCCTTATTATCTACAAAGTTTCATCAAGTGTGGTTTCAGAGGAGTTGAGTTGACAAACTGATGCAGTAGTATATTAAGGCCAAAATTCTAAGTTCAAAGAGGCATAACTCCAAGAAAAAAAATTGAATCATAATTTCCTGTCGATATGCACATCTACATAGTATGTCCTTATTATCTACAAAGTTTCATGAAATTCGGTTGTGTGGTTTCAGAGGAGTTGCGATGACAAGAACAGGACTGACGGAGGGACTGGTGGACAGGTCAAAAACATTATACCCTCGGAACTTTGTTGCGTGGGGTATAATAAAAATACAGAAAAAAATAATTTTGCTCTTGATACTGTCTTTTGATCATAAAAAATTCGTAAGGGTTTCGCGGAACCCAGTGTCTCGCCTAATTTTGCTGTTAATCGCAGGCTCAACAAAAATGAGGAAAAAAATCAATAAAAATATTCCTTTAGATACTATCTTTTGATTGTAAGAAGCTTCTGTCAAAGTTTGGTATAAATCCAGGATAGTTTATGAATCTAATAAATGTTTTAAAAACTTTAACTGCAGAATGTTAACTGGAAGAAAAACTAAGTCCATTTATAAGTAATATACGGATAAACAGGTACAAATGTTAACAAAATTTCCTTCTAGATATTAGCTTTTGATCATAAACAAGCTTCTGTCCAAATTTGGTACAAATCCAGGATAGTTTAAGAAAGTTATTAAAATTTTAAAAACTTTAACCACAGAGTGAATGTATTGTTTCCTGGCAAAAAAACTAAGTCCATTTATAAGTAAAATACGGAAAAAATGAAATTTTGTTTTTAACAAATTACCTTCTGGATACTATCTTATGATCATAAACAAGCTTCTGTCCACGTTTGGTACAAATCCAGGATAGTTTAAGAAAGTTATTAAAATTTTAAAAACTTTAACAACAGAGTGAATGTATTGTTTCCTTGCAGAAAAACTAAGTCCATTTATAAGTAAAATACGGAGAAAATGAAATTTTGTTTTTAACAAATTTACTTCTGGATACTATCTTATGATCATAAACAAGCTTCTGTCCAAGTTTGGTACAAATCCAGGATAGTTTAAGAAAGTTATTAAAATTTTAAAAACTTTAACCACAGAGTGAATGTATTGTTTCCTGGCAGAAAAACTAAGTCCATTTAAAAGTAAAATACAGAAAAAATGATTTTTTTTTTTTTTAAAATTTACTTCTGGGTACTATCTTATGATCATAAACAAGCTTCTGTCCAAGTTTGGTACAAATCCAGGATAGTTTAAGAAAGTTATTAAAATTTCAAAAACTTTAACCACAGAGTGAATATTTGTGGACGCCGCCGACGACAACGACGACGACGACGACGACGCCGACGGAATGTAGGATCGCTATGTCTCGCTTTTTCGACTAAAGTCGAAGGCTCGACAAAAAGCATTTGTCCAAGTTTCATAAAATTCCATGAAGGTTTGACAAAGTTATTGATGTCTAAAACGAGAGTGCACACGCTGAAATGTCTCGCCTTCTTTACTATAGTATAATCATTGATATTATGTTGATAGTCCTAAATATAAAGCTTTATTACAACTGTCACATAAACTTAACATTAACCAAATAAACTAAACATTGACCAATGAACCATGAAAATAAGGTCAAGGTCAGATGGACCATGCTAGGCAGGCATGTACACAGCTAACAATTCTTCCATACAACAAATAAAGTTGACCTATTGCTTATAGTTTAAGAAAAACAGACCAAAACACAAAAACTTAACACTGAGCAATGAACCTTGAAAATGAGGTCAAGGTAAAATAAAACCTGCGTGACTGACATATAGATCATAAAATATTTCCATACACTAAATATAGTTGAACTTATAATTGCATATAGTATAAGAAAAAAAGACCAAAACTCAAAAACTTAACTTTGACCACTGAACCATGAAAATGAGGTCAAGGTCAGATGACATCTGCCAGCTAGACATGTACACCTTACAATCATTCCATACACCAAATACAGTAGACCTATTGCATACAATATAAGAAAAACAGACCAAAACACAAAAACTTAAATATAACCACTGAACCATGAAAATGAGGTCAATTAAGGTCAGATGACACCTGCCAGTTGGACATGTACACCTTACAGTCCTTCCATACACCGAATATACTAGACCTATTGCTTATAGTATCTGAGATATGGACTTGACCACCAAAACTTAACCTTGTTCACTGATCCATGAAATGAGGTCAAGGTCAAGTGAAAACTGTCTGACGGGCATGAGGACCTTGCAAGGTACGCAACTACCAAATAAAGTTATCCTATTACTTATAGTAAGAGAGAATTTAACATTACAAAAAATCTTAACTTTTTTTCAAGTAGTCACTGAACCATGAAAATGAGGTCAAGGACATTGGACATTTGACTGACGGAAACTTCGTAACATGAGGCATCCATATACAAAGTATGAAGCATCCAGATCTTCCACCTTCTAAATATAAAGCTTTTAAGAAGTTAGCTAACGCCGCCGCCGCCGCCGGATCACTATCCCTATGTCGAGCTTTCTGCGACAAAAGTCGCAGGCTCGACAAAAACTGTAACCACAGACTGAACCTAAATGTTGACGACGCCGACACCGATGATACTGGAGTGTAAGATTGCCATGTCTTACTTCAGCAACAATATGTTGCAGCTCGACATTAAAACATCTACTATTTTCAGTCAGGGGTATTACTTAAACAGGTGACTTCAGTATCACCTATTTAAGCAGTGATCTGGAAGGATTTTTTCTCTATGGGCCTAGGGCCCCCCAAAAATAAATTCAATGGGCCATTTTTAGAATTAATGGGCCATGTTGTCAAATGAGAGGGCCATTCGTTTACAATAAAAAAAAAATAAAAAAAGTGTATATTTCACTGTACTTACAAGTATGGTTCTAATTAATATCATGGATATTGTTCCTGTGATTTTGTAATTTCGATTTCAATGAGTATACAATAAATTCTTCCATACCGGGCAATATTTACGATAACCTTTATTTACAATGTTAAAACTTGTACTGTTCCCTTGTTCATGTTCATGTTTTTTTTACATTAAATTTGGGTCTTCGTCGATACCATACTTATTCCAGACGTTCCGTATTAGAGGACGTTTCTGGCATTTCCTCTGCACTTGTATTATTATTACTTCATCAAGATGACAAGAATAGTAGAGAGCAACGTTAATTGATAGGACACAACAACAATTCGCTGAAGGCATGTTTACAAAATGTCAAAACGAGCCAAAGACCAAAAAAATTGACAAGGACAGTTAAGCCCCTTTTATGGAGACAAATACTATACTATTCATAAAAAAGCTTTTGGATTTTTCAATCGAAATAATAGCAAGCTTACTTAAAAGATTATAATTAGAGAAGAATTCTCGCCTGTACTAGCCAATTTTCACAAATTTAAAGTTGTTTATAAAAAATTATATCATGAATGATGGTTAATTACGTTTTTTGGGTAATCAGTCATACCGCATGTTGCTATTATTACCATAGGAAAACACCCCAGACGTCCCAACAATATATAGGTGCTCCTATCATTGGAGTAAACACTACACAGTTGTGTACTCACACATGGCGGCACGAAATACGATCGGAAATCCATTTGACGATATCTCAACGTTTCAAAACGAAGTGAAAAATATCATGCGCCACGCGGGCTCTTACATTTGTCACTTTATGCGCCATTTCTGTTCAAGCGCAATTGGCGCAAGGCGCACGTCCTTCCCAATCTCTGTTTAAGTCAAAATGTCATTTGAAAATTTTAAAAAATAACAAAATTTGACACAGATTCTCTAAAATCACTTATGTAAGTAATTTTATAAGTAGAAATTTAAACACTTAAGGGAGCTACCATTTGATTTTTATGGGGGGCTAGGATGAAATTTGAAAAAAATAGGCAGGACAGGAGTTTTGAGTAAAAAAAAAAAAGGCAGGATGAGATTATTTGCAAAAAAAAAAGGCAGGATGACAATTTATGTAAAAAAAAAAGGTCGGATAAACTAAAAAAAAAAAGGCAGGACCGAAAAGAGTGAAAAATAAATAGGCAGGACCGAATAGAGGGGAAAATAAAAAGGCAGGACAAAATTTTTCATCCTAGCCCCCCCATAAAAATCAAATGGTAGCTCCCTAAGTAAGTGATAATATTATTTTCTTGATACTTTCCCTCAAGCTTTATCTTTCACTGTCTTTTTGTGGGTTAAAAAATAAAGATTCGATTGAAAAAACAATTATATACATGTAGAAATGCTCTTTTGTTCAATTTGCCTGTCAGTTTTTACAGTTTATTTGAATTAAGCATAAACTGGAATAATTTTTAAATTAGGATAAAACCTTGAGGTTAATCTAAAAATAAAGAAGTCACTTCAGGTAACTTCGAATTGTTGACATCTGTCCTAATGATAGAGTAGTTATAAATGAATATTTAATTATAAGAAAATTCCCAAGGGTGCTATTTAAAATGTTTGCGCACCAGGGATTGGGTAATCGTAATCTGTAATCGTAATTAATTGTAATTGATTACATGTTTCCCAGTAATCTACAGTAATCTGTAATCGAAGACATTTTCGATTACATGTAATCGTAATTTAATCGATTACAGAAAAAATTAGGATGCAATCATCGATTACTTTTGATTACTTTTAGTGACATAGTTTGATGAAATTAAACCTACATGTATTTTAAATGAAAATATATATGCATTCATCACTTTATAGTACAGATAAAATAGAAAGTATTTAGACTTCAGAGCTTATCAAATGCCTTATTTGTATCTATTGTCTCAAGCTGCATTATGATCAACCAGAACTCCTATCAATTTTACTGTATATCCAGCTTTTTAAACAATTGACTTACTGTCTTCAATGCTTGTCAATTATTTAAAGACCTTTTATTTTGAAATAAGTAAATAGATAAAAATAAGAAATGAGTCTTATGTTAAGTTCTGTACTACTTTGACATTGAAGTGTAATTTTCAATAAGATTTGGAATTTTAGCTAAACTAGATACACAGTGGATTCGTTATAATATTATGATATAAAAATCAGAAAGTACACAACGTACCAATTGATTTGCATTGAAATTCTTGTTCAGAAATAGATACATGTATCCCATATTGACACTAAAATATATCTTGTTACACCCCAGTTCTATTGTTATACTTCATAGTTTCTATTTCTGAAACAAGTGTAAATTGAATAGATCTATTGTTACGTATTACAATGGATTTTGACCACAGGGTGTGACGAGCGGGGTTTCTGGAAACCCCTGCTTCTACATCCCGCAAACAAAGTCCATTGTTATTCGTAACAATAGAAATTGATTATGAACATAAGAAATTACTAATAGTGTTCACTACAAATTGTTTCATGATATTAAAAAAACACATTTAGGAAATTCCAATAAGCATTTATATGGAATACAAAAATAATCCTGTAAATACTTTTTTGCTTGAAGGTAATTTTTTTATCCCAGTCATATGTCTCTATTCTAAAGCATTGATCTTTTAAAAAATTGGGATTCTAACTCCCGGACACCCTCCCCCGGTTACCCAGTGCCCGATCCGGGGTGGGGGGTTCCGCGGGATCAGCCCCTGATTGCCCCCCCCCCCCCCCCCAAAAAAAATATTAAATATTGTATGTTGAGCGTGTCTGGTAGTCGGGTTTCTAATGCAGACACACCTATTCCTTAGTATGTTCGAATATGAATGTTTGATTATTCTCGAGATGAGGGGGAGGGGGGGCGTTTGTTTTTGATAAAATCGTAAGATATATAATACATTTATGATTACCTTTATTAGACTGATACAGGTAAGTACTTTGGGTTATAATATTGCCTTTATCTTTAGTCTCTTCTACCAAATCCAACGCTTGCCACAAAATGTCGTCCGTCTTATACCCGTCCATATTGACAACTGTATACCAGGAGCATGATGTATTTTTTTTGTTTGTAATAAGAATACACGAAACAGTCAACCTTGACCTGCTGATCCATATTAGCACATGGATTTAACGGGAATATGCAAAACAACTTTGACATTTGTAAAATATACTCACTTGTCAAAGTTTGAACGAAGATAACCAAAGAAAGGTTACTAGTGGGGTTTCATGTTATAAAAAAAATATTTTAATAAATCATGGTTTGATATTATCAATAAATATGCTATCGTTTGTTTTTTTTTTCATTTAATAATCAATGTTAACAAATATAGGGTTTAGAATGGGGTGTAAGTTAGTTATACACCTCAGGATAGGGTGTGTCTGGATAAGAAACCCCTCCGGCCTCCGGCCGACGGGGTTTCTTATCCAGACACACCTATCCCTCGGTGTATAACTATTACTTAAATATCATGATTTTGAATAGAGTATAGAAAAATTCCAACAAATTCCTGTGTATACTAATCAGATGATCAAGGACTTCTAATTAATAAGATGTTTTGATTTCAATTATGTCTAATTAAGAGGAGATTGACATTATATTTCCCCAGGTTATGAAATGTACTCCATTGGCAGTTTTATAACCTGTAATTAGGGAGATTATCCAAACAAAATAATTAAATCATGCATGTATTAGTTACAAATATAATAAATTTACATCTTTGAAATTAGCTGAACTAGTTAATTATTCTTCTTTTTACATTTTAATTGTAATATATACTATATCAAATATAGTTAAAAATTAATAAATACAAAATACCTAACTTAAGTCATTATGATAGCAAAACTTGAAAAATATAGAGACATGTGGAAAATAAACTAGACTATAAAGAAGTGACTGAAGCCATGTGGTGTCATTGCAAGAACTTTATTACATCTCACTCAAGAATTTTTGAATATTTCAAATCCTCAGTGAGAGCTTCTATCTAGAAACAAACTGTCAACTTAAACTTTGAAAACAATGCTTTCAATGAAGTTTTGATCAAGTTATAAATTTCCCCTATACATAACAAAATGTTTGTGTTTAACTTACTTTATTATTTTTTTGTAATTTTATAGCATGTAATCGAAAAGTAATCCAATTACTTTTGATAAAGTAATTGATTGCAATCGATTACATACAAAAATCAGAGTAATCGATTATTAATCGAATACACAAAAATCCCTCAAGTAATCGATTATTAATCGATTACATTTGTCAGTAATCGTGCCCATCCCTGTTGCGCACTAGCACTAACTTATAATTACTGGCCTTGCTCACTCCTGAAATTAATAAATAACAGAAAGGGATAATTGATCTATGCATGGAAGTATTATATTGACAGGAACTACTACGACCAGAATTCAAAAGGTTCATCTGCAATGCCCCGTGCCATTTAATGACATGTTAATTTACTTGAAACATGGCACGTTATTTACACATCAGCGTGTCGCATACGGAAACAAATAAAGAAATCGGAAGTTGTCATAAATTCTAAGATAACCGCTGATAGATTGATGGATGTGTGCGAGAAATCATTAAAAATTCTAGAAAAACACTTTGACGATGGAGAAGTGTACCATATCTGTTGAATAAATGCACCATGTTTATTGATCTACTTTTCGGTAGAAATTGCACTATGAATATATCGCGTGATTGATTACTGTTTATTTAACGCGTACGTCCAGTGGCATACATTTCATATGTAAGAATTATAAGTCTTCGCTCTAAATCCAGGGTGGGATAATTATAATAATGAACTTGAACCTAAATATAAATCCTTAATATGTGCATGTGACATGTTGTTCCCCTCTCTCTCCCCCCCCCCCCCCCACCCCCCCCCCCCCCCCCAACCCTAAAATCTACAAAATTTTGGTTAATAAAATATTGATCAGTACAATAAGCATGATAAGAATGTTTCCCCTGAGCCTGTGGTTGAAAGTATTTTAAGCTTGATATACTGTAAATAATATATACTAGTATCATTTGGACAGAATGGTTAAAATATTATATTGGACAGAGATGGTTTAACCATTCTATAACATTTATATGTCTTCCTTTTTATTCAAATTAATAAATACGGGTCAAATAATAAGTCATAATTGGTACATTCATACATGTATACAAATAGAAATACTGACCCCGGCTTATATTACCGGACCGGCAAAAGTCTGTTCAAATACGAGTATCTGAGCAGTTTTGAATTTCACATTTGGAAAAAATTAAAACGCACGTTACACATATATAAATATGCACATAACCATGTGCGTCTCCTATTTTTACTGTTTTTGTTATTATAATTTCTCTGTGTTATTTAGCACTTGCTCGATTAATTTTTCGTATTTTCGACTGAAAATGTCTACTTTCAGGCCTCACCCTGCCCCTTAACTATATATATTACTCGATTCTTCACAGTGTCCTTTTCTATCATGAAGATTATCGGGACTCGGCCGCTACTTACCCCCTGAAAAAATAAAATGTTGTCACTCACTATTTGGTTTAATATAAAGTTGTTTATGGCTAAAGGTCAACTGACGCGATTGAAATAAGCAAAAGGCGTTTTCCGACAGGTATTAGTGTTAACCTGTCTCGATAAAACCATGTGATCGATAAAAAGTATCTCTGGTCAGATTATGACGGCGGCATCGCAGATAGTCACAAAAGGAAATTAAAGATAGCGTACTAATTACACAGTTTCCATATCTTTTCTACAGCGCTCCCTGGGTTATAAATAAGTGCTAATAAATCGTTGTAGTTCCTATCAATATAATACTTCCATGATCTATGTCATGTATGTAAGCAAATTATAAAAAAAATTTGTCATTTAGCATGTTTAGTGAAAAATTCATGAAATCTGTATTTGAAGATGAAAGGAAACATCAAAATCACTTAAATAGGTGATTACTGAAATTTAAAAATCACTAAAATAAGTGGTAATAAAATCTGGGTGTGAAGTAAACAAGAGTGCACACGCTGAAATGTCTCGCCTGTTTTACTAACCATGATTGGTTTTATGTTGATAGTCCTAAAGATAAATTTTTACTACAAGTATCACATAAACTTAAAATTATCAATGATCCATGAAAATGAGGTCAAGGTCATATAAACCAAGGCAGACATACATGTACACCTTACAATCATTCCATGCATCAAATACAGTTGACCTTATTGCTTATAATATCTAAGAAGCAGACTTAAACAGGAAAATTTAACCTAACCAATGAACCATGAAAATGAGGTCAAGGTTAGATGAACCCTGCCAGACAGACATGTACACCTTACAATCATTCCATACACCAAACATAGTTGACCTATTGCTTATAGTATACAAGAAAAAGACCAAACCATGAAAACTTAACACTGACCAATGAACCATGAAAATGAGGTCAAGGACAAATGACACCTACCAGTCAGACATGTACACCTTACAATCATTCCATACACCAAATATAGTTGACCTATTGCTTATAGTATTAGAATAACAGACCAAACAAAAAAACTTAACATTGACCAATGAAACATGAAAACGAGGTCAAGGACAAATGACAGCTGCCAAACAGACATGTACACCTTACAATTATTCCATACACCAAATATAGTTGACCTATGGCTTATAGTATTAGAAAAACAGACCAAAACACAAAAACTTAACATTGACCAATGAACCGTGAAAATGAGGTCAAGATCAGATGAAACCTACCAGACTGACATATATGCATGTATCCCTTACAATCATTCCATACACCACATATAGCTGACCTACTGCTTGTAGTATCTGAGAAACGGACCTAATCACGTAACTTTAACCTTGATCACTGATCCATGAAATGAGGCTGAGGTCAGGTGAACCCTGTGTGATGGACATGTAGAGTCACGTTGCAAGGAACCCATATACCAAATATAGTTATCCTATTACTCATAATAAGTGAAAAATTTACATAACAAAAAAACTATAATTTTTTTTCAAGCAGTTGCTGAACCATGAAAATGAGGTCAAGGACATTAGACATATAACAGACAGAAACTTCGTAACATAAGGTATCTGCATACTAAGTATGAAGCATCCAGGTCTTCTACCTTCTGAAATATAAAGCTTTATACAAATAGTTTACCCCGCCGCCAGATAGTAATGCGTATGTCTCACTTTCGTCGCAGGCGAGACAACGACACTACATCAATTATAAAAGAAATGAACAGCTTAAATATAACACCTTTTTCGTTTATAATTGCAAAAGTTAATGTTGTCTCCACATCTCCTCATTCTGGGTTGCATGTTTGGGTTTTGTTATTAGGTTATTTAAAACAAAATTGTCAAAAGTGAATACAACAGATAACATAAGGCACAGGATTTTTTGGTGCAGTGTATCCTGTATAAATTAGCCAGCTAAAAGTCAACTAAAAGATAGCATGAATGAACCCAATGATAAATCTATACCAATTTTCTGCAATTTTTCTGAGCTTTAATTCTTTCTTACTCAGGTTTTCTTCAAGGCTACATTTTTTTCTTATCAAAATATTGTTGATATATAGTCATCAGTTACAAAAGCTCACTAGACCAGCTGATTCAGTGATACATGTACCTCGGGTTGAATAATTCCAGTCAATTATACAAACTATCTACATTACATATAAAGTTGCTATAGATTTTGTCAGAAAAACACATAGATTACCTCTACAACAGACACAACTCTCTTACGATCTATTGAAGATTTTGTAAATACTCCATATTTAAATAAACGAATATCTGGTTGGGAAATAACTTTGTCTAGACCTCCTAAATTTTTCCATGTTGACTGATCTGATTTGAAAATGCCTAATCTGAAATAAATTTAACATTGATTTCATTTCTGTCATACTTTCATTTATTTAAGTCTAGAAACATACAGCACTTTAATAAATAAAGAAGATATGAAAAGATTAAGTTGGATTGAACATCCAACAAACATGATCATGATAATCGAATACATTTGTATGTGATCATCTTACTCTTTAAATCGTTTCTCAAAGGACAGACAAGGTGACTCTAGTATGTGCATTCCTTGAGTGGGGAAATAAACAAGAGGCTCCTAAGAGCCTGAATCGCTCAAATTTTCAATTTTGATATTCTTACATATAATTTTATCTTTATTGCAATCAGTTATGTTTGCTTATTTGTAAATCTTATTTAGTGACATTTGTATTGATGATATAGATCATTTTAAATCATTCTATAATCCTGGCATCTGTGTTAGTGTCTAAATTGTCGGAACTGGGCATTTTGGCATAGAAGTTAAATAGTTCACTTCATAATGATTGATTGATTGATTGGTTGGTTTTTAATGCCACTTTCAGCACTATTGACCATTGGGGAGGAAGCTGGAGTGCCTGGATAGAACCACTGACCTTCTGCAGGAAAACTGACAATCATTGTCAATTAAAATTGGAGTCGAGCTCACCTGCCACATGCGGGGTTCGAACTCACAACCTCAGTGTTGACAGGCTAGTGATACAGAACTACTTAGACCACTCGGCCACCGAGGCCCCTACTTCAATATGAACATGTGTACTAAAAAATGCTTCAAAACAGTGTCTCTATTTTTTTATATAAGGTCCCGTTTAAAAAAAATAAATTTTGAATATTAGAACAATAATACAGGTAGATCCAGTCATTTTTCCGTAATAGGGCATTATATTAGAAATCTGAGACATGGTTTTGAGCTTGTATTCTGTGCAAATTTATGCAAAATAAAAGAACAGAGTTCCAATGTCCCCTGTGTTGCACATATTTTATATGTCCAAGGGCAACAACTAATAAATTTTTTTTATAAATATCTTAGAGAAATGTAGGCTTGAAAGCACTTACAATGCAATTCTCCGTATAATTAATATTTCCATGATTTTTTAATTTGTCCAAGACATTGCTGATATGAACCTTTGATATAAGTTTGATAAAAAACTGGCAAGAATCGTCACGTGATAGCGCTTACAATGAAATTTTCAATATAATCAATATTGACAAGGGGCATAGCTCTTTAAAAATAATTGATCGGCACTGATATTCGAACTTGTCCTTAACATTTCTGATATAAACCTTTGAAATGAGTTCAGTAAAAATCTGGTAAGAAATGTACACATGAGAGCGCATACAATACAATTGCCATATGATTATTTCCAAGGGGCATAACTCTTTTAAAAATAATTGAACAGCACTAATTTTCGAAACTGTTCGAGACATTACTAATATAAACCTCTAATATAAGTTTGATAAAAGTCTGGCAAGAATTGTACATGTACATGTGAGAGACCTTACAAGACCGTAAAGACAGATGCCCGGTATTTCTTTTTCCCCTGCAATGCGTCGCACGGGGGACAATAATACTACATGGTTGCTGCAAAACTGAAAGTGCTAATTACGAAATTTAGGAAGTTACAAAAAATATTCAAATTATCTACAAATATATGGCTCTTTTTTTATTTTTCTTTATTTGTTATCAGGTTATATGAGTAACAATATGCGTGTGTGTAAGCAGCAAGACCAAATGTTTTAATCAACATATAGGAACTAAGCTGTTAGACAATCAGTTCGTTCACTATTTTGACTGTAAAAATTGAATTAAATGACTTTCATTTAAAGTTGAGTGTACCTCTTTAGCAGGTGGATGGATAAATAAACATTCACACAGATTGACTGATGGATGAAAAAGGGTAAAACAGTACAGCAGCCCCTTTAAATAAAACAAATGTACAAAAAAAAAAACTTACTTGGCATTTAAACAACACAATTCTGCAAATGTACTAAACAGTGTGGTATAATGTCCTTCATAAGCATCCGAAATATTGTTACAAACTGTTAATGCATCCAGAAGGTCAGTGATAGAACACAGGAATTTATAGACTCTACCACGGATGTATCTGAAAATATCAAAAATGCCACTACAATAAAACTATTTTTATTAAATATTCATTAGTTCAACAAGTTCTACTTTTGCAAGCTGTCCTGAAACAAAATGGATTAAACCCACAAAAAACAGTTCCACCAGGAGCCAATGATACACCTGTCTTATGCATATTGAAATTGTAGCAAGAATAAAATCACGAAAAAAGAATATAGAGGAAGGCATTAACCATGTTTACTGGCATGACATTGCATGAGGATGTCCACGACCTTAAATCAACTCAGGAATGACAAATCAGAAAAACGTTGAAAAAAAAAGGAGTCTTATTCCACCAAATTAAAATGATTAATGATTAATCAAATATTCCAAACAAGTGTCATTAATTATATATAAACTTGAAATTGATAAAAACAGTCTCTTGATTTTGTATGACGTGTGGACAGATACAGCATTCTCCCCAGGGCATTTTAAAATCATGGTAATGTGATGCTATATTTCTTGAATGTGATGCTATCTGAAGTGATTTTCTTATAGACTGTGTTATGGATGTGATGCTATTTTTTTAGAAAAAAGATAGTATTTCAAATTTCCCTGTTTACCAGGATGCTATATGAAATATCTGGGGAGAACACTGAGATAGACTGACTGACAACAGTACACATGTATATAAATTAATTTATAAATGTCCCATCTACATGGTCCACAAGAAGAGGTAAAGTCTGTGATAGTGTTTATCTACAAATGTGTGTTATTTTTTAAGTTCCCTATCTTCCAGTAATTCAAGTTCAGTGCCAACTGACTTGAAATGTTAAGCCAGAGTCTGAAAAACACAGACTTCCTAATGCAATTTCTTTAGTACTTGTTCAAGTCATTTAAATCTTCACTACGTATGTTTCCACAACTCATTTAAACTTTGTATCAGTGATGTGTATTTGACACAATCAATCTAAAAATAGCAACGTGTACTGGCTAATAAAAAAAAAAATATCGAACATTGTAATTAACATACGAAAAAATTATGAAAAACCTCAATTATATTTGTTTTTTTCACCTATTTCTGATGAAATTTCTTTAGAAGACAATATTCACGTTGAGATATTTTAAATATTGGGGTTTTTATGATTACATGTAACTTAAATCTCGATGTTAAACCTCCAGTGTCATGGAGAAAAGGTTAAAACTTTATTACCATGGAAAGATATGTGGGAGCTGACTTCTATATCAATTTATCATTTAAACGGGGACACTAGATCATAAACGAGGTTGTAAATGTCCAGCATGTGATGTGTTGCCAATTATCAGTCGGTAGATTCAGAACACGTGTCATCACCTGTTGCGTTTTGTCACTTGTCACTTCTTGTTTACAAATTATGATCAATTATATCAATAATAAATATACACAGCCGATAATTTTTTCACGTATGGGAAGGCGTAGCGGTGCTATTCAAAGCATGGCGGCCGAAATTAATGCATAGCGGGACTGCTATTCTAAATTAGCCCAGGGAAAACACTGTATATATATATATGCATGTGAAGTTAAGCATATGTGTATGTGCATAATATAGGTACTCCTGGTTTCAAAATCTTAAATTGTTTGGAGGTTGGTCAAAACCCATTTTTCTATAATACAGTATGGAATCAAAATGAAATTTGTGGAACCGAATACATGTAGTAAATAAGGATCAACTACAAAATAAACACAGAATGGAAACCCTTTTTGTCTGTTCTAAAGTTAACAAGGTGAAAAACTCTCAAAATACGTGCAATTTGGGTACCCTTAAGCTTACGTTACATACTCTGTACATTCTCATTGTTATATTACAGCTTAATGTCTTTCAAGGTGCTGAAATAGTAATGGAGGTCTTTGACCACTGTCTGATTGACGAATGTCCAAATAATGAGTCTTCTCTTACTTCAGGAGTCCCTATATACTGTGTGAGTTAGGGTAAGGTTTTTGGGTTGGGACTAATGTTATGAATATGTTTGGGTTAGGACTAGTTTTAGGGTTGGATTAGTCTAGCTTTATATTGGTTTGGACCCCTAAAGATAAAGAAGGTCAAATAATGTTTGTTGGAATAATGATGTTTATCCCAGTAAATTTTGCGTGACTTCAAATCTATTACAACTGAAATAAACAAAGGATTTAAAAAAAATGAACCAGAGGTTGTAAATAAAACAAATTGTCATACTCTTCCTTTTCATTATCCAGATTTTCCAAACTTTCTTTTAATTTTGAGTCAACAATTAGCCTGTCCTGAGGTACATTTGCAATATACACCTCCGACAGTTCTCCAACTCCAACATTAATGTGAAGATATCTTTTTATAGATTCAATGTATTCTTTCTGCTCTTTTGATAGGTTTCCAACAAATCCAATTCTGTTCATTATATCCGAAGGGCTCCCACAAAAATTGTCATTGTAATATATTTGAAAAACATCTTCGACAGTCCGCCTCTCCCATTTCGATACCCACTTATAAGAAAATGGAAGCTGTGAGCTATATGATCGCTGTTTAAAAATTTCTGATTTCTCAACAAATTCTCTTTCGTCGATGTTAGTCAATGCTAGCTTTGTAATGTCACGAGAAAGATCTGGGAGAGAAGATGTCCTCGGAGGTCTAGCCATGTTGACATGTAACGACCCAGGGGAATATAAGTAAGGGGAAGGGAAACCAATGATAGTATGCTGGGAAGATCTTATTCTTAAAGAGTAACCTTGTACAATGATGATAATGTCAATTTTGTTCTACACATAAATATTGTTCATATTCATATAACATGATTTTCTTTTTATTATATATACATGTATATGCAGTAAAACTTGCATGTTCTATTTTTTCCATATAAAATTCAGGATGTCATAAATGAACAAAGATTTCATTGTAAACTTTTAATATTGTTCATTATTATTTGAATAGTTAAAAGTCATATATAAATTGAACTTAGTTTGTAATTAATATAGTTGATATCAAATAACGCAAGGATTGCCTTAATTTTATTCCCTTTATTTCAATAAGGTGGGGTGGGGATGGGGGGTCACTACTAACTAAGTTTATAAAAAAAAAAAAAAAAAATCAAAATCAAAAGTCAAGGACACAAACAACTGATTTAACTTGACGGACATTTAATTCTGATTCTTTAATTGGCATCTTATAAAAAGGTTTATCATTTTGCATATTTCTTTATCATATTGTTTATAAAAGATTTAAATACTTGGAAAGTGTTCTAAATAATTCTTTTTCATTTTTTGTGTAACTTTCTTTGATATTTAAAATAATACGAGAATAGAAGGGACTATGTCACCAAGAACAGTCACGTCATTGAAAATGTGCTTTCTTAATTTAGGGGGCCTTATGAATAAGGAGGGTAACAAAACAGATGATCCCCTTTTCTTAAACGAAATTGATAAATATGATTTGGCTTTTTTTGCTGAAACACCGTGACATCGGATATGAGTCCAATATTCATAGAATAGGTCCTTTTAATTGTTATAATGTATGTAGACCTAAAACTAGGGCAAACAATAGATTTTTTGGTGGGTTGGCAGTCTTAGTTAAAAAAAAATTCAAACCTTATGTAAAAATTCTCAAAAACACTTATACTGACATTATGTGGATAAAGTTAGAAAAGGATTTTTTCGGTTTTCAAAAAGACTTGTATATGTGTGTAGTGTATAACCCACCCTCAATGTCATCATATACCCAGGGACTCGACCGGGATATTATTGAATGTTTAGAACAGGAAACTGCAAAATATATGAAAATGGGTAATGTTTTACTGTGTGGTGATTTAAATGCAAGAATTGCTAATTCCTCTGATTATATTTTAAATGATGATCAATGTTATTTACCTCTTTTTAATAACTACCCCATTGATAAACAAATCTTAAAAAGACAAAGCAGTGATACAACAATTGATTCAAGGGGAAAAAGTCTTTTAGATTAGATCTCTGTATTCTGAACCAGTTAAGGATACTAAATGGTCGAGTCCTAGGGGATGTTTTTGGAAAGTACACATGTTATACGCCAAATGGCAGTAGTGTGGTTGACTATGTGATGGCATCGGATAGTATTCTGGATCAAATTTTATATTTTTATGTTCACAACTTCATACCTACTATTTCAGATTGTCATATTGTATACTGGAATGGGAAATGTCAAGTAAATTTACTGTTGATGATAATGATTGTAATATTAATATGTTTGATAAATTTCCAAACTTCATATGGTCAGATGAATCACCTACAAACTTTCAGACAGCTTTATTATTACCAGATATACAAACACAAATTGATACATTTAATAAAAGTATAATCAAAGAGTCTCAATCCTCTGTCGATGAGGCTGCAGCAGAATTATCACATATTTTCTTGTCTGCTGCTACTTATTCTCTAAAAAGAAATAAACTATGGAATAAGAAAATAAAGACAAAAAAAATGTTTTGATGGAGATTTGTACCATCTCCGAAACAAATTAATAAGTTACGGTAAAGTATATTCAAAATTTCCTTATGACCCAATAGTGAGAGGTCACTATTAATAATAAGCAATACTCTAAACTTAGAAAATTTAAGTATAAAGAATATAAAAAATCACTTGTTGAACAGTTACAGAATCTACATGATGATAATCCTAAATCTTATTGGAAGTTAATTAATGATTTAAAAAATAATGATAATAAGGATCATAGTTCTGCTGTGGCACCATCTGCGTGGGTTTCACATTTCAATGGATTATATCAAATACATGATTCATTCAAAGAAAGAGTGGCTAAGTTGGGAAAAAAAGCTAGATAATCTTGAAAAAAAATGTTTGTTTTAATAATCTTGATAAACTTATAACAGAGAAAGAAATTTCTTTTGCCATTTCTAAACTACATTGTAACAAATCACCAGGCTTGGATAACATTTCAAATAATATGATTAAACACAGTCAAAATGTTTTACTATCGTCTCTTTCGAAAATATTTAATTCTTGTCTGTCTCATGGTTTATACCCAAGAAATTGGACCGAAGGTTATATCACAGTATTACATAAGTCAGGAGACGTCACTGACCCAAATAATTATAGAGGACTAACCATCACTAATGCAATTGGTAAGCTTTTTAACAGTATACTTAATATAAGGTTGGATAGTTTTTTAGAAGAAAATAATGTAATTAATGATTGTCAAATAGGTTTCACAAGAAAGGCAAGAATATCTGACCATATGTTTGTTTTAAAATGTATTTTTGATAAATACTGTAATACTAAGGATGGGAGAGTGTTTGCTTGCTTTGTTGATTTTCCTAAAGCTTTTGATAAAGTAATACATACCGGAATTAGAATTAAGCTGTTAGAGATTGGGGTTAGTTCAAGGTTTTATAGCGTTATTAAGAATATGTATCTTGAAACTAGATCTTGTATAAAAATACATGATAGAATAACTGATTTCTTTCAAACCACGCTTGGTGTTAAACAAGGAGATAACTTGAGTCCTAACTTGTTTAAAATATTTATAAATAGCCTTCCAGATTATTTAACACAAACCAGAGATCCAATTATGCTGGATGGCAAACTCATTCATTGCCTTATGTATGCTGATGACATTGTAATTTTATCTAACTCAGCAGAAGGACTGCAAGAAAAATTAAATAAACTTCATGATTTTTGCAATGATTGGTGCTTAAATATAAATACCAAGAAAACTAAAGTGTTGATATTCAACAAGGCGGGCAGACATATCTCTCAGAAATTTATTTTCAACAAAGATGAGCTGGAGTGTGTATCCAATTATAAATATTTGGGTATCCAATTTAATGCATCATGTTCCTTTTTATATGCTCAGAATGATTTATACCAAAGAGCCTTAAAAGCGTACTTCAGATTATGTAATGATTTTTTAGTGCATAATCCTACTGTTAAAAATGCAATTCATGTTTTTGACCATACAATAAAGCCTATACTTTTATATGGGTGTGAAATTTGGGGATATTTTAATCCCTTCACTGCACGTTTAAAAAAAGAAAACATATCAGTGGATACAATTTACTCAAGGATACTTTGTGAAAAACTTCATATTAAACTCTGCAAATATATTTTAGGTGTTAATAGAAAAAGTACAAACTTTGCAGTTTTGTCTGAATTAGGACGTTTTCCACTGCACTATGACATAGTCAAACATGTTTTAGGATATTGGCATCGTTTAGAAAATATTGGCTCATCATTTCCCTTGTTAAAAGCTGCATATAATTGTTCTAAAAAGCTATTTGAAACAAAAAAGCCCTCTTGGTATGGATCAATTAATATTTTAAGGGAAAAAATGTCAGGCATAGAAAAGCATATTCCTGAAAAATATTCAACATTTAAATTACACTGTGGTCAGATTGTTAAGGGATACTATACTGCATTGTGGAAAAAAACAGCTAGATATACATAAAGATGGTAAACTACGAACTTATGTAACATTCAAGTGCAACGTCGGTTTTGAAAATTATTTGTCAATAATGCGACATTTTGAGCAAAGGAAATGTATTAGTAATACTAGATTAAGAATATCTGCTCACAAATTGCAAATTGAATCTGGTAGATACCAGGGTACTCTTCGACAAAACCTAATTTGTCTCAGGTGCACCTCAGGTGAGGTTGAGGATGAAGTTCATTTTATATTTAAATATGACACTCATTTATTAAAAAGAGAGGAATTGATGCAAAATATATTAAAATCATGTCCAAACTTTCAAAATTTAAATATTAATAACAAATTAATTTGGATAATGAATAATGAGGATCCCAATCTACTATTTGCATTTTATAAATATATAGAAGATACTAAGAACTGAAGGACAACATAATCTGCAATAACTAATTTCAATATAACTCTTTAATATGAATTTGGATACCCTGTTAAGCCTGCACAGATCATAAGAAGAATTTCAAATTCTCTGGCACCGTCCCTTGATGATCCTTATTGGCTGGACACAGAATCTATAATCTTAAAAATATGTTTTTAAAATATATTTTAAATAATTTAGGAGTTTGACTCATCTGCATTAAGTACAAGTAGGGACTTCCCTTTAAGCACCGACTCTTGGTGCTTTCTGCAGATAAGTCATATTAAATATCCTTTATTAAATATACTTGTTATTTGCAGTATACCTCATAGTCAAATGTGCAAGTGCTTAAATTGTTTTTTTTTTTGTATTTTTTTATATTGAGAATTTTTCTGGGTTTGCCTGCATTTTGTTGAAAGAGAACCATGATATTAGGGAGTTACAGTCTTCCTCTAAAGGTTTTATTACTGATTCCAAAGTAGTACCTGATTTAGAGAGGGTGTTATCATCAGCATAATTATATAAATCACAGTGTTTGACAAAAAGAAAGATGTCATTTATGAATACATTAAATAATACAGGGCCTAATATAGATCCCTGAGGAACACCTTTATAGATATCTTGCATTTGACTGATACTCTGTCCTATTTTCACACACTGTTTTCTTGTCGTCAGATAACTTTTGAGCAATTCAAGAGCAGATGGACTAAGCCTATATTTTTCCAATTTACAAAGAAGTATTATTGATATATTTGAACTCTATTATAATTCTAAAATTGAAAGGTCAATACACAGTTTTGTTTCCTAACTAACGCGTATTAATCATTTCCATGCACATATTTAATTTGAGATCACTAGTGATACATGGATATATGATTATATATCATAAAATGGCAACATAAAAAAAAAACCTTATGTTTATTTGTTTCCGTTGTGCACATAATTTTGTAAGTTATTAACGAATTGGTGACAGGTAATTTGCATTCTACCTGCAATGCTCCCTTACACGACGTGTCACCGGGTCGTTGTTTTCGTTCTATTAACTTTGTTACTCTGAGCAAGGAATTGTATATTTAAATTTAAAATTTAAATATACAATTCCTTGCTCTGAGTCAGTGATGATTATTTATTTTTTTTCGTCTTCATCTTTTATAGACTTTTCTTCTATTAATATATAGTACAAATAATTATGACGTCTTGAAAGGCTATTTATTTTTTTTTTCTATGAGATTGACGCCTTCCTACCAAGGCGTCACAGAAAAAAAAAATTAAAGTAGCCTTTCTAGACGTCATAAATATCTGGACTAATTAATATATGGATGCATAATTCAGCTATTTATAACAAAAGCGGCTTGTAAGTATGTGCTTATGACAGCACCATAGAAAACAGAAAATGTGGAATGATTGCCAATGAGACAACTCTACAAGAGACCAAATGACACAGAAATTAACAACTGTAGGTCACCGTACGGCCTTCAACAATGAGCAAAGCTTTAACTACCTAGTCAGCTATAAAAGGCCCCGAAATGACAAATGTAAAACAATTAAAACGAGAAAACTAACGGTCTAATTTATGTACAAAATAATGAACGAAAAACAAATATGTAACACAGCAAATAACGACAACCACTCAGAATTACAGGCTCCGGACTTGGAACAGGCACATACATACAGAATGTGGCGGGAATAAACATGTAAGCGGGCGCCAACCCCCCCCCCCCCTAACCTTGGCTATGGTGGAATATTCCAACATAAGAACAAACCATAAAAATCAGTTGAAAAAGGCTTAACTCATCAGATGGATACAAATAGAAATACATCTAACAAAAACACAGACTATATCAGACAAGTCTATGCTGTATCATACATGAAACTCATACATAAGGAAGTGGATCCCTTGATCCTCTAAATCCAGGTACCCTAAATCCATCGCTGATGTTGAAAATGCCAATACAAGCATGCTTTTCAACTATCTATCACTGATTTTATCACCAGATTCTTCTTAACATGACTTAATCACAACGTGAACATGTATAATCTATGCTTTTGTTAATCAATAAAACATGACAATGATGAAGGGGCATATAATCTCAATGGGAATTATACATGTATGCTACGTATACTACTACTGCTTATACAACTTCATTAATTACACATATCATTGACCTAGCTAGCTACAATTAGTGGTTCACTTCAGTTCAACTGAACCAATCCAACTTTAACATGCAAACTAGGCATGCAACAGTTTCAAGTTCAATGGACCGTAACTGAGGGGAAAGGGCAAATAATCTCTATGGGAGAAATCATGAACTCACAAATGTTTGCCCTGAAATTAAATTAATTAGAAACTTCAACTTTTAAACTATGCAAAATCCATGGATATGAGATTTGCCAATATATCCATGCTAACCTTATACAACAGCATGCCAAATATGATCGAGTTGTAATAAGGTTTTTTTAAGTAACCTAAACACAAACTTGTTCGAACAACGACACCAACGCTGTAAAGCGCACACATGTTGTTTAAGTCTCGCATAAATGAATTCTTTGAGGCAAAACAAAAACCAGGAAAAATGTTCATAACAACTAGAAATTCTTCAACATTTCTGGAAACCAGATAATGAAAATCAGATTTATATTTTTATATTGTGTAACACATACAGGATAATCACCCTGGAATGTAATTTAGAAAATATCATAACAATATGTTGTCACTGTATTACCTAACAAAAAACCCAATATGGTCGCAAGAGTTAAACGGTATCAGATTGGTACCAGTAAACCTATACAATCAAACCTGTCAGATATCTGTGTTTGCGTTTGAAGTTCCCCACAAGTATTTTATTTTGGTTCCGATCGGAGACACACCATGGACTAATGGTCATCATAGGCGGTCAAACGTTCATATTTAAAGCAAACGAGAACGTTTTCTTTTGTTCTATTTTCCAAAAAGACATCAGAGACATAATTATTGGTACAATATATATGTCTCTGAACACGTGAACTGAAATGAAATCAAACCATGGAATATTCTATAGGTGATATATACTAAGTGTTGCTATTTAATCGTGATAGAATTTGCTATTGTAGGATGTACATGGTAAAAATTGAATGCATGTCAATTGTCACCTTCCGAAAATATTTTCACCCACTGATCATATTTTCTGTATCTGTTATGGTTTTTAAGTGATGACCTTATTTTACTATTATGTTTATTTTCGGCCATGGTGTGCCTGGTGGTCACATTGTCATATAAAAAACAAGCTAAATTCTACACACCATGAAAAAGTATAAGGTCGACAGAGAATAACATACACCATGCGATGGCTTATTTGGTATTTCAGGAGGCAGGATGAGCCAAGAAAAAGTTTGAATTTGTTGATTAATATTTGTACACATTGTTTGCTGGATACATATTACTAGTAATTGTTTTTGTAGTCATTTGAGTGTTTTCTTAATCTAAAACATACTTTTTTCTTAAGCTTTTGACAGTTATGTCAGGTTAACATTGGTATCATTTTGATGAAACATTTAAAATATGAAGTCACAGATAACACTTAAATAGATAGAATCAGTTCCTTTGTGTATGATAAGGCGTCAAACCTGACCGATCGAAAATATAAAACAAAGTTTAAAGCATTTTAAAATTTAGTTGAATAATTAATTGAGGGCAATGTTTGTAAATTATAATGTCACATACTCAGTGTAGTTACTACTGTGTATCGTTCTGAGTATACTCCCTGGATTGTAAAGATGCACAACTTGCTCAATTTATATCGAAGCCGACAGCAGACGCATAATTTGAACGATTTGAATTTAAATCGTATTGAATATCAAAGATCCAACTTAAGCAGCCCTCTATAGGTTGCATTTCTGTAAATATTGGCAATGCAATTTCCCATAGGAACTCCTTTTACGGCTAAAACTGTACCACTTTTACTATGAAGTTTTGAACAAAATCTTATCCTAGAATTGAAAGTTCATATGCACTACAATTTTTTTCAAAGGTCAAAATATAGGGCTGTGCGGCATATTTTCAACGTTTATATGCCCTGAACTTTTCAGAGTTTAAACTAACACTAATTTTCTTAACTACCCCTACCTCGAATGAAGGGTTACCACAGATTTCAATGTAAACAATATGCACATGTATATTTACTGGTAACATTCCCAAGTTATGTCTCTATGAGATGGAACACAGAGAGCATAACTGGGAACCAGTATGTAAACAAAATTAATTTTCTATGAATATTCTAAATCTCCCCAAAAGAGGCGTGGTTTGAGAAACAGCTGTATTTACAAAGTGCAACCTATACAAACATTTATTCAAATAGGAAACTCTCTAAAATCAGTTTTTCTCACATTAATACTCATTTATCAGCATTATAGCCTGAAAGAAATCACTGTGTATACTCTAAGTTTTTTTTTTACTGAACATTTTATACCCCTCCCCTGTTTTAATTTTTAAAAGAATTCGAAAACAAGACTTTAATTATTGCCAGCTTACCCTACTTGCATATTTTCTGATATAAAATGCCTAGAACCTGTTTAAAACTGTTTTGATAACATATTGAAAGCATATCAGAATACTATAAATGTTATGTTTAGCAGTCAATCATTACAACATTCAAGATTATATAAAATATCCAATCCTGCCTCTGTCTCCAGTCCACATCTTACTGTATGCCTATTTGTCAATTAAAGTTCACATTTTCTACCTCAAATGGTCAATTTAGAATTCTTGTCACAACAGTATCATCTGTAACCATATATCTGACACAATTTACCTAATAAATATACTAGAAGTGTTCAAACAAAGCCATATTTGCAATAGTTGTATGTATGCAGATACCAGTCTGAGATATAAATTCACTTAAAATGTTATAGAGATGACTGCTAACATCTGATTTTTGCATAACTTCCAAGCATAGTTATTGTTTTCTATATCAAGAACTTAAAAATCATAAAATCATAGCATTTACAGGTTAAATTATCTGTTTTATGACCCAGGGGGTAGGCAATTTTCTATGTTTTTTGCCCCTGGGGCCTCAAATTTCCTAAATTATTCTGCTGTTTCTAGCAATTTGGAATATTTAGTACATATTCAGGATAGAACACACTATTGTAAGTTTTGTTGAGATATTTTTGTATTTCTAGCTTGTATTTTTTATGCCGTGGTGACAAAAAAGCAGATTTAGGTGTTACGGCTAACTTTTGGGTTAACGACAGGACACACTCACCCCATAAATAATATTCAGGAAGGATCGATGAGTTTCAATGACTGCGAAGAGTAAATATAAGCACTTCTTAACAATTTAACTTACAAACATGCAAATATTATGAATTAATTTTGTATTCAGGACTTTAAGTAAACTATGAATACTGTAAACTGTGAATTTATGCTGAGTCATCATATCTAAGGCCCAGGATTCTATCAATCTTCATGAAATATTTATAAAACTTCATATTTGAGTTAATTTCTTTAAAATCTGTGAGATAAAGAAAATTTGGTTAAATTCTGAATGTTCTCTTTTTTCACCCTATATAGGTTGCATTTCTGTAAATATTGGCAATGCAATTTCCCATAGGAACTCCTTTTACGGCTAAAACTGTACCACTTTTACTATGAAGTTTTGAACAAAATCTTATCCTAGAATTGAAAGTTCATATGCACTACAATTTTTTTCAAAGGTCAAAATATAGGGCTGTGCGGCATATTTTCAACGTTTATATGCCCTGAACTTTTCAGAGTTTAAACTAACACTAATTTTCTTAACTACCCCTACCTCGAATGAAGGGTTACCACATATTTCAATGTAAACAATATGCACATGTATATTTACTGGTAACATTCCCAAGTTATGTCTCTATGAGATGGAACACAGAGAGCATAACTGGGAACCAGTATGTAAACAAAATTAATTTTCTATGAATATTCTAAATCTCCCCAAAAGAGGCGTGGTTTGAGAAACAGCTGTATTTACAAAGTGCAACCTATAAAGGGAATCATGAATGGAAATGCAAGCCCTAGAATATCGTATCAACTGGGAGATATATACTACTTATGCAGGTGCTGCTTGAATACTGCTACATGGAAATAGAAAGTTAATAATCGGAGCACAGTTGGTTCCCATGTGAATGCCGATTGTTAGTTGAAAAACAAGTCCTCCAAACGTAACAAATATTTTACAATAAAAAATCAAACATCTTGATAATGTCAGTTTCAGAGAATTTTTTGTTCGAATCAGAGTATATTTTAACAAAGTATGATTTATCCAATCCCAAGACAATATACTTGTATTCACGTTGCTCATTTTTTTTATGAAATGAATTAGTACCAACTCTTTCAATTTGTTTTTTAGTTTGGAATTGGGAATACTTTATAAAGTGTTAGAAATTCAAATGTTTAAATACTATTGCAAGATGAAAGATAATTAGACTGTATGTACTCAAACTATCTTTGGATTTTATTTAGTATCTGCATCTGAATCACGCCACCTCTAGAATAGGTAGTTTCACAATAATTTGAAGCCCGGCTTTGATTGCTTATACAAATAATGCTAATGATTCAGAAAGAAATTTCGTTGAAAACTTGCCAGCAATATAACGTTGTTTGTAAGGACACGTATGAAGGTTAGGTTTTCAATACAGTCCAAGGAAGGTCCAGTTCTTCATCTTGAATTAAAATTTGGTATGGGTTAAGGGGATTAAAGGTACAGATTGATCTTTACAATAGGGAAGTTTTTCAAGTGAACTGATTTATGATGACGGATATTGCTCAAGTTGATGGCATCGAGACCATTGTTGGCAAAGAAATTTTATGCAAAGGATCTTCTCTCCTTTTCACCTTTTACAATGCAAATTGGTTTGAAGAATCTGTGACTAGCAATGTCAGAGATAATAGCTGTAAATCTGAATTGGTTTGAATGGAGGTTCGGGAAATAATACATATACCATCAATGTTTGGCATTGTAACCGTATGGTGTCGCAGTTCCCAATGGTTTGAATCCAGTAGTTTTCCTTTTGTCGACGGAGAGGTGTTGCAAGATGAGAATTGTTAGTCCTGTGGTATATTTGTTTCGATGATGTGAACTGCATAGAAAGGATTGAATGACCAGGCTGATTAAAATGCTGGTAAACAATGTCGTTTTCATTGTTGTTGATGTCTGATATATGGCCGCACATACGTTTATCAAACCTTCCTTTCGTTTCGCCGACTAATACCAGTCAACACAGGTTACACTCTAATCCGTAGACGAGATTTATTTTTGTATATACAATACAAAAGAGACAGTGGATATTTACATTTACAACTTTTAAAGTTTATTTATAATGTACCTATTCCAATAGTCAGATTTTGAAGAAGATCTTTATAATCTACAAGTAAATCACGTTAATGATTGTCGACTCGGATTTCAACTGCTAAACTCCTTCAAAATTTTCATCCTTGTATCTATGGTCAGTTTATTTATTGACAAACATTTTTACCACATAACCTATATTGTATAACTAAAAACAAGCGACATCAGTAGAAAATTTTAAAACAAAATAAAATTTCTATTGGCAGTTATTCCATTAAAATGAAAATTAACACAAACATCAAAGAGAGGGACGAAAAATACCAGAGGTACAGTCAAACTCATAGATCGAAAACAAACTGACAACGCCATGGCCAAAACTAATAAGACAAACAGACAAATGATAGTACAGATCACACAACATAGAAAACTAAAGGACTGCTGAATAATTTATTTATATTATGGAATACGTTAAATTGTTGAAAATTTTTTTCGGTATATTTTTTCGGTTAAATTTATAATCCCAGTAGGTTTATATCAACAGTATGACCCTGTGACAGAAATAAATATAGGTCATATGGTTGTTGTTGTCGTTAAGAGTGGTTCCTCTCTAACACGTAAATCGGGACAATTCCAACCATCAATAATTGCGGACGTGTCGAAGCTCGGAATAGGAAACATAAACCTCGCTGAAAACTGTCATTGAAATTTTCAAGTGTCTTTCTTTTGACTTTTAAGTAACCTTAATCAGGTACAAGCTATAAAAAAGAGAAATAGCTGAGATCATCTCTTCTTTGCTCTTTTCGGTTAAATCAGCTCTTAAAAATTTGTAAATAAGTTTTTGACGTAGACCATCACCCGATGAGGCATTAATCGTAAATTACATAACTGGTGATATTAAATAAAACCCATCATTATTGAAACCGATGATGATATTTGGGGTAAGTATTAGGTTTTCGATTTTCAAAGTATTTTTGTTTCGAGCGTCATCAAAGATATGAATACCGAAATACCTATCGAATGGACATTCAAACTAACAAGTCGAAAATAAACTGGCAACTCCATGGCAAAAAGAGAAAAAAGACCAAGAGACATACACCAGTATTCAAAACACAATAAACAAAACAAGACTGAGCAACACGAACCCCAACAAACCCGGAGGGATTGGGTGATCTCTGGCATTTCGGAAGGTAAGCAGATCTTGGTCCACACGTTAACCCGGTGAAGTGGACATCATCCATTCGAAAATTTTACGGACGGCATCACGAGGTAGTTGACCGTTATAAAATATCTGTTTTACAGATTACAACGAATACCTGGTATGTTCCAATCGTCGTAACCATAATCCCGTCCTCTTTTTGCCCGAATGTGACCTACTAAAGTAGACTTATCACTGGTTTTGTACTTACATGAGCAACACATTGGCTTGGAACTCTTAGTTTAATAGCTTACTTGTAAGCAGAAACACCATCTCAAGAAATCAGGATAGGATACGCAAGCCCTGCAATATCGAACAGATGATACTTGAACTTGGTACGAAGTGTGTTTTTGATTATAAGATATTTAACGGCAATTAACATGATAAGGGCTTTGTTTGTTATAGACAAGTCGTGTCGTTCTACGTGGAAACAGTATTAGAATGTGTTAAACATGACACTTGTGGCAGTGGTGCAACAACACCACATCCATAAGCATAAACTATGCAAATAAGTTGAAAATCCTCAGATCGATACAAATATTAAAACAACTAACACAATTTCATATGAAAAATATGTTCTATGCGCACATTATTACCTATCAAAATCTAAAATATCTAGATTTAAGGTAACTCTTTGTATTATTTCATTTTGTATAATTTGATTACCAAGCGAATTCTAACGGTATGTGTTATATTTTGTCATAGTTTGTTTAAGAAATTGTTCCTTCATATCATGCTCTATGCTCATTTTAACATGAGTAGGCATTATATTTGTCGATATTGTACACTGAGCGTTAGCGAGGTGTAAAATGTGGTCAAATATAATGCCAAATTATTTCGATTTTCATAGGACAAATATGGTATTTTTATAGGTCGAAGCGTACGAAAATACCTAAGAATGTTTGGCTTTTCCCGTTTCCTCCCCGTGAATTATGTACATTACATTTTCATATTTAATAAGTTTCTGGCTTTAAGATGAATTATACCAATTAAATCGTAATTCCGTTGCAATGACTTTTGTTGTATAGTTTTATAGTGAGATAAATTATAGTCTTGTATCAAAAATAATTGTTTTGTACAATCACTTGTTCGATGCCACTACCGGTGGGGTCTCCGTCCCGAGGGTATCACTAGTCTAGTAGTCAGCACTTCTGTGTTGACACGAAATATCATTGATAAGGTCACATTAATAAATTAAAAGTCGACAAATCTTGCATTTTTCGCAAACCTATGGATTGTCTACCCTAGAAATGGATTACCTTAGTTGTACGTGTGTATTTGGCAAAACTTTTCGGAAATTGGGTCCAAAATGCCTTCTTATTGCTTTTTTATTTGTTTGATTCGAGCGTCACTGATGAGTCTTTTGTAGACGATAAGCGCGTGTTGTGTTCAAAACTTTTACCGTGTATTATTGATGATTTTTATTATGAAATGCACTCTTACAATTCTTTCAATATATATGTATGACCTATAATAGGTACTATAAAGAAAAAAAATGTAGGAGAGGAATGTAACTGAGACCTAGAAAATCTAAAGGACATATACAGAACAACAAAACCGTATGAGATAATCTTTACTGAATGAAATTTCAAACTAATTTTCAATTGAATACCAAACAGTAGTTACTGGGTGGGTGACATTTCTAGTTAAGGAACGCGGTAGTAAAATCGTTGTAATCTTATTTTTGGTTTATTTCATTTTTTGAAGGAATATAAAAGTAAGCTATGTAGAAAACAAACATTTTACCGGAATGTCTCATCAGTGATGGTCGAGGACAAAATATTCAATAATCCAAAACTCATACAAACGTTGAGGAGATGATCACACCAAAGTGAACTAAAGTGTAGCCAAATCCGGAAAAGGAATCAGAGATTTGTATGAGGGAGATGTATTCATTAAAGCCTCTATGGGAATCTCCGTCAATCAAGACTGGTAACAATGTGGCGTAGAACACCAACAAACATATATGAACAATCAAATTCTGTAACAGTTTTTAGGTGGATTGTTTTATATATTTATTTGATCACAATTTAGTTTCCGTCTTATCATTTTGTTTTTCTATCACAATTTCCTCTTCATCTTTTGCCCATTCTTGGATTTCTCCTCTAGAGAAACAGCCATACACCAAAATTCCAAGAACATTGAAGGCAGCACACACATAAAATACATTTCTCCATTCTTCTTGTGTATCCTGAAAAATGTTTAAGTATTATGAAAAAGATAAAGGTTCTGTTAAATAGGTATCAGGTAAAATAAAATTATCTAAGAGACAAAGCCGTTTTCGAAATTGAAGTGAAAGCTTCATCGATGAATGAATACTCCACAGAAAAACAATCTTAGAGACACGTTTCTAAATAAACAAATAAAAGCTATTTCTATAAAATAAAAAATAATTTGGTTTCCTAATTTTATTTCCGGATATAGAAGATGTCATAATATTTTTAAAAATACTGTATTATCCGCTTCACAGCACCTTTAAGGAATGAATTAACTAGAATTGATAGCAACAAATGTAAGCGCGACTAAGGCTTTGGGAAATATTAATGCTAATTATGATCTACAACTGTTCAGCGTTTCACTGATTTACTCAAAACAAATACATTTTGTGTCTTTGCTGGCTCGTTCCACATATTATTGTTTATATGTGTCGGGGGAAATAGTTACATACGTTATGAACCGGAACCATTTTATAAACATGTTTTTATATTACGTTAAATGGCACGTATATACATTTCTATTTTTGAAAGCATTACAACTGCCCTAAAATAGACATCTTTTCACCATAATAACTATTATTGGATCGTTTTCTGAATATTAAAAAATATTCCTGTCTCACTACTTTTAGATATATCAATTTGTTACACTGATTGAACACTCCAGTTTTTAGCATTTACATAAAAAGAAATGTACTTCATTTAGGTAACATACATTCGGTGTCAGCTGGCCAGCTACTATTGGTGCCAACATCCCAGGAATAGTAGCAAATGTATTGGTTATACCATATAAAACTCCTGCATATCTGACAATGAAAAGAGCGCAAAATAATGATAAGGATATGTTTTATTGTTAGAACATAAGGTTCAAATTTGAAACAAACAGCAATTAGCAGTACGCTCATTGAATCGTTTCATTTTATTTTCGTAAAATATGTTTTAATATAAAAATAAGGAGATGTGGTATGATTGTCAATGAGACAACTATCCATCAAAGTATAAATGAAGTGGATGTAAGCAATTATAGGCAACTGTACGGCCTTCAACAATGAGAAAACCCCATACCGTATGGTCGGCCCTGACATGAAAAATATGAAACAATTCAATTGAGAAATTTATCGGCCTAATTCATAACAAAACAATTTAAGAAAAATAAATTTGACAGACATAACCAACGACAACCACTAAACTACAGGCATCTGACTTGGGACAGGCACATAAAGAATGTGGCTGGGTTAAACATGTTTGTGTGAGCTCAAACCTCCCTAACCTTGGACAGTAGTGTAACAGTACAACATAAGAACAAACTATACAAATCAATTGAAAACGGCTTAACTCATTAGATGGATACAAATAAAAATACATCTAACAAAAACACAGAGTGGACGTGGACGGGTACTTATACATCCCAAAAACAAAAAGACACTAAGTACAGATCTGAGCGTTTTTGCAGGATACACAATATCTTAGTGCTTTGGATTTCAAACCAGTAGTTTTAAGAAAAATGTATGTTGTGATTGTTCTCTTATACTTTCTATTTTTATTTTATAGACATTGCTCTAGGGATTTGCATCTACATGGTGTTTCAAATTGGATGTACATAACATATGTCAAGTAATTGTTTTATCCTTTGAAGTCTGAATCTGAAGTCTGCATGTCATAAGAAAAATTCATGAACGATAAATCATCGTGGCAGAGTGCAGTCTTGGAATATACATATATCTCAAATAGATAACAAATTTATATTTCATTTTGCAGAAATACTTAATTATCAATTTCACTTCTATTTATTAATCTGTATTATCGCACAAAGTTTGGAATAAAGTGTAAATTTCAAATTTGCTGTGTGTTAAGGTGGTGCAAAGCAAACACCAACCAATTAATCAAACTTGCTGGTTATATCACTTTTTTACGTTTTGTTTAGATCATCAATTCACCAGATACCACACGACGTAAATTTAAGCTACTGTATGCGACCGCATAGCTTTCAACAATGATCAATACATATACCGTATAGTAAGCTATTCCTGATTTGGGACAGACATATACAGAATTTGGCGGTGGTAAACATATAAGCAAGCGTCCAATCTTCTCCCTAACCTAGGACAGAGGTGCAACGACACAAAATAAGATCGAACTGTTAAAATCAGTTGAACGGAGTGTAGTGTGTTGTTCATTTCGCTGAACTAGCATACATTATTGTTTTGGAGCCAGCTGAAGGCCACCTCTGTGTGTGAAATTTTCTCGCTTCGTTGAAAATCAATTGGTGACCTTAGGCTGTTTTCTGCTTTTTAGTCTGGTTGTTGTCTCTTTTACGCATACTCCGTTTCCATTCTCTATTCTATTCATTAATCAGATCAACACAAGTACAAAAATAGCGTATAAAATTACAAGACACTAAGTACCGATTGAAAAATACTCGCAGCTACTGAAAGCTAGTTTCAAATCTAGTACAACTTAAACATAAATCACATTTCTGAGACATAACCCATAGATTTGCTGTAAAGACGTTATAAACAGTCTGAGAAAAACATGGCCTTTTGCAGTTCTCTGTCGAGAATATACTAGAATGGAAAGTTAGTGCGGGAGTATGAAATGATATTCGAATATACATCTTAACTGTGTACTAGACCTATTATTATTCAACCTTTTCGTAGATCATTTTGACACTCTAACTTTCTATGTGTATAACTTACTTTGGCCCAAAGTCAACGTGGTTCACGACATAACCTGCTCTGCAAAATCCGTTTATCATGACGGCTAGTGATAAAAATGCAATAGCAAGGGATCTGTGCTCACATGAAGTAAATCCCGTAGCGACCAAGAATATGCCAGATCCCGAAAAAGCTAAGTTTAAGAAAAATATATATATTTCAAGAATTAAGTAAATATTATCCGTGCCATTGGTGTAAGTTTATTTGAATAACAATAAGATATTTTACAATGTCAGCATATGTATACATGGTGTACAGTATAATCAAATATACTAATTTTACAAATTAATGTTGATTTCAAAGTTTGCGGGTAAAATCCGATATAAACCGGAGGAGTATTGCAACATTTGTAATAACATCCTGGTTTTTAATTGCTATTTTCAATATGATACGTGCATTAATAAATGACTTTATTGTTTGAATAGACCCATTCAGTGTTTATCATCATAGGACGTACGTATTTGACAAGGACGTCATAATTACAGACGGACCTTTTGAAAGAATACAAATATATATTCGTAGACCAGGCCATGATCGAAAGGATATATCAAGATTATTTATTCATATTCACCCAGTACACACTTTTTTGTCATTTAACCGACACGAGGGTTATATTTTGAGAAATTGTAAGTTTCATATACATTGTAGTATGATTTATATTGTTCTACATTGAAAATAGAGGCAAAAGATACCAATTGGACATTCAAGCTCATAAGTCAAAAATAAATTGACAACGCCATGGCTAAAAAAAGAAAAAGAAAAAAACACAAACAACAGTATACAAAACACAAAATAGAAAACTAAAGACTGAGCAACACAAACCCTACCAAAAACTGGGGATGAATTAATATGCAATCAACACGGTAATTAAAAAGTCACCTTAAATAGTACATTAGTGTCTGGTTATTTGTTTGTAGTTGTGTTTCTCCCAATACTATGTGTTTCATTGTATGCATAACGTTTGGTTCTAACAACAATGTGGAATAATCCAAATAAACGGGAAGAACTCTGATGAGTATTTTTTTACAAACTTATTGACAGCTTCACAGTCATGTTTAAAAATTTGCCTGTTCATTTTGTTCAGTATTTGAATAAGAAAATAGCATGTTAGGCAGGAATGTGTTAAACAAATCTGAGCTATGCAAAATGAAGAATATATTAATTTCAAAATAAATTTGTCACACCTTGTAAGCAATGGCAATAACAATTTAAAGAGAGCAAAGCATCCTAGCACAAACGTCACCCTAGTCTGTTTATTGTCAATTTACCAATGATCTGAAGTAGTCGTCGTGTTGCAGTGGTTGATAGAACACCTTTACTACGTAAAACATCCGCTATCTGTCCTGAACTAAATCCTGACACAGCCTGGCAAATGTATGGCAAAGCACTAAGCAAACCATTCTGAAATAATGATACGAGTGGATAAACAAGCTGTATACGCCTTTTCTTTGCTGTGTAAAGAAAACCAATTTTAAATTTCTCTCTTTGGACGATAAGAAAAACATGGAAAAGGATTGTATTCATTTGAGTTTTGTATAAATCATACAAATGAAGTTTATTACAAAATCATGTCAATGTTTACCCGTCGCACATCCAAAATCGTTAAAAAGTAGTTACTTATCTTTATCAAATTGAATAGCACTAGCATTGAATTGGCTTATGTTTTAATTGACCGTGAGATCAGCTAGTAATCAATATTTCTATTCTAACATTAAAAAAAATAAACCTTAGTTGGTTCTGCAAATACCAGATCATAATGTTTTGACCCGACTTTTTTTCAAGTTTGATACAAAGCTTTCACGGCAAAAATCGAAAGATTTCGGATTAAGACAACACGAAGCTGAAGCCCGCCTTCGGATACGGGATTTTCTCGCTCCGTTAAAGACACATTGACTCCTTTGGTTCTTAGGGTTGTTGTCTCTTTGACACATTCCACGTTTTCATTCTCCGTTCTACTTAATGGGTTCTTCAAGAAATGTATTCAGGAATCCCATGGACAGCTGTACAACTGTTAGATTGAAGTCTAAATTAAAAATGATCGAATTGTTTCATGCTTTATCAATATACAGTTTATATGGAACTATCTTCATTAATATGATAAAAACACGGGTCATTGAGCTGTTTGCAAGCAACATGTTGTGCAAAATAGTAATATTGTGTAAAAAAATATACCTGGAATATGCACTTTCATGTGAATAGAAAGAAAACTAAATGACAGAATTGTACTAAAAACAATACTAGAAGGCAATTCTTATGAAATGATGACAGAAAATAAAAAGGAAAATAGGATCATAGTTCCCGTTTTCTTGCTACAAACAAACTATGTATATTTTACATACATGCCTTCAAAAAAACAAATTGTCTGAAATATTTCGGCTGATATGATAAAGTTTTATAATTCTGAATCGAAGGAAGCATACTTTGGGAGAGTAAAAATAGATGTAATCATAAGATCAAATTTTCTAGTTTGAGTAAACATCAAGACCAACAATTTGCACAGATATTGCTGTGCTTATTCAAAAGGCCTTGTCCTTTCACAATGCGAATTGCCAGAAAGGTTTTACCCAAATGCAGTTTGAAACACCTCAAATACTCACACTTTTGATATTAAACTTGTGAACTGCTTTCAAAAATGCCGGCAAACTTGTTAACAATGTGTAGTTTGTCCAGTTGTTACATATATGAGCAGTGGTACAGGCAAGCAGTGCTGGTGATTTTGCCATTTCTAACCATGGTACTTTGCCTGTCTAGAAAAAAATATCTGTCTTATAAACAAATCATGCGTCAGCAGTGTTTAAGATTTGGATAAGCTACGTGACTTTGCAGATCAGTTTGAACACGTTGACAGTTATGTATAATTTCAATACTGTGATGATTTATTAAAACGTACTCTTAACAAAGAAAATTTACCTAAAATGGTATTTTGATTTATCTGTGTATAATAACCATATCTGTTAAGTTTTCTTTTTAGCTTGTAGATAAAGCTTATTCAAAACTAAGATTCCAACTCCCTAAGTCAAAGTTGACTAAATGGTTTTGGTTTTTCCTTTTATTAGTGCGGTGACGGAATAAAAAATAGTCGAATATTAAAAGAGTTTAATTTCACTTCATATTACACGGCTTAAAATTTGCACATTCCTAGAAAAATGGTTTCTACTTGAATTTAAGACTGGTCGTCAAAAAGTCGTACTGTGCATTTTTTTTTTTTTTTTTTGTATTATTATTGTATCGTTTAGCTAGCAAATTTGACTTCAAATGCAGATCTTTAGTGGCATGCAGTTTGACTTTATATCCAAAGGCTGCACTCAAATACATATTATTTTTAATTTTATTCACACATCACACATATTAATGCTTTATTCATTAGGTTTTCTGTTTTAGTCATATAACTCATATAACTTACGATGTAGTAATATATTCCTGTCAACGATTTTTTGGGGATTAGATCGTTCCTTATACAGTGAAACCTGATTAAACCGAACCATGAATAAACCGGAAACCTGTCTAATCCAAACTTGTTCTGAAGACCAATCATATTACATTTTATGCATTGTGAACCTGATGAAACCGAATACCTGCCAAAACCGAACAAAATCTCAAGTCCCGAAAGAGTTCGGTTTAGTCAGGTTTTACTGTAAATGTAAATGTTAAACGCTCCGAACGTATAAAACTTCTAAAGTGTTATTCTTCGTTTACCACTAATCGGGACTAACTGTGTCGTTCTTATCGATATTTGTTACTTAACAGTTATGGATCACACTTGATGGCTTAACTCAATAAAGGCAAAAAAGAAGGGTGAATAAGTATAAGTAAAGCTATAAAAGGCCCCGTTCTGACTGTTTAAGTGGGTCGAAGTCGCTGTACCGTTCATATTGACTCTATGATTGTATCATGTTATAAAAAGGCAATATGTTATACTAATTTGTTTTGCACCTAAAACGCGATATGTTGATATGATCATGATCATTAGGCTTACAAATTCATTAAATGACAAAATAAACACGACACCGTACTTATTTTAACACAAAAATTGAATTCTATGCGACTGTCATACATGTGAGAGGTTTATCTAACTATAAAATCAGATTTAATTCACCATGTTGTACATAAGGAAATGACTGCATGAAGTCAGGAATGTGCCAGTTGTTTTCATTTCGTTTGATGTGTTTGAGCTTTTGATTTTGCCATTTGATAAGGGACTTTCCGTTTTGAATTTTCCTTGGAGTTTGGTATTTTTGTTATTTCACTGTTTCGTCATTATTAAACTCCCATGTTATGATTTATTAACAATGATAAACTTTGTCAGAAATAAGAAAAACAACTTCACCCTTTTTGAAGTGTCATATTCTATGGCATTGTTAATGTAATCTCTCTCGACCTCACTGATCCAAGGATGTTCCGAAGGGGTGTCACGTACCACCACAAACCATATAACTACCCAAATGGCAGTAAGACCGCCTACAGGAAAAAAACAAGAATGATATTAGACATAGGCTAGTCCCTTCAGTACATAACAGGAAGGAGATAGCAAACAAGATGTCTTAAATAACGAAAGATATTCCTAATTCCAAGAAAACCCAAACGATTCACTATAAATTCTAATTTGCACATTAACTATCTGAAGTTAAATGCTCTTGAGCCGAAATTTTAAATGATGATTTCGAAGTGTTTCTTCCGCTAGAATATTACCCAATAAAATTGTATGAAGGCAAAAACGTATTAACATGATAATTTCTTCTCCAACAATTATGAGATATCTCATCTGTATCAAATCAATATCACAAACTATTAAGAACTTTGCCATTCAGAATCTTTTTCATTCAATGGAAGTGTATCTTATGATTTACCTGTTATGTAGAATATAGATCCCCATCCGTTGTCAAAACCATATTCACATAAATACCCGGATGATCCAAATGTGGCTACATTTCCGAACATTGTACCTTAATAGGCAAAACAGAAGGTAAGATTTATTGACAAAAATGCTCATCTTTTTAAATAGACACAACATATGTTATACATGACAGTCAAAAATGTATGACATATTTTTATCTTAATATTTGTTATAAATATATTGAGATCATATAAAAATTATATTTCCTTAAATATCTTATACATATGTGAACGATTCAGGAAAACTTTTTTGCGTTATTAATACGAATTTTGTGTACGCTGGTGTCTGTTCTTCGACGTTGAGGAGTCTTTTCTTTATGATACAAATAAAAATGAAGATAACTAGACTTCTTTTCAAAATGACGAATAACTTAAAAATTACTGTACGTTACCTAGAAACGATACACTGATTAGTTTGCTGCGTTCTAGGGGAGGAGCCCAGCGTCCCCACATCGACTGCACACACGGGAATGATACGCCCTGTCACAAATACAATATTACAGAATATATAATTAGCTCCTGTGAGCAAATATTTCTATGATAGATTGTTATTTGACAACAAAAACTATAAATTTGAAGAACAGAAGTAAAAATAATAGTCAATCCATTTAGAAAACATCACAGTCTCAGTATATTCCTCCAAGTGCTCTCCATTTCAATATGGGCGTAAATATAACCAGATAACTTGGTAAATTATATTTATTCAATGTATGACATTGAGGAATGTTGCAAGTCCATATCAAAGAAGATGGCATTATAGGAAGAACACTTCTTTGCACTAGTTTGTATGTTGGGTTATTTGAATTTATTCATACAAGATCGCGTTATGCAGTCTTTTAGTTCTATTGCGCTAGTTAGTACTAGTATGCTAATGTGTATTAAATGTATCCCTCTGGAAAATGATAGGTTCCTTCTGACGTAAATGATGAACTATATCGCCTGCGCAAGGTGTATATCGGCTAGAAGAGAAATTGATATGGAGTCTGTTGGAATGGGTATTGTGCATTTCTACACCTCAGAGGTCTTTTCATTCAAACATTGATGCACCAATACTTTTGACGATAAAAAGGAATTCAAGCACGACCACGATAGTGAATCGGAAGATATCTAAAAAGTATCTGTGATATGCAAGGATTATAACTTCGGTATATTGGGAAAGCATGTAATCACCGGAGCACTTGATATTACTCTCTGTTTTGAAAGGGTTTGCGTTGCTCGTTCTCTAGTTTTTCATTGTTGTGTAATGTGTACTGTTATTTGTCTTTTCGTCGTTTTTCGTTTTTTGCCATGGCATGGTCAGTTTGTTTTCGAGTTTGAATATCCCTTTGGTATCTTTCGCCTCTCTTATAAATGTGCACAAAATTATTTAAGGTGCTCTAAAAATCCCTCTATTGCGATCTTCAGAAAGTCTTAATTTATTTTCGTTTATTCTCGTTGAGATGTTTCTTTTCAATTGTCAGGAAACTGAAAACAGGTGTAGGTGCGCACTGAGATTATCAAGGAAAAATGTGCACTGCTATATACGTGCTAAACAGATCAATTATATCGAAATAACGGGACACACTAATTTCAGCTACTTATGAAGTATATATCTTAAATTTTACAAGGTTTACTTGAAAGGTCTTGATAAAAAGGATGACCACTTGTTTTCCAACACTAGAACTATAAAAGCTGTTAAAAACAAATGAGCGAGGGACATTAAGTAAGAAAATGGAACATATATCCACATTGTACGCTAGCTTATATTTAGGGTTTTCAGTAAAAAAATAGAACATGTTCCAACATTGTACGCTAGCTTATATTTAGGGTTTTTTTCTGGTTCCCAGAGAGATTGGCCTCGATCTTTTTTGAGTGTATCAAAAAGACCGGCTCCTGAAGTGGTCCAAGTTTGGAGATCAGGTGTTCTTCCATTAAATTTGTAGTTTGTCTTTAACCTTGATCAAACAAACAAAATGTAATTGTAAACTAAACATGGGTCATGATATGGACCGATCATATATGAAACGTCTGCAAGATAGAACAGAATATAATAATATAGGATATGTTGAATCAATACATGACAAGAAATCATTTTTGGCATATGAAAAACGAAGTATATAGGACCGACTTGCTGTGCATCCTCTGAAAGTCACAGTGAGGGCTGACGACAGCCATTTTAAATCGTTGATTGATGCAGTCCAAAATATGTTCAGTTTTAGTCTATACTGCTGCTATCTTCTTTTTCAGAAGATGGGAATATGGACATTTGTTATCCATTAGTTTAATGTGTTTGAGCTTTTTATTTTGCCAATTGATTAGGGATTTTCCGTTTTGAATTTTCCTCGTAATTCGGTTTTTTTTTTTATTGTTTACTTTTTTCTATGATATGCATATAATTTACACTAATGAACTTACTGTAGCTAATCCAAGAATAACACGCAATACATAAACAGAAACTACTGAATTCCTAGCACATACGGGTATCAACAAGGTACTGATGGAAGAAATTGCCATGGCAATCCCAAACACATATCTGCCACCAAATCTGTCTGACAACCAACCTCCAGGAATCTGAGTAATTATGTAACCATAGAAAAAAGATGCCAATATTGATGACGTAACTTCCTTGTTCCAATCAAATTCAGCGTGCTATAAATAGAATACAAAAATCCTTGTACATATGATTTACATCTTGCATTTTAGATTGAAATATTTTAGGAAAGTGTGTCATAAATGTACTACATTATGAGTTGAGGATGTTCGCTATTCTTGCTTTTGATTTTTTGTCAGATATTCCTCTATGGAATCCTCTATACATGTATTTATCCATGTAGTTACAATAAAAATCATGCCATCTGACCCCTACTTTTCTATTTATATTTTATTACATATATATATAAAAGAAGATGTGGTATGATTGCCAATGAGACAACTCTCCACAAGAGACCAAATGACACAGAAATTAACAACTATATGTCACCGTACGGCCTTCAACAATGAGCAAAGCCCATACCGCACAGTCAGCTATAAAAGGCCCCGAAATGACTTCCTAATTTCCGTGGCACGTAGTGTAACGGGAATTAATTGTCTTCTCACGTAGTAGTTCGAAGGCGTATGAATTTTTTGGGCGGGAAAATTATTGTGTTTAATAATAGGTGTATATATGGTCATTTCTAGCCCTGCCTTACTTGAGTGAACATCAAATTTTTCTGAGTGCCATGATGGATCCGGACATCGAGAATAGTGTTAAGCGGATTGTCGGGGAAGAAATTCGAAAATCACAGAACGATTTATTGTCACAAATGGAAGGGGTGTTTTCAATAAAACTACAGGAATTCGATCATCAACAGAAGGAGAGTTCAGAGCTACAAATGAATAGATTACAAAATGAACTTTCGGTGAAGGATGACTACAAGTTTCAAAGAAAGTCTTGTGAAGACCAATTCAAATTCAACCACAAGCTTAGCGTAACTTTGAAGGAAGCCGATGCTAGTCTGGAGTCCAGGGACCCAAGTGCCGGTTTAGCCAAGCAGAAAATAGCAGAAGGTATACAACTTATACGCTACAGACAGAAGTTGGTTAAAATGGCCGATTCGTCCGAGATGGGATGGAAAGTGGTACAGGAATATACTGTGAATCCCCTCGCAGATGATTCCGAGGACGATCCGAAAATTCTGAGAGCGCAGACACGAGCGGAGAGAAAAACAAAACCAGAGAAAGCTAAGAAGAAAAGACCAACGCCGTATAGCAGGCCAACTTCAACTGCAACTTCTAGTGGTAACGACACAAATGGAAAAGCAAGTGGGAGGCCCGGAGTTTGCTACAACTGCTACAAGCCTGGTCACTTGAAATTTGAATGTCCAGAGAAAAAACGAAAGTTAAGTACTAATTTATTTAATATTAATAAATTAAGTAGCATTTGCTCAGATTTACTGCATGATAATTGTTTTCAGGTGAATACGAATCACCTAACTGATAAGTCTTTAAAAGATGTCATGAATGATGATAGTATTTGTTTACTCGAGCATGAATGTATCGAACAGGTGTCTAGACAGGTAACTTCAAGTTTAATCACACCTGTAGGTAAATTGAAAAAATCAATACACAAATGGAGAGATATAGACACAAGCACGTATATTTTAAGAGTTATAGAAAAGGGTTACGGTATTCCGTTTAAAGTACTACCAGATAATGTTATATTGAGAAATAATAAATCCGCTAGGGATAACGGGGAATTCGTTATTGGCGACATTTTAAAATTGACAGAAAAAGGTTGCATTTCAGAAGTTAACGATATACCTTTTGTGGTTAATCCTTTAACGGTAGCTTTTAGTAGATCAAAGAAGCCCTGTTTAGTTTTGGATTTTAGGCATATCAACGAATGTATACACCAGTTTAGGTTTAAATTTGAAGACGGTGCAGTTGCAAGAGAATTGTTTGAAAAAGGAATTTTTTGGTTTAGATATGACCTTTAGAGTGCATATCACCATCTGGAAATATTAGAGGAACATAGAACTTATTTAGGTTTCAGTTGGGATTTCAATGGTATAACAAAGTACTTTGTATTTAATGTTCTTCCTTTTGGTCTGGCCAGTGCAGGTCATATTTTTACCAAAGTTCTTAAGGAAGTGATAAAATACTGGAGAAATCAGGGTTTGAAGATAATAATGTATCTTGATGATGGGCTTGGAGGTGCAAATGATTTTCAATCAGCTGAAAGAACTAGCTCGTATATAAGATCTAGTTTGTCTGAATTTGGTATTTTAATAGCTGACGAAAAATGTGTTTGGTATCCACAGCAAAATATGACCTGGATAGGTTTAGTTTGGGATATGGAGTTCGGGAAACTTAGAGTTTCCAGTGAACGTATAGAAAGATTAGTTGATGTTATCAGTAAAATACTTTTCGGTGTCGGAAAAGATAAAATTTTGAACAGTGCAAAGTTTGTTGCCGGAATTGTTGGCCAGAATATATCAATGCAATCTGTTTTAGGTAATTTGGTTAGACTTAGAACTAGAGAATTGTATAACTGTATACTGTTAAGGGCAAGTTGGAAGTCACTTGTTGCTCTAACAGCTCCAGCTGTTGAGGAGCTCAGATACTGGTTAAATTCAGTAACGCAGTTAAATGAGAAAGGTAATGATCTGCATGAGTCAGATGTATGTGATTTATTGGCGTTCACTGATGCCTCAGAAGTAGGTTTTGGGGGCTATATTGTGCCCGTAGTTGATAGCATATGTGCTGAGTCGGTCTGTGACTCGTTAGAAATTCTGACTGACTGTGGTCTAGAATTACCAGGTAACAGTTTGAATACTGTTACAGTAGTAGGTAGTTGGACAGTATTGGAAAGTGGTAAAAGTTCAACGTGGCGTGAGCTTGAAGCAGTTAGGAGAACAGTGAAAAGTTCGTTAAGATGTTTAGAAAACCATTGTTTAAAATTGAATACAGATAATAAGAATGTAACTAGTATAGTTAAAAATGGTAGCAAAAAATCGGAACTTCAAAATATTGCTTGTGAGCTAAATTATTTATGTTCAGAGAACAATATAAAAATTAAACCACATTGGATTCCAAGAGAACAAAATAAAATTGCTGATGGTCTGAGTAGATATTCAGATTGCGACGACTGGGGTATTGAAGAATCTGTATTTCAAATGTTAGATAGGTTATGGGGTAGACATACAATAGACAGATTTGCTACAGATTACAACGCTAAATGTTCGAGATTTAATTTTAAGTGCTGGTGTAAGAATACAGAAGCAATAGATGCGTTCTCACAAAACTGGTTTAGTGAAAACAATTGGTTAGTACCACCACCGAATGTTGTTTGTAAGGTTATAAGAAAACTGTGTAGTGATGAGGCAAATTGTACACTGGTAGTTCCATTGTGGTATTCTTCACCTTATTGGTTGATGTTACATGCTATTTTTGGAAATATGAAACATTTCATAACAGACAAGCATCATATAATGAACATTAGTCCTGTCGTTCCCGGAAGGGGAAATAATGGTGTATTTGGGAAACATATGAAATTTTCCTTAATTGCATTTAAGATCAGATTTGGTTGATTTTATTTTGTATAGGGTTAAAGCTTGGACGGTTTGTAACAGAAGCCGTGGAGGATAGTGGTATCGGAGAGGATCATCCTTTACATGATTTGGTGGATAGTTTTTGGTCGAGACTGCTTGATGCCAGAAGTGACAGTACTGTTAGAAAATATAACTATGCTTTTAAAAAATGGAAAACATTTTCGCATGAACATAATTTGATTTATTTACCAGCATCGCCTATTCATGTTTCTTTATATTTAGTGCATTTGCTTGATTCAGGTGCTACATACAGTACAATCAATAGTGTTTTTTATTCTATAAAATGGGCTCATGACATGTCAGGTCAGTTAGATCCTACAGAGAATGCTATTGTAAAAAATATAGTTGAGTCGGCTAAACGTACTTCTAAAGCTCCAGTTGTAAAGAAAGATCCTGTCTCCAATGATAATTTGATGAGTGTATGTTCTATGTTTCAAGGGTCAAATGATTTAACAGTAGTTAGGGATCTAGCTATGATTTTACTGAGTTATAGCGCTTTTCTTAGATTTAGTGAGTTGAGTAATCTGAAGTATAACGACATTATTTTTAGAGATAACTATTTAATTGTAAAGATTAAAAAGAGCAAAACTGACGAATATAGAGCCGGAGATGAAGTTTTAGTTTCTAAAGGTCTATCAATGGCTTGTCCATTTGACATGTTATTAAAGTATATTGGTATGGCGCATTTAGATATTTGTTAGGACAAGTATTTGTTTCGTCCTTTGTACAAATCTAAGAAAAGGTCTGGTTTAATTCAGGTTAATAAACCGATCAGCTATAGCACAGCTAGTGAATGCATACTGAAGCGTTTGAAATTAGTTGCTCCAGAGTTAAATCTTGGTTTGCACTCTTTGAGGTCTGGTGGTGCCACTGCGGCGGCTAATTCTGACGTTAACGAAAGGTGCTGGAAGCGTCATGGTAGATGGAAAAGCGATTCTAGTAAAGATGGCTATGTGGCTGATTCTATTGAAAACAGATTAAAAGTGTCGAAGCAATTAGGTTTATGATTTATGAATCGCAAGTTTGGTGATAAGAATTACTTTTTGTTTAATTTGAAATTAATTTGTTTATACAGTCTAGCTATCTTTGTTGTTTTCTATACACAAGCAGCAAAGTAGTCGACAAACATACGGTTGTGTTTTATTTGTCTATTAGTAGAAGTGGTGCTATGTTAAGAACATAAGGTATAGAGAAGACTTCCTAATTTCCGTGGCACGTAGTGTAACGGGAATTAATTGTCTTCTCACGTAGTAGTTCGAAGGCGTATGAATTTTTTTGGGCGGGAAAATTATTGTGTTAAATGATAGGTGTATATATGGTCATTTCTAGCCCTGCCTTACTTGAGTGAACATCAAATTTTTTAACATGTACGTTAAGAAACGTTTTTAAAATATTTTTGTTTATAAGTACATGTGCATTAAAGTTAAAACTTTTTGTTATATATAGGTGATATGGCTATACAAACGTAATCGGATTTGTTTATTCAGACTCTTTTCTGTCTTCAAATTATTTTCATATAGCCGCAGTCTTTTGACTGATAGCAGATTTTTTGCATTTAAATGTTTTCTTTAATGTTTTTTTGAACATTCTTATATCAAGTGCGGTCCAACACTTGGGGGTTTCGCTTGGCATTGACAAAAGGACACAGGTTTCTAAAAGTAGTTTTTCCTGGTCGGTCACGAAACAATTAGATATAAGTAGAAGATATTAGAAGTCATTATGATTGCCACAATTTTTAATGTGTATTGATGTGACATGTTTGTACATATTTATTGAATAAAATCGGCAGCTCAGAATATACACAAGCAGCAAGCTAGTCGACAAACATACGTTTGTGTTTTAGTTGTCTATTGGTAGAAGTGGTGCTATGTTAAGAACATAAGGTATAGAGAAGACAATGTAAAACAATTCAAACGAGAAAACTAACGGCCTAAATGAACGAAAAACAAATATGTAACACATAAACAAACGACAACCACTGAATTACAGGCTCCTGACTTGGGACAGGCACATACATACAGAATGTTTCGGGGTTAAACATGTTAGCGCGATCCTGTATTTTCATTTTTTACTGTTTTTGAAAGAAGGAGGTACTAATGTACTAATGTTAAATATATGAAAAATCTAGAGAATAATTTCCCGACAATTTTCGATAGATTATGTCTTAAAAAAAACAAGGACACAGACCTTTCAATGTTTTCATATACTATCAATTTATAGCAGTCTTTAAAGGGCTTTTTACTTCGAAACAGGAGCTAACATCCTTAAAAACGGTTAAAACGGTTAAAACGGTTAAACATAAATTTGTACGTATATATTATCCCTAGTTATTATTAAAATACGTTTGAAAACAAAATTAAAAAAACACAATTTCTTTGGTTTTCAATAAAACATTCGACAATTAGAAATATGTGTCTTTCAAAGATATTGGTTATATGTACGTAACGCTTCTCCTATCGGTAAAGGCATTTGTTTGAATTGTTTTACACTAGTAATTTTGGTGCCCTTTATAGCTTGCTGTTCGGTGTGATCCAAGGCTCCGTGTTGAAGGACGTACTTTGACTTATAATTGTTTACTTTTTATACATTGTGACTTGGATGGAGAGTTGTCTCATTGGCACTCATACCAAATCTTCTTATTTCTATCTGTCTCTGTTTAAGCTCATTTTAATTTCAACATGCAACATATTGGTGAATGATGTTATGATTTTGATCTAAAGTTATCCCAAATGTCTGAATAAGACCGATTCCATCCACTTGATTCTGGAATGAAAAACATCTGTACGTTTGAGACCTAAAGTTTAAGACGAGAAAGTTTTTTTTTATCTTGAATCTTCGTCTTTTGAACTCTGATGGATAGTTGTCTCATTGGCAATCATACCCAATCTTCATATTTTATACGGGATGATGAAAGGGTCTTGAAGAAAAAAATCTGCCAAAGGTAACCTTAACTTCCCTAGGGGAGGTGTAATATTTTTTTTTTATTCTATTGATGATTAATTAAAAGAAAAACACCGAAGCAAAAATGCCTCACCACTCTTTGAACAGTTTTCTCTTGGACGCCACTGATGAGTCTTATGTACGGTTTTTAGACCTATATAGGACATGAACAATGCGTGGTATGTGCTGCCAACACCTACCCCCTTTTTACATTCCGTATTCCATAGGTAAAAAGAAGATGTGGTATGATTGCCAATGAGAAAACTCTCTACCAGAGATCAAATGACACAGAAATTGACAGCTATAGATCACCATACGGCCTTCAACAATGAGCAAAGCCCATAGCGCATAGTCAGCTATAAAGGCCCCGAAATCACAAATGTAAAACAACTCAAACGAGAAGACTATCGGCCTAATTAATGCACAAAAAATGAACGAAAAACAAATATGAAACACAGCAACAAACGACAACCACATAGTTTATTTACCACTATATAGGCATGATTGAAATCATGAAAACGTTTTTACTATTTTTCCAGTAGGCAAATTGAATGACTATCAGTCCCCGAAGGTATCGTTAGCTCAGTTGTCAATACTTCAGTACTGACAAGATGTTTAACAAGCTTTTTTTTATCAAACCGACCGTTTATAAATTAAGAAATTATTCAGAAACTTAGGTTTCAACTCCACCAGGCAAAACTAACCTTCGATTGATTTGGATATTATATTAGGTACATTTTCGTTATATAACTCTTCAACTTTTTCAGGAAGGTATATCCAGAAAAACGCTTTAGACGCATAACATTTATATTTAGTGTTATTTTCATTTTTTAAAGAGTGTCAAATATATATACCTCATTAAAAACTTGTCTTGAAGAAGCGGTACCGGTACATATACTAGATGACGAATTGTCAAATGTATCAGTTGTTGTAATATTTGGTGTCTTAACCATACACACAATAGCCACACTAATATTCACACGTAATGAATACACAAAGAAAAAACCAACAAAACTAGTATACGCCAAAATCCAGCGCTGTGAACAACAACATGGAACATCTGAAAGGAAATTGAGTTGTATATAGGCAGATAGAATATGACTATGTATAAATATATACTAACCATTTATAAAAATCTAGCGTATATAAATTTGAATGACTGCCTATCTTAAGTGTTACTAGAACACTCCCGCGACATCGCGGTTCCATGACTGAATTAAAGTACCTACGCCTTATTTTTAGCCTGGATTTTTGGTATTCGTATTGTCATCTGATAACGTCATGATGATTATAATGTCCCATTTTTCTCTGCCTTCAAAATCTTTCTGTTTGAACCCGTCTCGAATTTCTTACTACTCTAAATGCTCACATTAAATCTGTACAGATACCGTGTGTTAAATGTCTTCCTTAACACTATTATCTATCTTAATGCTCCTAATAAAGGAGGAAGATATAGAACAAACATACATACTACCATCGGAAACTACATGTGACATATACTATAGACCTTTTTAATATTACCGACTTTTGACTCCGGAGTTTATATTTTTTCGACAGGTTACCTTCTCTGTGGTAAAACATCCTGGTACTCGGGTACTAAGAGCAACGTAAAAAAGTAAAATCAAGCTTTTAATCGATACAATTCATGGAGGAAATTAACTGCTTTGTATTTTCTTAACACGATAAAATCATCAGAAAACAGAAAACTTTCCCTTCAAATTGTACGAATTATGTGTATGATTTTTATTCTTTTGGTTGCTCTTACTTGACCGAGTACCATGATGTCTACCCAGAGAAAAGGTAACCTGTCGAAAAATTATATAATCCGGAGTCAAAAGTCGGTAATATGAAAACAGTCTATTGATATCGGTAACGGATTCGACCCGGAACTTGCTAATTAATTATTGGTAATATTGATCATGTGAAAAACAAAAGAACCTATATTAGTTACATATAATAAAGTTGAATTCTTTGATTCGTCGTTTTAACGTCATACCGGCCAACAAATTAGACCTCGTTATTTTAGTAATATAGCTATAATATATGCCTTGGATTAGCTGAAAACTAGGTTTCCATCTAGCGACCATGCAGTGATTGAATGAATAGGTTAATGTATGCGTGATTGGTAGCAGGTATACTGGCAACCCTTTATAATAACACTCAATCATAGGGTCTATGCTATGTTGCATGTCTGCATTTAGTTAAAACCGATAATGTTTCTGAGATCGTTGTTCATTCATCAAACGACCGGAAAAGCTTTTTTTAATAGACCAATTTCATGAACTTGGAAGTTTTATACTTGATTGAAGTGTACATTTTTCAGGTGGCTATTCGCGTGTTTGAGGTTATTTCTCACAGTATTTGAATTGCTGCAAACATTTACAACAGAGACGTAGATTTCACAAATATGAAGGTATTGTAGCTGCACAAATTGTAACACTTATTCACTACTAACATTTATAGCAATACTATTTGAACGGCTAATAATTCCAGACATTTTCCTTTTTAAAAATCTTTACTTTTCATAGTTTAAATATATCTATTGATAAAGAGAATACTAACACTGTTATTAAACAATCATTGCGTCCGGTATTCTTTTTATTGATAACTGGGCATTGAACAAGATCGTGACTATTTATACATTTAATGATGCTGTTGTATGAAATCTACTCGGATATACAGTCACTGATATTATAACGAAGGACAACATGCTTTCAAATCAAGTATACTTTCAGAGTCAGATGCTAACACGAATGATACCTTTTATGATATTTTTATGTTTTATATAATAAATGCGTCTTATTTAAGGTTAAATAATATACAATTACTGTCTTTCGATGAGGTAAATGTGTCGTTTTATTGACTTTTGAAAAACTGATATTCACTGAGGCCAACGGCCGAAGTGAATGTCACTAGGTTTTTCAAAAGTCAATTAAACCACATATTTACCGAAACAAAAGACAGTAATTGTTTTATTCCATGTTCCGAGCGAGAAAAATATGTATAAAATAACAGTTACTTACCAAAACCAACTAGACGTCAAACATTGTATCGTTATTATACACGTAAAAGCACGCGACGTTTTGCGCGGTGAATATACTTTTTCCGCAGGTGAATGTGCTTATTTATTCAAAATCCCATTCATATAGAAAAACCTACTAAAGTTCTATCAATATGGAATAACAACTTTTATTCCACGTTCTCTCTTTAGTTTTCTTCTTATTATTTAGCTTATCTTATTAATAGTTGCTCCTTTTATCAACGCCGTTGATTTTCTCGGTCCATGGATAATATTTAATTTGGAAAATTTAATTAAGAAATGACTGTAATATTTTTTCTGTCTATGAAGAAATAACATCAAAAATGTGGTGCACACTGAATAACCCGCGTAGCGGGTTATTTTAAGTGTGCACAACATTTTTATGTTATTTCGAATAGACAGAAAAAATTTACAGTCGTTTCTTATAATTTAATTCTAAAATCCATTTTAAACCGGAGTAAATCATGAAAAAACGTCGATGACGTCACGGTCACATGACAAAATTATGTCTATGAGCTGATAAACAAAACAACGTCAGCCAATCAGAAGACGCGTTACATCCAAAATTAAATTATTGAAAAATAATGTTGATAAACACACAAACATGTAGCTGTTTACTGACGCCATTCCATGAATGAAGGTAGTTAATATCTAATGACATATACTGTCCCAGGTAATTAATAATATTAACACTCATTGTTCTGCTAATGAATAATAAATTCAGAGAAAACGAGAGAGGAGTAAACTAGAAATGAAAATTGCAATTGGAACACAATGCTGGCCGCGCCTATATATTTTGATCTAACAAGGTTACTAGTCTTACACTGCGTTTAAAAATGTCATTAAAAGTTGTTCAATTTTCCTTAAAGATTATCATTACAAATGCTTACTCTAAGTTATATGCACGTACAGTCAGTTTAAACGAGCTCTGCATAACCGAAAATGATTGATTGATTGATGTTTAACGCCACTTTCAGCACTATTTGCTATTTCGTGGAGGTCCTTTTTGTTTAGTGGAGGAAGTCGGAGTGCCCGAAGAGAACCAACGAACTTAGACAGGAAATGATTGACAGTTGTTTCAAAGAGCTACATACAGGTATAAAATCAATTTCGATAACAGATTTTTCAATAAATTATCGCAGTTAGTATAAACTTATTCAAAACGATCGGGGATATAAAATCGAATAATTCAATCATACGCGTTGATCTGCCTTTATAGATAATAAACATGGAATGGTATTTTTAAACGGTATGTAACTTTTACTTTTACCTAATAAAATAAATGGCAGAACACAATTATGCTTAACCTATCAACGCACCTATTAAACTTCGTTTAAATTCATGTTACTTTTTGACTTACCTTTGGAAGAACTCATAACAATCTGCTTTAATGTATGGTGGCGATGCATACACTTACACACATGTGCGGGAAAGTTTTAAAGGTGCAAAATAACGTAAATACATATTAACATACATAAAAAAAATAATACATGTACGTCAAGTGACCTTACACGGTTTATAAACATTCTCCCGAAAGGCAAATTCATGTTATTAATTATGTGTCTCGTCAAAGTTTTATCAAAAGTAAATGCAAACTATGAAAATTTATCTTTTTCAGAATGTTAACACGTACACGTACTACATGTTTGTACTTGCGGTAAATTTTGTTGATATTTTCTGAGAAATAGACTCAGCACGGAATACTGAAAATATATAACAAAACGAGGAATGCAAAGTTAGGACACTGACCGTAAAATACTTAAATCTAATTAAATAGTTATATAAAGGAGATACTGCGATTAGACTTGCAGAAATGAGATTTATCGTGGAAGACCAAGAAAATTAAGTTGAAAAAAATGAGACTGAATATTGAACACCAAGAAAATGAAAAAACGACACTTTATTTATCACATGAGACTGAGACTTATTGCGTTGATTCCTGGAGTTTAAGAAGTTAAAACTAACGATTAAAAATAAACTATGACAGACTGACTGACAAGAATGAGACTGTTGGTTATTGTGAAAATGAGACTGATCTGGTAATACTGGGAACATAAGACTGGTTGTGTAATGCTGGGGAAATGAGCCGGGTCGTGGAACACAAAGAAAATGAGACTGATCGTAAAACAATGAGAAAATGTGACCAATCGTGGAAAATCCGAGAAAATGAGACTATTATTCGCACACTGAGAAAATGAAACTGATCGTGGAATACTGAGAAAATGAGACTAATCGTCAAACAGAGAAAATAAAACTGATCGTGGACCATATATAAACTGATACTAATCGTGGAACACTGAAAAAAATAAGTCTGATCGTGGACCACATAGAAAAAGAGACTGATCGTGGACCACATAGAAAATGAGATTAATCGTGAAACACTCAGAAAATGAGACTGGTCGCCAAACACTGAGAAAGTGAGACGGATCACTAAATAATCAGAAATTGAGACCGATTGCGTAAGGCTGAGGAAATAAGACTGATCGTCCTAAACTGAGAAAATGAGACTGATTGTTCAAAACTGAGGAAATGAGACTGATCGCGCAACACTGAAAAAATGAAACTGATTGCGTAACGCGAGAAAAATGAGACTGGTTGTGAAATGCTGCGATTTTTTAACAATGAATGAATGAGACTTATCATTGAACATTGAGAAAATGAGATTGATTGTGTAAAGCCGAGAAAGTGAGACTGATTGTGTAAAGGTGAGAAAATAAGACTTATCATTGAACACTGCCAAATTTCGACTGATTGTGGCGTGCTGAGAAAATGTGACTGATCGTGTATAAGTGAGATAATGTGACTGGTTTTGAAACACTGAGAAAATTTATTTAGACTGATCGTGGAACACGGATAAAAGAGACTTATCTAGGAACACTGAGGATATGAGACTGGTTTCAGAACACGTCAAAAATGAGACATGTCATGAAACACTGAATGAATAAAACTGTTCGTGAATCATTGAGAAAATGACACTGATCGTGGAACACTGAAAGAATGAGACTGAACATTGATGAAATGAAACTGATCGTAGAAAAAGTTAGTTTAAACAATATTTATATTCAAATGAATTGAATTAGACTGGGCAAAATGCCAAGTCTATGCAAGGCCTCTCCAATAAAACTGATTGTGGAACAATGAACAAATGCTTGAGGTGTATACTCTTCTGTATTTTTAAAGTTATTGTGTTCTGTATTTTTAAAGTTATGGTGTATTTATTTTTGAGATAACTTCTCTTATGTGTGCAACATCATTCTCTCAATTTTATACCAGTATATGTACTAACATTTTAATTAGACGCACACCACCTATTTTGGCCCCAATTCCTATCCACGTTAAATTTTTCACTTTCAAACATTTATGTAGCACTGGTGTTAAACTGATCACCGTAACTGCAGTTACGGTGATCCCAACATGGCGGAGCCAAAAACAGGTGAAATCGTCTTTTTGTAATTTCTCCGTGTACACGCATTGTTTGAAAGAATTACTCAGCCGCTAGGTTGATATGTACGGTATTGTTGTATGTGTGTTTTCTTAATATCATATGTGACCTTGTTACCGAAATAATAGCCATTGAAAATTTGCGGAAGATCACCGTAACTCCAAAAGAAGATAGTCGTAACTTGTGGACAACTAACTTGAAAGATAGTCGTAATTGTATAAAATATGTCTATGATCATAGTAACTGATTTTGTCAGAACCTTCTGCTAACGGAATTTTTTAATTAAAAAAAGTTGTGTTAAAGATAACAACAAACGCCTAAACAAGATTCGTGATTGAAATATTTTTTCAACATAAGGTAAGTTTGCACATGTGGAGCAGGATCTGCTTAACCTTCCGGAGCACCTGAGATCACTCCCAGTTTTTGGTGGGGTTCGTGTTGCTCAGTCTTTAGTTTTCTATGTTGTTTCTTGTTTACTATTATTTGTCTGTTTGTCTTTTTTCATTTTTAGCCATAGCGTTGTCAGTTTATTTTCGATTTATGAGTTCGACTGTTCCTCTGGTATCTTACGCCCCTCTTCTCTTGCAATTTTTCATGAACATTTTAACAAATATTGGTATACTTATCTATTCGGACAACCAGATGTTAACGATATTAAAAATATAATGCCTCCTTATGTTAAAACTATACTAAAATAAAGTTTCCATTATATATTTATTTAACACTCTTAGTAACTTTATTTTTTTGTAGGTTACATGTATATGTGCTATATGTGTTCGTTTATGTCTAGTGCAGACGCAGTATTGGCGCACACCTTATTTACCCACACCAAAAGAACTGAACAGTTTACGAAAAAAAGTGTTTGAGGAGCGATTAGGACATTTTGCATTTCAGCCACTGCATTTTGCATGGAAAATACAAACTCTTAAAGAATATGTGGATCTACAATGCAAAAAGTAAATTAGTAAATTATTCACTAGTTCTAGCCACACTATCAAACATCCAAACACGATTTATTTGATTTGATTTGATTTTTGGTGTTTTTACGCCACTTTTAAGCACCGCATTGAGGATATTTCGTGGCGGCCAGTTTTTATTGGTGGAGAAAGCCAGAGTGCCCGGAGAAAACCACCGACCTTCGATAGGAAAACTGACAATCCTAGTCAATTAAGATTGGAGTAGAGTGCACCCGCACGAGCGCAAACACGATTTATATGTAGGCGCCTATCAGCATATAGAGAAAGTTACGATCATCACTAACAAGTTACTATGATCATGTCCAAGTTACGACTATCTTATAATCAAGTTACCACTATCATAACAAACAAAATTCTTGGAGTTACGATGATCTTCCGTAAATTTTCAATGGCTATTATTTCGGTAACAAGGTCACATATGATATTAAGAACACACACATACAACAATACCGTCATTATCAACCTAGTGGCTGAGTAATTCTTTATAACTATGCGTGTACACGGAGAAATTACAAAATGACGATTTTACTTGTTTTGGGCTCCGCCATGTTGGGATCACCGTAACTGCAGTTACGGTGATCAGTTTAACACCAGTGTGTAGGGTGAGATCAATATACCATTATTTACACATCAGACCGTACTGGTATAACCGGAACTTTGGATACACCAAACCAGGTACTTTAGTTCTGAGAAACAGACAATATATGCCCTCAAATTTAGAATTCATTCATACATTTTTGTATTCTTCAAAATTATCAGTCAATATTTGTTTTACAAGAATCACCAGTTCTTCACCTTTCATTTGATACCTTAATTACTAAAATATATTCTACATAGTTTGATATTTACACCTATGCGAAGGAACTTTTTTGTTTTAGATATGTACTACTTTCCAGTATGTTCTTTTTTTACCAGGCCCTATTTGGTGGTTTAACATCTTAAAAGTCTATCCGAATCATTTTGCAAAGAATTACGTTCAAACCGATGCTTAATCTTAAACTTGCAGTGATGTGGGAGTTTTTTGGCTCCGTGTTGAAGGCCTCACTGTGACTTTGAGATGAAGAACAGCAATAAAAGCGCTGTACCTTTGCTTTTTACGTGTTTTTGCTGTGCATGTATTGATTTTTGTGTCATGGATGGATACCCCATATTCTTTGTTTTTCTATTAAATGAGACTTATCGTGGAGCACTGATAAAATGACACTAATTTATGGAACACTGAAACAATGAAACTGAACACTGATAATATGAGACTTGTGAAACACTAAGACGAGGATATTGATCGTAGAAAAAGGTTAACAACGTTAACCGAGACTTACTGACGAAGATTGCAGAATTTATTTTACACTTGGGCTATTCCTACTTGATTATATAAAAAAGAAGATGTGGTATGATTGCCAATGAGATAACTCCCCACCATAGACCAAATGACATAGAAGTTAACCACTATAGGTCACCATACGGCCTTTAATAATGAGCGATACCCATACCGCATAGTCAGCTATAAAGGCACCGAAATGACAAAATGTAAACAATTTAAACGAGAAAACTAACGGCCTGATTTATGTAAATACAACAATGAACAAAATACAAATATGATATACAGCAACAACGACAACAACTGAATTACAGGCTCCTGACTTGGGGCAGGCACACAAAGAATGTGGCGGGGTTAAACGTGTTAGCGGGCGCCCAACCCTCCCCTAACCTGGGACAGTGATGTAACTGCAACATATGCACAAACTATAAAAATCAACTGAAAGGGCTTAACTCATCAGATAGATACAAAATATAAAAAAAACAAGTTACAAAAAAAAGTAAAATATCAAGAAAACAGTTTCAAGGAAAATTCAAATCGGAAAGTCTCTTATCAAATGGCTTTCATCAAAACCCCAAGCACATCAAACGAATGGAAAGCAACTGTCATATTCCTGACTTGGTATAGGCATTTCCTTATGTAGTAAAAGGAAAAACACAGACCGGACATGGCAGGGTATTTATACATCCCTACAAAAAAAAGACACTAAGTACAGATCTGAGAGTACTCACTGTTACTGACAGCTAGATCAAAGCCAATAACAACTAATTAAAAAAAATCATGTATCTAATACTTAAGTATCTAGTATCAGTACGCATCCAACATCCAATGGATTTAGTGTAAAAACGTCATTAATAGCCAGAGAAAAACATGACCTTGTGCAATGATAAAATACAGATATCGACAGATTGAAGAATGTGTATATGTTTAAAACAATAATATTAGTTTGGTTTTAATTTACTGATAACAAAATCAATATTTATAAAAATAAAAAAAAAAAAAAAATACAATATTTAAAATCTAATTACAGTGTTGAATTGCTAACCTTTTAGAATAAGTGTATTTAAGGGATCGATTAGTTTACCCGGATCGTATCTACATTTCCGGGCTCAGTAAACAACATATCCGTAAAAATTATGATGTGCTACATGTATCACGTTTATAACTTGTGTTCATGATTCGCTTGCAGGATCTGACAGAACTACGTTCTACTTTTTGTTTAATAATAATCCCATCCAAGCAATGAAATGTTTGCTTTCATATTTATGAATGTGTGTATCATTACGACAATACCCGAGGATACCAGAAATGTTTTAAAACAGAAAATAAAACAGGTACACGTGGACGTGCAAAAGATATACATCTCGTATCATAAAACGCTAAAAGATACATGTAACACAAATTGCAATTTCAATAGAGTTTGGTAAAGTTTTAGTATTTTCAAGAAATTGTGAAAATTCCTAACCAAATGATAATTCTTTTAGAAACAAATTAAAGTTTAATACGATGTCATTCGAGGCAAAATGTTAAACAAATATATACATTTTTCCAAATTATCTTCAAATCCAAGACAACAATCTGAATTACATTTTTATTTTACAGATAGTCTTTGTTTTAATAATCTAAGAGGTTTATATTAGAACAAATTAATCAAAAAACTTTCTACTAGATTTTAATAAATTTTCCGATTTTAAACCTGTGTATGAAACAGTTTCAAGAGAAATTGGCCCGTTCTGTTTCTTTCAAAACCTGATGTTTATCAATTCTCTGGTGTATCATGGATAGTTGCTGCCGTTGAACTACTATCGAACCTAAGTCTAGTTGCTTAAATTCGCTAAATTTGTATTCTGCTGGATAGTTGTCGCGTTGTCAATCATACCATATCTTCTTATTCTATAAGTGTACAAATGTACCAATGTATTTTATTACGGGTAGTATAAAACATTTCTAAAAAAAAACAATTTTGCATTCTAATTTTGTTTTTCATGGACATGCAGAACTATCAAAATATTAAAACGAATATCTAGTTTTTTACCTTGATATATATACAATTTAAATGCATGGTTTTCCTTTCATGAATAAGAATACTTAATAATGTGATTGCATAACCTTTACCTTGTCTCAGGCTTTGCTTTAAAAATGGTTCACTTGGAGTTTCTCTGTCTTCGACGTCATTCATGTTTAACTATAAACAAAAATTATCAGTCTGAAGATAGATAGATTTTGTTAAATTCAAATCACGTATATTCGATAGATAAGCAGAGATAGTATGTTTAAACATAATGGGCTTCTCGATCTTGGCCTATTTGATTTATAACCGCCTTCCGTTATACGTCTATAAGAGTAATATTTATGTTAATTGGTAGAGCGATGTCTTACTGTGACAGGCGTCCCACATTCGATCGTCGGCGTGTACAGTTGTAATTTTTGAAAGAGCATCACACAGGCTCTACTCTTAAATTTGGCGATCAAACTGAAAAAAAAAACACACAAATGTTAAAAGAGATTAAGATAGTTAGACTTTGATATTTGTATATTATAATACTACTCTGGAGAAGGTAAAAGTGTAGAGGTGGATTAGATATACTGTGTGTTTGAATAATGATGAATCTACAGTAGAACCGCTATCCCGTAGCTCGAGGAGAGGAACTGTAGAAATGAGAAGATGTAATTCCGCTATCCCGTAGCTCGAGGAGGGGAAGTGTAGAAATGAGAAGATGTAATACCGCTATCCCGTAGCTCGAGGAGGGGAAGTGTAGAAATGAGAGGATGTAATACCGCTATCCCGTAGCTCGATGAGGAAGTGTAGATATGAGAAGATGTAGTACCGCTATCCCGTAGCTCGAGGAAGGGAAGTGTAAAAATGAGTATATGTAGTACCGCTATCCCTTAGCTCCAGGAGGGGAAGTGAAGAGATGAGATGATGTAGTACCGGTATCCCTTAGCTCGAGAAGGGGAAGTGTAGAGATGAGTAGATGTAGTACCGCTATCCCTTAGCTCGGGAAGGGGAAGTGTAGATATGGGAATATGTAGTACCGCTATCCCTTAGCTCGAGAAGGGGAAGTGTAGATATGAGAATATGTAGTACCCCTTTCCCTTAGCTCGGGAAGGGGAAGTGTAGAGATGCGAATATGTAGTACCGCTATCCCTTATCTCGAGGAGGGGAAGTGTAGAGATGAGAATATGTAGTACTGATATCCACTAGCGATGCTCATTTGATATGGTGGTGGCTTAATGTGCCAGGTTTTCTGCGTTCTGCGTTTAATTACCGACATATACTTTAGAAAATTTTGGAAGGAAACTAAGTGGTAATGTTACACTTAAATTTTTGGGGCTGGTTTCGTAAGTCTTTTACAGTAGAATGGTATTTGATTTCAATAGTACAAGTTCAACAATATCAATAAAACTTCAGAGTAGGTATTAGCACCAAACAAAATGGGTATGTAGAAAACCATTCAGACATATCTTTTTTTATCTTAGAGGAACAACACTACTTTCAGAAAAACTAAAACGCTACGTATTTAAGGTAACTTCCGATACTAAGGGAGATAACAACGTTTTACTGATGTAAGACTGGTTCCCTCTTTTAATGTATGGATATGTCGCCTATATAGTTCATAATTCAAAATGATATCCAGTCCAACATTTCGGCCACAAACAATTTTCATTAATTATCAATTCTTGAAAAAGACACGAACATCCTTTAAAGAGGTTATGGACTAAAGATTGGACTAGAGCAAACGTTAAGGGAGGCTCGGTGGCTGAGTGGTCTAAGTAGTCGAACTACTATATCACTTGTCAGTCAACACTGACGTTGTGGTTTCGAATCCCGCACGTAGCAGGTGCACTCGACTCCAATCTTAATTGACTAGGATTGTCACTTGTCCTACCGAATGTCGGTGGTTCCATCCGGAGATTCAGGTTTCCTCCACCAATAAAAACTGAAAGCCACGAAATACCACAATAGTGTTGAAAGTGGCGAAAAACACCAATCAATAAATAAATCAATCAAACGTTACGGTTTGCAAGTTCAAATCAATACAATAATATTAGAGAATTGATGTATTTTAATCTATTATTAAGTATGACACATTTTAATATGAAGACAATTCATATCGCAAATTTTGTGAATCTATATTTTGTTTTAATTATTAGTATGAAAACTAATTTCATTAATAACAACAGCCACTCATATTGTAATAACAAACCGTTCCTTTTCTTATCACCAATACATTCAATTCATTTCTGATTTGTATTTCGACGATATATTTTAGAAATCATGGAAATCGCTTTGAAATTCAGAGTTTTGGAAAAGAAACTAAGTGAACTGATGAGTGCCTCCACTCTTTCAATTTATGTTCGCGAGCGATTTATTTTAGCGACTTTCGCGAGTAGAAAAATAACGCGAATATAAATCGTGGACTAGAAAGGGTAAATCGCGAAATAAAGTATCCGCGAAAATAAGTTGGCTTACAGCAGTGTTTGGGGTTCCTAAAATGACAATTTCTTGCCTTATCCTTGAAATTCGCAGCGATATCCTTGCTTAATAAAATATTTTGTCGAAACTGGAATTTAAATCAGAATAAAGAAATCATCAAAAGTAGATTCCCCTCATGTTTCTAAAAAATCCCTTTTCTTGAAAAGGATAGGCGAAAGATACCAAAGGAATATTCAAACTCATGAGTTGAAAATAAACTGACAATACCATGGCAAAAAACGAAAAAAAAAGACCAAGTTAAAGATAAACAACAGCAAACAAAACACAACATAGAATGAGCAACACGAAACCCACCTAAAACCGGTGGTGATCTCGGGTACTCCGGAAGCGTAAGCAGATCCTGCTCCACATGCGACACCCGTCATAAGTTATTTCATGATAAAGAATGATAAATGCAGGATATCCAATTACATTAAATGGCATCATGGTGAACTATTGTTACACTTTAACTGAGGAAACTGTATGAAAAAACTTACTTCAGAGCAATAAATATACGGTTCATAGCATATCCTCCACGGGTAAAGCCAATGCATAACAAAGCAAGTTATAAGAATACAACAGCTTAACCTCGTCTTTCATATGTGACAAATCCAGGGACTACAAGAAATATAGCAGCTGCTATGTGTGCTCAAATAGAGATAAGTTTAATTTTTATCATAATTCCAGTATTCACAATTTTTTTCATCTTTATGAAAATAAGAAGATGTGGTATGATTGCCAATGAGACAACTCTCCACCAGAGAAAAAAAATTACGTAGAAGGTAGCAACTGTAGGTCACCAATACGGCTATTGACACTGGAACAAACTCCATACCACAAGCTATAATTCTTTATTTCCTTTACTATAAAACACTTTTCAAAAATAGACTGCACATTTATTAATTGAACACAGGCGTCTCAAAAGTATTAAAGTAACAACGGTTGAAATGACTGACAACTGACTCAAAATATTTTATAATCTAGTAATGAAAATGTATTAACTTTAAGACCAAGATGGCCTGTTTACTTCACTTGTGAAAATAATGAATTCCATCAATAATCTGATACTAAATTCTAATTTCATAATACATCCTATATAGAAAAAGGTATATTTTCTGTTTCATAAGTTTTAAATAACAGTACCATTCATCGAAATTCAGATTGTCGGCACTAGTCATACCAAAGTCAAATTAATCACTCTATTACTTGATGCTTAATCTTTAAACTTTAAATAATATACCCAATAGAGGAGGGTCTGGAAGGGGGTTCCTTTTTATTCTTTTCAATATCATTTTTCTCTATTCTTTATATCATGTATATCGTTTGCCCGTTATTCTCTATTCTTTATATCATGTATATCGTTTGCCCGTTATTCTCTATTCTTTATATTTTAGCACCCCATTATTCTCTATTCTATATTTGTTTGTCATATATTTTTCTTTATTCTTTATATTTTAGCACCTCATTATTCTCTATTGTTTATTTTTTTTGCCATATATTTTTCTGTATTCTTTATATTTTGACACCATTATTCTCTATTCTTTATTTTTTGTCCTATTTTTCTCTATTCTTTATATTGTTTACCCTTATTCTGCACTTTTTGCCAATTATTCTCTATTCTGTGACCCCGTCCATAATAAAGGACAAATGTTTAGTTCCTAGGTAAAATTCAGAATGTGTAATACTACAATGACAAAGATACATGGTGAATTAAACAACACCACTCAAAAATCTGATTTTTGATAATTTATCTTTTAAGATTTACAGAACTCAATTAACAGACAAATCTTCTTCATTAATAATTTATGATTAAAAATGAATAGTTTTTACAATCTATCATATAGATTACAAAACATCTATTTTAATTGAATATTTGAATATTATAATCGAAGAACAAAATTGACAAAACAATCCAATGGTAGTGAAATTGATTGTTGTTTGCTTAACGTTCAGTGGCAAATGTTTCAAGAATATTGAGGACGAGACAATATTAACATTAAATGCAATAGATAGATTTAACGGGATGAAAGTCAGAGAATTAAGACTGCGACTAGAAAGTAGAGTGTGATGGGTAGGATTAACATTAAGTATTGCAGCAAGGTCACTTACGCACCCCTCTTTTACATGGGTTTAACTACCGGGTGGGAGTAGTCCTTGGTGTAAATAAAACATTCTGACGAATAGTACTGTATTAAGAATTATTCTTTTCAAAGATGATAAATATCTGGGATTGACAATTCAATACCAACTTTTGTCTGTAATGTCTCCAAACATATTAGGTACAAATTGTAAAAAAAAAATATACAATGACAATGACAAAAGATACAACAAAGACAACGCAAATAAAATAGGTCTTCAACACAGCGAGAAAATACCGCACCCGGAGGCGTTGTTCATCTTCACAAGACTGATTTTCTCGCTTGATATGGTACGCGAGAAAAGCACGCGAGTGAAGTTGATGTAGATAAACGAATGAAATTATTCTGTTTAATACATATTATTACCGTGCCCGAAATTCTAGGTTAAGGGAGAACCTTCCTGGAGCTTGGTGGAAAGGTGACTCATTGGCAATTATACTACATCTTCATATACCCATTTCAACCTGTTCACTTTTGACCTAAAAAACTGTAAAACATTTGAGAACGTAAACACTTAACGAGCGTAAAAACAAAACCAAAACATTCTTAAAGTAAGGCGTATGGTTTGGCAGTTTGATTATCATTCCAGGTCGCTTGCTGCCCATAAGATATTAAACATTTCTAGAACTAGTGTCATTCAATTTAGTCTTGATTCTTAATAAAGGAGCGTGGCTTAGTTTCGCTAAAATCAGATGTGCAGGTATTTTATTTAAACCAACTGATTTTTATAGTTTGTTTTATGTTGTACTGTTACACCACTGTCCCAGGTTAGGAGTGGTTTGGCGCCAGCAAACTAGTTACACCGGCCACATTCTGTATGTGCCTGACCCAAGTCAGACGGACGGATTTTACCCGCGCGAATTACGCTATGAATAATATTGACATGATCGACAGAAAGTGTTCAAAATTCCTTAAATTTCAAAATATTTCCTAAAATTGAGAGACATTTGAGATAAACTTATAAATAAATTATATGAAAATATAAACTTATCCATAAAAACTTATATTTTTGAGCCCAAAATGTTGACCTGGGTGACTTCATCGGCACATTAGAAGTACAGATATTTAATTAGATTATCTAATTTTGACACTTATCGTAATCACCAATCAAGCCAAGTTACATGTCATTAAAGTTTTCACACCTGAGACATCAAATACCTTTAATTGAATTACCTTATATTATCAGGTGGTAATTAGAATTCCGGCTAATCAGTTTTCCACACTTTTACATACATGTACGTGACTGACCTATAGAAGCACATGGCGACCACATGGTTTATTTAAATTTTTAATTCTATTTCAAATTTATTCGTTGCTAATTTTGCTAAGATTTGAGGCTCTTTTCAACATATTGTAGTGAAAGGAAATTCTTATTTTTCTTTTAATTACTCCCCCCCCCCCCCCTCCCCCAAACAAACAAAAAACCAAACAAACAAAAAAAAACAAAACAAACAAAAACAACAAACTTTATTTGCCAAACATGGCGCCCAGAATCAGCAGAAACTATAATTTATAATCTGGTGAGTTTTGATTTAACCTCTTAATTGTGTTTGTAGGCGCACTGAAGCCATGGCAAAATATTCAGCTCGTTGATTGTGGCCATTATTAGTTGGAAGGAGAATCATCGCCCACAGTTAACATTAGTTTTGCATTACATGCATGTGTATTATTTACGTAAATTATGTGTGTTGAACAAGATTCCACATTAATTATACATGAATCTCGGTTGTTTCAACGGTGTACACGAGGTCAATCGGTACCTAATGTGACGCAATAACATAACGTCATAAGTAATTATGTCATGAACATTTACTGATAATGTACTAGCAATTTTAAGATGGATCATCAAATATAGGTGTTCATTGATAATGGAGTACAGAGTTGCATGCAATACACACAACCTTATTAAATTTATTATTGCTATTTTTCTTTTTAATAATAAACCGGTCACAGCCTATTCAATTTGTTTTAGTCGTCTTGTAATTTCTAATTCAATTGTGAATATTTTAACATTTTTTTTAATATGAATTATAACTTTATATAGTCTAGCTGTACTGATTATTAACAATCAAACTTTGCATCAGTTTTTGCTTCATATTATAATAACACATGTGTGATATTTGCCAGTGGACATAATCAAGCATTAAGCAATCATACTATGAATATCTTTATGTATATTGAAAAGCTAGTCTTCGGTTCTTGTAGATATTGTAGTTCTGGAGTATTCAGAAATTAGATAAAATTTTAATCTTTACATTGTGTTCTTAAATTTTGGTTATCTTTTAGGAGTCATGTCTGCACAGTTCAGGCGGTCTGCCAGGAAGAGGAAAAATCTGTCAATAGTGGCTGCAGCATCAGCAAGGAAAAAGGCTAATCAGAGAGTACCCACTACTACATCAGTACCTGCACCTCAGTTGCCTACAGTTGACACTGTTACACCATTTATACCAATTGTACCAGTTACCAGTTCTACTGGGATATACCCAATGTTGTATTCACAGACAGGGGCTGGCATATTTACTAGTGCAAGTACGTGTCCAGTCGATTCGACGAGCACAGCTAATAATCTTTTATACTCTAGAGTACCAGACCAAAGAGAGTTCAACACAGTAACCAGTCAGGATCCTCCAGAACATTCTTTAGGTAATACCAATGGTGCCTCAAACTTTACAATGCCATTTAGTACTATTGATCACCCTATTCAGATACCCAGCATGCATGCTAATATAGCTTCTAATGTTTCTCAAAGTATTAGAGAAAAAATTGGGAAAAGTGAATTTATTGATTTAGGCATTTTGTTAACAAACAATACTCAGCAGGCTACACAACAGCTTGTTTTTAGAGGGGGTGAATTTATTGTACAAACAGAAAATACACAAAACAAAATTGGATCTATTGACCAATGGACATCTGCATTTATCATTTTTATTGGTGTATATTGTACTGTGCATTCAGGTAGATAACAAGAATTGCTTAAATACATGTCGGTTGTACGTTGGGGTGCAAAGAGAAGCCCTAATAGTTTAGGTTGGAAATTGTACGATGAGCAATTTAGATCAATTTAGGTTGCGCAAAGCACTGGATCCAGCAAGTTCATGGGCTATAGTAGACCCAGAGCTTTGGTTATTATATATGGCTGATAGAAGTAGCACACATAATTCGGGAGTAATTTCTTCTGGTTATAATGCATTTTCTGCTTATAGAAATTTGAATAGAAAGTTGAAGTGCTATGACGGCGTGCATAAAGCTGAGTCCACAAAAGTAACGTCTTCAAATTACTAAAATCATTTACGACGTCGGCATTTCCCCCCAGAAACCGTAAGCGTAACAAAAACACTGGACACTTAGTTTATAACATAATTTTAAACATAAACGTTCAACATATTTCTTTTTTTCGAACAACAAAGCAAAGCAAATGCACATTCTGGAAATCTAAAAATAAATATATGCTACATTGTAAGAGCAGTGTAACGGAAATAATAAGCGACTATGCCGTGGACCCTATTCAGAAAATAACGTTAAAACGCCATTTCTTTAAATTGTAACATAATAGCTGGACATTTAAAAAATTCAGGTGTTCAGCCTGGACTATCGAATCATTCATAAGTTGCAGATATTTTTAAACCCCTTGTAATGCATATTTTAAATATCAAGTCATTTCGAAATAAGAAAATAGCAAGTACATTCTTTTTTACCGATTCTTCCATTTTCTAATATTAATCCTTCCAAATTACTACTTCTTACACATAACGAACTACATTCCAAACGCATCAACCATGGCTAATTTTCATTTTTTTTTTTGGTGAAGTTCGTATAACGTCATAATTCGAATCCGAAAAATTCTATTGTACGAAAATGCAGGAAAATACGTTTAATTTGTACAAATATCAGGTCAAAAAATGTATTTTATGCTTATTTAATGTTACAAGTTTCACATATGTTTACCGTTTTCTCCATGTTCGTTTCATACTTTATAGACTTTATAGATTGAATTTTGATAACCTTTTTAATTATGTGGATTTTAATGGCTAGTTTTAATCATTTTATCATAAAAAAAACTTCCCATTTAAAATATATGTTTAACATGGTTGTATAAAGCTACTTTTAAAAGCGCATTTAACAGTTGCCGTCAAATTTTTGCACGCCGTCTATGCTTTCAATTATAATGGCAAATGTTTCAATTCATTTTGTCAATATAATCATGCATGTATAGTGTCATGGTATACACTCAGTTATAAACTGTCAATTAAAGCAATATAATAATATGCCTCCGCAAATAAGACCAAATTGTAGGGTCAGACAACCATATGTCAACTCGAGATTTTCAAAACCTGGATTAATGTCTTCTCAAAATTTTGTATTCAGGCAACAGCAACATAGACTGAAAGCTCCTGGCACATCTATGGGAACTAGGAATACCCCAATACGATTTAAAAGGTTGAAAGAGTTACTTGAAAATTATCCCAATAGGGAGGCAGCTAAAGAATTGTATTTAGGATTTTCTCTTGGCTTTCGTTTACAATATACAGGACCTAGAGAACATGTTGTGTCAAAAAAATTGCTTTTTGCAGAGCATTTTAAATGGGTAACTTTAAACAAATTAAAAACAGAAGTAGAGTTGGGTAGGATTTTAGGCCCTTTTTCAAAATTGCCAATTTCCAATTTAGGGAGCTACCATTGGATTTTTATGGGGGGGGGGGGGGCTAGGATGAAATTTGAAAAAAATAGGCAGGACAGGAGTTTTGAGTAAAAAAAAAAAAGGCAGGATGAGACACTTTGCAAAATAAAAAGGCAGGATGACAATTTATGTAAAAAAAGTCAGGATAAACTAAAAAAAAAAAAGGCAGGACCGCATAGAGTGAAAAATAAAAAAGGCAGGACAGAGATTACAACTAAAAAAAATGCAGGACAAAATTTTTCATCCTAGATGATGTTGGAAAAGAGTTGGAATCTGTAACGGGGTTCCAAAGCCATTCCATCATCAAGTGCATTCATTCGTAGATTTGATGGGGTATGCAAAAAGTAAAATCACAAAAATACTGAACTCCGAGGAAAATTCAATCGGAAAGTCCCTAATCACATGGCAAAATCAAATGACAAAACACATCAAACGAATGGACAACAACTGTCATATTCCTGACTTGGTACAGGCATTTTCAAATGTAGAAAATGGTGGATTGAACCTGGTTTTATAGCGCTAAACCTCTCACTTGTACGACAGTCTTATCAAATTCTGTTATATTTACAACGATGCGTGAACAAAACAGACATTATAAATAAAATAGTCAAAATATGGGTACAGCAGTCATCACTGTGTTACAATATCAAAACAAACAATTATTTACAAAAAAAGCACAAAAGCATCTATCAAATTAAAAACCACATTCATTGCTTCGCGTGTCTGACGTCAGAAAATGTAAACGTCACATAAGAAAAAAGTTTGTCATTCAATGTCTATTCAAAACAATTTTATCATTTCACATGGGGAATGTTGGTATACAGGGTTAAAAAATCAAAAGTTATGTAAGAATTAATTTCAGAAATAGACCGAGATTTAAAATTGTCCAGAAGTTCTTCAGAACCCTTAAGAATCCACATATGGTAAATACCACTGCGCGAGTAAAATAAATTTGTCGTTTGTCGTTCAAAGTATTTTCAAATTTATAATAGAACAATAACATAATGACATATAATAGAACAATAACATAATGACGGGATCTTTTAAAGTACAGAGTCACGTTATAAGAACCACAGAAACACAAAAAGTCGCATATACAAAACACACCAGTAAAAATGAAAGATAATACAAACACATTGACGGGATGTATAAGTACCTAGCCACGTCAAATGGATATCACAGAAAACAAACCAAACAGTAAAAGTAATATTAATAATAGAACAAAGACAAATGAAAGAACAATATTTCACGTTGTTAAGATGATAAACAACGTCAGTATGCAGAATCTATACTTCAAGACCATCATGTATTATTTGTGAAGTTGATACGGAATATTTATCAACAAGGTCTTGGTACCTTCCGATGAACTTTTTTAGAAAAAGGACGAGACGTTCTTTGACATACCCCTGGTTCATCAACTTTCTATTCAGACAAGGAAGCCGTTTCATAAAATAAGATTGAATACAGAGGTGAAGTCAGATATAGCTTTGTATGCAGTTCCTTGAGAATTATAATGGTCAGTGTTTCTTTCCAGACAAAATTTAGACATCTAATGAAATTTTGCAACTTTTCACCGATAGTTCTGGGAACCCAAATTTGGGCTGTGGGGATTTTTCCAGTGGTCATGGGTACAATTTAGGTGGCTTGAAACATGGAAAGATTTAAAAATTATGAGGAATATGTCATTTTTGGAGTTGGTTCCAGTGGTGCTCGCCATGTATTTATGGGCAGAAAACCTAAAAAACAAAAAGATCCTTTTTAATATTAATGACAATATTGCATTATAGTTAGTACAAATGTAATGTTAACAAAAGGTCATCAAAAGATAAACAAATAATGAAACTGATTCTTCCGTTTGTGTTACTGAAAATGACGAATAGTATTCAATTAAGAGCTGTGCATATTGAAGGATAAAAAAACAAGGTAGCTGATGCCATCTCTCGATTTCAGATGTCACGCTTCAGAGCTCTGGTTCCAACAGCCAGAAGTACCCCAGCAGGAATACCAGAAGATTTCTTGACATTAATTTCAAGCATTTAATTGGGTCCCTTATAGAAAGTTCAGTTGCCCCTATAGGCCTAGTACCTTTACGACATATCAAAGAGATGTATTGGCCTTTAATGAGTTCAGAAAATTGTTTGGTTAATCAAATGTATGGCCCATACCATTGTATGAATTATGTAATTTTATAGCTTGTTTGTTTCAAGCAAGTTACTCCCATTCCTCTATTAAGTGTTATTTAGCAGTGATAAGTTTTTTTTCAGTAGAATGAATGATTTTGAAGATTTTACTCAAAAATTTATTATATAAAAAATGTTGGAGGGAATTAAACGGTCAACGCCAAAAATTAAGGATTCAAGATTGCCCATTACCAAAGAATTACTACTATTAATAGTTAAAATTCTTCCCTTTATTTGTTCCTCGAGTTATGAAGTTAAGCTGTTTAAGGTTGCCTTCTCATTAGCCTATGACGGTCTATTGAGAATAGGGGAATTGGCAGTAAGTAATAGCAAGTCGGCTCATATTATCTCTATATCTGATGTGTCATTGTCATCTTTTGAGGTCTTGAAAATACGTGTACTTTCATCAAAAACTAACCAGTTGGGTACAGGTGCCTTAATTACATTTCAATCACAACCAAATTCAGAGGCCTGCCCATGCAAGTTGATAAAGTCTTTTCTCGTGGATAGACCTCCTTTACCAGGAGCACTTTTTTGTCACTACAGTGGTGCAGCAGTAACTCGTTATCAGTTCATAACAGTATTGAAAAAATCATTGGAGAGAGTCGGGGTAAATTATAAACACTATAGTTCTTATTCATTTCGCATTGGTTGTGCTACTAGTTTGTCACTTGGAGGTGTGCCTGATGCCATAATCATGCAACTAGGGCGTTGGAAATCCAATGCTTACAAAACTTACATCAGATTATAAAGCTTTTTATATTGTTTACAATTTTAATTTTAAATCGTATATAGTATTTGTTAAATGTTAAAAGAAATAACAAAAATTTGTATAGGTAAACCTGCAAAGATTTGGATTATGGGGTCTTCATTAGTGAAGAATGCCTTTTTTGAATCAAGGCAACGTCCTGGTGGGACTTACCTAGGTCTTGACAAATTAAATACAGAAATTTGGTGGCAAGGAAAATCTGGCATGGTTTAAAGTCAGCTTAGAAGACACATTAGAATAAAGTTAAGATATGAAGATCCCCCTAAATTTCTAGTCATACATGTAGGTGCTAATGATTTAGGAAAAATAAAAACTAAAGATTTAAGAGAGAACCTGATACAAGCTTTGACCTTAATTTCAAAGAACTTGCCTGACACTAAAATTGTGTGGTCACAAATGTTGCCTCGTTTAAAATGGAGATACTCTGGTGATTTTAAGGCATTGGAAAAATGCAGATACAGGGTAAATAATCACTGTTTCACTATTTATTCAAAATACACTCAGACGCAGATTTCCTGCGTAACAGGAGCGACAAATACACATAAATTTACAAATAACATAGAAGCGAAATGAGTAGAATACATTAAATAAAACAATATAAATATTTTTTTTTCTCACAAAACTAAATGTATACTACATCTATTGACCAGATCGCAAAAAGTCCGTGCAATCTGTAAAGTTTAAATAACCACGTGATCACATGAACACAATAAAATGATAATGGATAGTAACAAAAAGTGTAACATATATAAATATTCATATGTGATGATTTACAGAGAAAGCAGTAGTTTTTCAACCTTTAGAATGAAAATAGAAAGGTTAGTTAATACATTTAAGTTGCAATATTTCAACATTCCATAAAGTTTGTTGATATTTGGGTTGATTCTGTAGTAATTAGGAATATATGCATTTCTTACTTCAATAACATCAGCATTGTCACAAAGCGCTATGTAATGATACTCATCTCCAAGACCAGTCTTACAAAGCTTACATTTTCTTTCAATTTCTGGAATTCTATTCCATCTCCCCGTTTCGATAGGAAATTTGATATTGCAAGTGCGAAGTTTGCAAATATAGAGTCTACTAAATTTTCTAAGTCTAATTAGATAGGGTTCCATACAGAAGTCAGTCTTAAATTTTGAATAGAACTTCCCCCTCGATGAGTTATCGATATCCGAAAACCATTTTTGTATGAACTGATCATGGAGTCTTTGTTTAACGTTAATTTTTAAAAAATTCAAATTAACGTTTCCTTGTACATGCCAGATTTCACTGTTACCAGTTTCATCAAAAATAGATTTTACATAATTAATCCACTTAAAAGAATTATTTCCATTTTCAAATAAATTAAACATAAGCTTGTAGAGTTTTCCAGACAGTTTATCAACATTTGTTACAAGTTTGTACCAGAAACAAATCATTTTCATCTTTATACTAATTTCGATAGGAAATCGGCCAAGTTCACCATAGACCATGAAATTTGCGGTCGATGACCTAACCCCCAGAATTTTTTTGCAGAACTGTAAATGTATCTTCTCAATATTCATCTTATTTTCATATCCCCAAATTTCGGAGGAATAAGTCAAAATAGGGGCTACCAAAGAATCAAATAGTTTTATCTGTAAATCTAAAGGGATACTAATATTATTAATTCTCTGGTACAGACTGTATAAAGCTTTTTGAGCTTGATCTACTAATTTGTTTCTGGCTTTACAAAAATTACCATTATAATTAAATAACAAGCCAAGATATGTATATGTATCTTGAATCTCAATTTCATCATTACATAGATTAAATTTGAATTTCTTATTACAGTTACGTTTAGAAAAAATTACAATTTTTGTCTTTGAGACATTGACCTTAAGTTTCCAAGTATTACAATATTGTTCAAATATATTTAAAGTATCTTGTAAATCTTCAGCAGTATCTGCAAAGATAACTGTATCATCTGCATATAGTAAAATGAACATTTTCAAATAAATACCTATGCTATGTATACATTCTGAATCTAGGTATTCTAAACCATGGCCCAAATGTTGACTTAAAAAGTCTTCTAAATCATTCAAGTATAAGGCAAAAAGAAATGGAGATAATTTTTCTCCTTGTCTAACACCCGTTTCACATGGAAAAAATGCAGTTTTCAAATTATCAAGTTTAACACAAGACTTAATATCTGTGTACATATTCTGTATCAACGTAAACATTTTCCCTCTGATGTTATTTTTTATAAGTTTTTGGAAAAGTCCGGCCCTCCAAACGGTATCAAACGCCCGTTTAAAATCCACAAATGCACAGAACAATTTCTTTCCGGCAGATAAATATAATGTAATAATAGAATGTAAAACAAACATGTTATCTTGGACAGAGTATCCCTTGCGGAATCCACCTTGTGAGTCCGAAATGATCCCTATTTCATCAGACAATTTATTAAGTCTTGTGTTTAAAATAGATGTAAACACCTTGCCCAAATTTGAAGTCAAGCAAAGCGCTCGATAATTATCGAGATCATTTTTATCTCCTTTATTTTTAAATACAGGTTTTATAATACCAATTAACCATGCATCAGGAATAATCCCAGTATCTAATACAGTATTAAATATTTTCATATATATAGGCAATAATTTGTCAACAGTACTTTTCAAAAATTCATTTACAATTTCATCATCACCTGGTGCTTTATCATTATTTAAACTTTGTATAGCTTTACATATTTCTTCACCAGTTATCTCACAATCTAATATATCAATAATAACCTGATTATCTAAGTTATGAACACTTTCATTAAGATAATCTGGATCATCATCTTCACAATCATTTTTATTTAGAGACCTGAAATATTCATACAACTGTTCTATAGTTATATCAACATTTTTATTTTTTTCCCTTTTTCTAAAACGATTCAAAATTTTCCAGAATTTCTTGCTGTCTCGTTTTGATGTATTTCTCAAATCTTGTTCACAGTTATGTTGGAAATTTTTGTAGCTAGTATTCATCTGACTCTTGTATTTTTTGCTCGCCTTTCTCATAGCATCTCTGTTTTCTCTGTTTTTTACAAAACTGTATCTGTTACGTGCTTTGTGGAATATTTTCCTTGTTTCAAAACACTTGTTATCAAACCAAACTTGAAACTTTTTATTTTTATTTGTTTTTCTTTTTTTACCATCAGACCCAAAAACTTTCTTTGCAGAATTTTTAAAGAGTTCGCCAACTTTGCTCACTACTGAGTTTATAGTGTTTTTTGTGTGTTGACCTTGACCTTTTTCATCTAGTTCATTCAATAGAGATTCTATTGTCGTAAACATTGTGACGTCATTATTAATAGACTCTATAAACTGGTTTTTTTTTGTGGGAATCCACCTAGGTACGTGCGTGGGTGTGTTACTACTATCATCGATCTAAGGAATTTATAGTAAAATTGTTTACTGGAGCGTGAAATTTGAAACACAAACTGCTATGTACATCAGAAAACAATGGGTTAAATTCACTCACATAAAAAGATTTAAATAACGGAAATACATGTGAAGAAAACAATATATAATCAATCAATGAAACATTTTTACATGTTTTTTCTCCAACCAGAAAATCTTTACCCGGTAATCGACCATTTCCTATATACAAATTATTTCTTTTGCAAAAATCAATTAGTTTATAACCATAATTATTTGGTACAGATATATCAGTAGAGTATCTTTTCATCGGTACATCGTTTTGTAATAAATTCTCATAGTCATACACATAAGATAAAACATCATCATCAACAATATCATCAAGTATTTCAAACAGTTTACTATCTGGTATTACAATATCACTTAATAGTTTTGTTTTTGCGTTCAAGTCACCAACTAGAGAGACATAGCTATTTGTTTTTTCAATCAAGTCTGACATTTCAGTCTCTATATCATTAAATGCATCATTCGAAGCATACTTAGTGTTTTCGGGAGGTATATAAATACATCCGAGCAATAAATTTTTGTCTATCATTAATATGTTTGATTTAATTACCAACCATTGTACATAATCTGATTTAGTTTTTGGAAAATTCAGGAACTTTGCCAAATATTCCCTGTAAATGATAACAATACCACCAGATCTTTTTTTAAATTTGGAACGATGCTTCGAGAAGTACAAATAACCCTTTGGTAATTCTAAGATGTCATGTTTATCTAATTTGGATTCCAGTAAGATTAATATGTCATAAGATTCTATAAGTTCAATAAACTCTGGGTATTGTAGTTTAGATTTCAGACCACAGACATTCAAACTTAACACTTTAATGTCACTCGATTCTCTGTCAACCGGATTGTCAGTACTGCTCCTGTTATCGTGTCCCTATGTAGATCCTGACTGAAATCCTGGACCGGCATGATGTCCTGGAGGTGGACCCCTCGGAAGAAATCTCTCTCGACTGGGAACAAATCCAGGTTGAGGTCCATGTGTATATGTATCCTGTCGACTCCTTGGAGGATACGGAGCTTCATGATCATTATACAGTTGATTTCCAACATAGAGTTTATCTAACACCAAACGCACATTTTGGCGACCTTCTCTCTTCAGTGCTATCATTCTGGGGATCAGCTCTTTCCTGCGGTTGCTGATTTCAGCTGGGTATTGTTGAAAAACAGCCACATCTTTTTTACCTTTCAGGTGTTCATAGGCAGCAGATCTGATCATCTCGTGTTCAGAATATTTTACGAATTTTGCAATAATATTTCTAGGTTTGCCATCACCCCTTTGTTTGAGCCTGTGCACATTCTGAAACTGAATTGTCTCACTATTAATGTTAAGTTCATTCGCAATAAATTCTTTGATAGTATCTTCTACTTTTTCATTCTGTCTCTCACTGCTTTCTTTAATACCACTAAATATAAGGTTATATTTCATTGAGTGTGCCTGCATCTCCAGTAACTTTTCTTTCAGTTCAATATTTTCATATTGAAGTTTGTCATTCTCAGCTTCAAGACCAGATACCCTAGTTTCAACGATATTGTAATGGAACTCTTCATTAGTTATTCTTTCTGATTGTTGTTTCATATCATATCTGATGTCTTTGATTTCAGTTTTAACAATATTAAAATGAGATTCAATGGATGCCATTCTAGAGCACAAGTCATCCAGCATGTCGAGTTTTGCTAATCTGCTGTTCATGTGATTAATATTTTCTAATATCATTTGGAGTGTGTTATTGTCACAAAAAGGCTGGGGTCTCTGTTGCGTAGGTAAGGTTGGGAGTTGCTGAGTATTTATAGGTAGAGCTTCACTAACACTTGGGCCTGGTAGAACATGGGTCATGTTAAACATGGGTGGACCTTGTTGTATATTCATTGGTGTACTATGATGGAATTGTTGGTTGCTAACAGTTTGTAATTGATTCCGGTTACCATAAATAGAGTCATTTGCACTAGCTAATACCTGGGAAAGATTTGGTGATCCATTCATATTTACATGATTTGGTATAGACATGGGCGCCGCCATGTTGGGTGGTGTTTGGGTAGACTTTGCCTTTCTTTTTCTTTTGCCCATGTAAAGTTCATTTTTTAGATTTTTCAAAATTATCGTGGCACAGAATAAATCCAGACATAATAAGCAGTTTTAACTCACAAAAATCAAGTTCTAAGTGTTCTCATAAGTCATCAAAAGGTCGGTTTTGGTCGGAGCGATTAATGACCAACTACTCACTTCACCTCCTTCTAACACTACCAAATTTTGTTATAAAGATTTCTTAGTTTCATGAAAAAATATTGTAAAACAAAAGAGATATTAACACTTTTGTCGATCAGTTCAATATAGTTAAGTAGGTACCCCCATTTTCACGAAGTGTTCTTTAAAACTATATGTCCTAGCTTAATGAAGGAAGATTTGTATGAAACTTAATACATTTTGTAATCTTAATATTCTATTTTTAAAAGTTTTCTCAGACTTTTGTAGAAATATGGACAAATGAACCAATATCCAATTAAGCAACATTTTAGTACTGTACGAAAAGGTGGTGAATGCAACAATAATCCAACATTGCAACAGTTTAATAGTGCAATTGGTAAAGTTCGAGTTGCTGCATCTCAAGCTTTAGCTCCAGTTAGAGGGAATACCAAGAGAAATCTGAACAGAGATTTTATGCAAGCAGCTTGTCAACTATTACCAAAAAAAGAGGGTTTAACATCTATCAGTTTATTTAAAAGCCATATGATATCATAAAACTTAACAAGTTATAAGTTACATTTCAGTTGAAGTAAATCACAATACATGTACATTGTATACTGTTGGTATTATACATTGTTTGATTGAACCATATCATTTATTTTTATATATTCTTAATCATATGAATGAGATCAGTACCAGGTTTTTTTAAAGACTTGGAAAGGAATTTTTTAAGAATGTCCATAAGATAACATAGATTAATAATGTGTATACATGTACATGTCACGCATGAGTTCGAATCCCGGCCAGGGAAGAACAAAACAATTGCTACCTAAACATTGTTCAGCTGTTATTTAGACGAATTATGTATACAGAATGTGTTTTCAGCCTTGTATCACCATCACTGGTGATCCGATGGGTAAAATCTGTCGTAGAGTTGTCACTGGTTCAGACGTACTTATAATATAATTGTTTCTGTGACTGCATCCTACATTAATTTGTAAGATCCTCTACGATAGATAATTCAGCTGATCTGTAATATTCCATCTTCATGCCTTATATATCATGTACTGTGACTACGACGCTAGATAAAAACTGACGAGGAAAGGTAACAACCGACCACCAAAAGCTTGATTTTTGTCGAGCCTAGGTGGTCGAGTGGTCTAGTGCGTCGGGCATAGTGCAAGTCGATTTGGTGCCACGATATCTCAGTAGCAGGAGTTCGAATCCCGGCCAGGGAAGAACAAAAAAATTGCGATCTAACATTGTTGGGCTGTTATATATAGACGAAATACATGTACATGTCATATATTCATACAAAACACATGTTAAGGATATACTTAGGTGAGGTTTTGGAATTTGTTTCAGATGTTCGGACTCCTTAGTTTTTGCCTATGATACAGGGTAAAATATTTTGCCTCATAACACCCATTTTTCTTTTCATATAAGACTTCAATAGCTCATAAAAGGTCATTTACCAAAATGTAACCAGATTCTTAATTTCTTTTCTTTCAATTTGAGACCGACATAATACCAATGCAAATGTAAGGTAAAAGTCCGAGTCAGACTTTTCCCGCCATTTTTTAAAACTCAAATATCTCGAAAAGGAGCTCCATAACCTATTTGTCTGTTTGTCTTTTTATTTTTGGCCATGGCGTTGTCAGTTTGTTTTCGATCTATGAGTTTGACTGTCCCTCTGGTATCTTTCGTCCCTCTTCTATCAATATTTTAAGTTTATTTTTTTCCTTAACTAATGATCTATCGACTAAAAGTATCAATTTTAAATTCTTGATTTTTTGAATTTCACCTAAGTACATCCTTAAGTTATGAAGAACAGATCAGTTACTGAATCAATATATGAATTACATATTTCCTTGTCATAAAAATTCATGCAAGTTACATGGATTGAACTTTTACAAATTATTTGTTGACCTGTCTTACAGTATTTTCCTCAAGGGTTTGGTGGTAGACCTCTTTTCCTCAAGTAACTGTTACAGCTTAACATGACATATATATATATTGAATGATAAAAGAATATACATGTAGTTACCTTAGCTATCATATATATTTTTACAATAAGTATATATACCTGCACATAGCTATCATTGTTCCGCTATTTCATGGGGAGATACTAGTAAATAGATTTGACAAATATCTTATTCATTTACGAAAGTGATTTTAGAGACATATATACACTCTCTCTGGTGATTTTAATTGCATCTATAAAAAAATATCGACATCTGATTAGTTTCAGATTCAATCATCAACATTGTCTTATATTTCACCTAAATTTCTCGACCTCATGCAATATCATGAAGCTTCAAATAGTGACCTATCCCAGCAACTCATCCCTTCCACTCATTACATAATAAGTGCTCCCACACACAACCCAAGATCGTTGGGCTGAGTTGGATGTTGTCTAGATCTACCTAGCTAGCTCTTCCTAGCAAGATAGCAGACGTTGAAGAACAGAAGACTAAATATATATCTAAAAGGGAATATAAGAAGAACAAAAAAACTACTCTCACGATAAAAGCAATTACACATGTATGCTAACATATTTTAAGCAATGTTTGATTTCTATGAATGATTTTAAAGGAGACGTGAAGTATACATAATTAATTTAGACAGCAACCCAGTTAAGCAACAAACAAAACGTGACAATTTACTTCTAAAGTTCAATCTACGGTCTCCTTCAATGGACATGTCATTACAACATTTTAAAGTTTTTTATCCTCCCAAAGTCTAACTATAATATATAGAATAGTTGTGAATATGTGAGCCAAAATTTATTCCTGTGAAAAAGTTCCAGTGGAACAAATATCACAGGAAATATAAGGGAGAACTTTTTTCACAGATAATTTCTATAGGATTTGTTCCATCTCTATAAAATAAGTTCCACAATTTACCTGGTGAAATAAGTTCTGGGTTTGTGAAATTTTTTCCTTACATAGTGAAATAAGTTCCGGGTTTGTGAGATTTGTTCCTTACCTGGTGAAATAAGTTTCTTGTCTGTGAAATATGTTCCACTGGTTATACAAGTTATCTTTTATACTGATCATTGTTATCAGTGAGTTTAAAGTTATCATTCAAGTACATTATAAAAACATGTATTCTATTGATAATGTAACAAATTAAAGGTGTAAACATCCAATATGGATTCTGTGGAGAATAGCAAAATGTTTAATTACATTATCCATAAAAAAAATACCCAAATGACAATAATTTAATGAGGCAGATAAGCGAAGAATAAGAAAAATCCGTCAGAAATTTTTTATAGATCAATCATTAAATTATGAATATTGCAATTCAACATATGTTACTTCATATCAGAATTTGTAGATAAACTGTTATCACAGAGATATGTCTCGCCATTTTGTAATTTTGATTATGCAAATGTTGAAATTAAAATAACAATACTTTAACATGTTTCATAAGTTATGCAAATATTCAAAGTCAACGAACCATGACTGAGGTACATGGATAAACAATCTCCATGTTAATTATATGTGCCAAAGCGAATACAACTGCATACCAACTACCATTGACTTATTATAAGTCGTTCCCTTTAAACAAACCTAAACTCAAACATTAACTTGTAAACTATGTAAAAGTTTCAAAGTCAATGAACCATGAAGAGGGGGTGGGCTATATAACCTCCATGGAAACGATACTTGCAAATGCTAATAAATTTGAATACCAAATATCGTTGACTTAACATTAGCAGTTCATCTTAAACTGATCTAATCACAAACTAATACATGTAAACTAAGCAAAAGTTTCTAAGTCGATAGACCATGATTGAGGGGCGGGGCCAAATATTCTCCATGGTAATGAGATGTGCTAATGCTTATACAACTGAATACCAATTAACATTTGCTTACCCTAAATGGTTCCCCTTGAACTGACCTAATCACAAACTAATACATGTTAACATAGCAAAATTCTCAAAGTCAATAGACCATGACTAAGGGGACGGTACCAAATAATCTCCATGGAAATGAGATATGCCAATGCTTATACAACTGCATACTAAATATCATTGACCTACCACTAGTGGTTCCCCATAAACTGACCTAATCACAAACTAATACATGTAAAATAAGTAAACGTTTCAAAGTCAATAGACTATGACTGAAGGGGCAGGGCCAAATAATCTCCATGGAAATGAGATGTGCCAATGCTAATACAACTGCATACCAAATATGATTGACCTACCACTTGTGGTTCACCATAAACTAGACCTAATCACAAACTTATACCGCCGACGCCGGAAACAGCATACCTATGTCTCGCTTTTTGACTCCGTCAAGGCGAGACAAAAAATGAAATAGTGTGTTTTAAATGTATATTACAGTTGTAAATTATAGTTGTGCATTTGTTTTTTAATCATATTATCTACGTACAATATATATGCTGACTTAACTTGAATTTCTAAAAGATTTTACCTTATTTTGAATGTTTTCGTGTTTGTTTAAAGACTTCAATTTTGAGTATTAAATTTGTCAGGTACAACTATAGAATGTTTTGCTTGATATAAAGTTAATGCATCATGTTAATCTATAACACCCGGAACTTATTTAACATTTAGTAAAAGAATTAGTTCCGGAACAAATTTTACAGTGCTTGAACATATTTCCTTATAATATATATTCCAGGTATAAATTTTCTGTGATATAAATTCCGGTGGAACATATTTCCTATGAAATAAGTCCGGCGGAAAAAAATGTCACGCCGGAACAATTTTTTTGTTACAAAAAAAAAATCTTGATAGCAAAAAATAATTCAGATATTACTTGAAACTATGAGCAAGGTCAGGAACAGACTTCTAATGTTTGTTTTGAGGTTTATTGACTATTTATACTAGACATGCTATATGAGAGAAAGAGAAATAAAAATAATTATAAATTTAAAAGACGAAAATAATGTTGGCATTTTAAAAGATTATTCTAAATTGTATGTTTTCTACAAGAATTGTAAAACAAGTATAAACATACATATACTATGATCATAAAACAAAAAGACATGTATATGTCAACATACGAACGGTCTCCCACAAAAGATTATGTCAATCCAGTATGTCAAGCTTTTAAGGGTAAGTATGATAAGGGCCTTATTCGTCATCCAACATAGTAAATAAATATGAAGATATGTACAAGTAAAACAATAACAAAAGATACCGTATCAAGCTGTATTCTTAATAAAGTTTTGGTCAAATTTGTTGATTCTCTTATGTTGATGGCCTCATAGTGAACTTAAAATAGCTTTGCAGAACTTATCACCTTCTGTATAACCAACGACGTCCATTATAATTTGAAAAAGAATGGCGGCGAAACTACTATGTTTTGAATTTCAGGCGCTTACAATAGGTCTTATATAACAAATTACCCGTCTTACGACTCGAGTATTTTTCATAAAAAAATATGATCAAGAAGTCCAACAAAACCAAATAATCTGAAAAAAGAAACATTCAATTGTTAAGGATACTCATTATTCAAATATAGAAAAAGAGGCGTGGGGCATTCCACATTGCAGTCAAACTACAATGAATAGACAAAATCTTCATCGACAACAAAAACCATACATATATGTGAAGCTTTACATTTTAAGGATCATTTTTGAAAAGATGTGAGATACCGTTGGAAATATATTAATTGTGTTCTTATATGTTTAAATTTTACTACGTTTCACTCTCTACACTTTTCGATGCCTATTATGAACGAAAAACTTTCAGGTGGAAGCGGCCATACTTTTCTAACACAAATAAATAAGCAAACCACCAAAGAAAAAGTCAACGAACAACTCCGATATCTGTAAAAAAAAAAAATCGATAAAAAGACATTACCCCTCCATTTCCAGTGTTAATACTTTCCCCCAAAAGAAATTGGTAAATCAAAAAAAATGTACAAGCCTTTTATAATTTGTGTAATCCAATACAGTTTACATACAATTCTGAACGAATTAAACTACAAAGAGAAAACACTTTCCACTTTCATCAGCTATGAGACGGCTAGCTTTTTAGAAAAGCTATTACTTGTAAATCACAAACTAATCAATACAAAAATAACTTTACCCTGTGCTTTGTGGTCATTGAAAGAGTTTTTTTATTTTAAGTTCCAATTTAAGATTTTAGTTCAAGAGCCGTTAAAGGCATTGATCAGTTCTTCTTGGAGTTCCATCCTTTCTTCGGTTATTAGCTTTGTAATATCTAATGTTGAAGATCAAACTGAAAGTAATAGAAAAAGAAGAATGAAATGGGTATTACCATGCACATAAAAGTCACCTGCTTTTATATAGCTGCCTGCAATAACACTGTTTTCCCCATAGAATGATGTTTATGTTCAAAGCTTACATTATATAAATAACACATAGCTGAGAGGATGATAGAGCAGATTGTTACCCCGAGAAAACATTGTCAACTGAGGCGAAGCCAAGGTTGACAATGTCTTTTCGAGGGGTAACAATCTGCTCTATCACCCTCTCAGATATGTGTTATTTAGTTTATTATACTGAATGTTCTGTTATTACTGTCGATTAAATTTCAAATTCAAAGTAATAAACTATGACGTCTTGTACATAACAACCATCCGTATTAAATAAAGCGCACACTTGATCAAGCGTCTCCGTGAAGGGTAATAGAGTATTTTCCATAGGATAGAGTCGTATTTAATAAAGCGCACACTTGATCTAGCGTCTCCGTGAAGGGTAATAGAGTATTTACCATAGAATAGAGTAAATCGACACCCTCGTATAAGCCAATCAAAATATTGCATTTTTACGTGAAGTATAATAATGTCACTTAATATTCATGTACATTCAAACATATTACATGTATTAGATACAATTTTGTAAAAAAAATGACTTACAAGACTACTGTTCAGACCATACAGTACAGGTTCATGTTTGACAGGTTTCACTGACACCTGGATGACATTGCATTGTATACACTCATTGATTGTTAATTGCTTAACACAGTGGCAAATATTTCATGTCTTTTCAGAACAATATGTATAGAATTTTTACCAGCTGTATATATTTTCAAAATTAACTGAACAATGTAAATACAAATTTTATGACAGCTATGGGTGATATCTTGAAATGAAAACAAGCCTTTATAAATTTGAAAGTCAAAAGTTAAAAATTCAAAGATATGTTGCCTTGGAATTATTTTTCTGTGACAAATCCGTTCAAGAGCAAATTTGCTATAATAAAGGAAATACATTGAATAAACTAGTATTATCAATCATGTGACAAAAACAATGCCATACGACATTTAAAATCATTCCTCTATTCTCAATTTTTAGTTTGACTTTTCGAAACATACAGTGTGCATGTGTATGTGTGTCCTGAGGAAATTTATCTAAAAATCAACAAAATCCATCATCTGTATCATTTAGCAACCTTTTCCAAATTCCGCCTGTGTATTATTGATTCAAATTCAAACAATGTGTCCAAAAAGCCTCTCTTCCGATTAAATGTATGCTAGTTAGTACCTTTTGTTCAGGCATTCTTGCATTTTGATTTACATTCTTCTTTGACCACTTGTTTTTTGGTATTGCATCATCTGAATCAAGATTAATTGCCGTTCTTGGATGATCTAGCGGTTAAAAAGAGATTCATAATTTCATAGTTCACTGTGCGTTACAGCTCAGAAATCAGATTTTAACTGTTTGTCCATAATTTACAATCAATAAGTAAGTCATAAAATTATTTCTTATTGGATAAATCCATGTATAAATGCAATTGCATGTTAAATTTGTATGTGCATACTTGTATACCAGTCATGTATATAAATTTTAAATTATTTAGTCAAGTTGCAACTAACAATTGTATTTATATCTTTCTTGTAACTTTTTAACTCATGTCTTGTTTAATGATCGGGTTTAATTGATAAACAACTGTTGTGGCCGGGGTACCATTTAAACTTGACAAATTGAATGAACACTTGCCCACTATATGTCTTTTGGTTGTTTTTGTAGGTAGGTTACTGTCTCATTAAAGTATACCATCATTGTAGACCTAGGGTGATTACAAGACAAAATGGTTCAGGATTTATATTTTTTCATTATAATAATAATAATAATAATAAATTTTTTATTTAAAGAGGGTAACTCAATTAGAAGTAGCCTAATTTTCATTGAGGCCCTCAAACAAAATACATGTATACAGTTAACATTCATACATTCATACATTAAAATACAATATATATTACTAGTATATACACAATTCAATCATTCAAACATACAAATGGCAATAAATGGCAATAATTGGTAAAGTTTTGATTAAATTTTCTTATTCTTACAACAAAAGAAAGAAAAATTATTCGATTTGCATAGAATTTTCAAGAAAATGATTATAACAATGTTTCTTAAATAATTCCACATTACGACAATTTTTTATTTTGAGTGGTAAATTATTCCATACCATTGGCTGTTTAGCTTCCACCAATCTGTATATGTGTAACAATGCCTTTTTAACGTCTGGTGTTCATGTATGATGTAGTGCCTGGAGTGTTTGACTGGTGTCAACGATGTTCCTGAAGGGCTATATTGTTGTCTCCGTGATGTACCTGAAGTGAAGTTATTACCTCTTGTATCAAATATGTGTCTCAAATGTTGAAATGTTGATATTTTGCTAGTGTTTTATTGTTCCTTCCATTTGCCATGTTTAGCCTGCTGAATGATCTTGTTGAACAAAGTTGTGTCTGTTGAGAGAAAAAAAACTTGTATACATATCAAAGGAGAGAAAAAAAAACTTGTATACATATCAAAGGAGAGAAAAAAACTTGTATACATATCAAAGGTTGAAAGTAAAGTTAACTTCACCCGTTTGTTTAGCACATGTAAAACCTAGCATAATATATAAAAGTTAGTTAGCAACAGTTTATACTGCAAGTTGAAAAACAAATATTGAATCGAATGCAATAGTATATATAAACATATAAATAAAGAAATAATATATCACAAAAAACACAAGAAATTAGATTAAAACTTCTTTGAATACAGTGATATTAGTTTTTGATACTAGTATTTGTCATTTAAGGGCCCTTTATAGCTTGCTGTTCGGTGTGCGCCAAGACTCCGTGTTGAAGGCCGTACTTTGACCTATAATTGTTAACTTTTTATACATTGTGACTTAGATGACTGGAAAGGGGATACCTACAGTATGTCAGGAAAGGGGAGTGATACTTACAGAGTGTCAGGAAAGGGGAAGGATACTTTAAGTATCACAGTGAAAGGGGGTGATACTTCAAGTATGACTTGAAAGGGGAGGCATTCTTATAGTATTAAAGAGAAAGGAGGGATACTTACAGTATCACAGGAAATGGGAGGGATAATTACTGTACCATATGGAATGGGATTCATACTTACAGTATGACTGGAAGGGGGATACTTACAGTATGTCAAGAAAGGGGAGAGATACTTACAGTGTGTCTGGAAAGGGGTTGGATACTTACAATATGTCACGGACAAGGGAGAATAACATTATGACAGGAAAAGGAATACTTACAGTATGTTAGCAACACGAAAGGGTTATTGCTGAATAACAGGAAGGGAGAGTGAAACTTACAGTATCACAGGGGATATTTATAGTATGACAGGAAAGGGGAAGCTTACAGTATGACAAGAAAGGGGGAAATACTCACAGTATCGCAGGGAAGGGGAGGGATGAATAGTAAGGGGATATTTATGGGAGAGGAGCGGTACTTACAGTACCACAGGGAAGGGAATGTCTAATTCCAGAATGACAGGGAAGGAAGTATTTACAGTATGTCAGGAAAGGAGATGGTTACTTACGGTATCACAGGGAATTAGGAATTAACAGTATGTAAGGAAAGAGAATTCTTACAAAACGACAGGAAAACGGTTACTCACATTATCACAGGAAAGGGGACAGATACTTACAGCATCACTGGAAAGGAGAGGGATACTTACAATATGACTGGAACTGAAGGGGATACTTACAGCATGGAAAGTAAGGGGAGGAATACTGACAGCATCATTAGGAAGGAGAGGGATGCATACAGTATGACTGGAAAGGGGATGCTCACAATATGTCAGGAAAGGAGAGGGATACTGACAGTGTGTCAGGAAAGGGGGGGATACTTACAGTATGATTTGGAAGGGGAGGGATACTTAAAGTATCACAGGTAAAGGGACGGACACTTCAAGTATGACTTGAAAGGGGATACTCACAGTATGTCAGGAAAAGGGGAGTGATACTTATAGTATCACAGAGAAGGGTGGAGATATTTTCAGTATGACTAGAGAGAGGATATTTACAGAATGTGAGGAAAGGTGTTGGATACTAACAGTATCACAGGGAAAGAGAGGGATACTTACTGTATGACTGGAAGGGAATAATTACAGCATTTCAGGAAAAAGAAGAAATACTAGTGTAACCGAAAAGGGTGGATACTTACAGTATCGCTGTGTAAAGGAAGAATATCAGAATGATTGGAAAAGGGATTCTTACATCATGTCCGGAAAATGGATGGGTAATAAAGCAATGACAGAAAAAGGGATACTTACGGTATGTCGGGAACAAGGAAAGGTAATATATTAAAATAGAAGGAAAGGGGAATAATGCTTACTGTATCACATGTGGTTTTAATACTAGTAATATGACAGGAGAGAGGATACTTACAGTATGACAATAAAGGAGAGGAATACTTACAGTAATACAGGAAAGGGGAGGGATATAAGGAATACGACAAAAAAGGTCAGGGATACTTACAGTATTGCAGGGTAGGGGGTACTTATTAAGTGACTGGCAAGGGGATACTTATGGGAAAGGGGATGGGAACTTATAGGTCAACGGGGAAGGGGAGGACTAACTCCAGTATGACAGTGGAGGGAGTACTTACAGTATGCCAGGAAAGGTGAGGGTTACTTATATTATCGCAGAGAAGGGGAGGATTAATTACATAATGACAGGGATAGGAGTACTTACAAAATGACTGGAAAGGGGATACTTAGAACGTCAGAAAAAGGGAGGGGTAATTAAAGAATAACAGAAAAGGGGATAGATACTTACAGTATCGCAGGGTAAGGGGTATTAACAGTTGGACAGGAAAGGGGATACTTACAGTTTTACGGGAAATGGGAAGGGTAATTACAGAATGACAGGAAAGGGAGGGATCTTAAAGTATCACAAGAAATGGGGTATTGACAGTATGACATAAAAAGGGATACTTACAGCATGACATCAAAGGGAATTCTTTAGCAGCTTTTACCATTTTGTTTATTTGTAATACTGCCTCTTCTAGGGTCAATCATGCAGAACCTGATTTGCTTGACTCTGATATCAAAGATGTCCCAGACATTCTTACCTATTTTGTCCATGTACTGCATGACGTGTTTGACTCTGGTGTCTAAGATTTGCTTGAAAGCTATATTGTTGTGTCCGTGATGTTCCTGAAATGACTGGTTCTGTTGTCCACGATGTGACTGTAGGGATTGACTCTGGTGTCTTTACATTTTTGTAGTGGGTTTGTAAAAAGACTGCTAGTGTTTTGTTTTTCCTTCCATTTGCAATTTTTAGCTGCTACATGATCTTGTTCAACAAGGTTGTGTCTGTTGAGAAACAAAAAAAGGCTTGTATACATATCCAAGGTTGCAAGTGCTTAAATAAAATTTAACTTCATTTTTTTTAAGTTTGTTGTAGCACATCTATGGCCTAGAAAATATATAAAGTTTAGTTAGCAACAGTTTATACTGCAAACATATTTAATTGAATGCAATATTATAGAAACAGATAAACAAAGTAATAGCATATCACAAAAACACAATAAGAAATGATATTTAAATTACTTTGGATACAGTGATATTTGTTTTTTGATATTTGTGATCATAATATGCATACTATAATGTGAAGCAAATTCTTAATCGAAATTAAACTTTATCTTTATGTTGAAATATTGATCTTGTAAACTTTATATTCGCGGAAATGTCTATTGTCTGCCACACACATCAAACGAACTAGTCAAACATATATCAGTAGTGGGAGAAGTAAGATTAAAATTGTTTTTTTTTAAATTCTAAACCTATGGGAGAAGATACCCGTGAGGATACCTGTGAGGATACCCGCTAACGTCATCATTAAGTATTCTGAGACCAATTATTTGTAATCAAATTAATTAATTTTTGTGGAGGATAACCTCATAAAGTGTTATGTTACTTATTACGGCTTATCAATTGACGTTATTGATAAATGGTGTACAAACCACCATACCAGTGCAGGAGACAACTTTAAACTTTCGACAACTATAAATTGAAATATTGTTATACCCCCCCTCCTCTTTTTTGTATGCAATAACGTTCAAGTCACTTTCACCAAAGTACCCGTCTACAAGTGTAGGAAGTTCTCCTTGTAACTATTGTGAAAATTAGCGAGCATCCAGGACCACCGCCCATCGTTTTCCACAACGAAGTTGATTTTACGATGTCGGTGATTGAAACGTCTCAGTGAAGCTCTGGTTGACCTCCATATGAGATATCCCCCCTTGTATTCTCATAAAGTCGAGCTTGCGCACGCCGTCGACACTTATTATTTGATTATAATTTTTATATTTGATAAAAGTTCTAATACTGTATATCCGTATGTCACTCTTTTCATTGCAATACGGCGTTCCATCCCTTTAAATTGTTTAATCTGGCATGACTTTACGTGAAGACTGATGAATTGTCGTCACTTTTGTATTTATTCTGGTTTGTTAAGATTGAATTATCATATGACTTTAATTCAATTAATTGCTTGATTAATTGTTGGTTGCTTAACGTTCAGTGGCAAATATTTCATGAATTTTCAAGAAGAGAACAAATAAATATTAAATACAAAAGGAACGTCTTGTAATAGGGGCCGTCCGAGATGATGGTCTGGAAAATTAAACGATTTGTTATTGTCCGTATAGTTGATGAGCAGATATTACAGTAATCGACGTATAATTGTGATCGATATACATACAATATTTGCTCTTCTTCAGTTAAAACTAATTAGTGGCAAAAAGTACATCATTAACAACACATCCAATCAGAGAATGCACTTCAAACGATATTTTTATACTCTATATATCTTGTTGTATGTATGCACTGTTTACGATAGTATGGATATTATATTATAATATATATCTTTTCGTTCCGTATAAGATTAGAGTTTTGGTTTCTGGTAGTTGACCATTAACTTAAAACTTGAATCTTACTGCAAATGTTCGTTATGATTTAAAACATTAGCCAAATTTGAATGACCCTCAAAAACTCAAACACAGAAGTGCTGACAACTTGGCTGGTGTTAGCACTTTTACTTACTTTATCACAGGGAATGGGAAGGCTACTGACAGCAATCAAGGAAACAGTATGGCAGGAAAGGGGATTCTTACAAAATGACAGGAAAGGGGGGTACTTACAGTATGACAGGAAAGCAGTTACTTAAGTTATCACAGAGAAGGGGAGGAATACATACAGTATGACTTGAAAAGGAATACTTATAGTATGGCAGAAAAAGACAGAGATACAGTATCACAGGAAGTAGAGGGGAGGATACTTACAGTATCACAAAGAAGGGGTGGCATACTTACAGTATGACTAGAAAGGGGATACTTGCAGTATATTAGAAAAGGAGGATAGTTACAAAATCACGATTGGGAAGGGATACTTACAGTATATCAGGAAAGAAAAGACTAGCTTACAGTATGATTGGAAAGGGCAGGGATACTTACAGTACTACAGGGAGGGGGATACTTACAGTATATCAGGAAAGGGGCGGGATACTTACAGTATCACAGGGAAGGGGAGGCATACTTACAGTATGACTGGAAAGGGAATACCTACAGTATGTCGGGAAAGGGGAGAAATATTTAGTGTGTCAGAAAAGGGGAGGAATACTTACAGTATCACAGGGAAGGGGGATACTTACAGTATGATTTTAAAGGGGAGGGATGCTTTAAGTCAAGTATGAATTGACAGGGGATACTTCCAGTATCACAGGGAAGAGGAGGCATACTTACAATATAACTGGAAAGGGAATACCTAAAGTATGTCAGAAAAAGGAAGGGATATTTTAAGTATATCAAGGAAAGGGAGGGATACTTCAAGTATGACTTGACAGGGGATACTTCCAGTATGTCAGGAAAGGGGAGGGATACTTACAGTATCACAGGAAATGGGAGGGATACTTACAGTACCACAGGGAAGGGGATGCATACTTACAGAATGACTGGAACGAGGATACCAACAGTATTTCAAAAAAAGGGAGAGATACTTACAGTATGACATGGACAAAGAATAAAATTATTTCAGGAAAAGGGATACTTCCCGTATGTCAGCAACACGGAAGGGTTATGCTGAATAGCAGGAAGGGGGTATGTTATGCTGAATAGCAGGAAGGGGGTATAAATAGTATGACAGGAAAGGGGATACTTACAGTATGACAAGAAAGGGTGGAAATACTAACAGTATCCCAGGGAAGGGGATGGATGAATAGCAAGGGATACTTACGAGAGGGGAGTAGTACCACAATGAAGGGGAGGGCTAATTCCAAAATGACAGGGAAGGAAGTGCTTACAGTATGTCAGGAAAGGGAGGGTTACTTACAGTATTGCAGAGAAGGAAATGATTAATTACAGGAATAACACAGATTGGAGTACTTACAGAATGACTGAACAGAGGATACTTAGATCGTCAGAAAAAGGGAGGGGTAATTAAAGAATAACGACAAAGGGAATAGATACTTACAGTATCACAGGGTACGGGGTTATTACAAAATGACAGGAAAAAGGGAGGATCTTAAAGTATCACAGGGAATGGGGTATCAACAGTATGACATACTTAACTGTCAACACAGAGATATGTCTCGCCTATTTGTTATTTTGATAATGCAAATGTTGAAATTAAAATAGCAATACTTTAACATGTAAGTTATGCAATTATTCAAAGTCAATGAACCATGACTGAAGGTACAGCGCTAAACGATCTCCCATAGAAATCAGATGTGCCAAGGCCAATACAACTGCATACCAAATACCATAGACTTTTCATAAGTCGTTCCTTTAACCCAAACCTAAACACAAACATGAACTTGTAAACTATGTAGAAGTTTCAAAGTCAATGAACCATAATGAGAGGGTGGGGTTATATAATCTCCATGGAAATCAAATTTATAAATGCTAAAACATTTGCATACCAAATGTCAATGACTTAACATTAGTGGTTCATCTGAAACTGGCCTAATCACAAACTAATACACGTAAACTAAGCAAACGTTTCAAAGGCAATAGACCGTGACTGAGGGGTAAGGACCAAATATTCTCGAAGAGAATGAGATGTGCTTATGCTTATCGAACTGCATTCCAATTATCATTGACCTGCCACTAATGGTTCCCCATAGAACTGACCTAATCACAAACTAATACATGAAAATCAAACAAAAGTTTCAAAGTCAATAGACCATGACTGAGGGGGAGGGGCCAAATAATCCCCATGGAAATGAGATATGCTAATGCTTATACAACTGTGTACCAAATATCATTGACCTACCACTAACGGTTCCCCATAAACTGACCTAATCACAAACTAATACATGAACTAAGCAAAGTTTCAAAGTCAATAGACCATGACAGAGGGGCGGGGCCAAATAATCTCCATGGTAATGAGATGTGCCAATGCTAATACTACTGCATACCAAATATCAGAGACCTACCACTAGTGGTTCAACATAAACTAGACCTAATCACAAACTAGTACATTGTTGACGCCGCCGCCGACGCCGGAAACAGCATACATATGTCTTGCTTTTTGACTCCGTCAAGGCGAGATAAAAAGGGATACTTACAGCATGACATCATAGGGAATTCTGGCTTTTATCGTTTTGTTTATTTGTAATACTGTCTCTTCTGTGGTCCAGGTAGTACCTGATTTGTTTGACTGATATCAACGATTTGTCTTAAAGTCTTCCTTCTTGTGCCTATGTACATGGCGTGTCTGACTCTGGTGTCAAAGATTTGCCTGAAGTGCTAGATTGTTGAGTCCGTGATGTACCTGAAATGATTGGTTCTGTTGTCTACGGTGTGACTGTAGGGATTGACTCTGGTGTTTTGGTAGTGGCTTTGTAAAAAGACTGCTCGCATTTTGTTGTTCCTTCCATTTGCCATGTTAAGACTGCTAAAGGATCTTGTTTAACAAGATTGGTGTCTATTGAGAAACAAAAACTTGTATACATATCCAAGGCTGTAAGTCTAAATATAATTTAACTTCATCCTTTTTTAAGTTTGTTGTAGCACATATATGGCCTAGAAACATATAAAGGTTAGTTAGCAAAAGTTTATACTGCAAGTTTAAAATACAATTATTTAATTGAATGCAATGGTAAATACACAGATAGTTAAAGAAATAATATGTCACAAAACACAAGAAATGATATCTAAAATAAATTGGATACAGTGATATTAGGTTTTAATATTTTGTAACCATGTTCTGCATAATATATTTTCTTAATCGAAATTAAACTTTTTCTTTATGTTGAAATAATGAAATTGTAAATCTTTTTTTGTGGAATTGTCTATTGTCTGCCACACACACCAAACGAACTAGTTAATACATTTATCAGTATAGGTAAAGTGAATGTAATGTTAAACCTATGGCAAAAGATACCCATAAGCATACCCTCTGACGACATCATTTAGAATTATGAGACAAATTATTTGCAATTACATTAATTATTTTTTGTGGATGTTAATCTCGTCATTAAGTGTTTCGTTACTTATAGCGGCTTATCAATCAGCGTTATTGATAAATAATATACAGATCACCATACCAGTGCAGGAGATATCTTCAAACGTTAAACTTTAAATTTAGATAGTGTTATACCCCTACCCCCTTTTTGTATGCAATAACGTTCAAGTCACTTTCACTGAAGTACCCGGTTTACAAGATTAGGCAGTTCTGCTTGTAACAATTGTGTAGAGTTGCGAGCATCAGGACCACCGCCCTAGTCTTCCACAACGGAGTTGATCTTACGGTGTCGGTGACTGAAACGTCTCAGGGAAGCTCTGGTTGACCTCCATATGAGAATTATTCCCCCTTTTATTCTCATATAGTCGAGCATGCGCACACCGTCGATCCCAGAGCCGAGGCAAATAATTACCAAACATAACACTTTCTATTTGATTATTTTTTTTTATATATTTCAATATTTAATAGATATTATGAATAATGTTATAATGTTTATGAAGGTCGGGACAATTTATTTGCTGTTGTCCGTAAAGTTGATGAGCAGATATTACATTAATCGACGTATAATTTTTATCGATATGCAGACAAAATTGGCTCTTTTTCAGTTAAAACTAATAAGTGGCAAATAGTACAGCGTTAACATTACACCAAATCATAGAATGCACTTCAAACGGTATTTTATACTCTATATATCTTGTTGTGTTTGTGCACTGTTCACAATAGTATAGATATTATGTTATGATATATCTTTTCGTTCCGTAGAAGGTTAGAGTTTTGGTTTCAGGTAGTTGACCAGACCTTCAATTGTAATTACATCAACTTAAATCTTGAATATTACTGCACCTGTTCATTGTGATTTAAAACATTAGCCAAATTTGAATTTTGACCTAAATGTCACAGTTCATCAAACATGGGAGCGCGACAGGATGCAGCCGATGAATTGGCCCCCAAAGACTTGTTGCAAAAGTTCTTAAACGTACAGATAGTGTGACACTCACCTACACGAAGCAACGAAACCTTACCGCTAAATCTTCGTCCGTCCTTCAGGGCAACCTCTAATAGAGTGTATAAAAGACTGGACTAAATGTCTCCATTGTGACTGAACCAGACGTGGCTACGTTTTCATGAATCCTTGACAACTAAATTAACGTACCTCATGAGTTTTACTGCCGAACGGGATAAGTAAACGTGAATGTGTCTATATCCAAGCCAGCCATTGAGCAAAATACTGATTTAAGTGAGACAGGAAATGAGGTACACACAGAAGAACAGGAAAGGGGACAGTAAAAGTATGACAGGAAAGGGTATACTTACAGTATGACAGGGGAGGGAATACTTACAGTATAACAGGAAAGGGGCGGGTATTTACAGTGCGAGGTACACACGGATGAACAGGAAATGGTCAATAACAGTATGGTAGGAAAAGAGATACTTACAGTATGACAGGAAAGGGAATACTTACGATATGAAGGAAAAAGGGGAGGAATACATACATTATCACAGGGAAGAGGAGGAATAATCACAGAATGACATGGAATGGAATATTTACAGAAAGACTGAAAAGTGAATACTTACAGTATGTCAAGAAAGGGTAGGGATACTTACAGTATCACAGGGAAGTGATTATATCATAATGGCAAGAAAGGGAATAATTACAGTATGACAGGAAAGGGGATACTTATAGTAGGACAGGGAAGGGAATGGAAACTGATAGTTTTACACGGAAGGGAAGGATTACCAGAACGACTGAAAAGGGGATACTTACAGTATGACAGGAAAGGGGTACTTACAGCATGACAGGAAATGGGATACCTACAGTATGTCAGCAAAGAGATATACTTACAGTATAACGGAGAAGGGAAGGCGATGCACATGGTTACTAACTGTGTCACCGGAAAGGGGAGGAGTAATTAAAGAATGACAGGAAAGGGGTTCATACAGTAAAACAGGAAAGGGAATACTTACATTATGTCAGGAAACGGGAGCTATACTAACAGTATTATGGCGAAGGTAAAAGGGATATTGATAATATCACAGGGAAAAGTTCAAGAGTATGACAGGAAAGGGGACACTTACAGTATGACAGGTCAGGTGAGGGATACTTACAGTAAAGGGGCGGGGTATTTTCTTAATTACATAATAATGGGAAAGGTAGTGATACTTACAGTATCACAGAGAAGGGGAGGGATACTTACAGTATCACAGGGAAGGGACAGAATAATTACAGAATGACACGAAATACTTACCATATAATAAAAAAAAAGGATATGAGATATTCATCCATGACACAAAATCAGTACATGCACAGAAAAAAAAACCATAGAAAGCAACGGAACACGCAGCGCTTTTATCGATGTTCCAAATCTCAAAGTCACAGTGAGGCTTTAAACACTGGGCAAAATTTGTATGTCAGGAAAGGGGATGGTAACTTACTGTAATGCAGGAAAGGGAAGGGTTAATTAAAGTGTGATAGGAAAGGGGGTTCATACAGTAAGACAGGAAAGGAAATACTTACAGTATGACAAGAAAGGGGGTATATACTTAATTACATAAAAACAGGAAAGGGTAGTGATATACTTACCGTACCACAGGGAAGGAGAGGGATACTTTTGATTGATTAATTTTTGGTTGCTTAACGTCCAGTGGCAAATATTTAATGCATGTTCAGGTCAAGAACACATTAACAGTAATAACAAAAGATAGGTCCTGTTATAGGGCCGTTCGGGATTATTGTCAGGGGCAATTTGGACTGCCACTGGAAAATGAGGGTATGTTATTTAGTGACAGGAATTTTGCCCCGTAAGAGGCCACCTACGGACCCCTCAAAGAGTTGTTAAAAGGGAATTTAACGTGCAGATAGCGTGACAATGTCTCTACATGCGGCATCTGATTTAACGTCCCCAATTTGACCGGACGTGAGTATACATTCGGCACAACCAAACAGACGACCCACTTTTGCAAGGGTTTTACTATTGGTAAGAAGAATACCAAGAGTGACAATATTTCTAATCCCTAGCCACAATTGGGGAGGAATAGTAACAGTATCACAGGGACTGGGGTATTCACAGCAGGACAGGAACATGGAGGAATACTTACAGTATCACAGGGAAGGGGAGCGATACTTCGCTATCATGAAGAAGGTAAATGATGTTACTGATAATATCACAAGGATTTGGTATAAATTAAGCCGTATCACAGGAAATTTTATGTTGATATTTACTGTATGTCAGGCAAGGGGATGGATACTTACTGTATCACACGGAAGAGTAAGAATAACAGAATCGATGAAAGGTTTATTACAGTATTTCTGAAAAGGTGAGATGTAACACTGACAAACAAGGGAGGGGAGTGATACGTACTGTATCAGACCGCAGGGGTATTAACAGTATGACAGGGAAGGGGAGGGATACTCACAGTATCACAGGGAATGGGAGCGGTACTTACAGTACCAAATGGTAGGGACAAATCATTACAGAATGAAAAGAAATACTTACCGCATAATACAAAAAGAAAGGATATGAGATATTAATCCATGACACAAGGTCACTACATACACAGCAAGAAATAAAATACACAAAAAAATACACCAAAAATAACGGAACAGCGCTTTTATTGCTGTTCTTCATCTCGAAGTCACACTAAAGCCTTCAACACGGAACAAAATAGTTGTGTCAGGGAAGATAAGGGGTATACTCAATTACGTAATAATGGGAAAAGGTAGTGATACTTCAGTATCATAGAGAAAGGGATGGATACTTTCAGTATCATAGAGAAGGGGAGGAATACTTACAGTATCATAGAGAAGGGGAGGAATACTTACAGTATCATAGAGAAAGGGATGGATACCTACAGTATCACAGGGAAGGGACAAATCATTACAGAATGACAAGAAATACTTACCGTATAATACAATAGAAAGGATATTTAGTACCCATCCACGACACAAAGTCACTACATACACAGCAAAAAATACACAAAAAGTAACGGAACAAGCACTTTTATTGCTGTTCTTCATCGCAAAGTCACACTGAAGCCTTCAACACGGAGCAAAATATTTGTCAGGAAAGATAAAGGGTATACTTAATTACGTAATAATGGGAAAGTGTAGTGATACTTTAGTATCACAGATAAGGTGAGGGATACTTACAGTATCACAGGGAAGGGGGATACTTACAGTTTCACAGGGGATAGGGGCGGTACTTGGAGCACCATAGAGAAGGGACAGAATAATTACAGAATGACAAGAAAATACGTACCGTATAATACAAAAGAGAGGATATGAGGTATCCATCCATGGCAAAAAATCAGTAAATATACAGCAAAAAACAAACAAAAAGCAGCAGAACAGCGCTTGTATAGCTGTTCTTCATCTCAAAGTCACACTGAAGCTTTCAACACGGAGCAAACTATGTATGTCAGGATTAGGGAGGGGACAGAATAATTACAGAATGATGAAAAATACTTACAGTATAATACAAAAGAAACACCAGTTATAAATCATCTGTATTCAGATGGAAGACTTATAGAAGAAAGTATACAGAGTATCCATTCATGACACACAATTATTCCATTCACAGCAAAAAACAAACAAAAAGTAACGTAAGAGCGTTTTTCTTTACTCAAAGGACACAGTGAGGCCTTCAACATGGAGCAAAATATGTATGTCAGAAAAGGGGATGTTATATACTGTGTCGCAGGAAAGGGGAGAGGTTATTACAGAACGACGGGAAGGGGGGGGGTTCATACAGTTTGACAGGAAAGGGTATACTTACAGTATAAAAGACAAGGAGAGAGGTGCATACAGCTTGGCATCGAATGTGGTATTAACAGTTAGACAGGAAAGAGTGCTTACGGTACTACAAGAAAGGGATACGTGTAGTACATTCGAAAACAGATTATGGGTAATTACAGTATGAAAGGAAAGGGGTATTAACAGATAAGAAGAAAAGGGGTACACGCAGGCATAGTTATCTCATTATACTTTACTTACTTACACCGACATCTACCTTTTAATTCTGGAGTCCAGTACCTTTTTGATGCATGACTGAAATACAAACAGGCAAGTTATCTACTCTTGTTTCCTGCCTTTATAAACTCCAAAACTAGTAAATGACTATCACAAATTACACAAATATTACAGGTATGATATTGGTGAGTAGATTTTACAAAACACAACACTTAGTTATTGACTCATTCCTTTTAACAGTTTCACAAACTACACGAAAGAGGGTCTGTATGGGGTTTACAGAATAGAGAATAATGAGCAAAAATTGCAGAATAAATGGTTACAAAAATAAAGGATAGAGAAAAATAGGCCCAAAAAATAACGAATAGCGAATAATGGGCAAAATAAATACTCGTAAATAATAGAGAAAAAGTGGTCTTAAAATTTAAAGAATGAAGAAATTAAGGACCCCCATCCAGACCATCATAAATCAACTGTCAATGGTTATTATATAGATCAATTATAATAATACAAATGTTGTAAATATGTACTAAATAGGATAGTGAATGCAAAGGTTATACTTCAGGATTCCAACTACCGGAATACAAAGAAATGTTCCCAAAATTAAAATAAAAATGAAAAAAACATTAATAAAAAAAAAGTCGGGGGGGGGGGGGGTTCCAACCCCTGAAGCACCCGCCCCCTGGATACGCCAGTAGTGCTTGTGGAAAGTCCCTCGCACAAAGTTTCTTAGTAAAATATACCGTTCCAGCCCATAGTAAATTCTGTATATCACTACTAACTGTTACGAAAAAAAGTCAAAAGTCTTTAATATACACTATTTACTGATTGATTAATTTGTCGTGAAAATACACCCTAAATAAAAGTACGTGAAAATACACCCTAAATAAAAGTACGCTTACAATATATTGAAAGAATATTGGGTAATAGTATCCCTTGTAGAATATATTTTGCACTATCAAGTTCTACAATATAAAATAATATTCAAAACAATCATGCAATAACCCATAAAACTATTATTTGGAGCATCTCTGGTCGATATTTCTGGCAATGTTCTTTTCGCTCTCAAATGCTCTGTGAAAATTGTCTTATTCTATAAAAACAAAGATTGAAAAATCAACATAAAAACGTACAAAAAAGAAAATGCGAAGTCATATGCTAGAGGACTAATAACATACCAATTGTATTTCAAACTGGGATCCGTTGCCGTTGTTGAACTTTTTTGGGGAAAATGATATAATACTAGTATACAGTTATTATCAGCGTGTGTTTTGTCAGCGATGTACTACGCGGTAGAAAATCTTCAAATTTATGTTTTTATTGGTATCAACATTGATTTTTTTTTTAAACATAACTACATATATTTTGCTATATACATGTTTGTACAGTTACGAGAACTCATGTACCTACATCCTGTTGGTATTGTTTACTAATATAGTTTGGCATTGCATAAGTCCATGCGTTTCGCAGACTGTTTATGACGTTTTTACACTAAATTCGTTGGATATGTACTGATTGATACTTCAGTCTGAGAGGATATGATTATTCAAACACCTAACTAATGAATCCTTATATTGAGTCTAATGTATTTATGTTAGTTGTTTTATAACGATCTTTTGAGTTAAGCCGATTGCAACTGATGTTTTACTCTATGTTCTGATGTTGTACTGTTACACCACTGTCCCAGTTTAGGGGAGGGTTAAACGCTCACAAACATGTTTAACCCCGCCACAATATGTATGTGCCTGTCCCAAGTCAGGAGCCTGCAGTTCAGTGATTGTAATGTCTGTCATATTTATTTTTCGTAAATTGTCTTGTTACAAAATAGGCCTTATTGTTTTCTCGTTTGAATTGTGTCACATTTTTCATGTGGGTATAAAAAAGAAGCCAATGAGACAACTCTTTACAAGAGACCAAATAACACAGAAATTAACAACTGTAGGTCACCTTACGGCCTTCAACAATGAGAAAATCCCATACCGCATAGTCAGCTATAAAAGGCTCCGAAATGACAAATGTAAAACAATTCAAACGAGAAAACTAATTAATGGCCTAATTTATTTACAAAATAATGAACGAAAAATAAATATGTTACACAGCAACAAACGACAACCACTGAATTACAGGCTCCTGACTTGGGACAGGCATATACAGAATGTGGCAAGATTCGCTTATAGCCGACTATACGGTATGTGTTTTACTCATTGTTGAAGGATGTACGGTTGCCAATAATTGCTTAAATCCACTTCATTTTGGTCTCTGGTGGATTGTTGTGTCAAATGCAATCATACGACATCTCCTTATTTGTATATATAATGATTTTATATGTCTCTTGTATTTTTAATCATATTTTTTGGTGTTTGGGTAATTTTTAACAGTAATTTGAAACGGAGTAGTTTTTGTATTCGTGATACAATGGTATGTTCTCTGTTATAGATTAGAAATAAAATAGGAAAAAATCAGGTCGAGAGAGATTTTAACAACCTACATGTATATATAGATTCTATCACTGCATCGAGTGTGATACAATATTTATCCACTCGAGACAGTTAAATTTTCAAATTTAAAACTGTTGTGCGTGGATAAATATCGTATTGCACGAGATTTGGTGGTGGAATCTGTTTCTCCAATGATTTTTAGACGATATGCAGACAATCTTAATTAATCCTTCTTTTTGAACGACTTGAAAAAAAAATGACTTTTTGTGCTCTTTCTTCGTGCCGTCATCAGACATGGTCGCCTTTTTTCATGAGGTCACAATAGGAATTTTAGAGGAAAGCAAGAAAATTTGACGTCATAATCGAGTTTTGACCAATGAAGAACTGAGATCAAACGAACCACACGTCGATTAAATAAAAATGATCAACAGGCCATGAAAGGGATATATCGAGTAAGAATTAGAGATATATGGATATTATTACAGCTGGTATAACAAGTTTCTTTTCACATATTCTGTCAATTTATAGACGGACCTACAGAGCTACAAAATATTTAAATAAACACCTAGTTTTTCTTGGGGGTTACTACAAAATACCTAAATATGAAAATAAGGAGATATGGTATGATTGCAAATGAGACTGCTATCGACCAAAGTTCAAATGAAGTGGATTTAAGCAAATTCGATTATAGGCAACCGTGTGGCCTTCAACAATGAGTAAAACTCATACCGTACACTCGATCAAAAAAGGTCCCGACATGAAAAATATGAAACAATCTAATTGAGAAGTCATGGATAAAAACATTTAAGTAGAGGCTCTCAAGAGCCTGTGTCGCTCACCTTGGTCTATATGCATATTCAACAGGGGACACTCTCCAACATTGTAGACGAGAATAGAATTAATGACAAAAATCTCTGTTTTTTTTTTGTATCTAATATTGCTGATCATGGAAGTTTAGTTTCTCTCTATCTTCATGATCTTATTTAGCTTTTGCTCTAAACACAAAAGAGGGCATAAAAACTCCTATAAAGAGTAACAGTCTACTTATTATATCTGCAAAATTTGACTTGTTAGTAGCTCTCGTCTTGCTTATCATTTTTGATTATTTAAGTTTCCGTCTATCTATTATAATTAATATCATACAAGGAAAAACGCCAAAAATATGGTAAAAATCATAATTAAAGGGCAATAACTCCAATAAGGAGTCGTTGGACAAATTCTGCCATTTGTCTTAATTGTAGATCTTGTCTTGCTGCTCATTTTTGTATATTTAAGTTTCTTTCTATCTATTATAAGTTTTAAGATATAAGACAAAAACGCAAAAAAAATTGTACAAATCGGCATCAAAGGGAAACAACTCTAATTTCAACCATAAGACTTATTTGTAGAACTTGTCCTGCTGATCATTTTTGCAATTTAAAGTTTCTCTCTATCTTTTATAGTTTTCAAGATATGACAATAGGCAAAAATCGAAAAAAGTGGTAAAATTTGTCATTTAAGGGCAAAAACTCCTACAGGAAATTGTCTTACAGTTTTGACGTATATGGATAATTGGTAGAGCTCAACATTTTGAACAATTTTACCCTCTTCAGATTTCCTCTTTTTATAACGGTTATCAGAATAATAGACAAATCTTGCATTTTACCCCATATGTTCTATTTTTTGCCATGTCGACCATCTTTTTTGGCAAGCAGGGTCATCGGACACATTTTTGATCTTGACCTGATAAACAATTTTACCCCGTGTCAGATTTGCCTTAAATGCTTTAGTTTCAGAGATATAAGCCAAAATCTACATTTTACGCCTATGTTCTATTTTTAGCCATGGCGGCCAACTTGGTTGGCGGGCCGGGTCGTCGGACACATTTTTCAAACTAGATACCCCAATGATGATTGTGGCTAAGTTTGGTTAACTTTGGCCCAGTAGTTTCAGAGGAGAAGATTTTTGTAAAGTTAACGGACGACGGACGACGGACGCCAATTGATGAGAATGGCTCACTTGGCCCTTTGGGCCAGGTGAGCTAAAAAGGGAGGTTCTAGAATTTAAGCCCGACACATATTCATGAGCTCGAAAACCCATCAGAAGATTTCTTATACCTCATGTCATATCTGAAAGTTTACTGTTATTTGGAGCATTTAATGTTGATGGAAGATCCATGAAAATTTTGGTTTTAATTTTTATTTCTTTACCTTTTTTAAAGTTTGATAATGTTTCATTTAGAAGACATTTTAAAGTATAACTTATTAAATGCATACATTTCAGAAGTTTGGGTGATCAATGCTTTTAACTCCGTACTTTATTTGGCCTTTTAACTTTTTTTATTCTTACGTCACTGATGAGTCTTTTGTAGACGAAACGAGCGTCTGGCGAACAAAATATTTAGCCTGGTATCCATCAATAATCACTTTATTCTTTGACCTTGCTTTAAAAATGGCTCACATACAATGTAAAACGTCCTTCTCTTCGTCAATATTCATATTTGACGATTATAATATATAGCACAATAAGGTTAGATTTTTAAATTTCCAATCACATACGTTTTCATAAAACAGCTAAGTGAGAATGCCTACATATACCACCAATATGTCCATCAGTACGAAACTAAGGGGCGATCATTTAATTTTCGGGAAAAAAAGGAGGGATTTTATAAATGAACAAATTGACCTGGTCAGAACTGAATTTAAATACTACCTTTGTACTAGACAGGATGGAATGGAATATTCTGGAACACAAAATGCAGGATTCAAATTATTGTGAACAAAAGTGGAAATAAATGTTCGAACAGCAAAGCCGCGGGAAAAAAGCATTGATAGCAACAGATGAAAATAAATGATAAATCCGGGGAAATCCTCCTAACCCTTACCTCCTCCCTATATCAAGAAGACCGTCCCCTAACGGATCATAAAGATTGAAGCATAGCTCAAGCATTCTCATTTTTTTTCTCGTTTAATTATTTTAAGCATACATCAGGTCGTTCGTTTTTAGTAATACCCTTATCCCAATGATCTCTATTCCATTTATCAACAAATTAAATGATTTTGGTGAATTTTTCAAACCTGCATTTTTTTATTATTTCATCTGTAGAAACACGAATAACAACAAGGAGACATAGCATGATATCCAATGAGACAACTACATGTATCCACCAAAAAAACCTAAGGACACGGATGGAATTGAAAACATAGCACACCATACGGCCTTCATTAAATACTAATAAGCACATATTCATAATGTTGTTATAATCATTCTTGTGTTAAAGAAGGCAACTGACTTTAAAAAGCAGATTGGTTATTGATTAAGTGTTTATTGCTTAACGTCCAGTGGCAAATATTTCATGTATATCCAGGCCGAGAACAAACTAACAATACATACAATAGGTATGTCCTGTTTTAGAAGCCGTCCGGGATGAAAGTCGGGGAAATTTGGACTGATCAGGAAAATGAGGATATATTGGATAGGGACAACAATTTTTGTCTTGCAACATGCCACATACGGACCCCTCTAAGAGTTGTTACAATGATTATTGTAATTGTAATGTGCAGAGATTGTGGCACTCTCTAGATGAGGCATCATATTTAACGTTCCCATTCTGACCGGACGTGGCAGCGTACTTTTACATCCTGCATAGCCAAACGAACACTTTGGCAAGGGATTTTACTTCCGGTCGGAAGAAGTCCAAGAGTGACCATATTTCTATTCCCCAATCAGCATTGGGGGCATATATATTTTAATAGGCAACTGAAGGCGATAACAGATACCTTAATAAAAATGATATTCTATATTCCATTTGTCATTCATGTTTCTGCTCATTGCATAAAGTATGTTAATTCAAGATCACATTTCATTTGTAGATGTTTGATCTTACCTTGTTCTTTGTGACACATGCTCACATGTAGTACTGTATCGTGGATAAAAGACAAAGGACGAAAAGTCCCCCAAAAATATATATACCATTAACTTGATTTCTTTCTTATATCGTTTTCAATCAAACAGTCAGGTCTATTATATTATACTACGATACATTGTATGCTTACATGTATATGAATAAACACAGTTTTATTAAGGTAAATTGTTTAAATTAACCCAGTGATAACATGTAGTATTTGCATCTGAATAGAACAGTAAGTTATTATACATTCATGTTCAATGTTCAAAAGCTTGAAATAAGAACTACTAAACAAAACAAAAAAAGGAAATTCAATTGCAAAACTACTGATTTTTATAGCTTAGTTTAAAGAAATTTAGGCCAATGAAAGAATAATATATGATTATTGTTTTAACTGTATTACAAGCATAGTAACTACGTACGTTCGTTAGAATAAAAAATAATGACTCTGTAGATGTCTAACCGAAATGTATCATATTTTACTATATATCATAATATGAATATCTAATCATGCGCATAAATACCATGAAATAGTGAATTTAAGGCCATGAATTCCGGTGTATCCATGTAGGGAATAAGACAGCATTGTAAATTTTGTGGATTTCAAAGAATTTCAGTATGCTGGAGAAACGATATTTAAAAAATTAATTCAAGCTGTATGTTGGAATAAAGAAAATCTGTCAGTTTGATAATGCTAAGGTACGGAAGCGTATTAGCGCCACACAACTTTTTTTTTAATATTTTTTCCTATGTTTGCTTTATAACGCAAACCTTTGCGATATAACGCAAACCTGTGCGTTATAACGCAAACCTTTGCGATATAACGCAAACCTTTTGCGTTATAACGCAAACCTTTGTTTTATCTTATTTCTTATTTGAGATTCAAAGGAAGCAGCAGTTATAAATGGAGGAGGCTGCATATATTAAAATTTATCCCCCTTTGTACTTATTGCAAAGTAAAATGCTTGAATATTTTGAACATATCATTTACTAATCATGATTATGATATTAGATATAAAGAAGATGTGATATGAATGTCAATGAAACAAATCTCCATCTAAGTCACAATTTCTAAAAGTAAACCACTATAGGTCAAAATATTGTCTTCTACACGAAGCCTTGGCTCACACCGAACAGCAAGCTATAAAGGGTCCCATAAATTATATACATGATAATATATATTACAAAGAAAATTTAGTAAATTAAAGTTATATCGAAGAATATAAAAAATCAACCCTGCTAATACAGCTATAGCAAAATATAAATATACTTGGAAAGTAAGCTCTCGTTTGAGGATTGTGTACGGTTGGTGAGATCCAAACAAGCTACCATTTTGCAATAAAATGAAGATGTTTTATTATTAAAATTATGTTTTCTCCATTCAAATTGCTACCCAAGCATCTTAAAGTTACTTCACTAGATTGAAATGAAAATTCTATGACTTTCTATCAAAGAATCTTTATCATATTTTGAGATGTAAAAAAAAAGATTTCTTGCATCAAAATTTAAAAAAAAACGTTTCTTTATTAATAATTCATTTTAAAGAAGAAAGATCATTTTGTCTATTTGACTTGAAAGTTTCACAATTGTATGACATTATTTTTGCTCTTTCAATTAAAATTTGCCTATACCATATCTATTTTCTTGTTAAATTATATGTTCTGATGCACAAATCATTCTTAATTTATGTATAATGGCACTTCAAGTATTCCCTTATTCCTATGCATATCTATTATAATGATTTGGCCTTGTATTTATGGTTCTTTTATTATATACTATAGTAAATCAAAACCGAAATTAATGACAGACGGACAAATATACAAAACTTAATGAATAATTGAAATCAAGATGTTTGCGTTATATCGCAAAGGTTTGCGTTATAACTCAAAAGGTTTGCGTTATTTCGCAAATGTTTGCGTTATAACGCAAAGGTTTGCGTTTTATCGCAAAGGTTTGCGTTATAACGCAAAAGGTAAAGCGTTATAACGCAAATGTTTGCGTTATATCGCAAAGGTTTGCGTTATAACGCAAACATAGGAAGAAATATTAAAAAAAAGTTGTGTGGCGCTAATACGCTTCCGTACTAAGGTATGTGTAGTAATACAACAAAACAATGTGTAACTATACAACAAAACAATGTATAGCAATACAAAAACAATGTGTAGCAATACAACAAAACATGTGTAGCAATACAACAAAGCAATGTGTAGCAATACAACAAAACAACGTGTAGTAATACAACAAACAACAAACAGCCCGAGAACACAGTTATTTCGTAGTGCATTTCTTTTAGACAATAAATTCAAATTAAAAAAATCGCACCTGCTCTATCTCAAAAAGATTTTTACAGTGTAGTGTACTACTATTGGGACAAATAATATCAAAATTATAGAAAAGTCTACCAACTCTAACTCAAAATATTGACAATTCTATGTTAAAGGGGTCTAAAATTCAGTTTGACAGCTTCAGACATACTAGTTTTTGACCTTTTTGAACTGGACCAAATCACTACTTAACATAAAGATTCAGCACCCAAACTTTTTTAACATATAATTTCATCCCTTTACTTAATATTCCATGCATAAAATATAAAGAAATAAATTTGGAAAGTGTATGAAAAAAATTTGCAAGTTATACACTGTCCACACTAGGGACTATATTTGTAAGACAACGAAAATCTAAGGACGATAACTGTGTCCTCGGACCTAATAGTATAGAAAGACTAGTCCAATTCTAATAAAACTTTGCATGACCTAAGCTTAGGGAATTATAAGATAGTTGGTTAAGTTTCATGGCCAAAGGATATATATCATAGAAACAATGGCTATTTTAATATTGAAATTTGGATGTTTAATTTTGACGTTTAAATCAAATAATTTCAACTATCAATATTTGGGCTTGAAAAATTTAAATATTGCAAAAATTTGCTTTTTAAATGCTCTTGAATATAATAAATTAAGTATTAAAAGCAACTGAACACTCATTTGATCTATCACATTTATTACAATTATTCAAAAGTCAAATTTATATGAGCCTGCGCCTGATATATACTGAGATTTTAAAATTAAGGGGAGCCTTACATAAACATGCATTTTTTTCAACCAATTTGAAATTTTTCGAAGTTGTTTTACCATAAATTATTCTTCCATATATATTAAATGTACTTTAAATGGAAAGAAAAGTTACAAAAAGCATACCACATGAGTATAAAATGGTCTTAGGCCATGTAAGACTGAACATTATTTAGAGTCAATTTAGGCCGTAGCACATATTTACATATAGAATTGCATACAGAAGCTATAAGAAATGGAAATTTGTTACTTTTTGCTCATTTCTATGCTAAGATGTCATGATATAAGAAGTCTTATTGCAAAAGGACTCTTGCATTCAACTTTTTTTGCAGACAGTATGGTCTGATGCAAAGTTTTTTTCACTTTTCAATGGAAAACTTGCATGTAGTTTTAGTCTCAACTGGCATATATTTGAACCACATGCTATCCTACAGAAGAAAATAAAGATAGTATATGAAATGGATGAGGTGCACAGACCATTGTCAAGTGCTTTTTTTACAGATTTAGTGAAATATTTATGATGGACTACAAATTGTATGTACAAAGCTCTTCACATTTCACATACATCAAACAGGCCGTTCGACCAGGGCCTAAATACAACGCATTTTGCACTTTTTTTTCTGTGATAATCTACTTTTCTCTATATTCAGAGTTCACAAATGGTTAATAAAATTTGAATTAATCATAGAAACACAAATATCAAAGCATGAAAAGCTGTCAGATAGAAAATCAGCATGCCTCTTAGGCTTAAAAATGGAAGCTGCTTTAGGATGCTTATTTTAGACGTATAATTCCAAAATGGGACATTTTAACAGAATTTCTTTCAAATAAAGATTTAAATCCTTTACTTTTATTGAGTTTGATAAATTGAAACCAGTAAACCATTCAGGGAAGTTGCAAAAGTACAGAATCTACATTTCCTGAATTCATCTCTTAGGCCCAAGAACACAGTTATTTCGTAGTGCATTTCTTTTAGACAATAAATTCAAATTAAAAAAATCGCACCTGCTCTATCTCAAAAAGATTTTTACAGTGTAGTGTACTACTATTGGGACAAATAATATCACAACTATAGAAAAGTCTACCAACTCTAACTCAAAATATTGACAATTCTATGTTAAAGGAGTCTAAAATTCAGTTTGACAGCTTCAGACATACTAGTTTTTGACCTTTTTGAACTGGACCAAATCACTACTTAACATGAAGATTCAGCACCCAAACTTTTTTAACATGTAATTTCATCCCTTTACTAAATATTGCATGCATGAAATATAAAGAAATAAATTTGGAAAGTGTATGAAAAAAATTTGCAAGTTATATACTGTCCACACTAGGGACTATATTTGTAAGACAACGAAAATCTAAGGACGATAACCGTGTCCTCGGACCAAACAATGTGTAGAAATACAACAAAACAGTTTGTAGCATTATAACAAAACAATGTGTATCAATACAACAAAGCAATGTGTAGCAATACAACAAAGCAATGTGTAACTAAACAACAAAACAATGTGTAGCAATACAGCAAAGCAATGTGTAACTATCCAACAAAACAATGTGTAGCAATACAACAAACTAATGTGTAGCAAAACAACAAAACAATGTGTAGTAATACAACAAAACAAGATGCAGCTTAACAACAAACCAACATGTAGTAATACAACACAACATTGTGTAGCAATACAACAAAGCAATATGTAGCAATACAACAAAACAATAAGTAGCAATAGACCAAAGCAATAATTAGCAATACAACAAAACAATGTGTAACAATAGAACAAAACATCAAAATCAAAAATACAACGGTATAATTGATATACTATGGAATAAAACATTGAGAATTCAAATCAAAACAATTCAAATATTTCAAGCAGCAGTGCAATGTCAAGATCTTAAACAATTCCATGATATCTCCGCCATTTTGCGGCTTTAGAAACAAATGCAATCTAGATATTATAATTCTATAACGTAAACACTACAAACCAGTAAAAGTCTGAAATGGCCTATATCTGTACTCGACTGTACTGATTTTTACTCGACCAGTCTGAATTGGTCTGAATTTTACTTAATATTACTCGACCCAGTCTTAACCATACTCGACTGTACTGATTTGTACTTGACCCTTATCTTTGCTATTGAAAATAGTCTAAACTATTACTCGACCAGTCTGAAACAGTCTTAACCCAGTCTGGACCAGTACTCGACCAGCTCTCGACCTATTTTTTCAGTCTGAACCATACTCGACCAAAGGTCTGAACAATACTCGACCAGTCTGAACCATACTTTACCAAATAACCTCTGCTTTATAATTTTGATTGTTTAAATAACTTTCTCTTTAACTTACATGACAACAGCCACAATTAAAAAAAGATATATATAAAAACATTTTTTACATTCTTTAATAATACATGATTCTCTTAGATTTGGCAAATCGAGATAGTTAAATTATCTAATTTTAAAGTCTGAGTCTTGTTAAATAAAAGACTTGTTTTACCTGAAAACCACACCTATACTGAGGGTATTAAAACCTTATTAAAAATAAGGTGTTTTTTGTTTGGCATGTGTTTTTTTTTTAAACAAAACTTGATTTTCCTAAATTCCTAAATAAAAACGAATGTAGGACAGAAAGTCACAGGACAAAAAGTCACAATTCAGTTTTGAGGTTATTTTTCTTTGAACAATAGAACACTTATTTTTAAAAAAACATTTTTGTATTTTTCTTGAAACAATATCAATAATGATCAAATAATTGTTAAGAAAACAAAATGTTACAATGTCTTGGTACTTAAATGGCTTCATGGTGCCAAGAAATATATCCTTTGCATGATTAAAATTTTATAAATCTTTATTTATCAAATTAAGTCTTATGAACAATTTCCTAAACTGTAAAATGAATATGTGTCATAAAAAGTAAACATTTCAGGATCTTTCTCATAAATATTCAATCAATTGTATACAAATTATTTGTGACTTTTTGTCCTATCAAATTTGTGACTTTCTGTCCTGTGACTTTCTGTACTTAGGTTTCATGGTTATATACAATAGTTATATAACTATCTTTTTAATGAGGTAACAACAGCCAACAAAATCACTGACATTGTTTAACCTTATATCAGAAATATATCTATTCCTATTCATAATTTGGGATATATATATATTTTAAAAGGGATAAAAAATTCAAGAAATGAATAAAATTTTTCTTCTGATTAGGGGTAAACTATAAAGTAATACATCCTGCTTGACGCACACTGATTAAAAAGATCACACCTGGTCAGAGAGTAATAAATTTTAAATAACATCCATTGAAAATTACAACATCCTGTAAAACTTAAATAACAAGGCCTTTGAATTCACTAGATAAGTAATACACGAGTTTAAGAAAAATATGGTTTTCTTTTTACCTGTAAAACACCTGTACTGAGGTAATTAAACCATTAAACCTCATTAAACTGCTTCTTGTATGCCATGTCTTTAATTTTGACAAAACGTATTTAAATTTAATTAAAATAAATTTCTACTGCTACTTTGGAATACATTTCCTTTTTTAAAAGGTTATCAAGGATAAAAAGATGAAAGTTTTATTATTATTATTATATTAAATTTTTGATTTTACAAAACAAAGGTGTCAATTCTAACATTTATTAAGTTGCTTTATATACTATTTTATATATATTTTGATAAAAAAAAAATTGAATAACATTTAAGATATTTGAATAATGGTTGAAAGTTATAGTATTTTTGATGCATAAATCAATGTGAACATGATATCATGTATATGAAAATTCATTTAACGAACTTAATTTATTACATGATATTTTTTTAATCCAACCAGAAATTTGATCACCTTGTTTTATTTTAATTTTAAATGTAATATACATTTTATATATATATATATATATATGAATAACAGTTCCTAAATTAATGAAAAAATAATATAGATAGATACAAAAAATAGGTCTAGGTTGGTTAAGACTTGGTCGAGTATGGTTCAGACTAGGTCGAGTATGGTTCAGACTAGGTCGAGCATGGTTCAGACTTGGTCGAGAATGGTTAAGACTATGTCGGGTATGGTTCAGACTCGTATAAAATGGTTAAGTACTGGTCGAGTAAAGGTCGAGTACAAGTTCAGACTGTTTAGTATGGTTCAGACTACAGTCGAGTAATATCAAGTAAATTTCAGACCAATTCAGACTGGTCGAGTAAAAATCAGTTCAGTCGAGTACAAATATAGGCCATTTCAGACTTTTACTGGTTTGTAGTGAAACCAAAGACGTTGTGATTGACTGACAAAGTCCGGAACAATTAAAACTCAATCTATGAATTGACGACAGTAAAATTATGATTTCATAAAAAGATAAGATTAGAACACTGAAATTATCCTTTGAAAGGTGATAGCAAATACGGGTTTTAAATCTGAATTAGATTTATTTTAATCTCTGAAACATTTTGCAATCATTCTATCAAATTTAAGATAAAAGAGAGAGACGGAAGATACCGAATGGATATTCCAATCCATAGGTCAAAGACAATATGACTACGACAGTGTGAGAAAAAAAAAACACCAAATAGAGAAGCAACAGCCTATAAAACACAAAACAGAAAGCTTTAGACTGTGCAACATAAACCACACTACAAGCATGTAATGATCTCGTGTTCTCCGGAAGAGTCAAAAGAATCTGCTCATCACTTGACAACCCACGTGTTGCTCTTAAGAACCGAAAGTAAAATTAAGTAATATGGTATTACGATTTAAACAAAAATATGTGTATGATTGACAATATGACAACTACCCACCATAGAACATTTATGATTTATTAAGCAACAGACAACTTTTTTCTTTTTTTTTCAGATAACAATCAAAGCTGAAAACAATAAGAAAATTCAAAATTGAAATGACACAGTCAGGTATTTTAACTGTAGCAAACAAATATGCATACCAATCATACAAGCTCCGCCTCTATATAGAGAGTCATTTTTTACATTGATGTTTAGCCTGCTACTAATTAATGATGGAATTAATGCAGTGTTCTCTGCCAAAAGGAGGCTTGTACTCATGTTCTTAGAACATTTTTTATCACACCTGTTCAACTCGTTATACAATCGAAGCTATGTATGTTCTTTAATCTGTGTCCGGTTTGATAATTTTATATAATCAAAAACAGGCATGCGTTATGACTATGCATAAAATTATACATAGTACATACTTAGTAGTATATCTCGTTCTATCATTCATTTGCTTCATATCATGATGACACAAATTCGGGTAGCCGTGCCATGTCTAGATTTTTTGTAAGTTACGTTACCTTTAAATCCCACTACATATATAAAAAGATCGAGATGTGGTCAAAAGAGAAATCCCTAGAGACAAAATTAAGAGGATGTAAACCACTACAAGTCTTAGTACGGCCTTCAACAACGAGAAAAGCAAAACCTTAAACGTAATACGGTATAGTCAGCATGAAACAAAAGAAGACATTCAAACGACAAAACCAAAGGCCTGATTTATGCTAAAAACAATAATTGGGAAATAAGTATGACAGTATGATTTGAATCATCTCCGTCGATTAAGGAGATGTCATCATCTGAAAATAAATTGTTTCAAACTCGAATGGAAGTGAGAAAAAATACTTTCCATAGAAAATAAGTAAAAATTAAAAACATTGAGTTTTAAAGAAAAAACAAATTGTTCTTCTTTCTATATTTTGAATTATTAGTTTAGTTTTTATTTTAGTTTTCAAAAATGTTATTCCCGAGACAGAAAAAATGTAAGTCCTGCCTGAAAAAAAAATGGTAGGCCTGCGAGAGAAAAAAAAATCATATCTCTTTAAAAATGGCAGATGCATTCAGACATTTTTACAAATACGGTTGGCCTTCATCCGAGACTAGTTTTATCTGTAAAATGACACACAGTCCATTTTATTTTTCATTAATCTTTTCAATTACAATAATCAGTTGACAAACTTTTGTCACATGATCCTCACATATGTCTAAGTGATATGATTGTATAACAGTAAATAAATAATTATCAATTAAGGGTAGAAGTGCAGATAAATGTATTGATGAATAAAGTCGTAACCTACAGTCATTCACCGTAATCGTGTTATGCTTTAGTGTTCAGTTAATGCCAATTGAAATAAAAGCTTAGAAGAGAGACAGGAATTTGACATATATATGATTTTATTATAGACTAACCGATATAAACTTCTAGCACAATAACTGGAATGATTATTACCAAGACGAATAGGCGCTTGCTGTTGTGATAGTTTGTGACTGTCCTTAACTGTACCGAAAGTAAAACGTAAAATTATCTCTTGTTGTGAAAACTGGTTTGAGAAGGATGGGTAAGTTTTAATACTAGCATCTTTCTCACTTTCTCTGTAGATATATGATATATTGGCATTCAGCCTAGGGAAAAAATAAAAATTTGAAGATCAGGAAATAAAGGACATACAATTCTATTTTGAAAAGATTACCTTAGCTCTATTTGACAAAACCTTTTAGAATTTTGGGTCCTCAATGCTCTTCAACTTCCTACTTTATTTGGCCCTTTCAACTTGTTCGATTCGAGCGTCACTAATGGGTCTTTTGTAGACAAAACACGCGTCTGGCGTACAAAACTTTAATCCTGGTATCTATGATGAGTTTATTTCTTCATCTTGACTATTGTTAGAATGCCTTTTAATAGAGAATTAAAACCATAATATACACTTTATCACAATATCAAGACTGTTAAATTACTTCTATCTTAATCTTAATTTTTCACTTTTCTTTATTTCTGTTTTTGAAAAACTACAGATTAAGACGGTTTCATCTTTAATTGTAAAAAAGAAGATGTGGTATGATTGCCAATGAGACAACGCTCCACAAGAGACCAAATGACACAGCAATTAACAACTATAGGTCAACTTATTTCAATCGGCACTCGCAGTATCGTTTCCACTGACACGCCGAGTAAACAGCTCTCAGAGAATGCGCTATAGTGGTGAAATCTCGATCGAACTTGCTTATTAAATTTTTTTTCTTTTTCTTTTTTACCTGTAGTAGTTTAAAATTGCGAAGGGAAATGGGGAATGTGTCAAAGAGACAACAACCCGACCAAAGAGCAAAAACAGCCGAAGGCCACCAATTGGTCTTCAACACAGCGAGAAAATAAATCCCGCACCCGGAGGCGGGCTTCAGCTGGCCCCTATACAAAAATGTGTACTAGTTCAGTAAAAGCGGACGTCATACTAAACTCCAAAACATACAAATGAACTAAAATTGAAAAACATACAAGACTAAAAGATGCCAGAGACTCCTGACTTGGGACAGGCGCAAAAATGCGGCGGGGTTAAACATATTTTGTGAGATCTCAAACTTCACCCTATACCTCTAACCAATGTAGATTAAACAAACACACAGCAATACTCATAGTAAAACTCAGTTTAAAAGAAGTCCGAGTCCGATGTCAGAAAAGGTAACAAAAGAAACTAAGCAGAATGACAATGCTACAGTTTGACTGTTTAATGGATACTAGTATTTGTAAATGTAATATACCAGTAAACTAAATAAATACTTGCGAAAATGAATGTTACTACGGATGCGACTTTTTCTATGTATTATACATGTATTACTAGTAAAGTAAAATTCGACGCAGGTTTTTTTTTTTAATTTGCTAATATTTATAGTTAATTGTCCGTAAAATTCGTTTGGTCATAGCGGCGTTTTGCATTTGCGCCGATCTGCATTTCACTTGCGCCGATTTTTTCTTTCATTTGCGCCGATTTTGTCTTTCATGTGTGCCGATTGTGTACAGGTAAATTACAGGTGAATGTTATTTTTTATTTATCATTATAAACCTCTTCCATTAGCCAGTTGTACATATGTTATGAATTGTCAATTATAACATGTATGTAACCGACATATATGTTAGGGTGGTGCGAATAGAACTGTTTATTGTAATGCAAATGAAACGATTTTGAACCGTTATATGTCCTCTTACAGTTTTCAACGGGCGCAGCTGCCAGAAATGAGGTGGATAACGTGAAGTTGCGCATATATATATAAGTACTTAGTACGTAGTCTAAGAATGCATGACATTTGTCACAAGAAGGAGCGTCAGACATGTCAAACGTGAAGCAGTCCTCGATTGTATTTGGGGGAAGGAATGGTATCCCGAAATATTGCGATAGCCATTTACCATTGTCAATTGATTTGTCTTTATACTCTGTGCTTAGCCCAACAGACTGGATTTTCCTCCACCAGTTCTGAACCAGATGAAAACGACAACAATCTACTGCAGGGGACAACAGTTGTATGCATGTTAAAATTGACAATTCATAACATATGTACAACTGGCTAACTGAAAAGGTTTATAATGATAAATAAAAATAACATTCACCTGTAATTTACCTGTACACAATCGGCGCAAATGAAAGATAGAAATTTTTAGAAATCGGCGCAAATGTCATACGCCCGGTCATAGCTGTTTGGGGTTATTCTTGGATACCATGTAATATTTCGCTGTCCACAGGCACATGAATTGCATTACATATTTTCTTCCGAAAAAGAACTTTTTTATATTTTTTTTCCTTAAAGTATTTAATTACTATATTTGGAAATTTTCTATTTGTAGGACATCCTACAATAACACTGAAAACGAGGCTATTCGTCTATATCAGTCACTTTCTCTCAGCATGGGTGAGTATTTAAAAGGATTTGGCGGAGAACAATAAATGCCGTATCTCTTTAACAATAAACTTTCAATGGTACTTTTAAACGCGATGTAAATAATTGAATTTCATGTATTTTTATTCGAGAAAATTTCTGAACATGACAAAATATTTTTGAATAATTGGAGCATAATTTCTAAATGGTAGGAAAAAAATGAAGTGATGTGTTGAAATGTCTATAAAATCTGTTTTCTTCTTTAATCAATTGAATTTCCGATGAATATGGATAACGGGAAGTTGGTGCATATTTTAGGGATACAGCACCTCAACGACAAAAATAATCAAAAGCCATACAATATGAAACGTCAACAAACAGACTTTTTTTTTTAGTTTTTAGCAGTTTACACATCAAATAAACCTCTTGAAAAATGTGTTTAATCCAATAATAATTTTACTTTTCTTATAGCTAATGTTACTTTTCTTATTGAAGGGCGATCGTATGTGGCAGTTTGGGATTGGTTTGTTTTTAATTGAACTAGAGCCAGATTCTTTACAGCTGGTTGCTATATATGGCTTTATATCAGGCGCGATGACTCTTCTATTTTCCACCGTTATTGGTGATTGGGTTGACAGAACTGCTAGGTTAAAAGGTATTTTATAGTATGATAGATGATAATAGAGTATACTTGTAGGAGTAAGAAAGTTTGTGAACTGTAAAAAATTAGCAATAACAAATCAAGATGATAGCAATTTCATAAATGAAGTATCTTTCGGTAAATAATTCTATATATAACGTATCAATCAACGTAATGGTAAAATAGAAGTACTACGACTAGGTCCGTGTGCTTGTTCTTGAAACACAAGTATTGAAAAGGCATTGACAATGCGGGAAAAAAGTCGGGTTTTTTTCTCTCTCGCTCTCTCATATTAAATGGATACTAGGAAGATATTAAGTTTAACTGTTTGACAAATGTGGTTGGAATACCAAAAACAAAACACAACATTAACAATTTTGACAGAAGTCCCGATTTAAGTGGTATAAAAAGTAAAATCACAAAAATACTGAACTCCGAGGAAAATTCAAAAAGGAAAGTCCCCAATCAAATGGCAAAATCAAAAAAAACAAACACATCAAACGAATGGATAACAACTGTCATATTCCTGACTTGGTATAATTCTTTTAAAATGGAGAAATTTATGATTGCTGGAGAAATTTTTATTTGATTGGCTAGGGAAAAGCTAAAGCTGTTGTGAATTGTTAGGGAAAATATGCATTACCAGCATCGGTATGTGTATAAACCATGAAGTTCGCGATTTAACCCCCGTTTTTCTCTATGATGATTTGTGTTGTTTAAGTTTAGAAAGATATATCATCTTTAGTACCAGTGGTTGAGTATTTGAAAGCAATTTACTCTTGATTAAGAATGACTGGATAATAATATAGCGCTATATATTTATTTTAAAATAATTTCCTAAAACTTTTTCCTTGTTAAATTGTTTGTTTACTTTGATTTGATTCATAACGAATTGTTTAAATTAATGTTCATTAGTTTTCAGACTGTCTTTTTGTGCTGACATAACGTATCATTGATACATGTATGTCCATTTTCTGTAAATTTACTGTTTATAAAATGGTTGATTATTCGAAACACTAAGATTTTTCTACGCAAGGCATATATTATAATAGCCGTATTCGGCACAACTTTTCGGAATGTTTTGTAGTTTATAATTATTTCTGATAATCATTATGTTTTCAGCTGCAAGACTTTCTCTAGCAACGCAAAACATTTTTGTCGCCGTTTGTGCCGGAGTTGTATTTGTGGTTCACAAGTACCTAGACGAGATTAAAGCGGAATGGGAAGACGAATGGCTTCTAACGTTGTGTTTTGCCATTATCATTCTATTGGGAATCTGTGCTGACTTGGCAAGTGTAGCAAATACCATAGTTATAGAGAGAGACTGGGTCGTAGAACTTTGTCAACATGACACAGATCTTTTAGGCTGTAAGTTTTAGTCTAGTTTGAAGAGGTGTTTACACTGATAGTGATAAATATGAGGGTATGGATAGGGACCTTCATTTCTACATTTCTGCTACAGTATACGGACATGACCTTGACCTATAATGGTTTACTTTTATAAATTGTAACTTGGATGGAGAGTTGTCTCATTGGCACTCATACCACATCTTCCTATATCTATGAGTATGTCACTTTCGCATTTCTATAACAATTTTAACATTTTACTGACTACCCGTTTTTTAACCTGAAAACTATAGTCTTAGAGAGAAGACCGTTCTTTGCGTTTTGGACATACTTAAACAAAATGTCTGTTTTCTTTCAAACCGGGCAAGAATTTTCTGTTGTGATTGCACTATATATGAGGATCTAGATGGGGTTTACAAAATAGAGAATAATGGACAAGATATGCAGAATAAAGGGTGATCAAAATAAAGAATAGGGAAAAATAGACACAAAAATAATAAAGAAATAAAGAATAGAGAATAATGGGATGCTAAAATATATAGAATACAGAATAATGGGCAAAAAATCTAAAGAATAGAAATGAAGGATTCCACAAATACTCCCTTCTCTATTCATCTCACCATATACCCCTCCTTAAGACATCCTTGTGTGAGTAATGAAAGGGTTCGAAAACATATCTTACATTTATGTAGCATATTTAAAAATGTGGTCGAATTTGAGAGAAGGTCAGAAGGTAAATTATCAACAATTATGTATATAAACATCGTAGTTTGTTTTGTACAAATAAAGATTGGTATTTATCAGTATCCTTGATTTTATTATCTTGAAATAGGTCAACTTAAAAATTGTATTTATGCAATTGCTGTTTCAGTTTTCATAACATCAGTTGCGTTTTTTTTTTATCTTAATGCGCGTCTTCATGCAAGACACACCCGTTCTTATGATGAAACATATATGATTTCAGTAGCCGTAACTTTCTTAAAAAACAGTTAACTTTGAATTTGTTGTTTTGATATGTTCAGCACTGTCAAGCTCTGAATTGTTTGTACTTGTAAACAGTTCTTCCAGTGCGCCCGAAAACATGTTTAACCCCTCCACATTCAGGCTCATTCAGTGGTTGTCGTTTGTTATATTTTAACATATATTTTTTTATTGTTCTTTACATAGATCAGGCCGTTAGGTTTTTTCGTTTGAATTTTTTCACATTTGTTGTTTAGGAGCCTTTTATAGCTTACTATATGGTATGGGTTTTGATCATTGTTGAAGGCCGTACGGTGACCTCTAGTTGCTAATATTCTACTTATTTGGTCTTACATCTTCTTATATTTATACTAAATATTCAAAATACTTTTGCTATTATATTTAACAGCTATGACGGCAACTCTCAGATCAATTGATTTGACTACTAAACTAGCAGCTCCGATAGTGACAGGACAGGTCATTTACTTTCTGCATATTGGTTGGGGAGGAGTGTTCATAGCTTCATGGAATGTGGTGTCCCTTTTTGTGGAGTACAATATGATCAAGAAAGTTTATGACCAGATACCATCCCTTGCTGATCAGAAATTCAAAGAAGGATTAGACAGTGCAGAGGGTTTGTACTTAAAATGACCGTGTTTAACATACGCGATAAGTTGAGCACACAAATTACATTCTCCTTCAAGTCTTTTGTGCGTTCTTCGTCTCTCAACACTATGTGTACTTCGTAATTCAAAACATGTGATCTGCTGCACTTTCTTTATTTCAACACACGTAACATACTGCACTCTCAATGTTTGAAAGACACACTTATCGGACGACCGAAATACTGATATGTTTCCTAATGATACGCGTTAAATGCTTTGTGTGTGTATTTTATTTAAAAAAAATATTTCTCATTCTACCTGGCCTTAAATATTTTATGAATATTATCAAAAAGAAGGACCCTTTGATAAAAAAAAAGGTTTTAATGGTTTCTTTTTAAAATTTCCACATGACAGACTATTTTTGAATTTAAACACAATGTCGTGGACCATGCATGATACATGTAAAATACAAGTTCGACTCCGATGTTGGACATTTACTGTCCAAGAATTTTTGCTGAAGGCGGGAAAATATGTGGTCACTAGACCTAATACTAGTTTCAATTCGACTCAAAAATAGATGTTGGAAAGATGATAAACTCTGCCTTCCAAAGGCCTATTTGATACCATTTAGTTCAGCTGTACTTAAATGTACATGTTTAGGGTTTTTTTTATATTTTATTAATTCTTAAGATTTCTTCAACAGAAGTTTTGTAGTATATAAAACGTAAGGTGTAAACGATTCCAACAAACAAACGGACTCTTAAGAATACAGTAAAAACAATATTTTCATTGACGAGTGTCACAGGTGGAACCGGAACTGCTTGATTTCGGTAGCAGCCCTCCATATTGCCTGATTTGTCCAGAGTTGTCCTGTAGATTTTTTTTTTCATATTTCATTCTAAACTAATTTAGTTGGATACCTTCTACATAGAAAGAATCGCGTGAGTCTACTTGTCGCTATGTTTGCAGTAAGCATTTTACCGCGATATTGACCCTACACACTGCACAAGGTCTTACAAGGTGAACATTGAACACGGTGAAGATTTGGCTGAGTCTCCTCAAGAACAACTTACATACAAAACCCGACGCAAAAATAACTCAATGCACTGTATTCTAGAATTTCGAATAACATGGAGTCAATTTTCTTCTCTTTAGTTCCATTAATTCCAATTTCATTTTATAAATTTCATTCCAGAAACTACAGATGAAACCTCACCACTGATTGGGAATGATAGCAGCAAAGGAGTTAAATACAACCAAGATGACAAATCTGTCACGATCGAAGATGGACAATCGGAGTACACATATGGTAGCAACGAAAATCAAAATGGCGGACCTTCTAAAGAAAAGGATGTTGGCATTGACATCGAAGATGAACTACCTAAAAAAAATAAAGCAGAAGATAAAAAGCCTAAATCATGGTGTTACACAGTGTTCTACAGTTTTATAGTTTTGTACAAGGGATGGCGGATTTTTATGAGTTACAAAGTTGCCTTTGCTGGTCTTGGTCTCGCCACGCTCTATATGACTGTACTAGGTTTTGATAATATCACAGTTGGTAAGAATGAATATTTTTTCTCTAATTCGATCATATTGAAGACGAACGATTAACAATTTATTAAAGATTTTAATGCTAAAACCAGGAATTGAAGAGATAGATAAAAGCTTTTCATTTGTTTTGTTTAAAGTATTTTCTACACATTCTATATAATGTTAACGTTGTCATAGAGAGCATGTGCAGTAATAGAGTTACATTGTTCAGTAATAGAGTTACATTGTGCAGTAATAGAGTTACATTGTGCAGTAATAGAGTTACATAAGTGTATTTGGACATCAATTTAAAACAAGCGTGAATGGTGTCTGGCAAATAATTATATAGAATGATGCAGTCCTTATGAAACATCATTGTAAAGTAATAATTATTCATGCTCTGAAGGGGGTCCGGATGGGGTCCTTAATTACTGTTTTTCTTATTACTTTTTATGTCAGTTTTCTCTATTCTTTATACTTTATGCCCATTATTCTCTACTTTTATTTTTTCGCCCTATTTATCTCTATTCTTTTTTTTTTTTGGTATTGTTTATGTAGATTTTGTCTATTATTCTCGATTCTGTAAATCCCATCCAGCTCCTCATGAAGTACTATTTAGTTCATTTTTCATAATTGTTTGTTATTAAAACTTATCTCCTTCATCAACTAGTTAAAATCAAGGTTAAGATATTTTATCAGATACACTAACTTTATGTTAATATTTATGCATTGATGATTTTATAAATTTAAAGTAAAAATAAATTCTTCTCGAATATCTATTAGCAAATTTGTGAGTTCATCATAATGATTCCTAGGAACATTTTCGTCTAAATACAGCTATGCGTATGTATTTGTTTTCATTCACGCACTTCTTTTATTACATTGTAGGTTATGCATATTCACAAGGAATATCCGAGTCCCTTCTTGGTATATTTATGGCCGTCGGGTCATTGTTTGGTATTACTGGAACATTTGCATATCCGCTTTTCCGAAAACATTTAGGATTAAAATCAACCGGTCTAACAGGAATGGTTTTCCAAATTACCTGTTTGAGCGCATGCGTAGTATCAATATTCTTACCTGGAAGTCCATTCGATTTGTTACATCGACTGAATGATGATGATAGTTCGATAATAAATGGGACTGAAGCCTCTACAGTCACGATTCCAACTTCTGCGTCCACGGAACTTTTTACTCTAAACACATCCGTATCCGTATCCGATCCCACAACAATAATATTTCAAAATACAACACGTGCGGCTGAAAATGACAGTGACGAACCTGATTCCTACTTATCCATTGGATTTTTCCTTGGAGGACTCATTGTTGCTAGATTTGGTAATTTTATTTTCGGTTATAATTTTTTTATTGTATGTACAAAATAATTCCTTTTCATTCATTAATAGACTATTTTTTTTATATTAACCGACTTTTGACTACGGATTATATAATTTTCGACATATTACCTCTTCTGTGTTATGACATTCTGGTACTCGGTCAAGTAAGAGCATCTAAAAGAAGTAAAACCAAGCTTATTAACAATGCAATTTTTTGTAGGGGGTATTTATTTTTTCCGATGATTTTGTCGTGTGTAGAAAACATAAAACAGTTATTTTCCCCAAAACATTTCGCCGATTGTAAGCTTGAATTTACTTTGTTTAGTTACTCTTACTTGCTCGAGTACAATAATGTCCTATCACAGAGTAGATTACCTGTCGAAAAAATTATATACTCCGGAGTCAAAAGTCGGTAATATGAAAATAGTCTGTTAGTATTGTTGCTATGTTGGTTATTAATTGAATACCTTTGAACGATAAAATGTCACGTACTTGATATCATGTACTAGTTTTATTTTTTAAAGATCACACAACCATATCACTTCCGAAATCATTTCCGTTAATTCACAAATATTGGACTGTTGGTTCCGTCCATGGGCTGTCTAAGCGTTAACTGATAAAAAGGGAAAAGAAATCACGAATTAAAAACCATAAGTCAAAGACAGACGGACAACACCATGGATAAAAGAAAGAAAATGAAAAAGAGCACAAAACACAACATTAAACATTACGAACCAAATATAAAACAGAGAGTGAACACATGTGATCCGGAAGGGTAGGCAGTAAATATCCGTTGTGTTGCTGAAGTATAATTATGGATGATAAAGAGCATACCTCGCGTTGGTATTATTCATATTTGGAGACTGCATACCTATCGAGTCATGTGACTTTTTTTGTTGCTATAACAACCTGAACATCTGTTAGTCAGTTATTATAGACAACAGTAATTTAAACATTTAATGGTACTAGTTTTACTGTACCAGATGCGCATTTTTATCATAAATATCTCTAAACATTTTCATTCTTTTCTTGTGAAAAATGAAATATTGGTTTGCATCTATACTATTAAATGAGAAGACCTCATTTTGTGTGTCGCTTCTCTTCCTTCCACAATAAATGAATCATCAGGTCTCTGTGTTATAGGTATCATGCATAGTCGCATTTGTCATCCTCGCTTATGATTATTCCGTTTGGGTTATTTTTGGAGGAAAACGAAAATAAAGGCAGACGGACTTTTAAGTCATAGACAAGACTTCCAATTAGGAATGTTTACATAGTTTATGAAGGCGTTATTCAGCATTGACATCTTCACAAAGAACTAAAAAAAAAAATTGTCATATTTCACATCTATTTTTTAAAACTAATTCACCTAATATTTTATGGATTTCATTGTAAATTTTGATTCATTTAAATACAGTCACAATTTCTTGTTATTATTGGACTGTCGTCGTCATCTGTCAACAACTAATTTCCGCAGTTTTCCCTCTTTGTCCATTCTCACGTCTTTTCCACATAAAAACACAATATTAATTCTTTAGATACCTTCGATAGCCCTCCCATTTCTACATAATGAGGTTTATAACAAAAACCTAAGTTTGCTGGTGAAAAATTCAAAACGTTATATTGACATCAGTTTATGTTTAAGATACTTTAAAAAATGTGATACCTTTCCTGAAATTCTCCAGTCACTAAAATCGTTTACAACAATTCATCCTACAACAGTTTACATACTTTCAACCACGCTCTTAATGCCCGCGATTTCGCGATGTGTTCTAGTGATCTTTAATTCGACCATTGAATTTCAATGACACATTTATACTTCTTGTATATTTTTCAGGATTATGGATAGCAGATCTTTCCATAACACAGCTCTTCTTGCAAACGGTAAAAGAAAAAGAACGAGGTCTGGTCAGTGGTGTACAGAACTCTTTGAATCAGTTAATGGACATGTTGAAGGCTTTGATGGTCATACTAGCTCCATACCCAGAAGAATTCGGGTTACTGACAATTCTGTCGTTTGCCTTTGTTTGTATGGGATGTCTTTTGTACATAAAATTCGTTTGTTCAAACAGGGGAATATCATATGGTTAGATTCTTTAACTTTTTGTTTTTGGTTGTTTTTGTGGTTTTTTTTTCTTTTCTTTCTTTCTTTCTTTCTTTTTTGTATGAGTGTGTGAAAAGTATATGTTTAACATAACTTTATAGTGTCCTAACGTAGAGGAACATCAATTTTGTATTTTCTTTCCTTTTTTTTTTCTTTCCTTGTTTGTTTTTTTTTTTTGTGTAAGAAATGTATATGTTTAACATAACTTAAAAAGTGTCCTAACGTTTATGAACATTTCGAAATCCGAAATTACTACATTAGCATTGTGGTTATTTAACTATTTTGGTATAACAATATGTCCTTTATAAATGAAAAAATATAGGGAAAACTTGTATTTCTATTGTGAATACTTATCAGTGAGAATATTACCAAATAAACAAATACTAGTATTCAAACTTAGCAAAAGTTTCGTCGTCTCACGAATGATTTTTTTTTTTCTATTAAAAAAAAATGTGCATAATTTTGAGAGATTATTTTACTCAATTGTAGTACTACAACCCGCGCTCGAGTCGAGCACGTTGAAATGAGATCTAAATAACCAGGTATTTATTTTTAATGCATTTTATGGAACAAAGGCGCAAAATAATCTTTTTCCATTTAAAAAGAATGACAAAGTTGTGATGTGCGTCTGCATTGTCCTTTTTATACCTTTTTTTTATTTTTATAAACAAAAATGTTAAGGTTGCGTTTTCCAATACAGAATATTGAAAACACTTTCAATTACATTGGCATGTAATCGATATTATTTTACGACAACGAACATTCACATTGGCATATAGTCGATATTATTTTACGACAACGAACATTTACATTGGCATATAGTCGATATTATTTTACGACAACGAACATTTACATTGGCATATAGTCGATATTATTTTACGACAACGAACATTCACATTGGCATATAGTCGATATTATTTTACGACAACGAACATTCACATTGGCATGTAATCGATATTATTTTACGACAACGAACATTCACATTGGCATATAGTCGATATTATTTTACGACAACGAACATTTACATTGGCACATAGTCGATATTATTTTACGACAATGAAATAGATATTATCTTACGACAATGATGCTTTAATGATATTATTTCCAATTGAGATGATTGAAGGTATCTTTGCGTCTGCTTTATGATAGAGATTATGTTAGTGTTTTTTATATTGATGTAACTTTCTTTATTGCAAAAGGAAGATATACTATTGGTGTATTGCGTTTACAAAACTTTTAAGAAAAGCCACTTTTTTGAAGGCCGTACGGTTGTCTATAATTGCTTAGGGAGAAACCATTTAACTTCAAGGGGGGTTATGGTTTTTTTGTCTGAGTCAGAATTTTTTTTTTTTAGTTTTTCGACGTTATCAATCAATTAATTTTTTTTCTTCAAAATTTAACACTATAAGGTATGGGGAAAATCTGGATTCAGAATATTTTTGTCATCTGCTTGACCACAATATTTTATTTCATCAAATTGGGGATCAGAATATTTTTTTAGGAAAAACCCATAATTCCCCCCCCCCCCCCCCCCCCCCCCTGAAGTTAAATGGTCGTTCCCTTACATCTACTTCATTTGAATTTTAGTGGATAGTTGTCTCATTGGCAATCATACCACATCTCCTTATTTTCTATTGAACAAATCGTTTTTGGTTTTTGTTGTTGTTTTATTAACGAAAAGTTGTATGATTAGTCCAATTATAGTTTCTATTAACTGAGACCAGTTAATTTATAGATCAAGTTATGTAATTAAAATTGAATATTAAGTGCTGTAATCTGTTTACAGTTAGGTTATTCCAATGAATTATTTTATGAAGAAAGTATTGTAACTATTTGTGTATTTTATACTATTTATGGAACAAAGATGCGTTGATGATCTTTTTCCAGTTCAGAAGATTGAAAATGATTTTTTAATATTATGCATCTGCATTTTTTTATAGCTGTTTAAATAGTCAATTCCTGAATCCTGAATTTATTCTATCATGAGTGTTAGTAACACTGTTTTGCTGCAATAAAGAGTAAAATGTTAAAAGTAGATGAAATATATCATTGAAAAATTCATTATCAAATTAAAGTTCAACGTATATATTTAAGATCGAATTCCATAAAAAACATTTGTCAAACAATTTTTTCAATGCAGACTTTAAAAAACTGTTAAATTCACATTGGCATGTAATCGATATTATCTTAAGACAAAGGTGCTTCAATGATATTATTTCCAATTAAGATGATTGAAGGTATCTTTGCATCTGCTTTAAAAACGATAGAATCTCTTTCAATCAATGTCGAAACTTGCCGAGTTAATAAAACAACTTTCAATGGTAATTATACAAGCAGTGTAGCAGTTCTTCTTTTCCCCGGTTTATTTACCATGTATTTTCCTATATTAATAGTCAGTAAAATGTGGTGTATTTAATTATAAAAAGTTGTTAACCAATTTCAATATACGGCTGAAAATCTTTGTACATTATGGTCTTAATATTTTGGATACTAATATATTTGCCCCCCTTTCCCCCATATAACGAGTCTTTCAGTGAGCCAGAACAACTATCAGGACGTGATTCTTTAGTCAAACGGTTTTCAATGCATGGAACCAGTGCTACTTTCTTGGAATAGGATTATCTCCAATGAACATATTTTAAATCCAAACTCTCTTTAATGCAGGGAACCAGCGCTTCTTCCTCGGAAAAGGAATGATTCATTCATGATACAAAGTAGAAATTCATGGAATGAAAATTGCAGCTACTGGTTTTAAGAACAAAGGTGTTTTGAGTAAGTTCCAATAAGTTGATAGAAAATATTGCGAAAAACATCTGCAGTATGCAAATTTGTTAAAATTTTAGATGTTATGTGTATTAATTTTTTAACTACACAAATTGATGGAATATGTTTATTGTTCATTAATTAAAAACTGAATGCTTCTTTTTGTAAATTTATTGGGGTGTAAAAGCGTTGACCGAAGTACATTTTAAAAATGTGCGCACGGTCAACGCTTTTACAACCCTATAAAATTAATAAAAGAAGCATTCAATACTTATAATTACATTTTTTTGCTATGATCATGAACAAACGATTTCTATCAAGTTTTTCTTTTATTTACCTTTGCACTTTATTGTGAAAGATCGTGTCATCATGAAGGTTACATTTCATATTGAAATGAATGTTAATTTCAGAATGACGCGAGATTGCTGTCAGCCAATCAAAATAACGTATTTCATTGAAACATACATGTAATGTAATTAATAATAAAAAGTTATTCATCTATTAATTCATTTATTTATTCCATGCGAATAAAGGAGATGTGGGGTATACATAAATGATACAACAACCCAACAACAACAAAAATTCAAAAGAACATATTGAGGGTCATGTTGGTTCGCAGGCGGGTCGTCGGACACATATTTTAAACTAGATACCCAAATGATGATCGTAGCCAATTTTTTCAAATTTGGACCAGCGGTTTCAGATGAGAAGATATTTGTACAAAGTTTACGTACGCCGACGGACGACGACGGACACGAATTGATGCGAAAAGCTCACTTGGTCTTTTGGGCCAGGTGAGCTAAAAAAAAAAAGATGCAGGGGACGAAAACATATAATAGCTTGTCTTCCATGAGAGTTAAATGGAATGCCTTGTCACGTCCCCTACCAAAGACCATGAGTTTCAGGGAGAATAAAACAGGTTTAATACTTGATATTTTAATCTTCGTAAATATGATTTATTTATTACTTGAAATTGGGATTTGATCTAGCTTTCAGAAACTGCGAGTAACCTAAGGTCGGTACTTTGTGCACGTCTTTTGTCTTTTTGTAAGTTGGTTCGTCTAGTGCGGATCTGATGCACGAGAAAGGCCCTTCCAAACTGACTTTTACCGTGTGTTCTTGTGTTATGCTATTACACCAGTGTTTAAGGTTAAGCACGAGTTTATGTTTTTTGTTTATAATTGATATAATAAATTCTTTTGAATTGTTTGACCATTTTTTCATGTCGATCCTTTTTATAGCTATCTATACGGTATCGGTGTTGCTCATTTCTGAAGGACGTACGGTGACTGGAGGGTTTAATTACATTCTCGTCCTTTGGTCTCTGGTTGATAGTTGTCTCATTTGCAATTATACCACAACTCCTTATTTGTATACTGTAAATTTATAAATACTTTTTTAACCAACAGGATGAACAACGGTATAATATAACACGAGTAATATACAAGTAACTCGTATTGTTATTTTGGATAGAAATATTTGAGTTTTGAAATACACAAAACGACAGTTTAATATCATCTGATACAAGAGTTAATTCACATCATAAATTAAGCGATGCCGATTGATTGATGGTGTTTAACACCATTTCCAGCACTATTGCTATACCATGGTGGTCAGTTTTTATTAGTGGAGGAAGCCGTAATGCCCGGAAAGGAACACTGACAATCATTGGAATTGAACGCACCTGCTATGTGAGGGGATCGAACACACAACCTCAGTATTGACAGGCTAGTGATACAGTAAATTACTCAGAACATTCTGCCACTGAGGCCCATAAAACGAAATTGTACATTTTGCAAATTCTAACGCTATTTAGTTTTGTTGAAATTAAGTTAACCGAGACAATATTGATTTACGTTCTTTTACCAATTTATAATTACATTACATGTATGTTTCATTATAATACGTTATTTTGATTGGCTAAAATCAATCTCGCGTCTTTTTGAAATTAATCTTCGTTTCAAAATGAATTGTAATATTCATGATGATACGAGTCTCAACAAAAAAGTGCAAAGGTAAATAAAAGAAAAACTTGATAGAAATTGTGTTTTCATGATCCTAGCAAAACAAAAAATGTAATTATAAGTATTCAATGCTTCTTTTAGTAATTTTTTATGGTTGTAAAAGCGTTAACCGTGCGCACATATTTAGAATGAAGCGCGGAAAATACAAAATGTACTTCGGTCATAGATGTATGTTTCATTATAATAAGTTATTCTGATTGACTACACTGCAATCTCGCGTTATTCCTTAATCAACTTCATTACACAATAAAATTTATTATTCATGATGACACGAGGTCCCACAATAAAGTGCACAGGTAAATTAAATAAAAACTTGATAAAAATCGTGTTTTCATGATCTTAGCTAAAAAAAATGTAATTATAAGTATTGAATGCTTCTTTTTGTAACTTCATAGGGTTGTAAAAGCGTTGACCGTGCGCACATTTTTAGAATGAAGCGCTTCCGCGCTTCATACCAAATGTACTTCGGTCAACGCTTTTACACCCCAATGAAGTTACAAAAAGAAGCATTCAATTCTTAAATAAATTTACAAAAAAAAGCATTCAATTCTTATATACTATATATTATGTGCAATTTCTAACGATAATTTATTGATTTTATTTCAAATGTTCCGTAATGTCATCTCTTTTCAAATGTCCATTTTAATTTGATTGACCGCTACCATGGAGACGCCATTTGCTGGAAAACTGAAAGTTCGTGCAGGTATCATGATTCTTTCATCTTTTTAATCTATTTTCCCATCGTACTTAGCATTATCAATAGTGTATTTGTGAATTACAGTTCTATGCAATATAAAATTCAGAATGGAAATGGGGAATATGTCAAAGAGACAACAACCCGACCAAAGAGCATATTCTTACCTTTCGAGTAAAATACATTTGGACCAGTAAAACAGCTCTCCCTCAATGATCATTTTCGGTGACTACATGTATGCTCAGATCTTTCGGTAAAGAAATTAATCGTTCAGCATTCAAAGTAAACAAATATCCGATAAAAAAAAACTTTAAAATGCTAATGATATGGACCTACGAAGGCTTATATTATAGGACTTGTCACTACACGGATTACGGAAAACTTCATGAATATGTATATGACACAAACGCGATTATTTCCACACCCCTGCATTGTAATTCACAATTACAACTCCTAAATTGTACTGTTATTATAACTTGTATCACATGGCAGATGGATCGCCTATCTATTCATGATTTTAAATACTGGACGTAAAGCAAATGACAGAGTCAATAAATTTAATCACACAATGTATAACATTTTTTTTTTCCATTCAAATTGTCAAGCAATATCACTGTGACATTATTTTATTGGCATTAAAGATTTCATTTGAATTGAATTCTTAAAAATATAATTCTCCCTTCAAAATAGATTTTGGAATGTCGATAAGATAATCGAGGTTGTTGATATAGGTTCTTCCTTCGAAGATCATTTAATGACGCTTACTGTTTGCCATACATATTTACCTGCTACGTCATCTTGTAAACAAATCTTCAATGTAAAATATGTTACAACCTTATCAATTAATCTGTTATTATTAAGATCTATGGATATCAATCGGTAATGTTGATCAATCTTCGCAACTTAGTGAGTATTGTGTAATCATTTTATGACATCCCTTTGATATTATTTACAGAATAATGATATGATACACATTGACATTTTTTAAATTGTATGTGTTGTGTTTTCTATGGAAGGCCAGGATTTATTGAGAACGGAGGGACGTATATAACATTATTCTAAATTTACTGCATATATGTATCCCAAATGTTCTTGGTTTACATGGTTTACACGACAATAAGTAATAGATTTAAAAGAACATGTTGCACTTAAATTATTTTGTTTCTTCTATAGTGTGTAACGAGATTGATTCCCTTGCATAGTAAATAAGCGGTTGAGCTAGCGAAATACTCGGTTAGAGCGTTGTAACACAGAGGTCTCGGAGGAAACAAAGCGATTTTCTAATAAGAAAATACAATATCATGTTAATAGTGTGAAAGTTGAATTATATGTTAAAATATATGACATTCGTAATACTTGTTCTGTATGTTTTTTGCGACGGCCTCGAGGTAGAGTATTGAATGTTAATTGAGTCACCTCTTTGAATAAAATTATTATTATTATTATTATATTATCATGCTCTCCGGTTACATGTATAATATTTTATAGTCATATAGTATACAGAATTAAAAGAAGTATGCAGAAATATTATTGTTTTGTCATAAATCAGACAGTTGGTTCTTAATTTGATTTGGTTCATATTGTGGCATATTGGTTCATGAGTTCGCTAATTGTTGAAGTTGTTTTATTGGCAATCACATCACATTTACACGTTTTATTATTTGAAAAAACATATTGTAATAAATATTTGTTTTTGTAAAGGTGAAAAACCGTGCTCAGACCAAAATCAACTGTACCCTGACAAATTTCCTAACCAATGGCAATTTTTTTTTTATTTCTCAACGACTTCAATTTTAGATAAAATGAATCATCATAAATAAATCAAAGAATGACTTTTAAATGTTTAACATGATTTATCTTTATGTGAGTATCTGTATATTGTGCTAATTATTATTGCACTATCAACAATTTAATTGTATTGGTAAACATGGTAAAGAGTACCTGTAATACAATTTTGCACCGTATACAAACTCTTTTTTTCTTTTTTTTTACCATGTTTACTGTATTCTGAAGAATACTTTTGAACAGGACCTTAATGGGGATCTCAGGTGCTTCAGAAGTGTAACAGATCGGTGGAATGATTAAAAAAAAAAGCATTCCTTTGACGCATTTATCGAACAGAGTAGAAAACCACGGGGTATACATAGACGTGCCGCTGGTATGGATAACTTTTTTGGAATGTCAAATATATCAATGAGGTGCAATTTCACGGAGGAATATATCAATTGGTAGACATTTTTATGTCGATGGGTCATACATGTTCCTCTTCTGTTAAGATGTCTGTAAACACTGTGTTCTGATCTTTTTGTCTCATAATTTAAATCACGGATCCCATATGGTTAACATCTCATTGAAATAAGATATCATATATACTAGCTGGGAAATATATCATGTATATAAGTGGTTGTGATTTTCTTATGAAATATATGAAAGGGTAGGGATTTTCGCAAAACTCAATACACTGTATATGAATAAGGGTGTTTATCAAACCCCAGCCGGACCTCAATGCCCAAATTTGTATATATAGGTTGAGACCCCAATGCAGAAAACACAGTCGCTCGCCAACAATTTCCACGGCCATTGTAACCTGTACATTTGTAAATGATTCTAATGTTATTGGCATTTAAACGTGTAAATTATCTGTAAATAAAAATTATCACTGTATTCATGGTGTAGTTATATCATGTATATACGGTATAATAATTTACAAATTGGATGTTGCTAATAATCTGTTGGATCGACATAAAGAACAGAAACAACTGACAATGAATTTGGACTTTCGCTAAAAACTGCAATGAGAAAAACAACCGAGTTTGACCCAAAATGATAGCCGTCTTTGTCATTTCTTAACGATTATCATGGGCCATTGTATTGACTCCGTTTAATTCCAAAGTCAGCAACAGTTACTGTTCATTTGTAAATGGTTCTTTGTGTTATACTCGACCTTTAAATATGTGTGAATTACGATATCGGGAAATCTCAAATAAATTATCACTCTATAAAAGTGAGTGTTATCATAGTATAATGTACAAAATCGGATGTTGTTAATATCCTGTTAGGTCGACAGAAGGACAAAAACAACACAGATTCCTAAACAGGGTAAATAATTTTACTGTTGCTATTTTACATTTTCGCTAAAAAGTTCTTTAAATAGCAGTTGGTTTGACCAAAAAAAAAGCTTCTTAAAAAAATTGTTTTTCCACATTTAAGATGATTTTTTTTTTATTTTGCAAAATAAGATCTTAAATTATTTGTAAAGCTAGATGGATACTTATAGGATTCCATTGTATTTGAAAATTATTGAAATTGTAACAATTTTCAAACGATTTTTGTTTAAGCCCTTAGTTATCGAGTATAATGCCGGGTTAAAGAAGTGTCGACCAACAGCTTGGTCAATACGGTATTTGTGTTCTGGTTTTTGCGACATTGTGAATTTACCAAATTTTTCAACATGGAAAGAACAGTAGAATAACTGATGTTGTTATTACAATTTTTTTCTTTTTGGTTTCAGTATCCAGTTAAATCACAAGTGAATAAATAAACTCTCAAATTTTCATAAACTATAGACATGATCAATAAACGGGTTTATCTATAATTGACCTAGAAAACATGGGCGCATCCATTAACCTCTCTCGTGACCGTTTACATTACAACCGTGAAAAATAACGCACACGTGTGTATTGATCAAAACATTATCGATTTTCTGTTTACATTTGTTTTTCTTTCATTTTCTGATTTATTTCACTATGGATACTGCCGAAATCTATTTAAAAAAAGGTTGAACATTTCTTGTGCAGTTAATAGTTGTACAAATAATCGTAGATGTGGAAAAAAAATCAATATTTGAATTACACAAAGAGTTGCACAATGACTGCCCTTGTTTGATTCCATATAACATGTATACGTCTCATTTGATGCCTCTGACGAGCCAACAAATCGAGTGGATCAAAGCTATAAACAGAAAAAACTTTGCATAAACAGGTTTGTATATGGTCTGGACATTTTTTTCTGAATGGTGCACCGAATTCACACAATCCGTTTTTTTTAAATAAAACTTGTTATGAAATTAAAAATACACTGGTAGACGATGAAAAACAATAAAACCTACCCCGAGGCTACATATGTAGTTTTGATTGTAAGCAAATCAACCCAGTATGAATAGACGATTTTTTTTATTCATGACGACTATCTTTATGCTGCAAAATAGACAGACATTCCGACAACATCAACTCAGACAAAAATGTTGTTAACAGAGGAGTAAGGAGTTCAAAATTAAACTCAGTAGAGGCGGAAGATACCAAATAGACATTCAAAACTCATAAGTCGAAGTAAAACTGACCATATCATGGCAAAAAAAAAACGAAAAAACGACGAAAAGACGAACAAGTTCACCGAACATTACATACAAAGCTAACAATTGAGGAACACGAACCCAACACAAAACCGGGGGTGATCTCATGTGCACTGGAAGGATAAGTCGTGTTGCTCATACACGTACAAATCCGATGATTATTATGTCTCATTTGGTGATGTCACAATAGTGGAAAAGACTAATTTGTTGTAACGAAATCGGAACATATACGTGGTCATCTGTGACACAAATATTCCATATATAACGGTCAACCAACTCGTGATGGCGTTCGTAATATTTTCCAGGAATGACTTCAACTTAACCAATTTGAATCCTTGAGGAAATCGTGATCGGATACGCAAGCTCTGAAATATCGCATCAACTGGGAGACATATAACTATAGTACAAATGTTATATGCATGTGTGAATTATGTACACGTGAAGAACAACTAAAAAAACAATTAGCTTTAAGGACTTATTTTCTCAATTAAAAAATTAGTTTTTCAAGCACAAAGTTGTTTGAAGAAGTAAATAATAGATCAGATTTGCAGGTATTCTGGTTTGGGTTGTACAATAGTAAGCAGATACATTCTTTGTTCAATCACCATTCAATGCATAACAAGATATAATGATATTCGTCCCCGATGTCGTCTACTTCACGATTGTCGCATAATTTCCAATCTGTTGTAATTCCATTCCATCTGCCAGTCTCAATCGGCAAATGCTATTTATATTAACATTTTGTCTAAGTTGTTATAGTAAGATAATGAATTGCCATTTTTTTTATAATATATAATAAATTATATGGTAAAAAAGAAAAACAAATTTGAAATTTAAATCTTTTAAAGATTATATAACTATTTAAGCACATTGCTTTTTAGGACATTTCTGTTCATTGCTAGTAAAGGAGTAGGCCCGGTAAGACCCCTTTTTGGCACCAAAATATAGCATTTCAAAAATTTGTTAAAAATGTAAACTTTTAGCTATTTATTGGAAAGAGGAATACTTTTGTTACATATTGATAAATATGGGCTGTTTTTGACATTGCACTGCACATGTATCAGGTACTAGCATCATTAATTCATGCAAAATTACTGAAATCTTCATAATTTTAGCATTTGTGCTAATTTTTAGACGGTTTTTGTCTAAAATGGAAGTGGCCGCCCTTGTGTTCAGTCTTAATATTTAAATATATGTTGTATTTGATGATGATGCATAACATATATGAAGGATGAGACTGAACAAGAATGCGGCCACTTCCATTCTAGACAAAAACCATCTGAAAAGTGACGTTTTTGGGCATATTTAATAGAGTCAAAATCGTTTACATAAACTAATTGAATCGACTGAAGAATTAAGACACTTTCTTGTTTAAAAAATGTCAAAAATCTTTGAACAGATGAAATTCTAATTTTAGGCCAAAATAAGCCATTACCGGACCTTCTCCTTTACCTGTATTTAGTTCAGAAATAAGAATAAATCACATATTAAAATGTATTATTTACCGAGTATGCTATGAAATTATATTAAAATATTGTGATATAACAATTTCTTCTCTTCGATTTTCGTATGTTTTAAATTCATTTAATTTGGTTAATTAGTTAAATCTTTTTACAATTCAATTTCAATTCAACTTAATATATTATTTAAGTTTAGTATCTCAATAATATATTATACAACATTACATGGGGGGGGGGGGGGTCTCATCACGATTCATGAGTTGATTTTTTTGTCTTTCACGATTCACAGAAAATAAATTTCCATGATCACGGATCACGAAAATATAAAAAAAAAAAAATCTGTAGAAAAACGGATCACGATAGCGAAAATGCGCCGATCACGAAGAACGAAAATAACCCATCAGGCCCCTCTATACTGGTATAATTGTTTGTTGTTGCTACCCTATTATGCACGTGATAACGATAATACTGAATATTTAACACATAATGTCACATGATTGTATTTCGTTTCAGGTACTAATTTCAGAGAATGAAAATACTCAATATTATTATACTACTGGCGTCCATAGTTAAATCATCTGAGCAGTGTGATTGTAAAGATGACCCTATTTACATCAATGGGGAAGAAATTACTGGAAACTTGTGTGCAGCAGAAACAAGTAAGTCAATGGTGTCGCTGGCAGATCTTTAATCATAAACATTAAAGCCTCATAAAATACTTATGCTAACCCTACCTACCCTATTTAAACTCGTATAGAAAATAAGAATATTTCAGTGGTGTGATTGCCAATGAAACAAATCTACACCGGAGATCAAATGACGTCCAAGTTAGCAACTATAGGTCACCATATGGCCTTCCAACAATGAAAAAATCCATACGGCATAGAAATCTAAAAAGGGTCCCGAAATGGCAAATATAACTTTAACAATTCAAACGAGAAAACGTGCGGCATGATTTATGTACAAACCAATAAACACAAAACAACTGATATACAGCAACAAACGACATCCACTGAATCCTGACTTGGGACAGGTACTACATAATGTGGTGGGAATAAACATGTTAGCGGGTGCCAAATGCCCTCTACCATGTTACAGTGGCAGTGGCGGATCCAGAAATTTTCATAAGGGGGCCCACTGAATGCCTAAGAGGTGGCCTGCTCCAGTCATGCTTCAGTGATTCCCTAAATAATCAACCTAATTTTATCCCACAATGCCCCAGACAAAGAAAATCTGGCATTGGCTAAAAAAGCTTAGAACATTGGCGGATTCAGAGGGGGCGTGTAGAACGTACGCCAACCCCTTTTGATTGGAAAATATATCATTGTTAGCATAAAATCATAAAAAAAAAAAAAAATGAAAACAACACTCAATAAATTTCATTCGTCCGAAGCGCTTTTCTGGATTTACCTTCATCAGGAACGCTCAAAGCCGAATATTTAGAAGTCAAGCAGTATAAGAACCGACACATTTGTTGAGCTATATGACCAAAAAACATAAATAATAACCAAATCCATTTAAGGTAAAAGTTTTATTTAGTTATTGTCCTTTGGCAGATAAAATATGTGCACCGCGGGGAACATTGGAACTGTGTTCTTTTATTCATGAGGTTATTATCCGCAGGAAGATTTGTAACCATACAACGATACATTATTTTGACTCAAAGACGACCAGTCTTTTGCTTTTACTCCTAAATGCGCGGGGTTGACAGAGAAGCAGCAAATACCAATTTGGTTCGACCCAGACTTGGATCAAAACCATAACCTTCCTCACTTGAGACAAGCACAATAACCCGAGACCACCGAGGTGGTCACTTAGAAGGTGAGGGTTATACATCAATGAGACAAAGGGGAATTGATTTGTGGCAGATTAAATGTCCATTTACATGTAACTAAAGATACATGTATAACAGGTATCTTCAACACATACCTGTACATGTTTCATGTAACTGAAGTTTTCTCTTTTCTACAATGGTGTACATGGTATGATAAAAGTAGATGTAGGGTTTATATAGAGGACAAAAAATAGCCGAAAGATACCAAAGGGACATTCAAACTCATAAATAAACTGACAACGCCGTGGCTAAAAAGAAAAAGACCAACAGAGAAACAACAGTACACAAAACACAAGATGGAAAACTAAAGCCTGAGCAACACGAACCGGAAGTCAGTATATAGCGAAGAGTGTTGAAAGTTGCGTTAAATACCATCAATCAATCAATCCAGCACAGGGTAGCACTCTCGATCAACATACAGTTTCCGACAATAGACAGGCGTCTTTACAGTACGTCAAGCTCTAACTCGCCCAGATTCATTAATTACAACTTGAACAATCACGGATAAACAAATATATACGTTTACAGCCGATTTCAATGAGTGTGTAGGCAAAGGTAATATCTTTGGTTAGCTTGCTTGCTAGCTGAACCGTGAAGTCATCGTTAGGTTAGGTAAACTACCATCCTTTAAGAGTAGACTAGTCCGACAGATAATCTATCTGTCTGTAGGACTAAGCTACTTTGAAAGGAGGGTAGTATACCTTACCTAACTATGACTTCACGGTTCAGCTAGCAAGCAAGCTAACCAAACATATTACTTTTGCCTACACACTCATTGAAATCGGCTGTAACATGATTTTCTTAGCAGGCGTATCTGCTGTTAACATGGCTAGGAAAAGCATGTTAAGATTGACAGATAAAGACAAAATATACAAAGTATTTTGAGGAGGAGGGGGAAACCAGAAATGTTTTCTTTTTTAGTAAATTATGCAGTATACTAACTATTTCAGAGCATACAACTTAAACTTATGTGTTTATCTGGGAACATTGCAGTATTAACATTTGAATATTTTGTTTGTCTGATCGATGGACCACAAAAGAGGGTATACATTGTAGTTTAATCTTTCGAGCCTTTATTTTTTTTTATCTTACTGTTGCCTACCAATGTGTACATGTGTAGTCCCTGGCTTACATTCATAACTAGTAGTACATGTGTATACTCAAGTAAATAATTATTAGAATTTTACGCGAAGCTCAAACATTAGTAAACTAATATGAAACATGTGCTATTTTATTTTAACAGTAATATCAGTTCTAGTAGAGAATGTAAGAGACGGACCGGAAGGGTTTCTAGTGTTCAAGGTCAAACTCCTAGGTCAACCGCTCAGGGTAAGTTAATCACATGTAAAAGACGTACCGGAAGGGTTTCTAGTATTCAATGTCAAACTTCTAGATCTATCAGGCGCGGATCCAGAGCTTAAAGCGGGGGGGGGGGGGGGGGGGGGGGTTGTGAGAAATGTTTTTGAACATTAGAGAAGTATTCTTATTAAACCAAACCATATGTGTTTTTCAATAATTGGCACACTTTTTGTTCGGCATAGGGTTACTCAAAATAAACTTTTTGGATTAGTTTAATTATTTAATTACAGATTGTATCCACCCGTTTTGCAAATGCTGTATCAGCCCTTGCATCTAATCCTCTAGCCGTCTTATCATGTGTGTTGGTGAAGTCTTGTGAACTTAATAAGGCTGGTGTTTTTGGTTTTTTTTTTAGATTAACATTCACTAGTTGCTTTACCCCTATTGTGAACGTTTTTTTTTTAACAAACTGTCCGGGGTTGTCGTCAGTACGGAACAAAACGCAAAATTTGCATTAAATTCCGTCCTGTGAAGTTGAATAGACAATGCATGGGAAATAGTGCAGCCACGCATTTTTGAAGCATCTTTTTAACCAGGACATTTCTCGCTTATTAAAAGGAAAAAAAACTAGGTGGATTCCAGTTTTCATTTAGAATGCTAAGCCTATACATTTGAGCACTAGGTACAGATGTGGAAATGAAGTTTGCAATATTCTTAGATTCAGCAGGTGTCATTTCTAATAAAAAAATCTTATGGATATGATAGGGTGAAAAAGTTTGTTTTTTCTTCAAATCAAGTTAACAGAAAGCGTCGTTTTAATCATAAAACCAACAAAGTAATAACATATAGGGATAGCAGCCTTGGATTGTCTTAATTAAATTCTTTGATCCTCTAATTATCAATTAAGTTCCCCTAAGGCCAATGTAATTATGATATGTGTATATTTAATGGAGTGTAGCGACAACGTGTCCCTATTCAGTGCTGGATATTCAATTTATAGTAAAGATAACATTAAAACAAGAAATGGTTAATACAAAAAAAATTTAAAGATTTTCAAGCGGGGGGGTTTTGCGACCCCCCCCCCCAAACCCCCCTAAATCCGCTAGTGTCTATCATCAACCGCTCAGGGTAAGTTAATCACATGTATAAGCTTTTTAAAAAGCTTGTCTGCTCTTGAGACGTATCTTGAAGAGTTCCTCTGTTGTTCACGGTCCCTTTGATCTTTAATGTTATATCAGATGACTGGAGGATTTATTTTTGTTATGCAAATATTTTAATAGCCTAATTTTTTAAACTATCACATCTTCTTGTGCTTTTTTTCACCATTCCTTCTCAATTAATTAACTAAATATGCCTTGACGTTAGTAATAGTACATGTCATAATTAACATATGACTGTTTATTTAGTAGCTTCATTGCTTTTAATCGTCGGAGTAGAACAATCGGAAAGTCCCTGATTCTGCGTTGCTCAGAAGTCACACGCGCAAAAATTTGACTATTTTGCGCCATCCGACGTCAACTGAAAATTGGCGCGCTTTTGTTGTGAAGAAAATAATTTTAGGTTGGAAAAGAAGATCCGTACCTAGTTTAAAACTTAATAAAGTCTATCTGGTTTAACTTTCTTGTCATTTCCACCGTTATTAAAATAAATATTATCTAAAGTAAGGTAAATGGGATCAAGATGAATTAATGAATGGATTGATGGCTGGCTGTGTACCGTCCAGTAGCAAGTTAAATGCACACTCAGGACGAGAATATGTTGATGTGATTTGTATATGAACACTGCCGTGTACTAGACAGAAACACTGAGTCGAATTTTAAAAATTCTAGTTAACAGGGTTACATTTTGCAGTAGACATTTTATCCTATATCGTTTCTATGTAGGCGACATATGTATCGGTACGCGGCAGTCAACAGTTAAAATATTTTTAATGGAGAAATTGTTTTCATTGTAAATTAAAACTTAGAACACATTTTCATCATTTTAACTTTCAAATGAATTAAAGAAATAAAAATTCTTTTAAGAGAGCAATACAATTTTTTACTATGAGAACTTAATTATATTTTTCTCTTATATATTTTTTATCAGGGCAATTTAGATGGAATAGGTGGACTACCAAACAAAGATGATAAAAACAAAGATGTTGAATTAAATCTGTATATGCCAGTGCCTGACCAAATGTGCCACTCAGATATTGTGTTGTTTGAAAGGCATAAATATGTTCTTTCCGGTATGTATATTTGTTAGCGGATTTTGCACTCTTTTACACAATTGTTAAATTTCAAAATCCTCCACCCCGGGCTATAGCTAGTTTATTATTATTTTTAAATTAAATAACTAAGTTTATATTAAGCGAGATTCAAATCTCACTTGTTATGAAAACCTATGAATATGAACTTGACACGAAAAAATCTTGAATATTAAGTAATTTCTTAAAGTGTCCCATTTAAGTCTAAAAAATCAAATCTTTTTTGCCCAAATGAAAGTGTATTAATATTTTTTTTTAAATAAGACATGAAAATTGTTTCTAAAACAATTGTCGCTAAGGAGGTGTGGACATTCTGGTGTTATTACACATATCATATTTTCAATCAATTTTTATATCTTTTTCTTTCTTTTTTTCAGTCGACAAAGAAGACAAGTATCTGGTATTGAATTTATGTAATTTTGCAGAGGAACTCGGCAACATTTCTAAAACCCAACGGGAAGTCATTGGAAAGGGATGTCCAAGATAAACAATCTATAGTCTGTTGGACGAAATTTATGTGAAATTTTAGAGTTCAAAGATGTAAATGCTGACTATTTTGATATTAAAATTTCATTTTTGTCGAGCCTTCGACTTTAGTCGAAAAAGCGAGACATAGCGATCCTACATTCCGTCGGCGTCGTCGTCACTCTGTGGTTAAAGTTTTTGAAATTTTAATAACTTTCTTAAACTATCCTGGATTTCTACCACACTTGGACAGAAGCTTGTTTATGATCATAAGAAAGTATCCAGAAGTAAATTTTGTAAAAATAAAATTCCTGTTTTTCCGTATTTTACTTGTAAATGGACTTAGTTTTTCTGCCGGGAAACATTACATTCACTCTGTGGTTAAAGTTTTTAAAATTTTAATAACTTTCTTAAACTATCCTGGATTTGTACCAAACTTGGACAGAAGCTTGTTTATGATCATATTAAGATAGTATCCAGAAGTAAATTTGTTAAAATTTTGTACCTGTTTATCCGTATTTTACTTAAAAATGGACTTATTTTTTCTTCCAGTTAACATTAAATACAGTCTGCAGTTAAAGTTTTTAAAACATTTATTAGATTCATAAACTATCCTGGATTTATACCAAACTTTGACAGAAGCTTCTTACAATCAAAAGATAGTATCTAAAGGAATATTTTTATTGATTTTGTTCCTCATTTTTGTTGAGCCTGTGATTAACAGCAAAAATAGGCGAGACACTGGGTTTCGCGGAACCCTTACGAATTTTTTAAAAAGGTGGGAAATGACAAGTGGTTACAATTTTCACGAATTCAATTCACAATTGTTTTGTTTAGAGTGGAATTGCAAGAATAATTTTCAGTACTGAATCTCCCTTTCTAATATTTATTCAACTGTTTAATGAAAAGCTAGTGTTTTTAAAGTGGTAAATGCAATTTAACGTTACTGTATGGCCTATTAATGTAAGTCTGCTTATAGTCTGATACAAAATATCGAATCCATGGACGAACACGTGGTTTACTGTAACGGGTAAAATTTTCATTCCCTGCTTATATATTAATCTTATATTAATAAAGAATTTTATTACATATATCTTAAAGTTGTTGTTTAACATCCGCATGCATAGCTCTGACTCCTTGTCAGGGTTTGCAATAGTTTTTATAAGACCGCAAAAATTCATATTAAGTTTTGTCATTTTAAATAGTTTGGCTTCAAGCATCACTAAAGAGACATCAATTATATTGTCGAAATGCGCATCTGTTCCAGTCAAGTTAATATCGTTGAATACGATTAGAGCAAAACTTTAGTACAATTTTCCAATTATGAGGTTTAATTTCAAATCGATGTAGCAACTAACTAACCAGATTCCCGTTCATATGGAGTATAATATTTCTCCCAGTTGACACAATTTTAAATGCCTTGGGTTCATGATTTCCCTGATAGATGAATTTGGATTTTTGATTTTTGGTGTTTTAACGCCACTTTTAAGCACCGCTTTTGGGCTATTTCGTGGCGGCCAGTTTTTATTGGTGGAGGAAGCCGGAGTGCCCGGAGAAAACCACCGACCTTCGATAGGAAAACTGACAATCCTAATCAATTAAGATTGGAGTCGAGTGCACCCGCACGAGCGGGGTTCGAACTCACAACCACAGTGTTGACTGGCTAGTGATTACAGTAGTAACTACTTAGACCACTCGGCCACCGAGGCCCCCCTCCCTGATAGATGAATGATGCTGACAAGAAAGCTATTGAAGATCATTGAACCAAACCGAAGGTTTTAAAAGATAAAGTTGAAGTTATCTTTTCGATAATTACCGGTCGACATCATGATTGGATTGACTGTTAGTGAATCAATAATTCACAGATAACCTAATAAAAGAGAGGCGAACGATACCAAAAGGGACATTCAAACTTATGAGTCAAAAACAAACTGACAACGCCAGGGCAAAAAACGAAAAACGACCAAAAGACAAGCAACAGTATACAAAACATAACATAGAAAACTGAAGACTGAGCAACACAAAAAAAACCCACCATAAACCGGGTGTTGTCTCAGGTACTGCGGAAGGGCAAGCAGATCCTGCTCCACATGTGGCACCCATCATACACCTGGTAAGTGTTCCTTTTGCCAGTGCCACTATTCCCGTTCACCTTTTTTTCGTTTTTGACATTATTGAGTATGAGTTATCACAGGGTTGATGTGTATGGGTAACGCCGAATGCCACTAGTTACTAGTAAGTAGGAACTACTTTTTACCTTTTTACCGACAAATTGCCTTTCCGAAGTACCTACGCTTATCCCTGTTTTTAATTGTTGTCTTTTTGCTTTTTCTTCATTTTACTCTAGTGTTTTATTAAATAAAATTTGGAAAATAGATTTTAGTGTGACGTCCATTACCTGAACTAGTATACATTATTGTATAGGGGCCAGCTGAAGCACACCTCCGGGTGCTGGATTTTCTCGCTGTGTTGAAGACCCATTGGTGGCCTTGTATACAAAATAGTTGTGTGTATTATATTAATGGTATACTCCTGGTTGAGATATAAAGATAGGAGATATATGTATGACATGATTGCCAAGCAATGAGACGTACAACAACAATAAGCAAAACCTTTATAGTAAGCTTAAACAAGCACATGAGTGACAAAATGTGAAATAAATGAAACAAAGAAACCAATCGTCTGATTTATGCTACAAAAATAAACGGAAAACAATATCATAGACATAAAACAAAGACAACCGAACTCCCGGCTTTGGAAGGCTCCTCTAGAATGTTGCGTTGTTCGACTTTTAAACAGTGTGAAACTTGATATTTGGTGTGGTTCGACATATTAAAACAGTGTAAAACTTGATATTTGGTGTGGTTCGACATGTTAAAACAGTGTGAAACTTGATATTTGGTGTTGTTAGACATGTTAAAACAGTATGAAACTTGGTATTTGGTGTGGTTCGACATGTTAAAACAGTATGAAACTTGGTACTTGGTGTGGTTCGACAGGTAAAACTGTGAAACTTGATATCACGGATTATTTGAATTTTTGCGATGCTATTTACATTCATATCAAACAAGTTTCAAGTGCCTTCAATTTATTGACGACTTCGCATACATGATTTCACGTAAAACGTTTGCAAAAAAACCCCGTCATGTTCTTAAATCAAAATGTTATTCAAAAGTGGAATTAAATTCTAATAAAATGAGAAAATTATTGATTTTCGTTTTGTTTACGTCTAGTAGCAAATACATTTCATGCAAATTCAGGATAAAAAAAACAGGTAGGTTCTGCAAGTTATGTCAACTGACAGACACACCCATATTATCACCGGTTTGACAGTCGGACGGATACAATGTCTTCAATGGAGTTTTTAAACATAGTGTAAAAAAAAAAACAGTGTCACGTTTTTAAACGAAGTTCTGATGCTCATTTTATACTTGGGTAGACAATTATGTTTTCGGGAAGGGTAACGTATCTTCCTGTGGACTGTTTCCTTGTGAAGCTTTTACTTCAATCTATTTTGTATTAAGATTTAGAATGGTTGAAAGTCCTTGTGAGTTGGCCCGATTCAAACTCAGACTGATCATGTTTATCAAGTATAATGCAATGCACCTTCATAACCTGGATTCCTGATGAAATATTTTCGATTTTGCAAGCTTCAATTTAAATATAACTATATTCGAACTGGAAGTCCGCTTACGGTATTGAGAATATTGTGACAGGATCAAAGACTATGAATCGTCATATCGTAATACTGTTTTATTGTGGCAGGGATGTCTACATAAAAGGTCCATATCTTGTATGTTGACTGGTAGACTCTGTAGTAACAATGGCTTTAAAGGTTGATCGGCTCAAAAATGCATTCTTTAAAAAAGATCTTTCGGTTGAGTTGATTGAAAGTTAGTCCTCATTGACCTAGTGGTCTTTTGTTTAAGTTTAACGTTAGTCGTCCGAGTGATAGAGAGTCTAATAAACGCGTAAATCAAGAAACATGTTATCTGACTGAAATAATAGAAAGAGCTTATTCCTCTCCTGAAACGAAAATAATCATTTAGCAATATGATATTATCTAAACGCTTTTCTGTGTTTATTTTCAGTAAGAAAGCTCAAACAGGCAGGTCTCGATATCACACCAGAAGAAGCAAGACCATCGAGAGATCGTAATTGTATACCTTCTAAGGGGATTTAGATTCTATAGACCTTTTTGAAATGCAACTTAATACGGAATTTCGTATAATTATTTTTTCAATAACAACAACACGTAGTCAACAGAACAAAACCTTACTTTCGTCCACTGGTTCGTTTCAACTCTGGTGGGTAGTTGGCTCTTTAACAATCTTACCATATCTCCTCAGTTTTATATTCTACGTAAGTTCTGATTATGGTTTTGCATAGATTATCCCCTATTTATGAGTGGCTCATTATATTTCCCCACTTAAGATAGCTTAAAATAGATTTTCAACATGTGCGTCACAGTGAACATATACAAAATGATAAATGTATATATGATGGGTAAACTAGGACGAATTAGTGTTTCTGTTTGATGTAGAATCCCATCAACATCATTGATTGTTGACAAAGTGATTCCATTTTAATGAATAAGCATTTGAAAACTACGGTTTCTAGTGTGAGGCAATTAAACGAACATTTAAGCTAATATCCACAATCAAAAAGGGAAATAACTAAGTTACTTAGTTCTGTATTGCAACGATCAAGATAAATATTGTCGTAACCATTTTAAGCAGATAATGAAATCAAAAGTAGGTCTAGCAGATATACAATGGGCTTTGCTCATTGTTGAAGGCCGTACGGTGACCTATAGTTGTTAATTTCTGTGTCATTTGGCCTCTTGTGGAGAGTTGCCTAATTGGCAATCATACCACATCTTCTTTTTTATACTTAAATACTATTTGTAACATCTTAATTAATGACTATATACCAAATATGAAAACGACAACCACTGAACAACAGGCTCCGGAATTAGGACAGGTGCATACAAATGCAGCGAGTTTAGACGTTTTAACAGGCGCCAACCTTTACCCTAACCTGAAACAGTAGTGTAACATTACAACATAAAAAGACACACTATAAAATATCAATTGAAATGGCTTAACTCGATCAAAAAGTCTTTTAAACAAAAAACAAGTAAACATACACCGACCAAATACGTTTGGTCTTTGCTTCATATTAGTTTATCCCTCGTTTGTGTTCTCCTGATTCATTTATTTTCGTGTATCAATTTTTGTGGATTGAGGAAAACATGTTTATTTTATATTGGATTTCGTGGTTTTGCCACAGTCTGCATACAAGCCTTTAGAAATATTACGCTGTGTTTACACACAAGAATTCCACGAAATTGATATCACACGAATAATATTGAATCCACAGAACTATAATTGACATTTAAAAAACAAATCCTCTTCGACATAGTTGTTTCAAAATTTCAAAAAAATTGTTTCAAAATTTCAAAAAAATCAATATCGATGTTCAAATCCTGAATGTTGTCAAGCAATGTCCCATCAATCAAAAGCAAATGTTTGTACTGTCAGCATTGTATATATATATATTATGCCTCAAGTATAGACAATAAAAAAAAGAAGATGTGGTATGATTGCCAGTGAGACAACTCTCCACACGAGACCAAATGACACAGAAATTAACAACTATAGGTCACCGTACGGCCTTCAACAATGAGCAAAGCCCATACCGCACAGTCAGCTATAAAAGGCCCCGAAATGGCAATGTAAAACAATTCAAACGAGAAAACTAACGGCCTAATTTATGTACAAAAATTGAACGAAAAACAAATATGTAACACATAAACAAACGACAACCACTGAATTACAGGCTCCTGACTTGGAGCTGGCACATACATACAGAATATGGCGGGGTAAAACATTTGAGCGGGATCCCAACAAGTTCATTTGATAGCTTACAAAATTAACGAATTCGAGAGTTCACCGCATATCAACTTGTTAATATCAACACAGCAGATGTCCTGGTTTGACCAGGTTTAGTCTACATATGTAGCCGAGATCATCTCAGAGTTTGGTTATGTCGTACACTGTTACTGTTTACGAATCAATGTTGTTTTTTGTTGAAAAACATTCTTGTTTTTACTAATTTTCATTGGCCGTGATGTTGTCTATCCCTTTTCGACTAACGATTATCATTGCATTTGGTAACTACAGCTGTTATTGTTGTTTTTATTGCCCACAGGGGTTGTAATTTTTAGTACAAAACATGTATAACAAATCTGCATGTTTACTTTGAATTTATTCAAGCCCATACACCCTGCTTTATACACCAAAAATTAATGTACAATATGGTTTGTTTTATTTTGTTTTGAGTCTTTTTTTATAGTTTGCCTAAATTAAATAAAACGTGATTTCAGCTTATGGCCCAGATAAGAGAAACACTACACACACAAAGAGCAGTTAATAATTGGTAAAATCAAAAATTCCACAAAAATGTCTGAAAAACATCAAATTTGAAGTCATCAGTAATATTTTTTTAATTAATTGTAAAACGCTTATCAATAATTAGAAATAAGAAAAATGTGGTATGAGTGCCAATGAGACAAGTTGAACTCTCCATCCAAGTCACAATGTGTAAAAAGTAAAGGATGTACGGCCTTCAACACGGAGCCTTCGCTCACATCGAACAGCAAGCTATAAAGGGCCCCATCATGACTAGTGTAAAACAATTCAAACAGGAAAACCGACGGTCTAATACAAATGTAAAAAACGAGAAACGAAAAACACTTACGAACCACATCAACAGACGACAAAATAGATAACTATTATAAAGATTACTTACAACTAATGTCAGTGATGTAGATAATAGATTTTTTATATATAGATATGCATTAAAAGAAAGAAAATACATTTTAGTTCAGTCCATAAGTAGTTGAAAAGTAAAGATAAAAATCAAAATGAGATTCTTGAACAACTTAAAGTTTATACCCCTTTTCTGAACCCTCTGAACTGTATTTTTGTTTCTATTCTGATTCACATATTTACAAATTTTACTTTTGTAAACCTCTAAGTAATTTATCAAGCTAGATTTTGAAAATGAAAGCACTATCCCCTCCATCAATATAGCTAGAAACTATCATCATTCCTGTTTCTCCGTTTATGTTTATTGCCCCAGGTCCTCTGATTCTATTATCCTCACTCAGAATTGTTTTGCTTGTTTTACCATCTGGTGATATGACAACGATTCTGTTGTTTCCATTGGAAGCAATAAAAACAAATCCGTTCCTGTCTATAGCAATTCCCTCTGGTTGACTAATGTACTGGTTGGTAAATGTCCATGAAGGTTCTCCAGTTATTCTATAACAGTAAACTTTGTTTTCAGAACGGTTGGTGCCATATATGTTACCTTTGAAAAGAGAAAGACGGTCGACACAAATTCCTTCTAAAGTTTGCTTTGACATGTCTGGCATGTCTTTGTCTTCACAGTTCACATGGTTCAGTATGACAATTTTTCTATCCTTTGCATGGCTAATTACCAAAACGTCTCCATCACTTGAAACTCCAAAACATTGATGTGAAAGTTGTATATCTTTTTTGATTTTATTTTTGTCAACATTGACCAGTTTAACCTTTTCAACACCTCTGAAAGTGACAGCTACTATATCACCCTCAATATGGCACAAATTATGAGGTTCATCTGTAAAAGTCATCACATGTTTAATAAAGACCCCCTCACTACTGAACTGCATCATGCGCTTCATATTTTGATCAAGAAGTAATAAAGTACATTTTTTGTTTTTGATATCATGGAATATCTGACAAGCAGGTATATTAAGAATGTAACGATTCGGAACGCTTAAAGAATTCATCAGAAATGGTTTGATATGCTCCATCTCATGAACTTTTGGAACCAACTGCTGAGCTTGATATTTTCCTACAGTCTTAACTTTGAAGTTATTGGGTGCTGGTTTGATAGAAATATTTCCAAAGGATTTAACCTCTTGTAAAGTTGACTGTAAAGCAGAAGAAACGGTGATCTCCAAGTTGCTGTCATTTAATTGACTTCCAGTGTCTAATTCTTCTAAGTATGTTGATTCTGGCGTGGTGTTGGTTTCGATTTCTCTCAGACCGATATATATTTGCAGTTCAGTTGCACATTTGTTCATGGTAAAAAAATCATCTTGCAATTGATCAACTCGTTTAGCTCGGTTATTAACTTGCTCCAAAAGTGCCTCCATGTCTGATTTCAACTTGAAATAGTCGGATTCTAAATCATCTAGAAGTTGCTTTTCTAATTTGTCAAAATGATCATCTAGTAACTGACGCATTTTTCTGATTTTCGTAATTCCTTCTTCTTTTTGATGGTTAATTGTTTTTATTCTATCTCTTAAGTAATGGAGTACCTCTTTGAAACTTTCACTCAGATCCTTCAAATTGTTTTTCAATAGCGGGATATTAGCAGATAATTTGACATCTTTTAAACTGTCTGCCAGGGGTTTCAAGTCCTTACACTGTTGATGTTTATCGGCGATACATTCAATGCAACAATGATATGAATGGACAGAACAGTAAAAATCGTACTTTTTGTCATGTTCTTTGCAAAGGTTGCTCGTTTCGCGCATAAACTTCGGTAAATTACAATACTCATCAGTAGATATTGTTTTGTGGTCTTTAGAGGCCTTTGATCTTTTGTGATGTTTTTGGCAATCAGTACAAAGAAAATGTTCACATTCTGTGCACCACGTGATTGCATGTTCCTCATCCGTGCAGTTTGAGCAGATATATCTACTCGATGATGCCATTGTTATTTACCTATGCCTGAAATATAGTAAAATTAAGTATCAAAATGCGGTGTCGATTTAACTATCATTTTGCCGCAATTAATTACACTTGTAAATTAAAAATAAAAACTCATCACAAATATAACTGAGACCAGAATAAAAAAGGAAACCCCCCCCCCCCCCCCTGAAAATCATGAGAAATGAAATCTTGAAATAATTTTATTCTATTTAGCGTGTATTTCCTGACATTAACTGTTATATTGATGTAGTTTGTTACATTTTGAAATAAATTCATTCTGAGCCATATACTTAGTTGTCCTTGCAATGAAATTTGTCGGTTTACAATAATGCATAGAATAAATTTATTCTATACATCCACAGAACGTTCTGACCATCCAGAGTTATATAATAAATTTATTCTATACATACAAAGAACTTTTTAGGCAAACAGAGTTATAAAATAAATTTATTCTATACATACAGAGAACTTTCTGGGCAAACAGAGTTATAGAATAAATTTATTCTATACATACATGGAACTTTCTGACTATCCAGAATTATAAAACAAATTTATTGTATACATACAGAGAACTTTCGGGGCAAACAGAGTTATAGAATAAATTTATTCTATACATCCACAGAACTTTCAGACCATCCAGAGTTATAAAGTAAATTTATTCTATACATAAAGAGAACCTTCTGACTATCCATAGTTAGAACAATAAATTTATTCTTTACATACAGAGAACTTTCTTGGCAAACAGAGTTATAGAATAAATTTATGCTATACATCCACAGAACTTGCAGACCATCCAGAGTTATAAAATAAATTTATTCTTTACTTTAATAGCCCTATTCGATTCAACTGAGTTGTAAAATAAAGTTATTGTATATATTCATACATGAAGAACTTTCTGACCATACAGAGTTATAAAATAAATTTACTCTTTACATACACTGTCAGAGAATTTTCTGATCACATTAGTATATTTTACGTGTCCGGCGATATGATTGTTATGGAGGCAAAATCTAATAAAAATTCATGCGTATTTAAAATAACTTGACCATGCATTAGGTAAATAAAATAACAAACGTCCAACATTTAAATGTGCATCATATCTGTCTCCCTCATCGAACATTGTTTTTTTTTCATTTTTGATACGTATTACAAAAGTCTTGTAACAAGCCAGTTACTCTATTTGGTTCAAAAATTCATAAAAATCATGATTGTTTGGTTATTTATTTCTAATATGTTGTTGAATGTTATATATTTTTAACATGTTGTTGAATGTTTTATATATGCATATGTAAGAGAATAGTTTTCATTATGTACATTGTAGCTAAACTATAGCTATGAAATAATGTATATCTGGTCCTAATCTTGAGAACATTTGATCAATTGAAAAGATAGCAGAAATTCTTTTTTTTAATATTCCAACTGTCTTTGTAAACATAAGCTCTGCTTAATCTCAGATGCCTTATTACATACATGTATTTCAGCTGTTTAATTCTGCTATCTGAAAGATGAAATTATCCACATGTCAGTACTAACAACAAAGTTCATTCATATCAGTTCTAAAGTCTAAGCTATTTATCAAAACAAAATGGAGAAAAAAGTTAAAACGACTAGATTCAAAAGTTATTTTCCACATTATTACTCGCAAAGTAACAGTCTGCACGAAATATTACCTCACCCGAATAAATTATTTTGACTCCAAGTCAACCAATCTTTTCTCTTACTCCTAAATGATACCCTCGGGTTTTTACAACTCCTATTGCAAGTCTCAATATACCTTCATTTTCCGATGATATTTTAAATTAACCGCCCTGCATCCCAGTAGACCCCTATTGTAAGACCCACCTATTCATGTTATTGCATCTATTTGTTTTCATCCTGAACATTCATGACATATTTGCTACTGAAAACAAAGAACAATCAATCGATTATTCTCCTTAATGGTGCGTGCTTGTCAGAGAAGCAGCAAATGTCAATGTAAAATAAGTTTAATATCTTTTTTTATTTATTTGTCTCATTGTCAGCCTTGTATATAATCACAATTTAATTTTGAAACCTTAAATTTTATCATGGTAATTTTTTAACTTGGAAAACATATTTTAAAGACATTTTAATGTCATGCTTTTAGATAATTATTACCTACTGGCATTTAATTGTGTTTTGTCAAATACTGTTCATTTAATCTTAAAATAACATCGGTTCAGTTGAGAGTTTGTCAAGGGTTATTCGGTTTTCTTCTAAATCATGTATCCAGTTTTATTTTCTAAAATTGAAGAACAATATTTTATAGAGTGATTGATATTCTTGTAATGCAGCTTCGCATAAGAACAGACATGTATACCTTACAATCATTCCATGCATCAAATACATTTGACCTATTGCATATAAAATCTAAGACACAAACATTTACTAGAAAAACTTAACATTGACCAATGAACCATGAAAATGAGGTCAAGGTCAGATGATACCTGCCTGACAGACATATACATTTTAAAATCATTACATACACCAAATATAGTTAACCCTTTACATACAGTATAAAACAAATAGACCAAAAACAAATCTTAGTATTGAACAATGAACCGCGAAAATGAGGTCATGGTCAAATATAACCTGCCAGACTGACATATACATTGTAAAATATGTTCATACGATAAATACAGTTGACCTATCATGCCTATCGCATACAGTATTCAAAACACAAAAACTTAACTTCAACCACTGAACCATGAAACTGTGCTCAAGGTAAGATTACACATGCCAGTTTGACATATGCACCTTACAATCATTTCATACACCAACTATAGGATACCTTTTACTTATAGTATTCGAGATATAGACTTGACCACGAAACCTTAACCTTGTTCACTGATCAATAAAATGAGGTCGAAGTCAAGTAAAATTTGTCTGACAGACATAATGACCTTGCAATGTACGCACATACTAAATATAGTTATACCATTGCCCACAATTAGAGAGAAATTAAAATTACAAACAATCTTAACTTTTTTATAGTAGTCACTGAACCATGAAAAAGAGGTCAAGGACAATGGATATACGACAGACGGAAACTTCATAACATAAGGCATCTATATACAAAGTATGAAGCATCCAGGTCTTCTATTTTCTACAACATTAAGCTTTCAAGTAATTAGTTAACGCCATAGTCCCCGGATCACTTGCGATGGAAGTCGCAGGCCCAACAAAAATTGTTTGAAAAATGTATTATCAAAAAAGTGAAAAATAGTTTTTCAAAATGGGTTGATTAACTTAAAATTTTATAAACGAATTTATAAAGGTTCCACTTGAAATTTGATGAAAATTGTAAATAAATTGACAATTTTGCAAATAATTGATAAAAACAATTACATGTATGTTAATTTAAGATAATCTTGAATATCAAATGATCTTTTTGATACACATCTGTTTGTAATTTTATCTGTAGTCACTTACTGGAGTGAAAAACATTTCCTTATCTTATTTAAACAATTTTTGATATGGTTTAAAGGCTGAAAGTCCTGCAAAATATAAGGTGGTAGTTTTATTGAATAAATAGGAATTAGCACTCAGGTGCACACTTTCTTAAAATAAGTCTCCATTGCTTTGTGAAAAATGGTTTTGTTTTTTCACAAAAAGTTTTCTGTAAGATTTAAATATGAAATTAAACTACAAGGAACACCAGAACACCACGTCTTATCTTTCTAGCGAAACTTTCAAATATAATACAACCAATTCGAGTTATGCTTTGGTCTTTTTATTTTTCACATACCTGTGTATTTACCCAACTTTCAACAGGATATCATTCAAACTTTCTTGAGCTGTAATGAGCCTTAAAATAAACGAAATAAGTATACGTCACTTTGAAGTTCTTGTTCCTCGTTTAAACGTCCACTTGGCCTGCCATCTTGGGGCACAGATTTTTGAACATCAAAACTACGTTCCACTCGTATAAATGTTAAAATGAATTAATATACTAAAAATAGTGTTGATCTAAATTCTATGAACCACAAAACTTCAGTATAAATTACATTCGATTTGCATTCCTTAAATGTCCCATATGGTCTACCGTCCAGTCCAAGTTTATCTGCATAAGAGAAATAAATTTAACAACTCGTAAGAAATAGATTTCGTTTAAAAACGATAAATGAATATCGTTTAAAAACGTTAAAAGCCATAGGCTCGTTAATAATCATATTGAAATTAAATAGATCGAATTGATATCAAACGATATCCAATTCGCACTCGTTATGAATTGGAAATAAGAAGATGTGGTATGATTGCCAATGAGACAGTTCTCCACCACAGACCGAATGATGAAGAATCTAACAACTAAAGGTCAATGTACCGCCTTCAACAATGAGCAAAACTCACTGCATAGTAAGCTATGAAAAGCCCAGAAATGACAAATGTAAACAATTCAAACAAGAAAACTAACTAACTATTAAATCTATTACAAAACAAAACAATAAACGAACAACACATTCATGTATGATGTATAATGTACAGCAACATACGACAACCACTTTACATGTGAAGTACAGGCTCCTATCATGGGACAGCCAAATGTTGAATGAGGCGGGGTTAACATGTTTGCTGGTACCAATCCCTCTCCATTACCTGGAACAGTGGTGTAACAGTACAACATAAGAATAAACTATAAAGATCAGTTAAAAAGGACTTTATAACTCATTAGAATAGTACAAAGAACAAAAACAACTAACAAAACCATAGACTGGACGTGGCAGGGAATTCATGCATCTTCAACTTACATGATAACAAAAAGACAAAGTACAGATGTAAGAGTATTCACAGTTACCGACAGCTAGTTGAAAGCCAATAACGACCAATAAAAAAAATCATGCATCTAAGACTAAAACCTATTACTATTAACATACATATGCTGTTTTCAAGATCAGATATACTAAGTAGATTGATAATTCGTTTTAACTGAAACGCCCAAATACACTTTGCTGCATTTTTCAATGCATATACTCCAAAAACCTATAGAATATTTGTAAGAAAGTAAATATTATTGAGTTAAACACCAAACATTGGACGTGGCATGTACTGTGAAGACAAAACTTTAAATATGATTCAATTCATGTTCAAATATTTTTTTTCATAGATCACGGCCAAGAAAGCAGTAGTGTGCAAGGGGAAGGACGATTTGTATCACAAGTTAATGGAGTATATATTTGTACCATCATGCATGAATACCGACATATTTTGTTAAAATAGATGTAACATGTAGCGGAAAACCAGAAAGTATTATCCTTTTATACAAAATCCATTCAAATTTTACACATTGATTTTTGAATGAACTATATAATCAATGAACTCCGAGAAACTGTGTTTTGACATACGAAAACGATTTCAGGATATCTTCAGAAAATTTCGATTCCAAATAAATTTGAAGCTGATTGAGACTGCTTATCAAAGTTAAAGAATGGAATGACACAGTCAAACTTATCAGATGATAAAACATAGTAGCCAAACAAAGCCATCTAGATTGTGTTCGTTTTATTTTATTTAATTTTTGTTCAGAAGTATAGATTAATCCATTTCCTTATTCTATGTTGTCAGTCAGACAATTTTTCTCAACGAAATAGGAATATTGTGTCCATTGTTTTCTTTTAAGATTTACTTTTTGTGCTTTTTCGTGGTATGAACATGACAAAAAAGAGTTTGAAAAAAAAGTTATAAAAAGACTACAGAGAAAAATCTAGAAAGAAGATACCTCAGTGAATAGTACATACCCTTGAGGTAAATATTTGTAATTTCGGATGGTTTGTAGACTTTTCCTCATTTCATTGTGTATTAGTAAAGATTTGAATATAAACTTAGTCTATGACTTATTCTAAAAAGACTGCGATATTGATGAACTTGAATTATATTTTATAAACAATTGAGATCAGATAACACTATGGGTTGGGAAAACGGTTATTTAATGTCTCATTTTTTACACTCAGAGTAGTATACTTTCAAAACAAATTTATTTTATACGTTATTTTGACAATAGAGCACAGTGTGTATAGAATACATATATTCTTTGGATAATCCTTAACAATCAGTTTGATGTACTTTCAAAATAAATTTATCATAAATCTGTATGTTCAGAAAGTTCTCTGTAAGTCAATGTATTTTAGAATAAATTTATTTTGATTTGAAAGGATTTTGATTAGTTAACGCACGATAAGCCAATCAAATCAACGCAGATTTTCATATCACTTTTTCGTATCACACTCCGTGCAGTGTAATACGAGAATTATCTATTCATGCAAGAAATAGATAACATGCTACAACCATAAGAGAAATTTATATTTATAATTCTGGATAGTCAGAAAGTTCTGTGAATGTATATAATAAATTTATTTTATAACTCTGGATAGTCAGAAGGTTCTATGTATGTATAGAATAAATTTATTTTATAACTCTGGATAGTCAGAAGGTTCTATGAATGTATAGAATAAATTCATTTTATAACTCTGGATAGTCAGAAAGTTCGCTGTATGTTTAGAATAATTTATTTTATAACTCTAGATAGTCAGAAAGTTATATGTATGTACATGTATAGAATAAATTTATTTTATAACTCTGTAGAGAGTCAGAAAGTTCGCTGTATGTATAGAATAAATTTATTTTATAACTATAGATAGTCAGAAAGTTCTATGCATGTATAGAATAAATTTATTCTATAACTCGGTTTGCCCAGAAAGTTCTCTGTATGTATAGAATAAATTTATTCTATAATTCTGGATGGCCAGAAAGTTCTGTAGATATATAGAATACATTTATTCTATGCATTATTGTAAATAGACAAATTTTATTGAAAGCTCAAAATAAATTTATTTCAAAATGTAACAAACTACATCAATATACCAGTTAATTTCCAGAAATACAGGCTAAATAGAATAACATTATTTCAAAACTGACTTTCTCAGGATTTTCAGGTGAAAAAAAAGAAAATTGTTTTTTTTTTTTCCTTTTTCATTCTGCTCTCAGTTATATCTACTTTGTAAATTAGTACGCCAGACGCGCATTTTCTCGGCATACGACTAAAAAAAGTCGCTCTAATAAAAAAATAAAAACAACAAACAAATTAATTGTGAAACAGAGGAACATTGAAAATTTCAAAGTAATATGCAACACCTTATTAAGACAATTTATTCCTGTGCATATTTTTCTCAAATGATTTTAACATTTAAAAAATATGAAACTCGCAAAAATGACCTTATCGTCTATATATTTGTAATGCTGACTATTGAGCCGATAACACACACAGATTGGAAAGGTAAAGAGCAAGGTATTGACCTAGTTGTAAGCATTACGCAACGATATTTGGCTTATAATTTGCACACCAGACGTACGTTTCATCGACAAAATACTCAACACTCTCGTATCTTAACAGAAGAAAAGCTAATCAATTCCGAATTTGAAAAGCATTAAAACATTTGTTTTAAATTTAGGAAAAGTTAATTCACAAAGATAAACAATGTCTAAACCCTATTAAAATTCGAGCTAGAGCTGTCGGCGAAACCAAATCCGAAAAATCACTCTGTACACTGAATTCCATTTAGAATTAACAGCCCAACCCCCTCCAATATAATGTAACATCCACAACATGACGAGAAGTGAATGTCAAATGCGACTTAAACGAAGTATTGTAATTGAAACAGAAGAGTCAACTTAAAATATCAATTTATTTATTAGTACCATGCAGCAGTTCACATTGAAATCCCTGTAGCCTGCTATGGATAGGCCTATGTACGTGTAGTAAAGATTTTATTTAGAAACAAACAGCAATCATCGAATTACAGTCTCCTGACTTGGAACAGATGCATACATAATGTGACGGGGTTAAACATGTGTGCGAACGCTTAACATTCCTTCTAATCTTGGACAGTGGTGCAACAACACACACAAAATACAAACTATACACTATAAATTATAAGAAATCAGTTGAAAAATGCTCGACTCGTCAGATCGAAAGAATGCACACAAAAAGAACTAGCAAAAGGACACACAGTACCATTTATTGTATATCAATTGTTTACCTTGCAAGTAAATTTGTCAAGACATATATGTATCTAAAATATATTATTATTAAAAGAATTTTGACAAATGTCAGGGCTGTACTCATTAAAGTTTCAGAAATAAAAGAAAATGTTTGTTGTAAATGTCTTGTCCTATATTTTGACGTTAGTTCAACCTTTCAATGAATCATTTCATTATACGCATTGACCTTTAATATTCTGTTCTTTTATTTCGGTTTACTTCGGTTAATGTAAGATAAATGCATGGGTATATTTCAATACATAAATTTTAGTACTTAAGAAAACATTTGAATGAATAAAAGTAGGTGAAATATTAAAGATTTACCTACCATACTGAATTTGTCCAAGGAAATAAAATATACACACACTATGTATTTTATATCTATTTATAGACATAGCATTTAAACACTCACCCCTTGGGTTTTCCTAATTTATACTGAACAATTAACGTAACATGCAATACTAGGTTTATTACACTTGATATGAATACATGCTTCTCAGCTGCATGTACTTTTATGACTATTTCTGTACATTTGTGTTTACTTGTAATAATGATCAATTTGTGTATATGTTACAGTGAAATTGTACAATCGGGGATTATGTAGAATCCCTAAAATTTTCAGGGATTATTTAGAATCACTGGTTTGTTTAGAGATTATATATAATCACTAAAATTTTCAGGGATTATGTATAATTACCAGAAAAAACGTTAGGGATTATATATAATAACTGAAATGAAGAAACGGTTTTGTTTATTAAAAAATGAATAAAAGTTAAATAATGTTCTATAAAATCATATTAAAACATCATCATAAACATAAAGTGTAAAATGTTAGGCACAATACATATATGTTTTTTGAAATATCTGGCAAGGTCTAATAAAATTTTCAGCCCAATATATAAAAATGATAACCTTTGTTCATTAAAATATAAGCCACAATATATTAAAATGTTAAGCACAATATATTAAAATGATAAAACCTTAATATATTTAAGTGTTAGGCACAATATATTAAAATGTTACACGAAATATTTAAATTTTAAGCACAATATATTAAAATGATAACTTCAATATATTAAATGTAAGGCACAATATATTAAAATGTTAGGCACAATGCAATAAAATGTTAATCTCAATAAATTAAAATAATAAACACATTATATTAAATTATTAGGCAAAATAAATTAAAATGCTACACACTATTTTGAAATGTTATGCACAATATTTTAAAACAATCGTTTATTTTTACAAACTAAATTTGGATGACATCGACTATTGCACATTTGCCCTGATAGTAATAATCAGGAGTTCAGTTTTCTTTACTTGGTTCTTTTCTCATCAAAGTAACAATGTCATTCTATTTGTTCCTTGTCCATATCTTTTATGTTGTGTTATTCTCTGCAATTTGCATTACCTGTTGAGCATACGTTTGCTCCAACCAAAGCAAAGCAACATCTGTGCCTGTGTCATATTTATTTGTTTGTGAAATAATGTGGTTCAACATTTAAATAAAATATCATTATAAAAACTGTTCTCTTACGATTTTCCTAGTAAATCAGATATGAAAACTGTTCACTTAAACTTTCATGGAATAAGAGAAAAACAAAAACAAATAATAATTTGTCTTTATTTGATTTTTTTTAATTATTGATATTCATTTTAGGGAATTTGTAAAATAATTAGAGAAATGTTCAGTGATTATATAAAATCACTTGTCATTTTCAGGGATTCTACATAATCGCTGAAAAATCAGGGATTTTACATAATCCCTGATGATACAAATTCACTGTAACATATACATGGTGTATTTCGTTGTCAAATTGTCATGATTATGTATATGGTAAATCATCAATTTTGTTTTAATATCAAAGAGCACACATTAAACATGTTTAATCAATACAAAAATTCTGTTTTAATTGTGCTATTAACATAACTAAAAAGGATAATAGAACAAATGCAATAGCTGAATAAATAAACAAGCATGCCTTAGTTTTTTTGTGTAGTACGTGTGTTGATAACGCGATGATTTAATATTGCATTCACTCGCTATTAAGCGCTACCTCACACACATATTAAGGAAAATTGGATTAACATGCACAGAATATAATATTCGATTCAATTGTGTTGTTCTTGATAAATGAAAAATATTATAACATAAGACAACTAGTTAAAATATTATATGTTTAAAACTAAAGTTATGATAATGTAATCTTCTAAAGCAAATTTGTCCGACACAATTACGAAACACAATATAAGAAATGGTATTACAAAAGTCGATTAGACGTCACAAATACAGTATTTGTTGCATATGTTGAAATGGCGTTTTTATGAAGACATTTTCTGGTCAGGAAACGACTTGTAACTTTGACACGTATGAAGAGATATTGAAAGACACAGGCGTCAGGAACAAGGCCACTTCACTTTTCTACACAACTCTTTCAACCTAGTAAGAGTTAAAGCGGACTGAAATCGTGTACTATATTTACAAGCAACACTATTATTGTAGCGGAAAACAAAATCGTGTTTCTTATTTCAAATTTCAACCAGTTGTTTCAATGCTTAAATAATAAAGTTCGCAACGAGATGGTAGCCATACACGATGACATAAAAGACATACAGAATTCAGGAGTATCAAACTGCTCATTGCAACCTTATAACTTTACTTTGTTACAACATAAGACTGTATAGTGCCGAAGTTGCATCTACGTTGTTGTTTGTATATATAAATCTGTATTTCATATCCGACGCATAGCTTAGGTATTTTAGTATGTATCCAGTGCAATGAAAATACAGTTTACAAGTTTTGTAAATATAGAATAAAATAGATTTTTTCAGTCATTTTATTATCTTTCTTGTCCCATGATTTTATTGGAAAGATACAACTTTTGTTACCTTTCAATAAGCAGAAAACAAAGGTCATCTGCTGTATCAGGTTTTCTTAAAACATGACGTATATATCTCGGATACGGTACATTCAGATCATCATATCAGTGACAATGACAATAATCATCCTTCATGGCTGTTCAATTAAACAATAAGACATGTTGGACAATTATGAGTCTGAACAATATTGTTTCATTTCTAAATGTAAAGCCAATAACTGCAAAAAATGTTAAATTTTCATATGTATTTACTGGTGATTTCGCCAGGAGTTACATGTACGATGATCTGGATTGATATACCACAAATCTTGTGTATTAAAATTTATAAGTTATGACATCAAATGAAAACTACTCAAAGAAGTACAAACACTACATAGAAACCTTTACACCCAGCAACACGAACCCTACCAAAAACCGCGGGTATTTCAGTTATGTTACAATCGTGAACGGGATCGTAGTAACAACATTTTGAATATATACGTAGTCAATTGTGGCACAGATATTGCATAAATGTCAACCAACTCGTGATGGCACTTGTAAAACTTTTGCAGTATTGACTGAACTCTTGAAGCATTGGTTCAAACGCATCCCTGAAGACAGTAACCTATTATCAAGAATATCATGATAGGAAGCACAAGCTCTGGAATATCGTATCTGGAAGATATATACTTCATATACAGTCACTGCTGAAATGCTGCAATGTTGCTGCATGAAATGGAACGTTCAACATTTGGAAGTCGAAATCATTCATTTTGTCATAACATTTTGTTCTTAACCGATTGTTATTGTCAATTCTACATCCAATCCAATATATGAGACAGACATTATTGATATTAGAAGCTGTGGTATCTTTTATTTAAAGTTTGATTGGGTAGATGCCTGTTTCAAGTCAGGAGCCTGTAATGCAGTGGTTATCGTTTGTTGCTGTATAACAAATTTATTTTTTGTTTAATAATTTTTAAATACATCAAGACGTTCCTTTTCTCATTAGAAGTTTTATAGGTTGCTTGCTGCTTGTTGACGATCGTACGGTGACCTATTGTTGTTTACTTCATTTGGTAGGTGGTAGAGAGGTGTCTTATTTGCAGTTATTCCAAATCATCCTTTTTCTATAATAACTAAACTTTGAAGTATTTAGTGAGAGAAAATTCTTAATTGGAACGAAACGTCAAATGATAATGCTGGCTTTCTTCGCATCTTCATGAGAAACTCCTGCAACAAATCTGTCTGGCATGGAAATTAAGGAACTAGTCAGCAAAAAGAGAAGTACAATTAGCTCCCATTGGAATGCCATCTTTGTAAAAAAGATGTCCTCCAAATATGTTGTAAATAAAAGATCTAGCATCTTGATGATGTCGGTTTCAGGAAGTTTTTTGATTGAATCAGAGTATTTTTGTGCAAAATATGATTTAGACCTTCCTGAAATAAGATTTGTATATCAACGTTGGCAATACAATTTGATGAAACAAAGTTAGACTTATTCCTTCTATGTTTCTCAGTTTAACAGCGATTTTTACTATTGCTAGAGGGAATATACTTAGATTATATGTACCAAATCAATCGTTCTAATCTCTATGTACTCGCATCTAATTTACAACGACCCTAGAAAAGGTAGCTGCACCTATACCTGTATGGTATATAGTGTAAAGGTGTATGGTGCATAGGAATGTTATGGTGCGTAAGGATTGTTGGTTTGTTTTTAAATTTCGTTCGGTTCATAAAAGATTGATTTTATCCTTCAAACACATTATATCGGGGTTTATTTTGAATTGTGTATCGTGTTTGAATCGAAAGAAAAAGAAGTAAAATCAATGTTGTATGTTGTTTGTGGAATGATATATGGTTTTATGGTAAATAGTATATGATGCATTGTGTAATGGCGCAGGGAAAAGTAGGAAGTTAACATCATTTAGGGCTTGTAACCAAAAATATAAAACTAACGCCTACCTGAATTTGGTTTAGAACACATGATTTTGCTCAAAGTTTTCCTGGGGTTCGTGTTCGATTATTCTCCGGTTTTCATTGTATGTAAGTGTCTGTCTATTTGGAGCTTGTTTTCTAGACCGTTTTGTTGTCCGATTTTCTTCGATTTGTTATGTTCCCCTTGGTACAACCTTCCTTTTAAAAATGATATCTGTTTTGGAATTGAAAATATAAAAAGATAGCATACACCTCGTGTAATTAAGCCTTTTAATTTAGATACATACATTATTTAAAGGAAGAAAAATACAAGTCTAAGAGCACTTCTAATGTAACAAAATAAATCACTCAATAGGATTTCGAGAACAAATGTAATTGATGTGTATATCTCTTCAATTGGTTAAATTTACCATTTGGTCTCCTGGTGGATTGTAAGTACCCGAGGGTATCACCACCCTAGTAGCCGATACGTTCGTGCTGGCATCGTTATAAATTAATTAAAATTTGTTTGTTATAGAAATAAGAACATGTTGAAATTAAGAGGAATATATCTCCAGTTTACAAATTTCTTATTCCTTGCCGGGATTTATAATATAATCTATGTGAGTTTTGGTTTCAATTTTATATTATATTTTGGATTTTCAAAATGTTTCTGCTTTGAGAATCACTGAAGAAACATTGATTGTCGAAATGCGCATATGATCAAATACAATTGATACCGTTAATTTTATCAATTTATTTATCCATTTAACTCTTTAAATCAGATTTTGAAAGCGAAAGCACCTTCTTTTCCTTTAATAAAACTAGAACACAGTAGTGTTCCTGTTTCTCTATTTATGCCCATTGCAAACGGATCTTTGATTCCATCCTCCTCACACAAAATTGTCCTACTTGTTTTACCATCGGATGACAGGACCACGATTCTGTTGTTGTCGTAAGAAGAAATATAAACAAGCCCATTTGTATGCACAGCAATTCCCTCTGGACTACTGATGTCCTTGACGGGTAATGTCCAAAGTAGTTCCCCTGTTATTTTAAAACTGAAAACTGTGTTTTTCCAACGGTTGGTACCATAAATGATCCCTTCAAACAGAGAAACTTGATTGGCATCGATTCCTTCTAAAGTGTTGGAAGACATATTATTTAGATTATATACAAGAATTTGTGTTTCCATTGCATGGCTGATAATCAAAACCTCTCCATCACTTGAAATTCCAAAACATTCATATGAAAGTTCTATATCTTGAATAAGTTTATGTTTTTCTACATCAATCAACACCACCTTTTGAACTCTACTTAAGGTGACTGCTACTGTATTATCCTTAACAAAACACATATCATATGGAATTTCATTTAATGCCATCACTTCGTGCATAAACACACCATCATTACTGACCTGAATCAAGCATTTCTCTGTCCGATCGAGAGTAAAAATGTACTGTCCGGTAATATCTGACAGGCATATATTTGAAATCTTTCACTATGGGGAACGTTTAAGGCTACCTCTACTGAAGATTTCATTTGTTTAATACTATGAACTACTGGAACAAGATTTTGGGCTTGATCTTTTCTTCCAGTCATAAATTGGATACCATGTGGTGATGACTTAAAAGATATATGTCCAAAGGATTGAACCTCCTTGAGAATCGACTGTAAAGCTGGGGAAAGTGTGATTTCCAAATTGTGGTTATCTAATTGACCTCCACTGTCTAACTCCTCCAAGTATTTTGTTTCTTTCGATGCTGTATTCTCGATTTCTCGTAGGCCGATATATGTCTGAAGTTCAGTTGCATATTGTGTTATGGTAGAAAATTCATCAATCAATTGATCAACCCGTTTCGTGTGGTATTCCATTTGTTTCACAAGTACTTCAGTGTCTGATTTCATTTTTGAATGTTTGGACTCTAAGTCGTCTATGATTTGTCTTTCTAATTTGTCAAGGTAATTATCTAATAATTTGCGCATGGATTTTACTTCCTCAATTCCTTTTGTTTTTTTCTGGTTTATTGTTTCAATTCTGTCTTCTAAGACATTAAAGAGGTTTTCAAAACATTCTTTCAAATCGTCCAACTCTTTTTTAAGTATAGGAATGTTAGCAGATGATTTGACATCTTTCAAAATGTCAGCTAGGGGTTTCAGGTCTTGACACTTTTGATGATCCTCGGTGACGCATTGAACGCAACAAGGACATGAATGGATGGCACAGTAAATATCGTACTTTTTGTCGTGGTCTTTGCACCGATTGCTTGTTTCGAGCATAGACTTTGGTAAGTTCCGATAATCGTTACTAGACATTGTGTTATGTTCTTTAGATGCCTTTGATCTTTTGTGGTGTTTTTCGCATTCAGTACAAAGAAACACTTCACATTCTGTGCACCAGGTAATTGCATGGTTGGATAGATCTTCCTCTGTGCAGAGGGTGCACTGATCTCTACTCAAGGAATCCATTTGTATTAACTATTATGTTGCCTGAAATGAATTGACATTTAAGATAATAATATCGATGTAATTATGTTGCGTCTTAATCAAAACACATGTGAATAAAGAATACATTACTTAAATGATTACTACCGGGTTTTTGGAGTTCAGAACTCTCAATGTAGCTACCTATGAGAAAACGGCTGACCATAGCATGATACACCACCGATTTTGTATGAAATGACCATATTTCAATGACTCTGAATACAAATCGTGAGAGAGGAATAAACTGTAATAAACCATGACATATCGTGACTTGATGCCCTTCATTTATGACCTGCGGTCAGTGCTATTTAAGGGTATTGCACAATCTATTATTATTATTACCCTACAACTGTCATATGATATCATCAGAAAAAAAGAATAAAAACTATGAGAACTGCGAACAAAGATCACAAAATGATATGACTGCCCCTCTCAAAGTCCATAGCATGCTTAGGATTACCTCAAAAATGATTCTTATAAGAAAGCAAAAAATATAAAGTGCTCAATAGTAGTATATGGTTTCAATACATTGCAATAGATTGTTTTAATGAGTTGCAAGTACAAAATCCCTCTATATTATAAAGAAATAATAATAAAGCAATCACGAAGAATATGCTCTTTAAATGATCTCTAAAAATTATTCAAATATTTTTAATCGGAAATGCACGCGTTACCATTGATAAAACGATATCTAGGTAATTGTGAGATTAAAAAAAAAATCGCAATTGTGGACAATTATCGTCATGAAACGATTTTACACGTGGTCAATTATGCAGAGATCTTGAACACGTTTAAAGAAAAAAATCCAACTCTGTTTTCTCCACAGTTCCTTAAACCTAGAGTTGAAAGCGGACAGCCATCGTTTCCTACATAAACAAGTCAATCATTGTAGTGGATAAGAATAATGTTTCTGTCTTTCAAACTAGACAAGATGTTATATTATATCTTTGCAAGGCTACCATCAATGCTTGAAACAACGGGGTTTGTAACGAAATGGTAAACATACTGGATGCCATGAAAAATCAGGGGTAGATCGAACATCAGGGGTAGACCGATGATCAGGAGTACACAGCTGTTCATTGTAACATCCAATAACTAAGCTATATTCCAAACAAAGAAATAACGTGACAGACATCTAGAAAACTAGTCCTGCAATGACATTAAAATGAAATAAAAAAATTGATTTGAGCAATAAGATTTGTTAAAAATCCTTGATAAAGAAACACAATGAAATTTTGAATAGTACTTAAAAAAAAAAACATGATAGAAAATGATTATATAAAACAAAAAGACACTACAATGGACACATTCTAATTTTGAAGCTAAAAAGAGCACGAATACGCTCATGTATGAGTGAACAGAAGGAGAAAAGAATACATTTTTTTTCTTGGATTAGTAAAATGTAGACAGAAAAATAATGATGATATAACTGATACAATCATTAATTCTTCTCTTAGCGAGGACGAACGTGAGTCTTTCGAGAATTAATATAAATTTCTCAAACTTTGATCATGTTCATGTTCTATCTTACAGCAAAACAACTGATAATCACAGTATTAAATACATGTTCATGCATATCTTTTTTTTTCTTAGGTTTGTGATTTCAGTAATAAGGCCACACCAATTTAATTTATTGTTCTACGGATTTTTTCCACTTTAGAAATTATTGCAAGCGAGCGATTTGAAAATTTGAATGAAAACAAATTTAATTCGCAAATTTTGTAGGCGAAGTTTAAAAAGTAAAAAGTAAAGGTGAGCTATTACATTTTTTAAAACATAAAATCATAGGTTCTGACAATATTGATCAAACCAAGATAGTATTTAACTTGATTTACCACATGTACTTTGACATTTCTATAATTTATCAACTACTGGACTGTTTTTTTCCGTGTTCACCAAGAAATGCAATGCCCACTTTTAATTGCAGCATATTTATGACTTCTTGTATTACTCAATTTACTGTACTTTCTGAGGACATCAGATCTTGAACTGAATAATAGAATAGTTAGTTCAACTGCCTTAAATGATCTCCGTTGAACTGTCTTTCCTCCTAACTCCTTCACCGGACTTGACTTATAACTAGTTTTTAGGGGTTCGTGCTGTTCGTTGATGTGTTTTACTTTTTAGTTTTTTGTGTTATATGTTGGTTGTATGTGTCTCCGTCGTTTTGACGTTCTCGTTTTTTGTTCTTTGTTTTTTTGGCACTTTGTATATATAAAAAAGATGTGGTATGTACCAATCTTTACAAAAATTGGTATGAAAAATCTAAGTATCATTGGGAGAAAACGTATACAATTATTAAAGGCTGTATAGAAAACAATGGATGGGCGTCAAGCTCATTAGAAATTTAAAGGTTAATTCGTCAAGAACGCGCTTTAAGTGCTATTCTATTTGTTAATTCGTTTGAATACTAGTTCATAAGAAAGATGATCTTTTTTTATTAATATCAAGGCGTATACTAAATCGTAACAAAACAGAAAGTTTCTGGCTACGTAACTTCAGCATTATTTAAGATATTTTCGAAACCAATAATTGCAGTAGAGATATTATAAAATGTGAAGATATTTATTTTGGATATGACAAATCAAAATACATTAAACCTAACTTTGAAAATCAATTTAGAAAAACAAAAGTACTCTTGATTCGTGTTAACAATGATAGGCAACTTACTTTGATCAAATTACTAATTATCTGAACTCTAACATATATTGCCTCTGTTTATAATATAGACACTGAATCATTATCCGAATTTGAAGGAAAAAAATATATGACTTCATCTAGGACGGAAAGACAGAAACAATAAAGAGATACACATCAAACTGGGACAAAAATGAAGGAGGACTAGGAATGATAGATCTAAATTAATGTATTTAATCGACCAGCAAACTGGGTAAAACTTCCCTCATACCATATAAATCAATATGGATCAAACCTCTTAATTCTTCTGATTAATTTTGATAGTATTAATTCAACAAATAACGTAGCACAATTATGATCTCACTTAGCATGTTTAGAACTACTTTAAACATTGATAAAATACAGGGACGGTCACACTGATAAACCTGATATTTATAAAATAAACAGATAAAAATAACAAATATATAAAGTCTAACTGACAGAGTACAGACATTATATAGAAGACACACTCTTAACATAAATGACAATTAGGATGACAAGGGTTAAATTTCTAAAGAAAACAATTAAGATAAATTTGAATGTAAAGAGAAGAGCGGAAATATTGGAGATAAAAAACAGCAGATCAAACACATATTACTAAAACAAGATTCGATTTTAATTATCGTCCTGTGTAAGAGAAAAACATTTCTGTAAAGGGGCACTAGCTCATATAACATATAAAAGATATAAAACAGGATTTTTTTGTTCAATCAATAATGCAAGTGAAATAGTGAAATAGTAATTCGCTTTTAGCAGCCATTATGGTTCAATTTTGTCATAATAAGCTAAGAAACATCAATCATGAATTATTAATAATTCGACCTCATTGAATCCGTATTCATGTGACCTTCAATTTAACTTCTTAGCTAGGTATGGATTACGCATGAATTATGCGAGTTCAGATATTTAAAGGAAAAGAATGTCAATATTGACAATGAAACGAAGTTAAATCATTTGATTGACTGATTCGATCCACAAAAACTCATTCTTATATAGGTAAAAACGATGATTAACATATATTTTTCACCTATACTATGAAATTTATCAGACCACGAGAAATCCAATTGCACGAGTGCGCGATCTATTCATAAGTGTATGAATGTTTATATGACCGTCGGTAGTCTTCAAAGGGAAACTCGATGGTTAATCACTTGGCGTCTAGATTAAAATGCACACGAAACAATGATACATATTAACAAGCCCATGCCTTGCAAATTGTTTATTATAGACTTTTTATAATGTGGATATACGCTTCAGCATGTTATAAATCAAACATGAGAATTCGAGTGAAATTGGTGAACATGAATTCGACAGCAAATATCCCCTAAAGCAAGAGACAAATACATATAGATTAACCAATAAAAAAAAAAATTAAAAAAAATTATAGAATTTTGATCCATTTGGATAAAAAATGACCTATATGTTTTTTCTATGGGTATTACTTAATTTATTTCACTTGACTGGGCGGAGTTCAACAGGTTCGCTCATCACAGACCAGTCCATCTATAGACAGGTGTTTTGGGGGGTAAACTCATCAATGAAGTGTCGAGTAATGGTCATTAATCCGGGTAAAAAAATGTAAACACTATATATGTGTATTCGCGAACTAAATAATGAGGCACAGCTGTTGATTTTCTTGTAAAACGGAGTTTAAAAGCATGTAAAAATTGTCACATTTTGGAATTTGTTGATATGAAAGTAACACTATCACGACGGCAGTTGCAAACTATGCATATGTTGTTATTCTAAAACGTTTTTTCTTCCTTATATTCCGAATGCATTTTTTATTTTGTTTTTGTTTGGTGGGTGGGGAGGAAACGAGAAAACGTTACAAACAGAATGATATGATGATATTTAAGGCATTAAAATCAGGGCTTAAATATTTTTTTTTAAATATTTAATTTTTGTAAATCATTTTTAAAATAATTCGGACATTCAGAAATTTATAAACATGACCATATAATTGATATTCATGTCAACACCGAAGTGCTATTTTTACATGTCCTCTGTATCGATTCAAAAGTCTCATATTGATAAGTCTATAAAAAACATAACACATTCATTGATTTGGAAAAAAATAGAAGACAGTACATGTACATGTAATGATAAACATTACTTATTAAAAAAAAATTATATACCTTAAATAAATGTAATTGTCTATCAAGCAATAAAACAAAACCAAAAGATGTGTCTGCGCAATTCAAAAATGAATATTATAACAGATCCTATTTTTATGAAATTAGAAAGACAAACATAAATCAGCTGTTTAAAATTTTACAAGTTTACATGACGAAAATACAAGTATTCAAATGTTATGTTAATTATTGTTTGTTAAATAGATATGAATTATCAATTATTGATCGTCTGCATGTTACTGTGTTATATTGTGTAAAATAAAATCACATGAATATTAAAAATAAATTAGACTAGAATTAGTTTATCATATAAATATATTTTATTCTGATAAACCGCTGTAGATACAATGGAATACGGAAGAACATAATCATTAAAATTGTGATTATACGATAATACACAGGTACATATGATTAGGAAATAAACAATAAATGCAATATAGATTAGAGAAACACATATATAAAATTGAGAATGGAAATGGGGAATGTGTCAAAGAGACAACAACCCGACCATAGAACAGACAACAGCAGAAGGTCACCAACAGGTCTTCAATGCAGCGAGAAATTCCCGCACCCGGAGGCGTCCTTCAGCTGGCCACTAAACAAATATATATACTAGTTCAGTGATAATGAACGCCATACTAAACTCCAAATTGTACACAAGAAACTAAAATTAAAAATAATACAAGACTGACAAAGGCTAGAGGCTCCTGACTTGGGACAGGCGCAAAAATGCGGCGGGGTTAAACATGTTTATGAGATCTCAACCCTCCCCCTATACCTCTAGCCAATGTAGAAAAGTAAACGCATAACAATACGCACATTAAAATTCAGTTCAAGAGAAGTCCGAGTCTGATGTCAGAAGATGTAACCAAAGAAAATAAACAAAATGACAATAATACATAAATAACAACAGACTACTAGCAGTTAACTGACATGCCAGCTCCAGACTTCAATTAAACTGATTGAAAGATTATGTCTTCATCATATGAATATCAGGCACAATCCTTCCCGTTAGGGGTTTAGTATCATACCATCATAACATATATGAGAAGAACATAACCCGTGTCATGCCAACAACTGGTTTTTAAATAAATGTTTAAATACATGTTTACATGTTAAAAAATGCACTTAATATCAATCTTTGTTAAGTAGTACAATACAATACTTACCATGACCAAATTGAAATTTAAAGTCAACTCCAATTTTTCTGCTGAATAGAAAGTTTACAAAAAATGTGGTTTACTAACGGTTATATTTACCTGTTCAAAAGTTTATTGAGATAATAGGGCAACGATCGATACAAAATCAAATAAAAACCCGGCCAGTAGAACGATGTAAGCATGTGGTACTGAGAAAATATTAAATTTAAAATATAAAAACAAATTTTATAAATGAAATAATATAAGGTAATGGAATATTATTTTTTCATTCTTTACTTTACTGTTTTTCCCTGGAGGTTCGGGAACCCACCACAGGTGTTCTCAGACTAACACATTTATCTGGATGAAATGTAATACAGCAGTTAGCAGTTTGGCTTTATTTGGATGTTTTCGAAATGGTTTTAAAAAATGAATTGCTAGTTAAGGATTTAAGTTTGAATGAACATTAAGTTATCTATATCAATACCACTAAGATATCTTTATTCCAATGAACTACATTTTAAGATAATACATGCTGTTCAGTTTTCTAAAGTTCAGAGTAATGAATAAGGTTTAAATGTATCCTTCGATTGAAAATCTAAAGAACAATCAAAATAAAATAAAAACGATTAAAGTTTGTAAGCATCAATTATACAAAATTTTATTTTGTTGTCAAATTTAGGATAAAATATTTATTTGAAATTAGAGTTAAATTGCATCTTTGCTTTACCTGTGAGATACCATTTAGCCCTTTTACCCTTTGTCTGCATAAGTTTTGTATCATGACTAGCAATTTCAGAAAAATTATTTTGAAGCATCTTATGCTGAAAGAAAGGCGATTTGATTTGGCAAAGTTTTAATGACCAAATCAGCGTTTACACACTAATACATTCTTATCAATATCGATCTCCCACATGTTTAAAGTTTTTAGAAAGGGTGGAAATATTGAAACTAGCAGACAATAAATGATAAATATGTAATACCTTGAATTCTAAATATATTATTTTTATTACCTCAAGTCTATATTTATTAGATAACGATTTGTTGTTGATTGGTAAACGTCAAGTGATAATTATATTTTTGACTGCAAGGAAATGTTAGATACGGTCAGAAGTTTTGCCCTGCAACTGGCCATCTATTGAACCAATATGGAGTTTTGCTAAGGTTCTTGGCGTGCACCGAGGGAAGAACAGACCCTGTTAGAATTTGTTTTAAATTGACTAGTTGAAGCCGACGTGGCTATCTAAACATTATACACAAACAAACGGAGCCCCACTAATGCGCTTCATGGAAGCAAATTTACAAAGAATTATTTTCTAGCACTGGGTCGATAAATCTGCTGATTGATTGTTAGTTCTAGGAGTATGAACAGCTCATTACTCATTGCTTCGGTACTGACAAAATGTCAAAAATTAAATAGTTGAAGATCAGTGAATGTATGCAAGCACAACCCTGACATACTCAGGATGGTAAAAGAGTTTGGTTTACTAACTCATAATTTTGACCATGAAAACCTGAAAAACCTTGACTGTGATAATGTTGTGAAAATTGGATGAAAACATAAATTACAATGCAATATTTTCAGTTGAAAAAGAAAAATTTCTTTCAATTGCGTCATTAGTGATGTACTTTTGACGTCATTAATGTAGATAAAAAGTTCATAAACCTTCTTTTGCATACTTTGGCACAATTTAAAACATTTTTTTTTAATTCACTGTGGCGCCACCTCTCGCCGCCCGCAACATTTTTTGCTGAAATAGTCTTTATATATATTATATTCTTCTCCTTTTACCAAAACCTGGATGGGCGATTGGTGGCGCCACATATAAAATTATGACAAACAGTCGAAAAAGGTGACAAATTGCTAGAAATGTGGACTTAAATCAATTTTTTTCCTATTCGAGGATAATATACTTAAAATCTATGAATCTATTAAATTTTCAAAAACAATATATGTAGCGATAAATACACATGAGATTTTCTCAAACAATTTTATAAAATTTACAAAAATACATGTTTACAGGATCGTTTGGGGGTAATGGCTTTACTCAGTCTGTTTTTTTAAATAACAGAAGATTGAATCCCTATAAAGATATGTTGTTTCATTTTCACCAACGGTGCTCTGTCTTACTAGTGCAAACAATCATTATAGATGGATGCTTTTTGTATCGCGTTGGAATAATGGACAAACATTACTAAAACACCCTCCTGTAATCAGAAAATGAACTTTAAGTGTTCTACCTCGTTCCAATGGTTCATATTTTTTTTATATAAGTAATGATTTTAATTACCAACATTTTGAAATGTGCTGAAGTTGTGTATCTTTATATTTGCTTTACATTTACCCCTTATTTGTCTTTTGCTATCATGTTCCTTTTAACCGTATGTCTCTTCACAAGACTTGGTATTAATGCATCTAGCAACGAATGATTTGCCTTGGGTGTTTCTGTTGCAGGTGGGTCACGAGGTGGGATTTGAAGACAAGAGGTTTTTACATTGTTGTTTTCGTTTGTTTAACCTTGTCTTTATGTTTTCCTAAGTAAGTACTTTATCGAGAAAGTGTATACTATATACTGTTTGTACAATCAACTATACAAAAACTTTGTTGTTAGCGAATGTATATATATACAAAAAAAGGTGTCATTGATTAATAGTTTGCGATCATTTGTTGAATAAAAAAAAGAAGGCTATAGAGATTTTTGTCAATCAAAATATTGCATTTCCTGATCACTCACGATCAATATGGATTAAAAATCAACTTTTTTAGCGTTTAAATAATTTATTTACAATGTATAGGTACTGTATAGTTTTTATAACGACCCAACGCCCTCGTAAAAAGACTAATGTCTAGACGTTTTATACATATATTTATTTATAAATATACTTAAATATTTTTTTATTATTATTTCAATTGTGCCAAGTGTTATGGCATATGATCTTGGTGTTTTGAATATTGTTTTTTGAAATATATCATTTCCTATGATCAATTTAGACATTTGATTTGTCCTTTAACATTACAGATTACATAGAGAGCGTGACGAACTAAATATAGGACTTACTAAGACATTAAAGATTAATTGTATTTACCTGGACAACTGAAATAAAATCTCGACAAATTGGCCCTACTTAGTATTGAGTAGGTGTTTTGAATTTATTGGAAACGAAAGTAAACATTTTTTTGACGGAAACATTTTGGACTTAAACCTCAACAGACTGACACAGGATGGCAGGTAAACGATATTTTTTTTTTCATCTTCGTACAAAGTCAAAGGGTTTTATTTCATAGTATGTTTAGTTTTCTGTTGTATATGGAAAATTTTAGTTAAAAGAAATTCACATCAACATACGTATAATGAAAGTATAGGAGAGCCGAATGATATCAAAGGGAACATTAAACTCGAAAGTTCAAACTGACAACAATGACATGTCAAAACACGAAGAACAACCATAAGACAGACAACAGTCTCCAAAAAAAAAAATAGTAGAAATCTAAAAAATGAACATACGTGAAAATTGGAAACAATTTAATCAAAATATGTGTAACCATAAAATCTTCAAACAGTAATGTTGTGACGAGTGAATAATAAGTACACAATATAAATGAAAATTGACAAATATATACAATCAGTTAAATCCATTGAAAATAATTTCTTTATTTCCTTTATGCCATAATATCAATTATGAATTAAAAAGTTGAACCATCAAAGCCCCCACAAAAGACCTCCAAATCCCTACTACTAAAGTTCTGTTTTACTTTTTTAGGGGGATCTGAAATGACAGGTAAGAGCGAAAACAAAAATTTAATTTAAGGTGACTCGGCCCTTTAACAGTGCGCAGTTTTTAACTCATGTTTCTAACAACGAGCGCCTTGGAAACGATCGCTTTGAGGGGTCTTCTCAAAGATAGTTTGGACGACATTGGAACGCGGACGTGTCTAAGAGCCTCCTTTCCCCATGTCAACAAGCGATGCAAAACTTTTAGTTCATTTTTCACAGAAAAATTTAAAAGGACAGAAATATACATGATATAAAGCATAACAATTATCGAAAAAAAAAAGAAACTATAAATATTGACATGTTGTTGTTGTACGACTGCCAATGACGCAATGTTTAACCGTAAACAAAGGACAGCGATTTAAACAACTGCGTGTCAAAAACAAGTAAAACCCAAATATAGTATGCTATAAAGGCATCAGGATTCTCCTGCACGCTATCCGTTTTGCGTATTATTACATGTTGTCACTGTCATAATTTTTTTTTTCATACTTGAAATATCTTCATTTTCAAGTATTGTCAGGATTTTATTCCGGCGTATGTAAAATTTTTTCTCACTGCCAAAGTATTTTTTATTTTCCAAAAACAGTTTTGAACATAACAATTTTCAAGCAAAGACTAAAAACTTTACAGTCACATCTAACATTTTAATTTACAGATTTATATACTTCATCAAATCATGGGCACAAAAATGCACTTTAAAACAACCACTGTCCTCTAACTAGAAGGTTTTTTTCGTATTTTTTTAACATAAAGAGGATATCTAACAAATTTTCCCATATCATAATTCCATGATTTCCGGAACTCTAGTCATTAAAACATAAGACCTCGGGGCCAATGTTTTCTATTTATGATAGTTTCTTTTGATAATTTGCTGTATGTTATTTTGTATTTTCCTGATTATCTATCAATGTGCCAACCGAGTTAGCATTTTAAAAAGGAGGAAATGTCAGCGTGAAAAGGTTAACAATTGAAAAAGAATGTATTATCATAATAGACTACCGGAACTCGAGCAACCCATTTCACTAAACCTAGTATTTGTTTTCCACAGAGAAAACCCGACACTTCAATAAATTGCTGTTTTCCGACTTTGATCATAGATGAAAATTGATCAATAGTAACCTGTACCTATTATTCCAACCTTATATATCGGTCTATCACATTGTTCCTCAATGCCGCATTCTTTCCGGAGAAGAGCATTATCTTTGGTTTGACCAAGTTGGAATTTAAATTAAGACGCCCTCAGTCTTCCTGACAGTTCCAAACACTACCAGCTACAGGCTTTATATATAAACAAAATGTATACTACTTAATTGGTTCAGGAAAAGTTGGGATTGGAATTTCAAAACTCCGCCCAGTACACAGGGACGTTATATTAGTCGGTGATATACTTAGGCAAACTTTAACTTCTGTCTAACTTGTTGACATGCGTTTTTGAAAAAGGAAGCTAATAAGGAAAATTATTGATTTCAAAAGATTAAAGTGGAGCATGTCATTGCGGCAAAAACATATGAATGGCAATTTTGTTCTCAATGATGTGTGATCACTGGTTTGGCCCACCTGCTGCAAAGGAACGTAGGTATCGGTCTATGATGATAATAAGGAGATTACTTTTTTTTAAATGGACTCGTAGGGTTAACATGGGTATAGTCATATGACTTTTCTAATCCGACACATAACCCCTTGCTTTGACAGGGTGGTCACACAGCTGGATGTATAAATACGCAGCCTCGTATAGGAAGAAAATAGGGTTTTTTGTCCATACACAACATTCATTGTACATTCTAATGCAACATCGTTTGTAACGTACATTTTGATTGGATAACGTCACCAATTTTCATGGCATTAATTCACAATGCCATGAAAACGTTTGAGCAAGCGCAGACGACGTATGACAATGTTAAATGTATGTTATGGCGTTGTTTTCTGTCAGTTTCATTAGAATGGAGATAACAGTATTGTATTTGAAGCCCCGACGGCATCAAATGGTGATTTGATGGTCTCAAACACTCGTTGACTGGCTCCGCTAACGCGTCGCCAGTAAGCCGTCGGGACTTAAAATACAATACAGTTATCTCCTAATAAACTACCAGTGGCAGAAAATATATCTCGCCCTTCCTACTTTGCAGAACCTTCGTGTGGTACTTATCATCCATATTTTCACATCCGTATTATGCTTGAATTATTTGCTAGTGGATTTTCAGCAAGCACAATTTAAACTCTTATTCTGTGAAATATATACAAAAGAACGTTAATTCTGGGCCTTTTATCTTAGCGGACTACGTGGTATGGGTTTGAACTGTTAGGACTTGTTTCAATACAAACAAGATATATCAGGATAGATCATGCACATATTTTTCAAGTTGTTATCACATATTCCTAGATATATCTACATGTATGGTAGTCAGTTTTCAGCACATTGTTTTTGTGTTAACAAGATTGCACGAGCTAAAATATCTCATCTGTTTTACTAAGCATCATTCATGATTGATTTTATGTTGATATATTCCTAAAGATATTTTTTTTCTACAAGTATCAATGATCATGACAATGATGCCATTGAATGTCAGATAAACCAAGCCAGCCTTACAATCTTTCCATACACCAAATATTGTTGAACTATATATAGCATATATAGTATAAACGAAATAGAAAAAAATGTTTTACATTTGTCATTTGGAGGCCTTTTATATCCGACTATGCGGTATAGTTTTTACTAATTTTTGAAGGCCATAGGGTGACCTATAGTTGTAAATTTCAGTGCCATTTGGTCTCTTGTGGAGAGTTGTCACATTTGCAATCATACCACACCTTCTTATTTCTATATATACACCTAATAATCATTCCATAAACCAAATACAGTCGACTTATTGATTACACAATGTAGCATCTTAAAAAGGACTTACAATTGACCAGTGAACCATGAAAATGAGGTAAATGTCAACTACCAGACATACATGTACTCCTTACAATCATTGCAAATATGGTTTATCTACTACTTTTTATATTAGGAAAACAGACTAAATCATAAAAACTTGACATTGACAAATGACCTATTGCTAACAATCCTAATCAGGTAACTTTAAACTTGATCACTTATCCATGCAATGAGATTGAGATAGATTAAACCATGTCATGCATGTCTGAAAGACGAGCAGACTTGCAAGGAACCCATATACCTAATGCAAGTATCTTTTTTTAGCAGTCACTGAACCATGAAAATGAGACCATTGACAGCAGACATGTATCATGAGACAGGTTGATGTTTTTGTTTATGAATACTCATTATTTCTTCAGCAATCTTTGATGGATGTTTTGGGTAACAAAATTGCAATTCTAGTCAGAACAAATTTTTCCATTTCTACATTTAGAAGTACATGTATTCACAGTTTTGATCTTATATGTTTATAAGGCCATATTTAAAAAAAAAATCATTTCCAGAAATCTTTGTTGCAATCTGTATTAATTTGAGTGCATATCTAATTATACAAAACAATATTTATCTGACTTCAGTAATATTGATCATTGTGATAGGTAATGAGGTTGTCAGTTAGTGAGACACAAGTTTTTCCAGAAAATATATTATAATTCGTTTGATTGTTTTGTTTGGTTGCTGTCTCACTGAACATAACTATATTCCATTTCATCTTTAATCTAGACAATATAAATTTTGAAATAGCAACTGAATAGCATATGGATGGACAACAAATGTCAAATGATGTAAAATAATTCAAGTGGCTATTGGGGTGTGGTGAGGTAAAAGATGTGGGGAAGGCATGTGCATTTACCACAACTGACACTTGACATTATGATTTTCATAATCTACGAATTTCATTAGCTACATTCTGTATTAAAGACAACTGAATATATTGCAGTTTGCATGTCATGAATCATGTTTGCAGCGAAATTCACAACAGGCAGCAAAAAATAAATCAAAACAGCTCTATTATAAAAATAAATTGATTCATATTTTGATTCTTTTTTTGAAATAGTTTTTGATTTTTATTCCTCAAATGTCTATGAGATCAAATGTATAAAGCATTTATTAACATTGTAAATTCCAATATAATAATTGACATGTATGTACATATCATGTACATGTACTATCATTAACTTATCAGCTCTATATTTTCACTTTTTTTATATAAATATTCTTCATCGGTGTTTTTTAAGTGACTCAATAATCTGTATTCATCATCAAGACAAGTAGGACCTTGCGATCTTGGATTTTTATATGGATTTTGACAGCACTTTACATATAGTTCCCAATCGCAAGACAAGATGATCTTGGCTTCTTAAATAAATTCCGTCGGTAATTTGACAATAGTTTCCAAGTAAAAATGAACTTTCCAGAACATTTTACAACAAATCACTACTTCCTCTTTCATGTACTTGAAGCCTGAAATTAAATGTCAGAGTAATTCTGTCAGAAAATCAACCATGATTGACATTTAAATGCATAATGTAGTTCATCTTTTTAAAAAAAAAAGAAGAATTTGTGGTGATCAATATTGTTATTAAATGAATCAACAAAATTAAAGTACTATGATTTGGTGGTATTACACCTAAATAGTGATTTTGTTTTTATCACAAACACCACTTATCCTGTGCAGAATACATACATGTACTTTTCGGGGCATGCTGTTTGGCTGCCAGGGACAAGTAATTTCTCTGTCTTAAATTCTGAAATGCAGCTGAGCTACATTTGTACTCCTTGGGGGGTGTTAATTGTAAACAAACTATGATCATGACGAATCCATCAATAAAATGTATTGCCTCGTATAATTTACAAATTAGGCCATATATATTCTCAAGAAAACAAATAAAACAGCTTTACTCTTTGAGAGAGTGGACACGGGTAAGGGAACATGGGAATGAGGGATCAGGAAACGGGAGTCAGAAGCGGAAAAAAGGGATATCACGTCTGTTAGCTCCCAAAACACATTCGCACCTTACACGTTCACCCCTAGGTTAGTACGCACCCTTTCTTTTTTATTCAAATCCATAAATATGTTGAATTATTATATGCATTTTCAGATATAAATAGACCTATATTTTCATGAATAAAAGTTCGTGATCTTTTAAATGACATATGTTTTTGGGTGATTACATAATTATTAAAATGTAAATTATTTATGATTACTATTAATTGATAATTTACAAAGCTTATAAGGTGTACTAGCTTTGATGTAAAGTGAAAATAAAAGTAACTAGTTAGGTAGGAGTACAACTAATGAAGATTGTAAATAGAAAAGACCAGATAAATGTTTAAACAATAAAATAAACTTAATATCTTTATTTTATAGTACTACACTAACTAAAACATGATTAAAAAACTGAAGGTTGCAAACAGACCTAGGGTGCGAACGTGTGGGGTGCGAACGTGAATGGGAGCGAACATGATTTTGGGTGAAAGGACAAGGATTCGAAAAGAGGGATGAATATTCTGGGAAATATATTTGGCAAATCTTTTGTCTGGGAATAATTTGGATTGAAGTCAAAGTAGGGAGAGAAAATTTTAGAGTAAAGGAAAAGGTAAATGGGAGTTGGGGATAGGGAGTGGGAATCAGGGACCCCTGCCCGAGGGTAGTATTGGGGTACCCCACATTAGACGTTAACTTCCTTTCACGCTAACGTAGCTACAAAATTAGATTTTACGAATGACGATTACAAATTAAGGCTCATTTGACGCTAACAGTAGCGCAAAAACGACATTTGTGACGGCTAATGGTAAAAGGCATAAAATATTCCTACCCTGTCCATCCCCTTCTCTTTGACACGGATATTTTCCCGACAGGTTATACATGTTCACAACATACCCGTTAAGGGTCAAATAAACACATAAATAAGATACCAGCCATAACGATTATACATAGAACAGAAGCCCATGCAAGGTTTCAGCCGCAAAGATTTTCTACAGAAGCGAGTATTTTGAGACCCCCCCATCTCCCCTAAATTTTTATTTTTCGTGATAGTGATAACATTTGGCTGCCTAAAATATTAAATCTATGTTTTCTTATGTAATGACTCTACCTTCATCGTTGTCTTTTCGCCACTATGTCTGTTATTCATGTACATGGTTGTATTCATCAGTAGTGTATGCTGCATACCAATGGCGACCCTGAAATTTCTGTTGTCCGATTAAGGCGCCAAATTAGAGGGGAACAACTCGCGCCAGACTAAATTACCGTATGTCATCAAAATAATCAAAATTTTGCTTTATAAATCATACAATTATATGATAAACACATTGATATTCATATATCGTTCATTGATATAATTGCAAACATTATTTAGTTAAAGCGATCAATAAAGAATTCACAACAAAATAATTAATGGAGTGCATTGAAATCAGACTTCATGGGGTAGAGAGGTTAAACAAATGTCCATAACTTTTTTAAAAGCATGCTGACCCCCATGCTGACCCCAATTTTATTTTACCTCAAAACTTTGACGTATCCATTTTTTTTTAAATTCACCGGGGAATTTTACAAAAAATAGATATAACCAATATTTTTAGCCTTGAACTGAAATTAGAAAATGCAAAATTGAGACATTAATCTGAAAATAAAAGGATTTTTAAGGGAAACGTTTACATTTCAAATTTTAATGTTTTTTTCACATAATAATCATATTTACTTGGTTGTTAAAGTCTTCGAATTTGATGTAGCAGTTATTGTTGAAAGGGTGGAAATGTTTGGGAATAGGGTCAAAATCGTACATTTCGCTTCCATTTGAGGGAAAAACGAGCCTGGTGACCGCCTTTTTTCTTTTCATTGTTGGATTCAGCATAAAAAGATCTACAAAATATGTGAAAATAAAAAAATTCTACCGGGGGTCCTTATTGGGGTGAGCCACCTTAAAGCGACTGAATGAAATCTTATCTTTTTTCATTAATTTTTAAAATGACAAACAATATTACTTCATACACAGATTTTTAAAACAAAAAAACAAAAAAACACCGAGTGCGTAAACATGGTATATATGATTTTGGCCAGTTTCTAATACACAGAAACAATGAAGTCATTTTAAGTTTTTAAATATCTTCATAACTTAATAATAAATATGTAATATTAAAAAGAATGTGGGAAAGTTTGTACGAAATTTCCCCTGCACATAATAAATAAAATACTAATTAGTGTTAACTCGAATGACCCAAATATCTGATGGATGGCGAATAAATAATATAGATTTTCTTTTCCATGTAGATAACCACATGCAGAATAAACTTGTGGTTGCTTTCCTGCCTCGCGTGTCAAATATATTGGTCACCTTTTAGACGATAACATATTTAACAGTTAATCACTTGGGTTTATCCTGGGTGAACAGAGGATCGAAAGGGACAACTGAAAAAAAGTTAAATGCGTTGATCACTCTCTGAATGCTAGATAATGTATTCAATGATCGTTCGCATTCAGAGCAGAAGTTATTTTCTATAATTCAATCAAACAGAAATCTTCCAGTACTACGAGACAGGAGATCTCTAGGAGACCGTAATTATATAATCATATGACACTTGCTTGTGTAAAACGTATGCGTTGGTTGAACTTTTTCCTTACAAAACTCACAGTGTAGACTTTTCTTATTTTGAACATTGTCTTTCAATAAGAATATATTAAATTAATGTATTTATACAATGTTTATAATAGCAATTGTTTTAATAGAATAAATGAATTGTTTTTAAGGAAGAGGTTAATCAAAGAAGTATAGTTTGGTTCGCTAAGCTTTATCAATAGAGGATCCAGATACTTTTAAAAAAGGGAAGTGGCAACATGTTAATACAGATAGCAGAAAGGAGTCAAACCTTATATCATACGAATTTTACTTGATTTCGCATCAATTTAAATGCATTGGGACTTGTGAACCACAACCTTTAAACGAGTTCATTTTCCTTACAACTAAAATATCATGTTACAAAACTTCTTCATTTTTTCGTTGATATTGTGCGTATGCATGGGCATTGATTTTAATATACCTGAAGTTTTGGACATTTTCTCTTTTCTTAATGGGTTGATATAAAAAAACATAATTTGAAAGATATGAATAACGAGATATTCAGTAAAAGTCAGCAGGCCAGCAACGTAATACAAGAGATTTAGACGCATAGTATCAGTTAGCATTTGCAATATTGAAAATTCTGAGTCTATCGGATACACTTTTGGGTATGTCTAGTTTTAGAAATTGAAAAACAGTGCCTGCTTGAAGTCAAGGGCGTAGAACCTGGGAGGGTGGCAAGAGATTCCAATTTTTAAGCAAAAACAAATTATTGAACAAAAAAAAAATAAAACCTTCTAGACCGTCAGAACACATAAAACATACTTTTTCTTTCTTGTTTCGTGTTTGCATTTCACCCTCCTCCTACTTTTGAGTCTTATACTACGCCGTTAAAAATTACAAACACTGGACTGCACGAAAATATATATGAACCGATATAAGCCATTCGGAACAGCCTCAACCTTTTGTATAACTATATTCTAAGCGAGTTTTCGAAAATCATATATTGGGGCAAGGCATACATGTTGTGTAACTACGGATTTCATCGTAGTAAACAGAAATTGAAAATTTGATTTTTCTTCCTTCAAAAGTACACACAGTTGGTATTACAGAATTAATTAAAAATTATTAATATTTGTACATATATATATATAAGCTATTATTTCATTCATGCAACAATTACAATCAATTATCAAGAAATGTATAATATGGTAGACAGATCGACGGACATACAAACAAACGAACGAACAGAGAAGGTGAATGCAAAACATTGTTTGTGAATGGGATGTGGTTTAATGTTTCATGTTATTGGCAAATTTGTTTTTGAAGGGCACGAACATAGAATATATCAAATAAGGATCATATTGGTAAACAGTACCATTGAATTGCTTTACAATTTATATATTTTAAGATTTAATATGTGAATTTATAGTGCCTAACAAGATTTTGTGAGGTAGACGAGTTTGACCTTAAAACGATTGTGTTGAATTTTAATGTAAAAAAAATAGGCAGATAGGACATATTTCAACTTTATGTACTGACTAATTTCTTTCGGTACTAATTGTAATAATAACATTATTATGAGACTAAAAATGTTTTTTTATGTAAAGATAAACAATAATTTTAAACGAAAAATGACTTGCTTGAAATGAAACATCGGATTTGTAAATTTTCTCCTTTTTCCCCGGAATAGGTTATTCAAAATAATTTATCTACTGTGCATGTGTAAAATGTTGTAAAAACATAAGAAGTGGCAATTCTTACCTTTCATACCATTAGTTTCATTGATAAAAAATAATATGGACTCATCCACTGTCCAGTTTGAAGGTTATTTAAGTTACTATACACATTCGTGCATGTTCTTATTAAATCTATATACATGTAAGAAAAGAATAAACAGTTTGAAGGTAAACTGATAATAACTTAATCCAATCAAATTGTGTAAGATTCAATAACATTGACCGGTACACATCACAATAAGTAATAGAGGTAATCTGGGTAGGTAGAAAATTACAGATATTCTAAGTTCATTTTTTGCATTAACGAATAACAATTTGTCAACCAAAAGTTTGCTATAATTTCAAAAACATGTCGTTCTGTATCGGTATAGCTTTCGGATCTTTCATTTGCGTATTTAAGGCAATGTATATTTTTGGCTTCAAAAGTCTACATAGTTATTGACTTTATACAGAAAGTTCGCCCTTTTAAAACATTTAATGTTTCACAAATAATACATGGATACAAATTTAAATCATTTCTTGAAACACTGCAAAAAATCATTCTGATTGGTAAAGTGGTTTTGCCATATAGTGCGTTGAAATGAAACCGTGGTACCGCAAACAACGAATTCTCTCACAAAATGGTATCGCACATTATAGTAAATAAATAATTTTAAGACAATATTTTATTCAGAGTTTTCATTTTATCTTACAGAAGCTATAACACCAGACATATCAATAGCATTGTATCGTTATATGTGTCAACACATTGTAGGATCAGAAGATCATGTTAAAAGAATCAGAATGATGAATGCTGTCAGGGACGATATAGCAAGTAGCAAGGACTTGACAATTATAACTAGTGGAAGCTTCGGGGAAGGACTCGAAATGCGGGGCAGTGATTAAGATACAATGTTTGTGTGTAAATATTTCGAAGTGTATGAAAATGTACAACCCAGCTTTCAACCGGATATAGCATATTAGTGAATGGAAACAGACGATGTCAAACCTGAGTTGACACAGTTGAGACTAGAATATAACATGAATCAACATGCTTCAGAACTATGTGCAGAACATAATGGTTAACACTATTTTTCGAGTGGATTGTGTAATCCAATAACTTTGACTGTTGGTTGTATAACACATGGACCTTGTATATCTGGCAAAGATGGAACTTTTGACCTTGTGGTTTGCTTACATTGTAAAACATGGGTGTCTCCAGCAGTACAGTGGATAACAAGATTAAGTAACTCATGGCCGAGTGATGATGCCAAACAAAGTATTATACAACACGAAAAACGTTTTGTACCTATCGGAGTTAAGGGATCACCAAAAGAGGATATAGAATGGCGAATATATTTTTCTGTTGGTGAAAAACTTCTAATTAATACTTTTACGCACACCCAATTACTATGCTATGCTCTTTTAAAAATTCTTTTGAAAGATATAATAGCTAATTACTCCAAATGTAAAGATTAACTCTGTTCTTATTTCTTGAAAACAATTATATTCTGGATATCTGAAGAACTGCCACACTCTATATGGAAACCTCATAATCTTATACCTTGTTTGATGCGATGTTTTAGCAGGCTAGTTTATTGTGTTGAACACTCAGTTTGTTTACATTACTTCATTCCAGATAATAACATGTTCGAGAACAAAATAGAGGGTCCTGTTCGTGAAATATTGTTAAAAAAACTTTATTCATTGTATAGGTATGGTTGGCGATCCATCTTATTTTCAGATCAAATATCTAACTTAGATGTACCAATATGGAATTTCCCAATTGAACCACATTCATTATATATTAATGACGTTGAGAAAATACTTAGTTTCAATTTATTTGCCTTGACACATTTTGCATCAAGTTTTATGTATGCAAAAAGAAAATCGAATTTATCCAAGGACAACATAATACAGAAACTTTTGCGTCAGCAATCTTCAATACAATACGTATATAAATACTACATGTCAATGTTGTATAATGGATTAGCTCAGAATATATCACTGGACTGTACAAACAGTAATATATACCGTTACAAACAATACAAATTCTGCCTTAGTACCCTGCTACAGAATGTCTATCATGACGCTGTATCTGGATGGCTGATGCTAGCTTCGCTCTTCTATAAGACAAAACAATACAGTAAGGCTTTATACATCATCAGGTATTCTATATCGAAATGTACTCCCGAAAAACTGTACCGCTAAATGTCTATGTCGGATATTCATTACCAATTGTTAAAACTGCAATCATTCCAAAGGAATAAATTAATGTATCTGCAGAAAACAATGCATGTAGATAACATTAATTGTTTTCAGTTTTCTACGTTAACACCAGATGAACTTCAAAGGGTCGAATCTAAGGATCTACTTTATCTTCCATCCACAGCGTATGCTTATTTCCTTAATTTTCTTTGTCATTATCATCTGAATAATATGAGATAATGTCAGGATTCACTTCAAGCTCTACAACTGGTCATAGAAGAAAATGATTCAATAGAAGGCAGGGTTTCCAAAGAAAAAACCGCAATGTTATTACGAATTGCTTTAAAGGTATTAGGCAACAACGAATTCGCATGACAATTTAAATAAAGGCAACAGTAGTATACCGCTGTTCGAAAACTCATAAATCGATGGAGATAAAAACAAATCCGGGTTACAAACTAAAACTGAGGGAAACGCATCAAATATAAGAGGAAAACAACGACACAACAAAAACACAACATTAAAATGTAACACACACAGAAACGAACTATAATATAACAATGGCCATTTTCCTGACTTGGTATAGGACATTTTAAGAAAAAATGGTGGGTTGAATCTGGTTTTGTGGCATGCCAAACCTCCCGTTTTTATGGCAACGTCAAACACAACACCAAAACGACAACATCACATGACAGGACCACAATACAAATAAATGGGAAAACATATAGGACAAAGAAACACACGAATAATATGGACTAGAGCACTCTTACACACATTACAGTTTGGATCTAATTATCGTACAATTTCGTCGTAAATACACTTATGTTAATGTATTGAATGTGACATCTGTGAGTTCCGTTGACCTGTCGAAATTATGATGTCATCGTATTATAAGTGTGTACGTGATGAGGTCAAATTGATGGAAAAAGCATCAAAATATGTATGTTACTGGAAACGAAGTTATTTAGGATGGAGCTACATGTACCTATAAAATGAAGACATTTTTGGGAAGTATTTTATTTCAAATATGAAATTTATATACATATTGTTATATATATATTAATCATATAAATAAAATACTTGAAATAGATTGTGTTGACAGCGTCATTTGCTCTTTCAATAAAAACATAAATCAGACACTCTATAGTGGAGTGACAAATCAGGAAAGGTCGCTTATTTAAAGAGTTTAATGGACCGAAATACCTCACGGCTGAAAATTCACATGAAGATAGATTAAACATTATACTTTCATTTTAGCCCTGTCGTAGAGTTTTCCCACGAAGCAGTTTTTTGTAAAATCGCGTTAAAGTGTGATTTTCGGATTTTTTTCTTTTTCATTTTCAAACACGGGAACGCTTATAATAAATTCCCGAATGAAAATATCATAAAAAAATTGATATCAGATGAAAGAATTATGTATTAGCTTTTATTTGACATCAAACTTTAATATCATATGAACATATAAATTGAGTGAATTGGACGATTTTCAAATGCATGTAACATTTTTTTCAATCTTACCGTCTGTCAAAGTATATTACATTCCTTATTTATATCACCAATAGTAAATTTTTACAAAAAATAGTGGAACAACCAATACTTAAGAAGTTTTGATATATAAAAGTTTGATAGAACATACAAATCAACTTTTACAAGCATTTTTATAAAACTCGTCACATAGCAGTATTACTACTCAATTTTCACCTCAATAAGTCATGTCACGTTCCCCTTTCCTATTTTCCCTTGTCATATTAAATGCAATGAATTTATTATGCATTTTCTTAAGTTTTATAAATAAGTATATACATTTGTATCAATGGATGTGTCTACGTGCTTGAATAAGTTCAGATGCTAAGGTTTAATAACTTTTAAGGTGCTTTTATTTTTGTTTTTCGAAAAGACTAATTTTAAACATTGGAACACATCCGAAAAATTCCGGAAAATTATTGTCAGTGCTTATTCCATTAAATAAGAACGAGTAAAGTAGCTTAGATCGTGTTATTAAGCCTTTACATGTCCAAGAAGAAAACATTTTCATGCATTTGAATTAGTGAAAAAAACCATGCATGTAACGATGAATCAACTTTCGTTAAAACGCGCTCCATGGCATTACCATGACTGGTAAAAATGTCTATTCTGGAGACAAAAGTCATACAACAAGCTAAGCAATTAAGGCATGTCGAGTCATTTGAGCGTGCCGATATTGTTTTAAATGTCGCAAATTATCAGGCAGGCCATCCAGTGGTGAGTTTACTCTCCATAAATAACTTCAAGGACAAGCCGCTTCAATATTCACCATGCATTAATTTAAAACTATTTGATGAAATTAAAAATAATTTGCTTCTGATGCGTCAAATTGATCGGGGCATGATGTTGCTTTTCAAATACTTATAGAAAGTCTACATGATGATCTGTTTGCGAAACAAAGAAAAAATTATTTTCGTTGTCGTATAGTTTGCCAGTTACATATGTTTACAGATATTGCATTTTGCGAAAAAAAATTGTGAAAAGCTATTTACGATCGTTCGAAATTTCAAATTATTTCTATCTTTACAATGTATTCCAACCTCTCTGATAAATATTTTGCCTGGTTAGAAGATGACAATTATTTTCAAATGGATAATGATTACAATTCACTCTCATTTGCTACTGAACGGAAATGCATACTTTGGCTAAATGTGTGATATTCCTTTATGAAAAACCAGTACACCCCTGATCTGATAGATGTTAATGGTATTGTCCGAAGTATTTATGTAAAATGGTACAACAGTTATTGAGATTTGGCCAATGGCTGCTTTAAAACCATAATCAAAAAAATATGTGGTATGATTGCCAATTAGACAAATCTCCAAAAAGACCAAAAATTACACATACATTTACAACTATAGGTCACCGTACGACCTTCAACAATAAGCAAAACCCTTACGGCATAGTCAGCAATAAAGGGCCCGAATTGACAGATGTAAAACAATTCAAACGAGAAAAACAACGGCCTAATTAATGTACAAAATAATAAACGAACAACAAAAATGTAACAGCAACAAATGACAACCACTGAATAACAGGCTCCCGACTTGGGACCGCCACATACAGAATGTGGCGAGGTTAAACATGTCAGCGGGCGCCCAACCCTCTCCTTACATCGGACATTGGTGTACTAGTATATAAAAAGAAGATGTGGTTTGATTGCCAATGGAACAACTCTTCACAAGAGACCAAATGACACAGATATTTACAACTATAGGTTACTACACAACCTTCAACAATGAGCAAATCCCATGCCACATAGTCAGCTATTAAAGGCGTCAAAGGGACGATAAGGATTATTTCAAATGGTGGTAGATCGAAACTGTTCTTCAAGTCATTGAATGCAGATCAATTAGAGATTGTAAGAAATTTCTTTGTGCACCTGAAAATATACATGGGTTGATAAGATTTGTAGGTACATTGTAACTATGCACTATCACACTACAATGATTTTGATTTGCAAGAGCATGACGAAATATTTCTAGCGGGATCTTTTCAAAATCTATAGACTGTGATGCAATTTTGTGAAGAATCTGTAAGTGACTGAAGAGGCAGATATAAGAATTATTCTGCCGCCTCTTTTGCAAATGAACAGATATTGAAAAGTTATTCCAAGGATTGCATCATATCAAAATCATAACAGTTATGTTTTATTTCTAATAAGGTCTTTTCCTCAGATGTCAAACATGTTGAATTTTGATTTTAGACCGGAGGCGTTTCTTCAACCAAAGCCACAAAACAGTTTTTACCTATTCACGACATATGCAAGTTTTTAAAAGTTATTGGACCCCTGATGTCTGGCACACCAACAGCAGCTCGCTCTCTTACAGGATGCGACACGTCTTCTCTAATCGAAATTGGCAAAGGAAGACAATTACAAGGGTTCGGGAAAAAAATGCATGTATCAAAATTTGTCATTCTTGCTTGTTCTTATATTGACACATATGTTGCAGTGAAAATCAATTCACCGCGGATCAAAATGACCCAAGAAGCAATGGTCAATCAGTACATGGTGATCTGAATAAACTCATGAGTTTTGTCGGCGCCATACAATGACATCCACTTTTTTTCTTATATTCCGTTACCTTTTCAAATTGATGTGCATATTAATGTCTAGTGTTAGTGTATTATAATTAAACATAGACAGCACTTTTGAAGCGTAATATCCATGTGAATCTTTGTTTGTAGTTCACATATATATCGGGCTTTCAAGTCTGCTATATATTCCATTGTTTATAGATATAAGAAGATGTGGTATGAGTTCCAATGAGACAACTCTCCATCCAGGTCATAATTTGTAAAAGTTAACCATTATAGGTCAAAGTACGGTCTTCAAAACGGAGCCTTGGCTCACACCGAACAGTAAGGGCTCCAATAAATGACTAGTGTAAAACCATTGCAACGGTCTAATCTATATAAAAAACTAGAAACGAGAAACATTTATGAACCACATCAACAAACGACAACCATGTCTGTCGTTGATTTATAAAAAAGGGGGACACATCTTCTCAATGTGCTATTGGTCTACTTCAGTTCTGATTTATTTATTAACATACGAACAAACTTCATATATTATAGTGTCATGAACATAAAGACTAATTTTTATAGTTCTAACATCCTCTTAAGTTTAAATAATCAGCCAAGAATTTCATCATTTTTTTTTTCTCATAACATCTTGGACCGGGTGTTAACTTTACAGTTCTTATTTCTCCTCTGTTCTTTATGTCATTTTAAGAAAACTTTCTCAAAAATATCTTCATATGTGGCCATATATTATTACATAGCTAAATCTTCATTATGAATATTTTTTGTCGATAATTTCCGTAAATAAAGATATTTGTTTCATTTTCTTACATGTTGCAAGCGAGGGTATGTATCACTTATCTCTGGTAATCAGACATAAATATGACTAGATGTATTTGTGTAGCATTCCTAGCGCATGCTTCCATCGAAAAAATGTCTCAGTTAACATGAGAGACTACCGAAAAATTGTCCAAAATGTCTAAAATTTGCAATTTTAAAAATCCTCCCTTTTGACCTTTGACCGCAGTTTTCAAAAATCTGCACCACTTTGGCACTCAACGACACGCCTTAATCAAAGGATATTATATTTATCTACAAAATAAGACCAAAATTAGCCGTGAGGTATTTCGGTCCATTAAATTCTCAAATTTACCTTATTTGTCACCGTACTACTACTAGACTAAAATCGGCGATAAGTGATCCTTTTGTAAGAGCATACGCACAGTTTGGATATGGTATCATGCTAGGATCGTATTTCTTTCGGTTTTGTCATCGTGAATCGGTCCGTTTTTCGGGAGTTCACAAGTAATTTTTTTGTTTTGTTTTTGCAGTATAATTATGTGTGATCAAATCGATTAATTGTTATTCTGCAGGAAAACCAGTTTTAGTCATGATGGTCAAAATTGTTTCTTAATAAATATTTTCATATGATGAAGACATAATCTTTCAATCAGTTTAATTGAGGTCTGGAGCTGGCATGTCAGTAACTGCTAGTAGTCCTTTGTTAATTTATGTATCATTGTCATTTTGCTTAGTTTCTTTTGTTACCTATTCTGACATCGGACTCGGACTTCTTTTAAACTGAGTTTTACTGTGCGTATTGCTTTGTGTTTCTTTATTATTCTACATTGGCTAGAGGTATAGGGGGAGGGTTGAGAACTCACAAAAAATGTTTAACCCCGCCGCATTTTTGCGCCTGTCCCAAGTCTGGAGCCTCTTGCCTTTGTTAGTCTTGTATGTTTTTTTTAAATTTTAGTTCCTTTATATGTTTTGGAGTTTAGTGTGACGTCCATTTTCACTGAACCAGTACATAATTTTATTTTGGGGTCAGCTGAGGACCATCTCCGGGTGCGGGATTTTCTCGCTGCGTTGAAGACCCATTGGTGGCCTTCAGCTGTTGTCTGCTCTTTGGTCGGGTTGTTGTCTCTTTGACATATGTCCCATTTCCATTCTCAATTTTATTTGGGCACAAACGACGACTTATTTCCATCTATTTATTTTAAATGCATGTTTCTTTTTGAATACAGATGGCTTTTTCTAAACTGGTCCGCGTTTTGTCAAGGAAGGTATGAACAAAAAAAAAAAGAATACATTTTGGGTTTTTAAGACTGAATTTTTTATTATGTTATTGTTATTTAGTGAAGGAGAATAAGAAATATTCATAAAAGATCTCAAACACATATAGCAACGTTTACAAAACGAAGGGTTATAATAATAGCCAGTATTTTCCACTTCCACCTGAAATTGCAAAAACACGACAATTATAACAGTCTTACACAATTAGGTTAATTTATTGATCAATGAACATGGTAATATAATCTGGACACTTTAGTGAAATCGGGTTTCATTTTATGTCACCATGGCATCATAAACAGCACAAAAATGTCAGTATTCACCTCTGAAGCTAACAAAACCTTTAAATAGACTTATTAAGAAGGGATATAGTTACGATACTGTTGTCAGGTCATTAAAGATTGCATATTTTGGCGTTAATATTGATTCACTTATAGGGTCTTTGCATCGGCACTAAACACATTTATTTAAAAACCAGTTGTTGGCATGACACGGGTTATGTTCTTCTCATATATGTTATGATGGTATGATACTAAACCCCTAACGGGAAGGATTGTGCCTGATGTTCATATGATGAAGACATAATCTTTCAATCAGTTTAATTAAAGTCTGGAGCTGGCATGTCAGTTAACTGCTAGTAGTCTGTTGTTATTTATGTATTATTGTCATTTTGTTTATTTTCTTTGGTTACATCTTCTGACATCAGACTCGGACTTCTCTTGAACTGAATTTTAATGTGCGTATTGTTATGCGTTTACTTTTCTACATTGGCTAGAGGTATAGGGGGAGGGTTGAGATCTCATAAACATGTTTAACCCCGCCGCATTTTTGCGCCTGTCCCAAGTCAGGAGCCTCTAGCCTTTGTCAGTCTTGTATTATTTTTAATTTTAGTTTCTTGTGTACAATTTGGAGTTTAGTATGGCGTTCATTATCACTGAACTAGTATATATATTTGTTTAGGGGCCAGCTGAAGGACGCCTCCGGGTGCGGGAATTTCTCGCTGCATTGAAGACCTGTTGGTGACCTTCTGCTGTTGTCTGTTCTATGGTCGGGTTGTTGTCTCTTTGACACATTCCCCATTTCCATTCTCAATTTTATGTCAAAATTGACATTTTGACCAAACATTGCCATTTTACACAAATCGTTTGTACAGAATAGTTATAAGCAACAGACGTACCCAGTTCACATTAACATCGTATGAAAATTAATTTTGTAGCAAAATATCTCTATGGTGAAAACTGTTGCTCTTATCAAAATGTAAATGACAAGACCTCAAACCTTGTCAACAGGAGGCTGAAATGATGAGAAAGACAAGATCTACAAAAAAGTCAGCATGGTAAAAATTATCAGACGACTCCTTATTGGAGTTAATGCCCTTTAATGACGATGTTTATCATTTTTTTGCGTTTTTGCCTTATATCTGAAAAACTATAATAGATGGATGGAAACTTAAATAAGCAAAAACGGTCAGCAAGACAAGATCTACAAGTAATTTGCATTGTCGAAATCGTTCGACAAAGCTTATTGGAGTTGTTACACTTCAATGACAATTTTAACAATTTTTTACGTTTTTGTCTAATGTCTGAAAAACTAACATAGATAGATCGAAACTTAAATAAGAATAAACGATCATTAAGACAAGATATGCAAATAAGTTAGCATAGTTAAAATCGTTTGACGACCACTTATGGGAGTTATTGCTCTTGCTTATTGATTTTTGTCCATTTTTAATATTCTGTTTATGTTTTTGAACACTATTATACAATAATACCCACTTTAAATAGCAAACGTGATCAGCAAGACTATATCTACATATAAGTCATAGCTAAAAGCGTCATTCGACTCCTTAATAGAGTTCTTGTTTCATAATGACAATTTGTACCAATATTTTACGTTTCTGCCTATTATCTTGAAAACTATAAAAGAAAGATCACATACACTTTAGATAGCAAAAAAGATCAGCAAGACACAATCTACAAACAAGTCATGTTTTGTCGAAATCATTAGTACTTTTTATAAGAATGATTGCCCTTAAATGGCATTTATTTTACTTTTGTTTTGGTTTTTGGCAACAACTAAAGAAGATAGAGAGAAACTTTAAATGAAAAAAAATATTTTTACAGTACAAACTTTTTGTCACGTGTTCTCTTCGATTCCACAATGATTAAGAGTGTCCATTATTGATTTTGATTTTTGATTTTTGGTGTTTTAACGCCGCTTTTAAGCACCGCTTTTGGGCTATTTCGTGGCGGGCAGTTTTTATTGGTGGAGGAAGCCGGAGTGCCCGGAGAAAACCACCGACCTTCGATAGGAAAACTGGCAATCCTAGTCAATTAAGATTGGAGTCGAGTGCACCCGCACGAGCGGGGTTCGAACTCACAACCTCAGTGTTGACTGGCTAGTGATTACAGTAGTAACTACTTAGACCACTCGGCCACCGAGCCCCCCCCCCCCCCCCCCCCCCCCCCGGCAGTAGTAACTACTTAGACCACTCGGCCACCGAGTCCCCCCCTTTATTGAAGATACACATAGATCTAAGTGAGCGACAGAGGCTCTTTAGAGCCTCTTGTTTTATTCGAGCGTCACTGATGAGTCTATTGTGGACGAAACGCGCGTCTGGCGTACATAAATGTTATTCTGGTATATATGATGAGTTTACGTTAATCCTGTTTAATTAATGTTAATTTTCTGTTATTACATTCGGCCATAATATCTTAGTTAGACCCCTATGAAGGGAGCACATGCCAAAGGAAAATGATGTAAAGGGCGACATTGAGAACACTGTATCGACACAGATTGATGTGATTTTTTGCCCACGCTACCCTCGTCTGGTAGTGACGAGACTAGATGTAAGAAAGTTAACCTTATTTAAACATTACAAAATACAATATTTTGCAAATAAAACATACGAACACACATACTTATTTAAATAGTTCATCATAAAAATAAACGTGATGTGACCACCCCTTCATTGTTAACATCCCTAACCATAAAACTTTGATATGACAAACGATGAGTTAACAGAAGGACTCAAAGACCAGTAGGCGGGGAATAAATACATGTATACCAAGCTTGTTTTGTTGAGTCAAATGTTTTTTTCCAAGTTTTGTAGGTATATATATTTGTACCTCGTTATGTTTAGAAATAGATCGGCGGAAGAAATACAATACATTTATTATTGATCATTCCTTGAACGATAAAAAAAGTGTTTTACCATCTAACAAAGTTGTTAGTGAAAGCATCAATCAATATAGAAATACGGAGATATAGTTTTATTGTCAATGGGAAAACTATATTCATAGGCCGACGGACGTGGATGCAAACAGCATTAGGTCATCATAAGGCCTTCTACAATAAGCAAGACCCATACCGTATAGTTTGCTATAAAAGTCCCCGACACAACAAAAGGGGAATCAATTTAAACAAGTAAACTAAGGAACAGGAAAGATGTCATTAGTTTGAACAGGAACTGTTTACTTTCTTTGTCAACAAATGAGGGTCTGGATGGGGTTTACATTGACATCATACAATTATTGTCTTTTGATATGGTTGATACAATGATTTATCAACCGCTTAGATAAAATATTCAACGAGACATACGGCTGAGGCTGAATGTCATATCTCTAGGGTTGATAAATCTTGTATCAGCAGATATCAAAAGTCAACAATAGTTTTATCATAATGATAGAAAAACAAAGGATATGGGTATCATCCATGACACAAAATCAGTACATGCACAGCTGTTAATTCAAGAATATGACTTTTTCAATCCATCACTTATTCCTTTCTGAATGTATGATGTTTTGTGGACTGTTGATGGGTTTTTTTTTCTCTTTTTCTTTCGCCTAGTTGATAATGTATTAATAGTCATATTGTTTTGTGGAATTTTTTCAAAGGATATCAGGCCATAAAGTATTGTTAACTCAAAGCTTAAAGTACCGGAACAAAAAATTAGCACCGTGATCCCATCAAACAATAAAAGGCAGATCGTTCAAAATGCAGAAAACGATTCTCGGTAATGTGCCTCTCATATATTCACTACTTCACTAATTGAAATATCCTTGTGTGGATAAGAGCAAGAAAACGTTATACAAATGAAAAACATTAAAGTATTTAGGAATATTTAATAAAAAAAAAGCTGTGATTCACCACTCAAATTAAATACCAAAGTGATGGATCTTAGTCTATACGAACCATGGTATAGCCAGCATCGATTCCGCTCAGAAAGTCTTATCACACACTATATAAACATTTTGTTACGCTCTATTGTATGGTATAAAGACAACTGTCTGAAGTGTGGACCAGTGTTGATTGTAAGTAAATAATGGTTTAAGTATCTGATTTTAAGACTGGAAAATATTAAATTAGACTTATGATATCAACTATATTGGCTTTTATAATGAAAGCCGTTGTTGTGTATTTGTTACAAGCTTTAGTCTACCATAACAAAGATAAGTTCAATTAGTATATATCTATGTTAAGATATCACTAGTGTTTAAAAATAAATATTTCCTGTTTCACTTTGGTATAAATATAGATACTAATTTCCGGTACACTGGTGTCTTTCTGGAATACTAGAACATAGAGAACGTGACGAACTAAACATAGGACTTATCAGGATATATTCAATCTATTGACCTGGACAACTGAAAAAAATCTCCACACATTGGCCTTACTAAGTATTGAGTAGGTGTTTTTAATTTCTTTGAAACAAAAGTATAATTTGTCGGACATACACAGTTTGCATTAAAACAAAACAGGCTCACACAGGATGGCAGGTAAGCCATAATGTTTATGTTTATTTTCTTACAAAGTCATATACATAACAAGATAAAGTTTTAATTTTGTAGTATCTTTAGCTTCTGTTTTATATAATTTTTTTAGTTCACATCAACATAGTTTTAAAAAAGATGTAACGGCTACAAGGAAGATATTAAAGGGACATTCTTTCCCTGATGTCGCGATATAAGTCTTAATCCAATGGGAAATAGTAGAACTATCAAAGACCCCTACAAAATGAACCGCTATAATGATGATTTCTAGTATATCGCCCTGTTCATGCATCCTTACCCTATACAATGGATCAATATATTTTTTTAACCTGGCTACTTAGATCACGTACCGCTGTTAACTTGAAAAGTATATGAGGAAGCTAGTATGAATTCCATTTTTAAAATGAAACTTCTGTTATGCAATCTATTTTCTTTTACCATTGACTACTTTCCAAGACTCTCACGTCAAATGTTTTGTTCTTTATATTAAGGAATAACTCAGATTCTTTAGATTGTTTTGTTTACAAGAATTAAACAATGAAACAGATTAAATTATAACAACTTTCCTTTAATTTTCTTCTCAAAATTGTTATGTTTTGATATGTCTCTTTTTATAATCGTTAATTTTATGTGTTTAGTGTAGCTAGAAAAATGATTTTAATAACGGGACATGATAAATTAGACGTTTGATATAAACAAAATTGACTTTTATAATGAAACCGCTGTTATTTATTTGTTACGAGCTATATTTTAAGTTTAACATAATAAAGATTATTTGAACTAGTATAGCTGATGCCTCTCGATTACCTGGCAAAGTAAAACATAGAAAGCGTAACGAACTAAACATGTCACTTCTGAGGATAGATTCGATCTATTTACCCGGAAACTAAAGTAAAATCTCGACAAATTGACCTTACTAAGTATTGATTAGGTGCTTTTAATTTATTAATTGTAAACGAAAGTAGTCTTTTTTGGGCATACCCTTTCTGATTTTTAAAAAAACAGGGTGACACAGAATGGCAGGTAAACAATAATAGGGGCCGCCTTAAACTTAACTTAAGCAGTGAGGAGGTTTTTTTTTTTGCTCCGTGTTGAAGGCCTCACTGTGACTTTGAGATGAAGAACAGCAATACAAGCGCTGTTCCTTTGCTTTTTTTGTGTTTTTTGCTGTGCATGTATTGATTGTGTGCCATGGATGGATACCGAAGTACTGACTACTAAGCTGATGATACACTCGGGGCTTGATAGTCCACCAGCAGAGGTATCGACCCAGTGCTGTATAAAATGAAAACAACACGTTCAATTATTGAATGCGTCCGAAGTGCTTTTCAGGATTTACCTTCATCAGGAACGCTCAAAGCCGAATATGTGAATGCCGATGATTTATAAATACCAAAACAGTTGAAGAGCCTTATGACAAAAGATACCCAAAAAAAAGAAAAATCCATCTAAGGTCAACTTTGCCTAAGGGAGTTGAAACCTGAGATTCTTTATAATTTGAAAATTTTAAAACGGACAATTTTAGAAAGGTTTGTTATAAATCATGTCAGTACCGCAGTACTGACTACTGAGCTGATGATACCCTCGGGGCTTGATAGTCCACTAGCAGAGGTATCGACCCAGTGCTGTATAAAATGAAAACAACACGTTAAATTATTGCATGCGTCCGAAGCGCTTTTCAGGATTTACCTTCATCAGGAACGCTCAAAGCCGAATATTTGAATGCCGAGGATGTATAAATACCGAAACAGTTGAAGAGCTTTTTGAAAAAAGATACCCAAAAAATAGCCAAATGCATCTAAGGTCAACTTTGCCTGAGGGAGTTGAAACCTTAGATTCTTTATAATTTAAATATTCAAAAACGGACAATTTTAGAAAGGTTTGTTATAAATCATGTCAGTACCGAAGTACTGAGCTGATGATACCCTCGAGGATACCACGGAGGATCACCAGTCCTTCACTTTTTATCTGATACCTTAATTACTAAAATATATCCTACATAGTTTAACAATTACACATATGCGTAGGAACTATCTTGTCTTAAATATGTACTACTTTCCAGTATGTTCTTTTTCACCGGGCCTAATTAGGTTGTGTTACATCTTACAAATCATAAGATCACGTACCACTGTAAACTTGAAAAGTGTATGAGGAAGTTAGTATGAATTTCATTTTATATTTCACTCATTCAAAGTTCTTGAATTGATTACAGTTCTGATATACATATTTTAATATACCCATGACATAACTGATTCAATTTTAGTTTGCTAAATTGCACATATCATTTATGGATTTTTTTTTTTGGCGTATAACCAGTGTATGTGCCATATTAAAATCTCATTGAGGATTGCAAATAGATAAGATAAATAAAAAAAGATATATTTCGATAATAAAGAAGTCTCCGAAACAATTAAATGCCATTTCACTCTAGAAATGAAGAAAAAAGAAAAGGGTAAAAATACTCATTGTATGAACGTTTCAAACAAAACGATAGCACTTAGTTGTATCCTAAAGTTTCAAAATCAGTCCAAACGTTTAAAAAAATAAGAGACTATTACCACATATTGTAATACAGAAGGAAATAATTTAGTTTTTACCTTCCCTCCTTTTTACATGTAGGATCGAGCTCATATTCTGTCCTTCACATCTGTACCGCCATACAACGGTCTAAAGTTTCACCAATAACGCCAAACCGTTAAGGTTGAGTAGCGCTTATAACCAAGACACATAGACAGACAGGTAGATAGGTAGATAAACAGACAGGGACATAGTGAATCTAAAACTTCGTTTGCGAAGGGGATTTATTTATGATCATAATGTTTCTTTTTGATAGGACAATGTTTTGAAATTAGTTTTTATTACGACGACAGTAAATAGAAAAAAGGTATAATACAGATCAGTTTAAAAGTGTTTACCTGCACGGGCAGACGTATAATATTGGCAAAAGATCGAAATAAAATTTTTAAAAAATATATGTGGAGGAAAAAGACACTAGAACATATTATACACAAGACGAGTATGAATTCACTTAACTGCCCACGACAAAGCTTAAACATCCGCTCAGGATTTATGTTCTTGACACATTTGTTGTTGAATGGCACGAAAATAGAAACAAAATAGTGTGAGAATCATAATGGAAAACATTACTATTGGAGTGCATTACAATGCATATATATATATATTTATAGGTATAATCTATATATATATTTATAGGTATAACGTTTCTCGTTTTTTATATAGATTAGACCGTTGGTTTTCCCGTTTGAATGGTTTTACACTAGTAATTTTTGGGGCCCTTTATAGCTTACTGTTCGGTGTGAGCCAAGGCTCCGTGTTGAAGACCGTACTGTGACCTATAATGGTTTACTTTTATAAATTTTGACTTGGATGGAGAGTTGTCTCATTGGCACTCATACCACATCTTCTTATATCTATATAATCTCTATATATATTTTATAGGTATAATCTATATATATATTTATAGGTATAATCTATATATATTTATAGGTATAATCTATAATCTATAATATATCTTGTTAAACAGTAATTTTATGATCATATTTTATTCACATCATTTTATTTTACAGACACTATAACACCAAACATATCAAAAGCATTGTATCGTTATCTGTGTCAACATGTAGTAGGATCAAAAGATCATGTTAAAGCAATTAGAAAGATGAATGCTGTCAGAGATCATGTGGCAAGCAGCAAGAAAGTAACAATTATAACAAGTGGAAGCTTTGGGGAAGGACTTGAAATGCGAGGCAGTGATTTAGATATAATGTATGTATTTAAGGATTTCGAAGTCTGTGAAGTTGTAAAATCCCGTTTTAATCCAAATATATTATATTTTTCAATGGAAACAGACGATGTAAAACCCGGCTTTACACAGTTGAGACTAGAATATAACTCCATATACTTTGAAAAATGTGAAAGACATAATGGGAAACATTATTTTTCGAGTGCATTGTGTAAAGAAAAGTTGTTGACTGTTAATAGGTCTATACATGGGCCCTGTATCACTGACAAAAATGAACTTATAGACTATGCCTTGTGTTTACATTGTAAAACGTGGATATCTCCTGCACTACATTGGATAACAAGATCAAGTAACTCATGGCCGAGTCATAGTATCAAACAATGTATTGTAGAACACGGAGTACTTTTTGTACCGATTGGAGTTAAGGGATCACCAAAAGAGGATATAGAATGGCGAATATCTTTTTCTGTTGGTGAAAACTTCTCATTAATACTTTTACGCATACCCAATTACTATGTTATGCTCTTTTAAAAATTCTTTTGAAAGATGTAATAGCAACGTACTCTGAATGTAAAGATTTGCTCTGTTCATATTTCCTGAAAACTATTACTTTCTGGATATCTGAAGAAGTGCCACAATCTATTTGGAAACCTCATAATCTTATACCTTGTTTTATGCGATGTTTCATCAGGCTGATTTATTGTGTTGAACACTCAGTTTGTTTGCATTACTTCATTCCAGAGAACAACATGTTTGAGAACAAAATAGTGGGTGGTAGTCGTCAAATACTTTTAGAAAAACTAAATATGTTGTATAACTATGGTTGGCGATGCATCTTATTTTCAGATCAAATATCTAACTTTGATGTATCAATATGCAATTTCCCCATTGAACCACATACATTATATATAAATGACGTTGAGAAAATACTAAAATCCAATTTATTTGTTTTGGCAAATGTTATCTCATGTTTTGTTTCTGCAAATAAGGAATGGGAATACATCCATGGACAAAATAATAGAGAAATTTTTGCGTCAGCAATCTTCAATACAATATGTTTATAAATACTACATGTCAGTGTGGTCTAATGAATTAGCTCAGTATATACCACTGGACCGCACCAACAATAATAATAAATACCGGTACAAACAATCCAAATCCTGTCTTAGCACCCTGCTACAGAATATCAATCATGACGCTGTGTCTGGATGGCTGATGGTTGCTTCAATTTTCTATATGACAAAACAATACAGTATAGCTTTACACATCATCAGATATTCTTTATCGAAATGTACTCCCGAAAAACTATACCGATACATGTCTATGTCGGATATCGATTACCAATTGTTAAAACTGCAATCATTCCAAAGCAAAAGTTTTGTGTATCTGCAGAGAACAACGTTTATAGATGTGATAAAATTTAACAGGTTTTCTAGTTTAAAACCAGATGAATTTAAAATACCCGAATCGAAACAACTACTTTTTCTGCCATCTACAGCGTATGCTCATTTCCTTAATTTTCTTTGTCATTATCATTTGAATAATGTCAGACAATGCAAGGATGCACTCAAAGGTCTACGACTTATAATAGAAGAACATTATTTAATAGGCGACAGAACTTTAATAGAAAGCGCCGTCATTATGCTACGAATTGCATTACAAGTATTAGGCGACAGGAAATTTACACAAGAGACATTACAGTCTGTTTAAATTATCATCGGTCGAATTGTACAATTCTGCCGTAAATACACGTTTTTTATATAGTTAACAAGATAACTTTGCATTCCCTTGAACTGCCGAAATCATGATATTAGTGTATTTTAATGTCTACGAAACAAGGTCAAATTGAACAAAAAGGATCAATATATGTATGTTACTTAAAACAAAGTTATATAGGACGCAGCTTTATTGTACATGTGACTACAAAATGAAGACATTTTAGGAATTATATTATATCAAATATATTATTTATATTTATTATTATATATGTATTGCTTTCAAATAGTTAAATGTGATTGTGTTGACGAGGTAGCATTGACGTTCAATTCAAACAAAAAATAAATATAATATAGAAAAACAAAATATCCCTGATAAGTTTTCCCTTTGTTTTGCATAAGCACAGTTTGTATTGTATCCTGTTGGGATCGTATTTCTTTTGTTTGGCGTGAATCGGTCCGTTTTTCGACAAGTTTTATTTTTCTTGTAGTAAACATGCATGCTATCAAATCAATTAACACAGGAATTCCAGTTTTAGTCATGATAGTCAAACGTATTTGTAAATGACAGTTTGGAAACAAACGACGCCTTACTTCCTTCTTATCCACATAAATTCATGATTTTCCGAAATACAAAGTTTTTTTCCGAATACAAGGTTTTTTTTTAAAACTTGTCCATATTTTCCAAGAATGCATTTTGGGTCTTTAAACTTTTTTTTTATATTATTGCTATTTAGTGATGGAAAAAAAGAAATATCCATAAAAGACCCCAAAAACATATAGCTGCGTTGATCAAAGGAAAGGCTATTATACGATCCAACATCTTGCACCTAAAATTGCAAAAGCAGTAAAATAATGCCAGTTTTTCACAATGTGCAAACAGGTCATTTGGAATGTCAGACACCATGGCGTCATAAACTGACATATTTGACCACAATTTGGCATTTTACAGAATTTTTGTGTACAGAATAAATATAAGCTGTCATGGACGGACGGATGGAGCAGTCTGTCAATGCTCCTTTACAATATGATCAAAAAACAACTATTGGAATAAATAAATTATTTCATAAACAAAACAAAATCAATTGGAGAAAAAATATTATATCATAATTTAGTCCAAAAATGTCCCTTGTAATAACTGAGATCTCTGTCTGTTCACAGATCAAATTACTTTCCTTTAAATACGGTGATGCAATCTTGTCTGGTTGTATGTGTCATAATATAGATGACAGTCTCATAAGACGAATACATGTAACGTGCACGACAGATTAAAACCATAATTGTAGATACATTGCATGTTGTTATGACTGTAGGATTCACTCCTTAACACCGCAGCATAGTATTACTCTGGTAACAAAATAATTGTACATACGCCATAGACGTACCAAATTCACATTAACATCTTTATAAAACTTATTTTCTGCAAATTATCTCTTTGGTTTAAACTGTTGCTTGTATCTAAATGTAAACGACAAGACTTACCTCAAATTGATGCTATTTCGGCAGTGTTAGCAGTTTGCTCTAGATGCAAGAATTGTGAAGCCTTAATTCAAATTTTGTGGATTAGTTTTTATTTGTGGGATAGCAATTCTCGTGTATTTCGTGTGTATAGGTGAAACACGAAAATAAATTTGCAAGCTATGCACATGGTTCTATATACGTGTATGCAGACTTTGTCAAAATAAGGAAATCTGCGAAATTACAATTGTTCCTCAATCCACGAAAATTGGTACCCACAAAAATAAATGAATACGCATTATTGAGATCAAAATTTAAAACTATAAATAATACTGATACATGCCAGACTAATGTTTAACGAACATCTGAAGTATGTTATTTGTTAGATTTATAATTATTTTTTTTTCGCATTTAAGGGGTCAAAATAGTGACCTTATCATAACCTTCTCCTTTAGATTACTTAGCTGTATTTGGTATTTAACCATTTTTTTGTAATTGTGGGTCCTCAATGCTCTGCAACTTCATACTTCATTTGACCTTTTTAACTTTTTTTAATCGAGTGTCCCTGATAGACGAAACACACGTCTGATGCACAATTTCTTTATCCTGGTATCTATGTATGATGAATTTTCTTTAACACTTTTCAATGTTATGTTAGTTATCTGTTCTGTACACTCTGCAATAATCTCGTAGTTAAATACTATGAGGGGATCACACGCAAAAGGGAGATGATGTAAAGGACGACATTAAAAACTCTGTATCGACCCAGATTTATGTGAGTTTTTGCCTACCCGGTACCCTCGTCTGATGGTGTCCAGACTGACTTCCCGAGAGTAAACCTTGCTTAAAACATTACTAAATACATAATAATAATAAATTGAATAGTGCAGAAATATGATAAAAACAAAAACAAAAACAAAAAAACAAAAAACTAAAGCATATTATCATGCAAAATCGGGGACAATGTCACCTTGGATGTTGCATACATGCGATTACTAATAATGGAGAAATGGTAAGGACACATTTTGAATACAATCCAGTACCGCTATTTTCCTTCCTTCTAGAGCTGAGCCGAAAACCTAAAATAAACAAAAAATGTCCGAAAAAAACTACCGTACAATAAGCGGAACAGCTTAAACCTTCGGACATGAAAAAAAAGATAGGTCTTATAGTTTTCAACATGGAGCTTCAAATGTGTCAATCAAACCTGCAATGATATTCGTATACCAAGCTTGTTTTCTTTAGTCAGAAGCGCTTCGGACGCATGAACTTAATAACGTGTTGTTTTCATTTTTTAATGTGTTCTGCCAAGTTTTGGAAATATGTACATTTGTATCTCGTTATGTTCAAAAAATAAAACGGTGAGAACGATACGATACATAATGGATCATTCCTTGGACGATAAAAAGTGTTTTTGCCATCTAGCAAAGTTTTTATTGAAAGCATCAATATACAAATACGGTGATGTCGTTTGATTGCCAATGGAAAACTATATTCAAAGACCGGCAGACGTGGATGTGAGCAGCTATAGGTCAACAGTATGCCTTCTAAAAGGAGCAAAACTTATACTACGTATACTTCGCTGTAAAAAGCCCCGACACGACATTAATTAATTTAAACAAGTAAACTAACTACCTGTTTTATGCAAAAAACGATAAACGAATATGGCAGACAGAAAGCAACGGCTACCACTGACTTACTTTGGACAAGCACATCAAAAATGTGTTGGAATTAAACACTTTTGCGAATACGCAACCCTTTTACCTGAGAGAATTATGTTACTGCACAAAATTAGGACAAACTGAAAAACAGTTGAAATGGGCTTGACTCATCAGATCGACATGTAGCATAAATAAAAAACTTAAAGACACAAAGTAACGATCTAAGAAAACACACAGTAACGGAGCTTTAGTTTTGTACTCGGAAAAAAAGAACAAACTCGCATGTTTAATAGATGTGACAAAATACACCTCTCAGACGAAACTCTATATCAACGTGTAGACACAGCATTATCAGGTTCATTACGAAACAAAGCAATTGTTGAGTGTGTTCATTGCACCTATTGCTTGTTTCATTCATAAACTGTAGTTGTGTAAACATATTTTATTAATAAAATAATTATTTAAATAATGTATACAATTTGGCATGAGCATATTAATACAATTGAATAATAAATAGGATTCGGAAACAAGCTGTTAACTTATATCAATCGGTTTCCTAATTCAAAAAAGAACATTTCATATTGTAATACTCAAAGAGTAGAATGTATAAAATTAAACAATTTGACACTAGATTGAAAACAAACAAAACATATAATAAGGATGTGAACACATGAAGAGAAAAAAATCTAATACATCGGAAATACAATAATAAAGTGCATATTTATGAAAGGACACAATTATTTTAGATATAAATATGCACTGTACACTTGTTGAACAAGATGTTTGTAATCATATGACAAATCTTTTGCTACTGAGAATGCATGTTTGAACTGTTAAGAATATTTCAATGTTTTTTTCGTTTCTTGGGTTTTCACTGATCCGTTTAGCAAAATTTCTTCTGACAAGAAATGTATGATTCTGATGTTATACAAATGCTGTTCACGCATGATGTGGAATCGGGGGCTGTGCAACAAATAACGCCCTGTTGTTTCTATAGCACCACATAAACAAAGTGGTAGGGCCACTATATTTTTTTACAAAAAGAAGCTGATTTAGAGAACTGTATTGCATACGAAGTCTTGAGTGATGAATTTGACCTAATCGCTTACCAATGTAATAATAAATAAACTTTGGTAGTTAACGATAATTGACAGTGGACATGGTGCAATGTTCCTTCAAAGCATTTGATCTTTTGTGATGTTTATCAAAGTCTGTATAAAGAAAAACTTTACATTCTGTGAACCACGTTATTACTCATTTTGTATTCACTCGTCCGTACAGAGGGAACAGACATTTCTACTCGATGTTGTCATTTTTCTTTACTTATGCTCCTATGCTTCTTTATCAGTTAATGTAAACATGCAGCTTCAATACCGATATGTTTAGTCACAATTATAACATATGTAAATTACTTGAAAAGAACCAAATGATTTTATGCTTACTGATCCCTGACTTGTAGCCCCTTTTGTTTCATATGACTTCATCTCAATGGTTCTCCTCTGAAAACAAATGTAAAAAAAACATATTATCCAAATAGGGTTGAAAATCCAATTGCAACAGTGTGCGATCGCGAAATCTAAACATATATAAGTGGAAGACTATTTAATGTTATATAACAATTATTTCAACAATATGATGACTAAGTAACAATAATAAAACGATGTTTAACATTCAGCAAAAAAATTGATTTTTAGATAGATTGCCTAAGCGGTATTTGGCACAACGTTTTGGAATTTTCGGCTTGCAATGCTCTTCAACTTCGTGTATTAGCTTCGTCGTCCAACTTTTGATTCAAGTGCCACTGATGAGTCTTATGTAGACGGAGTCACGTGGGGCAGAACAACTTATAAGCCTGATATCTTTGATGAGTATTTGGCATTGAAGTTCAAGGATAAATTGTTGTATGTTGATCTTTAATTGGTAAACGCCTATTGTGCAATTATCGAAAAGAAATTTCTTTTGGTTCTCAAAATATAAGAAGATTTCTTAATGCGGTATAACATTCAATATAAACAACAATGTGTGAGCATAGTACAATGTATAAGGGAAAAAGTAAAATAACACAAATACCGATCTCCGACGAAAATTCTTAACGAAAGCATGGGAAAGTCCCTAAGCAAATGGCAAAATGAAAAGCTCGAACACATCAAACGAATGGATAACAACTGTCATATTCCTGATTTAGAACAGGCAGTTTCTTATGTAGAATTCTTATGTAGAAACGCTCGTGGGTGTATATAAGACCAGAATATTCAAAATGTTAAAATTTAAACAAATTGTCCAATTTTTCGTGAGAAATATGAATACCTTTACGTTTTTACTATTGAAAAATTTACACACCGTCAGATTATAAATCCTAGTAATGTGTTAAGGCTTAAAGTAAACCTTTTGATAAAAATGTACCGGGTTGTTGAGTAACATGTTTTTTTTCAGTCGTAACGATTAAAAAAATGCGTACAGACCTGTATTCTTATCAATAATCTCCCAAGCATACTAGTGTAAGTAAACGATATGTGAACGCTGGACAACTGGGGTTGTCAATGAAACATTCGCAATCAACATTTAAAATGTTTAAATTTTAACTGTTATTCAATTTGTTTTCTGAACGATAAAATTTTAATAAAAAAAACTTAATCTGTTAATTGACGTTTCTGTAATTTAATCATATTATCAGAAAAAAAGAAATGTAAAAATGCAACCGTAGTAATATGCACTTGACGCCATCAGTATTTCTCAAATACTAATTTTGTCAGAAAACCAATCAACAGCATATAATGTTACAAAAGGATATCATTGTAAAGTTTTTGGGAAATAACAAATTTTATCACACAATCCGTTTTTTTCTCGAGATGCATTAGAAAATGGTCTGGAAAAAAACCCCGACACATGCTTTATTTGCATGTCAAAAGTTAGTAGCTTGTAGTTCTTGTCTTTCATATTTGATTTTCGTAAATTGCTTTGTTATAGATTATGCCGTTAGTTTTATCAATTAATTTATTTTGTATTTTTCATGTAAGGGTCATTAAAGGCCGACTATGCAGTATGGGTTTTTCTCGTTGTTGAAGGCCGTAAGATTTGTCTATGATCGTGATGATTGCTTACATTCATTTCATTTGAACTATGATGGATAGTTGTCTCATTGCCAATCATACCACATCTTTATTTTGTATGGCTTAAAAAATCATATAAAACAAAGTTCATGTATAATTTCTTTAACTTATCAAACACATACTTAACCAATTAAGCTATGTGTTGATAAAGCTTGTTCATCACTATCGGGAACAACTATTGTTGTCTAGCTACGAACAACATGTGTCGATTCTGTTTTTAGCTACGAATCTGATGCAGAAAAAAATAGTACCATTTAATTGTTGTATAAAAACTGGACCGTTAAATGCTTTCACACTGTTTAACATTATAGTACCTTATTACTTCGATTTACTAGCATGAAAATACGGATATTGTCATGTGAATGTGTAGTCATAAACTGATAAATTCATTTGAAATGAAGGCTTGCCTCCCCTCAAATTGCTTAAATACCTTGTCCGAGTTTGTCTGTTTATTTCCCCCCTTTCCGTTACACCAGCTACATTCCTTAGAATTCTTTTTAATTCCTACATTGTTTGGCATTACCGAAGAGATGTTATTTGCAACATGCGCATCTGAATCAGTCAAATTGGTAATTTGTATAAATATTAGTTTAATAGTAGGAATGTGTTGCCTATGAAAACGGGGTCGAAGTCCGCACCAAAAACAAATTTAAATATTGTTTTCCTATTGTTATGCTTACTAGTCAATACACTTCAAGCTTATTACCAAAATTAACATTTTTTTTTTGTATCAGTACGTACAAAAATGATTAAAAATAGTCAGCTTCATACAGTGAAAAGTGAAATTATAATTCTTATTACATTGATATTATGATTGAGCCTGAAAAAAGACAGGTTACCCGATTATTCAAGAAAATAATAAACTGAAATACAGGAACGTCCCCGTTGTTGGCCATACTTTTTTGTATTTTATTTGTAACATAATAAGCAATGTCAACAAACATAATGCGCTCCTCAATTTTCAAGAAAGGTTTTTCGTTTTTTTTTCTTTTTTTTTATCTGAAAACGAAGGATAACAATGTTGGCGTTTCGGTCATTTGCTTTCACAAAAATCTGCATTATTCATAGAGGGGTTTTCAATCAAATTATTTTGTGTTATTTAAGCAACAAGATGAATGTCCCTACTGCGCATATGCAAACATAATTAAAAGTTAAGGATTTTAAATACACTACTTTATGAATTTTTATATTGATTATTCTATTTAATTATTTTTCTTACGATATGAGGACTTCGCCAGACATCATATACATGTAATTGTACCAAGATTAAACTCCCGTTGTCAAAGTTCACATTTAATTTTTAAGTTGTTGAACTGCCTTTTGGTCTCAATGTCCCTCAACGTATAATTATGATGTTAATTGTGACCGCCCAAACTTTTAAAGATTTACAAAACCACGTACAGTGAAAACTGAAGTTTGTAGTAATTTAATTGCAAATAAAGCTTTTTATTGTTGTTTGTGAAAGTTTGAACTTGATATGTATATTTACTACATATAAAGTTTATAGGAACGTATTGTTGCACCAAAGTGAGAAATTAAAATATTCACCTATTCTTACCATTATGTATTTGCTGTTTATTGTATATGGAAATACAGTGTCCAAGAATTGGGTCATACATAGATAGTCACCTTTGATTAGTGACCACGATTAGAAAGCATATGATCATATTTATCTTGCACAAATGTCATATGATTAATCTACGAATATGAAAGATAAGTTATGTTTTGCGCTAATGTATTCTCTAATCCAAATCTACTTACATAGTTAAATGAAACTAATACTTAATAACTTTCATGAGCCCGAGAAAAAAATACTAACAAATATACCGAACTCCAAGTTAAATTAAAAAAGTGGAGAGTCCATAAAAACTGACAAAATCAAACGTTCGACTTTATCAACAAACGGAACAAAGAAAAAAACAACTGTCATATTCCTGACTTGGTACCGATATTTTCCTGGGGAAAATGTTTGTTTAAACCTAGTTCAATAGCTAGCTAAAACTGCCTCTTATTTCACAGTTGTTAATAGGTGCGTTATTTTGGAAAAGTCAGCTGAGCAACACAAACAGACATTATTGGTTAATGTGACAGCAATTGGGATCCATCAACCAAACAAATCACACAGACATACAAATTACTCTGACAAAGACGCCTACAAAAAAGTTATTGTTGTTGATTGTAAATCTGTCAATGAAGCCAACAAAACATATGGAGCGCTATCAATTGAAAGGGAAATTTGGAATAACTTCCATGTTTCTGCCTTTCTACAGGCATTTACATACAATTTTTAGAAACAATTAATTGTTTATTTTTTTATGGGTGCCTCGTGTGGAGCAGGGTCTGCTTATCCTGCTGGAGCACCGGGTTTTTTTAGTAGGCTTCAGTCTTAAGTTTTCTTTGTTGTATTTGTGGACTGTTATTTATCTTTTGGTCATTTTTTGCCATGGCATTATCATACACAACTTAGTTTGACTATCCATTCGATATCTTCCGCATCCTTTTACAGCTTGTATTACAGCATAATCTATTTACCCTTTTACCTATAAAGTAATTTCACCTAAACTATTTTAATACAAATGTTATCGAGAGAGCGCATTCTTTAAACAATTTTGAATTACATCGTGAGAAATTTCTTTCCCTTCCGTTGCACATTTTCAGGTACTCGCACTATTGTATCGTATACTTAGCAGTATCATTTATTTGGTAACGATGTTGTTTTATTCCTTTCTGAACATTGATCATCTCTGAAAAAAGAGATGATATCTTCTGTGCCTTGGCATAAATGGGTAAGTTGTGTACATTTGAAAGGATCTCAGTAACATAGTTAGCCACGTTTCGAAATATTAGGACATTATTTTGTGTGTTACCAGAAAATTTAAAAAACAATATTGTTTTCACAATTTCAAACACAATAAACTTCGAAACAAATGGATCGGTACTTATAATGTGATACAATCTGATGCGTTATTGCCCGCATGCAATTGAGGCAAGGCCCATCCCATTTTGGTGTTTAATTTGTGTGAGTTTAAATGCTTGAATGTGTCAACTTATTTTTTTAATTAGTGTGTTCCTGCTTTCATCAATCAGATTTTACAACAGTTGTTTGTATATGCTACCCCAATATTCCCATGTAGAACACAACAAGCTAAGAACAGAGGGCAGTACAAATGAAACAATTTGCTCGCTAGTGACGAGGTATGATAAAAATCATATTTTGGTCCCTGAAATTGCAAAAAAAGTAATCTATTTTAATCCTTTCAGGAAATTGCAAAAATAGTAATCTATTTTAATCCTTTCAGATAAATGAATATGATAATATAGTCTGGACTTTCAAGTTAAGAAAATTAACAAACAATTTTTTGGTTTTTTTTCGGGGGGGGGGGGGGGGGGGGGGGGTCCTTGAATTCGAGACACAAGGAGATTTTATAAAGCTTCATTTGAATATTGAATGCCTCTTTTTGTTACTTTATTGGAGTATAAAAGCGTTGACCGAAGTACATTTTATATGAAGCGTAGAAATGTGTGCACGATTAACGCTTTTATAACCCAATAAAATTACGAAAAGATGCATTCAATTCTTGCAGTTACATTTTTATGCTATGTATACCATGAAATTACGAGTTATATCACATTTCATTTGTTTTTCTATGTATTGTTGTCTGGTTTCACGGGAAGCACGTGCTGTCAGGAATGTTTACTTTTTAAAGGGAAATAAATCCAGTTTTGGAATGCCTATTGATTGTTGTCAGCCGATCAAAAGTACGGATTCTTATAAAACATATATGCAATGTGATTCTAGAAATTATATGTTCTAGGTAGTGTAGAAGACCTAAATATGGGTAAATATACAGCGCTCTAGACCACACGGCCACCTAGACTGAAGTAATAATTCAGCTTTCGGTGGCCTAGTGTTACCTTACCTCGTCAGTAAATTCTAGAGTTGTAACTATATATATATATATTTATATAAACGTAAACCTTTGATGATTTGACAGTACTCTTTTTGAAATATATGATCCTGTTATTTTGAATATGTATTTCCAATACTACTATATAATTTCCTTAAACAATATAGATTGTATTTGTTGCCTTCAATATTGCGGATAACCTGGCCAAGAAAAAAATAAAGAGCGTGATGAACTAAAAATAAAATTTATCAGGCTATGAAAGATTTAATCTTTTTATCAGGACAACTGTAATAAAATCACGACAAATTGAACCTAGATATTGAGTACATGTATGTGTTATATGTATTTTAAAATGGAACGAAAGTTGATTATTGTCGGGAACAGACATTTTGCACCTTACCCTCAACAGGCTGACAAGATGGCAGGTAAACATTTACTTTTATTTATATATTTTCATAAAGTCTTAAATATAGGATGAGAACAGTTTTATTGCAAAGTATCATTAAGGGTCATTGAAACTAATTAGTCAAAGACAAACTGACCACGCCATGTCAAAAAACATAAAAAATAGGCGATTAATACCAAAGGCACGTTCGAAAAACGACCAAAAGACAAACAACACTCTACAATACACAACATGGAAAACTAAAAACTAAACATACGTGAACATTGATAACGAAAGTGTAGATATTATGGTGTTTTTTTTTTCGGAAATCATGTTTACTATGGACAGACAGTCTTATATTCTTGTTTCTGGAAATACGCATGAGTATAGTGGATTAATTGATATTCACTTTCAAAGTTATAACGGTTTTTTTTTTCCTTGAAAGAAAAAAAATGCATCAAGAAGTTTGGTTCCATATTTAGGCTGTAATCAGGAAGAATTTGCTTCATAATCCATATAACTGCAACGAGATGTATTTGTTTCCGTTTTGATGAATAATAATTCTCTATGTTCCTTGTGTATCAATATAAATCTTAATCAAATGGGTAAAACAGTTGAACTGTCAAAGACCTCAAAAAAATATCATCATACAATAACGATTATCTCACCTTAACATGCATTTTTACACCATAAAACGGATCAATATTGTTTTTCCAAAACCGACGAATTTGACCGCGGGCCGTTGTATACTCAAAGGGTGTATTAGGAAAAAGTTAAATAACAAAATTACCGAACTCCAAGGACAATACAAAACGGAAAGTCCCTTATCAAATGGCAAAATCAAAAGCTCAAACATATCAAACAAATGGAAAACAACTGTCATATTCCTGACTACCTCAAAAGTGTATTCTCTTTTCTTTTCTCTTAATTCAAAATTCTTAAATTGATTGGAGCTCCGGTTTACTTTTTCTATTTCAATTGACAGGTTTACAGCGATTCAATAAAATATTTATATTGATTTTAATTTTATTAAATGACATGATCTTTTGATAGAAGTAAGTATATGATGTTTTCCAATACATATAGGAAAAATCGTTCTATTTTCTAGAAATCAGATACGATATAAGATACCAGGTATTCGTTTAAAAGTCACTAAAATTTACCTATTCAAAATCACCGCAATTCCTGGTCTTCCTTTAAAAAGCATACACAGACTTAGGATACATCATGTTCCGTCGTATTCGAGATATCTGCGGTTTATAATCCAAAAATTTTTATAGTTTAAATATCCGTCCATCTGTTTTGAGAATGGGTGCTTACTAGAGACTACTACCACATATTGTAATACTGAAGTAAGTAAGTTAAATTTTCCCCCTTTTACATGTAGGATTGAGATCATATTCCGTCATTCATCATGGACCTTTCTATAACGGTGTAAAATTCATCAATATCAATTAAACCGTTAAGGATGAGTTGAGCTTATAAGCAAGGCACATGAACAGACGGATAGACGGGTAGATATATCGACAGGGACAGGGTGATTCCAAAACTTTCTTTGCGGAGGGGAAAGGGTTTTATTATGATTATAATGTTTCTTTTTAATTGTGCAATGTTGAAAGATCAGCTTTGAATATGCCCACAGTATATAAAAAGAGGTATGACATAGATAAGCTCATTTCCTCATCAGTTCTGCTAAAGTTAAAAAGTGTTTACCAGAACTTGCAGACGTATGATATTGGCAGCCAGAGACCGAAAGACCAAACATAATATTCAATATGGAGGAAAAAGACACTAAAACTTATTTTAAACATAAGACATATCAAAAAAGAATTATCTTAATAACACGATAAAGCTTTACAATCCAAACATAAATCATGTTATTTACAAATTTGTTTTTGAATTGCACCAAAATAGAATATATAGTGTGAAGAACATATCTATCATTCTATGAGAGATACAATCTATTCACTGGACAACTTAAATAAAATCACGTCAAATTACCGTAGATATTTACGATAAATTGACCCTAGATATTCAAGAAGTTGACCCCAGGAAAACACAATCACATTATTAAATATATAAAATTCCAACCACTCGAAACGATCCGGAAACTACAAGGAAAATCACATGCACAATTTGCAGATTCCTGAAAAATTTGCGATCTGTCTTTGATCAAACGACTGCAGACAACATACTCCCTAGGTCTAAATGACAACATATTGGGATCATCCGATAGTAGAAATTTGTGTACACGAGAAACATCTTATAAAACATCCCTCGATTCTGGTTCATATATATTTATGAATGTTGTTGATTTACGAATATCATATTTTGAAAATAATTTAAAAATAAATAAAACAAAAGTAAAATCACAAAAATACTGAACTCCGAGGAAAATTCAAAAAAGAAAGTCCCTAATCAAATGTCAAAATCAAAAGCTCAAACACATCAAATGAATGAATAACAACTGGCATATTCCTGACTTGGTACAGGCATTTTCTTATGTAGAAAATGGTTGATTGAACCTGGTTTTATAGCTAGCTAAACCTCTCACTTGTATGACAGTCGCATCAAATTCCATTATGTTGACAACGATGCGTGAACAAAACAAACAGACACAATAGGTAAAAATGTCAAAAATAGGGGTACAGCAGTCAACATTGTGTTATCATCTTAATCACTATAAAAACAGACAAATGTAACCAAGAAGCACAAAAAGGCATTCATCAAATTTAACATCCTCATTTTGCTTTTTTATAATACGATTTTATTTATCTATGTAAAATCCATCCATAAAGGATGGAAAGTTTTAAGTACTGGCATAGAATCGCGCGTTTGACGTCACACAGGTAGATATAAAATAATTGTGTCATTCAAAGTATGACCAGATACATAAGTACAGAGTCACGTCAAATGGATATCACAAAAAACAGACTTAACAGTAAAAGTAATATTAATAAAGACAAATAAAAGAATACTATAACACGTTATTAAGATTATAAACAACGTCAGTACGCAATCTATACTTCAAGACCATCGTGTATTATTTGTGAAGTTGATACGGAATATTTATCAACAAAGTCTTGGTACCTTTCAATGAACTTTTTTAGAAAAAGGACGAGACGTTCTTTGACATACCCCTGGTTCATCAACTTTCTGCTCAGACACTGGTGACGTTTTACAAATACGCCTATTTCTAGAATAAGAAATAAACTCCAAGTACTCGCATAGCGGCTTGTGTTTGTACCAGCCGCCAAAGCAGTCAACAATGTTGTGGTGGTATGCCATAAATACTACACGGAAAATCACATTTGAAAAATAATTTAAAAATAATTAAAAGAGTACATAATACGCCTATTTCAAGAATAAGAAACAACTTCCATTACTCGCAAATCGGTTTGTGTTAGTACCTGCTGATAAAACAGCCAACATTGTGGAGATGTATGACGTAAATACTACATGGAAGTTCTTAAGAATGAAATAATAAATTCGTCCCATGCGGGTCCTTTCGCTCCACACAGTGTGATAGTGTAAAAACAATCATATCATTAATTTATCTCAGCTTAAGGCGTATTCTGAACATTTGAAGGGCCCTACTATGTATTGGTTACTAAACTACAAAAAAGAACACGTAGAATATCGTTTCATCTCCGCCAATTTCATTGCAAACTTAATCACAGAGTATGCTGAAACTCTGTAAAGACTCGACTAAATTCCATTTAATTGATAAATTCAACTACACTTACCGTTATCTTGATAACATTTTTCGTTAAATAATCAAGAATTCTAAAAATTTACTACCGACTTTTACCTAAAAGGCACTTACGTTATATAAAACAAATATCAACAGTAATAACTGTCCTTTCTGATATATATATTTCGATATTTCAGTTTAAAACGGGAAACTCTTCAAAACATTTACGACAAGAGGGACGATTTGTCGTTTCTTTTTCTTTTTCTTTTTGGACGGCGATGTTCCTATGGCGCCATCTAATAGTGTTTATATAGCACAACGTGTTCCCGTTGCCCGTGAAGTGACGTTTTGTATTTCAATGAACGTAATCTATGTATTACTGGTAAATGATTAAGTCAAGAATTGAGTTACCTCAAATTACTTAAAACCTTTACTAAATTCTTTTAAAGATACAAAGATTTGGTTTGGAAGTTTGCCTAAACCTGTAGAAAACTTAACACTGTTAAACCACTGTTCCAGATTAGTGGAAGGGTTTGGAACCAGTAAACATGTTGAACCCCGCCACTTGCTGTATATGCCTGTCCAAAGTCAGGAGCTCCTTATCAGTTTGTTGCTATATCGTATTAGTTTTTCGTTTTTTTTCTTGTACATAAATCTTGCCGTTATTTTTTTTCTCGTTTGAATTGTTTTTCATTTGTCATTTCTGGGCTGTGTATAGCTCATTATGCTGTTGTTTACCTCTACGTCATTTGGTTTCTAGTGAACAATAATTACATTGGCAATCTTATCCCATCTCCTTAACTTTATGTAATGGAACACATTACTATTGAAATGCATATATATATCTTGTAAATCAATAATTTCAGGATAATATTTTATTCACAGTTTTCATTATATTTTTACAGACACTATAACACCAAACATATCAATTGCAATGTATCGTTATCTGTGTAAACATATAGTCGGAACAGAAGATCATGTTAAAACAATCAGAATGATGAAAGCTGTTAGGGACATTATGGCAAGTAGCAAAGTGTCTACCGTTATAACAAGTGGAAGCTTTGGGGAAGGACTTGACATGCGCGGCAGTGATCTAGATATAATGCTTGTAGATAGGAATATCGAAGTGTGTGAAGATGTAACAGCTCACTGTATTCCAAATATATCATTTTTGTCAATGGAAACAGACGATGTAAAACCTGCTGGTTTTACTCAATTGAGACTTGAATATAACAGATTTAAATATGTTTTTGAACAATGTGAACAACACAATGGTAAAAATTATTATTCAAGAGCTTTATTAAAACAAAGGATTATGCCTAATGGTGGTTATACACATGAACCCTGTATAACTGACAAAAAGGAACTTATGGATACTGTCGTTTGTTTACATTGTAAAACGTGGATATCCCCTGCACTACAGTGGATAACAAGATCAAGTAACTCATGGCCGAGTCATAATGTCACACAAAGTATAATAAACCATGGAGTACTTTTTTTACCGATCGGAGTAAAGGGATCACCAAAAGAGGATCTAGAATGACGAATATCTTTTTCAGTTGGTGAAAAATTTCTAATTAACACTTTTACGCACACCCAATTACTATGCTATGCTCTTTTAAAAACTCTTCTGAAAGATGTCATAGCTGCTTACTCCGAATGTAAGGATTTACTCTGCTCTTATTTCCTAAAAACTATTATTTTCTGGATATCTGAAGAAATGCCACAATCTATTTAAAAACCTGATAATTTAATACCTTGTTTTTATGCGATGTTTCATCAGGCTGATTTATTGTGTTGAGAACTCAGTTTGTTTGCATTACTTCATTCCCGGCAACAACATGTTTGAGGGAAAAATAGAGGGTCATGTTCGTGAAATACTTTTAGAAAAACTGTGTAATTTGTATAGCTATGGATTGCGATGCATCTTATTTTCAGATCAATTATCTAACTTGCATGTATCAATGTGGCATTTCCCAATTGAATCACATTCATTATGTGCAAATGATGTTGAGAAATTACTAAAATCTCGATCATTACTTATGGCAAATGTTACCTTAGATAAAAATGTGTCTTCAAATCTTCGACTAAAAGATGTTTCTGCAATAGAGGATGTGAATATAACCAATAAAGGAATAATACAGAAATTTTTGAGTCAGCAATCTTTAATAAAACATGTATGTAAATACTACATGTCTCTGTGGTCTAATTCATTTGCTCAGAATATACAAGTGGACAGTACAAACAGAAAAAATGAATATAGATACAAACAATATAAATCCTGTCTTAGTACTCTACTACTGAATATCTATCATGACGCTGTATCTGGATGGCTGATGCTAGCTTCGCTCTTCTATAAGACAAAACAATACAGTAAAGTATTACACATCATCGGGTATTCTATGTCGAAATGTACTCCCGAAAAACTATACCGCTACATGTCTATGTTGGATATCCATTACCAACTGTTTAGACCACAATCAGTTCAAGAGAAGAGTTTGGTCGATCTGCAGAGAACAGTGCTTGTAGATTGCATTAGATTTAAACCGTTTTCTACGTTAACACCAGATGAACTTCAAAAGGCCGAAAGGAATGAACCAATTTTTTTTCCATCTACAGCGTATGCTTATTTCCTTAATTTTCTATGTCATTATCATCTGAATAATGTCAGACAATGCCAGGACTCCGTTCAAGGTCTAAGACTGGTTATAGAAGAAAATTATTTAATAGGAGACAGTGATTTACAAAACATAGCCGTCATGTTTCTCCGAATTACTTTACAGCTATTAGGCGACAACGAATTCGCATAACAATTTAAGCACTCTTACACACATTACAGTCTGTTTCAAATTATCGTACAATTTTGCCGTAGATACACTTATGTTAATGTGTTGAATGTGACATCTGTTCGTTCCTTTGAACTGTCGAAATTATGATGACATTGCATTACGAGTGTCTACCAGATGAGGTCAAATTGATGCAAAAGGATCAAAATATGTCTTTCACTGGAAACAAAGTTATTTAGGCTGGAGCTACTTGTTTGTACCTATTAAAATGAAGACATTTGGGAAGTGTTTTTTTTCAAATGTGACATTTATATATATTGTTATTGTATAAACAAGTCTAAATTGAACACAACTTTCAAACCTATGATTGCGTTGGATAAAAATCGCAATTTTGTATACGTGTGCATGTAAAACAAATTTCTTGGTAGAGGGGTCACTACAGATCCTGTACCAAGTCAGGAGCCTGTAGTTCATGTCTTTCATATTTTTAGCTTGTAAATTGTTTTGTTATACATAAAGCCGTTAGTTTTCTCAATTGAATTGCTTCATATTTTTCCTGTCGGGGCCTTAAAGGGCCGACTATACGGTATGTATATTTGTTGTTGAATGCCGTAAGGTTAGCTTACATCCACTTCATTTGAACTATGATGGATAGTTGGCTTATTGGCAATCATTCCACATTTTTATTTTGTACGGCTTAAAAAATCATATGAAACAAATTGTATGTATAATTTCTTTAAATGATTAAACAAATGCTTAGCCAATTAATGTATGTGTTGGTAAAGCTTGTTCATCACGATCGGGAACGGACATTGTTGTCTAGCTACGGATAACGTGTGTCGATTCTGTTTTTAGTTACGCATCTGATGCAGAAAAAATGGTACCCTTTAATTGTTATATAAAAACCTGGCCGTTTAATGCTTTCACACTGTTTTACATGATAGTATGATCTTATGACTTCGATTTACTAACATGAAAATAAGGATATTGTAATGTGAATTTGCAGTAAAAAGTAAAATAACAAAAATACAAAACTGCAAGGAAAATTCAAATCGGAAAGTCCCTAATCAAATGGCAACATCATAAAATCAAACACATCAAACGAACGGAAAACAGCTGTCATATTACTGACTTGGTACAGGCATTTACTTATGTAGAAAATGGTGGATTAAACCTGGTTTTATAGCTAGCTAAACCTCTCATTTGTATGACAGTGATTAACTGATAAATTCATTTGAAATGAAGGATTGCCTCCCCTTACATTGCTTAAATACCTTGTCCGAGTTTACCTGTACATTTTGTCCCTTTCCGTTATATCAGCTACGTTTCTATGGGGTATTTTTAATTCCTAAATTGTTTGCCTTTACAGCATTACTGAGGAGATGTTATTTGCATCATGCGCATCGGATTCAGTCTAATTGGTAAACTTTATTATTATTAGTTTAATGTTAGGCATGTGTTTCTTATAAAAGGTGGTCGAAGTCCTCACCAAAAAGCCATTTGAATATTGTTTTCCAATTTGTTTACTTACTAGTTAATACGTTTAAGCTTATTTCCAAAATCATCACTTTTTTTACAGTACGTACAAAAATGATTTAAAATAGTCAGCTTCTTACAGTGGAAAGTGAAAATATGATTCTCACGACATTGATATCATGGATGTGCCTTAAATAAACCAGATAACCCGATTTACCAAGAAAATAATTAACTGCAATTTAGGAACGTCCCCGATGGTTGCCACATTATTAAGTATTCTATTTGTAACATTATAATCAATGTCAACAAGCAGAACGTGCTCCTCAATTTTCAAGTAAAAAGTTTTTTTGTTTTAAGGTATTATTAAATAAAAAATCTAATATTTTATATATATATGAAAATGAAGGCTATATATTTCGGCCTTTAATCATTCGCTTTCACAAAAATCTGCTTTATTCAGAGGAGTTTTCCATTTACATTTGTAAAAACCAATTATATTTCTTACTCACAAAATCGTCTTTCGAATATACATTAAAGACTTTAAATTACGTACTGCGGATTCATTATTATCCCTGGGATACCATTTTCAGTGGATTTCGTTGATTTATGAACCACGAATTCAAAATTAGGAAGGGCTTGTATGCAGACTTTTGCAGAACCACGAACAATTTGTTATTATTCCACAAAAATTGGTACCCACGAAAATAAATGAATCCACTTTTTACCAAATTAGGAAATTCAATATTTATCCAATCGTTTCATTGAAAGCTTCAATTTCAGCCTCATGCAATTTACACAGACCGATGGGTTGAAATACAAACATCTCAGAAGTTCTGACAGAAAGATTTACGATGTGTTAATCTAATTTGCAAAACCAAATTTCTCTATTGAGGAACGATAAAAATTGCCATCATAGTATTTCTCTGTTGTTTCAGCAGCAAGATGGATGTCCCTATAAACCGGAAAGGAATATTGCGCATATGCAAAAGTAAGTAAAGATTAGGGATTTTAGATTCGCTACTTTATTGATTTTGATATTGATTATTTTATTTATTGATTTTTCTTCCGATATGAGGACTTCGCCAGACATGATTAATATACATGTTATAGTACCAAGATTAAACTACCGCAGTCAAAGTTCACATTTGATTATTTCAGTTATTGAGCTACTTTTTGCGTTCGATGCCCCACAACGTATAATAATCATGTAAACTGTGACCTCCCAAACTATATCTCGAAAACAAGCACACGAACCCTTCTTTTTTTTCTGCTCTTTTAGTTCCTTTATTTATATACTATCATTTTATAACAGTCTTTTAAAAAGCTTGTTATTTTAAAACAGAGTAGCGAACATCCTTAATCCACTATTTTCTACATAAGAAAATGCCTGTACCAAGTTAGGAATATGACAGTTGTTTTAGATTCGTTTGATGTGTTTGACATTTTGATTTTGCCAACATGTAGCTTGAAAAAAAAAGTCCCGTGACCCATTCTTTAGTCTTTCTGAACATTCATCAGCTCTTAAAGAAGGGATGATGTCTTCAGTGCCTTAGCTAAAATGGATAAGTCGTGTACTTCTGATAAAATCTAAGTGATATAGTTAGCCACGTTTCGAAGTATTATGACATTATTGTGTTAGTCTTACCAGAAAATTAAAACAAAATCATTCTTTTCACAATTTCTAACACTGGAAATCTTGGAAAAAATGAATTCGAACTAATACTGTGATACAATCTGATGATTTATTCATCACAAGCGATTGAGGCAAGGATCATCCTTTTTGGTATTTAATATGTGCTACTTTAAATGCTTTAATATGTCAACTTAATTATATTTAGTTAATGAGTCCCTGCTTTCATGAATACGATTTCACAATGACAGTTGTTTTATGTGCTAACCCGCTATTCTTAAAAAACAAGAATAGAGGCTAGTACCAAATGAAACAAATGGCTCGCTTATGAGGCGGTATGATAAAAAATCATAATTTGGTTCCTGAAATTGCAAAAATAGTAAAATAGTTCAATCCTGTTAGATAAATTAATATGTTAATATAATCTGGACACTCCAATTAAGAAAATAAAGTCGTTACGTCACTATGACTTCATAATCTTTGTTGCATTTTACCTTAAAAGGCCAATTTGCAAGTAGTTTTGGATTTAAATAATGAGCCAAGAGATTTGGGCAAAAAGATATTTTACTCACATTATCATTTTTTCATTAGACATCTTATTGTCTGTTAACATTTCTTTAAATTTTTTTTCTATTTTTTTATTGAAGGGGTGTCCTTGAATTCGAGGCACAAGAAGTTGCTTCTCAATTTTTTTTTTAAAGCTTTATTTAAGTATTGAATGCTTCGTTTTGTTATTTTATCGGGATGTTAAAGCGTTGATTGAAGTATATTATATGAAGCACATAAATATGTGTTCGATCAACGCTTTTACAACCATTTAAAATTACGAAAATAAGAATTCAATTATTATAATTTCATTGCTATGCTGTTTATACCGTGAAATTACGAGTTATATCACATTTTTTATTTGTTTTTATGCGTTGTTGTCTGGTTTCAATATACACATAAATCCAATTGTGGATTGCCCATTGATTGTTGTCAGCCGATAAAAAGTACGAATTCTTTCAAAACATACTTGCATTGTAATTATAAGAATCATATGTTATACGTACTGTAGATAAACGTAAATATAAATAGATCTACATTATACAAACGTAACTTTGTTGTTTTGACTGTAATCTGTGTTGTAATACATGATCCTGTTATTTTGAATATGTGTTTTCAATACTAGTATATAATCTCCTAAAACAATATAGATTAGACTTGTATATATTGCGGATTACCTGGCCGAGAAAAAAAAAGCGTGATAACCTAAGAATAAAATGTATCAGGCTATGAAAGATATGTTCTATTTATCTGCACAACTGAAATAAAACACGACACGTTGGCCCTTGATATTGATTAGGTGTTAAAGGTATTTTTAAAATAGAAACGAAAGTAGATTGTTTTCGGAAATAGACTTTTTCTATTTAAGCGATTCAATGAAATATGACATGATCTTATGTTAACAGTAATTCTATATATAACGGGAAGGATTGTGCCTGATATTCATATGCTGAAGACATAATCTTTCAATCAGTTTAATTGAAGTCTGGAGCTGGCATGTCAGTTAACTGCTAGTAGTCTGTTGTTATTTATGTATTATTGTCATTTTGTTTATTTTCTTTGGTTACATCTTCTGACATCAGACTCGGACTTCTCTTGAACTGAATTTTAATGTGCGTATTGTTATGCGTTTACTTTTCTACATTGGCTAGAGGTATAGGGGGAGGGTTGAGATCTCATAAACATGTTTAACCCCGGCGCATTTTTGCGCCTGTCCCAAGTCAGGAGCCTCTAGCCTTTGTTAGTCTTGTATTATTTTTAATTTTAGTTTCTTGTGTACAATTTGGAGTTTAGTATGGCGTTCATTATCACTGAACTAGTATATATATTTGTTTAGGGGCCAGCTGAAGGACGCCTCCGGGTGCGGGAATTTCTCGCTGCATTGAAGACCTGTTGGTGACCTTCTGCTGTTGTCTGTTCTATGGTCGGGTTGTTGTCTCTTTGACACATTCCCCATTTCCATTCTCAATTTTATAATGTTTTTTCAGGCAAAATCGTCATAATTCCTAGAAACTAAGCAAGATATAAGGTAGCAAGTATTCGATTGATAGTCACTTTAATTTACATATTGAAAATCACACCGCAATCCCGAGACTGTCACCGTTTAATCTAAAATGCATACAGAGACTTAGGATACATCATGTTCCGTTATAATGTAGATATCCTTGGGTTATGTTCTAAAAGTTTATTAAGTTTCAATATCCGTCCAACTGTTCGGAGAAAGAATGTGTGCTTACTAAAGCCTATTACCACATGTTGTAATACTGAAGTAAGTAAGTTAGATTTCCCCCCTTTTGCACGTAGGATCAAGATAATATTAGGTCATTCATCATGTACCGTCCTATAATGGTGGAAAGTTGCATCAATATCCGTCAAACCGTTAAGGATGAGTTGCGCTGATAAGCAAGGCAAATTGACAGACGGATGGACGGACAGACGGACAGACATAAAGACAGACAGACAGTCTGAATTCAAAACTGTGTTTGCTAAGGAGAAGGGGTTTAATTATGATAATAATTTCTTCTTAATTATTGGTTAATTAGACAATGTTTTAAACTCAGTTACAATGCAAACATATTTATGGGTACATTATTTATATCTTGTAAAATAATAATTTGATGATAAAATTTTATTCACAGTTTTTATTTTATTTTACAGACAATACAACACCAAACATATCAATAGTATTGTATCGTTATATTTTTCAACACATTGTCGAAACAGAAGATCATGTTAAACAAATCCGAATGATGAACGCTGTTAGGGACGATGTGTCAACTAACAAGATTTGTACAGTTATAACAAGTGAGAGCTTTGGAGAAGGACTTGCGTTGCGAGGTATTGATTTAGATATAATGTATGTTTATAAAAGTATCGAAGTGCGTGAAGTTGTAAAATCCAACTTCAATCAAAATATATTATATTTGTCAATAGAAACAGATGATGTGAAGTCTGGGTTTACTCAATTGAGACTAGAAAATAAGAGATTTCTATATATATCTGAAATATTTGAGGGACAAAAGGGTAGCACTATTATTCGAGTGCTTTGTTTCGACAAATGTTTTTGTTTAATGGTGGTTATACACATAGACCCTGTATAACTGACAAAAATTGAACGTTTGACCATGCCGTTTGTTTACATTGTGTAACTTGGGTATCACCTGCAGTACAATGGATAACACGATCAAGTAACTCATGGCCGAGTCATAACGTCAAGCAAAGTATTGTAGAACACGGAGTACTTTTTGTACCGATCGGAGTTAAGGGATCACCAAAAGAGGATATAGAATGGAGAATATCTTTTTCTGTTGGTGAAAAACTTCTTATCAATACTTTTACGCACACCCAGTTACTGTGCTTTGAACTTTCAAAAATTATGTTAAAAGATGAAATATCAACTTACTCCGAATGTCAAGATGTACTCTGTTCTTATTTCCTGAAAACAATTATTTTCTGAATATCTGAAGAACTGCCACAATATATATGGAAACCTCATTATCTTGTACCTTGTTTTATGCGATGTTTCATCAGGATGATTTATTGTGTCAAGAACTCAGTTTGTTTGCATTACTTCATTCCAGAGAACAACATGTTTGAGAACAAAATAGAGGGTGGTGTTCGTGAAATTCTTTTAGAAAAACTATATAAGTTGTATAGCTATGGATGGCGATGCATCTTACTTTCAGATCAAATATCTGACTTTCATATATCAATGTGGAATGTTCCAATCGAACCGCTTACATTTTTTAAGTAATGTTTCTGCAAGTTGTACTTTAAATGATGTTTCTGCAATATATGAATCAAATATATCCAAGAAAAGAGTACTACAGAAAGTTTTGCGTCAGCAATCTTCAATAAAATACCTATATGTATATATATATTAAATGTCATTGTCGTCTAAAAGGTTTCTCAGACAATACAACTGGGCAATACAAACAATAATAATAGATACAAATACAAGAAGTACAAATCATGTCTTAGTTCTCTACTACTGAATGTCTATCATGACGCTGTATCTGGATGGTTGAGGCTAGCTTCACTCTTCTATCAGACACAACAATACAGTAAAGCATTACACATCATCGGGTATTCTATGTCGAAATGTATTCCGAAAAACTATACCGCTATATGTCCATGACGGATAATCTTTCCAGAAGAACAGTTTAATGTATCTGAAAAAAACAATGCTTGTAAATTACATTCAATTTATGTTGATTTCTACGTTAAAACCAGATGAACATCAAATGGCCGAATCAAATGAACTATTATTTTTCCATCTACAACGTATGCTAATTTCCTTAATTTTCTATGCCATTATCATCTGAATAATATCAGACAATGTCAGGATTCCCTCCAAGATCTACAACTTATTATAGAAGAAAATTATTTCAAGGCAGACAGGTTTTCACAAGGAAGTCTCATCTTTTTATTACGAATTGCATTACAGGTATTAGGCGACAAGGAATATGCACGACAAGCACACTTACACGCATAACAGTCTGTTTTGAATTATCTTACAATTCTGCCTTAATTACACCTTTGTCCATGTGTTGACGGTGACATCTGTGCATTCGGTGAAACTTCTTAAATTAGGATACTAGTGCATTTCAGTGTCCATGGGAAAAAGGTAAAATTGATGAAAACGGATCAATGTTTATCTGTTACTAGAAACAAAGTTATATAGGACGGAGCTATACTGTACATGTGACTACCAAATGAAGATATATTGAGAATTTTATTATATCAATTATGTTATTTATATTTATCATTATATACATTTATTGATTTTTCAAAAATAGTTGAATTTGATTGTGTTGACATATGCGCTTTCAACGAAAAACATAAATAGCATAGTAAGACTAAAATCGGAAAAGTATTCCTTTTGTTTTTACATACGCACAGATTGTATAGTATCCTGTTGAGATTGTATTACTTTTTTGAGCGAATTGTACAGTTTTGTGAGAGTCGACAAATTGCTTTTTTTTTTTGGAAAATCGCTAGATTGATGCAGATTAATGTGAGAATGTACCTACCCGATACTCTAGTCTGGTAGTGACGAGACTAACTTCCAGAAAGTTAACTTTGTTTAAAACAGTACTAAAAACATTATTTTGCAAATAAAACATACGAACACACACGCATTTAAATAGTTCATCCTCATCCTCAAACTACTGTTTAGTACAGAAAAATATACACAAACAAAAACAAACAAATACAAAACAAATATAAAACAAAAAACAAAAAACATGCAAAATCAGTAGTCCTGCAGATCGGTGATAAAATTGTGGGTTTTGATGATAAAAGCATCAAATTTAGCTTTGTAGTAGTTCTTGGTTTTTCAAACAATATAAGCTATTGACCCACCTTAAATTCAAAATGGCGGCTATTTCCAAGATGGCCGCCATAAAATCAATATATATATATATCATTTATATAAGGTCACATTTTAGATCAAATTTGGCATGTCAGTAGTGCTGGGTGCTTCGAAAAATATTTGCTATGGACCCACCTTAAAATTTCGATAATGCGGCTGTTCCCAAGATGGCCACCACAAATTATCAAAATCAACAAATATCCCTTATATTAGTTCAAATTTGTAATGTTATTAGTGCTGGGTGCTTCGAACAATATAAGCTATTGACCTAAATTGAAATTTCAATATGGCGGCTTTTTTCAAGATGGCTGCCATTAGATACAAAAATCAACAAATATTCCATATAGAAGTTTTCAAAGTGTTTTGTTTTGACGTACGTTCAGTAAAACTAAGTGCCCTGTTATACCAAGTGCATGTCACGTTTCTATATTAAAGCCAAACGTCAAAAGATTGTGAAAAAAGTACAGAAATCGCTACTACGGTACCATTCTTGCAGAACAGAAGTCTACAACGAGGAATCACGTATAGACAATGTCGTTATTCCAATATTTAAGTGCCAGTCTTTGTAAGAATCAGGCAATTTAGAAAAATTTCAAACCATGGCCGAAAAATACACACCGACCTAACCATTCTATTCAGTTGCCCTCATCCTGAGTTAGAAATGGTAGGTCTTTCGTTTCTGTTTGTCTGGTAATTAGAGAAATCTATAGATATCTTTTGGTTAGAATAATAGCAAATTATGTAGTTTACTCCGCTTAAATGTTAATTTCTAATGAATTTCAACCAAATTAGATCTTGAATTATCACAACAGGAAAAGATAACGAATGTTATATTCGTGCACCATTATACAATTTGAACAAAAATAAGTGTCAACTTGTGTGGGTTTTTGTTTGTCATGTTTTCACCACTGCCTGATTCTTAGGCAGATTGGCACATAAGGTAGACCTAACTAGAATGTATACTTCTCGACTTGAACAGTTTTCTTTATTGCCAGTTGGAAGAGAACATAGTAATGATCTATATTGCAGTACTCTCGGGCTTGCCATGCAATTTACAAGGCAAGTGCTTCCTTCTTCTGTTTAATGATTATTTTGGTGTTGCAATTAAACAAGCAACCACAGCAATCTGTTTGTATGACAACGATACTTGAAAAAAACTGCACATGCAGGTAGTTCCAAAAGACATGATGTAGGCAAAAGTCTTTTCCACAGTCATTGAAACATTAGTTGATAATTGTTTCAGAGTAATAGTTCAGATTCAGTAGAGTTATTCCGTTGAGGCAAATACAACGCTATCCAGTTCAAAGTTACTTCTGTTTGTTTTCTCTATTCTTCTTTAACATTACATTCAACGGAACTAAAACCATTAATTATTGTATATAAGCCTTCTTCTGGGTGCTAGGACCAGGAATTGATTTGATTTGATTTTTGGTGTTTTAACGCCACTTTTAAGCACCGCTTTTGGGCTATTTCGTGGCGGCCAGTTTTTATTGGTGGAGGAAGCCGGAGTGCCCGGAGAAAACCACCGATCTTCGATAGGAAAACTGACAATCCTAGTCAATTAAGATTGCAGTCGAGTGCACCTGCACGAGCGGGGCTCGAACTCACAACCTCAGTGTTGACTGGCTAGTAATTACAGTAGTAACTACTTAGACCACTCGGCCACCGAGGCCCCACTAGGACCAGGAAAGGAGGTACTAAATGAACAAATGTACATTTACGTTTGTGGTAAATGTAGCTGAAGCCCGTGAGTAGAATTACACACTTGTGAAATGAGAAGGTGGGCCAATCAGATTGACCATTAATAAAGCACAAATACAGCTTCTTAATGGTGTTTTGTCTAGAAATGGCCATAGTAGTTAACAAATTTCAATTCATTTTTGTAATATATCGTGATAAGGTAAACCACATAATGTTCTACATCAGCAACTGTTTAAAAGTAAATTCACAATATTCTCAAAGCATGTGAAAGCTTTGACGGGGGGAATGTTTCGGCCTTTATCTAGAGTGGTACTTCGAGTGAATGTTGATGGCATATACCCGATGAGACATTTATCACAAAAGTTTAAGCATTTTGTATAAGTTAATAAAATGTGTTTGACAGATATAAAACGAATGTCACAGTAGTTGAAATTGCACCAGGACAGTTATGTTCTGTACGGTGCTGTTTAGAATATGGTTGGTAGAGGGGCACAGACTACATGGGATGTCATAAAGAATCTTTTTTGTAAACATCATTTCAAGTATGTTGTTGTTTAGATGATAAAAAAGATGAAGAAGATACTCAGTCACTCAAAAATCATTAGTAAAACAAAGCCAGATAAAAAAATGGATAAAAACGCAAAAAAAAACACTAAAACCAGGGAAAGATTTCAGGTACTCAAGAAGGATCAGTAACTTCTGTTGAACAAGTGACACCTGCCTAGGTTTTCTTCTTTTAAATAGATTGATGAGTCATATCTAGTAATTAGGCATACATCATATAATAGTGGATTTATAAATTTCTCTTTTCTTACCTTTAGAATCACAAAATTTCAAACATGTAAATTATCTAAAGATATTTTCAGGTTTGTTTGAGATATTTGTTATTTGTAGCTCCCATGGTTTTAGTTGTGCCTCTAATGATTCGTTGGTTTCTGTCTGTCATCTTTATTTTAGAATTTGTGGCTTACACGTACCTCTACCAGACATACAGCTAGAAATGTAGCGATATTGGTTTGTATTTAAAGTTTGTCCGAATAGTCCAGCTGATTCGTGAATATTTTTTAGAAAAATGTGGGTTTGATAATATAAGCACAATTGTACATATAATATTTGGCAGTTAATTTAGGCTATGAACCCACTCTGAAAAATCGAATATGGCGGCCATTTTCAAGATGACTGCCAATCAGTCCAAATTTCACTTTTTGCACACATTAACATCTTTATAAAAATACAGTGTTCAACAACATAGATTTGTGTGTAAACCCTAAGCTCATATCTAATTATAAGTGCAATATCTAAAAATAAAAGCTATGCTTGTAGATTTTGCAGATTTCCATGAAATGCAAGAAGTTTGAAGCCCTACAGATAATATGTAAGATGATAGATACTACTATCTGACAGACTTATGTCCTTTGAAGCTTGGTTTTTGATAGACTTACAGTACTTCTTGATTTTCAATTTCAAGGGACCAACAAGTGTCCTCAAAGTACCTTTTGTTTTTTATCAATTAGCTATAGATAGTCAACCATAAATTTTTCAGTGTTGAAAAACTGCTAAAGTGTATTCGTCAATAAGACACCTATCCAACAACAGAAATAACAAAAACAAAACATCTAGAGGGAGGCGTGTAGTCATCAACAATAGACAGGAGTCCACACACTATGCCCCGATATAAAATTGTCTCGATTCTATACAAGATCACATTGACCTTTCCATCGTAATTTCTGTTATGGGCTGATCTCAGAAACCGTAATATCGTACAACCGGAAATTTTTCCGATTTTGAGGATAAAAGTGTGCATCTTTTTCTGCCAATTCTAATTTTTGCAATTTATAACAAATTACAAAAAAAAGTAACGTAAAATAAGAAATCTAGACAGCTCTCCCTTTGGTGTTTTCTACACATGCTTTTATTCGTATGAACGTAGTGTAAAATTAGATATTTTCCTAAGTACCAATTTTCGTGAATTCAGGATATGTGGATACTTCAATCTGTAGCCAAACAGATTCTCCATATAAGTCTATAGGAAATTTGTATTTCGTTGAATATTTTAATTTATGGTTTTCTTTACCCTTTGTCCGGATTATTTCTTTAATATTTGCAACTAGAAGTTAAGCAAGCAACAATCAAATATTTCACTTTTACCCACGAGGACCACAATTAATAGTTATAACGAGGATTCTTTAGAATGTCTATCAATCCGATTATAAACCTTACGATCGTACAAATGCAAGTAAAAGTAGATGTTGGATATAGATCTACGTCAATAAGACAAAGCCAAGGATGTATAAGACCATAACACGTGAAGAGCTAATTGACAAAAAGAGACCTAAAACATAGCAAAATTCATCTAAAGTCAGAGAGTTGGAACCTTAGTTTCTCAATAACTTCTAAATTTTATATAGTTATGGTCATGCAAGGGTTAAACAATTCTGTTACATCTATCTAGCCGTGGAGTTATTGGCAGCAGGATTTTACTAACCCTGTTGGAAGAACTGCTAGTCCATCAAAACTGACCTGCTAGCCCCAGTATGTCTTAAAATCAGAGTTTGATACATAATACAAAGTGGGCGACCCTTGTTTTGAAGGCAGAATTATACTCTGTAACTTTTGTTCATCTGCTATTTATCGTGTTGGTGCTAAACCTATCCAAATATTTCCACGTACAAAGCAGACTTTTTATTGACATGCTTGGGGAAATAATTATAACGGCAATGTTCACAGAGCATCGTCTCTATTTTTCATCAGCAACATGCAGCCGATCTTGCCCAGGGGAATACTGGACACTTTGAATATTTCCCGATTGTCCCGGTAGTATTTGTCATTTTTGGGGTGAATTTTAGCTTAGACCTTGTTCACACTAGGACATTTAGATCGATTTAAACTAGATCGGTTCACTTTAGATCGATTTAAGGGCCGATGTGAACGCGTTGAATCGATCTTCAATCGGTCTAAACTAAAACACCAAAAGAGGTAGTTTAGTTTGAATCGATCTAAAGTGAAACGATCTTTCTTTAAATGTGAACGCAGAGATCGGTTTAAACTAGTACGATTGAATCGAAAATAATGTATGCGCATGTATAGCGGCACACCTATATCAATGGTTCGTTGTTTAACCAATATTTCTCTGTTAACAGACATTTCTGTACATGCACGTAAAAACAAACTGAAAACATGTTGTCTTCGCCGTAGCATAAATTTGCGAAATCTGTGTCTTCTTTTTTTAGTTGGTTTTTTTCTTTTCAGGAACCGCAGTATTTCGTCGTGTTGTAACTTCGTTGCTACAGTTTTTTATTAAAAAATCAAAGAAAACTGCAAGAACACCAGTATCAAAATTCGAACTTGTGATTCAAGAGAAACAATAACTTCATCCATTTTTTTTCTCAAGTGTGTGTATCATTGTATCAACACATCAATTTGATAAATTAGTTCTATTTATACACATTGTTTACAGTTTTACGGGAAATAAGGTCAGATCAATTGCATTTTTAATTGTAGTGTGAACGCACTGATCAAGATTAGACCGATAGAGATCGTTATGATTGAAGATAATGTGAACGCTAACTGGTTTTATTTAGATCGATTCAAATTAGATCGATTAAAGAAAAATGCTAGTGTGAACGGTGTCTTAGTTCTGTGGGTGCCAGTACTAAAATATTTAGAAATGTTTTGTTGCATGCTTTCATGCTCAACAGCTGTCCGCGAAAAGACAGGTCAATACCGATCAATATATCATACCCCCAGTACCGTTAATTGAAAATATCGGCATAAGCAATCAGGCATGGGGTAATGCAAATTTGTAATTGTAATGCATGATAATGCATTACAATTTTCCAAGTTATTGCATGTAATGTGTAATGTAGCAATTTTTGCAATACATGTAATTGTAATCTAATGCATTACTTCAGCAAAAGGTTTTGTATTTTCATGCATTACATTGCATTACATGGCATTACTTTTTCACATCCTATATTTCTTTAACAGATTGTTGTTGATTTAACTAAAGCAGAATTTAAGATTTCTTGATTAAGTAAGATCTTATTTATAATAATTATTTGAATATTGATTTTCAATTTTTATTTTATTTTTACATATTTTGATACACTTTACATACATCACTAGAGGGAAATTGGATATTAAGCCTTGCCCCAGGTAGAACCTGAAAAAAATTGGTATAAATACTAGAATGACAAAATTACAATTCTAAATGAATAAAACAACTCTGTATATCAGATTGATTTTTTTTTATTTCATACATTTTCCTGTATAAAAAGAATGATAATATCAAAATCATGACTGTAAAAGTGTTCCGTTGATGTCAAAAGATCAATGAATACCTTGTCATAATTAAATAACAGATAATTGAACTTTGTCATAAAACACTAATTAGTTTGTTTTACAATCAACCTTTTCATCATTTTGATACTTGGTATTAAATTAAGGTCAATGTTTATTTTATAATTTAGGAAGAAGTTCGTTCTCAGTAAATATTTTGATTGTAATTAAAAAAAACAAATGTATAATATCTATAACAGTAAAGTTAACATAAAGCAAAAATAAGTATTAAACTTCATCTCTGTAATTCTTTTTTAGAGAAAACACAGAGATGTATACCTTGAAACATATAATGCGCATGAAGGATGAAATCTTCGAAACCCTTATGATGTTAAAATGTTATAGTCGTATTGAATAGACTTTGTACATGTTTACTAAATACACGGAACAGTTCCTGCATATGTTAGAATCTTTTTTGACTTCATGTTGTTTTTAGAAACATTTGAATTTTCTTTTCACTTGATAACAAAATTTACTTATGTAATGTGTAATTCAATGCATTACTTTGCAAAAGTAATTGTAATTTAATACTTTACTTTGATAAATACATGTAATAGTAATTGTAATTTAATGCATGATTTTGTCAAAGTAATTGTAATATAATGCATTACATTGCAATGTAATTCGACCATGCATGTAAGCAATGTACATTACACCAGGCCATGGTATGAGAAATCTATTTTTAAAGTACGAGAATTAAGGTCAATACATGATACCGGGCCACCCAGAGTTATTTGTTCTATTTTTATAATATGTACAACAGGACCTGTACAAACCAGTTCATATTCTTATGATCCAGGATGACGTAATTGAATCTGATTGGCTAAGATACAATAGTGATGAAGGGATTTTCCGCTTTCTATTTTGGAAACGTCAAGATTTTTTTGTTACTAGTCCGTTGGGCATATTGGGTTACAAATTTTGATTGCCCGAGGCGTAAAGGCCTTAGTCCCGGGCGTCGGGCTAGTGGATTTTTTAACCCCTGGGTCATGTCTATTTCTTGTTACATTTTTGCCTTGATTTGTTCTAATTGGTGTATGAGATTTGAGCTACGGTAAACTCATTTATTTTATTGTCACAGTAGTTGAAATTGCACCAGGACAGTTATGTTCTGTACGGTGCTGTTTAGAATATGGTTGGTAGAGGGGCACAGACTACATGGGATGTCCTAAAGAATCTTTTTTGTAAACATCATTTCAAGTATGTTGTTGTTTACATGATAAAAAAGATGAAGAAGATACTCAGTCACTCAAAAATCATTAGTAAAACAAAGCCAGATAATAAAAATGGATAAAAACGCAAAAAAACCCACTAAAAACCGGGAAAGATTTCAGGTGCTCAAGAAGGATCAGTAACTTCTGTTGAACAAGTGACACCTGCCTAGGTTTTCTTCTTTTAAATAGAATGATGAGTCATATCTAGTAATTAGGCATACATCATATAATAGTGGATTTATAAATTTCTCTTTTCTTACCTTTAGAATCACAAAATTTCAAACATGTAAATTATCTAAAGATATTTTCAGGTTTGTTTGAGATATTTGTTATTTGTAGCTCCCATGGTTTTAGTTGTGCCTCTAATGATTCGTTGGTTTCTGTCTGTCATCTTTATTTTAGAATTTGTGGCTTACACGTACCTCTGCCAGACATACAGCTAGAAATTTAGCGATATTGGTTTGTATTTAAAGTTTGTCCGAATAGTCCAGCTGATTCGTGAATATTTTTAGAAAAATGTGGGTTTGATAATATAAGCAAGAACCTTTGCACAATTGTACATATAATATTTGGCAGTTAATTTAGGCTATGAACCCACTCTGAAAAATCGAATATGGCGGCCATTTTCAAGATGACTGCCAATCAGTCCAAATTTCACGTTTTGCACACATTAACATCTTTATAAAAATACAGTGTTCAACAACATAAATTTTTGTGTAAACCCTAAGCTCATATCTAATTATAAGTGCAATATCTAAAAATAAAAGCTATGCTGGTAGATTTTGCAGATTTCCATGAAATGCAAGAAGTTTGAAGCCCTACAGATAATATGTAAGATGATAGATACTACTATCTGACAGACTTATGTTCTTTGAAGCTTGGTTTTTGATAGATTTACAATATTTCTTGATTTTCAATTTCAAGGGACCAACAAGTGTCCTCATAGTACCTTTAGTTTTTTATCAAATAGCTATATATAGTCAATCATAAATTTTTCAGTGTTGAAAAACTGCTAAAGTGTATTCGTCAATAAGACACATATCCAACAACAGAAATAACAAAAACAAAACATCTAGAGGGAGGCGTGTAGTCATCAACAATATACAGGAGTCCACACACTATGCCCCGATATAAAATTGTCTCGATTCTATACAAAGATCACATTGACCTTTCCATCGTAATTTCTGTTATGGGCTGATCTCAGAAACCGTAATATCGTACAACCGGAATTTTTTCCGATTTTGAGGATAAAAGTGTGCATCTTTTTCTGCCAATTCTAATTTTTGCAATTTATAACAAATTACAAAAAAAAAGTAACGTAAAATAAGAAATCTAGACAGCTCTCCCTTTGGTGTTTTCTACACATGCTTTTATTCGTATGAACGTAGTGTAAAATTAGATATTTTCCTAAGTACCAATTTTCGTGAATTCAGGATATGTGGATACTTCAATCTGTAGCCAAACAGATTCTCCATATAAGTCTATAGGAAATTTGTATTTCGTAGAATATTTTAATTTATGGTTTTCTTTACCCTTTGTCCGGATTATTTCTGTAAAATTTGGAACTAGAAGTTAAGCAAGCAACAATCAAATATTTCACTTTTACCCACGAGGACCACAATAAATAGTTATAACGAGGATTCTTTAGAATGTCTATCAATCCGATTATAAACCTTACGATCGTACAAATGCAAGTAAAAGTAGATGTTGGATATAGATCTACGTCAACAAGACAAAGCCAAGGATGTATAAGACCATAACACGTGAAGAGCTAATTGACAAAAAGAGACATAAAACATAGCAAAATTCATCTAAAGTCAGAGAGTTGGAACCTTAGTTTCTCAATAACTTCTAAATTTTATATAGTTATGGTCATGCAAGGGTTAAACAATTCTGTTACATCTATCTAGCCGTGGACTTATTGGCAGCAGGGTTTTACTAGCCCTGTTGGAAGAACTGCTAGTCCATCAAAACTGACCTGCTAGCCCCAGTATGTCTTAAAAATCAGAGTTTGATACATAATACAAAGTGGGCGACCCTTGTTTTGAAGGCAGAATTATACTCTGTAACTTTTGTTCATCTGCTATTTATCGTGTTGGTGCTAAACCTATCCAAATATTTCCACGTACAAAGCAGACTTTTTATTGACATGCTTGGGGAAATAATTATAACGGCAATGTTCACAGAGCATCGTCTCTATTTTTCATCAGCAACATGCAGCCGATCTTGCCCAGGGGAATACTGGACACTTTGAATATTTCCCGATTGTCCCGGTAGTATTTGTCATTTTTGGGGTGAATTTTAGCTTAGACCTTGTTCACACTAGGACATTTAGATCGATTTAAACTAGATCGGTTCACTTTAGATCGATTTAAGGGCCGATGTGAACGCGTTGAATCGATCTTCAATCGGTCTAAACTAAAACACCAAAAGAGGTAGTTTAGTTTGAATCGATCTAAAGTGAAACGATCTTTCTTTAAATGTGAACGCAGAGATCGGTTTAAACTAGTACGATTGAATCGAAAATAATGTATGCGCATGTATAGCGGCACACCTATATCAATGGTTCGTTGTTTAACCAATATTTCTCTGTTAACAGACATTTCTGTACATGCACGTAAAAACAAACTGAAAACATGTTGTCTTCGCCGTAGCATAAATTTGCGAAATCTGTGTCTTCTTTTTTTAGTTGGTTTTTTTCTTTTCAGGAACCGCAGTATTTCGTCGTGTTGTAACTTCGTTGCTACAGTTTTTTATTAAAAAATCAAAGAAAACTGCAAGAACACCAGTATCAAAATTCGAACTTGTGATTCAAGAGAAACAATAACTTCATCCATTTTTTTTCTCAAGTGTGTGTATCATTGTATCAACACATCAATTTGATAAATTAGTTCTATTTATACACATTGTTTACAGTTTTACGGGAAATAAGGTCAGATCAATTGCATTTTTAATTGTAGTGTGAACGCACTGATCAAGATTAGACCGATAGAGATCGTTATGATTGAAGATAATGTGAACGCTAACTGGTTTTATTTAGATCGATTCAAATTAGATCGATTAAAGAAAAATGCTAGTGTGAACGGTGTCTTAGTTCTGTGGGTGCCAGTACTAAAATATTTAGAAATGTTTTGTTGCATGCTTTCATGCTCAACAGCTGTCCGCGAAAAGACAGGTCAATACCGATCAATATATCATACCCCCAGTACCGTTAATTGAAAATATCGGCATAAGCAATCAGGCATGGGGTAATGCAAATTTGTAATTGTAATGCATGATAATGCATTACAATTTTCCAAGTTATTGCATGTAATGTGTAATGTAGCAATTTTTGCAATACATGTAATTGTAATCTAATGCATTACTTCAGCAAAAGGTTTTGTATTTTCATGCATTACATTGCATTACATGGCATTACTTTTTCACATCCTATATTTCTTTAACAGATTGTTGTTGATTTAACTAAAGCAGAATTTAAGATTTCTTGATTAAGTAAGATCTTATTTATAATAATTATTTGAATATTGATTTTCAATTTTTATTTTATTTTTACATATTTTGATACACTTTACATACATCACTAGAGGGAAATTGGATATTAAGCCTTGCCCCAGGTAGAACCTGAAAAAAATTGGTATAAATACTAGAATGACAAAATTACAATTCTAAATGAATAAAACAACTCTGTATATCAGATTGATTTTTTTTTATTTCATACATTTTCCTGTATAAAAAGAATGATAATATCAAAATCATGACTGTAAAAGTGTTCCGTTGATGTCAAAAGATCAATGAATACCTTGTCATAATTAAATAACAGATAATTGAACTTTGTCATAAAACACTAATTAGTTTGTTTTACAATCAACCTTTTCATCATTTTGATACTTGGTATTAAATTAAGGTCAATGTTTATTTTATAATTTAGGAAGAAGTTCGTTCTCAGTAAATATTTTGATTGTAATTAAAAAAAACAAATGTATAATATCTATAACAGTAAAGTTAACATAAAGCAAAAATAAGTATTAAACTTCATCTCTGTAATTCTTTTTTAGAGAAAACACAGAGATGTATACCTTGAAACATATAATGCGCATGAAGGATGAAATCTTCGAAACCCTTATGATGTTAAAATGTTATAGTCGTATTGAATAGACTTTGTACATGTTTACTAAATACACGGAACAGTTCCTGCATATGTTAGAATCTTTTTTGACTTCATGTTGTTTTTAGAAACATTTGAATTTTCTTTTCACTTGATAACAAAATTTACTTATGTAATGTGTAATTCAATGCATTACTTTGCAAAAGTAATTGTAATTTAATACTTTACTTTGATAAATACATGTAATAGTAATTGTAATTTAATGCATGATTTTGTCAAAGTAATTGTAATATAATGCATTACATTGCAATGTAATTCGACCATGCATGTAAGCAATGTACATTACACCAGGCCATGGTATGAGAAATCTATTTTTAAAGTACGAGAATTAAGGTCAATACATGATACCGGGCCACCCAGAGTTATTTGTTCTATTTTTATAATATGTACAACAGGACCTGTACAAACCAGTTCATATTCTTATGATCCAGGATGACGTAATTGAATCTGATTGGCTAAGATACAATAGTGATGAAGGGATTTTCCGCTTTCTATTTTGGAAACGTCAAGATTTTTTTGTTACTAGTCCGTTGGGCATATTGGGTTACAAATTTTGATTGCCCGAGGCGTAAAGGCCTTAGTCCCGGGCGTCGGGCTAGTGGATTTTTTAACCCCTGGGTCATGTCTATTTCTTGTTACATTTTTGCCTTGATTTGTTCTAATTGGTGTATGAGATTTGAGCTACGGTAAACTCATTTATTTTATTGTCACAGTAGTTGAAATTGCACCAGGACAGTTATGTTCTGTACGGTGCTGTTTAGAATATGGTTGGTAGAGGGGCACAGACTACATGGGATGTCCTAAAGAATCTTTTTTGTAAACATCATTTCAAGTATGTTGTTGTTTACATGATAAAAAAGATGAAGAAGATACTCAGTCACTCAAAAATCATTAGTAAAACAAAGCCAGATAATAAAAATGGATAAAAACGCAAAAAAACCCACTAAAAACCGGGAAAGATTTCAGGTGCTCAAGAAGGATCAGTAACTTCTGTTGAACAAGTGACACCTGCCTAGGTTTTCTTCTTTTAAATAGAATGATGAGTCATATCTAGTAATTAGGCATACATCATATAATAGTGGATTTATAAATTTCTCTTTTCTTACCTTTAGAATCACAAAATTTCAAACATGTAAATTATCTAAAGATATTTTCAGGTTTGTTTGAGATATTTGTTATTTGTAGCTCCCATGGTTTTAGTTGTGCCTCTAATGATTCGTTGGTTTCTGTCTGTCATCTTTATTTTAGAATTTGTGGCTTACACGTACCTCTGCCAGACATACAGCTAGAAATTTAGCGATATTGGTTTGTATTTAAAGTTTGTCCGAATAGTCCAGCTGATTCGTGAATATTTTTAGAAAAATGTGGGTTTGATAATATAAGCAAGAACCTTTGCACAATTGTACATATAATATTTGGCAGTTAATTTAGGCTATGAACCCACTCTGAAAAATCGAATATGGCGGCCATTTTCAAGATGACTGCCAATCAGTCCAAATTTCACGTTTTGCACACATTAACATCTTTATAAAAATACAGTGTTCAACAACATAAATTTTTGTGTAAACCCTAAGCTCATATCTAATTATAAGTGCAATATCTAAAAATAAAAGCTATGCTGGTAGATTTTGCAGATTTCCATGAAATGCAAGAAGTTTGAAGCCCTACAGATAATATGTAAGATGATAGATACTACTATCTGACAGACTTATGTTCTTTGAAGCTTGGTTTTTGATAGATTTACAATATTTCTTGATTTTCAATTTCAAGGGACCAACAAGTGTCCTCATAGTACCTTTAGTTTTTTATCAAATAGCTATATATAGTCAATCATAAATTTTTCAGTGTTGAAAAACTGCTAAAGTGTATTCGTCAATAAGACACATATCCAACAACAGAAATAACAAAAACAAAACATCTAGAGGGAGGCGTGTAGTCATCAACAATATACAGGAGTCCACACACTATGCCCCGATATAAAATTGTCTCGATTCTATACAAAGATCACATTGACCTTTCCATCGTAATTTCTGTTATGGGCTGATCTCAGAAACCGTAATATCGTACAACCGGAATTTTTTCCGATTTTGAGGATAAAAGTGTGCATCTTTTTCTGCCAATTCTAATTTTTGCAATTTATAACAAATTACAAAAAAAAAGTAACGTAAAATAAGAAATCTAGACAGCTCTCCCTTTGGTGTTTTCTACACATGCTTTTATTCGTATGAACGTAGTGTAAAATTAGATATTTTCCTAAGTACCAATTTTCGTGAATTCAGGATATGTGGATACTTCAATCTGTAGCCAAACAGATTCTCCATATAAGTCTATAGGAAATTTGTATTTCGTAGAATATTTTAATTTATGGTTTTCTTTACCCTTTGTCCGGATTATTTCTGTAAAATTTGGAACTAGAAGTTAAGCAAGCAACAATCAAATATTTCACTTTTACCCACGAGGACCACAATAAATAGTTATAACGAGGATTCTTTAGAATGTCTATCAATCCGATTATAAACCTTACGATCGTACAAATGCAAGTAAAAGTAGATGTTGGATATAGATCTACGTCAACAAGACAAAGCCAAGGATGTATAAGACCATAACACGTGAAGAGCTAATTGACAAAAAGAGACATAAAACATAGCAAAATTCATCTAAAGTCAGAGAGTTGGAACCTTAGTTTCTCAATAACTTCTAAATTTTATATAGTTATGGTCATGCAAGGGTTAAACAATTCTGTTACATCTATCTAGCCGTGGACTTATTGGCAGCAGGGTTTTACTAGCCCTGTTGGAAGAACTGCTAGTCCATCAAAACTGACCTGCTAGCCCCAGTATGTCTTAAAAATCAGAGTTTGATACATAATACAAAGTGGGCGACCCTTGTTTTGAAGGCAGAATTATACTCTGTAACTTTTGTTCATCTGCTATTTATCGTGTTGGTGCTAAACCTATCCAAGTATTCCCACGTACAAAGCAGACTTTTTATTGACATGCTTGGGGAAATAATTATAACAGCAATATTCACAGAGCATCGTCTCTATTTTTCATCAGCAACATGCAGCCGATCTTGCCCAGGGAAATACTGGACACTTTAAATATTTCCCGATTGTCCCGGTAGTGTTTGTCATTTTTGGGGTGAATTTTAGCTTAGACCCCGTTCACACTAGGACATTTAGATCGATTTAAACTAGATCGGTTCACTTTAGATCGATTTAAGGGCCAATGTGAACGCGTTGAATCGATCTTCAATCGGTCTAAACTAAAACACCAAAAGAGGTAGTTTAGTTTGAATCGATCTAAAGTGAAACGATCTTTCTTTAAATGTGAACGCAGAGATCGGTTTAAACTAGTACGATTGAATCGAAAATAATGTATGCGCATGTATAGCGGCACACCTATATCAATGGTTCGTTGTTTAACCAATATTTCTCTGTTAACAGACATTTCTGTACATGCACGTAAAAACAAACTGAAAACATGTTGTCTTCGTCGTAGCATAAATTTGCGAAATCTGTGTCTTCTTTTTTTAGTTGTTTTTTTCTTTTCAGGAACCGCAGTATTTTGTCGTGTTGTAACTTCGTTGCTACAGTTTATTATTTCAAAATCAAAGAAAACTGCAAGAACACCAGTATCAAAATTCGAACTTGTGATTCAAGAGAAACAATAACTTCATCCATTTTTTTTCTCAAGTGTGTGTATCATTGTATCAACACATCAATTTGATAAATTAGTTCTATTTATACACATTGTTTACAGTTTTACGGGTAATAAGGTCAGATCAATTGCATTTTTAATTGTAGTGTGAACGCACTGATCAAGATTAGACCGATAGAGATCGTTATGATTGAAGATAATGTGAACGCTAACTGGTTTTATTTAGATCGATTCAAATTAGATCGATTAAAGAAAAATGCTAGTGTGAACGGTGTCTTAGTTCTGTGGGTGCCAGTACTAAAATATTTAGAAATGTTTTGTTGCATGCTTTCATGCTCAACAGCTGTCCGCGAAAAGACAGGTCAATACCGATCAATATATCATACCCCCAGTACCGTTAATTGAAAATATCGGCATAAGCAATCAGGCATGGGGTAATGCAAATTTGTAATTGTAATGCATGGTAATGCATTACAATTTTCCAAGTTATTGCATGTAATGTGTAATGTAGCAATTTTTGCAATACATGTAATTGTAATCTAATGCATTACTTCAGCAAAAGGTTTTGTAATTTCATGCATTACATTGCATTACATGGCATTACTTTTTCACATCCTATATTTCTTTAACAGATTGTTGTTGATTTAACTAAAGCAGAATTTAAGATTTCTTGATTAAGTAAGATCTTATTTATAATAATTATTTGAATATTGATTTTCAATTTTTAGTTTATTTTTACATATTTTGATACACTTCACATACATCACTAGAGGGAAATTGGATATTAAGCCTTGCCCCAGGTAGAACCTGAAGAAAATTGGTATAAATACTAGAATGACAAAATTACAATTCTGAATGAATAAAACAACTCTGTATATCAGATTGATTTTTTTTATTTCATACATTTTCCTGTATAAAAAGATTGATTATATCAAAATCATGACTGTAAAAGTGTTCCGTTGATGTCAAAAGATCAATGAATACCTTGTCGTAATTAAATAACAGATAATTGAACTTTGTCATAAAACACTAATTAGTTTGTTTTACAATCAACCTTTTCACCATTTTGATACTTGGTCATAAATTAAGGTCAATGTTTATTTTATAATTAAGGAAGAAGTTCGTTCTCAGTAAATATTTTGATTGCAATTAAAAAAAACAAATGTATAATATCTATAACAGTAAAGTTAACATAAAGTAAAAAATAAGTATTAAACCTTATTTCTGTAATTCTTTTTTAGAGAAAACACAGAGATGTATACCTTGAAACATATAATGCGCATGAAGGATGAAACCTTCGAAACCCTTATGATGTTAAAATGTTATAGTCGTATTGAATAGACTTTGTACATGTTAACTAAATACACGGAACAGTTACTGCATATGCTAGAATCTTTTGTGACTTCATGTTGTTTTTAGAAACATTTGATTTTTTTTTTCACTTGATAAAAAAATTTACTTATGTAATGTGTAATTCAATGCATTACTTTGCAAAAGTAATTGTAATTTAATACTTTACTTTGATAAATACATGTAATAGTAATTGTAATTTAATGCATGATTTTGTCAAAGTAATTGTAATATAATGCATTACATTGCAATGTAATTCGACCATGCCTGTAAGCAATGTACATTACACCAGGCCATGGTATGAGCAATCTATTTTTAAAGTACGAGAATTAAGGTCAATACTTGATACCGGGCCACCCAGAGTTATTTGTTCTATTTTTATAATATGTACAACAGGACCTGTACAAACCAGTTCAAATTCTTATGATCCAGGATGACGTAATAAAATCTGATTGGCTAAGATAGAATAGTGATGAAGGGATTTTCCGCTTTCTATTTTGGAAACGTCAAGAATTTTTTGTTACTAGTCCGTTGGGCATATTGGGTTACAAATTTTGATTGCCCGAGGCGTAAATGCTTTAGTCCCGGGCGTCGGGCTAGTGGATTTTTTAACCCCTGGGTCATGTCTATTTCTTGTTACAGGTTTGCCTTGATTTGTCTTCTAATTGGTGTATGAGATTTGAGCTACGGTAAACTCATTTATTTTATTGACCCAATGTGTGAACAAAAGATGGAAATTAGTGATAACAGAAAACACAACCAAATAACTACTTCATCATATTCATAATAATAGATGGGTTGCATAGGGGGTCCATCATTTCTTTGTCCTTTAACGTTTTAGACAATTTTCCTTTATTCTTTATATGTGTTTATCCTTATTCTATTTTTTTTTTTTTTATATTTCAGCATCCTATGATTCTATTTTCTTTACTTTTTTTACCTATTCCTGTATTCTTTATATTGTTTGTCCTATGTTCTGCACTTTTATTCTATATTCTGTTAACCCCATTCAGACCCTCCAAAACTGATTTGTTGTTTCTGTGTATCTTGGTTGGTCATTGACGTTTACTCCGAAAATCCTTTTTATTCTTTCTTATTTTTATTTTCTTTTTGGAAAAAATAAGAACAATTTCAGATATGCTTCAAACTATGATTTAGAGATTTAATATCCATTCTTAAAGTTACGAGGCGCAGTGAAATAACAACACAAACAGTATGATTATAACCTAACAATTAGTCAATAAACCAAGTTAATAGATTTGATAGACAACGCACATCGTTTATAAATTCCTGCACGAGGAATTTTGAAATGAATCCTGTAGGAAGTTCCTAAATAGACAGAAGCAGGAAAGGAAGTTTTCAGTTGGCTAATGTCTATGCAAATTTTTGAAAACAATGTTGCGGTTTTGAAATAATGATTTAACCATAATAGCTTGCTAATATTTTCTAATTTGAAAATCAATGAAAAAAGAAGTACCAATGTTTACAAATAATGTATATCATTTACTTGCGGTAAAATATATTTTGAAATATGTAGATGGAAATTACATGATGACTACTACATCCAAATGAAACGGTAAGGAGATTATTTAAAAAAAAATCTAACACCAATCTGCGGTCACAAGCTATGACATACATATAATATGATGTACTGGGGAAGTTTAAGGGATAATAACAAGATGACAAATGGACCATGTAAACAACAGGTTTTTTACTGATATACTTGCACATTAACACTATCTAGAGCAATCCGGAAAAGTAACTTATACCACTTCCTGTTTGTGACAAGTGTCGCAAACCAAAGTTTATCAGTAATGCGCCGAGGGAGGAAAACAATTTGAAAGTGAACATTTATTCTAATTTAAAAGAGTGTAATCCATTATTTTGAAAAAAAAATTACAGTAATAGAATTACAAAGTTTAAAGTGTTTGTGATGGTGTAAATATGTCTCTTTGAAAAGTTTCATGTACAGTACATCGAAAAAGCAGGATCCAATATAGCTTCAACTGATTTTTGACGTATTGAAAGAGTTGTGTTAATTCAGAACTTATTTGGATTGAAATAAATAGCGATACAGTGTATACTCAATAATGGTCAGAATTTTTAGTGGAACTGCTATTTTTATATTTGTCTTATTACTTCTATCTACTTATGGACAAGTTAGCTCACGAAATAACAAAAGCGGACGAAAACATGCACGTAAGCTTCTTATATTAAATTTTTTAGTACAAAGGATTATGTGTTTCAGAAATATTTCTCTGATATTGGATATTGATTTTTGTGAGAATTTTTACGAAAAAAAATTTGACGCTTTTGTAAAGAGTAATTAGGGATTTATTAATAAGGTAGGTGTGATCAAATCTGTTCCGAATTTAGTTTTCAACTTTTAATACAATCAGTATCACAACCCTTGCTGATCATTTTTTAAGACGCGAAGGCATCATGAAGTATTAATTGATTTTAAAAAAATGTACAGACTTGCGCAACTTTAAAATCCATTTTTCACCAAAAAAGCTTGATCAGTAAACAAGATGGATTTACTTAGTTTTTGATAAAATTTCTGATCGAAAAAAAAAAAAAATACGAAACAGTATTTCAATTTAAATTGATTTTCAAATTTGATGCCCACTTTTTTGTATAGGAAAACAATTGTATTAAAATATTCCCAAGGATGATTTGACAACAAAATATTTCTGTAGTTCCCGAGTCTTTTAATGACTTCTAGGGCTTCGTCTTAAATATTTGTGATTGTAAGCTAAGTCTTAATTTTATAAATTTATCACATTCGGTTACTTAATGAAAACCCTTTTAATCTTCATTCATGTGTTTCCTATCAAAATTTACATTCACAAAGGAAAACAGAAAACTGAACGTTAAACTATTTTCTGTTTTCTTTCAATGTTGTGCAATTTTCATATTTTTTTAGCAATGAAAGCATAATTGGTACCAACTGATTACAAAGCAAATAATTATTTTGGGTCTAAATTTGATATAATTCATTATTAATACATAATGTTAAGCAGAAGTAGTTCATTCTGTTACCTATTCTAAAATCGGACTCGGACTTCTTCTTAAATGCGCTTTACTATGCGTTATGATGTATGTTTTTTTCCATTGGCTAGAGCTATAGGAAAGGGTTAACATCCTATTAAACCCTGTGGATTTTGCACCTGTCTCGAGTCAGGAACCTCTAGCCTTTGTAAGTCTTGTGTTGTCTTTTATTTTTGTTTAATTTTGGTTCATTTGTATGTTTCTGGGTCAATTTTGCTGAACTAGTATAAATAACTGTTTAAGGCCTCAATGAAGGTCACATCCAGGTGCGGGGTTTTTCTCGCTGCATTCAAGACCAACTGGTGACCTAAGGCTGTTTTCTGCACTTTGGTCTGGTTTCTTTTACACACTCCCCGTTTCGTTTCTCTACTCTATATGTAAATGTATTAATGGGAAACGGGCCGAAGTCACGTGGTGCAAATCATATGATTAAATGACTGAGGATTTTGTCATATGTATGAACTTAGGCACTGTCTATCTACATTTGTTTAAAACTTGAAGTTGCCTCCTCGATGCCTTTGTTTATTTTGTATTTGGATGTTGTGTCGAATTGACAATTGACGAATACGTCACACCAACTTTTATTTATATTCAACCCTTTAAAATGTCGTGCATTTGTAAAATCAGGCAACCTTGACCGTTTGTTGTTCGTTGTTATTTGTTGTTTCTCTCTGTGTTTTCTTGGAATAGTCGGTTGTTGGTGTTGTCCGTTGCACTCTCCAATATTTTGTTGTAATTCTTGTTTTCCTTGTAACGTATTATACAACTTTGAAAAATTGAAAGCAACGCGTTAAATAATGTCATGCGTTCGAAGAGCTTTTCTTGATTTACCTTCATCCGGAACGCTCACATCCTAATATTTGAAAGCAAAGGATGTATACGAACCGAAACAGTTGAAGAGCTATATGACAAAAAAAAATACCTAACAAATAGCCAAATTCATCTAAGGTCAATCTTGCCTGAAGGAGTTGAAACCTTAGTTTCTTAATAATTTCAAAGTTTATAAACGGACAATTTTATAAAAGGTTTGTTATAAATCATGTCAGTACCAGAGTTATGACTACTGATCTGATGATACTCTCGGGAATTAATAGTCCACCAACAGAGGTATCGACCCAGTGCTGTAAAAAATGAAAACAACACGTTAAATAATTCATGCGTCCGAATAACACCTTATGTTGCTGGTTTTGGACTTATCTGTGTTTTTTTTTCTATTCAGCTAAACTGGTATGCCAATACTGACAACAGAAATGTAATTGTACCTGCGTTTGCAGCTACAGCATGAATAAAGTTTGTACCGAAGCATAGAACCAAAAGCGTAGTGACTGCAGAAAAAAAAAGGGCCATGGTATTCTGAAAGCATGCATGGGATTGTTCTATCGCAACGATAAACGATCCTGCCACAGTTGTAGAAGGGAAGAATAAAAGTTCCATATTACATAACTTATTCTGTAGCAGAACTATTTAATAACTATTAAATATATTTTATATGAAAATTTCTAATTTATTATTTATAATGTAATTTTATCAAAAACCTAAGACTTATTTAACAATTTTTCATATATATGTCTCCTCTCAAGTGTGATACAAGCTTTTCACACACTTGGTCAACGGCATACCCTATGATGGGTCCACAAAAGATCGGATATCTTCTACATAAAATCTTTACTATAAAACTAGCTGCATTATACGTTAAATATTTTTTATATGTAAATTTCAAATTTATTATTCATTATATAATTTCATTAAAAACCTCATTACAAAAGACATCATGTCTTACAAAAAAAGATAAATTTCACCTCAGACAGCTTTGTCTTCTCTAAAGTGACAAACTTCTTATCTTTTCATACATTTGGTCACCGGCATACCCTATGATGGTTTCTTCAAGAATCGGATATCTTCTGCATGAAAATCTATACTATAAAACTAGGTGCATTATAAGTTAGTTATCTTTTTAACTTGTTCATCATCACATTCATTATTATCCTTCATAAACCAATGACCCCACTGTTTAGCACGTTTTATCTTTTCTTCTCTTCCGATAATCTAATTATTATGAATAACATATGGAAGCCATGAAATGCGTTGTGACTCTGATGCCGTGAACCACTTTCCATCCGGGAACTCTGAAAAAGGCAACACAGTAGCTTTCATTCCACCATATTTGTTTAAAACAAGCCGATTTAAGTATACTTGGTCATTTTCGCCTTCGGAAACAGCTTTTTCTGGTAGCCAGTTTTTAATAGTATCTGCTAATTTCATCATCATTCTATGCAATTCTTGCAGCACTTTAATAGTGGACTTTGTTGAAAACATGTAAAAAAAACCGCCATTAACGGAAGTAGAACCACGATGAACCATATTACGAACAAACACCATGTTTGACATATTAGCATACGACTGGATTTACGGGATAGGGTTTTTTATCCATAGAAAGTCGCTTTCAAACAGGAAAGTTTCTATCTTATTCTCTAGTAACGTAAACAGAATTTCTGTCCTTCGGAATAATAGTCTAAGATAACCCACGTGAATATAATATTGATCTTTTTGAAGATACGGCTCAACAGTTAATATAACAATATTGATTTCTGATGAAATTGACAGAAGTTTATCTTTTGTATGAGGATTTGTCGTGATAATTAATACCTACAAATAAAAATTGAAAATTTCGTTTTTCCTAATATTGTACTATCAATTTGTAATGGTATTTACGTTGAAACTACATCGGTCATTGTTGATTTAATGTGCCGTTGCAGCTTTTTTTCCTTTTTCTTTTTTTCGTTCCCAAATAAACAATGTTGGGAATGTAATAATTAAAATGTATTGATTGTCATGGTACAATAAAGGGACACAAAATGTCTGCCCAATTAAACTCTATAGATCATAAATTGACAGTATCAAATGAAATTAATGTGTTATCTAATTATATTGTACATGATTGGGGTCCGCAGGGGGCCTTTGTGTCCTCGGTGGCAAAGTATCCTTAGTAGTTCATTTACAGTTACATTGTATCACTACCCTGCCACCGTTAAGGTGAGTTCAAACCCCACAACGCTTTTTAATTATGTATAAGAAACGAGTTTATGTCGGTGCCAGCCTCGTAGAAATATGTTTATTTAATTATAAAATTCACACGCTGAAATGTAAAGAAGTAGGTCTGGATAGGGGTCCTCCATTTCTGTATACCTCCATCCGCACCCTCATAGGCTGTTTTTTTAATCCTTTTTGATTTGTATTAAAAATGTTCGATAGAAATATTTAATACAAGTATTATAAAAACTTAACATAACCTCAAAAAGCTTAGATGAACCATGAAAATGAGGTCAAGGTCAGTTGATCCCATTCGAACGTACATATACACCAAACAAGCATTCCAATCATCAAATATCGTTAATCTATTGCTAATGTAGTATCTGAGAAAGAGACCCAACGATGAAAATTTAGCATGAAAAATGGACCAGGAATATGAAGTCAAGGTCAAATGGACCCTGCCAAACGAACATGTACACATTATAACCATTCCAAACATCAGATATAGTACTTATTATTATCTGAGAAAAGACGCATAATTGCAAAGATTTGAAATTGACCAATGAACCATTAAAATGATATGAAGTTCAGATCAAACCTGCCAGACGGACATGTACAAATTACAATCATTCCATACACAAAACAGTTTTACTATTCTTCATAGTTATATAGAAACGGACCTAATCACAAAACTTCAACCTTGGTCACTTAGAAAGCCCTCTCTATATTATATTGACCAATATTTGTTTTTATAAGTGTACTGATACCTGCCTATCAATTGATTCCCATGGTTGTTGTATTCAAACCCTCACTTACCTGTCTATGAATTCCCATATGTTATGTTTTAAAATGTTTGCTTACCTGACGATGGATTCTCATAAGTTTTGTATTTCATAACCAATTGCGGGCTAATTCTATGACCCCATCGTTAATTAGAGTAAACAAAACTGGTTTGCTTGAAAAGCTTTTTGCTGTATTAAGTATATAATTTATCTCCTCACTCTTCTGTGAATATGCACGGTTGTAGATTGGTTTCCTTTTTAGATAATTGACACCTGATTCTTTCCGCGTTGTATTTGAAGACCGCAATAATTCAAAGAATTTAAAAAAAAATTTAAGACATTTTCCCTTTTTCCGTTTGTAGCATGTTTCGATACTATGTTGTGCCGAATTATAAGTATCACCTGACTAATTGAAATTAACAATTACTTACTTATTTTGATTTTCATATTTTTTTTCTGATTGGTTATTTGTCTTGTATTTCTGTCAAGCATGCATTAACATGTGTCTTCTGCTTCTCCTCCACGAGTTGATGTTAATAAAGAAGATGCTGAAAATAAGTCCAATCTTAAAGTATATAACACAATCATGCATTAGTTATATATTCCGAACGGACTCGATGATATTTATGAGGTGGGACGGTAGTATTAATTTTCCGGAAACTAGTTAGCGCTTTTGTGTAACTTACTAGGTCAGTGTGTCTGAAGACTACAATTGTGGTTATTCAAATATCAACAATAATGATTTAACAAAAAAGCAGCTTATCCCAAAAGCCTTCAGATGTAAAAAATATGAGGGTATAAATTACTATAAATATTGACAATTCATTTTCTTTATTTTTTAGGGTGTGGATTTTTAAGGTTGTGTTAACGTAGTTGTATTTGTTGAAGAGGCAAAACATTTTTGTTTTCAGTTTTAATATATACATGTATATGAGAAATTAGAATCCGACAAAATACCAAAATATGTCAAAATGTGGAAGTCCGTTGAAACTTGGCTTTAACATTCCATAGAAGCTAACATTAAGTTTAATCCTTTAAAGGTAGTATTTGCTAAGTATTAGTGAGTTAGTTATTTCATTCATTGATAACAGTAAATCGCGTTTTTTGACACGTTAAGAGCTGTCCGCTTATCGAGATTATTACCCCTCAACCCCTACCCATCCGCCACCCCGACCATCCCCTCGTACATGCATTTAAGTTGCAGTTGTGGAATTCATTATTTAGAAAATTACAATTTTGAAATTTATGGTTTCATCCAATCATTTTATCTTTCCATTATCTCTGTGTTAGCTTGACACATGGTTACTGATACTAGTAGGTAAATCTGACAGAAATATGCAGACTGAGGAAAGAAGTCTGCGGTTTGTTTACTGTGAAATTCAGACATCAAAGGTCAAATTAAAGATCAGTATGAGTCTTCTGCATACAAACCTGGCAATGTAAGTGCTACAGTACAAAATGTATGCACCAAACACAAATCAGACAATGTTTTACTATCAAAGGGGTCAAGGGTCAAAGTGATCTGACTTTGATAAAAAATGACAAACTCCATCCCATGACGTATCAGCACACTAAGTTTGTTATACGGTACACACGTTGCTTAAAGGACACAAATTAGACCATTTTTTACTATCATAGAGGTCAAAGGTCAGAGTGATCTACATTTGGTATATGACACACTCCGAGCTCATAATGCTGCTGCATGCTTATTATTCGAGTTTAAAGGTACAAAAGTTATGAACCGGAAACGAATTCGATAAGGTTTTACTATCATAGGATCAAAGGTCAGAGTAAAGATCTAGGTACTCTGACATTGATATATGGCACATCCCAAGCCCATGTTGTCATATGCGAGCACGGGAGTTAAAATAGATCTGAATTATATCAGATTGAGAAAATATGCCATTATTGTAGTTTGTCAAAAGTGTCCGATTGTCCTACTCTGTAGAAATTAACATTTTAATAATCAGTATAAGTCATTTTAACCATTAATACTATTTCTATTTTTGTATATATACATAAAAATTAAAATTAAAAGGAGAGAAGAAAAAAAAACCTGCTATACAACGTGTTGTCATATTTCTGCACAAAAAATCGTTTTATTTTAAAATCAGTTTTTTTTCAATTCAAATAGATATTTTAATGCTTGGCTAAACAGTATAAACTTCTCTACGGACATATTTAAAATCATTGATTAAATCAAGGTCTTTATTGTCATATAGATTAATCTATTCCTGTGATTAATTAAATATGTCTTATACTGTTCATTGATTCTTTCGGTTTTTTTAAGAAATGTTTTAAACGCTCGTGCCAAGGTTAAAGAGTGTTGTAATTGTTGATGATCTTATTTCGCAGCTTTCAAGGTAGTTAGGTAGTTATGCTAAAACGTAATTCAAATATTTTTCTTTTTGGTTGATAGTTATCAATTTTAATATAATCAATACTTCAAAGGCGATGGTATTATGAAATGCGCCATTTGATAAAATAAGTGTACAGGTATGTACAACTTTAAAATCTCTTTTCCAACAGTGGTTCAAATGCCCGGAAATGGTTATGAAGGTGCTGTCAAAAGAGAGGCGAAAGATACCAAAGGAATATTCAAACTCATAAGTCAAAAACAAACTGACAATGCCATGGCAAAAATTGAAAAACGATGAAAAACAAACAGCAGTACGTAAAAACAAAAAAGTTGCTTAAAATTAAATATTCTTAAACCTTACATCCAGCCAGGAAGAAAACTCGCATGTCAAGTAAACATGCCATTGTGTTTAATGTATTTTTAACAGCAAATAGCTCATGTTGAATCATTATATCTTGTACACATGATTATTCAATGTTTTTGAACCAAATAATGAATGATGGTATCCACAAAGATATAACCAATAGTCAGTTGACCCATAACAATTCTAGTGTTTAGGTTCTGAAATATTTCGTGTGTTTGATGTTTATCTCTGAACATGACTATTTGGTTATTTTTTTTTTTTTATTTTTTTTTTGCTGTTTCATTGACCAATGTGTCATATCACCTTTGATTTATATTTGTTTTTACTGTATTATTGACAAATACTTCACATCACCTTTGATTTATTATTGACTTTTATTTTCTCGGAAGAATCAATTTTGAGAAAATGTATTGCTATGCGTGGACACAACTGAAACTTGTTTATGTTTGCCATAAGTGTTCACTTTAATTTTTTTTTCAATTTTACCTGATAAGTTGTTAGACCTTAGAGCTTTTGAAACTACTCTTTTATTTTACAAATATATTTGGAATTCAGACATGTGTTGATCTTGTTGAAAATAATAGTTTTAAATACAATAATGTGACAACATAATTCAGAATTGTTTTATTCACTTTTTGTCATGCTGAACAACATTTCATATGAACAATTTCACAATTTCCGCCAAATTTGGTTAAAGTACTCAAACATGAGAATAATAACTGATAAAACTGAAAATCATCATTGAATACTGAACGAGAATAAAACCATTATTTAAGGGCAATGCCTCGTTATTTCGATTTTATTTGTTTTTCTTTTGTAGATCTTGATTTCCTGCTTATTCTTGCAGTTCTTGGTAGTTTCCCTCTATCTACACTCGCTTTATCACAACTTCATTCAAAATATGTCCATAAAGCATTGCTTCCCCTTTAATGAATAGCAAGTAAGTAATGGGTTTGTTATAGTAATCTGTGAACATGTATCAATAAGTATAACACAATTACAAACTGTTTACAGTAAGGTTGTTCACGCCCATTGAACTTATAAGTTGACAATATTTGTAAATTTATACAGTATCAACAATAATATGAAGGTATGATATTTCTCAACTAAATTAAAATTAGTTTAAATATTCAAATATGTAGACTTATGAATATGTGACTACAATTTTGATCTCCAATTTTTCCTAAATAAAAAGATGTTGTTAACACCTCCACACCTTATATCAGTCATGGCATTCTTGTGATTAACGACGAACAAAAATGTCCGTTTGTAGAAAGCTACAAATAAGCTTTGAAACGTGTGCAAACTGACAAACGAAATTTGTATTGCAATACTGATCCACAAACACAACGCACCATAACATGCATCCGAAATTAAATGATAAATCCATTCGAAGCAACGTTTTTGTGACATCATGGTATCACTGCCTTCACTGTATCAATATCACGATGCCACACGGCCATCAAGTCTATATAAACATACATATCGTTGGTCGTTGGCTCTTCTCCTGATTGCAACACGAGACATGCTGTAAATTATTTTCCGTGCAGATGAGCTCTTTTTATCTGTGGTATTTATCATCTTTTTCTTTGAAATCTCTTTTGCTTCTATATAAATGACATGTTTTCCATACATGCTTGTCTATTTTTTACTTACATTATACTTTAACCATTCGAATAACAGTTACTTGGTCTTTGCAGAAGTGATGCAATTTTGTACTGCCAAATCTGTTTTATAATATCATGAATGAGGGAGAAAAGTACAAGCCACAGACATCTTCAACGGGTATTCAAAACTGTCTCGTTTATCTTCTCCTGTTTTTTTACAATTCAATTTGCTATATGGTATATGCTATATAATTTCAAAATCGTAAAAACAACATGACGCATAAACGTGAATTCAAACATTTCAATACAGGCATGATTGCACAAAAAATTAACAAGACATATAGAGGATGGACACATTTTTTTTTTCTTGCTGATAATAACATTGGACGGAGAAGACTTTCTTACATGTATTGCAGGAGGACGAGGAAGAGGAAGTACTTGAACTTAAAAGCTGGATTTATACTACGGATGCCAAAGCCATACGACTAGCGACGAGTGATTTATTTGTTATTGTAACTCATTTACAAATTATCATTCGGGTTCAATTTCACAAAACCATAGTCAAAGTTAGAGACGCGTAACGAAATCGGTACAGGTTTGAAATATTTTCAAGTCGTTCAAATGGATCAACCGCGATAATGATCGGGAAATTCGGAATGCCTCTGAAAAATGAGGGTGAATTTGATAGGGAATGATATTTAGCCTTACAGCAAGCCACCTACAACCTAATAACTAGTTTTTGGTAAATTACTATTTGATCCAGTATGCACGTCGTTTGGGTTTAATGATTTATGGTGGAATTAATTTCTTGAAAGTAAAACAAATAATTTCGATTGTACTCAGTACTAATTCGTTTGTAATTTGTGTACATGTGAAGTTGTTTTGTGGTACATTAAATATTAAGATGACTTACAGATCAAGTTCGATTTTTGTTTCAGCTGACAAAAGGAGGTGGTTTGCCATTACTTTGCCTCGGAAAAAAGTAAACTGATGCGTTTCACACTTTTGTTAATTTTATTGGTACACAAAACAAGTTGATTAAACCGGGTAGTTTTCAAGCAGAAAGGTCAAAAGTGAAGTCACTTCCACGTCATTTCACACAAACTGTTTGGTCAAATATATATTAGCAACATATTTACCCAAAAAGGTATTTTACACACACATTTATATCTTTGTAAGATATGGATTTTTAGCAAAAAGCGTTCTCATATTTAAATATTAATGAAAAAATCTCAAAATGAGGATATTTTGATAGTTTTTGATGTTTCCCCCTAAATGTAGGAATTCTTATTGCCAATATGGTAGACAAAATTAAAAAAAAAACCGTAATACTGATTAATGTCATATGAACATCTGAACGATGTTATGTAGAAGATTTATAATACCTTGGGTTTTTCAAATTCAAGTTGCATAATCATACTTTAATCTTTTTGGCGATAAGGTAGCAGGCGGGCAAACATGTCAAACCGACATATATGGTTTGTTTCTGCTGGTGAGCCGCACTTTTACCGATTACATATTTTGAAAAATGCTTTTTTTTATTTTCATTTGAAAACGCTGTTGCGTCAATATAATTATTTCACGTGAATGCTTACTTATTTACAACTCAAAAATTTGTTTACAAATAGATGTGACAATGTATACAAAGATATGATGCGTTCTTTTTTATGTCGATAAATATATTTTGAAATGTCCTAAAGGAAACAGAGCAGTATACAATACATTTGTAACGGGTCATTCTTAATGCCCTAACATTTGTCTAGCTAGTCCACTTCCACGTGAAATTACCTTTACTAGTATTTAACTTGATAAATTGGGTAATTTCAAGTTAGGAAAAAGAAGACGCGTGCAGATAGGTAAATAATTGTCATAACTTATAAAGTTTACAATGATGGTTGGGTGCTTTACAAGATTGACTTTTTTAGTATTTTTCTTCTTACTGATATGCCCTAATGGACTATCAAGACCTAACTCAGCAGGACCGGAACCACGTAAGTAGTATAAATTTAATAAGTTTATATAGATGCAAACAATGACAATATAAAACCACTGCATGGATTTTTTTTCAATGCAAGAAACTTAACAGTATTTTCTTGTTTCAATGTACAACTTTGACAAATTATGTTTTTTTTTAATGCAGTTTTTTGTCATATTATAATGCAGGTTTCATTTGTTATATTTTAAATACATTTGTAATAACAGATTTAAAGTAACGAACTAAAATTAATCAAAAAAACAAATAGGATTTTTTTTTAAATGATGGAGGTCTGATTATGATCTGAATCTTCTTTGTTCAATTTTGAATAAAAATTCCTTTATGTAGTAAGCTTCAGGATTGTTTTTTCCATGGGGAAGGGATCCGCATACTATATTGTTTTCAGCGATATAGACAGTCTTTACAATATGTTATATAGTTAGTAAAGTCTTGATATGAAGTGAATGAAAACAACGATGTTTGAAGATCTATCCATGTATGTGTCGAAAACAAAATCGAATATCTAAACAATGAATCAAACTCTATGATTAGTTTACATTATAGAGCTTTCATAATCAAAACTGTAAAATAAACAATATTTAAAGTATCTAGTATTTAAGAATAAGTGGAATATAACTTATGTATGAAGCTTTTTCATGGAGATAACTGATTAATCATATAAAAAGAAATGGCTGGTAGCCAATTTAATTTTGGATATCGACTGTATTACAAATGTAGTTAATATGCAACCATACTGCCGACATGATGGTGTACTCGTATGAAGCAAAATTCATACAAAACCTTCACAAAGACAGAAAGAAAAACATCTAGATAATTTCTTAGATTTCACTTATAGACATACTGATAATGTCTTGTCACTCATTTATCCACATTTCTGTGAGTACTTGCATCTCATATATTCCAATGAACTTGATATTAATGATACTACCGAAACTTTTCATCGATATGAACACAGATGGACAACTTTTTTGACAAACTTGATTATTTTATCTTTCCAATTAACCAACTTTCCATTTCTCTGTAGTAATTCATCATAGTAAATTGTATAGCGGTTTCATATCTCAATTGATACGGTACGGTCGTGCAGGTTCATATTTCATCTGCATGGATGTGCTCCTTATACAGAAACTGCTCCTACAGAGTTATAAGGAAGAACCACTGAAATCGACGCTACACAAGTTTTACGGCTACCATTACGATCAAGTTGACCGAAACTATATGTCTGTGTCCTAACTCATTTACGATATGTTTACGTAGTCTTTGATAGAAACCAGACCCGTGTTCTTATCTGTAAATAAAACTTTTTTGTATTATTCCCAATTGGGACATCTTGACTGAGTGTGGATTCGATATTGACAGAGATGGACAACTTCAAACAAGATTCGTTGACAAACGTTATAATTTCAGCTTTTCAATCACCAACTTCACATTTCTCTGCAGTAACCCATCTGCCCAATCGTAGAGCGTTTATATATCTCAATTAATGCGTTACGCTTGTGCCTGTTCACACATACGAACTTCGTCTGCAGATGTGTGCTCCTTACACCGAATACCCTTCCCTTTTCACAAATGTGACCTACCGAATAAGACCATTTACAAAATTTGTAATAACATAAACAACACGACGGGTGCCACATGTGGAACAGGATCTGCTTACCCTTCCGGAGCACCTGATATCACCCCACCCCAGTTATTGGTGGGGTTCGTGTTGCTTAGTCTTTAGTTTTCTATGTTGTGTCATCTGTATTATTATTTGTCTGTTTGTCTTTTTATTTTTGGCCATGACGTTGTCAGTTTGTTTTCGATCTATGAGTTTGACTGTCCCTCTGGTATCTTTCGTCCCTCTTTTACACCAAAACTGCTCCAAGAGAGTTATAAGGAAGAACCACTGAAATCGACACTACATCAGTTTTAAGATTACCATTACTATCAGGTTGACCAATACCATATGTCTGTGTTTCCACTCACTAACGACATGATATATATAGAAACCCGACCAGTCGTCTAACCTGTTAAAAAACTAATTTTTTTTTCCAATTGAGACATCTTGACCAAGTGTGGATTCGAATTGCGAATGATGCATACATAGCAGGCGACACTTAACCTGTCAACACACTAAGTTATGCTCTTTTTGGAGTTCATGTTGATCCCTCGGTGTGTTACCTTGATATGTCTTCTTAATCGTTTATAAGAGGCGAACTCTTGTTTTTATTTATTATTTATTGATTATTTGTCTTTTTCTGTAGTATGGATATTTAGCAGTGTTCTTACACGACACCTGGCATTTATGAAATCATATTGTTTATTTGCTTTCAAAAAAGTTATCAGTTGTTATTTCAAGGATTTTTTGCTATTCAACCTGCTATTTAAATATATTGCCATACATTTCATTGAGATATCTTGGCTTGGTATGCTTAAATATAGTTGTCAATGTCTGTGTTTGAGCGTTCTTGGTGAAGGTTAACACAAAAAAGCGCTACGACATAAGAACTTATATAAAATGTTATTTCTATCTACTAGTATAGGGTGGATAGCACTGCTGATGGACTGTTATACCGTAAGATATCATCAGCTCAGTAGTCAATGCTTATACACTGGTAGGATGTATAACACTTTTTTCTTTCATCCACTGTTTTTTAAATATTGAATTATTTAAAAAAATAAGGTTTCAATTCCCTCTAGTCTGGCATAGATGACCTAAGATGTATGTATAAAGTGTTATTTTCATTGATCCTTTTTAAATATCATGCAGCTTTGACTTAACTAGGCTGATTGTAAGCATTTCTATTTTTTCAGCTCTATTGACCTGTCGATACTGCCAACAGAAATGTTTTTGCGCCTGTGTGTGCGCATTTTGCGCAAATAAAATTTGTGTCACACCGACAGTTCGCAAGGAATGTGACTGCATGAGCTCGAGAATGTGATAAAAAATTAAAAGAATGCATGATATTGTTTTTTTTTTTTTTTCGAAACTGCAAATAATACTAACACTATTCATTTGTAGACAGAATGATGTTATATTCCATGTTTGACATTCTACTTTTTACTATGTAACTTCTATTAAATATCTTTTGTGTATTAATTTCAAGTGCTTTAATGAGTGTGTAATTGTACCATATATTACCATATATAAATATACCATAATTACAATTGTTGTAGTCTTTTACTCACCAAAATGCTAGTTCAAGAAAATTACAAAACCAAAAAGCCAGAGTAACAGAATTTAAGTAAAACTGCTATTAAAAATCTACGAAGTATTAGTTTTAAAAAAAAGATTTTTTTATTGCTAGTCCTGGAGCCAACAGAAACTTTGATTATTATAGCTATAAAGTGTTTTTTCTCATTTTTTCCAAACTTTACCTGAATAACATTTAACCTAATGAGTTTTGTTCATGGCATTTTTATTTCAAGAAATTATATTCAATCCATATATATTATGGTCTAGTTTCAAGTTTCAAGGTCAAGTTTCACGTTTTGATTTCTCAAAGACACCAAAAGGGTAGTGTGCATAGTAAGAAACGATTTAATATTCATAATAAAACAAAGTAACAGAGTATTGCAGTGATTAATATAGTCATTCATTTATAATATATATATATTTAGAAGAAGTCAAAAATTTTAAAGAAGACAGCAAATATGAAGTAGACATTTTCAGTTATGATTGCTTATTTGTAGAAATTGGTCTGCAAATAAAGCGCGTTGTTGATAGTCTTTCTCTACCTCTGCGATCTCTTTATGTCCTAACTTCTTTCAACATATGTCAATAAAGATTTTTGTTTCTTTTATGAATATTTGAATAAAATTTTGATTTGGAAACACCCAAGAATTAGGGTTCCCCCTTCCATTTTGCGAAAAATTGTGAAAAAAATATCAATTTCAAATACAAGTTTGTTTGAATTGATTTATTGGGTTACCCCTCTATGACACAATATTTGGTTGGCACCAATTAAAACATTTAAACCCGCTGCATTTTTATGCACCTCTCCCAAGTCAGGAGCCTGTTGTTGAGTGGTTGTCGTTTGTTGGTGTAGTTCATAAGTGTTTTCTCGTTTTTTATATAGATTAGACAGCTTGTTTTCCTGGTCGAATTGTTTTACACTTGTTATTTGGGACCCTTTATAGCTTGCTGTTCAGTGTGAGCCAAGGCTTCGTATTGAGGGCCGTACTTTGACCTATAATTGTTAACTTTTTATACATTGTGACTTGGATGAAGGGATGTCTCATTGGCACTCATACCACATCTTCTTATTCATATTGGAAATACACATTGAAACTAACAAATGTCATTTCCGATACATGCAGCTTTATGTCATTTTGTAGTAGCTAATCTCTTAATTAACCAGCAGTAAAGATAAGAAAATTGAGCCACAACAACTAGATTTGAAACAACCAAAAATGCATAACAGAAGATGTTTTCAACTTATGGTGTATGACTTACTGATCAAATACTTGTACTATCGAAACGTTCTAGTGACTTACACGATGTTATGTATCCTACTAGTTATGTACCTGGATGGTTGTCGTAATAGACATGTCTAACGTGGAATCACATTGAATCTAGAAACATCAACAATTGCAAACTGCAGCTTGGTACATTATAAATATAAAGCCTTAGTAGTAATAATAATAATAATAATAAATTCTTTATTTAAAGCGGGTAAACTCAGTTAGTTACAATAAACTAATCTTCCGTGAGGCCTTCACATACAAATTACAATACAATCAAAAACAGATATTTACACATAGTTAATTTACAGTCAAGTAGTTCAATGTAATATTGTTAACATGATAAGATATAAAGCTGTTCAAGATGTACATGTAGTCCAAAAATCAAATAACAATAAAAAAACAAAACATATACAAACACATTGTAGAAAACATAATCTTATCAGGACTATGTTAAGTACTTCTTGATACTTTGTTTAAAAGTATAAGTGTTTTGAGCTTTAAGCATTTTGTGTGGTAGTCCATTCCATAACACTGATCCAGAATAAACAAAAGATTTCTTAAATAGCTCAGCTTTTGGCTTAGGAACTATCAGATTACCTTGAGTGACACCTCTCAAGGAGTAAGGATTATTATCTGATTTCAGTTTAAACTTTTGAACTAGGTACATTGGTGCTTCCATACGCATACATTTATATAGAAGTAAATATTTGTAGTATTTGATTCGAGCGAGCGTCTGCTTTGCAATATTCCGAAGCACCAATCTTCGAAATCGACACACTTTTAAATTGCGAAGAAAACCTACTGAAAATATGAACCTTGATATTAGTAAGCATGCGCTTTACAATTTTTTTATCATCAATCTTCCAAATTACATGTATTCTTTATAGTATTATAATTACATATGAGTGCTCGAGGCTTTTTAAATATTGTATTACATATGAAGAATGCTAGTAATTATCTTATTATCAAATACTGCAATGTTCACGATTTTTGTGATAGGAATACCATCTCCTAACCGCATAATTTCCAAACCTTACATCAGTCATTGTATTCTTGTTATTACAGAAGTACAGAATGTACGTTTATAGAAGAATAGCTTTCATTATGCGTCGGTTTTACCTAGGGTCGCAACACAGGACATGTATTGTGGCATGCATATGGTTTTCAATGAAAATCAGCTGTTGTATGATAGAGGATGAGTTCTTGCAGGTAATGACAGGAGGTGCAATAAACGAAAGATGAGGAGAACGAGGAGGACTTCAACGTAAAATTTGGTTAATACTCTGGGTGCTATTTTGTGTTCAACGATTTGAATTAGTCTATAACCTATTTCATATCATACAAAAACTCTAAAATGAACTTAGGCGAGATGCAAAAGACCCCCGAAAGATACCAAAGAGATATTTAAACTTAAAAATGGCGAAGAACAAAAAAGGACAAAAAAGCAACAAAAACAACAAAAGTTTACAAAAAAAAACCATAGAAAACGAAAGACTGAGCAACACGAACCCCTCCAAATTCCGGGGGTGATCTTTTGTGCTAAAGAAGGGTAAGCATATCCCGCCCCACATGTAGCATCCGTAGAGTTGCTAATGTATGTACACATCCGGTAATAAGTCATTCTAGTAGGTCACATTCGAGGTTTCTACATAATATGTCATGTTAATGAGTTTAAACATGAGGTGAATGAAAAAACCGGCTATTGAAAATTTTCGAATTTAAAACCGGAAGTGATGTTTATTCCCATGATAATGAATTGTTTCCCTTTAAAAATCATAACCCCGTCTTTGTAATTTATTACAAATACAATCTTGGTCTCGGCCTTTTCTACATTCGTTCGATATAGATTTGAAAAAAATAAATGTTGTATGATTGCCAATGAAGCCCTCTTTGTGTTATTATTTACGCAAATTATATCTGATAACCAATAGATATCATGATAATTATAAGGACTGTGTCCCCTTTCAAAAGTAACACCTGTCTCATATAAGATATAAACTTGACCGTAGTTTGATTTGATTATTTTGCCTAAAATTAGAAAAAAAAGTATAACAAAAATTACGAACTCCAAGGTAAATTCAAAAAGGAAGGAAGTCAATAAAAACTGACAATATCAAACGTTAGATATTATCAAACAACGGAAAGAACTGAAAATAAATGTCACATTACTGACTTGGTACTGGCATTTTCAGAAGAAAATAGTGGTTACACCTGGTCAAGTGAATTCAATTTCATTCAATTAAGTTTCGTCAGTTCCAGGATCATATCATTTATTTTCGCAAATATCATAATCAGTGTATTATGTCCATACCTTGTCAAGCCATTAAGCTCTCACAAATTCAAATGGCCCTTCTCTAGTCACATTATTTAGTATCCCTTAAATTTATCAAATTTGCTTGCTGATCAGTTGAAAAAATTTTCTGAAGGAGAAAAACTTCAATTAACAGTCAATTTGTAAGCCTGGTATCTTTGATGAGTTTTTGTATATAGATATAAGAAGATGTGGTATGAGTGCCAATGAGACAACTCTCCATCCAAGTCAAAATTTATAAAAGTAAACCATTATAGGTCACAGTACGGTCTTCAACACGGAGCCTTGTCTCACACCGAACAGTAAGCTATAAAGGGCCCCAAAAAATTACTAGTGTAAAACCATTCAAACGGGAAAACCAACGGTCTAATCTATATAAAAAACGAGAAACGAGAAACACTTATGAACCACATCAACAAACGACAACTACTGAACATCAGATTCCTGACTTAGGACAGGTGCAAACAAATGCAGCGGGTTTAAACGTTTTAATGGTACCAAACCTTCACCCTTTTTCTGAAACAATAGTGTAACATCACAACATAGAAAGACACACTATAAAATATCAACTGAAATAGCTTAACTCAATCAAAGGACATATTAACACCATTGAACATACACTGAACAAATAAATTTGACCTATGACACAATGTAAATACAAAATAAATAAACTAAGGGAAGAATAATAAAAGTAACATGTTATATCGGTAAGAAATGTTAAACAATTAAAGAAAAACAATATGCTCGAACAAAAATACCATCCATTTGCAATAACTTTAAACACAGGTAAATGAAAATAATTTTGTTATTTCTTTGATTTTACAATTCATTTTGATCTGTTTTTGTATAACTATTATGAGTTATAAGATGACCGGGAAAAAATCTTAATATGGTAAAAACAAATCATCATATAAGTGCAATAAATCATTTAACGAGACTATAGACTTGGAGCTGGTGTACTTCTAGATCTTGTTTTGCTGATAATTTGTGCAGTTTATATTTCGATTTATTGTTTGGTGACTATGTTAAAAGCATCTATCCTATCAAAATTGAAACAAAGGATACAACAGAATTTAAATATGCCTCATATCTTGACTTACATCTAAAAATGGACAGTGAGGGTCAGTGAGAACAAAACGACAAGACAGATGATTTCAGCTTCCCAATTGTAAACATTTTCTATAATGATTTCTTTAATAGAGGATTGCTGCTTACAAGGAAGATATTAAACCAATGGTTCCAAGTTGGAAAGAGGAAGTCATCCTTTTTTACATTTTACGGGCGCCATTATGAGTTGGATGACCATAATGGAATATCTGTTTCATAGATATCGACGGATATGTTCGAATTGTCGTAACCACAATCCAGTCCAGTTTTCATCGAATGTGACATCACCGAATTAGACTTTGAGAGACACAACGAGTGCCACATGCGAAGCAGTGGCTGCTTATCCTTCCTTTCCTAAAACATATTTTACAAAATCACTTTTGGTAAAGTTCCAGGTTAAACAATTTACATGCTCGATGGTTTAGGAATTTGGTGATGTCTCAAGGTTAGATAAGAGTCAAATACCAATACGTTATTGCGTGATGCTTAACTTATATATGTATTTCATAGGACACGAAGGGTGTCACATGTATACCAGGATCTGCTTTAGTTTTGTATGTTGCGTTTTGAATACTGTTGTTTTTTTTTTGTTTTTTGTTGTTTTTTTTTTTTTTTCGTATTTTGCCAGTTCATTGTCAGTTTGTCATCGACATATGAGTTTCAATATCCTTTTGATATATTCTGCCTGTCAGATAAAGACAATAACATATGTAAAAAGTCAATTGACTGATGTAAAGATCTTATCTTGCTTTTTATATTTTTTGTTTACAATTTCTATATAAGATAGCAAAAAAACCGCAATTGATTAAACAAAAACCATATAAGGACTATACTTCTATTTGGAATTGATTTGAATATGATTGCCTAGATCTGCGTTTGTAGATTGTATTTGTTGTTTACACTTTGTTTCACTTTACCCCTATCTTGACTTTCTTTTTCTCGCAAATGCATTCCGAATATGTGAAAAAGTATTTGATCCCTTTTTTATGAAATATGAAAAAAATGTTGGTTTACTTTTCTTAACAAGAAATATATTGTTTCGCGAGGTGACGAAGAGCCCGTTCCTTTTCCAGAAATACGAAAAAAAGAATTACAAATGTACGAAGTTCTTAGCGTAACAAACAAACGGCATGCCGTATAGCTTTAGTCAATGAGTAGTTTCAGATAATTGTCATCGGTCACTTGATATAGCAGGAAAGATATTAAACTTGGTCCACATTCATCACATTTTGATTGATGGATTTGTGTTTGCTTTACGTTCGGTGGCAAATAAATTTCATGCAGGTTCAGACCGAGAGAATAAAAAAAAACGATAAATGCAATATGTCGTAGAATAGGGGTCGACCATGTCACTGGGCGGTGAATTTGCAATGCCTCTGGAAAATGAGGGTAAATTAGATAGGGACTGGAATTAAGCATTGCAACAGGCCATCTACGGATCCATCAATAAGCTGGTTACGGTGCATTAATGTTTGATCGAGTATGCATTTCGGTCGGCGTTGATGATTTATGATGGGATTACAGTTCTTGAACAAAAAACAAATGTTCCCCTATCAACCCTCATTTTTGAATTACAAAAGATATCTTTTGAATATTGTAAGTGTTTTGGTTTTTTTTAAGTCTACCATCAACCGGTGGCAAAACTAAGAAACACAAGAAAGCAAAGAGAAGATGTTTTTGTGCACGTTAAACTGTCTTGACTCCTTAAAATAGTGTGCCGGTACCAATTCAGGCTATCTGGACCATGTGTTATTCGTTGTTGTTCGTCTCTTTTTACGTCAGAAGTTGATGCTTGTTGGAAGGTGTTGCATGTTTTTTTGTCAAACCAACCCACAAGCAATGTGACTGTATGAGACAGAGGCTTGTAAGTTTTGAAAAGCATGCAAACGATAGTTTGGTTATTATTTGAAAGAATCCTGATATATTTTATTCAAAAAGAAGTTCTATATTACATAACTCATTATAATGCTCACGTGTAATCATTTTAAATATAAAAATAAGAAGATGTGGTATGATTATTAATAAGACAACTATCCACCAGAGTTCAAATGAAGTGAATGAAAGCAATTAAAGGCAAACATACGGCTTCAACAATGAGTAAAACCTATACCGTATAATCGGCTATAAAAGGCCCCGACATGAAAAATGTGAAACATTTGAAAGGAGAAAACCAACGGCATATGAATTGACCTTAATTTTCAAATTTGATTTCAGAGTATGGAATTGTACAAAAATTGTCGGCATGTCATCTCGTACTTTACCATATCAATCCCACTTATTTGGATGATTACAGAGCTAACGATTTCCGCAAATTATATCTGACTACGAAAATTATTATAATAATTATAGGGACTCTGTTCCTTTTCACAGGTAGCACCTGTCTCATATAAGATATAAAGTTGACCTTAGTTGGATTTAGCTAGCTTATATTATGTTCCTGTAAGTAATGTAGCACCGCATTTATTCAAGTATTTTTACATCCTTGACTTTTCTATTTTTTTAGTTTGAACGTTCTTGCTGAAGGGTTATCTAGAAAAGTGTCTCGAACGCAACACAATATAGAAAGTGTTTTCCTTTTTCTAGGTAATCAATTAGAATAACAATCTCTCAATTAATTAGCTCATGTAAACATTGATGTTTCAATTACACTCTACATATACATATAATTCGATTGCTTGAAAAGATTAACGTTTGATTCTCCCAAAATCAATCATAATGGAGTAGGGACCGCAAAAAAAGATTATGATCTATTTGTGTCAATGTGTTCTATTCTTACGGCTAGAAAGCTTTTCCCTATTGATTTTTTACGAACAATGATTATTTTTTTCAAATTGAAGATAACCTATTGTACTCTGCTTGCAATCTGCTTGTATTTTTTAATGTCGATGCCTTTATAGATTATTTTATGCTATGGAGTTAAGCTTATCTTTTAAGTCTGCTTATCTTATTGTTGCTTATATCCCTGTCATTCGGTCTCTGATAGAAAGCTGTCTCATTAGCAACAGTTCTCTTTTTTTAACTTAAATTCTCCCTCGCCATGCTCGTCCGAATTTAAAGTATTTCTTTACTAAATACGAAAAAACTTTAATATAAATTTGGTTGCTCGCAGTAACTTTTTCTTTTCTCTTGCAAACAATGTTTAAGAACAGAATATTCTATCATATTTAACAAAGGGGAAATCCATTAAGTCAAACGAAAAGAAATATATATATTGAATGTGTAAAAATGTTTGACATCGCTCAGACTAACATGGGATAGTGCTGTAGCAGCACAGAATGAAGAATACTGTAAAAATCTGTTGAAAGCATTTTACTCATCAAAAAGTGAAACTATACTAAAACGCTATATGCTCCAAGGAGTCTTCATCGCTACCGCGGCAATTATGCGTAATTTTTATCTTAATTTTCAACTTTATTACCTAGCAATCGTTTTCAGAGGAAATATCGATTATTTTCAAATATACACTTTTGAAATTCAATTAAGTTTCTTCAGTTCAAGGATCATATTATTTATTTCATCAAGATTAGAATAAATGTATCTATTTCCAAAATTGGTGAAATCATTCAGCCCTCCTTAATTCGAATGGCCTTGTACTAGCAGTCACATTATTCAATATCCCTGAAATAATCAAAATTTGCTTGTTCATCAATTTGAAAAAAAATACTTCCAGTGGCAAATTTTCCATGCAGGTTCATGATGAGAAAAATACAACAGTTCAAACAATTGGAGTCGATCGGGATAATGGGCAGGAAATGTGTGATGCCTCTTCAAAATGAGGGTAATTTGTATATGGACGGAAACCCAGATGAACGGAAATCTAGTCTTGCAGTAGGCCATCTACGGACCCCTCAAAAAGCTAGTTTCAGTACATAAATGTTTGATCGAGTATGCTTTTCGTTCGCGTTTGATGATTTATTGTGATATTACAGTTCTTGGATGTTAATCAAATCGTGAACATTGTACTCAGTACTCTTTCAAATTCAAGGGTGACTACCGACCGGTAGTAAAACTCTTGCTAAAGTGGGGCAAGTAAGAAACCACGTCCAGTCCGAGTTCGGTATTTTTGTTATTTTACTTTTTACAACAAGTCTTTTAGGGGTCCGCAAGGGCTAGACAAAATTCCTGTCTCAATCCGATTTACCCATATTTTCCAGTCGCAGTCCAAATGTCTCCCCTTCTTTCATCCTGAACTGCCTCTATTACAGGACTTACCCTTTGTATTTATTGTTCATTTGTTCTTGTCCTGGACATGCATGAGAAATTTGCCAGTGTATGTTACGCAACCAGATATCAATCAATCAATCATTTAGATTGTGTTTGTAGTGCCAGCACATATGAAGCTGTGTTGTGGTCGTTTGGTAAAATGATGACTTTCAGGTCATATCTGCATTTTGTTCAAGTTGACAAGTGGAGGTGGTATGCCATTATTCGGCCCCTGGAATTGCAAAAATAAAATTAAAATTTTTCCACATCTTCTTTTTTTAAATTTATTGATAAACGAACCGGTTGATTAAAACTTCAGGTCAGGAAGGTCAATAGTGATGTCACTTTAACGTTATAAACATGTAGCTAGAATTTTAAGAAATTGGCTTAAAAGGGTCATTTCATGCTTACTTTTTATTCACATTTATATGTGCAACAGCTAAACCTCAAAAGGTGTTTTACACACATTAACATCTCAGTAAAATATTGTTTGTAGCATAAAGCTTTCATATATCTAAATTATAATGACAAAATATCAAACGAAGGATATTTTGGCAGTGTATGGTGTTGTGCACTAAATGTAATCAGTTTGAAGCCAAATTACCAATATCTTGTAAAATATGTGTAAAACCGACAGATCTTGGGGTGTTTTCTGTTGGCTAGCCACATTTCTACAAATTACATATTTTGACAAACGACTTTTGATTTTTGAATTTTCTGAACTCTGTTGAATTCATAAAACTAACGATTTTTTCGTTAATGCATAATTGTTTTTTTTTTTGAAAAATATGTTCATAAATAAAGTAGACATTGTTACATTGTTACAAAGAGGTTATGCATAACGTAAAGATCGAAAGAATTGGTAGAGTACACCGGAATATTTATCGAATCTAGTATCAGAATCCAATGCAACAATACATAATCATGTTATAAGAAATTTATATTTGATCCCCTGGTTCACCATGCAATAACAGTCTTTTATTCAAATTATTATTTACCTGTACTGTACTCTCATCGAATCTCCTCCCTTACAGTGCTGACACTAGTACTTCAGGGGGAGATTTAGGGATATCCAATATCATTATTTCATTGATAAGCGCTTTGTCATATTTAACACGCAAAACTGCAAATGCGATGCAGTTCTGTAAATCAGCATCTTTTAATCAAAATATAGTGGTCATTCCATTTTGCTTGTTGCACTGCCCCCAATTTCAGATCATGCGTGAAAAGCATTTTTATAACATCAGAATGAAACATTTCTTGTCGGACGAAAGTTTGCTATGTTCAATGGAACTCAGCAATGAACAAAACTCGAAATATTCTTGGCAGTTCAAACATCCATACTAAGGAGTAACATATTTGAGTAAATTACAAACATCTTGCTCAACAGGTCTACTGTGCATATGTATATCTAAAATACTTGTGTCCGTTCAGAAAGATACACTTCACTATTGCGTTTCTGATATATCTGATATTTTATCTTCTTCTTGTGTTACAATATTATTACGTTTTTTTGTTTGTTTATAATGTAGTGTTATATTTTATTTTAATTTTATACATTATACTTCTTAAGTAATGTACATATGAAATGTTTTCATTAACATAAGAAAACGGATTGATATAAGTTAACAGCTTGTTCCTGGATCCCATTAATTAATCATTTTTATTAATATGTTTATGACAAATAATGACTATTATTTAATTTAAATTTAATACATAAAATATGTTTACATAAGTGATGCGATGATGTGATTTTTGTGTCGTTAAATATATTTTGCAATATCATGAAGGAAACGGAAGAGTTCAAGCGAAAAATCTGTAAATGGTTATTCGAAATGTATTTACATCCGTACAGCTAGTCTATTTCCATGTTAATTTACATATACTAGTAATTAATTTGATAAATGGGGATTTTAAGTTAAGAAAAAGAAGACGCGTTCGGACAAATGAACAATTTGCATAACTGATACACTTTACAATAATGGTTGGGAGCTTTACAAGATCGACTTTTATGCTATTTTTCTCCTTACTGATATATACTTATGGAAAACAGCTTAAAGGAGGAGGAGGAGGAGGAGGGGGAGGAGGAGGAGGAGGAGGAGGAGGAGGAGGAATTATATCAGGAGTAGGAGGAGGAATGATATCAGAAGCAGGAGGACGAGGAGTTTTTACACGTACGTTTACTTTTAATAAAATTTTGGGAGAGCTTTTTGATTAAATGAGTGATTCAAGTTTAAAAAAAAATAATATGTTTATGTTATTGGATTCTGGTTTTTTTATACTGGAATCATATTATTTGCAAAGTCAAATTGTATTGACCGTCAATATTTTGATGCAAACAATGACCTCTAAAGCCTATGCATTAATTTAAGAACAAAGTTTTTCTTTTTTTTTTTTTTTTCAGTGTACAACTGTTACCAAATATTTGGTCATATTTTAAAGCAGGTTTTGTGTTTAACAGTTCACGAATGTAAAAGATATTTATTGGCCTTAATCCAAAACACTCAGATTTTTTTAATACTTGTGGTCAGTTTTATGATTTTCTAAACACAAACAACCAACGGGAGCCCGAGGGGGTCGAACATTTTCATGCACTGTAGGTTCTTTTAATTGTCAATCGATATTGGTTTTTTTTTCGTTTTTGCTTCCAAGCTACAGTGAGCCTTAATGGAACCAAAAATTCCAAATGGAAAAGTTATTTGTGGATCTATACAAGCCATCTTTCTGTATTAATATAAAACAATTAGATATATAAAGGGAAACAAGGGATAAATGTCAATAAGATAGTAGAAACAGAAAAACCAAATATCATATAGAGATCAATATACAATATAGTGTTCAATGATATAGAGTCCCAACAAGATGATGATGATGATGATGATGATGATGATTGTTTTTGTTTTAGTTTTTGTTTCCAAGCTACAGTGAGCCTGAATGGGACCAAAAATTCCAAATAGAAAAGTTATTTTTGGATATATTCAAGCCACCTTTCTGTATTAATATAAAACAAATAGATATATAAAGGGAAACAAGGGATAAACGTCAATAAGATAGTAGAAACAGCTTCAAAAATTCAAAAGCGGAGAAGCAGAAAATACCAAGGTTTAAGTCATTGGTTTGAACCGTCCGGGGTACGAACCCGCAACCTCCCGCATTCGAGGCGAACATGCTACCACGAGACCACTGAGGCGGTCCCTAAAATATGTCAGACACTTAGTAGTTCCAAGATTAGATATGAAGTAAATGGAAACGACGACATCTGAAGATCCATCCAGGTATGTTACGACATAAAAATAGACAAGAGTGTCCATGCATTGTATCAAGCTCTATGGTTAGTTTATATAATAGAGCTGTGGTATACTTATGGTTGAGACGTTTGTGTTCAAAAGCACCTGGAATGTCTAAACATCTTGAAAAGACTATCCCGACTGTTCAGCTTTTTAAAAAACCGTTTATGGCTTTGGTTTGTATCAAAATTAAGCATTTTAAGCCACATCAAAACTGAAACAATCTTTACACTATTTATCATTTATTTAGTAAGAATAAGTAAAATATATCATATTACATATGGGTTTGATGTTTCCTATTTCTCATTGATTTATTTGGTCACCTGTTTCCGAATATATATTTTGTATTTTTTCACTATTTTGACATATTGACTCGACGTTACTATTTTTAAAAATGATATTGACTACATCATTCGTACATGTTACTTAAAATAGTAAGATAGAGTCAAGATCATTTCCAAAAATAGTTATATCGAGTCAATATCATTTTCAAACTTACACATTTTACATATGTAATATAAATTAAGGATTTTGACTCGGTCAATACGTTATATATGGACCTGTTAGATTATATTGAACCGCGGACATTGTCCTCGATCAATATAATCTGAACAGGTTCACACACCTCATTAAATGGACATTTAAAAAGTCAGAATGAGAATATATATGTTCAAACTCTTTTAGGTCATGTTTTAGTAACAACAATAACAAGAACAATGTCGATTGGACCTGCTTTTGATTCCATATCTGCCCATGAATTTTTACTAGATAACATTTGTGTTTGCTATGGAGATTTCGGCTTTCGTCAATTTATCGGAATTCCAATGGGGACTAACTATGCACCAATTATTGGACCTGTTTCTGTATTGTTAGGAGTAACAGTTTATGATTAAAATCAGCAAAGACACATTGAAACTACATCTGATACAAGATACAAACACTTTTGGAAATTTGGATGATATTTTGGCTATCAATAATGACGACTTCAGTATGTTCAGAGATTTATCCTGCTGAACTGACTTTACATAAAACTATACTAACGTTACAATGAACACTGCCCTTTCCTGGATCTTGATATCTATAACTTTAATGGGAAGCTCAATGCCCAAATTTATGACAAAAGAGATGATTTTTCAATTCCTATTGTTATTTATCCATTTTGAGATGGTGACGATCCCTTGTCACCATCTTATGGTGTTTATATATTTCAACTTGTTCGATTCGCTCGTGTATGCAACAACATAAAACTAATACTAACAATGAACACTGCCCTTTCCTGGATCTTGATATCTATAACTTTAATGGGTAGCTCAATGCCAAAATTTATGATAAAAGAGATGATTTTTCATTTCCTATTGTTAATTATCCAGTTTAGATGGTGATGGTCTCTTGTCACCATCTTATGGTGTTTATATATCTCAACATATTTGATTTTAACAACAAAAAATCTCTGTATTACTGAAAAATTATTACAGCAGGGTTTTCGAAATCACCAACTAGTCAAAACATTTACTAAATTTTATCATCGGTACAAGGACATCATTCGTAATTATAAATCAACAGCAGATATCTTATACGTTCCGGTATTTCAAATCCAATCTTTTATGGTAATTTTCTATACAAAGCACATAAATGTCGGCATTCACCTCAAAAGCAAAGCAAATATTTAAACATCCTTATTCAGAAGGGATATCATTACGATACTGTTTTCAGGTCATTTAAGATGGCATCTTTTGGAAGGAATATTGATTCACTCATAGGATCTTTGCATCGGAAATAAACACATTTATTTTAAAACCAGTTGTTGGCATGATACGTGGTTATGTTCTTCTTATATATTTTATGATGGTATGATACTAAACCCCTAACGGGAGGGATTGTGCTTGATTTTCATATGATGAAGACATAATCTTTTAATCAGTTTAATTGGTGTCTGGAGCTGGCATGTCAGTAACTGCTAGTCGTCCTTTGTTAGTTTATGTATCATTGTCATTTTGCTTAGTTTATTTTGTTATCTATTCTGACATCGGACTCGGACTTCTTTTAAACTGAATTTTACTGTGCGTATTGTTGTGTGTTTGTTTATTCTACATTGGCTGGAGGTATAGAGGGAGTGTTGAGATCTCACAAAACATGTTTAACCCGCCGCATTTTTGCGCCTGTCCCAAGTTAGGAGCCTCTGGCTGTTGATAATCTTGTATGCTTGTTTAATTTTAGTTCATTTATATGTTTTTGAGTTTAATGTGACGTCCATTTTCACTGAACTAGTACACATTATTAGGGGCCAGCTGAAGCCAGCCTCTGGGTGCGGAATTTTCTCGCTGTGCTGAAGACCCATTGGTGGCCTTCGGCTGTTTTCTGCTTTGGTCGGGTTTTTGTCTCTTTGACACATCAGCATTTTCCATTCTTAATTTTAAGGTTCATATATAACGTATTGACCTCGTCAAAAGTCAACAATTGATAAGTATTAATAAATATCAGTTGTAGATAAAAGCTACACGAGTTTACCGCTGTTCAATAGTCATAAATCTGAAACAAATCCGGGTCACAAACCAAAACCGAAGGAAACACATCAACTATAAGAGAAAAACAACGGAACAACAGAAACACCGAAATGCTACAAAAAAAAACGCCAACATTCATAGAAACGAATTATTTGATAACAACTGCCATATTTATGACTTGTATTGGACATTTTTAGACAAAATGGTAGGTTGAACCTGGTTTTTTGGCTAGGTTATATGGTAATGTTAAAAATACCGTTAAAATGACAACATTACGTGACAGGAATATAGTACAAATAAACGCAAGAGCACTTTGGACATAGAAAAACATAAATAAACAATATAATAGTACATAACAACATTTAAACCACAGAATAACAACAAACACCTCAAATTAATTTACGACAGAACACAAGTACAGCACAATAGAATTATAAACTGTCCGTCAAACGAAATTATCAACGCCATAAAAAGTGACTTTATAGGTAAATTTCTAAAAATATAATATAAAATTGGGATTAAGTTTGTAATGGTGTTTCTTTCTGTATTTTCTAACCATTACAAGAATATCAATATAAATTGTGTTAGTAATCGTGTAATTATTTGTATTATCTAACCATGTCGGTTTTTCTTGTAAATCAAAACTGTGTAAACACAAATAAATCCTGTATATATATAGTTGCTTTAAGCTAAAAATCATATACATGAACTAGCTGATAGATTATCTTAACTTTTACATGCATATGAAAAATAAAGATAGAATTCAAACAACAAACGATAATACATAACGCAATATCAAATCAGACTTACAAACGAAACATCATAACTAAATGCATGAATGATGGAAATATAAATACTGAGACACGGCTTACAGCCATGCGAATTCACTTTCGGCAAACAGTCATATTCGAGAATAGGTCACGCTCGGTAATTAGCAGACCAGACGATGTAGATGGTAAACCACAATCTAAGACGTGATAAAACTTTCGTTAGTTAGTTTAGACGAGACACATCGTATAGATCAACCAATTCATAATTGTGTCCATAAAATTTACGGACTGTCATTTTTAATTTTTCCTCCTCATCACTCTACTGGAGCAGTTTCTGCGTAAGAAGCACACTCCTGTATATGAAGTCCATATACTGTGAACATGCACGAGCATACCGTATAAACTGAGATATGAAAACACCATACGATGGGACATGGGGTGTGTTACTGCTGAGAAATAGGAAATTGGGAAGTTGAAATCATCACGTTTGTCATTTTAGATTTTAGTGTGAAGTCGTCCATCTGTGTCAATATTTAAGAAAACATCAAGGTATGAAACAGTCCTTCTAGTATCAGTAGTATCCTTAATTTCAGGTTCACTGGGATATATGAAATATTACAACTGACTGAAATATGGGTTAGTCAGTGATAGGACATCACCAATATATCTGAACTCATGTTACTAAGATATGAAGCTTTTTCAGGGAGATAATTGATCTTTTCCTCGATATTGACAGAGATGGACAACTTCAAACAAGATTCGTTGACAAACGTTCAGATTTCAACTTTTAAATCAACAAATTAAAATGTCTCTGCAGTAACCCATCTGCCCAATCGTATAGCGTTTACATATCTCAATAAATGCTTTACACTCCTTCATGATCATGCATACGGACTTCGTCTGGAGATGTGTGCTCTTTACAACGAAAATGCTCCAAGAGAGTTAAAAGGAAGAACCACTGAAATCGACATTACATTAGGTTGCGCGATACCATATGTCTGTGTTTCAACTCACTAACGACATGTTGTATATAGACACCAGACCAGTCGTCTAATTCCCAATTGAGACATCTTGACCGAGTGTGGATTCAATTTGCGAGTAATGCATGCATAACAAGAGACACGTATCCTTTCGACGCATTAATCACGTTGTTTTTGGAGTTGATGTTGATCCCTCACTTTGTTACATTGATGTTTCTCCTTAGTGAATTTATGAGATGTGAAAATATATAAACTACTGTTGCCTTAATCCATTGAATTTTTTTTTTAAATGTTGATTGCCAGGTCACCATTGTATCTTATATCTCTTTTTGGTATTATGATATTAAACACTATTGTTGGAAATGTGTTCTTATACGACATGTGATGTTAATGAACTCATCTCGTTTATTTGTATTCACTTCTTCAAAAAATAATTAGTATTTCACGGATTTTTCATTTATTAACCTACTCTAAATTGTAATTAACCGTTTGTATCATGGCTTGGTGTAGTGTAATATATTGTTGACACTACCCGTTATTGGTTTTTGGCATTCCTGATGAAGGTAAATCAAAGAAAGTGCTATGACGCACGGAATATAAGTGTTATTCCCGTGAACGATATTACTCTGATTGACTGTAAGGCCTGTCGGTCATAAGCTCCGTATTCATTGCATCTGCACTTATATATGTTTATAACTCTTTTATCATAAATTCTCAGTTGATTAAATATTCAATTAATAAAAGAATAAAGCTTCATCTACCTCAGGCTAGGTCAACCTAAAATGAATATATAAAGTGTAATTTCATTTGTATTTCTGTATATCATACAGTTTTGCCTTTACTTGGCTGAATGTTGACAGATCTATATTTCAGATCGTTTGGTATTTCCATACTGCCAACAGAAATGTTTCTGCAGATGTGCTTGCGCTGTCTACGTAAACAAAATTTGTAACAAACCGAAGCGCAAGGAATGTGGCTGCACGTGATTGAGAGAATGGTTAAATTCTGAAAGAACGCATGATTTTGCTCTATAGACACTGTAAACAATCCTAACACTATTTATTGTAGATGGGATGATTTTATGTTGCATATTTGAGATTCTACATCTTGCTATGTAATTATTATCAAATTGTTTTTTATCTGTTTCAAATTTCTTAATCGAGTTAGTAATTGTACCATAATGTACGACGGATTTTATATAAGACGGTTTATTTATGTCTGCTATGAAGCGTCCTGCATTTGATTTTCGGTCCCCACGCGTACCTTTAATGATAGTTGTCTTATTCTATTAACATCCTAATATGAAGACACCTTAGTCCAACGAATACCAGAACAATTGATTACTTTATGATAAAAGCATGAAACTTGGCATAGCAAAATATTAAGTGACATAGTAAAAGATTAAATTGCATAGACAAACTTCAGAAATGGTGGAATGACAAAAATCTGAAATGTCTGCTAAATGAAAAATGGCCGATATAAGTGGAAATACATCGCCATAAACTTGTTAAAGTCTACTAATATGCAAAAGTTCAGTTCATATTCAAGTATGAAATTAAATGCAAGCCTAGTGTGTAAGCTTTCTAAATATTATCAAATCTTCTTACAGTTGAAATATTCCCCTTGTCCCTTGAAAAAATGGCACAAAATGCTAAAAAAAAGGTTCTTTCTTATTGTTAACAAATGCAAAATATATAATAAACAATTGATTACTTTATGTATTCTTATAAATATTTAGGTTGTTGGAAATATTTGGCGGATTTTTTCAGGTTGAAGCACGATTTGTTGTCGAAAAATGAGGAAAATACGAAATTAATTTAGAGATTTTCAGATTTAACCTCCTTTTGCCTAAGACGACCAATCTGATTTTACTAAAACGCTTCAATTAATCTCAATTAAAACATGAAAATTGAACCTTTCGTATAATCTACAGACATTGGTAGTTTTAATACTTCAGATAAATACTACAAATATTGAAAACAAACACTCCTACCTTTCAATATTTTTATTTTTTTAAACTAGAAACTGTAAATATTCACCAAAACGAACAACTAAAATACTTCTTGTAGTAACTTGTACCCAGGTATGGTGTTCATTAGACAGCTTTAAACACTGTTCTATAGTATGGGAACCATTAAGTTAATGATTTAAAAGATATATCGTTAAAAAAACTTCATACCATATTTGAATATGTATTGAACTCTTGCATATTGATAGACATCATCAAGTGTATGATGGTGTATTTCCAGTACCTTACATCGGCCATCTTTGATTTAGCGGCCATATTGATTGTTTTTCTTTGCTTTTTTTGGTGGCTCCATTTTCTAAAATGATCCATAGTATCGTACCTAATACGTTATAGAGAAAGTCCAAATAACTGTCCATTCCTTGGAAATAATGGAGCGGAGGCCCATAGGGCCGACGCCCATTATTTCTTAGGAATGGACAGTTATTTGGACTTTCGCTTACTTAAAATACACCTTAAATGTTAAAAACGAATCTTCAGATTGTAACATTTTAAAGAATTTTATTTAATTTTGTAATGGTTTTCTTTTCATTTTCCCCGTGTTGTACCCAAGAATCTCCAGGCAAAATTTAATATCAAGCTGACCATCTACTCACTTAAAGAAGTATTTATGAACAGTAGAATAATTACTATAAAAAGATCTTGAATAAAGTTCATTCAGATTTATGTTTAAAGTTATCATGGTTATTGGATACGCACGTCTTTCTTGTAGTGGGATTGAAAGGATATTTATTTGTGTCTTTGAGTGGTATTTCGGGAGAGTAAAAAAAATAGTATTTATGCATTTATGTTAATGGATTATGTGTGTTTTTCGTTTGATAAATATTGGATGTAGAATCGTTTGTGAAAAGTGAAATGGTACAACTAGAATGAATTTCCAGGTATGTAACACTCTAGTATAGGTTATTTAACTAATAACGGTGTGCTCGATTTTAAGTCATATCGAAAATAAAATGTGATTCTATATTTCAAACCATTTTATTCGATGAAATAAAATGAAACAAGAAAACAGTATTTCATACACAACCAAACATTTCGTCTTTCCCTTTGCTAATTACAACGAACAAAACTTTTATGTATTTTTTTAAATAGCAATACAAGCAAACTGAAAGTATTTTCCATTCTTCCCTATTATCAGAGAGGAAGCAAAAAAGGTTTAGAAAAAAAATCCGAATGGACAACTACCTTTTAATTTCATTTAAACAATTATTTCAAAATTAACTCTACTCTATATATAAATGTATTAATGGGAAACGGGCCGAAGTCACGTGGTGCAAATCATATGAATAAATGACTGAGGATTTTGTCATATGTATGAACTTAGGCACTGTCTATCTACATTTGTTTAAAACTTGAAGTTGCCTCCTCGATGCCTTTGTTTATTTTGTATTTGGATGTTGTGTCGAATTGACAATTGACGAATACGTCACACCAACTTTTATTTATATTCAACCCTTTAAAATGTCGTGCATTTGTAAAATCAGGCAATCTTGACCGTTTGTTGTTCGTTGTTATTTGTTGTTTCTCTCTGTGTTTTCTTGGAATAGTCGGTTGTTGGTGTTGTCCGTTGCACTCTCCAATATTTTGTTGTAATTCTTGTTTTCCTTGTAACGTATTATACAACTTTGAAAAAATGAAAGCAACGCGTTAAATAATGTCATGCGTTCGAAGAGCGTTTCTTGATTTACCTTCATCCGGAACGCTCACATCCTAATATTTGAAAGCAAAGGATGTATACGAACCGAAACAGTTGAAGAGCTATATGACAAAAAAAAAATACCTAACAAATAGCCAAATTCATCTAAGGTCAATCTTGCCTGAAGGAGTTGAAACCTTAGTTTCTTAATAATTTCAAAGTTTATAAACGGACAATTTTATAAAAGGTTTGTTATAAATCATGTCAGTACCAAAGTTATGACTACTGATCTGATGATACTCTCGGGAATTAATAGTCCACCAACAGAGGTATCGACCCAGTGCTGTAAAAAATGAAAACAACACGTTAAATAATTCATGCGTCCGAATAACACCTTATGTTGCTGGTTTTGGACTTATCGGTGTTTTTTTTTTCTATTCAGCTAAACTGGTATGCCAATACTGACAACAGAAATGTAATTGTACCTGCGTTTGCAGCTACAGCAGGAATAAAGTTTGTACCGAAGCATAGAACCAAAAGCGTAGTGACTGCAGAAAAAAAAAGGGCCATGGTATTCTAAAAGCATGCATGGGATTGTTCTATCGCAACGATAAACGATCCTGCCACAGTTGTAGAAGGGAAGATTAAAAGTTCCATATTACATAACTTATTCTGTAGCAGAACTATTTAATAACTATTAAATATATTTTATATGAAAATTTCTAATTTATTATTTATAATGTAATTTTATCAAAAACCTAAGACTTATTTAACAATTTTTCATATATATGTCTCCTCTCAAGTGTGATACAAGCTTTTCACACACTTGGTCAACGGCATACCCTATGATGGGTCCACAAAAGATCGGATATCTTCTACATAAAATCTTTACTATAAAACTAGCTGCATTATACGTTAAATATTTTTTATATGTAAATTTCAAATTTATTATTCATTATATAATTTCATTAAAAACCTCATTACAAAAGACATCATGTCTTACAAAAAAAGACAAATTTCACCTCAGACAGCTTTGTCTTCTCTAAAGTGACAAACTTCTTATCTTTTCATACATTTGGTCACCGGCATACCCTATGATGGTTTCTTCAAGAATCGGATATCTTCTGCATGAAAATCTATACTATAAAACTAGGTGCATTATAAGTTAGTTATCTTTTTAACTTGTTCATCATCACATTCATTATTATCCTTCATAAACCAATGACCCCACTGTTTAGCACGTTTTATCTTTTCTTCTCTTCCGATAATCTAATTATTATGAATAACATATGGAAGCCATGAAATGCGTTGTGACTCTGATGCCGTGAACCACTTTCCATCCGGGAACTCTGAAAAAGGCAACACAGTAGCTTTCATTCCACCATATTTGTTTAAAACAAGCCGATTTAAGTATACTTGGTCATTTTCGCCTTCGGAAACAGCTTTTTCTGGTGGCCAGTTTTTAATAGTATCTGCTAATTTCATCATCATTCTATGCAATTCTTGCAGCACTTTAATAGTGGACCTTGTTGAAAACATGTAAAAAAAAAACGCCATTAACGGAAGTAGAACCACGATGAACCATATTACGAACAAACACCATGTCTGACATATTAGCATACGACTGGAGTAACGGGATAGGGTTTTTTATCCATAGAAAGTCGCTTTCAAACAGGAAAGTTTCTATCTTATTCTCTAGTAACGTAAACAGAATTTCTGTCCTTCGGAATAATAGTCTAAGATAACCCACGTGAATATAATATTGATCTTTTTGAAGATACGGCTCAACAGTTAATATAACAATATTGATTTCTGATGAAATTGACAGAAGTTTATCTTTTGTATGAGGATTTGTCGTGATAATTAATACCTACAAATAAAAATTGAAAATTTCGTTTTTCCTAATATTGTACTATCAATTTGTAATGGTATTTACGTTGAAACTACATCGGTCATTGTTGATTTAATGTGCCGTTGCAGCTTTTTTTCCTTTTTCTTTTTTTCGTTCCCAAATAAACAATGTTGGGAATGTAATAATTAAAATGTATTGATTGTCATGGTACAATAAAGGGACACAAAATGTCTGCCCAATTAAACTCTATAGATCATAAATTGACAGTATCAAATGAAATTAATGTGTTATCTAATTATATTGTACATGCTTGGGGTCCGCAGGGAGCCTTTGTGTCCTCGGTGGCAAAGTATCCTAAGTAGTTCATTTACAGTTACATTGTATCACTACCCTGCCACCGTTAAGGTGAGTTCAAACCCCACAACGCTTTTTAATTATGTATAAGAAACGAGTTTATGTCGGTGCCAGCCTCGTAGAAATATGTTTATTTAATTATAAAATTCACACGCTGAAATGTAAAGAAATAGGTCTGGATAGGGGCCCGACATTTCTGTATACCTCCATCCGCACCCTCATAGGCTGTTTTTTAATCCTTTTTGATTTGTATTAAAAATGTTCGATAGAAATATTTAATACAAGTATATAACCTCAAAAAGCTTAGATGAACCATGAAAATGAGGTCAAGGTCAGTTGATCCCATTCGAACGTACATATACACCAAACAAGCATTCCAATCATCAAATATCGTTAATCTATTGCTAATGTAGTATCTGAGAAAGAGACCCAACGATGAAAATTTAGCATGAAAAATGGACCAGGAATATGAAGTCAAGGTCAAATGGACCCTGCCAAACGAACATGTACACATTATAACCATTCCAAACATCAGATATAGTACTTATTATTATCTGAGAAAAGACGCATAATTGCAAAGATTTGAAATTGACCAATGAACCATTAAAATGATATGAAGTTCAGATCAAACCTGCCAGACGGACATGTACAAATTACAATCATTCCATACACAAAACAGTTTTACTATTCTTCATAGTTATATAGAAACGGACCTAATCACAAAACTTCAACCTTGGTCACTTAGAAAACCCTCTCTATATTATATTGACCAATATTTGTTTTTATAAGTGTACTGATACCTGCCTATCAATTGATTCCCATGGTTGTTGTATTCAAACCCTCACTTACCTGTCTATGAATTCCCATATGTTATGTTTTAAAATGTTTACTTACCTGACGATGGATTCTCATAAGTTTTGTATTTCATAACCAATTGCGGGCTAATTCTATGACCTCATCGTTAATTAGAGTAAACAAAACTGGTTTGCTTGAAAAGCTTTTTGCTGTATTAAGTATATAATTTATCTCCTTACTCTTCTGTGAATATGCACGGTTGTAGATTGGTTTCCTTTTTAGATAATTGACACCTGATTCTTTCCGCGTTGTATTTGAAGACCGCAATAATTCAGAGATTTTTAAAAAAAATTTAAGACATTTTCCCTTTTTCCGTTTGTAGCATGTTTCGATACTATATTGTGCCGAATTATAAGTATCACCTGACTAATTGAAATTAACAATAACTTACTTATTTTGATTTTCATAGTTTTTTTCTGATTGGTTATTTGTCTTGTATTTCTGTCAAGCATGCATTAACATGTGTCTTCTGCTTCTCCTCCACGAGTTGATGTTAATAAAGAAGATGCTGAAAATAAGTCCAATAACACAATCATGCATTAGTTATATATTCCGAACGGACTCGATGATATTTATGAGGTGGGACGGTAGTATTAATTTTCCGGGAACTAGGTAGCGCTTTTGTGTAACTTACTAGGTCAGTGTGTCTGAAGACTACAATTGTGGTTATTCAAATATCAACAATAATGATTTAACAAAAAAGCAGCTTATCCCAAAAGCCTTCAGATGTAAAAAATATGAGGGTATAAATTATTATAAATATTGACAATTCATATTCTTTATTTTTTAGGGTGTGGATTTTTAAGGTTGTGTTAACGTAGTTGTATTTGTTGAAGAGGCAAAACATTTTTGTTTTCAGTTTTAATATATACATGTATATGAGAAATTGGAATCCGACAAAATACCAAAATATGTCAAAATGTGGAAGTCCGTTGAAACTTGGCTTTAACATTCCATGGAAGCTAACATTAAGTTTAATCCTTTAAAGGTAGTATTTGCTAGGAAGTATTAGTGAGTTAGTTATTTCATTCATTGATAACAGTAAATCGCGTTTTTTGACACGTTAAGAGCTGTCTGCATTTCGAGATTATTACCCCTCAACTCCTACCCATCCGCCACCCCACCCATCCCCTCGTACATGCATTTAAGTTGCTGTTGTGGAATTCATTATTTAGAAAATGACAATTTTGAAAGTTATGGTTTCATCCAATCTTTTTATCTTTCCATTATCTCTGTGTTAGCTTGACACATGGTTACTGATACTAGTAGGTAAATCTGACAGAAATATGCAGACTGAGGAAAGAAGTCTGCGGTTTGTTTACTGTGAAATTCAGACATCAAAGGTCAAATTAAAGATCAGTATGAGTCTTCTGCATACAAACCTGGCAATGTAAGTGCTACAGTACAAAATTTATGCACCAAACACAAATCAGACAATGTTTTACTATCAAAGGGGTCAAGGGTCAAAGTGATCTGACTTTGATAAAAAATGACAAACTCCATCCCATGATGTATCAGCACACTAAGTTTGTTATACGGTACACAAGTTGCTTAAAGGACACAAATTAGACCATTTCTTACTATCATAGAGGTCAAAGGTCAGAGTGATCCACATTTGGTATATGACACACTCCGAGCTCATAATGCTGCTGCATGCTTATTATTCGAGTTTAAAGGTACAAAAGTTATGAACCGGAAACGAATTCGATAAGGTTTTACTACCATAGGATCAAAGGTCAGAGTAAAGATCTAAGTAATCTGACATTGATATATGGCACATCCCAAGCCCATGTTGTCATATGCGAGCACGGGAGTTAAAATAGATCTGAATTATATCAGATTGAGAAAATATGCCATTATTGTAGTTTGTCAAAAGTGTCCGATTGTCCTACTCTGTAGAAATTAACATTTTAATAATCAGTATAAGTCATTTTAACCATTAATACTATTTCTATTTTTGTATATATACATAAAAATTAAAATTAAAAGGAGAGAAGAAAAAAAAACCTGCTATACAACGTGTTGTCATATTTCTGCACAAAAAATCGTTTTATTTTAAAATCAGTTTTTTTTCAATTCAAATAGATATTTTAATGCTTGGCTAAACAGTATAAACTTCTCTACGGACATATTTAAAATCATTGATTAAATCAAGGTCTTTATTGTCTTATAGATTAATCTATTCCTGTGATTAATTAAATATGTCTTATACTGTTCATTGATTCTTTCGGTTTTTTTAAGAAATGTTTTAAACGCTCGTGTCAAGGTTAAAGAGTGTTGTAATTGTTGATGATCTTATTTCGCAGCTTTCAAGGTAGTTAGGTAGTTATGCTAAAATGTAATTCAAATATTTTTCTTTTTGGTTGATAGTTATCAATTTTAATATAATCAATACTTCAAAGGCGATGGTATTATGAAATGCGCCATTTGATAAAATAAGTGTACAGGTATGTACAACTTTAAAATCTCTTTTCCAACAGTGGTTCAAATGCCCGGAAATGGTAATGAAGGTGCTGTCAAAAGAGAGGCGAAAGATACCAAAGGAATATTCAAACTCATAAGTCAAAAACAAACTGACAATGCCATGGCAAAAATTGAAAAACGATGAAAAACAAACAGCAGTACGTAAAAATAAAAAAGTTGCTTAAAATTAAATATTCTTAAACCTTACATCCAGCCAGGAAGAAAACTCGCATGTCAAGTAAACATGCCATTGTGTTTAATGTATTTTTAACAGCAAATAGCTCATGTTGAATCATTATATCTTGTACACATGATTATTCAATGTTTTTGAACCAAATAATGAATGATGGTATCCACAAAGATATAACCAATAGTCAGTTGACCCATAACAATTCTAGTGTTTAGGTTCTGAAATATTTCGTGTGTTTGATGTTTATCTCTGAACATGACTATTTGGTTATTTTTTTTTTTTTTTTTTATTTTTTTGCTGTTTCATTGACCAATGTGTCATATCACCTTTGATTTATATTTGTTTTTACTGTATTATTGACAAATACTTCACATCACCTTTGATTTATTATTGACTTTTATTTTCTCGGAAGAATCAATTTTGAGAAAATGTATTGTTATGCATGGACACAACTGAAACTTGTTTATGTTTGCCATAAGTGTTCACTTTAATTTTTTTTTCAATTTTACCTGATAAGTTGTAAGACCTTAGAGCTTTTGAAACTACTCTTTTATTTTACAAATATATTTGGAATTCAGACATGTGTTGATCTTGTTGAAAATCATAGTTTTAAATACAATAATGTGACAACATAATTCAGAATTGTTTTATTCACTTTTTGTCATGCTGAACAACATTTCATATGAACAATTTCACAATTTCCGCCAAATTTGGTTAAAGTACTCAAACATGAGAATAATAACTGATAAAACTGAAAATCATCATTGAATACTGAACGAGAATAAAACCATTATTTAAGGGCAATGCCTCGTTATTTCGATTTTATTTGTTTTTCTTTTGTAGATCTTGATTTCCTGCTTATTCTTGCAGTTCTTGGTAGTTTCCCTCTATCTACACTCGCTTTATCACAACTTCATTCAAAATATGTCCATAAAGCATTGCTTCCCCTTTAATGAATAGCAAGTAAGTAATGGGTTTGTTATAGTAATCTGTGAACATGTATCAATAAGTATAACACAATTACAAACTGTTTACAGTAAGGTTGTTCACGCCAATTGAACTTATAAGTTGACAACGTTAGTAAGTTTAAACAATATCAACAATAACATGTAAGTATAATATTTCTCAACTAAATTAAAATTAATTTAATTTTAAAATATGTAGACTTATGATTATGTGACTACAATTTTGATCTTCATTTTTCTTAGATAAACAGATTTTGTAAATACGTTTAAACCGTTTAATGTTGTAACCTTATATCAGTCATTGCATTCTGTAATTAACGACAGACAAGAATATACATTTGTAGGAAAGCTAAAAATGAATTATGAAACGTGTACAAACTGACAAACGAAAATTTTGTATTGCAATACTGATCCACAAAAGAAACGCACCAGAACATTTAATTCAATTCAAATAATAAATACTATTCGAAATTGATTTGAACCAATGCTTCAGTGATATCGTGGCATGACTGCCTTCACTATATCCAGCGCACTTTGCCTAGCAGGCTATATTTCGTTCAGGTGTTTGATTTATGGTTGAATTAATTTCTTGAAAGAAAAACAAATAATGTAGATTGTACTCAGTACTAATTTGTTTGTAATTCGTGTACATTTGCAGTTGTTTTGTGGTACATTATATCTAATGATGACTGACAGATCCAGTTTGATTTTTGTTTCAGCTGTCAAAAGAAGGTTGTTTGTTTTAACTGTCATACAAGTGAGAGGTCTAGCTAACTATAAAACCATGTTTAATCCACCATTTTCTACAAAATGGAATGCCTGTACCAAGTCAGGAATATAAAAGTTGTTTTCCATTCGTTAGATGTGTTTGAGCTTTTGATTTTGCCATTTTATAAAAGACTTTCCGTTTGAATTTCACTTGGAGTTCGGTATTTTTGTTACTTTACTTTTGCCATTACTTTGCCCCTGAAAGAAGTAAACTGATGCATTTTCATAATTTTATTTATTTTATTCATACACAAACACTAGAGGCCCATTAAATGTCAATGACAAAGATCTGCATTGTTTAGTGTATGCCGATGATATTGATTTATTATCTACATCAGCTGAAGGACTTCAAGAAAAGCTGAGAATGCTTGGTAAATTTTTCCAAAGATTGGTGTCTCAATGTGAACACTTATAAGACAAAGGTTCTGATTTTCAACAAAGCAGGCAGACATGTAAAACAGATATTCACATTTCAGAATATAAATCTGCAATGTGTTTCAAAATACAAATACCTAGGTTTATATTTAAGCTCATCTGGTTCATTCAGTTATGCTCAAAATGAACTATACAAGAAAACCTTAAATTAAGGAAAGATCTTTTATCACTTAATCCTAACGTAAAAACAAGTATTCATGTTTTTGACCACACTGTAAAGCCTTTTTTATTATATGGTAGCGAAATATGGGGAAGTTTAGTTTCTTTCCTCTAAATGTAAGAAGGAAGATATATCTTTTGAAAAATTATATTCAGGTTTACCCTATGAGAAACTCCATATAAAATTTTGTAAATTTATACTTGGGGTACACAAGAAAACAACAAATGCCGCAGTGTTATCTGAACTTGGAAGATTTCCAAAATATTTTAATATTATAAAAGGAATGGTATTGTACTGGTATAGATAAGAGAATTTAAGTAATAATTTTCCTCTATTAAAAGAGGTATACATACAATCAAAGACACTACATCAGATGAATAAAACATCATGGTGTGGTTCAATAAATGTTATTTTTAAACTACTTGGAATTGACTATACAAATGCTACAAATGCTCAATTTTATCAATCCTTATACAAAGTATATACAAACCAAGCTATCAATATTGTTCATTAGCTATTGGAAAAAAAACTAGATAAATTTTCAGACAGTAAACTGAAAACCTACCATTTATATAAAACAAACTTTGGTTTTGAAAAATATCTAACATTGATCAAGGATTTTGAGCTAAGAAATAGTTTCACAAAGTTACGTGTATCTTCTCATAAGTTACAAATAGATAGATATCAGGGTATTCCCCGCATTAACAGATTATGTAATAAATGTTCTTCAAATACTGTCAAAGACGAGGCTCATTTTCTTTTTGATTGCAATAAATTTGAGGGTGATATAAATTGTATGTTAGCTAGCATTGTAAAATGTAATTCTTATTTTAATCATATGAGCAGTCAAAACAAAATCATCAGGTTATTTAGTGTAGAAAATGTTGATTTACTTAAAATAAAATGTTATTTTATATACAAACATCTTCCTTAGTGAAGATAATTTAATGGGAATCTATGTGTGTGTGTACATTTGATGGGATATCTTAAAAATATATATTGATCTGAATATCACACACATACTAACCGATTTAAAAAAAAATTTTTTTTGTTTATATACATTATTTGTTCAAATGTTCTCTTATATCCTTAAGGCATCGTCCCCTGGTATCAACTGCATTCAAGTTACCTTTGATGCTACCTTGTTTGCTTTTGATACAGGTAGGAACGAGACATTTACACACATTTTACATGCCTATGGTCCATAAGGTATCACCCCCTGGTGTCAGCTGCCTTTAGGAACCCATAATACTTTCCTATTTGCTGCTGACACAGGATGACTCATATACATGCTTAACTTTTTTTTTCTTTTTGGCTAGTTATTATATATTTATATATTTATCTAAACTGATTTGTACTATTCATATATGGACATCTTTTTTTGGCTGTTTGTTTGTTATCTATATCAAAAAAAAAAGTAAAATCACAAAAATACTGAACTCCGAGGAAAATTCAATCGGAAAGTCCCTAATCACATGGCAAAATCAAATGACAAAACACATCAAACAAATGGACACCAACTGTCATATTCCTGACTTGGTACAGGCATTTTCAAATGTAGAAAATGGTGGATTGAACCTGGTTTTATAGCGCTAAACCTCTCACTTGTACGACAGTCTTATCAAATTTCGTTATATTTACAACGATGCGTGAACAAAACAGACATTATCAACCACACTTGCATTATAATGCATTAGATATTAAAAATTAATATAGATTCTTTATCTACATATTCTTTAAGAACTTTTAAAAAATCTGTTTCTTCTTCTTCTTCTTCTTCTTCTTCTTCTTCTTCTTCTTCTTCTTCTTCTTCTTCTTCAAACACGTTGATTAAACCGGGTAGTTTTAGAGCAGGAAAGTCAAAAGTGTAGTCAATAGCACGTCATATACACATAGAAAATTAAGTATTTGACCTAAAATGGCCATATCACACAAACTGTTTGGTCAAATATATATTAACAACAGCTTTACCCAAAAACGTATTTACATTTACATCTTTGTAAAAAATATGGATTTTTTTTTAGCAAAAAGCTTTCTCATATTTATTATATATCAATAAAAAAAATCTCAAAATAAGGACATTGCGAAAATTTTTCATGTATGCACTTAATGTAAGAATCCTAATTGCCAATATGCTAGACAAAATTCATAAATGTAAATACTGATTAATGTCAAAGAACATCTGAACGCTGTTATTTAGAAAATGTATAATACTGTTGGTTTTTTTTCAAATTCAAGTGACCTTATAGTACTTTAGTCTTTTGGAGGATTAGGCTGCAGGCGGCCAAACATGTTAAACCGACATATCTGGGGGGGGGTTTCTGCTTGTTAGCCGCACTTTTACCGATTATATATTTTGATTAATGCTGAACCCTTTGTTATTTTCATTTGAAAAACGCTGTTGTATCTATGAAATCATTTCCGTAAATGTTCTCTTATTTACAACTCAAAAATTTGTTTACAAATAGATGTGACAATGTTAACAAAGAGATGATGCGTTCTTTTTTATGTCGCTAAATATATTTTGAAATATCCTAATGGAAACAAAGCAGTACAGGCAAACAATCTGTAACGGGTCATTCGTAATGCCCTAACACTTGTCTAGCTAGTCTACTTCCATGTCGATTTAATTTTACTAGTATTTAATTTGATAAATTGGGTAATTTCAATTTGGGAAAAAAAGATGCGTGCAGATAGGTAAATAATTAGCATAACTGATAAATTTTACAATGATGGTTGGGAGCTTTACGAATTTGACTTTTATACTATTTTTCTTCTTATTGGTGTATACTTATGGAAATAACGTAGGACCGGGAGCATGTAAGTAGTTTGATTGTGATAGTTATTAAATTAAAGGAGTGATTTAAGATTTTTTAAATATCTGTTTATGATATGGATACTCTTTTCATGATGCTGCAATCATTATTTTGAACAGTCAAATTCTTAAATTGCATTGACCGTTTTCTTGTTTCAATGTACAACTTTGACAAATTATGTCATATCTTAATGTATCATTTTTTTGTTATGTTTTAATACATTTGTACTAACAAATTTCAACATTCATATATATAAAATCAATCAAACAACAACATCGGATTTGTTTAAATGTTTGAAGCCTGATTGAGATCTGAATCTTCTCCGTTCAATTTTGAATAAAAATCCTTTTTATGTAGTATGTATTAGAATTTTTGTTAAACGGGAAGGGGTCAACATACTATATGGTTGTCAGCTATATAGAGAGTCTTTACAATATGTCATTCACTTAGTAGTGCCTATTCTATATATTAAGTGAATGAAAACAACGACCTTCATAGATTTATATATGTATGTGACGACAAAAAAAATATTGTCTATACAATGAAACAAGCTCTATGATTAGTTGACATAATACAGCTTTCATTATGAATACTGTATAATGAATTAAACAATATTAAAATATTTAGTATTTAAGAGCAAGTAAAATATATTCAAATGTATTGTAAAATATAGGTTTCAACTAATATATGACGTTTTCTTCATTGAGAAAGTTGAATTAGCATACAAAAAGAAATGCCTGGTAGTCAATTAATTTTCAGATACAGACTGAACTACAAATTGCAGTTTGAAGGATTATTATTTCAACAGACAGTCGGTATTCCAATGAGTACTAATTGTGCAACCGTACTGTCCGACTTGTTGTTGTACTTGTACGAAGCAGAATTCATAAAAGAACCTTCACAAAGACAAAAAGTAAATCATCTAGGAAATTTCTTAAATTTCACTTTTAGACACTGTCACTCAATTATCAACATTCCAGTGAGTTTTTGCATCTCGTATAGCTACATGTAATTGAACTTGAGATTAAGGATACGATACTACCGAACATTTTCCTCGATATTGAAAACTGATTGACAACTTCAGAGTAGACTTTTCTTCAAAGGTGATGATTTCATTTTCCGATTACCAGCTTTCCTTTTCTCAGCAGTAACTACTGTAGCCAATCATATAGCGGTTTTTTTTACTCAAATGATACGTTACGCTCGTGCAAGTTCACACTATACGGACTTCATGTGCAGGGTTGTTGTCCTTATACAGAAACTGCTCCAACAGAGATATTAGGAAGAACCAATGAAAACGAAACTACACAAATTTTACGGTTACCATTACGATCAGGATGACCGATATCATATGTTTGTGTCGCAACTCATTTACGACAAATTTTCGCCGTCTTCAATATGTAGAATTCAGACAAGTGGTCTAATTTGTAAAGAATGTATTTTTTATTATTACCAATTAGGACTCTTGACTGAGGGTGGATTCTTCTCGACGCACTATTTTACCTCTTTTTTGGAGATCATGTGGATCCATCAGATTGTTTGCCGGGCCCTCGTGGTATTTGTTTTCTCTTTTTTGTAGTATGATATTGAGCAATCTTCAGGTGTGTTCTTATACGACACATGATTTTCATGTAATCATAAAGTGTATTTGTTTTCACAAATTAAAGTGATCAGAGTTACTTAACGGACTTTATGCTCTCCAAATATATTGCCATACATTTCATTTAGATTGCAATTCCCCGTTTATATCTTGGCTTGGTGTGCTTTAATATTGTTGACAGTATCTTTTTTTCATCTAGTTGATCATTCGTGATAAAGGTAAATCCAGAAAAGCGTTCGACATAAGAAATTATATAAAATGTTATTTCTGTCTACTATTACTTTTACAATTTTCTTTAATCCTCTGTTGATAAAGTAAAGAACTACATGTATAGGAAAAAAACTAAGGTTCCTATTCCATCAGCCACAGGTGACCTAAGATGCATGTTAGATATCATGCAGATTTTACTTTACTTCACTGATTGTGGACGAATCTATTCTTTTCAGCTCGATTGGTGTGTCGATACTGCCAGCAGAAATGTAATTGCGCCTGTGCTTGCGCATACTGCGTAAATAAAGTTTGTGACAAACCGACTCCTGGCAAGGAATGCATGGGATCCGGACTGACAATGTGATGAAATTCAAAAGAACCAAGGATTTTGTTCTATAAAAACTGTTAACAATCCTAACTATTGATTGAAGATTAGATTATTGATGTTTCATATTAGAATGCATTCTTCTATTTACTATGTGAGAAATATTAAATATGTTTTGTCTGTTAATTCCAATTTTTTTGATTGGTTGTGTAATTGAATCATTATGTAAGACGAATTTTACACGAGACGCTTTAAGTCTCCTATCAAGTGTCATTCATTTCGGTTCTGAGCGTACCTTTAATGACAGTTGTGATTTCATTAACCACCTGCCATGAAGAATCCTCATCTGTACTGTCATTGTATCTTTCTTTGTTTTACTTCATTTTGATTATTCGAGGTCCAAAGGAACTTTTTTTCCGCAAAAACTGTCTTCCAGGTAGGGGCTTCGGTAATATAAAATTGGTTTTGGAACTATTTCAAAAAATAGTTTTCGTAGAAAAAGACAGTAACACCATAAATATATGAGAAATGTGGGGTATTTTCTTTATATAACATTGATCAAAATTATAGAATTTCCTAGAGATAACACGTGTTACAATTATTGTTATTTTCTCCAGATAACACGAATTAGAAATGTTGTTGTGTTTTACTCACCAAAAGGCTGGTTCAAGAAAAAAACATCACCAAAAAGCTGGTTTAATAGAAATTAAGGAAAATTGCTATTATAAAATCTATAAAGGTTTAATTAAATACAAGTATAATTCAAAAGAGGAAAGATACTTCATGTCTAACTGTTTAGGAATAAAGGGTCAAAAAGGCGCCAAAAACAAGCATGTTTCTTTTTTCCGGACAATGACTTGTGTATAGGTGTATGAATCTCTATGAAATTGTATCACACAGTTCCATACCTCAAAAAGAAGGTTGGAATTGATTTTAGGGGACAGGGAAACAAGGATTTTCTGCTTTCCGGACAATAACTTGAGTATAAGTCTATTCGTATCTAAATTGTACCACAAGGTCCCATACTAAGAATGAAAGGGTGAGATTTATTTAATGGGGGGTTATGGCACTAATCGTTTGGGAATTAATGACAAATGAATACTTTTCTAATACTTTGTATTAATTGATTATTTCTTGATCAATTTTAATGAGGTTTAATTCAAAGAATTATTAGGGTTCTTTGATATGCCGAATCTAATCGCGTATTTGGATTTTGGATTTTGGTCCCCGTTTTTCTAATTTGTCCACATTAACATGATTAAGGTCAAAAGGGTCAAAAATTTAACTTTGTTCAAACTAAACCAAAATTGCAATATTGGGTTTTTCTTATATGCCGAATCTAACCGCATATTTAGATTATATTTCGTATTTTGCGCTCCGTTATCAAATTGATCTACTTTGATGTCGAAAGGGTTCAAATTAAACTTTGCTTGAACATCATCAAAAAATGAATTTCTGGGAGGGTCTTTTATATTCTGAATATAACCATGAATTTAGATTTTGAAATTGGATCTTAAAAGGTCAATGTCCAATTTCAAATTTTCAAGTTCTTAGACCACCTTCATTCTGTATCAGAAACCTTTGCTGTGTCAAAAATTTGATCAGAATCCAAATTCAGAGCTGTATCCATCTTGAACGTTGTGTCCATACTTGCCCAAACTGTTCAAGGATCGACTTCTATGGTCGTATCAAACTGCGTTCTGCGGAGCCTTCAATTATAGTTATCAACAGGTTTTTTTGCCAGGAAATGCAGTGAAAAGGAACACAAGCTAATAATTATTCTAGACGAAATCCATGAATTAAAAACATTTGTATAAAATTTGCACCTTATGTGACCATTCAAAGAATTTGCTATGGCTTTATCACTTTGAGAAATATGGTACGAAATGGCATGCATATAAATCTTTCGTGAGGTACAAAATGGTACACATGTATAAATCTCCCGTCCGTGAAATCTTCCATGAGGTACGAAACGCCATACATATGAATCTTCCGTGAGGTACGAAATGGCACACATATAAATCTCCCGTGAGGTACGAAATGGCATACATATAAATCTGCCGTGAGGGACAAAATGGTACACATATATAAATCTCCCGTGAATTCTTCCATAAGGTGCGAAATGCCATGCATATAAATCTTCCGTGAGGTACGAAATGGCACACATATAAATTTTCCGTGAGGTACAAAATGGAATACATATAAATCTTCCATAACAATGCATAAGGTACGAAATAGCATACAAATAAATCTTCCGTGAGGTACGAATTGGCACACACAATATAACATTTTAGGGAAGACATCAAATTTAAAGTATACAAGGTATTTGTTTGTAGCAGTATTAGTTTACAATTTTACAAAACATAGCAATCTTAAAAATAATTGTAGTAGTCAGAAATAAACAACTCATAACTTGTTTCAGTATTATGTTTGGTAATGAGATTAAAAGGTAGTAATGATTTTCTATTTTATCTTTAAAAAACGTACAATCAAACAAGAAATGATATTAATCACTTAATTTGTTTTTATTAGAGGTGTCAAAAAATTTGTCATCACATTCAACACCCCTAAGCTCCCGGAGCACCTGAGATCAACCCCAGTTTTTTTGGGGTTTTTTTTGGTGGAGTTCATGTTGCTCAGTCTTTAGTTTTCTATGTTGTGTTTTGTGTACAGTTGTTTGTCTGTTTGTCTTTCTTTTTGGGCCATAGAGTTTTGAGTTTATTTCGATTTGTAGGTTCAAATGTCCCTTTGGTATCCTTCGCCTCTTTTTTAAATAGAGCTTTCTTACAATCATCTGTAGATAAGTAACTAATTTGCCAAACTATGATTACGATTAAACATAAAATAGTTGAGACATTTTGGCGAGGTGAAAACAAATGAACCCCATTTCTGCTTAAGTTGATCATATAGTTATATTTTACATGTTAAGTCTGTAATTCATGTGTAACCATCTTTTTTCATATTCTTTGCAATTTTACTTCTTTTTTCATAGACATTCGTTTCCTTACACATATCTTACAAAAATGATACGAAGTAATAAAACTAAAAATCATACTTTAAGGACAATACATTCTTTGAAGAGTCAATTGCCAATTTTAGTCTTGTTGTATTATTTCTAGATTTTCGATTTCTCGTGATTTCTGTATTCTATAGTTTCTATAAATCACAGTTTTGTTTTTTCAAGTCAATGAAAAGTGCAGAAGTTTGGTACATTATCAACAAAGAAGGGCGAAAGATACAAGAGGGACATTAAAACTCAAAAATCGAAAATAAACTGACAATGCCATGGCTAAAAAAGAAAAAGACAAACAGAAAAAAACAATAGTACACAAAGCACAACATAGAAAAACTAAAGGATAAGCAACACGAACCCCACCAAAAACTGGGGGTGATATCATGTGCTCCGGGAGGGAAAGCAGATCCTGCTCTACTTGTGGTACCCGTCGTGTTGCTCATGTTAGTACAAACCCTGTAACAAGTATACGGTAGGTCACATTCGTAAAAAGGGGACGGGATTGTAGTTACGACATTAGGAACATATCCGCTATCATTTGTGAAACGGATATTCCATAACGGTCAACCAACTCGTGATGGCGTCCGTAAAATTTACGAAGGGATGATTTAAACTTCACCATTTGGAACTCTTGGTTTAATAGCTTCCTTGTGAGCAGCAACCCTCTATCAGGGAAATCATGATAGGAAAACAAGCCCGGGAATATCGTATCAAATGGGAGATATATACTCCGTATGCAGGCGCTGCAGGAAAGTTGCTACATAGAAATGGAAAGTTCACAATTAGGAAGCTGAAATCATCTAAGTATAAATAAAGAGCAATGCCTCCTGCAGTGAGTCCGACAAGTTCCGTTATGTTGACTCATTTGAAGAATATAACTTGATGTTCTTATTACCTGTTTACAGTTTTTTCCTTTTTGTTATAGTTTGCAAGATAAACACATTAAAAGCAACAAATTGGTAAAAACCTAAGGGCAATATTTCCTATAAAACAGGGATCGACAATTTCAGAAATAATTTCTTATCTATAGATCTTGGTTGCCCGAATAATCGTGTTGTTGATAGTTTTCCTCTATCTGCACACTCTTTATCCTCTGGCTTTTATCAAAATAAGTCAATAAAAAATAAAAACAACACGTTATAAATTTCATGCGTCCGAAGCGCTTTTCTGGATTTACCTTCATCAGGCACGCTTAAAGCCAAATATTTCAAAGCCAAGGATGTATAAGAACCTAAACAGTTGAAGAGCTATATAACCAAAAAGGACCTAAAAAATTGCCAAATCCATCTTAGGTCAACTTTGCCAGAGAGAGTTGAAACCTTAATTTCTAATAATTGTGAAATATATTAACGGACAATTTTATAAAAGGTTGTTATAAATCATATCAGTACCGTAGTACCAACTACTGAGTTGATGATACCCTCGGGGACTGATAGTCCACCACAAGAGATATCGACCCAGTGCTGTAAAAAATGAAAACAACACGTTATAAATTTCATGCGTCTGAAGCGCTCTTCTGGATTTACCTTCATCAGGAACGCTCAAAGCCAAGGATGTATAAAAACCTAAACAGTTAAATAATTTGGTCTCTTTAATGAGTATGGGAATAAAATGTTTGGTCTTCTTTTTTTCTTCAATACACCCAAGAATATGGGCGCCACCTCCCCTTTTTCGAAAATTCAAAATTAATATATCAATTCCAAATACAAATTTGGGACGTACACGTTGAAACAAACAAATATTATGCCACATACATGCAGCTTTATGTGATTCTGTAGTCATCAATCTCGAAATTAAAAATCAGTAAAGATATGAAATTTGAGCTTAAACTACTGTCCCTTGTAGTTACATACCCGGCTGGTTGTCAAATAAAGGCAACAGTAGTATACCGCTGTTCAATCGTCATCAATCTATTGTACCAAAACAAATTCGGGTCACAAACCAAAACCGAGGAAAACACATCAACTATCAGTGGAAAACAACGGAACAACAGAAACACTGAACTGCTACAAAAACAAAGGCCAACATACATAGAAACAGCTATTTGATAACAACTGTCATATTCCTGACTTGGTACAGAACCTTTTAAGAAAATATGGTGGGTAGCACCTGGTTGTATGGCTAGCCAAACCTCCCGCTTATATGGCAATGTTAAAAATACCGTTAAAATGACTACATTACATGACAGGAATATAGTACAAATAAACGAAAGAACACTCAGAACAGAGAAATACATAAATAAATAATATATAAGACATGTCTAATGTGGAATCACGTTGAAGCTAGAAACATGATTAAACGACAGGTTTGTATATATAAAGCCTTTGTGAAAGCGCGAGCATCTGCTTTGCCATATTCCGAAACACCAATCTTCGAAATGGAAACACGTTTAAATTGCTAAGGAAATTTAAGGAAAATATGAAGCCTTGAAAGAAGTAAGCATGCCCTTTACAATATAAAGATGCCGAATCTAACCGCGTATTTAGATAATATTTCGTAGTTTGTGCTCCGTTATCAAATTGGTCTACTTTGATGTCGAAAGGGTTCAAATTAAACTTTGTTTGAACATCATCAAAAATTGATTTTTTGTTTTTTTTTTATATTCTGAATCCAACCATGTATTTAGATTTTTGAAATTGGATCATAATAGGTCAATGTCCAGTTTCAAATTTTCAAGTTCTTAGACCACATTCATTCTGTATCAGAAACCTTTATTGTGTCAAATATTTTATCACAATCTCAATTCAGAGATGTATCCATCTTGAACTTGTGTCCATAATTCCCCCACCTGTTCAGGGCTCGACTTCTGTGGTCGTATTGAACTGCGTTCTGCGGAGCATTTTATTATATTTATTAACAAGATTTTATTTGCCAGGAAATGCAGTGAAAAGGGACACAAGCTAATATTTATTCAAGACGAAAGCCATGAATCAAAAATATTTGTATAAAATTTGCACCTTATGTGACCATTCAAAGAATTTGCTATGGCTTTATCACTTTGAGAAATATGGTACGAAATGGCATACATATAAATCTTCCGTGAGGAACAAAATGGTACACATATATAAATCTCCCGTGAAATCTTCCATAAGGAACGAAATGTAATACATATAAATCTTCCGTGAGGTACGAAATGACACACATAAAAATCCCCCGTGGGGTACAAAATGGTATACATATAAATCTTCCATAAGGTACGAAATAGCATTCATATACATCTTCCGTAAGGTACAAATTGGCACACACAATATAGCTCTCCCGTGAGATACCAAATGGTATACATTTGTATCTACCATAAGGGGCGAATTGACATACATATACATATTCAATGATGTACGAAATGTGGGGTACGAAATAACTATAATTCGCTACGGCATGGAGACAACAGAAACTTTTAAAATGTTGTTCTCTTCTCATTTTTTTTTTTAATTAGCTGAATATTGTTTAACCCTATGAGTTTTTTCTGTGCATTTTCATTTCGTAAAAATATATCCAATCCGTACATGTATCAGTCAAGAAAAGTTTCAAATTTAAGTTTTAAGTTTTTATTTCCCAAAGACCGCCAACAGTGATGGATGAATAGAAGGGAACAAGTTAAGATATATTCATCATAAAACAAGTTAAAGAGTAAACATTGTAATTAGTCATTTATAAAGTACCTGCATATACAAGAAGTCATAAGTTTTAGGGAAGACAGCAAATTTGAAGTATAAAAGTTATTTGTTTGTAGCAGTATTAGTTTACAATTTTACAAAACATAGCAATCTTAAAAATAGTTGTAGTAGTCAGAACTAAACAACTCATAACATTTTCCAGTATTATGTTTGGTAATGAGATTAAAAAGTAGTAGTGATTTTCTATTTTATATTTAAAAAACGTACAATCAAACAAGAAATGATATTAATCACTTAATTTGTTTTTATTAGAGGTATCACAAAATTTGTCATCACATTCAACTCCCCACAGAGGGACCACTCTCAAAAGGGAGTCGACTATAGTGACTTTAAAAATTAAAAACGGATGCCACATGGATTTGCTTACACTTCCGGAGCACCTGAGATCACCCCCAGTTTTTATTTTGGTGGAGTTCGTGTTGCTCAGTCTTTAGTTTTCTATGTTATGTTTTGTGTACAGTTGTATGTCTGTTTGTCTTTCTTTTTTTTTTTGCCATAGTGTTGTGAGTTTATTTTCGACTTGTGGGGATGAATGTTCCTTTGGTATCCTTTGCCTCTTTTTTACATAGAGCTTTCTTACTATCATCTGTAGATTAGTAACTAATCTACCAAACTATGATTACGATTAAATATAAAATAGTTGAGACATTTTGGCGAGGTGAAAACAAATGAACCCCATTTCTGCTTAAGTTGATAATATAGTCTTTGTTTTACATGTTAAGTCTTTGATTCATTTATGACCATCTTTTTTCATATTTTTTGCAATTTTACTTCTTTTTTCACCGACATTCGTTTTCTTACGCATATCTTACAAAAATGATACGAACTAATAAAAATAGAAATCATACTTTAAGCTGTACCTAACTACAAAATTCTTTTCATTTACCTGTGTTTAAAGTAATTGCAAATGGCTGATATTTTTGTTCAAGCATATTGTTTTTCTTAAATTGTTTAACATTTCACAGCGGTATAACATGGTACTTTAATTATTCTTCCCTTAGTTTATTTATTTTGTATTTGCATTGTATCATAGATCAAATTTATTTGTTCAGTGTATGTTCACTGGTGTTAATATGTCTTTTGATTGAGTTAAGCCATTTCAATTGATATTTTATAGTGTGTCTTTCTATGTTGTGATGTTACACTATTGTTTCAGATAAGGGTGAAGGTTTGGTACCATTAAAACATTTAAACCCGCTGCAATTGTTTGCACCTGTCCTAAGTCAGAAATCTAATGTTCAGTAGTTGTCATGTGTTGATGTGGTTCAAAAGTGTTTCTCGTTTCTCGTTTTTTATATAGATTAGACCGTTGGTTTTCCCGTTTGAATGGTTTTACACTAGTAATTTTTGGGGCCCTTTACAGCTTGCTGTTCGGTGTGAGCCAAGGCTCCGTGTTGAAGACCGTACTTTGACCTATATTGGTTTACTTTTATAAATTTTGACTTGGATGGAGAGTTGTCTCATTGGCACTCATACCACATCTTCTTATATCTATTTAAGGGCAATAAATTCTTTGAAGACTCAATTGACAATTTCAGTCTTGTTGTATTATTTCCAAATTTTCGTTTTCTCGTGATTTCTGTATTCTTGAGTTTCTATCAATTATAGTTTGTTTTTTTCAAGTCAGTAAAAAGTGCAGAATTTTGGTACTATTATTGATTAAGAGCACCACCTCTTACAGGGAGTCATTCAACAAGTTCCGTTATGTTGACTCATTTGAAGACTATAACATGATGTTCTTATAACCTGTTTACAGTTTCTCCGTTTTTGTTATAGTTTGCAAGATAAAAGCATTAAAAGCAATAAATTGGTAAAAATCTAAGGGCAATATTTCCTATAAGAAGGGTATCGACAATTTCAGATATGATTGCTTATCTATAGATCTTGGTTTGCCGATTAATAGTGTTGTTGATAGTTTTCCTCTATCTGCACACTCTTTATCTTCTGGCTTTTATCAAATTAAGTCAATAAAAAATGAAAACAACACGTAATAATTTTCATGCATCCGAAGCGCTTTTCTGGATTTTCATTCATCAGGAACGCTCAAAGCCGAATATTTCAAAGCCAAGGATGTATAAGAACCTAAACAGTTGAAGAGCTATATAACCAAAAAGGACCTAGAAAATAGGTCATCTTTGCCTGAGGGAGTTGAAACCTTAATTTCTATTAATTTTGAATTTTATCAACGGACAATTTTAAAAAGGTTTGTTATAAATCGTGTCAGTACCGAAGTACTGACTACTGAGCTGATGATACCCTCGGGGACTGATAATCCACAACAGAGGTATCTACCCAGTGCTGTAAAAAATGAAAACAACATGTTATAAATTGCATGCGTCCGAAACGCTTTTCTGGATTTACCTTCATCAAGAACGCTCAAAGCCAAATATTTAAATTACAAGGATGTATAAAAACCTAAACAGTTAAGGAATTTGTTCTCTTTCATGAATATGTAAATAAGATGTTTGGTCTTCCTTTTTTCTTAAATACACCAAAGAATATGTGAGCCACCTCCCCTTTTTCGAAAATTCAGAAATAATATATCAATTCCAAATACAAATTTGGGAAGTACACATTGCAACAAACAAATATTATGCCACATACATGCAGCTTTATGTGATTCTGTAGTCATCAATCTCTAAATTAAAAAGCAGTAATGATATGAAAATTGAGCTAAAACTTCTAGATTTTGACCAAATCATTCATGAAAGGAGATGTTATTAACTAATAGTTTATTCCTAACTGATCCCCTATTAGCACTATTGAAACGTTCTTATGGCTTACTTATTGTTATGTCCCTTGGAGTTCCGTACCCGAATGGTTGTCAAAATAGACATGTCTAATGTGGAATCAAGTTGAAGCTAGCAACATGTCCAAACGACAGGTTTGGATATGTAAAGCCTTAGTGATAGCGAGCATCTGCTTTGCAATATTCCGAAAAACAAATCTTCGAAATCGAAACACTTTTAAATTGCAAAGGAAACCTAAGGAAAATATGAAGCCTTGATAGCAGCAAGCATGCCCTTTACAATGTTCTTAAAATCAATCTTCAACATAAGCTGTAGTATCTTTAGTATAATAATTGAATATGAGGGCTTGGGATATTTCAAATATCTTTAGAATATGAATGCTAGTAATTTTCTGATCAAATACTGCAGTGTGCTACTTTCTTTGTATTTTGTGAGAGGAATACCATCTCCAGACTGCTTACACTCAAAACCTCATATCGTTCTTTCTATTTCTGTTATTACGGATGAACAGAATGTGCGTTTATAGAAGAACTAAAATAAGTTTTAAAACTGACAAACTGATTAATAAGAACAATGTAAATTGATGTTTGTTACACTGATCCATAAGAGAAACGCGTCATAATATTTAATCCAATTTAAACAATAAATCCATACGAAGGCGGTATTTTAACTAATGTTTCAATGTTTCACCGCCTTCACTATGTCCAGCATCCTACACCAAACGGACACCTAGGCTATATAAACATGTAACTTCCGTTAGTCGTCGGTTTCACCTAGGATGGCAACACAGGACATGTATTGTGGCATGCATACGGTATTCCTTGAGGATCAGCCGTTCTTGCAGGTATGGCAGGAGGTGCAACAAAAGAACAAAGAGGAGAACGAGGACTTCAACGTAAAGCTGGTTCAATCCTCCTGGTCCTATGTTGTGTTCAACGACATAAACTACTAGTAATCTATATAATATTTCATGTGTATACAAAAACTCTACAGTAAACCTAAATGAGTTGCTTCCTCTTACAAATCCTATCCTCATGTTTAATTTATAACAAATACAATCTTCGACTCGATCCATTCGTCATTCTTTCAATATCAGTTTGAAAAAAATAAGAAAATGTGGTATCATTGCCAATGAAGCCCGTTTTGTGTTGTCGTGTCGACCTGTTGGTCTCGAACACGTGCTGTGATGATTTAAATATTTCTACTATAATATATGACTGTTATTATTTTTTTCTGTCATGTTGAATTTGCAAACCTAATAGTCATTTACAGGAAGAAAACAATGCATGAAAACTAACTTACGTGTAAACTTAACTTCTCAAGCAGTTTTCATATCAAAATCACTCTTGCGATGAAGTTCTAATATGTAAACAACACATACAAATAGTTTGTTAAATTTTTTTTTAAATCATTTGGAAGATTCGTATCAAACAAGTTAAAATGTTCCCCTATCAACCCTCATTTTTTGAACTCTAAAACATATCTTTTGAATATGTTAAGTCTACCATCAAGCGGTTGCAAAACTAACAAACACAAGAAAGCAGAAAGAGGATGATTGTGTGCCATTAAACTGCTTTATGCCGGTACAAATTCAGGCTATTTAGACCATGTGTTATTCGTTATTGTTTGTCTCATTTTACATCAGAAGTTAATGTTTGGAAAGTGGTGCATGTTGTACTGTCATATATTTTTTAGTAATTCCTGTTGTCTTTGTATCTTATTATATAGCCTTGACCTCATTTTCCCTTATAATGGTAGTGGGATATATTTTTGGTTTCTGTTTAGCTGGTTTTTTTTTTGCAAACCAACCCACAAGCAATGTGACTGTATGAGACATAGGTTTGTAAGCTTTTAACAGCATGCAAACGATAGTTTGATTATTACTTTGTGAATTATCCCAATACTTTTAATTGGAAAAGAAGTTCTATAATTACATAACGCAATTTACTGCTCACATACCGTATAATCATCTATAAAAGGCAAGACATGAAAAATGATAAACATTTGAAACGAGAAAACTAACGGTATATATTTTGACCATCATTTTTTAAAATTTGATTTCAAAGTATGGAATTGTACTAAAATTGTCGGCGTCATCTCGTACTTTACCATATCAAGACCACTATTTTGGATTGAAATTTCTTATACGAAGCATTGCCCTTAAACAATGTTTTTTTTTTTATCATTTTGTTGCTTGTCTTCCTATTATATTGAAAATTTTAACAGATAGTGAGACACTGTAAAAAGAAAATGTTAACATAATGTAAAGATCTACAAATAGGTCAACACAACACAAATTGTCCATGAATCCCGAATAGATTTGTTGTCCTTAATGAATGTGTTGTGAATAAATTCTTCACTTTTCACTCACTTGAAAACTATTATAGATAGAAACTATAAATAGTCTAAATGATTTGCAAAACGAAAAATTAAAATTAAAGAAAAGACAATTAAGACAAAAATGTCCACAATTACTCGTCATAGAATATATTGCTCTAAATGATGATTTTTTTTTCAGTTTAATCGGTTATTATTATTATGTATGAGTACTTTAATCCATTATCATTTTTGGCGGGAAAAAAGTCTGTGGATTTTTTCATATGAGGTTGTGTCCATGCATAGTAATACCTTTTTTCTCTCAAAGCTTTAGAGCATATTGGCGAGTAATATAACAACAATTCTAATCCGTTATTTACAGAATATATCACAAAATGTGTCCGCGTTATTCAAGGAAATTTTCAACTCTACCGAAATATTATATAAAAAAAGTATCACTTTCTATTTTTCTAAATATTATAAATAAGCACAAAAATAGATTTAACCCGTTAAAAATAGATCTGATTCCAGTTTTACATGTATATCTTAGAAGCCACTACTTGAGAAAAAGTTTTCAGAAAAAGACCTCGCTTGCACTTTAGACAATCAAATGGCAGGAAAAATTGAAAAAAAGGCTATGAACGGGGTTAATTAAAATTGATTCTTCCGAGAAAATAGACGTTAAAACAAATTCAAATCAAAGGTGAAGTCATGATCAGAGATGAACATCAAACACACGAAATATTTCAGAACCTAAAAATTAGAATTGTTATGGGGTCAACTGACCTTTGGTTATATCCTTTCATCATTCATTATTTGGTTAAAAGACATTGAATAATCATGTGTACAAATCATAATGGTTCAACAAGAGCTATTTCCTGTTAAAAATGCATTAAACACAATAGCATGTTAAGTTGACCTGCGCGTTTTCTTCCTGCCTGACTGTAAGGTTTAAAAATCTTTAATTTTAAGCAACTTTGTTGTTTTTATGTACTGCTGTTTGTATTTCATCGCTTTTCGTGTTTTATCATGACATTGTCAGTTTGTTTTTGACTTATGAGTTTGAATACCCCTTTGGTGTCTTTCGCCTTGGTATTGTTATACGACAGAAGCTTCATTACCATTTTCCGGCACTTGAACTAATGTTGGAAAAGAGATTCTAAAATTGTACATACCTTTACACTTTTTTTATCTTATGGAGCATTTCATAATACCCTTGCCTTTGAAGTATTGATTATATTAAAACTGATAACAATCAACCAAAAATAAATATATTTGAATTACGTTTTAGCATAACTACCTAACTACCTAACTACTTGAAAGCTGAGAAATAAGGTCATCAACAATTACAGCACTCTTTAACCTTGACACGAGCGTTTAAAAACATTTCGTAAAAAAAACCGAAAGAATCAATGAACAGTATAAGAGATATTTAAATTTAACTCAGGAATAGATTAACTTATCTGAATTTGGAAAAACCTTTCCAAATTTAGGGTCCTCAATGCTCTTCAGCTTCATACTTGATTTTGTCTTCTAACTAGGCGAGTGACATTTGAAAAAACACACGCTTAATTAACGACTTTAATGAACCCAACTAACATAGAGATATATTATATATCATTCGTAAGCTTATTATCTGCACATTCTGTTTTTCCCGGTCGTCAATAATTTGTACGGTGCAATTTTCGTTAAACCAAGGTCAATGTCAAGTTTGAACATTCCTTAAGTTTGCAAGATTATAACATATTATGTTCCAGTTAGGATTTCAAAAGGGCAGGGAGCCAGTTATGAAAAGGGCACTTTAGCACGATGATTGATATTTCAAAAAGAGCATGTCAAACATTGTCTTATGTTAACTGCAGGGGTTTCAGCTAGGAGTTTTGAGGGGGTTTAGTCACTTTTACGCTTGATGAAAATCAACCTTATTTTGGGTAACAGTATTGAAGGGACCATGCAAGGACGAATATTACTAGCTCAGTCTTCCCTAGAACATTTTTGATGCATGGTAGGTCTAAGGTTAAGTTGCAATGCAGAGCGCAGCGGTGTTTTGTAGAATTATTTTTATTTCATTAGTGAAATGAATTTTACATGTCAGTTAAAATACTACACTAGATCTGCAATACAGTCAGGAACAATACCTTACATTTTCTCCAGGGGCCAACCTGGATCCCAAAACTTTTTTCCAAGGGCCCAGTAGAAATTTTAAGGCCCTATCAGGGTATTTTTTCTACAGGTACATACTTATTAATAGTCTTGAATGTTCTTATAAAGGCAATAATATATGTTTGAAATACCTAATACATGTAACCTAGTGTTTCTGATTATGATCGAAATAATAAATGAGTTATAATAAACCACATTGAGTTTTTCGAACTAAAATCCATTTAACCATGTCTTTTCAGACTGTTAAACTTATATTTGTAATATTATATCTAAAAAATCCCCCCCCCCCCCCCTTTCCATTTTACACACCCCTAGATGTAGAGTATTAAAGTATTATCAGTTTCACCCCAAGAAAGTATTCTTTTTTAATGAAATAATCTTAGCAGTTAATCAAAATGAAAATCTTACTGTCTATAAATAACAATGAAATGTAACTGTTTCTTGTTAAAGGGGTTTTCCGAATTTTCCCGCCAAAAAGCACATGGCTTTCAACAAATGTAAACAAAGCAGTCAAGTTGTGATCATGAATTACAGCTTTAATTAATTTAATTTGGATATAGATATTCAATGAAAGGTACAGTCTAGCATGTTTTTTACTTTCTTCTGGATTAAAACTAGTTTAAAAGATCAATTTAAAAAAAAATCTTTGACATATAAACAACAGACGATCTACGGATACATCCAACGCAAATTGTCATCTTTTGAGAAATATTGAAATTGAAATGCTGACTGACCGAATTTAATGAGAAAAATTATTACAATGGTCAATTATGAAGTTTAATTAACGGATTAATGACCCATCCGATGTCGATAAGCGGATTATCTGTAATCACAACTTATTACACCTACTGTAATAAGCACTGGCACCAATTTTGTATGTTTACTAGCAATGTACAGTTGTCATTAAATTGTAGCTCCTTGATGATATAAGTTCCAGTAGGAACAGATATTACGACATTTTTTATAACAACGTTTTCATTGGAACTTCTGTTATGCGTGACTAATATACCTTGACAGCTCGAGCGAAAATATCTTAAAAAATATGAAAAAAACAGAGTCTTCAATAGTTTACTTTGGAAAACATAATACAAGTCATGGGGTGTCGAAATAACTACCTTGGGTGCTGAATTAACGAGGTCCCGAATTGACTAGGTGCCGAATTGACTACATCGGGTGCCGATTCAACCAGGTGCTGAAATGACTAGAATTCTAATTTATAACCAAAAACTCATCAATTTACAGTGATAACAATTTGAATTTTGTATTTCATTATAATGGCTGTCATGACAGATTGGCGTCCTTTTCTCCTTTTCAATGAGACCACATTATAAAATTTAGAGAACTGAATAAAATGTACTAAATACCAAATATTCTACTTTTTGAAGGCCATTAGATTAACATCACACCTGCCAAATTTCATGATTTAGGTCATGTAGGTATGAACTACAAGATTTTCAACCATTGTCCATCATCAAGATTTTGTAGACATGACTAGAATCTCATGAAAAATTTGCCTTTTTAAGAAATTGGTCAGATTATTTAACTGTACAGGTTGGGGAAGATCCTCATAAATGGGTGCTATCTCCATTTATGGGAAGTATACCCGAGTATCAGTTTTTGGTGTCTTTAGATATCATCATGATAATGCCATCAATCTGGTTCTTGTTTGATATTTTTGTTCAAAAACTCATACAAACCACATAGAACAGAATACCATAATTCCAAATCAAATGCAAATTAAAGTTTTAATCGCGCAATATTTACAGAAAATTGCTATTCTTAAATAATCTCCAAAAAATGATAAAATTGCGCTAAAAGCAAAATCTTTCTTGAGGTATCAATATGTATACGTCAAAAATAAATAAATTTGTCGTTTATAGGTTTAGGGATTTTTTTCATCATTTCAACTTCAAATAATATAATACTGATCAGGAATCAGTCTCGTAATGAAGCTTTTGCAGTTGCCCTAATAGCAACATCTGCAAATTAGAATCATTTTGCTCTTTTTTGTTTCGATTACACATCGATTATTGTCAATATCAGTTATTATATTTGAAAAGGGGTATTATAAATTTAAAGGAATATACCAGGTATAAATAGTAAAATATTGTTTTTCGATATCGAAAGTAGATGACATGTGTAATAAAGTTTATTATCGTTCAGTATTCGAATGAATACTGGTTGCAACACGTGCTTTTCAATCGCAAATCCGTTTCAATTTTGTATGTTAGAACATTATTACATTTGATATTATTTGTTTTATCAAATATGACGAAAAATTAATATATTGTTGAAGATTGAATACCATTCCTGAGCAACTACGATCACCTGCAGTTTTAGGTAGACAAATAAGTGTTCGTATATTTCGATGTAGTGTTTTGAGGACTGTTGTTTGTCAGTCTGACCTTTTCACTTTGGTCATGGTGTTATCTGTGTTTCTTCTGCTTTGATCATGGTGTTATCTGTGTTTCTTCTGCTATGGTATGAAACTTTTTCTTCCTGTCAACCAAAGAGAAGATAACCAGCTTATTCAAAGTTAGGTGAATTAATGAAATCACAACAGAACTTAAAACTCAGATACCGATGTGTATATATGTGTGTGTGTGTGTGTGTGTTTAGTCTGGATGTAGGAACTATCTTGTCGCTATGCCCTTTTGTCTTTGTTCTTATCATTCATATGTCCATCATTTAATCTCAAAAATACTTTGTAATGAGCAATACTCCTCCTAAATCGCTTGATACATTTAAGTGTTCAAAGTTTTAAAGTGCACATATGGAGGATGTACATGACCGGATCATATTCAAGATACACAAATTCAAATAGTTAAAATGATAGGAATTCAAAATCCCCATTACAGACTAGATTCTAAGTTATCTCATTTAAACGCCTATTTAGTTATAGAACCACTAATACGGTTACAAAGAAAATACAAGAAAGCAGAACATATTTAAAACAAAATAGTCCCTACGGATAGCCGTAACTTTGTCAAAAAAACAAAATATTTGGGTTATCAAAATCAAAGTACTACCCAACTTGCGGCAACTAATGCGCTCTAATATACAATTCAAGATATGTTGACATATCTTCAAGGTTACACTTTGTACATACAGCGGTTTCACAAGCCACGCCTCTTTTGGGGAGATATATACTATTCATAGATAAGTTGTTTTGTTTACATACTGGTTCCCTGATATGATCTCTATGTTTCATCTCATAGCGAAATAACTTGGGAATGTTACCAGTATAAAAGCACATGGTAGTGACGAAAATTAAATTCTGAGATAGACTCAAAGTGAAGGTAGGGGTAGTACAGAATTTTTGTATAAGTTTAAACTCTTAGAACTTCGGGGCATATAAATGTTGGAAAATATGCCACACAGCCCTATGTTTTGACCTTTAAATAAAAAAGTAGTGCATATCAACTTTCCGTTCTAGGATATAATTTTTTACGAAACTTCATAGTAAAAGTGGCACAGCTTTAGCCGCAAAGGGAGTTCCTATGGGAAACTGCATTGTCTATATTTACAGAAGTGCAACCTATAATCAATGAAATGCTTGAAACAGCTAGTTCGTTGGAAGAAATTTCTTTTATCTATTTGTTCTTGAAATTTCTTCTACATCAGACCATCATTAAGATCTAAATTCAGATACATGTATCTGTTATTTCGTTTAAAGAAATTTCTTCTATCAGTCATAGACCTCAAATAAAATACTTGTGGTTGTTAGTAATTTGGATGAAATTACTTCAATCAAAACAAAAATGAAACTCCATGAATGTTTTCCAAAGTTATGAATGTCTTTAAAAGGTTGATAAAGATAAACTCCAGAGTCTATCTAAATATTATCTGCCAAAACAATAAGTCATTGATTTATCAGCAAAATTCTGAAAAGGAGGGATTAAAAAAAAAAATTTGAATGCTATTTGTCGATTATTGAGAAACTTTCCCCGAAGTTTCACCAAATTTCATAAAGACTCACAAAGGGTAATTGACGTTTGAAAATTAAAACTAAGACTAAAGCTATATATTAAGTTCAAAAACATATTTATCCATTTATCAGTAAAATTAAGAAAAATGAAGAAAAAAATATTCAATATTTTGCTGCAGATGCTGTCTTTTGCTCATAGAAATGCTTTTTTTCCCCAATTTCGTTATTTTTTTATAAGTTTTGACAAAGTGTTTAAATCTTCAAAATACATGTACTTTACTCCACTTTAAAAAATCTGACATTCTTAATTGATTTTTGTAAAATATGATATAAAAATATGGAGATTTGTTATGATGTAGTTTTTTTTTTCAAACATATATTCAATTTGGTATACAGCTGTCATTACTTAAATCTATTAATCAACATGCGTTCATGTATACATTTACTTCCTCATAACAGTATTGTATTTCAACGCTCTAACATTTTGATTGTCTCCGAGAACAGGTAATGCAATTTTATATTCTATTGAAACTTTTTTTTTTTTTTAAATAAGAAAATGTTAATTGGACATATCCTTCGAACGCACCAATCCTTCTTATTTTGTGTGTGCAAAGGTATCCGCCCTTTTACATGAATTATTTGCTTTTCAAATACTTTTATCTTTATTAAAGTTTAAAGTTTTGTGTCCTGAAATTATCCCGCTCCAAAATTGGATGAATAGTCTGTATATACCTAATATATTTATGTTTGCGTTACATTTGGTGGTCTGTTGAATATGACAGGTGTTCGAAAATACTGTCTTAAAATTAATATGTTCTTTTTCTGTAAATGTTTATGAAATGTTGAATTAAACAAAGCACTAATCATGCTAATATTTTCAAATAGACATAGACTACCGTAGTCGTTTTTGGCACAACTTCGATATTGGTTTCTCTTCAACCTCGTATTTGATTCGGCATTTAAACTTTATTGATTCGATCGCCGCTGATGACTTTTTACTTATGTTAATGAAACGCGCGTCTAGCGTACAAAATTATCGGTCTGGTATCTTTAAAGAGTTTTTTCCCCTGTTATATACTTCAGAAGTGTGGTTATATCGATCTTTTGACTAATGTTTTAAGATTCACTTTTCGATTTGAGAGTTTATGACTTGGACATCTAAAATTAGAAAATCTTCTCCACAAGTCAGCTGTCAAAATGCAAATATTTTTCAACACAATGTTGGGTTTTAAATTTTTTAGAATATAAACATTTAGGCGTGGTGTGTACAACATCACACCAGGTTTGAAATTTCTTGTTGTTTTAAAAATGAGAAACGGTTAATTGGAAATATCCTTCGAACGCACCGTTCATTCCTATTCTGTGTCTACAAAGGTATCTGTCTTTATAAATGAATTATTTGCTTGTCAAACACTCTTTTTTTTATTAAAGTTTAAAGTATTTTGTCCCGAAATTACCCCGCCCCAAAATAGGATGAATAGTCTGTATATACCTTATATATTTTAATATGTTCGTTTTCTGTAAATGTTTATGAAATGTTGAATTATACAAAGCACTAATCATGCTAATATTTTCCAATAAACATAGACTGCCTAAGTCGTTTTTGGCACAAATTCGAAATTTTCGATATTGGTTACTCTTCAAATTCGTATTTGATTCGACTTTTAAACCTTATCAATTCTATCGCCGCTGATGAGTTTTTACTTATGTTAATGAAACGCGCGTCTGGTGTACTCAATTATCGGTCTGGTATCTTTGAAGTGTTGTTTTCTGTTATATACTTCAACAGTGAGGTTATATTGATCTCTTGACTAATGTTTTAGAATTCACTTTTCAAAAATGATTTATAAATTATGAAAAAGAAGGTAAGTTCAGGATTAAAATCAAATTTCAAATACTCGCAAAACGTTTTTGTCTTCATATAAGCCGACTAAGCAGACAGCAATAGGGTAGTGCTGATATTATATAAATACCACACATTAGATCTAAAAGTCAACTGATAATTTTCCTTTTACAAACGATTATGTTTCTTTGTTCCCTTTTTTCTTTGGGATACATTTCCCAACTAGTTTGCAAAGCTCCTGTCTGTAGTGACTTTTTATATACAAATGAACGTAATCTATATATAATGGTAAAGTATAAAGTCTAGATTTTGTTATCATATATGTTTTAAAACCTATACTAAATTATTGCATAGAAACATGTATCATGTTATGTGTAACTGCATGGCATATTTTAGCGCGATCGATGTCTTTCAAAATTACTGCATTGGTGCTTTCGACTGGAGAACCGTCGTACACCAGCATCACACAAGTTGGCACTCCGAGGCGGGTGGGGAGCAAGAAGGTGAACTGTGGTTTATTTTTATCAATAGTACCGCTTACGTCGACGCTAGGGGCCGTCTTGACCTTGTTGTAGGGTATGAATGATTTATTCATTGTTGAAGACCCTACATCAACTGTCAAGATGAAGAACAGGAATAAATGCCCTGTTCATTGATGAATTATTTATTTTTACTATGTATTGTGTGCGATTTTGTCCCATGTACATTTACTCCATATCCTTTCATTTTCTATCAGTTCAAGAGCTAAATGACGATCCAGACTTCAAATACTGTAGATCTATCGAGACCATCCCCGGTTGGGTTCGTGTTGCTCAGACTTTAGTTTTCTATGTTGTGTTTTGTAGACTTTTGTTTGTCTTTTTGTCTTTTTGTCGTTTTCGTTTTATATTTCAATATAAAAAGCTACTACAAATAAGGACAGATTACTGTTGATATATAATTTACTTAATCTTTAACTTTATTTATTTGTTGTACGTCTTTTTACGTATATTGTTTTAATGAATTTGCCACAAATTTGTGTAGCTTATATGACAATAAAGACTTTGATTTAATCAATGATTTAAAATATGTGCGTAGAGAAGTTTATACTGTTTAGCCAAGCATTAAAATATCTATTTGAATTGAAAAAAAAACTGATTTTAAAATAAAACGATTGACTATCTCTTTCTTACTATTTCTTTTTTTTTTCTTTTTATGCAGAAATATGACAACACCTTGTAAAGCAGGTTTTTCTTCTTTTTTTTTCCTTCTCTCCTTTTAGTTTTAATTTTTATGTATATATACAAAAATAGAAATAGTATTAATGGTTAAAATGACTTATACTGATTATCAAAATGTTAATTTCTACAGAGTAGGACAATCGGACACTTTGAAAAACTACAATCATGGCATATTTTTCTCAATCTGATATAATTCAGATCTATTTTAACTTCCATGCTCACATACTACAAAACTGAAAGATCTAAAAAAATATTTGTAACCAATAAAACAATTGAAGCAACAAACTTGTCATTCGTCCCATTATTTTTATTTTTGGATACCCTCGGGACCTTTTAATGATCCACATTGATTGATTGATTGATATGTGTTTAATGCCACTTTGGTGGAGGAAGCTGGAGTACTCAGAGAGACCCAGGGAACTTCGGTAGGAAAACTGACAATCTTAGACAATTAAGATTGGAGTAAAGTGCATGTGCCGCGAGCGGTATTCGAACTCACAACCTCAGGTACCACATTCAAGTTTATGTTCCTCTTGCACTGTTCAGATTCGCTTAGTTGCATCGCGGGTTATTTAAAAGTGAGCATCACTCTGACCGTGACGTTGACCTTTGACACATATGATAGTAAAACCTTGTATAATTCGGGTCAGGCTCATAACTTTTAGTACATAGCCAAACTTGGTCTTCAGTTTCATCATGATTTTGGTGTGTGTCATAAAAAAGATTCAAGGAACTCTGACATTAACCTTGAACCCTATGATAGTAAAACCTTGTCTAACACGTGCACGGATGATAACTTTACTACCGTAAAACATGATTTGTAGTTCCATCATGGGCTTGGGATGTGCCATATATCAATGTCAGATTACCTAGATCTTTACTTTGACCTTTGACCCTATGGTAGTAAAACCTTATCGAATTCGTTTCCGGCTCATAACTTTTGTACCTTAAAACTCGAATTAGCCAAACTAAGCATGCAGCAGCATTTTGAGCTCGGGGTGTGTCATATACTTAATGTAGATCACTCTGACCTTTGACCTCTATGATAGTAAGAAATGGTCTAATTTGTGTCCTTTAAGCAACTTGTGTACCGTATAAGAAACTTAGTATGCTGATACATCATGGGATGGAATGTGTCATTATATATCAAAGACAGATCACTTTGACCCTTGACCCCTTTGATAGTAAAACATTGTCTGATTTGTGTTTGGTGCATACATTTTGTACTGTAGCACTTACATTGCCAAATTTGTATGCAGAAGAATCATACTGATCTTTGATTTGACCTTTGATGTCTGCATTTCACAGTAAACAAACCGCAGACTTCTTTCCTCAGTCTGCATATTTCTTTCAGATTTACCTACTAGTATCAGTAACCATGTGTCAATCTAACACAGAGATAATGGAGAGATAAAATGATTGGATGAAACCATAAATTTCAAAATTGTCATTGTCTAAATAATGAATTCCACAACAGCAACTTAAATGCATGTACGAGGGAATGGGTGGGGTGGCGGATGGGTAGGGGTTGAGGGGTAATAATCTCGATAAGCGGACAGCTCTTAACGTGTCAAAAAACGCGATTTACTGTTATCAATGAATGAAATAACTAACTCACTAATACTTCCTAGCAAATACTACCTTTAAAGGATTAAACTTAATGTTAACTTCTTTGGAATGCTAAAGCCAAGTTTCAACGGACTTCCACATTTTGACATATTTTTGTATTTTGTCGGATTCCAATTTCTCATATACATGTATGTCTTAAAACTGAAAACAAAAATATTTTGCCTCTTCAACAAATACAACTACGTCAACACAACCTTAAAAATCCACACCCTAAAAAATAAAGAAAATGAATTGTCAATATTTATAGTAATTTATACCTTCATATTTTTACATCTGAAGGCTTTTGGGATAAGCTGCTTTTTTGTTAAATCATTATTTTTGATATTTGAATAACCACAATTATAGTTTTCAGACTCACTGACCTAGTAAGTTACACAAAAGCGCTACCCAATTCCTGGAAAATTAATACTACCGTTCCACCTCATAAATATCATCGAGTCCGTTCGGAATATATAACTAATGCATGATTTTGTTATATACTATAAGATTTTACTTATTTTCAGCATCTTCTTTTTTAACATCAACTCGTGAAGGAGAAGCAGAAGACAAATATTAATACATGCTTGACAGAAATACCAGACAAATAACCAATCATAAAAAACTATGAAAATCAAAAAAAGTCAGTTATTGTTAATTTCAATTAGTGTGGTGATACTTAAAATCAGCACAACATAGTATCGAAACATACTACAAACGGAAAAAGGGAAAATGCCTTAAATTTTTTTTCAAAATCCTCTGAATTATTGCGGTCTTCAAATACAACGCGGAAAGAAGCAGGTGTCAATTATCTAAACAGGAAACCAGTCTACAACTCTTCATATTCGCAGAAGAGTAAGGAGCTAAATTATATACTGAATACAGCAAAAAGCATTTCAAGCAAACCAGTTTTGGTGACTCTAATTAACGATGGGTACATAGAATTAGCCCGCAATTGGTTATGTAATACAAAACATATGGGAATCCATCGTCAGGTAAGCAAACATTTTAAAACATAACATATGGGAATTCATAGACAGGTAAGTGAGGGTTTGAATACAACAACCATGGGAATCCATTGATAGGCACTTATAAAAACAAATATTGGCCAATATAATATAGAGAGGGCTTTCTAAGTGACCAAGGTTGAAGTTTTGTGATTAGGTCCGTTTCGCAATAACTATGAAGAATAGTAAAACTGTTTTGTGTATGGAATGATTGTAATTTGTACGTGTCCGTCTGGCAGGTTTAATCTGAACTTCATATCATTTTAAACGTTCATTGGTCAATTTTAAGTCTTTGCAATTAGGCGTCTTTTCTCAGATAATAGTAAGTACTATATCTGATGTTTGGAATGGTTATAAGGTGTACATGTTCGTTTGGCAGAATCAATTTGACCTTGAACTCATATTCCTGGTCCATTTTTAATGCTAAATTTTCATCGTTGGGTCTCTTTCTCAGATACTACATTAGCAATAGATTAACGATATTTGATGATTGGAATGCTTGTTTGGTGTATATGTACGTTCGAATGGGATCAACTGACCTTGACTTCATTTTCATGGTTCATCTAAGCTTTTTGTGGTTATGTTAAGTTTTTATAATATTTGTATTAAATATTTCTCTCGAATATTTTTAATACAAATCAAAAAGGATTAAATAACAGTCTATGAGGGTGCGGATGAAGGTATACAGAAATGGAGGACCACTATCCAGACCTTCGTCTTTACATTTCAGCGTGTGAATTTTATAATTAAATAAACATATTTCTATGAGGCGACCACCGACATAAACTCGTTTCGTATACATAATTAAAAAGCGTTGTGGGGTTTGAACTCACCTTAGTGTTGACAGGGTAGTGATACATGTAACTGTAAATGAACTTCTTAGGATACTTTGCCACCGAGGACACAAAGGCCCCCTGCGGACCCCAAGCGTGTAAAATATAATTAGATAACACATTAATTTCATTTTATACTGTCAATTCATGATCTATAGAGTTTAATTGGGTAGACATCTTGTGTCCCTTTATTGTACCATGAAAATCAATACATTTTAATTATTACATTCTCAACCTTGTTTATTTGGGAACGAAAAAAAGGAAAAGGAAAAAAAGCTGCAACGGCACATAAAATCAACAATGACCGATGTAGTTTCAACGTAAATACCATTAGAAATTGATAGTACAATATTAGCAAAAACGAAATTTTCAATTTTTATTTGTAGGTATTTATTATCACGACAAATCCTCATACAAAAGATAAACTTCTGTCAATTTCATCGGAAATCAACATTGTTGTATTACCTGTTGAGCCGTATCTTCAAAAAGATCAATATTATAGTCACGTGGGTTATCTTAGACTATTGTCCGAAGGACAGAAATACTGTTTACGTTACTAGAGAATAATATAGAAACTTTACTGTTTGAAAGCGACTTCTTATGGATAAAAAACCCTATCCCGTTACTCCAGTCGTATGCTAATATGTCAGACATGTTGTTTGTTCGTGATATGGTTCATCGTGGTTCTACTTCCGTTAATGGCGGGTTTTTTTACATGTTTCCAACAAGGTCCACTATTAAAGTGTTACAAGAATTGCATAGAATGATGATGAAATTAGCAGATACTATTAAAAAGAAAAAGCTGTTTCCGAAGGCGAAAATGACCAAGTATACTTAAATCGGCTTGTTTTAAACAAATATGGTGGAATGAAAGCTACTGTGTTGCCTTTTTCAGAGTTCCCAAGTGAAAAGTGGTTCACGGCATCAGAGTCACAACGTATTTCATGGCATCCATATGTTATTCATAATAATTGGATAATTGGAAGAGAAAAAAAGACAAATCGTGCTAAACAGTGGGGGCATTGGTTTATGAAGGATAAAGATGAATGTGATGATGAACAAGTTAAAAAGATAACTAATTTATAATGCACCTAGTTTTATAGTATAGATTTTCATGCAGAAGATATCCGATTCTTGAAGAACCATCATAGGGTATGCCGGTGACCAAATGTATGAAAAGATAAGAAGTTTGTCACTTTAGAGAAGACAAATCCGTCTTTTTTTTAAGACATGATGTCTTTTGTAATGAGGTTTTTAATGAAATTACATAATGAATAATAAATTTGAAATTTACATATAAAATATATTTAACGTATAATGCAACTAGTTTTATAGTATAGATTTTATGTAGAAGATATCCGATCTTTTGAGGACCCATCATAGGGTATGCCGTTGACCAAGTATGTGAAAAGCTTAGAAGTATCACACTTGAGAGGAGACATATATATGAAAAAGTGTTAAATTAGTCTTAGATTTTTGATAAAATTACATTCTAAATAATAAATTAGAAATTTACATATAAAATATAGTTATTAAATAGTTCTACTACAGAATACGTTATGTAATATGGAACTTATAATCTTTCTTTCTACCACTGTTGCAGGATCGTTTATCGTTGCGGTAGAACAATCCCATGCATGCTTTCATAATTCCATGGCCCTTTTATTCTTTTGCAGTCACATTGCTTTGGGTTTGATGGTTCGGTACAAACTTTATTCATACAGTAGCTGCAAACACAGGTGCAGTAACATTTCTGTTGGCAGTATCGGCACACCAGTTTAGCTTAAAAGAAAAAAAAACACAGATAAGTCCAATACCAGCAACGTAAGGTATAATTCGGACGCATAAAATTGTTAACGTCAAAAACCGACTATTCCAAGAAAATAGAGAGAGAAACAACAAACAACAACGAACAACAAACGGTCCGGATTGCCTGACTTTACAAATGCACGACATTTCAAATGGTTGAATATAAGTAAAAGTTGATGTGACGTATTTGTCAATCGTCAATTCGGCACAACAAGCAAACACAAAATAAACAAAGGCAACGAGGAGGCAACTTCAAGTTTTAAACAAATATAGATAGACATTGCCTAAGCTCATACATATGACAAAATCCTAAGTAACTTATTCATATGATTTGCACCACGTGACTTTGGCCCTTTTGATTAAGTTACTCCCCATTAGTACATTTATATATAGAGTAGAGAATGGAAACAGGGAGTATATAAAAGAGACAACCCGACCAGAATGCAGAAAACAGAGTAAGGCCACCAGTGGGTCTTGAATGCAGCGGAAAAATCCCGCACCTGGAGTCGAGCTTCATCTAGGCCATAAACAATAATGTATACTAGTTCAGCGAAATTATCTCAGAAGCATACAAGTGAACCAAAATAAAAAAAAACTAATACACAACACTTACAAAGGCTAGAGGTTCCTGACTCGAGACAGGTGTAAAACGCAGCGGGGTTTTGTAGGATGTCGACCCTTCCCTGTAACTGTAGCCAATGAAAAAACAATCTTCAAAACGCACAGTAAAGCGCATTTTAAAAGAAGTCCGAGTCCGATGTTATAATAGGTAACAGAAGGAACTACTTCGGCTTAACATAATGTACTGTGGATTCATTAATATTCGTTGGATACTAATTTTCGTGGATTTAGGGGAAACAAGGGAACCACGAATTTAAATTTCAACGAATTACAAATTTTCTAAAGGAATATATGAAGACTCTGCCAAAACCACGAAATTGAATATCCTCGAAAATGCAAGTTTTCTTCAATCCACGAAAATTGGTACCCACGAAAATAAATGAATCCACAGTATCAATAATAAATTATATCAAATTGAGACCCAAAATAACCATCTGCCTTGTTAACAGCTGGTACCAATAGTGCTTTTATTGCTATAAAAATATGAACAATTGCACAATATTGAAAGAAAACAGAAAATAGTTTAATAAACGTTCGGTTTTCTGTTTTCCTTTGTGAAGGCACCATTTGGTAGGAAACACATGAATGAAGATTAAAGGGGCTTTCATTTAGTAACCGAATCTGATAAAGTCATCAAATTAGACTAATTTCACAATGACAAAGGTTTAGGACTAAGCCCTAGATGTCCTTAAAAGACTCGGAAACTATGGAAATATTTTGTCAAATCATCCATGGAAATATTTTAATACAAATGTTTTCATATATAAAAAGTGGGCATCAAATTTGGACATCAATTTGAATTGAAATACTATTTTGTATTTTGTGTTTGAAAAGAACTTTTATCAAATACTAAGTAAATCCACAACTTGAACATGGTCTAGAAGCTGTCTTAACCATCACCAGAAGATCTGATATAAATGATGCGAAATACAGCTTTTTTTTACTTGCACTTGAACTTTTGTCAGGAAAGCTTTTTCATGAGCAACATATTTGACTACTGATCAAGCTTTTTTTTTGTGGAAAATGGATTCTAAAGTTGCGCAAATCTGTACATTTAAAAAAAATTAATACTTCATGGTACCTTTGCGTCTTGCAAAATGATAAGCAAGCGTTGCTACACCTGAATGTATTAAAAGTTGAAAACTAAATTAGGAACAAATTTTATCACATCCACTTTGTAAGCAGATTAATAAAAAAAAATTTAGATTACTCTTTAACTATAACGCAAGCGTCTAAAAACCTTTCGTAAACATTCTCGCAAAAAACAATATCCAATATCAGAGAAATATTTCTGAAACAAATATTCCTTAAAAACTAAAAAAAAATAATATAAACTGCTTACGTGGATGTTTCCTTCCGCCTTTTTTATTTTGTGAACTAATTTGTCCATTAGTAGATAGAAGTAAGAAGACAAATAGAATAGTAGCAGTTACACTCAAATTTCTGACCATTATTGTGTATACACCTTATTGCAATTTATTCCAATCCAAATAAGTTCTGAAATAACACAAATCTTTCAAACGTCACAAATCAGTTTAAGCTATCTGGGGCCCTGTTTCACCGATGTACTGTGCATACAACTTTTCAAAGAGACATATTTAAACCATCCTAAGCACTTTAAACTTTGTAATTTTATTACTTTAATCTATGTTTCAAAATAATTGATTACATTCTACTAAATTATAATAAATGTTGACTTTAAAAACTGTTCCCTCCCTCAGCGCATTACTGATGAACTTTGGTTAGCGACACTTGTCACAAACAGGAAGTGTTGTAAGTTACTATTTCCGGGTTGGTCTAAATAGTGATAATTTGCAAGTATATCAGTAAATCCTGTTGTTTAAATGATCTTACGTGTCATCTTGTTCTTATACCTCACCTTGCCCAGTACATCACATTATATGTATGTCATAACTTGTGACCGCAGATTGATGTTAGAAATATTTTAAATAACCCCCTTACCGTTTTACTTTGCATGTACTTTCCATCTACATATGTTAAAATATATTTAACAGCAAGTAAATTTTATACACTATTTGTAAACACTGGTACTTTTATTTTCATTGTCATTACCCATTTAGAAAATATTAGTAATTTTGTATGGTTAAATCATTATTTCAAAACCGCAACGTTGTTTTCAAAACAGTACATAGACAGTAGTCATAACATTTTTTCGGCAAGCCAAGAGAAATAATCGCTTCCTCATTCTTTCATTTTAATATTAATTCCCCATGCAGGAATTCATAGTACATGGTTGTCTATCAAATCTATTTACTTGGTCTATGGACTTATTGTTAGGTTAGTGTTGTTGAATCACTGCACCTCGCATCTTTTGGTATGAATATCAATTCACTAATCAATATGAAACAAAGCTAGAAATGTTTTTGGTGCGTTTTCTGTATCCCAAAAAACGAAAGGAAATACTTGAGTTTCGCTCGTGTCAGGTTTCATGTTACACACAAATGTCACGTGCTAACGTCAGAAAGTCTACAATACAACATTGTCTGCATTAAAACATCAACATATAGACGATGTCAGCTTACCGTGGGTTTTTGTCAAGGTGAGGTTCCAAGTAAAATTGGAAAGTGTGTAGCATTTGCTTATGTAAAAATCTAGGTATGCGTAGTCGAAAAATAGGATACGTGATACGATATTTTTAATCTACACATTGAAACAACAATAATCCAGAAAGTAACACAAAGACATAGAATCAACACATCAGTTTTAAAATAAATGCTATGAGGGTCTGGATGGGTAAAAAGGGGGAGAATATTAGGTAGAAATATAAAGAATATAGGTTAATAGGGTGCTGAAATATAAAGAATAGAGAATGAGGGTAAACAGATATTAAGAATAGAGGAAAATGGTTTAAACGTTAAAGAATAAATAAATGATGGACCCCCAATCCAACCCATCAGTTATTATAGAAACGATGAAACATGTATTTGGTTGTGTTCTCTGTTTCATCACTAGTTTCCGTCTTTTGTTCACACATTGGGTCATTAAATAAGCAACATTAGTTTACCGGTGCTCAAATCGCATACACCGATTAAGAAAACAAATCAAGGCAAACCTGTTACTGAATAGACATGGCTTTCACTATAAATAAATAAGAAGTTATTTAGAAACTAGGGTTCCAATTCTCTGACTTTAGAAGAATTTTGTCATTTTAAGGTTTCTTTTGGTCATATAGCTCTTCACGTGTTTAGATCTTATAAATCCTTGGCATTCGAATGTTTGGTTTTAAACGTTCCTGATAAATCCAAGAAAAGAGCCTCGAAAGTACGAAATCAAAAATGTTTTATACATTTACTATTATAAGAATATTAAAAGTATACATGATATGTGAAAGATAACGATTTCACGATAATACTTGGAGCATTTGAAACAAAAGTTTGTTTGACGTTTTTACCATTAAATTAGTGCTGAACCTAGATAAGAAGAGCGTGCTCGATCCGAATGTCGTAATTTAAAGAACATCCTTTATTGGCAGATCTTTGGGTATTTGTTCATGCCTTTTATCTTGCAATCAGCCAACTTTTGTCCAAAGAACAGGTACACAAATACATTTTTGCTTTATAGGGACTTCTATAAATAAAGTCTCCTTTTCCATGTTGAGAAAGTGGTCATGTGGATATTTGTTTTGCGTAACAGTTCATTTTGGTGTCTGCGTTTAAATTACATCAATATATGTGAAAAATCAAGGACAATGAATTGGATTTAAACAAATAAAACTTCAAGTCCCGGATGTAAATTGCAATCTAATCATGCTGTGTTTACACATACATAAGGAGCTTCGTGTATGGGTTGTATTTTGTCACATATACATGTATTAAACATGCTTGTGTCTTTTTATTTACCGACTACAAAACTTGGCATTGAACTAGCTGTCCGTTATTATGTGCCTCTTATATCGGTTCTTTGTGTCTTTCAGTTTGCTTGGTTATTTTTGCGTGCTTCAAGTCCATCCCAACTGATTTTAACAGGTTGTCCCAATTTTGTACAGTAAAACAACTGTTATATGTAAGAGGGTTGGGTAATCACAAAGGTGCTTGACCCCGACACATTATAATGTGCTTGTCCAAAGTAAGTCAATGATTGCTGTTGCTTTCTGTCTGTCATACTCGTTTTTGTTTATTGTTTAGCATAAATCAGGTTGTAAGTTTTCTTGTTTGAATTGATTCACAATTTGTCGTGTAGGAGCCATTTAACGGAGACTATACGGTATGGGTTTTTGCTCATTGTTGATCCTGATGCTGACCTATTGCTGCTTACATCTACATTAGTCGGTCTTTGAATATAGTTTTCCCATTGGCAATCAAACCACATCTCCGTATTTTTATATTGATGTTTTCAATAACAGTTTTGCTAGCTGGTAAAAACACTTTTTATCGTTCAAGGAATGATCCATAATAAGTATATTGTATCTTTTCCACCGTTCTAGTTTTGAACATAACAAATTAAACATTAACTTAAGAAAACAAACTTGGTATACGCATATTTATGAAACGCCTACTGGTCTTTGCATCCTTCTGTTAGTCCGTCCGTATCACGAGAAGGATTACGGTTGGAAGGTCTCGTCAACTTCTAACATAGTTCATATGTTCATCGTTCTGCAAAAGTTCTTAGAAATTGCTTTGACAACATTTCTTTATTGTTATCCTTTGTATTTTATGTTTAAGAATTTTTGCTAGGAAATTTTCTTCGGATATTTGCAGTTTTGGTTGACACATTTGTAACTTCATATCGGAAACGATCAGACATATCTCCCTATTTATTAATATGTCCGAGAGTTTAAGCTGTTCCTTTACGGTAGTTCTTTTTTGACATTTATTATTTTAGGATTTTTGGGTATGGTCTACCAGAAAGGAAAATAGCGGGATTGGTTTATATTCAAAATGTGTTCTAATCATTTCTCCCTTATTAGTAATCGTATGCGTGAAACATCCAAGGTGACATTGTCCCCGATTTTGCATGATAATTTACCTTTGTTTTTTTTAATTTTGTTTTTATTATATTTCTGCACTATTCAATATTTTGAGGATGAAGTATTTAAATGAGTGTGTTTTATTTGCAAAATATTGTACTTAGTAATGTTTTAAGTAAGGTTTTCTTTCGGGAAATCAGTCTCGACACCACCATACGAGGGTAACGGGTATATACAAAATGTGCGTATGCAAAAACAAATGGAACAATAGACTATTTTCATATAAACGTCTATTGACCTCGGCATTTGTCGATAGATTGCCTACTCTGTGGTAGGACATCTTGGTACTCGGTCAAGTAAGAGCAACGTAAAGAAGTAAAATCAAGCTTAAAATAAGTACATATTTTGGAAAAATGAACTGTTTTGTGTTTCAAATCGACGATAAAAGCATTGGAAAACTATAAATTTCAGTCCCAAATTGCACCGATTATATATTTGATTTAAATTTTGTTTTGGTGGCTCTAAATTGACAGAGTACAAAGATGTCCTACCACAGAGTAGATAACCTGTTGAAATATTATATGATCTGGAGGCAAAAGTTGGTTATATGAAAAAGTCTTTTATCGCGGATTTTAGTTTTAAGGGTATGCTATTTCTGTTTTGGTTAAAGATGAAATGACGCCGTGAAGACAATAATTTTCAACCATTCTATTTATATAATTATATACACGTCTCAACATGTGAAGACTTTATGACAGACATTCTCCACCGGATAACACGTATGTAGCCGTGGTCGATTGGTCTAGGCGGTGGGCACGGTACAAGCTGAGATTCCACGATGTCACAGACACAAGGGTTCGAATCTATATAAGTGGTATATTTGAAATTAAATAATTCCAAAATGTCTTCATTTTTAAAGTACATGTAGCTTCATCCTAAATAGCTTTGTTTCCAGATACACACATATTTTGATGCTTTTTTCATCAATTTGTCCTCATCTCGTACACACTTATAATACAATGACATCATAATTTCGACAGTTCACCGGATCGCGCAGATGTCACATTCAACACATTAACATAAGTGTATTTACGGCAGACTAGTACGATAATTTGAAACAGATTGTAATGTGTGTAAGAGTGCTTAAATTGTCATACAAATTCGTTGTCGTCTGATATCTGTAGCAATAAGTAATAACATGACGGCTGATTCTTTCGAAAACGTGTCTCCTATTAAATCATTTTCTTTTATAACCAATTGAAGACCTTGGAGTGAATCTTGACATTGTTTCGCATTATTCAGATAATAATGACATAGAAAATTCAGGAAATAAGCATACGCTGTAGACGGAAGAAAACGTACGTCCTTCGATTCGACCATTTCAAGTTCATCTGGTATTAACGTGGACATCTGCTTAAATTGAATGTTATCTACAAGCATTGTTTTAGCAGATACATTAAACCATTCTTCTGGAACGATTGAAATTTTAACAATTGGTAGTGGATACCCGACATAAACATGTAGTGGTAAAGTTTTTCGTGAGTACATTTCGATATAGAATACCGGATGATGTATAAAGCCTTACTGTATTGTTTTGTCTTATAGAAGAGAGAAGCTAGCATCAGCCATCCAGATACAGCGTCATGATAGACACTCTTTAATACAGTATTAAGGCAGGATTTGTATTGTTTGTGACGATATTTATTACAGTTTGTACTGTCCAGTGGTATAATCTGAGCTAATCGATTACAGTACATTGACATGTAGTATATATATAGTACGTATTGTATTGAAGATTGCTTACGCAAAACTTTCTGTATCATATATGTTTTGTATACATTGTAATCCGCTCTTGCAGAAACATTATTGAAGGTAAGATTTGCCAAAATAAATAAATTGGATTTTAATGTTTTCTCAACGTTATTTACGTATAATGTATGTTGTGCGATGGGGAAATTCCACATTAATACCTCAAAGTTAGAAATTTGATCTGAAAAGAAGATGCATCGCCATCCGAAGCTATACAATGTATTAAGTTTTTTTAACAGTATTTACCGAACACGACCCTCGGAACAGAAGATCATGTTAAGACAATCAGAAGTATGAATGCTGCGAGGGACGATTTGCCAAGTAGTGAGATGACAGTTATAACAAGTGGCAGCTTTGGTGAAGGACTTCACATGCGAGGTAGTGATATAGATGTAATGTTTGTAGATAAAAGTATCGAAGTCTGTGAAGATGTAAAACTCCGCTTTAATCCAAATATTACATATTTGTTAATGGAAACAGACGATGTAAAACCTGGTTTTACTCAGTTGAAACTAGAATATAACAAATATCAAATTATGTTTGAACAATGTGAAGGACATGATGGTAAGCATTATTTTTCGAATGCATTGTATAAACAATGAAATTATTCTGATGAAGGTTATTCACATGGACCCTGTGTATCTACCGAAAGTGGAATGTATGACCATGCCGGTTGTTTACATTGCAAAACATGGGTATCACCTGCATTACAATGGATAACAAGGTCAAGTAACTCATGGCCGTGTGATAGTGTCAAACAAAGTATTATAAACCATGGAGTACTTTTTGTACCGATCGGAGTCAAGGGGTCACCAAAAGAGGATATAGAATGGCGAATATCTTTTTCTGTTGGTGAAAAACTTCTAATTAATACTTTAACGCACGCCCAATTACTATGCTATGCTCTTTTAAAAATAATTTTGAAAGATGTAATAGCTAATTACTCGGAATGTAAAGATTTACTCTGTTCATATTTCCTGAAAAATATTATTTTCTGGATATCTGAAGAACTGCCACAATCTGTATGGAAACCTGATAGTTTAATATCATGTTTCATGCAATGTTTCAGAAGGCTCATTTATTGTGTTGAGCACTCAGTTTGTTTACATTACTTTATTCAAGAGAACAATATGTTTGAGAACAAAATAGAGGGTCGTGTTCGTGAAATTCTGTTAGAAAAACTTAATACGTTGCATAGCTATGGATGGCGATGCATCTTATTTTCAAATCAAATATCTAACTTTGAGGTATCTATGTGGAATTTTCCCATCGAACAACATACATTATACGTAAATGACGTTGAGAAAATACTAAAATCCCCTTTATTTGTTTTGGCAAATCTTACCTGCCATAATCCTTCTGCAAGAGAGGAATCGAATATATCAAATAAAAATATAATACAGAAAATTTTGCGTCAGCAATCCTCAGCACAATATGTACTATATAAATACTACATGTCAATATGTTTTAATAGATTAGCTCAGAATATACCACTGGACAGTACAAACAGTAATAAATATCGTTACAAACAATACAAATCCTGCCTTAGTACCCTGCTACAAAATGTCTATCATGACGCTGTATCTGGATGGCTGATGCTAGCTTCGCTCTTCTATAAGACAAAACAATACCGTAAGGCTTTACACATCATCGGGTATTCTATCTCGAAATGTACTCACGAAAAACTTTACCGCTACATGTTTATGTCGGATATCCACTACCAATTGTTAAAACTTCAATCGTTCCAGAAGAATGGTTTAATGTATCTGCTAAAAACAACGCTTGTAGATAACACTCAATTTAAGCAGATGTCCACGTTAATACCAGATGAACTTCAAATGGTCGAATCGGAGGACGTACGTTTTCTTCCGTCTACAGCGTATGCTTATTTTCTGAATTTTCTATGTCATTATTATCTGAATAATGCGAAACAATGTCAAGATTCACTCCAAGGTCTTCAATTGGTTATAAAAAAATTATTTAATAGGAGACACGTTTTCGAAAGAAGCAGCTGTCATGTTATTACGAATTGCTACAGATATTAGACGACATCGAATTTGTATGACAATTTAAGCACTCTTACACACATTACAGTTTGTTTCAAATTATCGTACTAGTCTGCCGAAAACATACTTATGTTAATGTGTTGATTGTGACATCTGCGCAATCCGGTGAACTGTCGAAATTATGATGTCATTTTATTATAAGTGTGTACGAGATGAGGTCAAATTGATGAAAAAAGCATCAAAATATGTGTGTATCTGGTAACAAAGTTATTTAGGATGAAGCTACATGTACCTTAAAAATAAAGACATTTTGGAATTATTTAATTTCATATATGCCACTTATATAGATTCGAACCCTTGTGTCTGTGACATCGTAGAATCTCAGCTTGTACCGCGTCCACCGCCCTAGACCAATCGACCACGGCTACATACGTGTTATCCGATGGAGAATGTCTGTCATAAAGTCGTCACATGTTTAGACGTGTATATAATTATATAAATAAAATGGTTGAAAACTATTGTGTTGACGGCTTCATTTTATCTTTAACTAAAACAGAAATAGCATACCCTTAAGACTAAAATCCGCGATGAAAGACTTTTTCATATAACCAACTTTTGCCTCCAGATCATATAATATTTCAACAGGTTACCCACTCTGTGGTAGGACATCTTTGTATTCATTCAATTTAGAGCCACCAAAACAAAATTTAAATCAAATACATAATCGGTGCAGTTTGGGGCTGAAATTTAAAGTTTTCCGATACTTTTGTCGTTGATTTGAAACACAAAACAGTTCATTTTTCCAAAATATGTACTTATTTTAAGCTTGATTTTACTTCTTTACGTTGCTCTTACTTGACCGAGTACCAAGATGTCCTACCACAGAGTAGGCAATCTATCGAAAAATGCCGAGGTCAATAGACGTTTATATAAAAATAGACTATTGTTCCATTTGTTTTTGCATACGCACATTTTGTATATACCCGTTACCCTCGTATGGTGGTGTCGAGACTGATTTCCCGAAATAAAACCTTACTTAAAACGTTACTAATTACAATATTTTGCAAGTAAAACACACTCATTTAAATACTTCATCCTAAAATATTGAATAGTGCAGAAATATAATAAAAACAAAATTAAAAAAAACAAAGGTAAATTATCATGCAAAATCGGGGACAATGTCACCTTGGATGTTGCACGCATGCGATTACTAATAAGGGAGAAATGATTAGAACACATTTTGAATATAAACCAATCCCGCTATTTTCCTTTCTGGTAGACCATACCCAAAAATCCTAAAATAATAAATGTCAAAAAAGAACTACCGTAAAGGAACAGCTTAAACTCTCGGACATATTTAAAAATAGGGAGATATGTCTGATCGTTTCCGATATGAAGCTACAAATGTGTCAACCAAAACTGCAAATATCCGAAGAAAATTTCTCAGCAAAAATTCTTAAACATAAAATACAAAGGATAACAATAAAGAAATGTTGTCAAAGCAATTTCTAAGAAAGTTTGCACAACGATGAACATATGTACTATGTTAGAAGTTGACGAGACCACCCAACCATAATCCTTCTCGTGATACGGACAGACTTACAGAAGGACGCAAAGACCAGTAGGCGTTACATAAATATGCGTATACCAAGTTTGTTTTCTTAAGTTAATGTTTAATTTGTTATGTTCAAAACTAGAACGGTGGAAAAGATACAATATACTTATTATGGATCATTCCTTGAACGATAAAAAGTGTTTTTACCATCTACCAAAACTTTTATTGAAAGCATCAATATAAAAATACGGAGATTTGGTTTGATTGCCAATGGGAAAACTATATTCAAAGACCGACTAATGTAGATGTAAGCAGCAATAGGTCAGCATCAGGATCAACAATGAGCAAAAACCCATACCGTATAGTCTCCGTTAAAAGGCTCCTACACGACAAATTGTGAATCAATTCAAACAAGAAAACTTACAACCTGATTTATGCTAAACAATAAACAAAAACGAGTATGACAGACAGAAAGCAACAGCAATCACCGACTTACTTTGGACAAGCGCCTTTGTGATTACCCAACCCTCTTGCATATAACAGTTGTGTCACTCAACAAAATTGGGACAACCTGTTAAAATCAGTTGGAATGGGCTTGAAGAACCGATATAAGAGGCACACAATAACGGACAGCTAGTTCAATGCCAAGTTTTGTATTCGGTAAATAAAAAGACACAAGCATGTTTAATAGATGTGACAAAATACAACCCATACACGAAACTCCTTATGCATGTGTAAACACAGCATGATTAGATTGCAATTTACATCCGGGACCTGAAGTTTTATTTGTTTAAATCCAATTCATTGTCCTTGATTTTTCACATATATTGATGTAATTTAAACGCAGACACCAAAATGAACTGTTATGCAAAACAAATATCCACATGACCACTTTCTCAACATCGAAAAGGAGACTTTATTTATAGAAGTCCCTATAAAGCAAAAATGTATTTGTGTACCTGTTCTTTGGACAAAAGTTGGCTGATTGCAAGATAAAAGGCATGAACAAATACCCAAAGATCTGCCAATAAAGGATGTTCTTTAAATTACGACATTCGGATCGAGCACGCTCTTCTTATCTAGGTTCAGCACTAATTTAATGGTAAAAACGTAAAACAAACTTTTGTTTCAAATGCTCCAAGTATTATCGTGAAATCGTTATCTTTCACATATCATGTATACTTTTAATAGCAAATGTATAAAACATTTTTGATTTCGTACTTTCGAGGCTCTTTTTTTGGATTTATCTGGAACGTTTAAAACCAAACATTTGAAAGCCAAGGATGTATAGATCTAAACACGTGAAGAGCTATATGACCAAAAGAAACCTGAAAATGACAAAATTCTTCTAAAGTCAGAGAATTGGAACCTTAGTTTCTTAATAACTTCTTATTTATTTATAGTGAAAGCCATGTCTATTCAGTAACAGGTTTGCCTTGATTTGTTTTCTTAATCGGTGTATGAGATTTGAGCACCGGTAAACTAATGTTGCTTATTTAATGACCCAATGTGTGAACAAAAGACGGAAACTAGTGATAAAACAGAGAACACAACCAAATACATGTTTCATCGTTTCTATAATTACAGATGGGTTGGATTGGGGGTTCATCATTTCTTTATTCTTTAACGTTTTAGACCATGTTCCTCTATTCTTAATATTTGTTTACCTTCATTCTCTATTCTTTATATTTCTGCACCCTATTAACCTATATTCTTTATATGTTTGCCTAATATTCTCCCCTTTTTACCCATCCAGACCCTCATAGCATTTATTTTAAAACTGATGTGTTGTTTCTATTTCTTTGTGTTACTTTCTGGGATTATTGTTGTTTCAATGTGTAGATTAAAAATTTCGTATCACGTACATATTTTTCGACTACGCATACCTAGATTTTTACACAAGCAAATGCTACACACTTCCCAATTTTACTTGGAACCTCACCTTGACAAAAACCCACGGTAAGCTGACATCGTTTATATGTTGATGTTTTAATGCAGACAATGTTGTATTGTAGACTTTCTGACGTTATCACGTGATATTTGTGTGTAACATGAAACCTGACACGAGCGAAACTTAAGTATTTCCTTTCGTTTTTTGGGATACAGAAAACTCACCAAAAACATTTCTAGCTTTGTTTCATACTATTGATTAGTGAATTGATATTCATACCAAAAGATGCGAGGTGCAGTGATTCAACAACACTAACCTAACAATAAGTCCATAGAACATGTAAATAGATTTGATAGACAACCATGTACTATGAATTCCTGCATGGGGAATTAATATTAACATGAGAGAATGAGGAAGGAATTATTTCTCTTGGCTTGCCGAAAAAACGTTATGACTAATGTCTATGTGCTGTTTTGAAAACAACGTTGCGGTTTTGAAATAATGATTTAACCAAAAAAAATTACTAATATTTTCTAAATTTCTAATAACAATGAAAATAAAAGTACCAGTGTTTACAAATAGTGTATATAATTTACTTGCTGTTAAATATATTTTAACATATGTAGATGGAAAGTACATGCAAAGTAAAACGGTAATGGGGTTATTTAAAAATATTTCTAACATCAATCTGCAGTCACAAATTATGACATACTTATAATGTGATGTACTGGGCAAGGTTGAGGTATAAGAACAAGATAACACGTAAGATCATTTAAACAACAGAATTTACTGATATACTTGCAAATGATCACTATTTAGACCAATCCGGAAATAGTAACTTACAACACTTCCTGTTTGTGACAAGTGTCGCTAACCAAAGTTCATCAGTAATGCGCTGAGGGAGGGAACAGTTTTTAAAGTCAACATTTATTATAATTTAGTAGAATGTAATCAATTATTTTGAAACATAGATTAAAGTCATAAAATTACAAAGTTTGAAGTGTTTATGATGGTTTAAATATGTCTCTTTGAAAAGTTGTATGCACAGTAAATCGGTGAAACAGGGCCCGAGTTAACTTAAACTGATTTGTGACGTATTGAAAGATTTGTGTTATTTCAGAACTTATTTGGATTGGAATAAATTGCGATAAGGTTTATACACAATAATGGTCAGCAATTTGAGTGTAACTGCTACTATTCTATTTGCCTTCTTACTTCTTTCTACTAATGGACAAATAAGTTCACAAAATAAAAAAGGCGGAAGGAAACATCCACGTAAGCAGTTTTTATTATTTTTTTAGTTTTTAAGGAATATTTGTTTCAGAAATATTTCTCTGATATTGGATATTGTTTTTTGCGAGAATGTTTACGAAAAGTTTTTTAGACGCTTGCGTTATAGTTAAAGAGTAATCTACTTTTTTTTTATTAATCTGCTTACAAAGTAGATGTGATCAAATTTGTTCCTAATTTAGTTTTCAACTTTTAATACATTCAGAGGCGTAGCAACGCATCCTACAAAACCCCGCTGCGTTTTACACCTGTCTCGAGTCAGGAACCTCTAGCAAAGATGCCAACCCCCTTTGCGTGCAATCAGTAAAAAGGCATTAAAATTTCCGTAATATGTGTCTTTTTTTCAGTAATATTGACATAAAACAATATTGTAACTTTCTAGATAGTTAACTTGACAATCCAAATAACAATAAAGATTCCTAAAAAGTATGGATAATTTCAACAAAATGAATGTCCATTGTTTATGACATTTTGGGGTAAAATTTTAAAAATATTAACCAGCATGCATTACATTTTGAAATTCATATGACTTCTGTTATACATGTACATGCACTGATACATTTAATAAATTTTGCTACAGGTGTCATTCGTTAGTGCAAAAAACGGCATACGAAAATGATGATCATATATAGACAATGACTAGAAATTAGTGTTACACTTATGGGCAAAATGTTATAATAATCATATAAACAACTGGGCACACAGTGATAGGATTAATTGAAAATTAGTTGCTTAACGTCCAGTGGCATCAAAGAGTGGTTTCAACGGTCCTTAACGTACAGAGTGAGTAGCACTCCTACTCCAGGAGGCAAGAGGCTCTAAAGGCATATGAATTATCGTCCCCATTCCGACCGGACATAACTGCGTACTTTTACATCCACCATAGCCAAACAGACGCCCCACTTTGACAAGAGTATTACTGCCGATTGGGAGAAAACCTGTAGTGACCATATATCTATTCCTCAGTCACCCTTTTGGGTGACACTCAGTAACAAAATGATTTCCTTTATATATCAGAACTACGATTCAAAGTTGATGAGCAAGTGAGGAACACTGACCATCGCGTTAAATGGGAATATTTTTTATTATATATGCATAATGGTCCAGATTTCTCTTTGCTTTATAAATTTAAATTGTTCCACCAGACATTGTAAAATTGAAAACAAAGACTTGTTTCGTTTATTTAAAATAAAACAAAATTATTCAGAATCGAACAAGAAATAGAGAGATCGTTTTATAATGGTAGTCCCGAATGATTGTTGGTTGCTTAACGTCCAGTGGCAAATTTTTCACGCATGTTCAGGACGAGTTAACAATCAATTCAATACGGGTATATTAAATTGGGGCAGACATTTAGACTTGCAACAGGCCAAATAACGGACCCCTAAAAGAGTTGTTGCAAGGGTTCTTAACGTGCAGAGAGCGTGGCACTCTCTCTACACGAGTCATCGGATCGAACGTCCTCATTCTGACTAGACGTGGCGGCGTACTTGATACATCCCGCACAGCCAAACAGACGCCCCACTTTAGCGAAGGTTGTACTGCCGGTTGGAGGAAGACCAGTGGTAACTATTTCTTTTCCCCATTCATCCTTGGGGTTGGGGTAGTCCCGAGAAACCCTCAAAGGACAATAACAGTTCGAACCATTTAAGCGCTTTATGTTACACGATTTTAATAAAAGATGTAGCGTCACAATTATCAAAAATTATATATAAACGGAGAACTGTTTTGGACATTTAATAAACATAAATCCGTAACAAATCGACTGTTAACCGTAACACCGTAATTTTGGTCCAAAATTCGTAACAATTACGGGAAAAACGTAATGGTTGGCATCTATGCTCTAGCCTTTGTAAGTGTTGTGTTGTGTTTTTTTTTTTTTTTTTTTTTATTTTGGTTCACTTGTATGTTTCTGAGTCAATTTCGCTGAACTAGTATACATTATTGTTTATGGCCTAGATGAAGCTCGACTCCAGGTGCGGGATTTTTCCGCTGCATTCAAGACCCACTGGTGGCCTTACTCTGTTTTCTGCATTCTGGTCGGGTTGTCTCTTTTATATACTCCCTGTTTCCATTCTCTACTCTATATATAAATGTACTAATGGGGAGTAACTTAATCAAAAGGGCCAAAGTCACGTGGTGCAAATCATATGAATAAGTTACTTAGGATTTTGTCATATGTATGAGCTTAGGCAATGTCTATCTATATTTGTTTAAAACTTGAAGTTGCCTCCTCGATGCCTTTGTTTATTTTGTGTTTGGTTGTTCGAATTGACGATTGACGAATACGTCACATCAACTTTTACTTATATTCAACCCTTTAAAATTTCGTGCATTTGTAAAGTCAGGCAATCCGGACCGTTTGTTGTTCGTTGTTGTTTGTTGTTTCTCTCTCTATTTTCTTGGAATAGTCGGTTGTTGACGTTAAATAATTGTATGCCTCCGAATTATACCTTACGTTGCTGGTATTGGACTTATCTGTGTGCTTTTTTTTCTGTTAAGCTAAACTGGTGTGCCGATACTGCCAACAGAAATGTTACTGCACCTGTGTTTACAGCTTCTGTATGAATAAAGTTTGTACTGAACCATCGAACCCAAAGCAATGTGACTGCAAAAGAATAAAAGGGCCATGGAATTATGAAAGCATGCATGGGATTGTTCTACCGCAACGATAAACGATCCTGCAACAGTGGTAGAAACGAAGATTATAAGTTCCATATTACATAACGTATTCTGTAGTAGAACTATTTGATAACTATATTTTTTATGTAAATTTCTAATTTATTATTTAGAATGTAGTTTTATCAAAAATTTAAGACTAATTTAACACTTTTTCATATCTATGTCTCCTCTCAAGTGTGATACTTCTAAGCTTTCCAAACACTTGGTTAACGGCATACCCCATAATGGGTCCTCAAGGATCGGATATCTTCTGCATAAAATCTATACCATAAAACTAGTTGCATTATACTTTAACTATTTTTATATGTAAATTTCAAATTCAATATTCATTATGTAATTTTTTAAAAACCTCATCACAAAAATCATCATGTCTTAAAATAAGACAAATTTCACCTGAGACGGCTTTGTCTTTTCTAAAGTGACATACTTCTTAGCTTTTCGTGCATTTGGTCAACGGCATACCCTATGATTGGTTATGGAACGCCGTAACTGTCTTATAGTATAAATATTTAATGTGTTTTGTCGCTTTGTCTTTACGTCCTGTCATTTCTTCTTTATGTTATGTGTAAGTGCCTTTATTTCCTGCCACTGCATCTCTGTGTTATGTCAAATAAATTATTAGTTTTGTCAAACAATTGTATGATATGTCATTGCTATTCTTTGTTGTGTGCAATATGCATTACATTATGTTGTTACTACGGTATATTTTGTGTGTACCTCTAAACTGTATGATCAACCACCTTTACGTTCTTTCACATTACCTCTATGTTGTGTCTTATTCTTCCCTTAAATAAGTCAGTTAATAATTGCGTCCCGTCTCAAATGTGATTGTTATACTAGTATTGAATGTTCTAAACGTTTTGTTTTGATACATCTCTGTTCTATGAAAACCTCGTGATATTATATTTTAATAGCTTTATGTTGTGTTTTTACATATGTATCTTCTGTGAAAAATAAAATATATCATGGTATAGCTTAAATGCGTTTTGCCAAACAACTGATACTTTCTGTTAACATTCAAGATGTCATGTGAATCTACTGGTACGTTATGTGCAAACACATATTACATTATGTGCAAACACCTAATAAGTTATGTGCAAATGCCTATTACATTATGTGCAAACACCTATTACGTTATGTGCAAATACCTATGACATTATGTGCAAACACCTATGACATTATGTGCAAACACCTTTTATGTTATGTGCAAACACCTATTACGTTATGTGCAAACACATATTACATAGGTCGCTATGGTTTGCATACATACTTAATACATATGGTTTGGGAAGGCGGCTTACTTATATATATAAATATATAAGCCTTAAATTCATAAAACATGTACATATACGTGTATATGCATATTATGTGTAGCCTACCTCATTCCTCAATATGGTTTTAGTATTCCTGTTTTGCATTTTCACGGGAAGGGAGATGTCTCAGCATGAGTTTTTGGGCACAGATGTGCAGCCGGTATTCCAAAAACACCCCCATTCATATATTGAAGTCTTCTGAAATCACGACCCATAAAAAAGAATATTTCAAAATCAGTACCCATTCATATATTCCTCAGATATCACATATTCATTTTTTGTTAGATTTTAACTTGATTTTAAACGATAAATCAAGATTTGTACAAAAATATAATCGAAAGATGAAAATTACTGACCCATTGACATATTACCTTGGTGAAATCGCAACCCATTGATATATTTGACGTATCAAAAAAGTGACCCGTTCCAGCGGCACATATATGTATAATACCTTCATATAAGAGACCCCCGTCCCTACCCTTCATATAAGAGACCCAACCCCACCCTTCATATAAGAGACCCCCATCTCCAACCCTGTAAACATATTGGCGAGTAATTATATGAACTATGACTGTTTTACCGAATTATTCACCGTATTTTAGATACTAATGCTTAATTTTAAAAACGAACCTTGTACAGTGTAATTTATGTTCATTTTGCAAGGAAGAACCAGAAACCATAGAACACTTACTGTGGTGCTGTCATATTGTAGCAGACATTTGGCACCGCTGAATCCTTGGATTTTTGACGCAACACATATTGAAATTCCACTAAATGTGGATATTGTCATTTTTGGCCTCTATGATAACTATAAACTAAATTTTATAAAATATAAAGTCCTTTTACTAGCAAAGTACTTCATCTACATATCTAAGATGCAAGACGAAAAACCTCATATAGAAGGACTTAAAAATCATATCAAAGAAAATTAGATTTTAGAAAAGCATATTTCTTCAAAAAATATGAGTGCGAAAGAATATAACATGTACTGGAACCCCTGGGTTAAAGTCACAAATTATATATCAATGATGAATTATTAATGTATAAATGTGCATGTTCTGTAATTACAATTATCATTGATATTGATGAAAATGTTATTCTACTTCGTCCATATATTGTCTTCTGTTATAACGTATCGTATTATTATATATAAATATGTTTTTCCCCTTCATTTGCTTGATTATGCTTATTTATCTTGCTTGCTTTATTATGTGCCACTATAAATATATGTAGATGCCTGTCAATCCATGATGAAGAAAAATAATAAATTTTTAAAAAAATGACTGTGTTATTTTATAGTATAAAAGCAAAATAAAAAACAAAAAAACCCATCAAGGACAAATTGAAAAGAATAAAAATCAAAGCAAACAAATACAACAAAGAACAATGATAGTTCCTAATAGTTATTTCTTAAGTTCATGATATTGTTTAGAAATTTCATCTAGTTGTTCACCCTTGTGTCGTCGATCAATGATATAATTATAAAATTAAAGCATATATGGATAAAACATTAGAATAAAGGTCCCCTTTTTGAAAGATTTCTCGGTAAAATCCTACATTATTTTGACAGTTTCCGTTAAATATGGACAACTTTAGAAATACTGATCCCCCTTTTCTCGGTTACTGTTAAAGTGTGAATAACTTATATATTAATAGCTAGCGAGGCATTTAGTCCATATTATTCAAAGCAAAATTATTTTAAATAGGCGGAATCCCTCTTAAATTGATGAAATCTGGATCGCCTTGAAATCGACAAAGTATTTTGTGAAGATTCTTTTAAAAAATGCACCTGTTTAACAAAAAAGAAAAATAAGACAGACTATAAAGACGAAAGGGAAGGCTTCAATTCTTATTCCATTCTCTTGCTACTGATTATAGATCAAGGATGTTTGCTTGTCATGTTTTGGAAATTTTGTTAGAATTTCGGAATCCTCTTGTTTTATCCGTTTAAGTACCATATAACATTTTACCCGCTTACTCCCAGTTTTCTTTTCAAAATCTTTTACATGTACAATATATCATAGACACGTTTTAGTTCTCAAAAAGTATTAGAATATAACAAGAATAATAAGACATTTGTAAAAAAATATTTAATTTTATACTTTTTTAAAACTTAAACGTGTCAATGATAAAGATATGAAAAATGAAGAGAGAACATTTTTTCCCGTTACAATATCATTGGCTTATCTCTGGAAAACAAACACACGAACCTTTATATTTGTTTGATATGTTTGCTCCTTTATCAATCTATCAGTAAATAACAGGGTAATGAAAAGCTTGTTATTTTGAAACTGAGAAGCGGGCATCCTTAATTTTTTTCTATTTTCTTTTGGCTTCTATATTTATTAAATGTATATATATTTTAATAGGCGATCAATGGTAAATATATGGGTGATTTCTCAGTCCATGACGTGGCTGAACTTTTTTTTTAATATGAGGTAGGGCGCAACATTCTCGTCAGGGACGGAGGAATCACTAAATACCAGTTTGTCTCTGAAATGTTATTCAGAATAATATATTTCTAGTCCGGGGTGCAGTCGGGAAAACAATGGGAATTGGTACTGTTCCTTCCGGCTTCACTTCTCTGAAAATACCACAAAATATTTACCAGAATAAGGTATAGACATCCAAAATTAAAAGTAGGATTTTACCGAGAAATCTTTCAAAAAAGGGACCTTTATTCTAATGTTTTATCCAGGTATCTTTTAATTTTATAATTATATCACGGACGACACAAGGGTGAACAACTAGATGAAATTTCTAAACAATATCATGAACTCAAGAAATAACTATCAGTTCAACATATGTTTTTGAAATACCGGCTTCACGTCTGTACCCCAAAACTCATGTTGAGATCCCCCCCCCCCCCCCACAACGGGTGAAAATATTTAACATTAATACTAAAACCATATTGAGAAATGAGGTAGGCTACACATAATATGCATATACACATATATGTACATGTTTTATTAATTTAAGGCTTATATATTTATAAATATAAGTAAGCCGCCTTCCCAAACCATATGTATTAAGAATGTATGCAAACTATAGCGACCTATATAATGACCCGGTTGGCGGACGTGAAAGAGGGCATCAATTTATTCTCCATTCACATTCTCCGTAAAGAAATGCAGTTGGATTTTGTTTTTAACATATTACATTCTTTTGATTTCCTTAATTTTCGATTACTGTAAATGTTTATATCATTGATGCGTTTTGTTTTAATCTGTGTTAAAAAGGCGTTTACCATAACGTAATAGGTGTTTGCAATTTACGTAATAGGTGTTTGCCATTAACGTAATAGATGTTTGCACTTTACGTAATAAGTGTTATCACAAAATGTAATAGGTGTTGCATGTATTGTAATAGGTGTTTGCACCTAACATACAAACTGTTTGCACATAATGTCATAGGTGTTTGCACATAATGTCATAGCTGTTTGCACATAATGTCATAGCTGTTTGCACATAATGTCATAGGTGTTTGCACATAACGTACCAGTAGATTCACATGACATCTTGAATGTTAACAGAAAGTATTAGTTGTTTGGCAAAACGCATTTAAGCTCTACCATGATATATTATATTTTTCACAGAAGATACATATGTATAAACACAAATTAAAGCTATTAAAATATAATATCACGAGGTTTTCATAGACCAAAGATGTATCAAAACAAAACGTTTTGACCATTAAACATAACAATCACATTTGAGACAGGACGCAATAATTAACTGACTTACCTAAAGGAAGAATAGACACAACATAGAGGTAATGTGAAAGAACGTAAAGGTGGTTGGTGAAAGAACGTTAAGGTGGTTGATCATAAAGTTTAGAGGTACTCACAGAATATACCGTAGTTACAACATAATGAAATGCATATTGCACACAACAAAGAATAGGAATGACATATCATACAATTGTTTGACAAAACTAATAATTGAAAATTTGACATAACATAGAGATAAAGTGTCAGGAAATAAAGGCACTTATACATAACATAAAGAAGAAATGACAGAACGTAAAGGCAAAGTACAAACACATTAAATATTTACACTATAAGACAGTTACGGCGTTCCATAATTGGTCCTCAAGGATCGAATATCTTCTGCATACAAATCTATTCTATAAAACTAGGTGTATTATCAGTTATCTTTTTAACTTGTTCATCATCACATTCACCATTATCCTTCATAAACCAATGACCCCACTGTTTAGCACGTTTTATCTTTTCTTCTCTTCCAATTATCCAATTATTATGAATAACATATGGATGCCATAATATACGTTGTGATTTTGATGCCGTGAACCACTTTCCATCCGGGAACTCTGAAAAAGGCATCATAGTAGCTTTCATTCCACCATATTCGTTTAAAACCAGCCTATTTAGGTATACTTGGTCATTTTCGCCTTCGGAAATAGCTTTTTCTGGTGGCCAGTTTTTAATAATATCTGCTAATTTCATCATCATTCTATGCAATTCTTGTAACACTTTAATAGTAGGCCTTGTTGGAAACATGTAAAAAAATCCGCCATTAACGGAAGTAGATCCACGATGCACCATATTACGAATAAACACCATATCTGACGTATTAGCATACGACTGGAGTAATGGGATAGGATTTCTTATCCATAGGAAGTCGCTTTCAAACAGGAAAGTTTCTATCTTATTCTCTAGTAACGTAAACAGTATTTCTGTCCTTCGGACTAATAGTCTAAGATAACCCACGTGGCTATAATATTGATCTTTTTGAAGATACGGTTCAACAGTTAATACAACAATGTTGATTTCCGATGAAATAGACAGAAGTTTATCTTTTGTATGAGGATTTGTCGTGATAATTAATACCTACAAATAAAAATTGAAAAATTTGTTTTTGTTAATATTGTATTTTCAATGGTATTTACGGAAACTACGTCGGTCATTGTTGATTGAAAGTGTCGTTGCTGCTTTTTTTTCTTTTCCTTTTTTTTTTTGTTCCCAAATAAACAAGGTTGGGAAAATGTTGGATTTTCCCCATTTGTAATAATTAAAATGTATAGATTGTCATGGTTTAATAGAGGGACACACGATTTCTGCCCAATTAAACTATATAGATCATGAATTGACGGTATAAAATGAAATTAATGTGTTATCTAATTATATTGTACATGCTTTGGTGCCTCTTGGGGCCTTTGTGGCCTCGGGGGCAAAGTATCCTAAGTAGTTCATTTACAGTTACATGTATCACTACCCTGTCAACACTAAGGTGAGTTCAAACTCCACAACGCTTTTTAATTATGTATACGAAAGGAGTTTATGTCGGTGGCCGCCTCATAGAAATATGTTTATTTAATTATAAAATTCAAACAAAAGTGCACACGCTGAAATGTAAAGATTAGGGTCTGGATAGAGCTTCATTCCTGTGTACCTCCATCCGCACCCTCATAGACTGTTTTTTTAATCCTTTTTAATTTATACTAAAATTCTTCGAGAGAAATATTTAATACAAGTATTATAAAAACTTAACATAACCACAAAAAGCTTAACAATGACTGATGAACCATGAAAATGAGGTCAAGTTGATCCCATTCAAACGTACATATACACCAAACGAGCATTCCAATCATCAAATATCGTTAACTTATTGTTTGCAGTATCTGAGAAAGGCAGCCAACGATGAAAATTTAGCATTAAACAACTGTTACGAAAAATATTTTCAAGGTCGAAGGAACCCTGCCAAACGAACATGTACACCTTATATCCATTCCAAACATCAGATATAGTATTTACTATTATTTGAGAAAAAAAGCCAAATTGCAAAGACTTGAAATTGACCAAAGAACAATTAAATGATATGAAGTTCAGATCAGACCTGCCAGACGTACATGTACATTTTCTAATCATTCCATATACAAAACAGGTTTACTATTCCTCATAGTAATAAAGAAACTGACCTAATCTGTTGTATGAGGATTTGTCGTGATAACTTCAAAACTTCAACATTTGTCACTAAGAAAGCTCTCTCTATATTATATTGGCCAATATTTGTTTTTATTACTGTATTGATACCTTATTACCGAGGGAATTCCATGGCTGTTGTATTCAAACCCTCACTTACCTGTCTATGAATTCCCATATGTTATGTTTTAAAATGTTTGCTTACCTGACGATGGATTCCCATATGTTTTGTATTACATAACCAATTGCGGGCTAATTCTATGAACCCATCGTTAATTAGAGTCACTAAAACTGGTTTGCTTGAAATGCTTTTTGCTGTATTCAGTATATAATTTAGCTCCTTACTCTTCTGTAAATATGCAGAGTTGAAGACTGGTTTCCTGTTTAGATAATTGACACCTGCTTCTTTCCGCGTTGTATTTGAAGACCGCAATAATTCAGAGGTATTTGAAAAAAAATTTAAGACATTTTCCGTTTTTCCGTTTGTCGTGTGTTTCGATACTATGTTGTGCTGAATTATAAGTATCACCAAACTAATTGAAATTAACAATAACTGACTTATTTTGATTTTCATAGTTTTTTCTGATTGATTATTTGTCTGGTATTTCTGTCAAGCATACATTAACATTTGTCTTCTGCTTCTCCTCCACGAGTTGATGTTAAAAAAGAAGATGCTGAAAATAAGTAAAATCTTATAGTATATAACACAATCATGCATTAGTTATATATTCCGAACAGACTCGATGATATTTATGAGGTGGAACGGTAGTATTAATTTTCCGGGAACTAGGTAGCGCTTTTGTGTAACTTACTAGGTCAGTGTGTCTGAAAACTACAATTGTGGTTATTCAAATATCAAAAATAATGATTTTACAAAAAAGCAGCTTATCCCAAAAGCCTTCAGATGTAAAAATATGAAGGTATAAATTACTATAAATATTGACAATTCATTTTCTTTTTTATTTAGGGTGTGGATTTTTAAGGTTGTGTTGACGTAGTTTTATTTGTTGAAGAGGCAAAACATTTTTGTTTTCAGTTTTAAGACATACATGTATATGAGAAATTGGAATCCGACAAAATACCAAAATATGTCAAAATGTGGAAGTCCGTTGAAACTTGGCTTTAACATTCCAAAGAAGCTAACATTAAGTTTAATCCTTTAAAGGTAGTGTTTGCTAGGAAGTATTAGTGAGTTAGTTATTTCATTCATTGATAACAGTAAATCGCGTTTTTTGACACGTTAAGAGCTGTCCGCATATCGATATTATTACCCCTCAACCCCTACCCATCCGCCACCCCACCCATCCCCTCGTACATGCATTTAAGTTGCTGTTGTGGAGTTCATTATTTAGATAATGACAATTTTGAAATTTATGGTTTCATCCAATCATTTTATCTCTCCATTGTCTCTGTGTTAGATTGACACATGGTTACTGATACTAGTAGGTAAATCTGAAAGAAATATGCAGACTGAGGAAAGAAGTCTGCGGTTTGTTTACTGCGAAATTCAGACATCAAAGGTCAAATTAAAGATCAGTATGATTCTTCTGCATACAAATTTGGCAATGTAAGTGCTACAGTACAAAATGTATGCATCAAACACAAATCAGACAATGTTTTACTATCAAAGGGGTCAAGGGTCAAAGTGATCTGACTTTGATATATAATGACACACTCCATCCGATGATGTATCAGCATACTACGTTTGTTATACGGCATACAAGTTGCTTAAAGGACACAAATTATACCATTTCTTACTATCATAGAGGTCAAAGGTCAGGGTGGTCTACTTTGGTATATGACACACCCCGAGCTCATAATGCTGCTGCATGCTTAGTTTGGCTAATTCGAGTTTAAAGGTACAAAAGTTATGAGCCGGAAACGAATTCGATAAGGTTTTACTACCATAGGGTCAAAGGTCCAAGTAAAGATCTAGGTAATCTGACATTGATAAATGGCACATCCCAAGCCCATGTTGTCGTATGTGAGCAGGGGAGTTAAAATACATCTGAATTATATCAGATTGAGAAAATATGCCATGATTGTAGTTTGTCAAAAGTGTCCGATTGTCCTACTCTGTAGAAATTACCATTTTAATAATCAGTATAAGTCATTTTAACCATTTATACTATTTCTATTTTTGTATATATACATAAAAATTAAAATGAAAAGGAGAGAAGGAAGAAAAAAGAAAGAAAAACCTGCTATACAACGTGGTGTCATATTTCTGCATAAAAAGAAAAAAAAAGAAATAGTGATGTCAATCGTTTTATTTTAAAATCAGTTTTTTTTCAATTCAAATAGATATTTTAATGCTTGGCTAAACAGTATAAACTTCTCTGTGCACATATTTTAAATCCTTGATTAAATCAAAGTCTTAATTGTCATATAAGCTACACAAATTTGTGGCAAATTCATTAAAACAATATACGTAAAAAGACGTACAACAAATAAATAAAGTTAAAAATTAAGTAAATTATATATCAATAGTAATCTGTCCTTATTTGTAGTAGCTTTTTATATTGAAATATAAAACGAAAACGACAAAAAGACAAAAGTCTACAAAACACAACATAGAAAACTAAAGTCTGAGCAACACGAACCCAACCGGGGGTGGTCTCGATAGATGTACAGTATTTGAAGTCTGGATCGTCATTTAGCTCTTGGACTGATAGAAAATGAAAGGATATGGAGTAAATTTACATGGGACAAAATCGCACACAATACATAGTAAAAATAAATAATTTATCAATGAACAGGGCTTTTATTCCTGTTCTTCATCTTGACAGTTGACGTAGTGTCTTCAACAATGAACGAATCATTCATACCCTACAACAAGGTCAAGACGGCCCCTAGCGTCGACTTAAGCGGTACTATTGATAAAAATAAACCACAGTTCACCTTCTTGCTCCCCACCCGCCTCGGAGTGCCAACTTGTGCGATGCTGGGTACGACGGTTCTCCAGTCGAAAACACCAAGTATACAAGAAAAGTGCAGTAATTTTGAAAGACATCGATCGCGCTAAAATATGCCTTGAAGTTACACATAACATGATACATGTTTCTATGCAATAATTTAGTATAGGTTTTAAAAAATATATAATAACAATGTCTAGACTTTATACTTTACCAATTATATATAGATTACGTTCATTTGTATATAAAAAGTCACTACAGACAGGAGCTTTGCAAACTAGTTGGGAAATGTATCCCAAAGAAAAAAGGGAACAAAGAAACATAATCGTTTGTAAAAGGAAAATTATCAGTTGACTTTTAGATCTAATGTGTGATATTTATATCATATCAGCACTACCCTATTGTTGGCTGCTTAGTCGGTTTATATGAAGACAAAAACGTTTTGCGAGTATTTTAAGTTTGATTTTAATCCTTAAAATTATACTAGAACTAACCTTCTTTTTCATATTTTATAAATCATTTTCGAAAAATGAATCTTAAAATTTTAGTCAAGAGATCAATACAACCACAGTTTTGAAGTATATAACAGGGAAACAAAACTCTTCAAAGATACCAGACCGATAATTTTGTACGCCAAACGCGCGTTTCATTAACATAAGTAAAAACTCATCAGCGGCGATCGAATCAATAAAGTTTAAATGCCGAATCAAATACGAGGTTGAATAGTAACAAATATCGAAAATTTCGAAGTTGTGCCAAAATCGACTAAGGCAGTCTATGCCTATTGGAAGAAAAACATTAGCGCTTTGAATAATTCAACATTTCATAAACATTAACAGAAAACGAACATATTAATTTGAAGACAGTATTTTCGAACACCTGTCATATTCAACAGACCACCAAATGTAACGCAAACATAAATATATTAGGTATATACAGACTTATCATCCATTTTTGGAGCGGGATAATTTCAGGACACAAAACTTTAAACTTTAATAAAAATAAAAGTATTTGACAAGCAAATAATTCATGTAAAAGGGCAGATACCTTTGCACACACAAAATAAGAAGGATTGGTGGGTTGGAAGGATATGTCCAATTAACATTTTCTTATTTTAAAAACAAAAACTAAATTTAAAAGAATATAGAATTGCATTACCTGTTCTCGGAGACAATCAAAATGTTAGAGCGTTGAAATACAATATCGTTATGAGGATGTAAATGTATACATGAACGCATGCTGATTAATCGATTTAAGTATAAATGACTGCTGATTGAACATATGTTTGCAAAAAAAAAAACTACATCCTAACAAATCTCTTTATTTTTATATAATATTTTTCAAAAATCAATTAAGAATGTCAGATTTTTTAAAGTGGAGTAAAGTATTTTGAAGACGTAAACACTTTGTCAAAACTTATAAAAAATGACGAAATTGGGAAAAAAAGCATTTCTTTGAGCAAAAGACAGCATCTCATTCTGCAGCAAAATTTTGAATATTTTTTTCTTCATTTTTCCTAATTTTACCGATAAATGGATAAATCTGTTTATGAACTTAACATATAGCTTTAGTCACAGTTTTAATTTTTAGACGTCAATTACCCTTTTGTGAGTCTTTATGAAATTTGGTGAAACTTCGAGGAAAGTTTCTTAATGATCGACAAATAACATTCCTCCTTTTCAGTATTTGGCTGATAAATTAATGAATTTTTTTGGCAGATAATATTTAGATAGACTCTGGAGTTTATTTTTATCAACCTCTTTTAGACATTAATAACTTTGAAAAACTTTCATGGAGTTTCATTTTTGTTTTGATAGAAGTAATTTCCTGCAACTTACTAACTGTCGCAAGTATTTTATTTTATGTCTTTCTGTAGAAAAAATTTCTACCAACGAACTTTCAACTATATGTAGTTCATTTAAGATTTATATGTAGTTTTGATGGACGAAGTTTCTTCCAACGAACTAACAGCTTAGATTAAATATTTAATTTCAGGTTTAAATCTGAAAGAAGAAATTTCTTCCAAAAGCTATTGCAACTCAAAGTTATTCAATTAACGTTTGGTAGAAGAAATTTCTTCTAATAAACTTACTGCTTCAAGGATTTTATTTTACGTCAAATAAAAGATATTTCTTCCATTAAGCTGACCTCTCTATGTATTTATAATTACGGTCTGAAAGAAGAAGTTTCTGACTAGGAATATTCTCATATTTTTACGCAAGTTTCTAGTTTTGTTTTTTTTTTTACAGAGAAGAAATTGCTTCAAACAATTGAAGTTATCAATAACAGTTTACAAAATTAGAAAACAGTTGATGCATTTGCACTTTTTTGATAGATTCATGAATTTTGCATATTTCAGTCTGCAAAAAGGACATTCCTTGATATTCCTCTTTTATTTTGAATTGCCTCTCGAATGTATCTGCTTTCATATGTTTACAAATTAAATGATGCTATTTACGCCATAAATTGGGCACACAAAGTAGCTAGCATTGCTGACTCATCTTGTCTTTAAGGTGCTCATAGAAAAATTGGTCATTCATTTGTTAAACAAGAGCAATATCGGGTAAAAATTGCTTACTCGCTACAACTCAACACTATCAATCTGCAGACCAAATTTAAAATCATTTCTTTCAATAGTAGTCAATCAAAAATTTTCCTTGTACAATGAGTGACTATCAGCTAACAGGAAGTTACTTCACGGTGGGTGTGAAAATTGCTTACTCGCTACAACTCAACATTATCTAGCTAAAGACACAATATTAAATCATTCGCTTTCATATATAGAAGTCAATTTACTTTTGACGAAAGTTTCCTACCCAAATTCTTTAGGACGGACGGAGTCGAGGCAGGTTTCAGGAAATATCATAATACTATTGACCATATTTTTAATCCGAAAGGTTTAGTTGTATTATACATTGGGAGAAACAAAAACATTCGTTGTGGATTTACTAATTATCATGAGGCATTTGACTCTGTTCATAGGATTTCATTATTGCACAAACTACTTCAACATATATAGATGAAAAAATGTTTTGTTTTTTGGTATGTATGAAAGTGCCAAATCATTTGTAAGACTAGGAACAACAATCTCAGACATCTTTTTTAATAATTGCGGGCAAGGTAAAAATCTGCCACCCGTGTGGTTTTCAAATGATTTAAACGATTGCAAATCCAAAGCATACAATAGGTTATCAAGTGTTTCAGGTGGTATACATTTAATGTAAGAAAAAGACGACTTTTAGGTTTATCTTTTTACTTTATGCTTATGATACTGTATTACTAGCCGAGTCTGAGGCGGATTTTTAGGCAGCACTAAATGCAATGCTTTTATATTTTAAAACATGGAAATTGGAAGTGAATGAAAGTAAAACTAAGGTTATTATTTATAATAAAAAGAACATTGCTCAAAAGCCAAAGTCTACGTATGATTGGATTGAAATTAATACGTATGATTTTATTTACCTGGGTATTCTGTTTTCAAATAATGGTAAATTTGCAAAAATCCAAAAATAGGGCGTTATGAGTTTGAATGTTCATTTGGTATCTTTTGCCTCTCCTTGGAAAAGTGTTGATCAGTCTACTCCAATGTACAAATAAGTTAAGACTAGATTATGTGATCAATATAAACAAATCTCGTGTGATGTTGTACACACCTCGCTTAAATGTTTATATTCTAAAAAATTTCAAACCCAACATTGTGTGGAAAAATATTTGCATTTTGATAGTTGACTCGTGGAGAAGATTTTGTAATTTTAGATGTCTAAGTCATAAACTCTCAATTTAAAAAAAAGGACGATTTTGGGGGAGTGGTATATGATGACAGGATTTGCAATAACCAGCTGTGTAATTTAGAAAAAAATGGGGATAAATTTCATTACTTTTTTTAATGTAAATTTCTTGCATCTGAGAGCATCTATGAAAAAATAACATAAAACATGTGATGCGCACTGAAAAACCTACATAGGTTATTTAAAAGAAGTTTAGATCTAACGTGTGGTATTTACGTTATATCATCACATTGTTTGCTGCTTAGTCGGCTGGTACGCAGACAAAATGGTTGATGAGTGTTAACAGTTTGGTTCTAATCCTTAAAATTATAGTATAACTAACCTTCGTTTACTTAATTTCTAATTTATTTTTGAAATTTGATATGCGAATATCTACAATATTCAGACATTTATTCAAATAGGAATCTGAAACTTTTTGTCAGATTTCTCTTGTTTATCCCATTTTTACAATTGGATGAAAGTGCATCGTTACAGAACTGAAGACATTATGTCAAATTTCGATACTTTGGTCCTTTTTCGGAAAGTTTTAATATCTCGGTCCTGAATGGAGTTGCTGTCCCCTTGTAATTACATAGCAATAGGCATCATATCTGAAAATAATAGATGTTTCACAGTCTCATCCTAAAGGAGCAATATTCCTATATCGAAATCAAACTTCTACCGGGTTAGTTATGCGTATATGAAATTATAGATGATTTAATGTTATCACATAGTGAAGTGTGAAGTTTTACAAGGTACAGTCTTTGATAATACTAGATAATAAAATTGAAAATAGAAATGGGAAATGTGTCAAAGAGAAAACAACCCGACCAAAGAGCAGAAAACAGCCAAAGGCCACCAATGGGTCTTCAACACAGCGAGAAAATCCTGCAACCGGAGGCGGGCTTCAGCTGAAACAAAATTATGTACTAGTTCAGTGAAAATTGACGTCACACTAAACTCCGAAACATATAAATGAACTAAAATTTAAAAAAAAACATACAAGACTAACAAAGGCCAGTGGCTCCTGACTGGGGCCAGACACAAACATACGGCGGTTAAACATGGTTTGTGAGATCTCAACCCTTCCCCTATACCTCTAGCCAATGTAGAATTAAAAAAAAACACAGCAATACGTACAGTAAAAATCAGTTTAAATTAAGTCCGAGTCCGATGTCAGAATGGGTAACAGAAGAAACTAAGCAAAATGACAATGATACGTAAATTAACAAAGGACTACTCGCTTTTATTGACATGCCAGCTCCAGACCTCAATTAAACTGATTGAAATATTATGTCTTCATATTATGAAAATCAAGCACAATCCCTCCTGTTAGGGGTTAAGTATCATACCATTATAAAATATATGAGAGGAACATAAGTTGATATTATCAATACCTCTGTTAATATATTGTATATTCAAAACTCCCTTATATTATCTTCAGGATTGTCAATACGAAGGAACTGCCTATGGCGACAAAAGCTGTTATGATACGCGTACATTTATATAGTGAACAGAAAAAAATTATATTGTATCACTCTTTTGCAACTTGACCCAGGTCGGAATTTATAACAGACAGGAAGGTATTAACTCTGTTTGGAAGTCAACCAATCAATTTCAGATCTACATATTTCTGTCTATCTATAAGAAGGACATGAACCCATGGTTTTAAGACATCGAAGAATATTTATCTGCATTATAATTTGGTTCGAAACCCTTCTGTGTGAAGGGCAAATAATCACCGCAAAACAAGACAACACATTCTTTTGCGTTGTTTTGAAGTATTGTATTTTCCAAAAATGTTAGATTTAAAAGGAAACCACTAAAACTTTTTGATTGATTGTTTTTCTAATGGTGAGAAGATCTCATAACTGCAATAGGTTTCTGATATTAGTTACAATTAAAAACCCGATCAGAATAGTATGTATAAATGGAATGAAGGAAAAAATCACTAATTCAAAGCCCCATTCCTTTCTATGTTAAATTGTGCAATTTCGATCATTTATATCTATTTTGTCTAAGTTAAAATGAAGCGGCAGTCGTTTCATAGAAAAACTACACCTTATCCTGACTTGTTCTGAAAATGTTAATATATCTTGAATTGCATATTAGAGCGCATCGGTTGCCAGAAGTTGGCTTTCAAGTACATCCTCCAAATGTGCACTTTAAAACTTTGAACACTAAAATATATCAAGCAATTTAGGAAGAGTTTTGTTTATTACAAAGTTTTTAGACTAAATAAAGGCAACAATAGTATACCACAAGTCATAAATCGATTGAGAGAAAACAAATCTGAATTACAAACTAAAACTGAGGGAAACACATCAACTATAAGAGGAAAACAACGGAACAACAGAAACACTGAACACTGAAGTGCAACAACAAAAAACGCCAACATACATAGAAACGGACTATTTCATTACAACTGTCATATTCCTGACTTGGTACAGGACATTTTAAGAATATGGACATATGGACATATGGATGTTAAGAACAAAAACAAAAGGGCATAGGGACAAGATAGTTCCTACATTCAGACTAAACGCACACACACACACATACACATCGGTATCTGAGTTTTAAGTTCTGTTGTGATTTCATTAATTCACCTTACTTTGAATAAGCTGGTGATCTTCTCTTTGGTTGACATAAGGAAGACGTTTCATACCACAGGTCAGCAGAAGAAACACAGATAACACCATGACCAAAGCAGAAGAAACACAGATAACACCATGACCAAAGCAAAAGAAACACAGATAACACCAAGACCAAAGACAGAGAAAAGGTAGTTTTCTGTTTATTTATTTGTTATCTTTATGATATCGAAGAATATATATACATATATAACTATTTTCTACTGTGAGATGTAATATTTTCTACAACCGTTCTAGTTTAACGGAGAAATAAGTAAAAATGCACGCCAAAATGACGAATTGACTGAATCTTGCCTCGAATTTGTTTAATATCTCGTTAAATTGTTCACATGGTACGGAAAGAAAGTCTTTTTCCTGCCAAAAATTAATTTAAGTACTCAAACATAAGAATAATAACCGATGAAACTGAAATTCATCATTTTAAGACCAATATGTTTTATGACGAGTCATTGTGGACATTTTTGTGTTGTTTTTGGTTTTTTTATTTCTATATTTTGTTTTGCAAATGATTTTGGCTACTTACAGTTTCTATCTATAATAGTTTCAAGTAAGTGAAAAGTGAAGTATTTATTTACAACACACTGATAAAGGACAACAAATCCATTCGGGATTCATGGACATTTTGTGTTGTGTTGACCTATTTGTCTTTACTTTATGTTCACATTTTCTTTTTACAGTGTCTCACTATCTGTTTAAGTTTTCAGTATAATAGGAAGACTAGCAACAACATGATAAAAAACATTGTTTAAGGGCAATGCTTTGTAGAAGAAATTTCGGTTGTGATTGTTTATCTGTAGGTCTTGGGTTCCTGTTTATTCTTGCAATTCTTGATAATTTCCATCCATCTGCACTCGTCTTATCTCACAACTACTTTCAAAATCTGTCCATAAAGAATTCCTTCTCCTTTAATGAATAGCAAGTAAGTTTATACAGTATCAACAATAACATGTAAGTATACTATTTCTCAAATAAATTAAAATTAATTTAAATATTCAAATGTGTAGACTTCTGAATATGTGACTACACTTTTAATCTCATTTTTTTTTAAATAAAAAGATTTTTTAACACCTCCAAACCACTAAATATTGTAAACTTATATCAGTCATTGCATTCCTGTAATTAACGAGAATGTACGTTTGTAGAAAAGCTAAAAGTAAGTTTTGAAACGTGTACAAACTGACAAACGAATATTTTGTATTTCAATACTGATCCACAAAAGAAATGCACCAGAACATTAAATTCAATCTAAATGATAAATCCATACAAAAACGCGGGATTTGAACCCGTGACATCGTGGCATCCCTGCCTTCACTATATCCATGGCACTATACCATACGGCAAACCAGGCTATATTAACATATAATTTGTTGGTCGTCGGCTCTAATCTTTTTTCATTCTATTTGATTGACATTTTTTTCCGTAAATGCTTCCCTATTTTCTACTTAAATTATAGTTTTACCCATTAAAATAAATGTTACGCTGTCTACACAGAGGTGATGCGATGTTTATACAGCCAAATTTATTTTATAATATTATGAAAGGAGAGAAAAGTACAAGCATCAGACATCTTCAACGGGTCATCAAAACTGTCTCGTTCATCTTTTCCTGTTTTATAACATACATTTAATTTGATATATGTAATAATTTCAAAATAATAAAAACAACATGACGCATATGTATTTTAAACATTTCCATAAGGGGCATGATCGCACAAAAATTGACAAGACATTTAGAGGATGGACTCTTGTTTCAATTTTATTCTTACTGATTTAAACAAATATCGGACAATATGATAGAAAGGACTTTCTAAAATGTATTGCAGGAGATGTAACATACAGAAAAGGAGGAGAACGGAGCTTAAAGGTAGATTTATATTCAGGCTGCGATAGCGATATGTCTAGCAACGAGTTGCGACACGACAAGATTGCGATGCGATGCAATTGCCCTGCGATGTGATTAATTTGTTTTCGCAACTCATTTACCGTTTTTCTTCGGGTTCAATGTCACAAAAAAATGGTCAAAGTCAGAGACGCGTAACGAATTCGATACAGAGTTGAAAAAATTTCAAAGTCGCCTTTAGGGAAATTCGGAATGCCTCTGAAAAATAAAGGTGAATTGGATAGGAAATGATATTTAGTCTTACAACAGGCTACCTACAGATCCCTAACAAACTAATTTTGGTACATTACTGTTTGGTCGAGTATGCACGTCGTTCGGGTATCGTGATTTATGGTAGAAATAAAGTTGAACGTTAACAAAAATCATTTAAATTGTTCTCAGTACTAATTCTGATTTTGTTGGTAGTTCCTGCACATTTGAAGCTGTTTTGCGGTACATTAGGTATAATGATGACTTACAGGTCAAGTTACATTTTTGTTCCAGTTGGCAAGGTATCACGCCATTACTTGGCCCCTAGAATTTTCCAGTTGACAAGGTATAATGCCATTACTTGGCCCCTGGAATTTTCCAGTTGACAAGGTATAATGCCATTACTTGGCCCCTGGAATTAACCGAAAAATTTTACTTATTCAAGTCTTTCAAAATTTTGTGAATTTTATTGATAAACGAGCCAGTTGATTAAATAGGGATACTTTATGAAAGGAAGGTCAATAGTGATGGCACTATAACGTCATAAACATGTAGACAATTACGTATTTGACCTAAACTGGCCATTTCACGCATACTGTTTGATCAAAATTAGATTAGCAACAGCTTTACTCAAAAGGGTATTTTGCACACATTAAAACATCTTTGTAAAATATGTCTTTTTTTAGCAAAAATATCAATGACAAAATCTCAAAATGAGGACATTGTTTGGGTCTTTTTATGTTTTGTACTAAATGTAAGAATCCTAATGGCCAATATGTTGGACAAAATTCAAAAATGTAAATACTGATTAATGTCAAAGAACATCTGAACGGTGATATTAAGTAGATTTATAATACTTTGGTTTTTCGAATTCAAGTGGCCTTATAATACCTTTTGACGATTAGGTAGCAGGCGGACAAACGTGTTAAACCGACGTTTTTAGGTTGTTTCTGCTGGCTAGCCGCAATTTTTACCGAACACATATTTTGAAAATGCTTAACCCTTTTTTTTCATTTGAAAACGCTGTTGCGTCTTCAAAACATTTTCAGTGAATGCTTACTTATTTTCCGTGAATGCTTACTTATTTTTGACTCAAAAATGTGTTTACAAATAAACGTGATATTGTTTACAAAATAGATGATGCGTTCTTCTTTATGTCGCTAAACATATTTTGAAATATCCTAAAGGAAACAGAGCAGTACAGGCAAAAAATTCGTAACGGGTCATTCTAAATGCCCTAACATTTATCAAGCTAGTATACTTCCATGTAAAATTACCTTTACTAGTATTTAATTTGATAAATTGGGTAATTTCAAGTTAGGAGAAGAAGACGGGTGCAGATAGATAAATAATTGGCATAACTGATAAAGTTTACAATGATGGTTGGGAGCTTTACAAGATTGACTTTTATATTATTTTTCTTCTTACTGATATGTCCTAATGGACAGTCAAGATCTAACTCAGGACAAGCACCACGTAAGTAGTATACTTTTAATAAGTTTAAAGAGAGTAATTCAATTAAAGGAGTGATTCAAGATTTTTTTAAATTATGTTTATGATATGGATACTTTTTTTTTTAAGAAAAGTCAAATTGTCAAATTGTATTGACCGTCAACACTTTGATGCAAACAATGACCGTATAAAACCACTGCATGCATTTTTTTTTCGATACAAGAAAATAAACAGTTTTTCTGATTTCAATGTACAACTTTGACAGAGTATGTCATATTTTAATGCAAGTTTTTTGTTATATTTTAATACATTTGTACTAACAAATTTCAACAGTCACGAAGGTAAAAGAGACTTATTGGGCTTAATCAAAGAACAAAATCGGATTTTTTGTAATGCTGGAAGTCTGATTAAGATCTGAATCTTTTTTGTTCAATTTTAAATAAAAAATGCTTTATGTTGTAAGTTTGAGGATTTTTTTCCCACCGGTAGGGGTCAATATACTATATGGTTTTCAGTGATATTGAGTGTCTTTACAATATGTCATACACTTAGTAGTGCCGAGTCATGATATGATGTGAATGAAAGCAACGACTTTTGAAAATCTATCCATGTATGTGAAGACAAAAAATAGAGTGTCTATAAAAGGAATCAAGCTCTATGTTTTGTTTACAAAATAGAGCTGTCATCATCAACAAAACTGAAAAATAAACTCTAGAATATTCAAAATATTTATTAGTTAAGATTAAGTAGAATATATTAAAGTATATTCTGCCCTGATAAGATTATAACATTTGTTTCTTTAATCCTCTGTTGATAAAATAATGAATTATTTAAAAAGTAAGGTTCCAACTCCCTCAGGCACAGATGACCTGATCACATGATGTTTAAAAAACATTTATTGATTCTTTTTAAATATCATGCAGCTTTGACTTTACTTGGCTGATTATGGACGGATCTATTCTTTTCAGCTCGATTGGTATGTCGATACTGCCAACAGAAATGTAATTGCGCCTGTGCTTGCGCATATTGCGTAAATAAAGTTTGTGACAATGTAAGGAATGTAACTGCATGGGAACGAGAGCCTAACACTATTGATTGTAGACTGGATGGTTTATGTTTCATATTAGACATTCTTCTATTTACAATGTGATTAATATTAAATATATTTTGTCTGTTAATTTCAATTTTTTTTATTGAGTGTGTAATCGTACCATCATGTACAACGAATTTTACATGAGACACTCTTGGCCTGCTATCAGGCGTCATTCATTTCTGTCCTAAGTGTAACTTTAATGATAGTGGTGATTTTATTAATCACCTGCCGTGAAGAATCCTCGTCTGTATTGCCTTTGTATCTTTCTTTGTTTCACTTCATTCTGATTGTTCGAGGTGCAAGGGAGCTCTTTTTCCTAGGAACTGTTTCTCAGGTCGGGGCCTCGGTAATATAAAATTAGTTTCAGAACAATTTGAACAAACATATTTTTCATAGAAATGGACAGTGACAACATGAATAAATGAGAAATTTGGAGTATTTTCTTTATATAACACTGATTAAAATTATAGAATTTCCTACAGGTAACAAGTGTTAAAATTATTGTTATTTTCTCAAGATAACACGTGTTAAAATCATTGTTATTTTCTCAAGATAACACGTGTTAAAAATAAAATTATTATGTTATTTTTTCAAGATAACACGAATAAGAAATTACTCACCAATATGCTGATGCAAGAAATTGCAAAACAAAAAAGCTAGTGTGATAGAATTGAAGGAAAACTGCTATTTAAAATATATTAAGGTTTTATAAAAAACAAGTATAATTCAAAAAACGAAAGATTCTTCATACTGCCCCATTATACGTATTTAAAATGTTATATATTTAATGCATACTGCTCCATTCAACAAAATACATTAAAAATGATTAGATGTTTTAGATAAATACTAGTAGGTAAAATGTGCAATAAAAATTATGATATGAATTTAAAGGGGCACTAGCTACGAGATATATAAAAAATCTAATATATGATTTTTTTTTTTTTTGTTCAAACATTAATGAAAGTAAAATAGTGAAATAATTATTCGCTTTTAGCAGCCAGTATGGTTCAATTTTGTCAAAATAAGCTAAGAAACATTGATGATGAATTATTCACTTGCAAGTGAATAATTCGACCTCATTGAATCCGTATTCATGTGAACTTCAATTTAACCCCTTAGCTAGAGATGGATAACACGTGAATTGTATGTGTAAAGTTATTTAAAGGAAAAAAATGTCAACATTGAATGTGAAACAAAGGTAAATCATTTGATTGACTGATCCTATCCACATAAATCATTCTTATACAGGTAAAAACGATGATAAACATATATTTTTAATCTATAATATGAAACCTAGACCTAGAAAAATCCAATAGCACGAGTTCGCTTAATCTATTTATATCTTTATTTATGTTTACATCGCTTATATGGTCATCGGGTGACTTCGGAGGTCAACTCGATAATTAATTAGATGGCGTTCTAGACTAAAGATAACACGTGTTAAAAATAAAATTATTATGTTATTTTTTCAAGATAACACGAATAAGAAATTACTCACCAATATGCTGATGCAAGAAATTGCAAAACAAAAAAGCTAGTGTGATAGAATTGAAGGAAAACTGCTATTTAAAATATATTAAGGTTTTATAAAAAACAAGTATAATTCAAAAAACGAAAGATTCTTCATACTGCCCCATTATACGTATTTAAAATGTTATATATTTAATGCATACTGCTCCATTCAACAAAATTCATTAAAAATGATTAGATGTTTTAGATAAATACTAGTAGGTAAAATGTGCAATAAAAATTATGATATGAATTTAAAGGGGCACTAGCTACGAGATATATAAAAAATCTAATATATGATTTTTTTTTTTTGTTCAAACATTAATGAAAGTAAAATAGTGAAATAATTATTCGCTTTTAGCAGCCAGTATGGTTCAATTTTGTCAAAATAAGCTAAGAAACATTGATGATGAATTATTCACTTGCAAGTGAATAATTCGACCTCATTGAATCCGTATTCATGTGAACTTCAATTTAACCCCTTAGCTAGAGATGGATAACACGTGAATTGTATGTGTAAAGTTATTTAAAGGAAAAAAATGTCAACATTGAATGTGAAACAAAGGTAAATCATTTGATTGACTGATCCTATCCACATAAATCATTCTTATACAGGTAAAAACGATGATAAACATATATTTTTAATCTATAATATGAAACCTAGACCTAGAAAAATCCAATAGCACGAGTTCGCTTAATCTATTTATATCTTTATTTATGTTTACATCGCTTATATGGTCATCGGGTGACTTCGGAGGTCAACTCGATAGTTAATTAGATGGCGTTCTAGACTAAAATACACACGAAACGAAGCTACGTGTTATCATGCCCATGTCCTGTTAACTGTTTATTTTAGACTTTTAATAGTTTGGATAAATGTTTTACATTGTTATAAATCAAATATGAGAATTTGAGTCAAATCGGTGAACATGAATTTGACAGCTAGTGTCCCTTTAATTAAAAAGTTTTTAAAATTATTATTACATGAATAAAATGCTTCTAGCAGTAGAACCAGTATTTAATAGTTTTAGCTACACGTTTTGTTTGTTTGCAGGGTTTATTCTTTACTAATTGTTCAACTCTAAAAATATGAGGTGGATAAACAATGATTAACTAACAAAGGAATAATTATCTGCAACTGTTTTTATACGACCGCAAATTTTTGCGGCCGTATAATGGTATGGCGTTGTCGTCGTTTTGTTTGAACTCAACAAAAATTGATTTATTGGATTTTTTTATATGCCGAATCTAACCGTGTATTTAGATTTTTAATGTTATGCCCCGTTTTTAAATTGATCCGCATTAAGGTCTGTATAGTCCAAAATTAATCTTTGTTCGATTCAATAAAAATTGAATTCTTGTGGTTCTTTGATCTGCTGAATCTAACCGTGTATTTAGATTATGATTTTGGGCCCGGTTTTCAAGTTGGTCAACATAAAGTTCCATAGAGTCAAAGATTAAACTTTGTTTGATTCTAATTAAAATTGAATTCTCTGGGATTTTTGATGTGCTAAAGAAAACCATGTATCTATTTTTATTATTATTTTGGGCATTGTTTTCAAGTTTGTCTAAATCGGGGACCACAATATAAATTTGTTAGATTTCAACAAAAATTGATTATATGTGGTTCCTTGATATACTGAATCTAACCGTTTATTTAGATTTTAGAATTTGCGCCCCGTTATCAAATTGGTCCACATTGAGGTCAAAAGGGTCAGAAATATAATTTCTTGTGTTCTTTTATATGCTGAATCTAACCATGTATTTACATTTTGGATATTGGACCATAATAGGGTCAGGGTTCGACTTCTGTGGCCGTATCAAACTGCGCCCAGTGGGGCATTTTATTTAGTTATTAACAGTTGTTTTAGTCAGGAAATGCAGTGAAAAGGGACACAAGCTAAAATATATTCAAGAAGAAAGCTATGAATTAAAAATGTTTGTATAAATGTTTGAACCTTATGTGACCATTCAAAGAATTTTCTATGGCTTTTTTACTTTGAGAAATATGGTACGAAATGGCATACATATAAATCTTCCGTGAGGTACAAAATGGTAGACATATAAATCTCCCGTGAGGTATGAAATGGTATACATATATATCTTCTTTAAGGTACACAATGGCATACATATAAATCTTCAGTGAGGTAAGAAATAGCATACATATAAATCTCCCGTGAGGTACGAATTGGTATACATATAAATCTTCCATAAGGTAAGAAATAGCACACATATAAATCTTCCGTGAGGTACGAAATGGCACACATATAAATCTTCCATAAGGTAAGAAAAAGCATACATATAAATCTTCCGTGAGGTACGAAATGGTATACATATAAATCGTCCATAAGGTACGAAATAGCATACATATAAATCTTCCGTGAGGTACGAAATGGTATACATATAAATCTTCCATAAGGTAAGAAAAAGCATACATATAAATCTTCCGTGAGGTACGAAATGGTATACATATAAATCGTCCATAAGGTACGAAATAGCATACATATAAATCTTCCGTGAGGTACGAAATGGCACACATATAAATCCCCCGTGAGGTACGAAATTGTCTACATATAAATCTCCAATAAGGTACATAATGTCATACATATACATATTCCATGAGGTACGAAATAGGGGAAACGAAATGGTTAGGGTACGAATTGACTATAATTCGCTATGGCTTAGAGACAACAGAAACTTTGTTTACTTTAATAAAAAAAAATGTTGTTCTCATTTTTTTCAAATTTAGCTGAATATCGTTTAATCTTATGAGCTTTTTCCGTGCATTTGTATTTAAAAAAAATATATCCAATCCGTACATGTACCAGTCAAGTTTAAAGTTTCAAATTCAAGTTTCAAGTTTTTATTTCTCAAAGATAATATATAGTAAGGATCAAGTTAAGTAATACTCATCATAAAACAAAGTAATGCAGTGAACATAATACTCATTCATTAATAACATAAATACATGAACAAGAAGTCATAAATTTTAAGGAAGACAGCAAATTTGAAGTAGACATAGTACTTGTTTGCAGCAGCATTTGTTAACAATTTTACAACATAGTAATCTTGAAAATAACATTGTAGTAGTCAGAATTGAACAACTCATTAAATTTTTCAGTTTTATTTTTGGTAATGAGATCAAAAGGTAGCAATGATTTATTTTCTTTATTTAGAAAAAAAACGTCAATCAAACAAGAAATGATATCAAGCACTCAATTTGTTTTTATTACAAGTGTCACAGATTCTGTCATCACTTTCTATACCCCCTAAAACGACCCCTTTTAGATGTCTACGATGACAACATCTAAAATTACATTTAAATCATCTGTTAAGATTAGTTACTAATTTTCAAAACCATGATTACTTTTATATACTATATAGTTGAGACATTTTTGTGAGTTTAAAACAACTGTACCCCATTTCTGCTTGAATTGATCACATAGTCTTTGTTTAACATTTTTAGTCTATAATTCACTTCTTTTTCCACAGACATTCGTCTCCGAACATATATTTCACAAAAAAATAATCTTACGAACTAATAAAATTGAAAATCATAATTAAAGGGCAATAAGTTCTTTGAAGAGTCAATTGACAATTTCAGTTTTGTTATATTATTTCTAGCTTTTTTTTTTGCTCAGAATTTAGGTACAAATCAATTGTATATTTCATAACAATTTCTCAATTGATTTTCTTATATGTGAGTTTGATTGATTATTATGTAATTATTTTTTTGTTATATTTCAATGTATTTCATAAAAGCCTCAGGGTAAGCTATATCTAATTGTGTAACCCTCTTTAGAATTAAAGAATTATGATATTATTATTATTATTATTATTATTGTCATTATTATCATTATAAAGAGCAATACCTCCTACAAGGAGCCATCGACGAGTTCCGTTATGGTGACTCATTTGTAGTTTTTCACTTGATTTTCTTTTTTTCTGTTTGCAATTCTTCCAATATGTTACAGTTTGCACGATAAAAGCATTAAAAGCAACAACATGGCAAAATTCTAAGGGCCAAACTTCTTATAAGGAGGAGATCGAAAGTTTCAGTAATGATTGCTTATTTGTTGATCTTGGTTCGTGTTGCTTAGTCTTTAGTTTTCTATGTTGTGTCATCTGTACTATTATTTGTCTGTTTGTCTTTTTATTTTTGGCCATGGCGTTGTCAGTTTGTTTTCGATCTATGAGTTTGACTGTCCCTCTGGTATCTTTCGTCCCTCTTTGCTGATTCAACGAGTTGTTGATAATTTTCCTCTACCTCTCTCTACATTCTATTTATGTCTTTCAAAATATGTGAATAAATTTTTTTGTCTCCTTTAAATGAATATGTGAATAAAATGATGATCTCCCCTTTATCCTTTAGTACCAAAATTTAGATCCACCCAAGAATATGAGTGCAATACTTGTATTATCGAAACATTCTAGTGACTTACATAATGATATGTCCTTTACGAGTTATGACCCCTACGAGTTATGTACCTGGATGATAATCGAAATAGGCATGTCTAACCTGGAATCACGGTGAGGCTTGCAACATGACCAAACGACAGCTTGGTAAATATATAGCTTTAGCGATAGCTAGCGAACGCTTAGCAATATTCTAAAACACTAATCTTCGAAATCGAAACACTTTTAAATTCTTAAGGAAACCTAAGGAAAATATGAAGCATTAATAATAGCAAGTATGCGCTATACAATATTCTTAAAATCAATCTTCAAAATTACCTATAGTTTGTTTAGTATAATACTTACATATGAGGGATCGGGGTTTTTGAAATATTTGATAGCATTTGAATGCTAATAATTATCTTATCAATACCATCTCCAAACCACTTAATTTCCAAACCTCATATCCGTCATTGCATTCCTGTTAATACCGACGGACAGACATAAAATGCGTTTATAGAAGAGCAAAAATAAGTTTCAAACTGACAAACTGATAACCGAGAACAATGTAAATTGTTTATCGTTGTACTGATCCATAAGAGAAACGCACCATAACATTTAATTCAATATGAACATTAAATACATACGAAAGCGGTATTTAAACCAATGTTTCAATGTTTCGCCGCCTTCACTAGGTCCAGCGTCCTACACCGAACGGGCAACTAGGCTATATGAACGTATAACTTTCGTTAGGCGTCGGTTTCACCTAGGATTGCAACGCAGAACATGTATTGTGGAATATAGTATTCCGTGATAATCAGCTGTTCTTGCAGGTATGGCAGGAGGTGCAACAAAAGAACAAAGAGGAGAACGAGGACTTCAACATAAAGCTGGTTTAATCCTCCTGTACCTATGTTGTGTTAAACGATATAACGTACTAGTAATCTGTATAATATTTCATGATATACAGAAACTCTACTGTGATCCTGAATGAATTGTTTACTTTTACAAATCCTGACGCCGGGTTTAATTTATAACAAATACAATATTGGTCCCGGTCCATTGGTCATTCTTTCAACTCAATTTGAAATACATACTTGTATCTAAACTTCTCATACAGTTTTCATATCAAAATCACTCTTGTTGTGAAGTTCTGTTATGTAAACGACACATAAAAATATTTGAATTACTTTTTTTTATAATCATTCGGAACATTCGTATCAAATAAGTTAAAATGTTCCCCTATCAACCCTCATTTTTTGAATTCCAAAAGATACCTTTTGAATATTTCGAGTGTTTGTTTTTAAAAGTCTACCATCAAGCGATTGAAAAACTAAGAAACACAAGAAAGCAAAAAGAGGATGTTTGTGTGCAGGTTAAACTGCTTTGACTCCTCCAAATATTGTGCCGGTACCAAGTCAGGTAATCTGAACCATGTGTTATTCGTTGTTGTTTGTCTCTTTTTACATCAGAAGTCAATGCTTTTTGGAAGGTGTTGCATGTTGTACTGTCATCTATTTTTAGTTATTCCTGTTATCCTTGTATCTTATTATATAGCGTTGACGTCATTTTCCTTGTAATAGAAGTGGGATATTTTTTTGGTTTCTTTTTAGCTTTTTTGGCAAACCAACCTACAAGCACTGTGACTGTATGAGACGGAGGTTTGTAAGCTTTTAAAAGCATGCAAATGATAGTTTGGTTATTATTTGGAATAATCCTGATATTTTTTATTCAAAAAGAAGTTCTATATTACATAACGCATTGTAATGCTCACTTGTTATCATTATAAATATAAAAATAAGAAGATGTGGTATGATTATTAATAAGACAACTATCCACAAGAGTTCAAATGAAGTGAATGAACGCAATTACAGGCAAACATACGGCTTCAACAATGAGTAAAACCCATACCGTATAATCGGCTATAAAATGCCCCGACATAACAAATGTGAAACTTTGAAAGGAGAAACTAACGGCATATGAATTGACCATAATTTTCAAATTTGATTTCAAAGTATGCAATTGTACAAAAATTGTCGGCATGTCATCTCGTACTTTACCATATCAACCCCACTTTAGATGATTAGAGAGCATACGATTTTCGCAAAGTATATCTGATCACCAGCAGTCACATTATTTAATATCCCTGAAATGTTCAAAATTTGCATGCTTATCAATTTTTAAAAAATGTTTCCAAAAGCAAATATTACATGCAGGTTCATGACAAGAAAATACAACAGTTCCTACAATTAGGTTCGACCGGGATGATGGGCGGGATATTTGTGATGCCTCTTCAAAATGAGGGTAAATTGTATAGGGACGGAAATTTAGAGGAACGGAAATCTAACCTTGCAGTAGGCCATCTACAGACCCCTTAAAAAGCTGGTTTCAGTACATAAATGTTTGTTTGAGTATACATTTCGTTCGCGTTTGATGATTAATGATGGAATTACAGTTCTTGGATGTTAATCAAATCATGAATATTGTACTCAGTACTCTTTCAAAACCAATGCCAAAGTTGGGCAAGTACGAAACAACGTCCGGTCAGAATGGGAACGTTAAATCCGATGTCTCGTGAAGAGAGTGACACGCTCTCTGCACGTTAAGAACCCTTGGAGTTCGGTATTTTTGTTATTTCACTTTTTGCAACAACTCTTTTAGGGGTCCGTAAGGGCTAGACAAAATTCCTGTCCCTATCCGATTTACCCACATTTTCCAGTGGCAGTCTAAATGTCTCCCCTCCTTTCATCCCGGATTGCCTCTATTACAGGACTTACCCTTTGTATTTATTGTTCATTTTTTCTCGTCCTGAACATGCATGAAAAATTTGCCACTGGACGTAACGCAACCAACAATCAATCAATCAATCAATCATTTGGATTTTGTTTGTAATGCCAGCACATTTGATACTGTTTTGTGGTACATTGAGTAAAATGATGACTTTCAGGTTATTCTGCATTTTGTTCCAGTTAACAAAAGGAGGTGGTATGCCATTATTTGGCGCCTGGAATTGCAAAAAAAAATTAAAAATTCTTGCATAGATTTTTTTTTTTAATTTATTGATAAACGAACCTGTTGATTAAAACGGGAAACTTTAGGGCAGGAAGGTCAATAGTGATGTCACGTCATAAACAAGTAGAAATTGAAGTAATTGACCTAAAATGGTCATTTCATCATTACTTTTTATTTAAATTTATATGAGCAACAGCTAAATCCCAAAAGATGTTTTACACACATTAACGTCTCAGTAAAATATTTTTTTGTAGCATAAAGCTTTCACATATCTACATATCAATGACAAAATATCAAACGGAGGATATTTTGGCAGTTTATGATGTTGTGCACTAAATGTAATCAGTTTGAAGCCCAATTGCCAATATCTTAGACAAAATTGAAAAATGTAATTAATAATTAATGTCTAATGAAAATCTAAAGGATGTTATATCGTAGATTTATAATACTTTTTGATTTTCAAATTCATAGGGTTTAAAAGTGGCTTTATAATATCTTATCCTTTTGATGATTAGGCTGCAGACGGGACATGTGTGTCAAACCGATAGATCTGGGGTTTTTTTTGCTGGCTAGCCACATTTCTACCGATTACATATTTTGACAACCGATAAAACCTTGACTTTTAATTTTTGAATTTTCAGATAGAAACCTCTGATGAATATTTAGAAATAACGATTTTTTTCGTAAATGCTTACTTGTTTTCTATCTAAAAAATATGTTCAACTATAAATGTGACATTGTTACATTGTTTACAAAGAGGTTGGGAATAGCGTAAAGATCGAAGGGATTTGTAAAGTACTCCGGAATATTTATCGAATTTAGTATAAGAATCCCTTGCAACTATACATAATCATGCTACGAGAAAGGAGTAGGTTCAGTAAGACCCCTTTTTGGCCCCAAAATATAGCACTTTTACAAAATTGTTAAAATGTAAACTTTTAGCTATTCATTGGAAAGTAGAATACTTCTGTTATATACATATGGGCTGTTTTTGATAATACAATGCATATTTATCGGGTACTAGTATCATTAAGTCATGCTAAATTACTGAAATCTTCATAATTTTAGCATTTGAGTTAATTTTTAGATAGTTTCCGTCTTAAATGGACGTGGCCGCATTTGTGTTCATTCTTAATATTTAAATGTAAGTTGTATTTGATGATAATACATAACATATATAAAGGTTGAGGATGAACACGTATGCGGCCACTTTCATTTTTGACAAAAACCATCTGAAAAGTGACATATTATGGCAAATTTGATAGATTTATAACATTTAAGCTTGAATATGAGCGTTTTTAATGACTAAATCAGTTCAAATCTTTCACATAAATAAATTGATTCTACTAAAGTAGACACTTAAGTGTTTAAAAAGTGTCCAAAGTCTTTCATCAGATGAACCTGAAATTTGGGGCCAAAATCGGCCCTTACCGGACCTACTCCTTTGTCTTTAATCCACCCGGTTCACCAATAACAGCCCTTTATTCGAATTATTATTTACCTGCGACTGTACGTTCGTGGAATCTCCTCCCTTAGAGTGCTAAAGCTAGTTCTTCAGTGGGAGCTTTCCGGATATCCGATATCATTATTCCATTGATAAGCGCTTTGTCAAATTTAGCACTCAAGACTTCGTATGCGATGCAGTTCTCTAAATCAGCATCTTATTTATCAAAAATTATAGTGGCCTTACCACTTTGTTTGTGTGATGCTGTATTACTTGTTGCACTGCCCTCAATTTCACATCTTTTTTCGCATTTTTATAACATCAGAATGAAACATTTCTTGTCGGACGAAATTTTGCTATACGGTTCAATGGAACTCAGCTATGAACAAAACATCAAAATATTCTTGGCTGTTCAAACATCCATACGCAGTAGTAACAGATTTGTAATATGATTACAAATATCTTGCTCAACAGGTCTACTGTGTACATTTATATCTAAAATACGTGTGTCCATTCTGAAACATACACTTCACTATTGCATTTTTGGTATACCTGATCTTTTTTCTTCTTCTTGTGTTACAATATTATTACATTTTTTGTTTGTTTATAATGTAGTGTGACATTTAATTTCAATTTTATATATTCTACTTCTTGAGCAATGCACATATGAAATGTTTTCATTTACATAAGAAAACGGATTGATATAAGCTTGTTTCTGGATCCCATTAATTATTCATTTGTATTAATATGTTTATGTCAAATTGTGTCTGTTATTTAACTTGAATTTAATTAACAAAATATGTTTACATTAGTGATGCGGTGATGCGATTTTTGTGTCATTAAATATATTTTGAAATATCCTGAAGGAAACGGAAGAGTTCAAGCGAAAAATCTGTAAATAGTCATTCGAAATGTATTTACATCCGTATAGCTAGTCTATTTCCATGTACAATAACATATACTAGTTTTCAATTTGATAAATGAGGATTTCAAGTTAAGAAAAAGAAGATGCGTTCGGACAAATGAACAGTTGGCACAACTGATACATTTTACAATAATGGTTGGGAGCTTTACAAGATTGACTTTTATACTATTTTTTTCCTTACTGATATATACTTATGGACAAAGGTTTAGAGGAGGAGGAGGAGGAGGAGGAGGAGGAGGAGGAGGAGGAGGCGGAGGAGGAGGAGGAATAGGACGAGGAGGTGGAGGAGGAGGATGGAGAGGAGGAGAAGGAGGAGGAATAGGACTAGGAGGAGGATCAGCAGCAGCATTGGATCCAGGAGGAGGACGAGGGGGCTTACCACGTACGTAGTATACTTTTAATAAATTTTTGGAGAGTTATTCAGTTAGAGGATTGATTCAAGTTTTAAACAAATAATATGTTTATGTTACTGGATACTGTTTTTTTATACTGCAATCATATTATTTGCAAAGCACGGTCAAATTGTATTGACCGTCAATACTTTGATGCAAATAATGACCGACTTAAGCCCTTGAATTAATTTAAGAAAAAAATGGGTTTTTTTTCAATGTACAACTTTTACCAAATATTTTAATGCAAGTTTTTGTGTTAAATTTCAACAGTTCACGTATTTAAAAGATACTCATTGGCCTTAATCCAAAACACTCAGATGTTTTTAATACTGTTGTTGGATTTTGAATAAAAATCCCTTGTGGTCAGTTTTATAATTTTCTAATCGGATGAATGGATGGATGGATGGATGGATGGAATGGATGGATGGAATGGATGGAATGGATGATGATGATGATGATGATGATGATGACTGACACTCGAGGCGAACACGCTACCACGAGACCACCGAGGCGGTCCCTAAAATATGTCAGACACTAAGTAGTTCCAAGTCTAGATATGAAGTGAATGGATACAACGACTTCTGAAGATCCATCCAGGTATGTGACGACAAAAAATAGACAAGAGTGTCGATACAATGTATCAAGCTCTATGATTAATTTACATAATAGAGCTGTGATAGACTTATGGTTGAGACGTTTGTGTTCAAAAGCACCTGGAATGTCTCAACATCTTGAAAAAGACTAGTCCGACTGATGGGCTTTTTCAAAAACCGTTTATGGCTTTGGTCTGTATTCAAATTAAGCATTTTAAGTCATATCATCAAAACTGAAACATACACTTAACAATATTTACAATATTTATCATTTATTTAGTAAGAGTAAGTAATATATATCAAAATATTACATATGGGTTTGATGTTTCTTGTGTCTCATTGATTTATTTGGTCACGTGTTTCCCAATATATATTTTGTATTTTTTCACTATTTTGACATATTGACTCGACGTTACTATTTTTAAAAATGATATTGACTACATCATTTGTACATGTTAATTAAAATAGTAGGATCGAGTCAATATCATTTCCAAAAATAGTAACATCGAGTCAATATCATTTCCAAAAAATAGTAACATCGAGTCAATATCATTTTCAAACTTACACTTTTTACATATCTAATATATAAATTAAGGACTTTCACTCAGTCAATATTTTATATATGGACCTGTTAGATTATATTGAATCTGAACAGGTTCACACACCTAATTATATGGGCATTTAAAAAGTCAGAATGCGAGTATATACGTTCAAACTCTTTTAGGTCATTTTTTAGTAACAACAAACAAAAGAACTATGTCAATTGGACCTGCTTTGATACCATTACTGCCCTTGAATTTTTACTAGATAACATTTTTGTTCGCTATGGAGATTCCGTATATCGTCAATTTATCGGAATTCCAATGAGGACTAACTGTGCACCACTTATTGCAGACCTGTTTCTGTATTGTTACGAGTTACAATTTATGATTAAAATCAGCAAAGACCCATCGAAACAACATCTGATACAAAAATTTAATTTCGTTTGTTAGTTTAGACACAGACACATCGTTTAGATCAACCAATTCGTGATGGTGTCCATAAAATTTACGGAGTGTCATTTTTAATTTTTCCTCCTCATAACTCTGATGAAGCAGTTTCTGTATATGAAGTCCGTATAGTGTGAACATGCACGAGCATACCGTATCAACTGAGATATGTAAACACCATACGATGGGACAGAGGGTATGTTACTGCTGAGAAATGGGAAATTGATAATTGGGAAGTTGAAATCGTCCCGTTTGTCATAGATTTTAGTGTGAAGTCGTCCATCTGTGTCAATATTGAAGAAAAAAATCAAGGTATGAAGCAGTCCTTCTAGCATCAGTAGTATCCCTAATTTCAAGTTCATGTATATGGGATATATGAGATATAAGAACTGACTGAAATATGGTTTATTCAGTGATAGGACATCATCAATATATCTGAACTCATGTAACTCAGATATGAAGCTTTTTCAGGGAGATAATTGATCTTTCCTCGATATTGACAGAGATGGACAACTTCAAACAAGATTCGTTGACAAACGTTCAGATTTCAACTTTTAAATCAACAAATTCACATTTCTCTGCAGTAACCCATCTGCCCAATCGTATAGCGTTTACATATCTCATTAAATGCTTTACGCTCCTTCATGTTCATACATACGGTCTTCGCCTGCTGATGTGTGCTACTTACAACGAACATGCTCCAAGAGAGTTATAATGAAGAACCACAAAAATCGACATTACATCAGTTTTACGATTACCATTTCGATCAGGTTGAGCAATACCATATGTCTGTGTTTCAACTCACTAACGACATGTTATATATAGCAACCAGACCAGTCGTCTAATCTCCAATTGAGACATCTTGACCGAGTGTGGATTCAAATTGCGGGTAATGCATGCATAACAGGAGACACTTATCATGTCGACACACTAAATCATGTTGTTTTTGGAGTTGATGTTGATCCCTCACTTTGTTACCTTGATGTTTCTCCTTAGCGGATTTATGAGATGTGAAAATCTATAAACTACTGTTGCCTTAATTCATTGAATTTAAAAGAAAAGTTGATTGCCAGGTCCCCATTGTATCTTATTTCTCATTTTTGTATTACGATATTAAACACTATCGTTGGAGATGTGTTTTTATACGACAAGTGATGTTAATGAAATCATATTGTTTTTTTTTTGTTTTCACTACTACAAAAAGTTATTAGTATTTCACGGATTTTTTGCTAATTAACATCCTCTCAAAATACATCATCATATATTTCATATAGATTGCAATTCACCGTTTGTATCATGGCTTGTCGAAGTGTAATATTGTTGACAATACCCGTTATAGGTTTTGAGCGTTCCCGATGAAGGTAAATCCAGGAAAGCGCTATGACGCACGGAAATATAAGTGTTATTCCCGTTAACAAGCACATGCAGGATATTACTGCTAATGGACTAAGACCTGTCGTTCATCAGCTCATTAATCAGTGCATCTGCACTGACATGATTTATAACACTGTTTTCTTAAATTCTCCGTTGATAAAATATTCAATTAATAAAAAATTCGTAAGGGTTCCGCGGAACCCGGTGTCTCGCCTACTTTTGCTGTTAATCGCAGGCTCAACTAAAATGAGGAAAAAAATTAATAAAAATATTCCTCTCGATACTATCTTTTGATTGTAAGAAGCTTCTGTCCAAGTTTGGTAAAAATCCAGGATAGTTTATGAAAAACTGAGTCCATTTATAAGTAAAATACGAAAAAACAGGTAAAAAATTTTAACAAAATTTTCTTCTAGATACTAGCTGTTGATCATAAACAAGCTTTTGTCCAAGTTTGGTACAAATCCAGGATAGTTTAAGTTATTAAAATTTTAAAAACGTTAACCACAGAGTGAATATAATGTTTCCTGGCAGAAAAACTAAGTCCATATATAAGTAAAATACGGGAACAAAAATTCTTTTTGCTAAATTTACATCTGGATACTATCTTATGATCATAAACAAGCTTCTGTCCAAGTTTGGTAGAAATCCAGGATAGTTTAAGAAAGTCATTAAAATTTCAAAAACTTTAACCACAGAGTGAATGTAATGTTTCCTGGCAGTAAACTAAGTCCATTCATAAGTAAAATTCGGAAAACCAGAATTTTTTTTTTACAAAATTTACTTCTGGATACTATATCTTATGATCATAAACAAGCTTCTGTCCAAGTTTGGTAGAAATCCAGGATAGTTTAAGAAAGTTATTAAAATTTCAAAAACTTTAACCATAGAGTGAATGTAATGTTTCCTGGCAGAAAAACTAAGTCCATTTATAAGTAAAATACGGAAAAAAACCAAAATTTTTTTTTAATTTACTACTGGATACTATCTTATGATCATAAACAAGCTTCTGTCCAAGTTTGTTAGAAATCCAGGTTAGTTTAAGAAAGTAATTAAAATTTCAAAAACTTTAACCACAGAGTGAATGTAATGTTTCCTGGCAGTAAACTAAGTCCATTTATAAGTAAAATTCGGAAAACCAGAATTTTTTTTTTACAAAATTAACTTCTGGATACTATATCTTATGATCATAAACAAGCTTCTGTCCAAGTTTGGTAGAAATCCAGGATAGTTTAAGAAAGTTATTAAAATTTCAAAAACTTTAACCATAGAGTGAATGTAATGTTTCCTGGCAGAAAAACTAAGTCCATTTATAAGTAAAATACGGAAAACAAGAATTTTTTTTTAAAATTTACTACTGGATACTATCTTATGATCATAAACAAGCTTCTGTCCAAGTTTGTTAGAAATCCAGGTTAGTTTAAGAAAGTAATTAAGATTTCAAAAACTTTAACCACAGAGTGAATATTTGTGGACGCCGCCGACGACGACGACGCCGACGACGGAATGTAGGATCGCTATGTCTCGCTTTTTCGACAAAAGTCGAAGGCTCGACAAAAACGAAGGTTCCATCTAACTCAAGCTCGGTTTACCTTAGATGAATATATAAAGTGTAATTTCATTTATATTTTTATATATCATACAGTTTTTACTCTACTTGGCTGATTATTGACAGATCTATTTTTCAGCTCGTTTGGTGTGTCCATACTGCCAACAGAAATGTTTCTGCAAATGTGCTTGCAGTGTCTGCGTAAATAAAATTTGTGACAAACCGTTTCGCAAGGAATGTGGCTGCGCGTGATTGAGAGAATGATGAAATTCTGAAAGGACACATGAGTTTGCTCTATCGACACTGTAAACAATCCTAACACTACTTATTGTAGATGATTTTATGTTCAATATTAGAGATTCTACATCTTACTATGTAATTATTATTCAATATTTTTTATCTGTTTCAAATTACTTAATCGAGTTTGTAATTGTACCATAATGTAAGACGAATTTTATATAAGACGCTTTATGTCTTCTATGAAGCGTCATACATTTCGGTCCCACGCGTACCTTTAATGATAGTGGTGTTATTTTTTATTAACATCCTACCATGAAGACACCTTATTCCAGTGAATATCAGAACAATTGATCAGTTTATGATAAAAGCATGAAACTCGGCATCGTAAAAGATTAAATGGCATAGACAAACTTCAGATATGGAGCCACGAAAAAAAATTTGACATGTCTGCCAAATGAAAAATGGCCGATATAAGGTATTGGAATACATCACCATAAACTTGATGAAGTCTACTAAAATTGAGAATGGGAATGGAGAATGTGTCAGAGAGACAACAACCCGACCAAAGAGCAGAAAACAGCCGAAGGCCACCAATGGGTCTTCAACACAGCGAGAAAATCCCGCAACCGGAGGCGGGCTTCAGCTGGCCCCTAAACAAAAATGTGCACTAGTTCAATAAAAATGGACGTCACACTAAACTCAAAAACATATAAATAAACTAAAATTAAAAAACATACAAGACTAACAAAGGCTAGAGGCTCCTGACTTGTGACAGGCGCAAAAATGCGGCGGGGTTAAACATGTTTTGTGAGATCTCAACCCTCCCCTATATACTCTAGCCAATATAGAATAAACAAACACACAGCAATACGCACAGCAAAACTCAGTTTAAAAGAAGTCCGAGTCCGATGTCAGAATAAGTAACAAAAGAAACTAAGAATGACAATATACTTAAATTAACAAAGGACTACTAGCAGTTACTGATATGCAAAAGTTCAGTTCATATTCAAGTATGAAATCAAATGCAAGCCCAGTGTTTAAGCTTTCTAAATATTATCAAATCTTCTCACAATTGAAATATATATCTTTGCCCCTTGAAAAAATAGGCAAAAACGCTAAAAAAAAAGGTTTTTTTTATCGTTAACAAATGCAAAATAAATAATAAACAATTGATTATTTGATGTATTCTTATAAATATTTAGGTTATTGGAAATATTTGGCGGATTTTTTTAGGTTGAAGCACGATTTGTTGTCGGAAAATGAGGAAAATACGAAATAAATTTTAAGATTTCCAGATTTAACCTTTTTTTGCCTCAGACGACCAATCTCATTTTACTAAAACGCTTCAATTAAAAAAATGAACCTTTCGTATAAACTACAGACATTGGTAGTTTTAATACTTTAGATAAATACTACAAATATTGAAAAAAAAACACTCCTACCTTTCAATATGTTTAATTTTAAACTAGAAACTGTGAATATTCACAAAAATGAACAACTAAAATACTGCTGGTAGTAACTTGTACCCAGGTATGGTGTTCATTAGTCAGCTTTAAACACTGTTCTATAGTATGGGAACCTTTAAATTAATGATTAAAAAGATATTTCGTTAAAAAAACTTGATACCACATTTGAATATGTACTGAACTCTTGCATATCGGTAGACATTATTTTTTTTGGTGGCTCCATTTCCTAAAATGATTTATAGTATCGTACCTAATACTGTGCAAAGTTTCATGCTTTTACCATACAGTGATCAATTATGACTATATAGTGGACCTAACTGCTAGACTATTGACCAATGTCCAAATATCTTAAATCCATTCAGTACATACAAAACAAGGTAAAGAACAAAAACCTGGGGGGGAATTGCGTGAATTCCAACAGGATAGAGCGAAACCGGGTTCATCGAAAGGTAAGACGGCAATAATCCTGTACATGAGACAATATCTGAAAAGTCTAATATCCTGGTTCCATCTTTCACCAGCAATTATTTTTTTATTCAACCATCTTTTTGGAAAAATTTAAGTTTCAGTATTAGCTAGAGTATATAATGCACCAACTTTTGCCAATTAAACACTCTTTCTTATATTTCTTCCAATAAAATATTATAATTTGAATTTTCAACCCCCCCCCCCCCCCCCAAAAAAAAATCATTCAAAGAATATCCAAATTAAGTAAACAGGCTTCCGATTTTCACTTTGAATAAAGATATATGGGATGAATGATTCAAAATGTGTCATGATATAAAGAAAAATAATTTATGCACACGAGATACTGACCCTTTAATGTTTAAACGAAATTCGTTTGAAAACAAAAGGCACTGTGCATTCGACAACGGTGAGTTTGTGATAACAGCAAATGGCTTGCTAAAAATGGTTCGTTTACCAAGAGTATGTTTTCCCGACCCGTTTACAATCTTATTAACATATATCAGCACGCTAGTTATATGGATCAAAATTTTAATCAGATTTGACCCGTTTAATGACCTGGTATAAGCCGGAAAAGATTTCAGCTAGCACATACTTGCAAGGGTTTTCAATTTGTCAAGTAGGGGTGTCCTAATTAAATTTTGAAGACATTACATCAAAGTAATTACTTGTATTTACTAGTATTCAATTGCGGTGCACTCCCCCTTTTAATAAAATGGCTAAGTTATAGCATAGGTCAGTGAACATCCTGAAATCAATATTTCACACTGTTATTTTTTTTTATTTTTTTTTTTTTTTTTTCTAATTTAAAGAATTATTCAACGAAAAGTGTAAAGCTGTTTAAGTATCTAAAGAAGACTGACAGTACCTATAACAATACAAGAGTTGTCTTTCATTGGTCAGTGTTAAACTACTACACAGTTATCCGCGTCAATTAAAATTTGAAATAAGAAACTAATAAATATTGAAAGCAACTTAACAAGTTCTGTGCCATAGGGCCAATATTTTGGCCTTTGTAACTTCTCAAAAATGCCATGGGCCCAATATTTTGGCCCATTATAAGTAAAACCTGAAGATTACTTTGAAGTACAAATTCATCGTTTGTGTTGTATTAAATATACCCAAATTAGTTGTGGTGACAAAAACAATATTTAGTTTTAAAAAAAAACGGTTTTATTTCGATTGACGTCACTTTTAACCACACGACAGGTTCCCGTTCTAGAACAAACGCTACGTGCAATGTCATGCTTTATTAACGTCAAATGTTGGGATTTGTGTACACAAAAAAAGTCAATTCCATTGTCAAACTTCAGAAAAATAATTTATAAGCAATGAAGTAATAAAGCTCATTGTATTTCTTTTAAGTTATTGATTGTCTAAGTGGTGAGCGAAAAATACTTTTGGTTTTGGTACAGTTTGTTATCCTGTTTTTGTTCTACATGCCCATAGGTTGTATGATATTGGGCATTAATGATCACAGATAATAGGTATTCCGTTAATATCGGTGAATGATAAAGCTGATTATAAATGTAGTTGTGAAAAAGATATGAAATATATTGTTTGCAAAGGAGTATCTGCCAAAAAATAGTTCATTATGTTTACGGCAAAATTTTTTGAAACAAACAGCTAATCTAAAAGATCGCCACGTTGTGAAATTGAGCTCCTATAGACAGGCAACATATGTGTTTCTTGTTTTGTTTTTAATTGATGATGATGATGATGATGATGATGATGGATGGCTGCTTAATGTCCAGTGATATGGATATTTACCCTTCTTGGTACTAGACCGACACCGCTTAGTCGGATTTTAACGTGCTAGTACACAAGGTAACAGTCCGCAAGAAGACATGTCACCTTACCCGGATACATTATTCTGACTCCGAGCCGAGTCTTTGCTCTTACTCCTTAATGCCGAGAAGCAGAAAATACCAATTTTAAAGTCTTTGGTGTAACCCGGTCGGGGTTCGAACCCGGGACCTCCCGCATTCGAGGTGAACACGCTACCACGAGACCACCGAAGCGGTTTTTTAATTGAGAATATATATTTAATAAAGTCTAAATGTATATATTTTAATTCTTTCTTTTCTTTATTAAATTTTAAAATATTAATATAACGTGGAAAAGAAGGAAAATTAAGTGATAACAGGACCGGTACCAGTCCTCTGAGCAATTCTAGAAGTCTGTAATGCATTTCTTGTTACTGTCCCCCCTTTTCCATCCACTGTTGAGAAAAAAAATATTGCAGATGTTTGCCCCCTCCTACACTTTCCAGTTCATTCCTACACTCTGCTCATACCTCCTTTTATTTATGCTTATAACAAAAATATGAAATATTATGAATGAAAGTTTTAAAGTAACGGGAGAAAATGCTCAACCTTTAACAATTTAAAATTTGAAAAATCAAATTGAAATGAAAAAACAACATTTTTATCGATATTAGTTTCTAAAGGTAATGAAATCCAAACAGTATCCGAGTATTTTTTTTCTTTACATGAATAAAGTTTAAAAATACCGTTGAATGATTATATTTATATATATTCAGTTCATGTTGTACCCTGCCCCAATCGACGAAGATTCTAGCCGACGCAATGCATATCAAATACCAACTCTTATCCATTGACTAAACGAGTTAGAATTGGTCATACATATTGCCATGTAATATGTCGTGGTTAAATGAATAAAATATTTTACTGACAATTCATTAAAGGCTCTTTATTTTTATTTTAATTCTTTCTTTTCTTTATTAAATTTTAAAATATTAATATAACGTGGAAAAGAAGGAAAATTAAGTGATAACAGGACCGGTACCAGTCCTCTGAGCAATTCTAGAAGTCTGTAATGCATTTCTTGTTACTGTCTCCCCTTTTCCATCCACTGTTGAGAAAAAAAATATTGCAGATGTTTGCCCCCTCCTACACTTTCCAGTTCATTCCTACACTCTGCTCATACCTCCTTTTATTTATGCTTATAACAAAAATATGAAATATTATGAATGAAAGTTTTAAAGTAACGGGAGAAAATGCTCAACCTTTAACAATTTAAAATTAGAAAAATCAAATTGAAATGAAAAAACAACATTTTTATCGATATTAGTTTCTAAAGGTAATGAAATCCAAACAGTATCCGAGAATTTTTTTTCTTTACATGAATAAAGTTTAAAAATACCGTTGAATGATTATATTTATATATATTCAGTTCATGTTGTACCCTGCCCCAATCGACGAAGATTCTAGCCGACGCAATGCATATCAAATGCCAACTCTTATCCATTGACTAAACGAGTTAGAATTGGTCATACATATTGCCATGTAATATGTCGTGGTTAAATGAATAAAATATTTTACTGACAATTCATTAAAGGCTCTTTATTTTTATTTTAATTCTTTCTTTTCTTTATTAAATTTTAAAATATTAATATAACGTGGAAAAGAAGGAAAATTAAGTGATAACAGGACCGGTACCAGTCCTCTGAGCAATTCTAGAAGTCTGTAATGCATTTCTTGTTACTGTCCCCCCTTTTCCATCCACTGTTGAGAAAAAAAATATTGCAGATGTTTGCCCCCTCCTACACTTTCCAGTTCATTCCTACACTCTGCTCATACCTCCTTTTATTTATGCTTATAACAAAAATATGAAATATTATGAATGAAAGTTTTAAAGTAACGGGAGAAAATGCTCAACCTTTAACAATTTAAAATTTGAAAAATCAAATTGAAATGAAAAAACAACATTTTTATCGATATTAGTTTCTAAAGGTAATGAAATCCAAACAGTATCCGAGTATTTTTTTTTCTTTACATGAATAAAGTTTAAAAATACCGTTGAATGATTATATTTATATATATTCAGTTCATGTTGTACCCTGCCCCAATCGACGAAGATTCTAGCCGACGCAATGCATATCAAATGCCAACTCTTATCCATTGACTAAACGAGTTAGAATTGGTCATATACATATTGCCATGTAATATGTCGTGGTTAAATGAATAAAATATTTTACTGACAATTCATTAAAGGCTCTTTCAAAATGACCAAGAGTTTAATGTAATTATGATCATCTTGTATGATCCATGATTTTTTAGCAGTTTATTTTGTCTTGCTCCTTATGATAGTTTGATTAATTTGTGTTTAACGCCACTTTCAACACTATTGTGCTATTTCGTGGCGGTCAGTTTTATTGGCGGAGGAAGCCGGAGTGCCGGGAGAAAACCACCGACCTTCGGTAGGAAAACTGACAATCCTAGTCAATTAAGATTGAATTCGGGCCTTGCTCCTTATGAATTTTCTGATGAGTTTCCAAATAAATAATGATTACACGAAACCGCTGAAAAAAATAAATTGTGCCTCCTCAAGGTTATGAATCAGGCTTTGAATGTCTGTCTTTTCTGTACTCTCATGTATTTCTCTATTGATATATTGCTTACGTGTAGTATTTAATTGCTTACGTGTAGTATTTAATTGCTTACGTGTAGTATTTAATTGCTTACGTGTAGTATTTAATTGGCATAAAAATGCATTCTGTAATCTGAATACTTTTTATGTTTTGTTTAGATACTATGCGGTTATTCAAAAACCGTTAGTCACAGAAAAAAACACAAAACAATGCGGAAAGCCCATACCATATAGCCAGCTAAAGAATGCCCCGTCATGAAAAATGTGAAACAATTCTAACATGAAAACTAACAGAATAATTTATAACAATACAATTAATGAGAAACAAATATGATAGACATGAACCAACGAAAACCACTGAATCACAGGCTCCTGCCTTGGGACAGACACAACAGAGTGTGCTATCTTTTTTTCAGGTCTATTTTTTAGGCTAGTGTTCCCCACTGTATCTCACATTTCTGACAAGTGTAATACAATTTTGAAGATGTTAGCTTTGAAATATTTGCCGCAGAAAACTAATTTAATCTATTTGATGTTATAGTTTATTTTATCCTGACAATTATTAAACCTTTTTAGAACATTTATTCTTATTATCTATGTAACTTTGATAACGTATGGCTTGTCATGACTCGATGGTACACCACATTGGAGTTGTGTTTATACCATTATAAGCGTATCACATTTTTTACACTGCAAATCTTCCTTCACATTTATCCAATTAAAATAACATCTAACGATGTTTCAATTTGAGACTAGTATAATGTTTTTTCCTCATATCATGCTGCTAATGAATACATTGCTTCGAACTAAACGTGTTATATATATATATTAGTGTAAAACGCAAAGTTTGGAAAAAACTAACAAAATCGAAAGATGTAAAGACATTTTCTAAAGATATGTCAATATTGCATTGATGTACAAATATAAATGAACACATATGGTGTTATTTTGGAATTAGTTTTCGTGCGTTATAAACCTTCTTTCTTAGAATCTATAGCTATATATACTGAGTTTATTGCCTACTGTTATTTGGTATTTTTGCCATATAGCTATATAAATTCGTAAGAGCGCTCTAATATTTATTCTGTATATACATATACAATGATAGTTACAAATAATATACAGGTTAGGAACAACCCCTCAAACGAGGGGTAACCCCTTAATGTAATGACTATCCCTTTTATGAGGGGTACATTTCAAGTGATAAAAAATATTTTTTTGTAAAAACCACTTTTTAGTACAAATGAGCAAATATTTATATTATTTGAAGAAACTTTTCCCAAAGAACTATACATCTATCTTCCTTATTATTAAAAATAAGTGGAAAAAAGTTCAAGTTGTTCCAAATATAATAATTTTTTCCCTTTTCAAGTTAAAAAATCGAAGTTTTTCTTTTTTCTTTTTTTTAATAGTAAAACAACTCCTTGTCTCAGGGACAGTCCCTCATTTAAGGGATATCCCTTATTTGGGGGGTTGTTCCCAACCTGATATAAATATACCATTGAACAAAAGTATTCAAAGAAATAAAACAGTTATTATCGAAACTATTAGAACCACACCTTAAAACTAAGAAATAGAAAATACATACCTATAAATATATAGCTAATGGCGCAACCTATTAACAGGTTCCAACACCTGAATTCAGGAATACAGGTATAAAAAGATATTACAGTTGAGAAGGGATTTTATTGCAGTAACTTTAAAGCATGCAGGTAAAAAGGTGTGCTTGATTTGGATTTGTCATCCGCCAATCGTTGATGTGATATGATAAAGAAGATAATATATGAAATATGGTATGAATACATTATAACATAGAAAAACATGAATAACACAATAATAAACACGAGAAATATTTCATGAGGTGACACTACCGTCGATACAACCATCGTGTAGACGACTACAGTGTTTCACTTTGGGGGTGGGGGTGGGGGGGTATCTCCGAGGACAGACAATTTATTTTTTTCATATGAATTTTCACTCGTCAGTATTGTTCATTAACGTTTTGATTTTCTTAACATATTTAAAGTCATCACATGGAAAGAAGACCACTTGTATATACATGTATGTACCTATCATTTTTTCAGACGAACGTATCAAGTATTGACCTCTCGAGATAATGCTGACATAAAAATGCTAAAAAGTTCTTCAAAGGCTATATGATTGTACAACTGACCTTTTTAAAGTCACTGTAAAGTTAATATACAGTTTTATATACATGGTTTCACTCCGACTATACTTTCTATTTAAATTTTCTTAAAAAAGCACAAAACAAGTTTTCATTATTGAAACCAATAAACCAACATCACTATTACAATGTCGCAAACAAATTTGGCATTAGACGATAGGCAATAAACACATTATAGTGCATGCTATAGAGAGAAAGTTATATACATTCTTTAAATCCGACAATTTTTTCAGTTCAGATTTTAAAATCGATAGTGATTCTTTTTTTCGTATGGATAAATCTATTGTATTTGCTTTGTATATAAGTGACACCTAACATCATCTATCTAAATCCCGAATGCAAACACATCTTATTCGGAAGATTCTATATACATAAAATTATAGTGTTTAATTGCTATTATATTACAATATAATCATTAAAAAGATACTAGTATTTAATTTACTAGACTTGTAATAGCTTACATCAATCCTTCACTAATTTAGTGTTTCGGCGGTTTTTGTATTATATACTCAAGATAAATGTATTACATTTATGAATGGGTTTAAGCATTGTAAGCCCGCCATCATCAGGGATTCAATTTTGTCGACGTTAATAAATCGGCTATATTTTTATGCTTTTTATAAGCTATTATTGGTTTGACCCAAAATATTTCTTTGCAAACCTCATCATGTTTGAGTAGATCCCAATGTTTAGTGATGCATTGTTTTAATTTGTGAATGCACGAATTGAATTTCGTTGCCAATTCTAAAGGAATTTTCCTTTGTTTGTGTTAAGAGCTTTTCCCTGACTAAATCAGATCTATCACTTGATAATGCCTCATAAATGTACCAAAGATCAGAAAACAGCCCAAGGCCACCAATGGGTCTTCAACGCAGCGAGAAAATCCCGCACCCGGAGGCGTGATTCAGATGGTCCCTAAACAATAATTATTTCAGTTCAGATTTTGATATAAGCGTGCTATGAAAATACAGGTGTTTGTACACGAAAAACGCAATTCAAACAATTTAAACAAAAGAAATATTTATTGTATAGGTTATAATCAGGATTCACTAAAAAGTTCATAACAATGCTTACAGTCAGTTGGTCAACCATATGTTATGGAAGTAAATAATTATACGTGACAATAAAGATCATAAGTCGAATGAATTCAACGTTATGTCATAAGTAAATAAACGAAAAGTAAAAACATTATTCATTGCAACCCACAAAAAAACCTCACCAAACATCAGTTTGAACTAGGATAACCCTGTGAGAATTAACAGTTCCTGCTTCACTTTTGTCAACTGTCGTAAACCTAAATGTACAATTCCTGGGATAGCGAGATAAGGGTGAATGGGCAATGCTACGGCAAGGGGGACAAATACGTTTTCTATATTTATCCTGAAATCGACCTTTCTGACTATACAAATGGAGGGTGACATACAGGTAACGTAAACCGATAAATGTATACTAGACGCTTATAGTCTCCTGCTATCCTGCTTCTGATATAAAATTCATTTATATCCGCTACGAAACAGGACAAAAGCTGGGCGAGCCTCGCTTTTCTCTCTGTTTCTGAAGCTCTTTTCAAAAATAAATTATTTATAGTCCTACACTGTACGAATATTGTATATATATACACAGCTGTTTTTCGTAACTGTCAACTAGAACATAATGGTGTCTGTCAAACGTTCAAAGAGATGACCTCAATTTGACAGTTTAGTAAATTCCTTGAAAGCAGTAGTTCTCTGTCAAGAAAATGCAGATATAAATCTCGTGCTGGGGTAATATTTATTGTTCATATATATATATGCTGCTGGAATGTTACGTCATAAAGAGGAAAAATTAGTTAGAAACTTGCAGTCATTTTTTAAAGACAGTCCTTATTTTTATAGTTAGTATGAAGCGGACATAGCTGTATATGTGCTCCCTTTGTTCTCAGTTTTACAGCCAAGAAACATTCAACATTCAAGATGCTTGATATTTATATCGATCAACATTTCCTATGGGAACCAAGTGTGGTTGTCTCCAAGCCGACTGGTTCCTTAATTCGTACGATACTTTATTTAAGGTCATCTCAATGATAATGAAAACAGAATACATTTCAGTATATCTTCCACTTTCCGCTAAATAAAAAATGCCAATATAAATACACCAAATAATTGTTGCCGAGTACAAATGTTTGTTGAAGTTGTAATTGTTAGATACTTTGTTTGATTATTTCAAATTTTGTTGTGATTATTTTTTAACACAAAATATTTATATTTACTGCAGGTTACGACTGTACTTCTGTTTTATGATTCACTTATGTATTCTAACACAGTCATCTTTAAAAGTTCTATATCCACATCTAATTAACAACGCCTCTAGAGTACGTAATAGTTTTACAGTAACTCTTAATTAAGTATAATTGTGCTTGCTGTTAGAATGACTAGCTGTTAGAATGACTGTTGGCAATTGTAATATAGGTTTGAGGATCTTTTGATATAGAGCAATCTATATAACGATGTTTGTAAGTGGGTCTGGATAAGGCTCCTTTTTCTGTATTCCTTAATTTTTGCAATTCGTCTCTTTTGTTTCGAACGGACGGATTTTTCTACATGTCCTACGATAAATTAGTATTACGATTGAATATCTTACCTTTAGGGAGCTGCCATTTGATTTTTATGGAGGGGGCTAGGATGAAAAATTTTGTCCTGCATTTTTTTTTAGTTGTAATCTCTGTCCTGCCTTTTTATTTTTCACTCTATTCGGTCCTGCCTTTTATTTTTTTAGTTTACCCTGACTTTTTTTTACATAAATTGTCATCCTGCCTTTTTTTTTTTTTACTCGAAACTCCTGTCCTGCCTATTTTTTTCAAATTTTATCCTAGCCCCCCCCTAAAAATCAAATGGTAGCTCCCTTAGTAGCTTTATGCATACGGGCCCTGTTCTTTATCTTTGGAATGAACCTACTTTTTGTAGGATTTCTCTTTTTGTAAACATAAAATTTCTTTATATAGCCATTTTGTATAATAAAATTCAGAGAAAATACGCTATTTGAAGTTATGCTAGAGAGAAGAGGCAGCGAACTGTAAAGTGGGAACTTTTGCTAGGAATTTTTCTCGCGTAAATTTATTCTTTAAAGATTGATTAATTGGTTAATTTATGTTTAACGCCAATTTCAGCACAATTGTGCTATTTCGCGGCGGTCAGTTATTATTGCTGATGGAAGCTGGAGTGCCCACAGAGAACCACTGACCCTCGGTAGGAAAATTGATAATCCCGGTCAATTAAGATTGGAGTCGAGCGCACCTACCACGTGCAGGATTCGAAGTCACATCATCAGTGTTGACAGGCTACTAGTGATACAGTAGTTCAACTACTTAGACAACTCGGCCACAGATACCCCCATTCTTTAAAGAGGATTAATATCGCGGACTAGAAAAAGCGGGCATTACACCAGAAATTTCTTAAGATTTAAAGCGCCAAAGACTATTAAAGATCTGCCATGATCATTCCAAATTAATTCTCTATATATCAAAAACATTAAGATATGACAAGACAACCGCGGGTTATGTATTTCGTTTATTTGCATCAAAATAAAAAAAAGTAACTCACTACACAATTTTGAACTGTTTGTGAATTCCAAATGTGCTTTTCTCACAACTGATTGATCGCCAAATATTTTAGACATTTTAAACAGTGTGTATTAAATGATTAACCTTTTTATCAAAACGTTTCAGTGAATAAATGCAGGAAAAGTTTTGAAAAGGTTACTTACCACAGGAAATAAACTCATCATAGATACCAGGCTTAAAATTTTGTACGCCAGACGCGCGTTTCGTCTACAAAAGACTTACCAGTGACGCGCGGATCAAAAAAGTCAAAACATTGATCGAGGACCCAAAATTCCGAAAGGTTTTATCAAAAACATCTTTAGGTAATCTATTCCTAGAGTAGAAAATCAAAGTTTTGTAAGCAGTTAAATATAATTTTGACCATATCAATGATATTTCATGTCTGACTACTGGGCTGGTGAAAATGAAAATGCATATTGAATAAATCATAAAAAATTGATATATGACACAAGACAATCTCTGACGATGTTCATGACTTTGGACAGGCTCAAATAACACTATGGCGTTTCTTTAGAAGTTTGCAAACGGCAAGCAGTCTATGAATAACATTTGCACTTTTCACTTCACACAAGTGTAATAATTCAATTATGTTCCAACAAAGAGAAATATATTTCATGTCAATAAAACTAAGATGAGGTATTAGCGATACAGAAATAACCACTGAAGTTACATCATATAACGTAAGCTATTGTCTGATTAGAAATTAAGCATAAATGAATTCAATTAACTTTTGGCAGGAACATGCTGTAAATCTTTTTGTTGATAAATATGTCTGTAAATATTACAACGGTATGAATCTAAAGAAACTGCTGACACAGAGAGAGAGTCAATATATCCAGGATTATTGAAAGTATACATTATTCCGGATATTGGAATACAATGTATATAGGAGCGATAACCTTTATTATTCTAGTGTCAAACCAAGAATGCAATTGGGTTCAAGGTCATACAGATATAGGGTGATCTTTGAAGTTTTGCTTGTTGTAAGTAATTTGTATACTCACTAAAACTACAGCCTGAAAGGGTCGACTGTATTTATATATATTATGATAGATGTGGAATTGCAGATTGTTTTGTTGTTGCCAAAATGCAGTTTAATTATAGTTTTCCGAAGAAATGGAAAATCCCTTTATAACTTGGGATAGTGGTGTAACAGCAAAACATAAGAAGAAGCTGCATGTAAAAAAGGGCATATTTACGAAAAAACTCGATATGTTGTTCAGTCCGATGAACGTAAAGAATGCTATTCTATTCTATTCTTGGCATACATGTAAAAAGCTAAAAAGCAAAATTAAGAACATACTGTGTTTAGGGAAGAGCCCTACTTCGGAAGATCCTGTTTGAAATGATGAGTAATATAGGTAAAAATATTTTATTTATGTTCAAAAGGGTTTATAACAGAATTTTTCACCAAAGCATACGTTCAGCTTTCTCAGTTTGATACGGTACTACAAGAGACATATATGGTTGTATACAGTGGCGAATTCAGAGGGCGTATAGAGAGCGTACGCCCCCTTTTTTTAAGTGGAAAATAATCGTTTTTAGGGCATAAAAATCGTCCTAAAAATTGTTCTCCCCGCTGCGCTCGGCAGTTTACATTCCGTTTTCTTTAATTACGAACCCCTTTCAAAAATCTCTGGAACTACTATGAATTTAATTTCGTTTGTTCTGTTCTGCCACTGATCGAATGGAAGAGGATTAATGTACAAAAAAAAAGGGTTTGACCCCACCACATTCTCAGTGTATGTTCCTTGTCCAAGTCAAGAACCGTTTCAAGTTGAATTTTTTCGCCACTTTTACAGACTCAGAGCTATTCAAGTAGGGCTTGACCATAGTATGTAGCTGTTGAAGACTGCATGTTGACCTTAGTCTTATGTTTTTTAGCGCTCGACCATATCATGTAGCTGTTGAAGACCGCATGCTGACCTCAGTCTTGTGTCTTTTTAGCGCTTCCATATTATATAGCTGTTGGAGACCGCATGTTGACCTCAGTCTTGTGGTCCATTTAGCTCTTGACCATATTGTGTAGCTATTGAAGACCGCTTGACCTTAGTCTTTTGTCTTTTTAGCGCTTGGCTATACTATGTAGCTGTTGAAGGCCGCATGTTGAGTGACATCAGTCTTGTGTGTATTTGGCGCTTGACCATGTCATGTCGCCGTTGAATAAAATTGAGAATGGGAACGTGGAATGTGTCAAAGAGACAACAACCCGACCAAATAGCAGAAAACAGCCCAATGGGTCTTCAACAAAACGATAAAATACCGCACCCGGAGGCGGGCTTCAGCTGGCCCCTTAACAAAAATATGTACTAGTTCAGCGAAAATGGACGTCACACTAAACTCCAAGACATATAAATGAATTTAAATTTAAAAAAACATACAAGACTAACAAAGGCCAGAGGCTCCTGACTTGGGATAAGCGCAAAAATACGGCGGGGTTTCCTTCCCCCTATACCTCTAGTCAATGTTGAATAAACAAAACACAGCAATACACACAGTAAAACTCAGTTTAAAAGAAATCCGAGTCCGTTGTCCGATAACCCTTATCATGCCAACAACTGGTTTTAGAATAAATGTGTTTATTTTCGATGCAAAGACCCTATGAGGGTATCAATATCAATTCTTAAAAATGCCATCTTTAATGACCTGACAACAGTATCGTAACTATATCCCTTCTGAATAAGTCTGTTTAAAGTTTTGGTTAGCTTTTGAGGTGAATGGCGACATTTTTGTGCTTTGTATTTATAGATCATCGTTGGTTATCTCAACGAGATTGATTTTCTCGCTTGAGCCGGTACGGCGAAAACGAGAAAAATAATCGAGTTGATATGACCAATGATAATCTGTTTATCGCTATTTTACCTATGAAGACGTTGTTAATTTCCTCGACAACGGCACGTGTTCCCTTAGTTTCTAGCGATACTTTTCATATCACTCGACTCCGTTTTCATATCACTCGACTCCGCTGAGAACGGAAATTATCAGTCAGCAAGATCAAAGGGAAAATTCGTAAAATAGCGATTAAGAATATTACCATAAAAGTTGGATCTGCACGTTGATTTATATTTACGAATAATGTCCTGGTATCGATGATAATTAAAGATTATCGTTGGTTATCTCAACGAGATTGATTTTCTCTCTTGAGCCAGTACGGCGAAAGCGAGAAAAGCAATCGAGTTGAGATGACCAATGATAACCTGTTTATCGCTATTTTTCCTATGAAGACGTTGTTAATTTCCTTGACAACGGCACGTATTCCCTAAGTTTCTATCGATAATTTTCATATCAATCGACTCCGTTTTCATATCACTCGACTCCGCTGAGAACGGAAATTATCATTCAGCAAGATCAAAGGAAATGAAAACGGAGTCGAGTGATAAGAAAATTATCGATAGAAACTAAGGGAATACGTGCCGTTGTCAAGGAAATTAACAACGTCTTCATAGGTAAAATAGCGATAAACAGATTATCATTGGTCATCTCAACTCGATTGCTTTTCTCGCTTTCGCCGTACCGGCTCAAGCGAGAAAATCAATCTCGTTGAGATAACCAACGATAATCTATAATTATCGCTATTTTACGAATTTTTCCTTTGATCTTGCTGACTGATAATTTCCGTTCTCAGCGGAGTCGAGTGATATGAAAATTATCGATAGAAACTAAGGGATCACGTGCCGTTGTCAAAGAAATTAATAACGTCTTCATAGGTAAAATAGCGATAAACAGATTATCATTGGTCATCTCAACTCGATTGCTTTTCTCGCTCTCGCCTTACCGGCTCAAGCGAGAAAATCAATCTCGTTGAGATAACCAACGATAATCTATAATTATCGCTATTTTACGAAAATTTCCTTTGATCTTACTGACTGATTATTTCCTTTCTCAGCGGAGTCGAGTGATATGAAAATTATCGCTAGAAACTAAGGGGCACGTGCCGTTGTCAATTAAATTAACATGAAATTGACAACGTCGTCATCAACTTCCAAGTAAGGACCGAAGCTCATAAACTCGGCAATCAATCCTTGCCTTCACCGGTATTTTGTATTTTCTGCGTCACTAATCGTTTATGCAGACTTGCTATTTTGTACTGTGACGTCACGTTATAGAAACTGTCAGTTTCTATTGTAATCGACAAGCTTTCAATGGGACACAACTCTTTGTGGTCGGAACTACTTTTTGAGGTTTACACCGAAGACCCAAAAAGGAAAAAGAAATGAATGGACAGTAAAAATATACGATTCGATTTATTCAAATTTCAATTGCCTTTTTCAACTTTTCAATATATTTTCCTCAAGTTTGCCTTTTATTAGAGTTAAATGTATTATCAAAATGAAAAGAAAAAACATTTTCTTTATGTCAAAAGTCCAACATGCAAGTGGAAAAGAAAAGACCTGAACAAATTCTACTATAAGACTTATCCAAACTTTAATTTCTTTTTTTTAATGGATTTCCCCCAAGTTAAGATTTTGGAAAATGAACATTATAATTTTTTTACAGATATGCAATTTATAGAACTGCCTATTATTTCAAAAGCAAATTCAATTTAAACATTTTTTTTTATTTTAAAGCTATATGATTTATTTTGTTAGACAGTATAATGTTTTATCAAATTTATATGCAATGATTTTTTTTACACCATACAGTTAAAAAATCTGAGATTTTACTCTTATGCATGCATTAGACTGTGATTGATTTTAGAAGTAGTTTCAACTACATGTTTTGATATAATTTATTGCTAGAATTGGATGCTCACTTTGACTGATATTTTTTTTTAAACGATTAGAGTGGGGTGCTGATTTTCGCCATAACTTTCCATGTTTTCTGCAGTTTAGGTTCAGACCTTTAAGTTTTTGAAGTATACTGATATTTTTATATGAAGATAACATCAAAAGCAAAATATTCTTAGCTTGAAAACGTGTTTCTCTGACAAAAATTCATCTTAAAAATTAGATTAAAGGCTATTTGAAATTTTCTGATGTTTTCTCATAGGGGGACACATATTCGCCGTTTTTACACATCTATTTAAAACCAAATAACTGCAGCTTTAAACAATATTTATCAAATCAATTTCATTATAGATGAATAGCAGACATTTCAAAGGTGTAAAGAACTGAAATTTAGGGCAATCGGTCAAAGAATTACTAAGAAATACTTCTTTGAAATCTTTTTTTTTCATTCAGGAAATTGGCCGAAAATCGTTGTTCGTTTTCGGTCCTTTGCGGTAAGTGCCGAAATTTTTTCTAAGTTTAAAAAATAATCATATTTGTTATAAAAATATAATTTACCGGCATATTTCTTCCATTTCAGCAATCCTTTGAAGTTTCTACACCCCAAAATCATAAAACGGCGAAATTGTGTCCCCGGCGAATATGTGCGCCCCACTCTATATGTTCCTCAAATATTGTTACTGTTATCTTATTTGACTATATATGAGTAACAATTTTCTTTTATGTTGACAATGCACATTTTCGTAATACTTAACAAAAATATATAATAAAGTTCATTGAATTTCAAAGAACCAGCAAAATAATAAATTCGCTATATTGACGGCGCCGTCCAAATAGCTATTCCGAAAGAAATATGCTCTTTCGTCGACTTTAATTAAGATATTTTAATCAGAGCCGGCAAAATAGCCACTGTCTTAATTAAATTTGAGAAATAACTATGAGTCTTATACGTGAACATGTCTTTGAAATCTAATGCCCCTTTAATGGGTTATATATATATAAACAGTCTTCAAGTGCTCAAAATTGTTGCTATTTATTCTGAACTTATCATACCGAATTTGAGAAAACTTTTCCTACGATAAGATGTCACTTTTTCATGTCAACACACCGTTAACATCTTTCCAGAGCTTATAGGTTGCTATTTGTAAATACAGCTGTTTCACACGCCTCTTTTGGGGAGATATGTAATATTCATAGATATGTTAATTTGTTAACGTTCTGGTTCCCTGATATGATCTCTGTGTTTCATCTCATCGAGACATAACTTGGGAATGTTACCAGTATAGAAAAACATGGTAGCGCCTAAAATTTAATTCTTAGGAGGTCCAACTAAAGGCTCTCAAGAGCCTGTGTCGCTCACCTGTATCTACTGTTGTTTTGGAAATCATGTTAAATAAGGTTAAAATCATAATTAATAGTATTAGATACCCTAATAATGATTGAGGCCAAGTTTGGTTTAATTTGGCCCAGTAGTTAAATTAAAAGCAGGTCATCCCATTGTACTCTTACAATAGTTACTGAAGACCCCTTATCATTATTTAAAGTTAGTTGTGACCATTTGAAATTATTTTTTTTACAATTTTCCCTTAGACTTCTATAGTAAACCCCTATGTTCTATTTTTAGCCATGGCGGCCATCTTGGTTGGATGACAGGGTCATCGGATACATTTTTCAATCAAGATACCCTATTGAAATTGTGGCTAGGTTTAATTCTATGTGGCCCAGTAGTTCAAGTGGAGAAGATTTTTGTAAAAGATTACAAAAATTAACGAAAAATTTACTATAAAGGGCAATAACTCCTTAAGGGGCCAATTGACAATTTTGGTCATGTTTGACTTATTTGTAGATCTTACTTTGCTGAACATTATTGCTGTTTACAGTTTATCTCTATCTATAATAATATTTAAGATAATAACCAAAAACTGCAAAATGTCCTTAAAATTACCAATTCAGGGGCAGCAACCCAACAACGGGTTGTCTGATTCGTCTGAAAATATCAGGGCGGATAGATCTCAACCTGATAAACATTTTTCCCCCCATGTCAGATTTGCTCTAAATGCTTTAGTTTCAGAGATATAAGCCAAAAACTGCATTTTACCCCTGTGTTATATTTTTAGCCATGTCGGCCATGTTGGTTGGCAAGCGGGGTCATCGGACAAGTTTGGTTAGATTTGGCCCAGTAGTTTCAGAGGAGAAGATTTTTGTAAAAGTTAACGGACGACGGACGCCAAGTGATGAGAAAAGCTCACTTGGCCCATTGGGCCAGGTGAGCTAAATATTGAGGTAGGGTAGTATAGAATTTTAGTATAAGTTTAAACTCTTAGAAGTTCAGGGCATTTAAATGTTGAAAATATGCCGAACAGCCCTATATTTTGACCTTTGAATAAAATAGTAGTACATATCAACTTTCCGTTCTGGGATATAATTTTTCACGAAACTTCACAGTAAAAGTGGCACAGTTTTAGCCGCAAAGGGAGTTCCTATGGGAAATTGCATTGTCTATATTTACAGAATTGCAACCTATAGTGTTTCTGTAAAACTCACCGTATGGATAATGCATATGCAGGCTGAAAACGTTAGTAGATTTACTTATTTACTAACTAACCACTGCTAAAATACCCTAACTTGGGATATGATTTTCCGTTGGAGGGAAACGTCAGTGCTGTCTAACTATACTGTCCTATGTACGGTTAACTGTTTGACAATATCTCAGCAGTCTAAATATTTATGATTTAAAAATAAAGAATGGGCTGGTTAGTCCAAAACGTTTACTGTATTTAGACAGTGCTGTTTTTCATATATACATCTTATGAGTCAAGTACAATAGCAGGATATTTTCATATGGAATTAACATGTGATCTTCCTTAATATATAAAAAGATGTGATATATGATTGCGGAGAAGCAGCAAATACCAATGTTAAAGTTTGTGGTTTGACCCGGCGGGGATTTGAACACACGACCTCGAGGTGAACACGCTACCACGAGACCACCGATGTGGTTTTCCATTATCATTTAATTAGTGTCTTCATATATGGTGAATGTATAGACAATCTGCATGCATGAATTACTAAATCTTTATATGGGAAAATTTATAGTTTCAAATGATACATGTATATATGGCAAAGATGCTTGTCCATATCTAACGGCAATACTGCTTATATATACTAGTATATATAAGAAGGTGTGATATGATTGCCAATTAGACAACTCTCCATAAGAAACCAAATGACACAGAAATAAACAACTATTGGTCATCGTACGGCCTTCAACAATGAGCAAAACCCATAACGCATAATCAGCTATGAAAGTCCCCGGAATGACAAATGTAAAACTATTCAAACCAGCCGAAAACGGCCTGACTTATGCACAAAATAATGAACGAAAAACAAAAATGGTTTTCAGCAACAAACGACAACCACTGAATTACAGGCTCCTGACTCGGGACTGACACACACAGAATGGGGCGGGGTTAAACGTGTTAGCCGGCAATATGACCACTGGATGCGTGATTAAATTACACACACAGTTGGAATTTTATGCGACTGTCATACAAGTGAGAGGTTTAGCTAGCTATAAAACCAGGTTTAATCCACCATTTTCTACATACGAAAATGCCTAGCTGTACCAAGTCAGGAATATGACAGTTGTTATCCATTCGTTTGTACTTTTGATTTTGCCATTTGACTACGGACTTTCCGTTTTGAATTTTCCTCGGAGTTCGGTATTTTTGTAATTTTACTTTTTATTTTGATGTAGGATGGGGTTTATCTTATAATGATATATGAAAAGGTATCATTTTCCGGTGTGCATATTTTATTTGTTTCTACTATAAATCGAGGGGAATCAAATTATGAATCTCGTATAACTAAAATTTCATACAGTTACCATCATACACTATTTAATGACCTTACATGCAGATGCATGGGCGGATTTAGGGGGGGAGGGGGGTTGGACCGGGGTGCCCGTCTCCTTATGGAGCTTTATTTATGGTTTTTACCGGTTCAACTATAAATTTTGTCTAGTTGGCAATCATACCATATCTGATTATATTTACCAATTATTGCAGACCTGTCACAAGGAAGATGAAATTTAGCTTTTTAACATCCCAATTTTCAGACTTTTTTTTAATGTATTAGGTATTGATGGTGGTCAACGTTGATGTGTTTGGGTTTCAACAAGCTAGTCAATAAGAATTGTGTTACAAAAATGTGTGAAACAATTGGCCAACTTCATTATTATTCACTGATTTGTTTTGCCCATTTTGTCTTATGATTGATTTTAATGAACTTTTCCTGTTCATCCCAAAGCCATGTTTTTTTCTGTATGCCAATGCAGCCATAAGAATTTGATCCCGGGTAGAAGGTTCATGCACCATCCCCTCACATTATGAATTGTTAGATATCTTTAAAATGGTTCGAATTCCGACATCTAAACCATATTATTATGTTCTCAATTGCAATGATCAGACCTTTCTAGAGCACCATATGTGTTTGTCCATCCTCTATACTGTAAATAATTGATAATCATATTGGAAACTGTTCATATCCCAACCATTCTAATATCCTATGACAAGGCCTTCACGGTATACACACCATGTGTTTTTTTTTTTATTTCAAGTGAAGCCCAACCATTATATCATTAAATGTTAAATATAAAAAAAAGAAGAGCGCACATGCTGAAATTTATGTCTGCTTTACTTATCATGATTGGAATTTTGTTATAAGTTTGTAATATGAAGGTTGTACTACAAGTATCAGATAAACTTAACAATATCAAATATTAATATACATAAAGTCAAGATCAGATGAACCTTGCCAGACAGACATGTACACCTAACAATCATACCATACTCCAAATATAGTTAGCCATTTGCTTATAGCATCTGACAAACTGAGTCTACTCATTATTAGGGTAATAATAAATTAATGGCATTAATTTAAAGAAGATTGTCCATGCCATTTCACATTCTGTGTATGTTTGACCTAAACGCCTAAAACTCGGTATAGATTTCCATGTATTTTTAAAATGTATTCTGGATCAATAACATATATGCTAGGCTTTGAACTGAACTCTCAATTGGATTGTTTCATATTTTTCATTTTAGGCCTTTTATAGCCGACTATATGGTGTGGGTTTTTTTCTCATTGTTGAAAGCCATTAAATTAGATTATATATTATAAAAGTTCATATAATTGCTTACATCCACTTCATTTGAATTTTGGTGAATAGTTGTCTCATTGGCAATCATACCACATCTCCTTATTTTCATATTTTTAATCAGGCAGACCTTGACCAGATGCAGATCCAGGATTTTGAAAAAATTGGTGGATAGAGGGCTCCAAAATAAGACAAAACTTTGAGTGGAACAGGTGAAAAGTCTGAATTAACCATAAATGTAGATACTTTAAAAGGGACCAGGCCCACTTTTAAGTGTATAATTCTGAAATTTACTAGATTTTGACTAGGACCCTTGTCCATAGATTGACTTTTAAGATTGACTTAAAAAAGCAATAAAAGATATGTATTTTTATTTCCTGTGTCTAATTATGATAATTGTTTGAATTACAACATGTTTAAAAGTCAGTGACTCTGGCAGTCTCTATCAGCACACAACATACAAAGTATATTTCTTTTAAAGCAGCTTCTCTGTTTTACAGTTCCATATAATATGTCCATTCTAGAAGAAAAAATAAATTAATTAATAAATTTATTATACTGCATTACATGTCATTTAAATTAAAAGTTTGGTATTTACTATTTTTATGAATGATAATAGTTCATCCAAAAATAAGAGAAAAAAACACTTATAATACATGAACAATTAAAATATCTATGATCAGATTCAGAACAGGAGATCATGTGCAACAATCTAGTAAAAAATAACATATATTTGCACATATATTTGCATATCTTTGAAGCTAATGATCTTTTTACATATTGATCTTATCTCCCTTTACAACTTCTAGAGAATATATTTTAAAAGCTTAAAGTATATTTCACCAAATATTTTAGAGATTCATTCAAAGAAAATTTGTAGCATGCATAGAAAAAGACCATTCTATAAGAAACAATTCAAAAACTTAAGTTTGTACATTTTCTTAGCTATTCAAGAAATGATACCTATCACATTTGGCATGACAAATTATTACAATAGACATATGCATACAAATTCAAAAATCTATATTCTGAGATTTTATATATGTTCAATAAAATCAAATATGTGTATTTCTTTATGTGCATTTTATAGCCATAAACAGGAGGTTACCCCTCACACTAAAAAGAGCATATTTTCAGCCAATATTTAATTTTGAAAAATGAAGTGTCATAATAATTTTTCTTCATCCCATTAAATTTTTCTTCATCCCATTAAATTTTTCAGCTCTAAAATACGTTTTAGAGAAAGGATATGTTATATAAAAGCATTTTCTATGTATTATAAGTACCAAAAACTTAATTTTAGATGCAGAGATATTTTTGATGTATGTTTACAGTGGCTAAAATCTCCATTTCTCTTCAACTTCAACTCAGGAAAAGGAAAATCACAAATAGATATGTGAAGAATACAAATGTTCTAGTAAAATGCATACATGCATGATCAGTGACAGAATTCAATATTTACATGAAAACCTTATGAAACCGTGTATTGGACTATGTTACAATATGATAAAATTTTGGTGTGTTGCTATAGAAACAATAAATATGCTATAGTTTGCCAATTTTTTGCCAAAAATGAATATACTATGAATGAAAGAGTCAGATCAGCAAGTCTTGCAAAAAAAAGCTTATTTTCATATTTATAAAATGGAACACATCTCTAAATATTGACTATATTGACAAAAAATATCAAAATTAGCTGATTTCTGATTGACAGTCTCATATAAAATTGCACATTACAATCAAACTGACATTCAAGTATAAATCTAGGACTGTTTGACCCTACCTATATATATAGCTCAGTACAGAAATAATCAGTTTTATTGATGACTATATTTTATGGTCCAAAATTGCCTTTTTGCATCATTTTGTTTGTTCGGTATCAAATTCAATCACTTTATATACAGTTAAAATGATAATACATGAAGGTAAACTGTACTTTTAATGGAAGAAATCAAGAAAAAAATGTTGACCATTTCCTCAGACTTTTACACATTGTTTTCTTTTACTTAAATAGCTGTCTAACAAGCTTAAAGCTGATTCAGATAATCCATATGCCTTCAGTTTTAACATCAATAAATTATGAGGAAGGCAGTCAAAGGCTTTCGAGAGGTCCATCAACACAGCAGCAACATATTGATTATCATCAATAGCCTTCTTCCAATCCTCAATGATTTTCAAAAGAGCTGTCTGGCAGCCGTATCCTGCTCTAAAAGCAGATAAATATGGGTGAAAAATATTTTGAAAAACATCAACTTGCTGTTGGAAGATGGCTCTCTCGAAAAACTTTGACACAACAGGTAAAATACTGACTGGCCTATAGTTACCAACTTCAAGTTGACCATTCTTCTTATGAAGTGGCACCACTTGAGCCTCTTTTAGTTTGTCTAAAAATACAGAGTACTCAATAGATTTGTTGATTAATTTTGTAATTGGTGTCAAAACTGCTGGTTTTGCCAATTTCAGCATTTTAACGGATAACCTATCTTTACCTGTAGCTTTATTTACACCAAGTTTGTTTATTTGTTTATCTACAAATTTCTCTTCTATACAGTTAAAAATTAAATTACCTTCAATTCTACAATTATTGTTAATAGCTTTTACACTAGGGTGGTTCTGATCTACAGCACAGTCTGATCCAATATCTTTTGCTACAATTGCAAAAAAATCATTTAACATATTAGCAAACTTTGACTGATCAATTATAATGTTATCGTTGTCACATAAAATAATGTTGTTCTCAAAATAACTACCTTTGTTTGTTAAGAAAGGTTTGATGGTGGGCCAAAAGTCTTTGTTTTTTGGTCCACCTACACAACGCTCTGTAAAATAATTTCTAACTGATTGACACTTTGTTGTTTACAAAATTTTTCTGGGCTCTGTATTTTTCCCAGTTTTTCTTAGATTTTACCTTATTATATTTATTGTACAACATCTTTTTCTTAAATATAGCTTGTCTAAGTTCTGGATTCATGAATGGAGCAGGATTTTGTACATTTTTTTCGCTCTTTCAATGGTATGTGTTTATTTACAATATATATTTAGAAGATCAGATTCAAAGTCTTCATATGCATTATTGACATCATTGTTCTCATCAATTTTCTCACTAAATTTACTATGTTCAAGATCTCTCAAAAAGTGCTCATGATCAAAGTTTTTGAAACTTCTATAAGATTTATATTGAGGTTTAATTGCTGGCACATTGCTCTTAAATTGAAATGATATCATATTGTGTACATCACTTATTGCACAATTGAAGTCTACTACATTTTGTACATTGTGTTTTTTGTTTAGACATAGAGAAAAATACACTTTTAACATTAGGTTTCAAAACTTGTGAAGTAGAAAATTTAAACTGTGACATACAAATGAATATTGACACCATAATTTCATAGGCAACCTTTGATTTCTTCTCTGATTATATTTAAAAACCGACCAGTATACGTAGCTGTTTTATAATTTTATAATATAATGCTTCTCAATTGTTTCCTAATGCAGTGTTGTTTTATTTTAATTTTTTTTTTGGGGGGGGGGGGGGGGGGGGGGGGGTTGAGGGGGTACAATTTTGAATATCCAGCAAACTCTATTCTTTGTCAACGAATAAAGTTATTTATGGTACCGCAGCTATAATAAAGTATGATAGAATAAAGACTCGTGTTTGAAATGCCCCTCCCCCTTTTTAAATATCTGGTACACTTTGCTATCATGAAACGGGAATTTTGTATAATAGTCCACTGGCTATCAAACCTAGCATCTATGCAATTGAATTCTTCGGGAAAATTCGGAGAGCCGACAACCTTGCAGAGGAAGAATTATTCATTTTCAAATATACAGTTTTCAGTCAAGTGAATTTAAGGTCATTTAATCAAGTTTCGTCAGATTCGGAATCTTATTTTTTATTTCAGTAAAGACCAGAATCGATGTATGTATGTCAATAAGTTGTCAAGCCATTTAAAAGACCTCTCAAATTAAAATGGCCCTGTTCTAACAGTCGCATTATTCAATACCCCTTAAATTATCTAAATTTGCTTTGACATCAATTGAAAAAACTAATAAAAAAATCAAAGTTAGAAAAATCTTCTTTAAAGGGCATACATTCTTTCCTTGATTTTCTAACTTCTTTTGTTCGGTTTCTGAATATCTATTACAGTTTATGAGATGAAGAGCAAAACTCTAAATTTAGTTAAAAAAAAATCATCGTATAAGTGCAATAAATCATTTATCGAGTCCATATGCTTGGTGTAGGTTTTCTTCTTGATCTTGTTTTGCTGATAATTTGTGCAGTTCATATTTCGATTCATTATAGTTTTAAAGTATTGCAAGATGCTTGAATTTCCATAACGTACTTTTTACGTTGTGAAGACATTTTTTTCAACAAATCCATCGGCATTCTCATGGGCACTAACTGTGTTCCTCTTCTTACTGACTTGTTCCTTCATTCATATGAGGCAGACGTCATAAAAGAGCTTCTTAGGAAGAATGAAAATAACTTTCGTGACTATGTTGAACGCATCTATCCCGTTAATCTTCAAAAAGTTATGTCTGCCTCATATCTTGATTAACATCTATAATTTGACAATGAGGATCCGTTGAGAACAAATCTTTATGAAAAAAGAGATGATTTATGCCTCCCAAATATGAACTTTCATTCATATTGAGTATAAATCTCTCAGTTGATACGATTTCCATAGCTTGCATTTCCTACCATGATTAACTTGGTAGAGGGTTGCTACCTTCAAGAAAGGTATTAAACCAATGATTCCAAGTGGTGAACTTGAAGACATTCTTTCTAATATTTTACGGACGCCATCATGAGTTGGTTGACCGTGACCGCTATGAAATATCTGTTTCAAAGATGACGACAGATATGTTCAGTTGTTAACCACAATTCAGTTATCTTTCCTGAAATTTGACATCACCGAATTAGACTTATCACCGAGTATTAGAAACACGACGAGTGCCACATGTGGATCAGGATCTGCTAACCCTCCCGGGTCATCTGACATCACTCATAGTTTTGTTTAAAAAGGGTTAGTGTTTTTCTTGTCTTTTTTTTAGTGTTGTTCTATTTTTAAACTTCCCTTATGTTTATACCATTATCAGCCTTGTCTATCCTTTGTCTTAAAAACGTGTTACAGTTTTTAAAAATTCACTTTCGGGAAAGCTTCAGGGATAGAAAATTTACATGATCGATGGTTTATGAATTCGTGATGTCTTAAGGTTAGATAAGTGTCAGTTACCAATCCGCTATTGCGTAATGCCTAACCACTTGATATAATTTTTACCTGTATTTTATATGAGTAACAAGATACAGAGCACCTGATATAACCCCCGATTCTTGGTGGGGCTCGTGTTGCCTAGTCTTTAGTTTTCTATGTTGTGTTTTGTATACTGTTATTTGTCTTATGTTCTTTTTTCGGTTTTTTTCCAGTGCGCTGTCAGTTTGTCATCGACGTTTGACTTATATCTTTTTGGGATATTCCCTCTCTCTTTTAAGGGCGATAACTCATGTTAAGAGATAATCGACTGATTTATAGATCTTATCTTGCTTTTTATATTCGGGTTTGATGATTTATGGTGGAATTACGGTTTTTGAACGTAAAACATCCAATGAAGACCTAATTCGGATTTTATTTGTATTTCCTGCACATTTGAAGTTGTTTTGTGGTACATTAAGCATAATGATGACGTTGCCTTTTTTCCAGTTGACTTGCCTTTATTTGGCCCCTTGAATTGCAAAATAAAAGTAAATTTTTTCAAGTCAATGAAAATGTTTGTAATTCTATTGATAAACGAACTAATGGATTAAATCGGGAATCTTTAAAACAGAGGGGTCAATAGAGATGTCACTATGACGTCATTGGCATGTTGAAATTTATGTATTTGACCTTAAATGACCATTTCACTCTAAATTTTGGTGAAATTTATATGAGCAACAGCTTTACCAAAAAAGATATTTTACACACATTACATCTTTGTTGAATATTTTTTTTAGCAAAAATCTTTCTCATATCTAAAGTCTCAAGCGGAGGATATTTTGGTAGTTTTTTATGTCTTGCACTAGATCTAAAACGTTTAAAGCCAAACTGCCTATATGTTAGACGATATTCAAAAATGTAGATACTGATCAATGTCTTATGATCATTTAAAGGATGTTATAAAGTAGATGTATGATACTTTTTCAATTTGAAAATCAAGTGGTCTAATAGGGGCATATAATCAGTTATCCTTTTGCAGATTATGCTGCAGGCGGTGCTTTCTGGGTTTTTTTTTCTGCTGGCTAGCCACATTTCTACCTAACACATATTTTGACAAATGCTAAACCCTTGAGTTTTGATTTTCATATTTTCATTTGCTTCTATAAAAATAACGAGTATTTTCGTACATGCTTACTTGTTTTATATTCAGAAAATAAATGTGACATTGTTTACAAAGAGGTGATGCATTTTTTGTGTCACTCAATATATTTGAAATATCCTAAAGGAAGCAGAGAGAAGTAAAAGCGAAAAATCTGTAACAGGTAATTTGAAATGTTTCTAACATCCGTATAGCTAGTCTATTTCCGCATAAATTACATTTACTAGTATTTAATTTGATTAATAGCGGAAAGTCAAGTTAAGAAAAAGAAGACGCGTTCGGACAGGTAAAAAATTTTCATAACTGATAAACTTTACAATGATGGTTTGGAGTTTTACCGAATTGACTTTTATACTATTTTGCTTCTTACTGACAAAAACTAAGGGACAACAGCAAAGAGAATTGCTGCCTGCAGATACGTCAAAAAGAACGTCTTCGTTAGTAGGAGGACTAAGAGGGGGTATAGAAGGAGGTCTATCAGGAGGACTAAGGAGAGGCCCATCAGGAGGACGAGGAAGAGGCCTATCAGGAGGACTAAGAAGAGGCTCATCAGGAGGACGAGGAAGAGGCCTATCAAGAGGACTAGGAAGAGGTAACCAAAAAGGAGGACTAGGAGGACATAACCGTAAGTAGTATGATTTCAATCAGTTTAAAGAGAGTTGTTGAGTTAGAGGAGCTATTCATGATTCAAAAAATAATATGTTTATGATTCTGGATACCAGTGTCTAAGCAGAAAGTTGACGAACCAGGGTTGTGTCAAAGAACGTCTTCGTCCTTTTTCTAAAAACAATTCATCGGAAGATACGAAGACCTTGTTGATAAATATTCCGTTTCAACTTCACAAATAATACATGATGGTCTTGAAGTATAGATTCTAGGAACTGACATTGTTTATCATCTTAATAACATGTTATAGTGTTCTTTTTATTTGTCTTTGTATAATTTTAACCTTTACTGTTTAGTCTATTTTTGATAACATCCTTTTGGCGAAGCTCAGTATTTATACATCCCGCCATTGTGTTTTTGTGCTATGGTCATTTTTTTATATTCTTGTCTTTCATTTTTGCTTATGTGCTTCGTCTAAAGAGTGTCTATATGACATTTTATTTTTCTTTGTTGACATAGTTGTTTGTTTTTATTGTGATTAAAATTAAAACACAATATTGACTACTGTACCCCAATTTTTGACATTTTTACCTATTTTTCTCATTTTTCATTCGTATTTCAGATATTAATATCATTATTTAATTATTATGGCTAGACCATATGTTGTTCGTTGTTTTTTGTCCTTGTGTGTCTATGAGTCAGTGATCAGTGGTTGGTGGGTAAGCAAGTAATTAATTAATTCTTTAAGAGGTTATCACATTTACATAATATTCCCTTGGTCCCTCAACAATAACAATAAATTAAATATTATAAATCCACACTAGTCTCGGAGCAAATACGTTTCCAGAACTAAACGATGTCAAAATAAATTTTGTAAATTAGCACATGTACTAGATATTACATAAATACTGAGTTGCATTATTATTAATGCACTATTATATCATAACACCCTTGTGATATTCTATTCTACAATGAACAGTTAACCAACTGAACGTTCGTGATGAATGTGATGATTGAACACATTGATTAGCCTTCATAAAAATTCTCGCTGCCTGCTTCTGAAATTAATATAGTTTACCAAGTTAAATGTCGTTGTTTCTTCCACTGTAGAGCAAGAGTAGTCAAAAAGTAGTAAAACATAACCATTAAAGATATAGATGATGAAGATTAATGGATAAATTAACTCTACCACAAAAGAGATGATTTCAATTTTCCCATTTAAAATTTTTCCAACTATGCCACAACAAACCAACAGTGCCTGCATTTGAATTATCTATCTCCCAGTTAATAGTATATTCTGTGGTCTGCGTTTCGTATCATGATTTTATTGATAGAAATTTACTGCTCACAAGGAAACTATAGCCAAAGACGCTATCATGATTTGGTTAACCAAATACACCAAGGACCATATCTTCAAAACGCAGGAATTTTTGATTCCCAACATATTTGTTGAGGTTGGTGGATTTAGATTTCAACAGACAGTGGCTTTTCGATAGGTACTTATTGTGCACCCTTACTGGCCGATTTGTTTTTGTGCTCATATGAAGCAAAACTCATACAAATCCTTCACAAAGACAAAAAGAAAAACATGTAGTTAATTTCTTGAATTTCACTTTCAGATATATTGATGATGTCCTGTCACCGACAAACCCACATTTCAATGAGTCCTTGCATCTCATATATCCTAATGAACTTGAGAACAAGGATATTACTGAAACTAGAAGGTCTGATTCACATTGTGATCTTTTCCTCGATGTTGACAGAGATGGAAACTTCAAACAAGATTCGTTAACAAACGTTATGATTTCAACTTTTCAATCATCAACTTCACATTTCTCTGCGGTAAACCATCTGCCCAAAATCGTAGAGCGTTTACATATCTCAGTTAATGCGTTACGCTCGTGCATTTTAACACATACGGAAAAAGTAAAAAAAAATAAAAATACCGAACTCCAAGGAAAATTCAAAGCGGAAAGTCCCTTATCAAATGGCAAAATCAAAAGCTCAAACACATCAAACGAATGGAAAACAACTCTCATATTCCTGACTTGGTACAGGCATTTCCTTATGTAGAAAATGGTGGATTAAACCTGGTTTCATAGCTTGCTAAACCTCTCACTTGTATGACAGTTGCATAATATTCCATTATAATGACAACGATGTGTGAACAAAACAAACAGACATAATAGGTAAAAATAACAAAATTAGGGGTACAGTAGTCAATATTGTGTTATAATCTGAATCATTATAAAACAAACAAATATGTGAACAAAGAAAAACAAAATGACATAAAGACAAAGCACATTAGCAAAAATGAAAGTCAAGATTACAAAAAATGGCCATAGTACAATATAACAATGTCGGGATGTATAAATACCGAGCCACGCCAAAAGATATTACCAAAAATGGACTTAACAGTAAATGTTTATAATTTACATAGACAAATAAAAAGAACACTATAACACGCAATTAAGATGATAAACAACGTCAGTACCTAGAATCTATACTTTAAGACCATCATGTATTATGTGTGCAGTTGATACAGAATATTTATCAACAAGGTCTTGGTATCTTCCGATGATCTTTCTTAGAAAAAGGACCAGACATTCTGTGACATAACCCTGGTTCATCATTTTTTTTTAGAATTTCAAATGTGAAACACTTTGTGCGTTGAGGCTTTGGCTAACTCGGCTGTGTATTTTTATATGTTGGATTAAGTTGTTTTATGTAATGTATCCGTTTTTATTATGTAGTTAGTTCCCACTTAGGTTTTATCATGTATATCTATTATATAGTCATTTTATAAAATTTACTGTTTGCAAAATTATAAATTATTCTAAATAATAAGGATGTTCTTGTCCCAGGCAGAAAACCCTGGCCGTGTTAGGCGCAACTTTTTGGAAGTTTTGGTCCTCGTTGCTTTTCAGCTTTGTACTTGTTTTGGCTTTCAAACTTTTTTCATCTGAGCGTCACTGGTTGGTCTTTTGTGGACGAGACGCACGTCTGGCGTATTGAATTTTAAGCCTAGTACCTTCTGCTAGCTATTATTCGTGTGTTTCTTTGTCCTATATGTTCTCCCATTTATTTGTATTGTGGTCCTGTCATGTGATGTTGTCGTTTTGGTGTTGTGTTTGACGCTGCCATAAAAGCGGGAGGTTTGGCATGCCACAAAACCAGGTTCAACCCACCATTTGTTTCTTAAAATGTCCTATACCAAGTCAGGAAAATGGCCATTGTTATATTATAGTTCGTTTCTGTGTGTGTTACATTTTAATGTTGTGTTTTTGTTGTGTCGTTGTTCTCCTCTTATATTTGATGCGTTTCCCTCAGTTTTAGTTTGTAACCCGGGTTAGTTTTTATCTCTATCGATTTACGAGTTTCGAACAGCGGTATACTACTGTTGCCTTTATTCATCAACCTTCTGATCAGACACTGGTGACGTTTTATAAAGTATGAGTAGCAGTTGGAAAATGAACATCCCATATGCAGGTGAAGTTGGTATACTGCTACTAAGGTGGGGAAAATTGATAAATTCAAAATTAAAATTGTCTCGTTTGTCATAGATTCTGGTACTGAGATGACCGTTTATGTCCAATTTTGTCCGTTGTTTCTTTAATTTCTAGTTCTGGAGGATATATCAATGGAACCCAATCCGAAAATTTTGGATTGTTAATGGAAAGAACATCATCAATATATCTCAATGTGAAATCAAATGATCTGGCTTCTTTGATCTTCTTGTTTTTGACAAGTGTCTGAAGGAACTCCGATTCATATGAAAATAAGAAGAGACCGGCAAGGAGAGGCGCACAGTTTGTTCCCATAGGAATGCCGATATCTTGTCGAAAAGTCTACTTCCAAATTCAACAAATATGTTGTCAATAAGAAACTCCAGCATACTGATCACTTGTTCCTCTGTGTACATAGCATTTTTTTTCCTTTTAGATCATTACTAACTTTGTCTGGATTCGAATTGCGAGTAATGCATGCATAACATGAGACATTTATCATGTCGACGCACTAAATCACGTCCTTTTGGGAGTTGATGTTGATCCCTCAGTTTTTTTTACCTCGATGTGTCTTCTTAATCGATGTATGAAATGTGAACATCTATAAAAACACTGTTGCCTTAATTCAACTAAAAATAAATGTTGATTACAAGGCCCCCATGGTATCTTATTTCTCTTTTATGTAGTATGATATAAACAATATCCCGTTTACAAGCACATGGGCGATTTTACTGCTAATTAACTGTAAGACCTCAGTAATCAGTGCATCTGCATTGACATGATTTATAACACTTTTTTTTAAATTCTCCGTTTATAAAATATTCAATTAATAAAAAACTAAATCTCCATCTAACTCAGGCTCGGTTTACCTAAGATGAATATATAAAGTGTAATTTCATTTATATTTCTATATATCATACAGTTTTGACTTTACTTGGTTGAATGTTGACAAATCTATTTTTCAGCTCGTTTGGTGTGTCCATACTGCCAACAGAAATGTTTCTGCAAATGTGCTTGCAGTGTCTGCGTAAATAAGATTTGTAACAAACCGACGCGCAAGGAATGTAGCTGCGCGTGATTGAGAGAATGATGGAATTCTGAAAGGACACATGATTTTGCTCTATCGACACTGTAAACAATCCTAACACTACTTATTGTAGATGATTTTATATTCTATATTAGAGATTGTACATCTTACTATGTAATTATTATTAAATATATTTTATCTGTTTCAAATTTCTTAATCGAGTTTGTAATTGTACTATAATGTAAGACGAATTTTATATAAGACGCTTTATGTCTTCTATGAAGCGTCATACATTTCGGTCCCACGCGTACCTTTAATGATAGTGGTGTTATTTTTTATTAACATCCTACCATAGAGACACCTTAGTTCAACGAATATCAGAACAATTGATCAGTTTATGGTAAAAGCATGAAACTCGGTATCGTAAAAGATTAAATGGCATAGACAAACTTCAGATATGGAGCCACGGAACAATATCTGATATGTCTGCCAAATGAAAAATGGCCGACTTAAGGTATTGGAAATACATTGCAATTTACTTGATGAAGTCTACTGATATGCAAAAGTTCGGTATATATTCAAGTATGAAACCAAAAGCAAGCCCAGTGTATAAGCTTTCTAAATATTATCAAGTCTTCTCACAATTGAAATATATACACTTACCCCTTGAAAAATTGACAAAAATGTTAAAAAAAAAGTTCTTTTAATTGTTAACAAACGCAAAATATATAATACACGATTGATTATTTGATGCAGGTAGTGGAAATATTTGGCGGAAGCACGATTTGTTGTCGGAACATGAGGAAAATACGAAATAAATTTTCAGATTTCCAGATTTGTCAAGATTTAACCTTCTTTTACCTCAGAAGACCAATCTGATTTAACTTAAACACTTCAATTGATTTCAATTAGAAAAAAATATTAAATTTTCGTACAAACTACAGATATTGGTAGTTTTAATACTATAGATAAATACTACAAATATTGAAAAATCACCCCTACCTTTCAATTTTTTTTTTAATTTTAAACTAGAAACTGTGAATATTCACAAAAATGAACAACTAAAATACTTCTGGTAGTAGCTATTACCCAGTTATGGTGTCCATTGGACTGCTTTAAGAACTGTGTTATAGTATGGTAATCATTAGATTAATGATTTAAACAATATTTTGTTAAACAAAATTTGATACCATATTTGAATATGTACTGAACTCTTGCATATTGGTAGACATCATCAAGTGTATGATGGTGTATTTCCAGTAACTTATACCGGTCATTTTTAATTTAGTGACCATATTGGAATTTTTTTTTTTTTTTTTTTTTTGTTGCTTCATATCCAAAAAAGATCTATAGTATCGTAACTAACACTGTGCAAAAGTTTCATGCTTTTACCATAAAGTGATCAATTATGCCAATATAGTGGGCCTAGCTGCTGGACTATTGACCGATGTTCAAATATCATAAATCCATTCATTTTTCGCTCGATCCTTTTGGAATTCTCTCAATTCCCCCAGATTTTGTTTTTTACTTTGTTTTGTTGGTGTCATACCACCATTGTTCCTCCCCCCTATTAGTCTTTGGTAAATTGGCACTTTTCAAAAAATTTGTTTCAAATAAAGAAATACTTGGCATGAGTTAAGTTTTATCCTGTCCAGTACTACAGACAAAATTTCACAGAACATTTCATTGCATATAAGATAATAACCATCACTGGAAGTTAACCAATCAAATTTCCATCCCTTTTTTCCTGTTTACAAGTTTTAGTAACCATGCAACATCACGTTTCCAAAATATTTTATAGAAACACCAAATAATAAAAGAATGGTGCTTTGAAATACCCAAGATATATGTTGATGACTCAGAATTTTTTAACTGCAATGAAATGTATCATTAATTTCCTACAACTGTCAAATTCAGGGGAATATTTTTTTCGACCCTTTTTCGTTAACAAAAAATTTTCTTTCAGCAAAAGTTTCATATGATATCACTGTCAAAGCGAAATGTATATGGATGACGAAAGTAGTAAATGTTTTGCATCTCGTCCTTGTGGTGCAAGCACCAACTGCGACAAGCGAACGGTCTAGAAGTTCATTGCACAGAAAGGATATATCTGTATTCTACGATGACCAAGTCTAGGGTGAACAATGGAATGATTCTAAATGTACTCAAGAAGAAAACAAATCTTCTCAATTTGTTAGCTATTCACAGAAAGTTTGTTTTTAAGGAAAACAGGAGGAACATTTTTTGACAATTTTACTCAATTTGATTTAATCGTTCACTTTGAATAAAAATATGGGTGAATGATTCAAAATATGTCATGATATAAAGAAAATAATTTATGTACACGAGACAATGACCTTCAAAATCGAAATTTGTTTGCAAATTAGGGGGACAGTGTAGTCTACAACAAGAGGTGGTGAAAAAACCTAATGGCTTGTTCTTAAATTTTTACCAAACGTATCTTTATTTATTGCAGACCAAAACGTATCTGATTAAAATGTTACTTTCAGACATATACGAGAAAAAAACACTAGCAGTTCATTTTTACATGGGACAGGCATATAACATGAGGTATGGTTAAACCAGTTTTATGAGCACCCAAGTTCTTTTTCTTGAAACATGCTTTGGCATAAAATCCTTAAATATAATAAAAAAAAAAACATGCAAAATGCATGTTTTCCCGACCTTTTAATGACGTGATATAATCCGGAAAAGATTTCAGATAGCACAGACTTGCAAGCGTTTTCAATTTTTTAAGTAGGGGTGTCCTAATTAAATTTTAAAGACGTTAAGGTTGGGATAAAAGTAATTACTTGTATTTATTAAATTGCAGTGCACTCCTCCTTTTAATAAAATGGCTTGTGTTTAAGCCATAGCATAGGTCAGTGAACATCCTGAAATCAATATTTTACACTGATATTTTTTTTTCATTTAAAGAATTATCCAACGAAAAGTCTAAAGCTGAAGATAACATTTTTTTATAAGACTGAGAGTACCTATAATAACACAAGAGTTGTCCTTCATTGGTCAGTGTTTTAACTACTACACCGTTCTCCAGTCAAGTAAAAATTTAGAAAAGAAAGTAATAATAATTAAGTAAGAGCAACTAAAAGAAGAAAATTCAAGCTCACAATCTGTGCAATTTTGGGGGAAATTAACTGTTTTATGTTTTCTATCTAGACGACAAAATCGTCGGAAAACAGTTACTTATTTCCAGAAATAGCACAGATTGTAAGCTAATAATATCCGACGTTATGCAAAAGTAAATAAAAGAAAAGTAAAAACATTATTCATTGCAACCCACAAAAGAACATCACCAAACATCAGTTTGAACTAGGATAACCCTGTGAGAATTAGCAGTTCTTGCTCCACTATTGTCAACTGTCGTAAACCTAAATGTACAATTCCTGGGATAGCGAGATGAGCGTGAATGGGCAGTGCTACGGCAGGGGAGAACAGATATGTTTTCTATAGTTATCCTGAAATCGACCTTTCTACTATGCAAATGGAGGGTGACATGCAGGTAACATAAACCGATAAACGTATACTGGATGCTTATAGTCTCCTGCTATCCTGCTTCTGATATAAAATTCATTTATACGCGCTACGAAACAGGACAAAAGCTCGCCGAGCCTCGCTTTTCTCTCTGTTTCTAAAGCTCTCGTCAAATCAATTATATATTGTCCTACACTGTACGAATATTGTATATATATTCACAGATGTTTTTCGTAACGGTCAACTAGAACATAATGGTGTCTGTCAAACGTTCAAAGAGATGACCTCAATTTCACAGTTCAGTAAATTCCTTGAAAGCAGTAATTCTCTGTCAAGAAAATGCAGATACTTAGTATAAATCTTGTGCTGAGGTAATATTTATTCTTCATATAAATATATGCTGCTGGAATGTTGCGTCATAAAGAGGAAAAATCACAATTAGTAACTTGACGTCTTTTTTTAAAGACAGTCCTTATTTCTATAGTTAGTATGAAGCGGACATAGCTGTATATGTGCTCTCTTTTGTTCTCAGTTTTACAACCAAGAAACATTCAACAAACATTTGTACTCGGCAACAAACATTTGTTCTCGGCAACAAACAGTTGTACTCGGCAACAAACATTTGTACTCTGCAACAAACAGTTGTACTCGGCAACAAACAGTTGTACTCGGCAACAAACATTTGTACTCGGCAACAAACAGTTGTACTCGGCAACAAACATTTGTACTCGGCAACAAACATTTGTTCTCGGCAACAAACATTTGTACACGGCAACAAACAGTTGTACTCGGCAACAAACATTCAATTATTTGGTGTATTGGCATTTTTTATTTAGCGGAAAGTGGAAGATAAACTGAAATGTATTTTGTTTTCATTATCATTGAGATGACCTTAAATAAAGTCTCGTACGAATTAACGAACCAGTCGGCTTGGAGACAACCACACTTGGTTCCCATAAGAAATGCTGATCGATATAAATATCAAGCAACATGCAGTTGTTAGTGTTAGATACTTTGTTTGATTATTTAAAATTTTGTTGTGATTATTCTTTAGCACAAAACATTTATACGATTGTACTTCTGTTTTATAATTCACTTATGTATTCTAACACATCTTTAAAAGTTCTATATCCACATCTAATTAACAACGCCTCTAGAGTACGTAATAGTTTTACAGTAACTGTAATAATTGTGCTTGCTGTTAGAATGACTAGCTGTTAGAATGACTGTTGGCAATTGTAATATAGGTTTGGGTAGAGTAATCTATATAACGATGTTTGTAAGTGGGTCTGGATAAGGGTCCTTTTTCTGTATTCCTTAATTTTTTAGGAAATTCGTCTCTATTGTCAACTATCTCTATTCTCAATATCTAAGCATTCCATTATTCTCTATTCTTTATTTTTTTTTTTTTTCATTTTTCTCTATTCTTTATTTTTTTTCATTTTTCATTTTTCTCTATTCTTTATTTTTTTCATTCATTATTCTATACTCAGTAACCCCCCACCAATCCAGACCATCTTGTAAGAACACAGGTAATTCAGTTATCTGGTAGGAGAAGAAACTTAAGTTAAGATTTGTTCCGAACGGACGGATTTTTCTACTTGTCCAACGATAAATTAGTATTACGATTGGATCTTACCTTTAGTAGCTTTGTGCATACGGGCCCGGTTCTTCGTCTTTGGAATGAACCTACTTTTTGTAGGATTTCTCTTTTTGTAAACATCAAATTTCTTTATATAGCTATTTTGTATAATAAAATTCAGAGAAAAATACGCAATTTGAAGTTATGCCTAGAGGGAAAAGGCAGCAAACTGTAAAGTGGGAACTTTTGCGAGGAATTTTTCTCGCGTAAATTTATTCTTTAAAGATTGATTAATTGGTTAATTTATGTTTAACGCCAATTTCAGCACTATTGTGCTATTTCGTGGCGGTCAGTTATTATTGCTGGAGGAAGCTGGAGTGCCAACAGAGAACCATTGACCCTCGGTAGGAAAACTGATAATCCCATTGAATTGAGATTGGAGTCGAGCTTACCTACCACGTGCGGGATTCGACCTCACAACCTCAGTGTTGACAGGCTACTAGTGATACAGTAGTTCGACTACGTAGACCACTCGGCCACAGATGTCCCCATTCTTTAAAGAGGATTAATATATGGCGGACTAGAAAAAGCGGGCATTGCACCAGAAATTTGTCAAGATTTAAAGCGCCAAACACTATCAAAACATTAAGATATGACATAAGACAACCGCTTGCTATGTATTTCGTTTATTTGCATCAAAATAAAAAGGCGTCTCCATATACACAATTTTGAACTAGTTGTGAATTCCAAATGTGCTTTCCTCACAACTGATTGATTGCCAAATATTTTAGACATTTTAAGCAGTGCGTATTAAATGATCAACCTTTTTATCAAAACGTTTCAGTGAATAAATGAGTTTTATAATAGGTTGCTTACCATAGGAAATATACTCATCATAGTTACCAGGATTAACATTTTGTACGCCAGACGCGCGTTTCGTCTACAAAAGACTTATCAGTGAAGCGCGGATCAAAAAAGGTTAAAACATTGATCGAGGACCCAACATTCCGAAAGGTTTTGTCAAAAACAGCTATGGTAATCTACTCCTGGGGTAGACAATCTTTAGTATTATAAAAAAAATCAAAGTTTTGTAAGCAGTTAATTTATATAATTTTGACCATATCAATGATAATTCATATCAACACAAAAGTGCGGACTACTGGGCTGGTGAAAATGAAAATGCATTTTTAATAGGGGAATAACTTAAATCATAAAACATTGAGATGTGACACAAGACATCTCGGACGAGGTTCCTGGCTTTGGATAGGCTCACGAATATGTATAACACTATAGCGTTTCTTTAGAAGTTTGCAAACGGCAAGCAGTACATAAATAACATTTGAACTTTTCACTTCATACAAGTGTAATAATTCAATTATGTTCCAACAAAGATAAATATATTTCATGTCAATAAAACTAAGATGAGGTATTAGCGATACAGAAATAACTACTGAAGTTACATCCTATAACGTAAGCTATTGTCTGATGAGAAATTAAGTATCAATTAACTTTTGGCAGGAACATGTTGTAAATCTTATTGTTGATAAATATGTCTGTAAATATTACAACGGTGCTGACACAGGAAGAGTCAATATATCCAGGATTATTGAAAGGGGACATAATTCCCGATATTATAATATATAGGAGCGATTTTATACTAAAAATCTATATATGTCGTGGAAAAGATGACTGACAATTTTGTTATTTTATATTTTTGCTCATACATTCAAATTGTGCAAGGATGAAATTTGAAAAAAAAGGCAGGACAGGAGTTTTGAATTAAAAAAAAAAAAGGCAGGATGAGCAACTTGGCAAAAAAAATGGCAGGATGACAATTTATGTAAAAATAGTCAGGATAAACTAATAAAAAAAGGCAGGAACGAATAGAGTGAAAAATAAAAAGACAGAGATTACAACTAAAAAAAAATGCAGAACAAAATTTTTCATCCTTGTCAACACTGAGGTTGTGAGTTCGAACCCCGCATGTGGCAGGTGCGCTCGACTCCAATCTTAATTGACAAGAATTGTCAGTTTCCTTATGAAATTTAAACCGTGAATGTTCATCACATTTTCATATTTGAATCTCCCTTTTCAGGACAAGACTGTAGTACCATATATTTATAGTTACATATGAAGATTTTATACAAGTATCAGCATTTTGGTAAATTGTTCACTGCTTGTATTACATTCGCTCCTAATTATAAATAAGGATGTTCTTCATCAATGTCCCGGGCTTATTATGTATTAGATGCACCTTGAGCCCGAATGGGTGTATCAAATTTACACCAAGATAGATATTGTCAATACAGAATGATAGTTTTCAATAATTTAGGAGGGGGTCTTTGAGCGACTTTACCATATGTTATTGAAAAGCTTGATAATTTCAGGGTATCCAATTTCATTTAACGACATCTTGTTGTAAGATATAATGTATATATAAATTTGATCACATGCTCTTGTATGATATATCCGATAAACCTACATTTTATCAGTCAGTGAACTGTTTATTTATATATACTTCCTGATAAAATCAAACCACCAGCGAAATCAAACCAAGAATGCAATTGGGTTCAAGGTCATACAGATATAGTGTGATCTTTGAAGTTTTGCTTGTTGTAAGTAATCTGTATACTCACTATAACTAAAGTGAAAGGGTCGACTGTATTTATATATATAATGATAGATGTGGAATTGCAGATTGTTTTGTTGTTGCTAAAACGCAGTCTAATTATAGATTTTCCGAAGAAACGGAAAATCCCTTTAACCTGGGATAGTGGTGTAACACCAAAACATAAGAAGAAACTGCATATAAAAAGGCCATATTTACGAAAAAATGACTCGTTAAACTCGATATGTTGTTCAGTCCTATGAACGTAAAGCATGCTATTCTATTATATTCTTGGCATACATGTAAAAAGCTAAAAAGCATTATAATTCTTGTATACTGAAGTTTTGAAAAATGTGCGTTCTACTTTAAGATGATTTCTTATTGAATAATACCTAAAGTTCAAATTGACCCAATAAATTAACGAGTTTTTCATAAGTTGAGCAGATGTTTTATCACATTAGTAAAATATATACATAAGAAACATATTTATTTTTTAACTTTAGAGATTACAGTTTTTATATTGAGATAATCATTTACATTTTTGGCTAGAAACCAGGTTCTATGTAGTATTGACTAGGTGGTTATTTTCACGGCATTTCACGAAATTCTCCAAAAAGTATGCAGTGGCGGATCCAGGGGGGTTCCGGATGTTGGTACCCCCCTTTTTTTACGATCAATGCTTTTGAATGGGGACATATGGTTGGAACACCACCACCACCACCCCACCCCCTGGTATGCGGGCAAAGTTTATAGTGGATTTTCAAAAAAATAATGCGAATAAAATGGTGAATCATTAAGCAACTATTCTTAATGTAAATATCTTCAATTTAAAGGAATTTAATACATTTTCATTTACTTATATTAAATTAAAAAAAATCAGTATCGATATTTCAGGATTTAAGATTATTTTATTTTGCACATATTTTACTAAACCATTACGATTTGATCAATGGTAGTGGAATATATGTCGCAGATCGCCATGAATATATTCGTAAACTTTCGCGTCCTCTTGTCCTCGATTGGTATAATTACCGAATTCGACATGTGGAGTGTGATCAGCTGACCTTTCCAAAGCACTTGAGAGCTTCTCCGGGTTTTAAAGGGGTTCGTTTTGCTTTGCTCGGTCTTAAGTTTTCTATGCAGTGTTTTGTAGACTTTTGATTGTCTTTCCGTCGATTTTCGTGTACCTCACAAACTATTGATGACATGTTTGGGGTATCTTTGAAAAAAGTGGTAGGGACAATTTAGCCTAAACATTTCGCACCAAGGCCATTTAAAAAAAATGTTCAATCTTTACTATAGATTCACAGTATCACAGCTCCATGTGTGTGCCGCTTGAGGTTCTACAATAATAGCTTGTCTTATTTCTACTAAATCAGATCACCAAATTATAAATGCCTGAAAATAACTAAAACAATTATTTTTGCAAATTTTAGCAAATGGTTTAATATTTTCTCACAAAATGAATAAGAAACAAAATACTGCTGTAAAATTATAAGCATCATATTGTCTCCGAATCCAAATTAATGCATTTTGGTAAGAGACGTCCTTCGTAAAATTGATAAAACGTGTTTGATGTAAAAAAAAAAATCCAGTAGGATTTGATAGCTTTTAGATGTTGACCCGTGAGTGAAACACATGCATGGGAACTTGGGTTTTAAATATTACTTCCATGGTTTAATCAACGTGTACATGGAATTATAATCAGATAAGATATTTGTTAACAATAAGTTAATAAACTTTCTAAACATAACTATGATAACACGATAATTATGAGGACACTTTTTGGTTGGGGTCAAAGGAGGGTCAAAGTTACATCTCATGTCGGCGAGTATTCTATAATTGAGGGGAGTGGGTGGAACACAATAATGCACTAAATGTATATGTATTATATTTTGTCATTCTTAGAACCAGTCCTTCTACAAATGGGGTTTATACGAATAAAATTCAGTATCTATGCTTTAAAATATATTCTAGCAACATACACATATACCGAAATGGGAGAAATTGATAAAAGGAAAGAATGTCTGAAGAGAGATGGGCTCTTCGTCCTAAAATTTACACAATAAAAAACAAATGGATTTGAATAACATTAATTGACATGTGAACCATACCTAAATATATGGAACCGAAATTCTACATTTTACATCACCGCTAACAACAACGAGACATGGGTAATTGTCTCTGGATCAAAATCTGGTAACACCAAAATTAGGGACAGACTGTGTTTAGGGAAGGGCCGAACTTCGGAAGATCCTGTTTGAAATGATGAGTAATATATAGGTAACAATATTTTATTTGTGTTCAAAAGGGTTTATAACAGAATTTTTCACCAAAGCATACGTTCGGCTTTCTCAGTTTGATACGGTACTACAAGAGACATATATGGTTGTATACAGTGGCGGATTCAGAGGGCGTATAGAGAGCGTACGCCCCCTATTTTTGATATTTAAAAAATATCGTTTTTATAGCATAAAATCGTCCCAAAAAATGTTCTCCCCGCTGCGCTCGGAAGTTTACATTCCGTTTTTTTGAATTACGACCCCGTTTCAAAAATCCGGGAATCGTTCATGGCATATGTCTCTGGAACTACTATGCATTTTCGTTCGTTCTGTTCGGCCACTGGTCGAATGGATTGAAAGGAAAAGGATTAATGTACAAACAAAAGGTTTGACCCCACCACATTCTCAGTGTATGTTCCTTGTCCAAGTCAAGAACCGCTTCAAGTTGAATTTATTCGCCACTTTTACTCAGAGCTATTCAAGTAGGGCTTGACCATATTATGTAGCTGTTGAAGACCGCATGTTGACCTCAGTCTTGCGGTCTTTATAGCGCTTGACCATATTGTGTTGCTGTTGAAGACCGCATATTGACCTTAGTCTTATTTTTTTTAGCGCTTGACCATATCATGTAGCTGTTGAAGACCGCATGCTGACCTCAGTCTTGTGTCTATTTAGCGCTTCCATATTATGTAGATGTTGGAGACCGCATGTTGACCTCAGTCTTAATTGGGGTCCATTTAGCTCTTGACCATATTGTGAATCTATTGAAGACCGTTTGACCTTAGTCTTTTGTATTATTAGCGCTTGGCCATACTATGTAGCCGTAGAAGGCCGCATGTTGAGTGACATCAGTCTTGTGTTTATTTGGCGCTTGACCATATTATGTCGCTGTTGAATAAAATTGAGAATGGAAACGGGGAATGTGTCAAAGAGACAACAACCCGACCAAAAGCAGAAAACAGCCCAATTGGTCTTCAACAAAGCGAGAAAAGCCCGCACCCGGAGGCGGGCTTCAGCTGGCCCCTTAACAAAAATATGTACTAGTTCAGCGAAAATGGACGTCATGCACACTAAACTCCGAGACATATAAATGAATTAAAATTAAAAAAACATAAAAGACTAACAAAGGCCAGAGGCTCCTGACTTGGGATAAGCGCAAAAATACGGCGGGGTTTCCTTCCCCCTATACCTCTAGTCAATGTTGAATAAACAAAACACAGCAATACACACAGTAAAACTCAGTTTAAAAGAAGTCCGAGTCCGATGTCAGATAACCCTTATCATGCCAACAACTGGTTTTAGAATAAATGTGTTTATTTCCGATGCAAAGACCCTATGAGTGAATCAATATCAATTCTAAAAAATGCCATCTTTAATGACCTGACTTTATCCCTTCTGAATAAGTCTGTTTAAAGGTTTGGTTAGCTTTTGAGGTGAATGGCGACATTTTTGTGTTTTGTGTAGAATATTACCATAAAAGATTGGATGTGCATGTTGATTTATATTAACGAATGATGTCCTGGTATCGATGATAAAATTTAGTAAATGTTTTGACTAGTTTGTGATATCGAAAACCCTGGTGTAATAATTTGTCAGAAATACAGAGATTTCTTTCGTTAAAATCAAATACGTTGTTACATACACGAGCGAATCGAACAAGTTGAGATAAATAAACACCAGAAGATGGTGACAAGGGAACGTCACCATCTAAAAATGGATACATGATTAACAATAGGAAATGAAAAATCATCTCTTTTATCGTAAATGTTGGTATTAAGCTTCCCGTTAAAGATATAGATATCAAGATCCAGGAAAGGACGGTGTTCATTGTCTTTAGTGTACATACTGAAGTCGTCATTATCGAGAGCCAATATATCATCCAAATATCTAAAAGTGTTATTAAATTTTTGTGTCAGATGTTGTTTCAATGGGTCTTTGCTGGTTTTAATCATACATTGTAACTCGTTACAATACAGAAACAGGTCCGCAATAAGTGGTGCACAGTTAGTCCGAATATGAATTCCGATAAATTGACGATATACGGAATCTCCATAGCGAACAAAAATGTTATCTAGTAAAAATTCAAGGGCAGTAATGGTATCAAAGCAGGTCCAATTGATATAGTTCTTTTGTTTGTTGTTACTAAAAAATGACCGTTTAATCAGGTGTGCGATTTTTTCTAAATGAGATTATGAGGCAAAGTGGTATATTATAGGGTAGAAAAATCAGAACTTTGAACAGATTCGAAATCACCTATATGAGCGATGCCATTTACCAAGTACTTCTACGAATTTTTTGACACCCCAAAGGTAATTAATTGTATTATTTTCAAAGGCCTTATATGAACAAATAATTTCCAGGTTTTTAATTGTACCAAGTGTACTAGTAAGTAGAATAGACAGTTTAGTAGTGGAACAATGGCTTGAAGACGAAATAAATCTATATCTATAAGGTGTTTTGTGCAGCTTCGGAAGCCAGTATGTTGGAACTTTTATGTTATTCGATTCTGCTTGTAAAGAGGTAGCTAAAAGTTCATGGTTGCAGACGTCCTTTTCCGAAAATAAAGTCAGTTGGAATGTGGTGAATTCGTGATTTCCTTTTGCAGAACCTCAATGTAGAATTTACGCCAAACAATAATGATATTAGAGACCGCATGTTGACTTCAGTCTTGCATGCATGTGTCTTTTGTGTCGGTGGGATGCTGCCGGTCTCAATGTATGGTAATAAAATCAACGGTATGGCGGTACCAATTTACTGCATCAGTTGCACATTTTGACAATAAATTTCTCTTCAGTGATGCTCGAGCCGAAAATATTTCAAAATTCAAAGCGTATTAAAAAAGGAAGAGCTTATAAATCAAGAAGTACAATAAGTAGGGGAGCCAAAGCCGGACAAGGAATCAGAGCTTTACAAGAGTCAGATATATTCCGTTATTCATTATGATTTCCAAAATTTGCAGCAAATTTCAATTAAAGAACCTTTGTGAGCCTCACATATCCCACGCCCAAACATTGTCACTGGGCAAACAAAATATCACCAGATTCATAGTTTCAAAGACTCATAACTGCTACAAATGTCAACTGATAAAAATTTCTTGTGGATATGCATATCTACAGAGTATGTCCTCATTATCTACAAAGTTTCATGAAATTATGTTGTGCGTTTTCAGAGAAGTTGCGATGAGAAACTGTTGCAGTAGTAACTATATTAAGGTCAAAATTCTATGCTCAAATGGGCATAACTTCTAGAAAAAAATTGAATCATAATTTCCTGTCGACATGCACATCCACATAGTATGTTCTTATTATCTACAAAGTTTCGTGCAAATCTGTTGTGTGGATTCAGAGGAGTTGCGATGACAAACTGTTGCAGTAGTACATGTACATAAAGGTCAAAATTATATGTGCAAATGGGCATAACTTCTAGAAAAAAATGAATCATAATTTCCTGTCGATATGCACATCTACATCATGCAATTCTTTTGTGTGGATTCAGACAAGTTGCGATGACAAACTGTTGCAGCAGTATATAAAGGTCAAAATTCAATGTTCAAATGGGCAAAACTTCAAGAAAAAAAAACTGAATCATAATTTCCTGTCGATATGCACATCTACATAGTATGGTCTTATTATCTAAAAAAGTTTCATGAAATTATGTTGTGTGGATTCAGAGGAGTTACGATGACAAACCGTTGCGATAGTACATAAAGGTCAAAATTCTAAGTTCAAAGGGGCATATCTCCTAGAAAAAATTGAATCATAATTTCCTGTCGATATATAAGCACATCTACATAGCAAGTCCTTGTTATCTACAAAGTTTCGTGAAATTCTGTTGTGTGGTTTCAGAGGAGTTGTGATGACAAGAACATGACTGACCGTCGGACTGACGGACAGACTGACGGACGGACAGAAGGACGGACGGACAGAAGGACGGACGGACAGACGGACGGGTCAAACACATTATATCCTACGGAACTTCGTTCCGTGGGGAGTTCCGTGGGGTATAATAACACAATATCCTTATTTTCATGCCAATACCGAAGTACTTGCTACTGGGCTGGTGATACCCTCTGGGACTATATTTTGGAAATTGAAAGGGGGAGGCACAGAAACATAAAAAGAGAAGAACGTTTATGCCAACGTTGTTCTTTTAGTCAAATAGATAATGAAGATCATTTCTTATTGAGATGTACACAAAATGGAAAACTTGAGACTTTCTTGAATTCTTAAAAAATATATCTATTCAAATATAGATGTCAGATATCAAAAAGGACTTTTGAGCAATGGATAACTTGGATAAATTGGTTTATATCGTTCATGCCGGTCAGTTATGCGGTATGCTGCTCCATTAATTAAAAAGTCATGGTCACTGGGGAGAGTGGATTCAACAACTGCATGATATATGTACATATATAAATTCATGTCTTGTATTTTATTATTTTTGTGATGGCATAAATGTAAAGTGTTATTTTGTTAATTTACATGTCACGATGCCATTAACCCCATTTGGATATATTAACAGTGCATTATTTCAATAAACTCAAATTAAAAATAACATTAACGGTACCAATTTTTCTGTGCCAGATTCGGAATCACGCATCCCTTTTACGAGGGTGGTAATGGGGGTACCTTCATGACGAATAACGGTAAAAAATCTTGCCAAATGACGTTAACGGTAATTTTTGGTGCATGACGATAAAATGAAGACTTTCTTCAAGACGATAAAAAAATCGACAGATTTTGACGAATCACGTTATTTTTTTCCCAAAAAATAACGGTAACGATAATTATTTGAGGCTTCTGACGAATCACGATAAGGATATGTTGACGAATCACGGTAAAATTTTAACCAATTTGACGCTAACGGTATCCGAAAATAACCTTTTAACGCCTGACGGTAAAGGGCATTCATACCCTCTTTTACACAAACTGACTGCAAAAATAAATTGAATTAAATTCAAGTTCAAATGTAAGATTTAAATTTTTTTTTTTGTATCCAATATTTTTTCAACACCCATACATGTGATTAGCTGATCAATTTGTACAATAATGACTTTTTTGTATACATTGACACTTTTTCATTGCCCATATTCTATTAATTATTGATAGAGCGTCTAGTGTCTGTGGACTGATTTTTTAAGGGCACGGACCAAGATCCTGTTGTAATGATTGGTAAAAGGTCAAATTATAATCAAAACAAAAACATTCGATAACACATCCAGTCATAACGTACTTGGTATAAAAGTAACTTGATTTCTATTTTTAAAAGGTAATTAGTCTCAGTTTTGCAAAACATAAAAATGCAAAATTGAAAACGCATTTAGTGTTTGTGTTAATTTAATTTTTTTTCAACGTATTTTCAAGTAGCTTGACACAGATAGGTTACCACTTTGTAACTAGATCTATGTAAATATAAACAAATAAACAGGTAAAAAAGATCAATCATTTTCAACAATCAGCTGATGTTTGAACCTAATACTAGGGTCATATTTTTATCCAATCATATCCAATGTTACAACAGCTTATCCTAAAAATAGAAAATCCTATTTACTGGTTGGAGTAATTCAATGAAAATGTTATGGTTTTTGGTGTGTAATCTTTAGAAATATTGTGTTTAAATTCATTAATTTTTTTTCAAGTTTGTTCAGATTTTTACTTATGTTTGTGAAAAATCGTGAGGATTATGACTCAGTTCTTTGTATCTATTGATTTGTGAAATGCACAACATAAAATAAACTGAATATTTTTTGTATTTTATAGCAACTGCCTGAAGATATGTTTCAATGACAAGGAAATAATAAAAACTGCTCAAAGGGTAAGTACATATGGCTAATTACTATGTACTTTAACTTGTGTCATCAACACAATGTCAACATAAATATTGAAGGACAATTGGTGTTCAGTTATAGACAGAAGCAATATCGCAGTACCTTGATAAGATTGTGCACACCAGGACCATGTTGTTAAATTTATTTAATTTTGATCTTCAATTAGTCTCAGATTGTGAAACAAAGGATCTAGACCTTGTGTCTAAGATTCAATGTCTGACACTTTTACCCAAGAACACATGTCCAAATTAATGTTTTTTTTATCCATTTCCGACAGTTACTTTTATCAGAGATATATATTATATACAGAAACATGTATATATGTCTCTGCTTTTATTAACCTGGTACCATGCAGGAGGGTCGTAATGGGGGTAATTTCATGACAAATAACGGTAAAAATTCTTGCCAAATGACGTTAACGGTAATTTTTGTTGCATGACGATAAAATGTACACTTTCTTTTAGACGTTGAAAAAATCGACTGATTTTGACGAATCACTCTAAATTTTTCCCAAAAATAACGGTAACGATAATTCTTTGAGACCTCTAACGAATCACGATAAGGATATTTTGACGAATCACGGTAAAATTTAAACAATTTGACGCTAACGGTAGCTGAAAATGACCGTTTGACGCCTGACGGTAAAGGGCATTCCTACCCTCATGTAGCTATTTTGGTTATTTTTGGGGTTCAGGGTTCCTCATTGATGTACAAAATGTATACCCCACATCTCCTTTTATTTCAACACTCAATTTAAAATAAATATACAGATCTTTTATATTCTGTGCATAAAAAGCATGTCTGTACCCATACATGTACATTGTTTACACACACACACACATATATATATATATATATATATATATGTCCAAGCAGGACTTGTACCATCAATTTATTGATATGAATTCTTTGGATCAAGTATACACATTGTTTAATAGCCCTAAGTCAAATGGAAAATAGGTTAGATATATTTTAAGACCGAGACAGATGTTTGTGTCACCTGGTTTCTTTATATAGACAACTTTGGACAAAGGACTATCTACATGATGTCATCTGGTCAATGTAGGCAATATGCTTAGTCTTGATATTTATGATTCTTGTAAAGATCCCTTCCATTTAGAAGGGTCTGGATGGGGTCCTTCATTTCTGTTTTCTTTAATTTTATAAGTATTTTTTTTAATTCTTTATAAGTATTTTTTTTAATTCTTTATAAGTATATTTTTTGCTCATTATTCTGTATTCTTTGTATTTTAGAACCCTGTTACTCTCTATTATTATATTTGGCCTATTTTTTCTCTATTCTTTATTTTTTTTGGTCCCTTTATTCTACACTTTTTGTCCATTATTCTCTATTCTGTAAACCCCATCCAGACCCTCATGTTGCTAGAACTTATATATTTGAATCAGATACAACAAAATTATTGATCATTACAAAGAAACACCCAACTCCTCTCAGTACTTTTCATTGTTTTTGTTATTTTTCATACCTTAAAGGTACCAATTCAGAAATTGAGTTTAATTTCAAATGCAAGAAAGAAAAAAAAATATTCAGACTGTTTGGGGAAAAAAATGTATTTTGGATCCAAGCTAGTGATAAAAAAAACCCGGTATCCCTCCAAACAAAAAAAAAGAAATAATTGATAAATGTTTAAAAAATCAGTATTCTTAAATACATTATTTTCCCACCTAAAGATTATATAAAGTTTTAAAATGTGAATGAAATTGCAATGCTTTACTTGAGATGATCTGATCAGAGAATGGATGCACTATTTTTGTCTTTCGATACAATTTACCATTATAATTTGTACATGTTTTTTTTTTAAAAAAACAATGTACCATTAACTTACAATTTGTACATTTTTTTTCAACAATATTGTACAATGTACATTGTATGCAAAAGTAAGTTGAATTTTATATAAACTATTAATCATTAGTTTGATTTAGTAGTGTTTTATGTCAAGGTTAATGTACTTTTAGTTTAAAATGTAAAAATGTGTTTTATGTTAAAATATTCTGACCCTATTTCAAGACGCAGCTGATTCAGTGATTCATGGATAGTGATATTGCATCATGTTGCATAATGAAAGGCTTTTAAATACCATGCGCAATTATGTGGTTACATTTTATGGTGTGTTAAATATGACTGTGGTTATATATCATGTGGATCAAGTTATGAATATTTGTATTAAAGTTCATCCATTTATTATTTATAATTGACAGGGTTATGATGAGAGATGACATTCTTGAGATATGCTGTATTAATAGCTATAATTAGAAACACAAAATTTCCAGCAGAAAATTGGGTATTTTGGGGGTAGGCATGAGGTTATTAAGTGCATTTTCTGAAGAATTCACTAGACTAGAATGAATTGTTTGTACATGTTCTAATACACCTTATCGGCTATTTAGTCCAATCCTGAAAAAAACAGTCACTTAGACAACTTCCTGTTTGGGTCAAGAGTTTCAAAAACAAAGGTCATCAGTAATTAGCGGAGGGGGAAATATGTAAAATGTGAACATTTCGAAATTTGTATAGTTTATGATCCAATTTTTTTAACACAAATTAAAGTAAGAAAAATGCTTTGTTTGAATTGTTTACAATGGTTTAAGCAAAACTCTTTGAAAAGTTTTATGCACAGTACATTGTTTAAACAGGGCCCCAGATAGCTTCAGCTGGTTTGAAAGAGTTGTATAATTTCTGAACTAATATCCTGAATGGAATAAATAGCCATAAGGTGTATTACTCTTACAAACTATATAAAAAAATTCATTCAACATTGTTTCCTCTTTGCTTTTTATCTGGTATTAAGTCAAAAGACTTTTTGATATAGGGTTGTAGCTGGCTATTAAGTATGGGTTTTGATCATTGTTGAAGGCCGTACAGACTGACCTATAGTTGCTTAGTTTTACCTCATTTGGTCTCTGGTGGCGAGTTTTCTTATAGGCAGTCAAACCACATCTTTTTATTTCTATATTGTTTGTTTTGGTACAGTGAGTAACATAGATGTACATGTAGAACCTTGGAGTGCAGAACATTTACTAGTAAAAACTATATTGAGGTGAAGTATGAAACTACAACTGAGGGGACACACTTGTATGAGGGTCTGTATGGTGTTAGCAGAATAGAAAATAAGTCAGCAAAACAATACAGAGAGAAAAATGGACAAAAAAAAAAGAAAAGAGAATAATCATGATAATAAGGTGCTAAATTATAAAGAATAGAGAATAATGAGCAAACAAATTTAAGAACGATGCTTAGAATAATTAATAGGACTAAAAATAAGGAAAAAAGAATAAAGGACAAAACAAATTAAAAATAGAGAAAGATGGTATAAAAATTGAAGATTATAGAAAAAAAATATAAATATTAAAAGTGCACTATTTTATGACAGATCTAGATCTAAAAAAATGCATGACAGTCCACTCCGCAAATTAACTCAAAATTTAATGAAAGATTCTATATATTTTAACTTATTTTTCCAATATATAAAAGGTTTGTCATTTATAATAATGAAAGAAATAAAATGCCATATGAAATCTATATAGGAAAAGCTCAAGGTTTCTTTTCTAAAAGTGTTAATTGTCAACTCTGTGACAGGCCACTCCTACTTTGCCTTTGGAAGGTCTATGTAAATGACAAAATTCACATGAGCTGTTGTGTACATGTATCTCTAAAAAAAAACCAACACCTTTTCTGACCTTTAAAACAGTGTTGGATCCATGGTGGTAGAGGGCGTTTATGCTCCACCTTTGAATGCTTAAAAAAGTACAAATCTCATAATTATGTTTTCCACCATATACTGTAAATTCAGAAATTATTGCGTGTATTTATTATTGCGAATTTTGAAAAATGAACAGAAATGCGAGTTTAATTATTGCGATTTTAGGAAAAGCTACATACATATATATGTGTTTGATATAAGAATACGAGTTCTTATTATTGCGATACTCAAGAAGTCGCATTATTCACATTAATAAAAACCTCGCAATAATTTCTGAATTTACAGTAAATTCAAATTATAGAATCGTTCAAAAAATTTTCTCCTCTTTCTGCTCTGTGGTACAATATTCAAAAGAATCCTGTAAAAAAATTTGTAATTAAATTTCATGTGGTATTTAACTGCTGTGGTCATACATTCATGTACTTAAATTTTTTAAATATTTTATCTGTTCATTGCATCAGGTTTTTTTTTATGATGTACATGAACATTGCATTTTCTCTCAAAATAAAACGAAGTAACTGATATTAGATCAGTAGGTGATTTAAATACTTAAAAAGTATTGAATCCCAAGTATGTCCATAAATATTTAAAAAACAACTGACATTCTTATTATGATGATTGTTAAAATACTTTGTATATTATTATTTTAAATGCTTTCTAAGCTGGTAACTTGGCAAAGTTTACAAGCCACTACCTACAATGACCTGTACTTCAATTATACTATAAGATTTTGAGTAATGACTGGTTTTCTGTTACCAGTGACTGGCTTCCTGTTACCCTTTGAATAGTAAAGACAGGTGTTGATTTGAAGTGGGTTTGTACTGTCCTGACTAGACATTTGTGGCAGAAATAGTTATAATAGACAATAGAATGGTCCATTAGTTATCTAATAACCATGCCAGACATTAAATGTAAATGGATGATTGTCCATATATGGACATATAAGTCTCATTATCAGGAAAAGACTTTACACAAAATTTTCCTTGTTTCAAAATTGTATTTCTTAACATTATGACATCAATGATGATAGAAATTCTAGACCCTCATTGAAGGCAGGTCTTTGAAAGTCTCTTTCCTGTTATTTACAACTGTAGAGGAGGAATAAAGGGGGAGGGAACATCCCCACCCGTTTATGGAGCTACATATATGGTTAATGCTTAATGCATAGACCTTTTACAAGTCTCAGCCATAACATTGCCTTGGTGCTTGGGTCCCCACTTAATCAAAATCCTGGACCCACAACTAAACTGTTCCAGAATCCTGTTGATTTAAAGCTTTATTTATTGTAAAGACACGGTCACACATGTTTCTTGTTAAGACTGTATGTAGAATTTAAGATGTGTTGTTGGTTTCTTGTCTAATTGCTATAATGAGTGTTTATTCCCTACAGCATCTTTTATTCAGATTTTAAAGGATCTATATACTTATATTCAAAATACTTTACTAATATCAGATAATTATTAAAATTCAAAAATAATTTTATTGTTCAACCAGCTTCCAAGATGAATTTACTTGGAATCTTTAATGAAGTCTGTTGTTTTTTGTAAAATGATCACAGCGATCATAATTTATTTTAGTTTTAGAAGCTTTAGAAAAAAGGTTATAGAGGCTTTGACAATTGACAACTTCTGGAGCTTCCACAAACAAGGCAAAATAATTGATTTATTTGAAGTTTATTGAAGTGCAGAGTTTTGTCTCTCTGAACAATATCAGTATGGTATTGATTCCTGATCAGTGAAATTCTAAATGAATCTCTCAGACATGATGTAACCGAGTCTGAGGAATGCACAGTTAAATGAAAGGAATTAAATTTAGATATGTTTTTCTGCAATGCATTATAAAACAGATTCTGAGAAATATTGAAGAAAATTGTCCTGTTGTTGTAAACATGCATTTATGAATGTCATTTCAAGGACAGATCTGACTGAGTCAGAAATCCAATGTAATCTAAAATTATAATTGTTAATCATTTTTTTTTTCATTTGTACTGATCGACTTTATAAAAAATCAAATGAAAGTTTTAAATATTTCTGAGTGACAGAATAGACAATAGAATTCCAAAAGAAAGAGAGGAATTTGTTTTAATGTGAGATGCAGTCTGGCAGCTTCTGAAAAGTTATATTGAAAAATAAAATAAAATTGTACACACATATAAAGGGGATTGAACAAAAATTACCATAAAACCTTTAAAAAAGGGATTTTTTTTTTCTTTCTCACCCTTTTGTGTTGGGTCAGGTTCAACCAGGCATTCAAATGAGTTAAAAGGGTATTTAAGCACATCATACATACTCATCCAAACAATATAGAAGTGGATTAAAAGCACTTATGACAATATAAGAGGAGCATTAGGTCCTGATGCTCTTGCGCTTAAAATCACCCATGGAGATTTTGAAAAGTTGGCAGGTATGAGGTTGCAGTATTGGTCCTATAATTGACCTTGTATGCATAAACATGTTATGGGAATCCAGACATTTATAGAGTGACTCACTTGTAGTCAGCATTGAAAAAATCATCGACAGATTTTAACCTGAATCACCTTTAAGGAATAGAGGACAAAAAGTCCTCCCACAACTTTGTTGATCCTTATTAGTGCCCTACTGACAAAGTCGAAGGGGACTTTAGGTTTGCACTCTGTCCGTCTGTCTATCCGTCTGTCCATCCGTCAGTCCGGCAAATCAGTTTTCCACACTTTTTTTCTTCATTCTTAAAGATATTGATTTGATATTTGGTATATAGTTTTGCCATGACAAATTATAGATCAAGTTCGAATTTTGTTCCGGTCTGATGATTTAGTCCAGAGTTATGGACCATAACTCTGGACCATATCTAATGTTAGAGTAGTATGTTAAACCATATTTCTGTACAAAGGGAGATAACTCATTTTTTTAAAAAACATTCATTCTTTGGTAAATTATTTGAAGAATTTTTTGGCAGGTTTGTTTGTTATTATGTATAAGCTAATTTTCTGAATGTCATATATATATATAAAAAATTATGAAGTGAATTAAATCCTTTAATTAGATAATAATCTATTTTTATTAATGTATATATTACATTACATTGTGTAGATAAAAATTGTTGGCATTTTATAGATAAGTTACAAATCCTTATTAGTTTGTGAAAAATAAAAGAAAAAATATTTGGAACTTTTAATTATATTTGATTATAATTTGAAAATAGATATACACTGTATTACATCATATCTAATTTTAGAGAACTAATAATCATATCTAATGTTAAAGTGTTTTCCACACTTTTTTTCATCATGCTTGAAGATATTGATTGATAATTGGTATATAGTTTTATCATGACAAGTTATACAGATCAAGTTCGAAATTTTGTTTCGGTCTGATAATTTTGTGCAGAGTTGTGGTCCTTGGACTTGAAGAATTCACTCATTTAATCAGTTTTCCACACTGTTTTTAGTCATGCTTGAAGATATTGACTTGATATTTTCTTTTTGTTTACACCATGACAAGTTATAGAACAAGTTAGCTTTTTGTTCCAGTATAATGAGTTTTTACCCGGTAGGGGACTATTTATTGCCATGCAATACTCTAAGAATGCTTGTATGATATTGGTAATCTTATTGTCTCGCCTTGACCGAGTCAAAAAGCGAGACATAGGTATGCTGTTTCCGGCGTCGGCGCCAACAATGTATTAGTTTGTGATTAGGTCTAGCTCATGGTGTACCACTAGTGGTAGGTCAATGATATTTGGTATGCAGTTGTATTAGTATTGGCACATCTCATTACCATGGAGATTATTTGGCCCTGCCCCCTCAGTCAAGGTCTATTGACTTTGAAACTTTGCTTAGTTTACATGTATTAGTTTGTGATAAGGTCAGTTTATGGGGAACTACTAGTGGAAGGTCAATGATATTTGGTATGCAGTTGTATAAGCATTAGCACATCTTATTTCCATGGAGAATATTTGGTCCTTACCCGTCAGTCATGGTCTATTGCCTTTGAAACTTTTGCTAAGTTTACATGTATAAGTTTGTGAATAGGTCAGTTTAAGATGGAACCACTAATGTTAAGTCAATGATATTTGGTATGCAAATATTAAGTTTCATTTCCGTGGAGATTATATAACCCCACCCCCTAATTATGGTTCATTGATTTTGAAACTTTTACATAGTTTACAAGTTAATGTTTCTTTAGGTTTGTTTAAAGGGAACGACTTATGAAAAGTCAATGGTATTTGGTTTGCAGTTGTATTAGCATTGGCACATCTCATTTCCATGGAGATTGTTTAGCCCTGTACCTTAAGCCATAGTTCATTGACTTTGAATATTTGCATAACTTACATGTTAAAGTATTGCTATTTTAATTTCAACATTTGCATTACCAAAATAACAAATAGGCGAGACATATCTCTGTGTTAACAGTTTATGATAAAATATCTGAACTCCCTTAGAGTGGGATATGTACTATTTGTTCATCCATTATTCTGCCTGCTCTTCTGTCCCATGAAATTTTCGTTGCAATTCTCAGGTACTGCAAATCAGAGCTTCCTAATATTCATGTAAGCATGTTGTACTGTGTGATATATTTTCACATTCACCTTTCACCTTCTTCCTGTTTACCATATTTATTGCTACAAATAATAGCCAGGTATTAATATTTTTGTCTCATTTTTGTAAGGAACTTCCTTCAATTTGGTGTCAAGCTAAAATGTTGGAGAACTGAATTATACATTGCACCAATGCATTTTCAAATCCATCATTCATCAACTTCTCATTGTTTACCGAATACTTATAGCAGGGTATTGTTGAAATACTGTAAATTCAGAAATTATTGCGAATTATATACGTCTGGGGGAGTCTCGCAATAATTAGAACTTGCATACTGATATTTCAAACCTTGTTCTGTATGCAGTTTTTCCCAATATCGTAATAATTTATCTTGCTTTTTTGTCTATTCTTTAAAAATCGCAATAATAAATGCACACAATAATTTCTGATTTTACACTAGCCAGAATTAGCTCACTGTGAGTACATCTTGTTCTGTCCGTACTGGATTCCTGTCTCATTGACATACTGTGGATTAATTTTTATTCATGGGATACCAGAAAATTTTTTGGATTGCATGGGTATAGACCGACCACAAATTTAAAAATTTTAAAAAGTGCAAATTTCTATAGGCTTGTATGCAAAATTTGACAAGTTACCACGAAATCAAATTTCAATGATTAATACAATTTTTCCTAAATCCATGAAAATTGATATACCTATTAAATTAATGTATTCACATTTATCCATATTTTTATTTCCCTCATTTTGATACAATTTGGCATCATTGTCATGTTGTTGTTTATAAAAATCAATTGACCTTACATCGGTACATGTATCCAAGCTGGTACTTGTAACAGTTGTAAATATTGATGTTATTGAGTTCCAGGTCAAGTTGACTGTTACCATGATGCAATAATACTTATTGAAGGCAGAACTAATGTGAGGTTCTGCATAGGGTTTGTGTTTATTTGATTAAAACAAGGAATTATTTAAATCTGTAATTTTTAATTCTGGAAAATTGATAAAAAATTTACAAAACTAAAAAGGGTTAGCCATTCGGGCATGGCAACAGTTCATTTTAGTTCCACTGATATTTCAGTATAAATTAACTAACCCCTTTAGCCATGCATTCACGCATGGTTGAACCTTCCTAAATTGAGTTAGTTTTCATCATATATTTCTTATCAATTTTCCAGATTTCAAAATGATTTCAGATTCAAATAATTCCTAGTTTATCTGATTATCTCCAATAAGATTTAATGATTTTTTTGTCTCACCTGCCAAGAAATTGGCGGAAAGCAAAACATAGGGATTGCTTTTCTGGCGATGACAATGTCATTGTTGTTTGCGTTAACAATTGTTAAGTTTTCTGCTTAAGTTAGTTTGATAACAGCTACTTGTGATTATTAGATCAATGGTATTTTGTACGCGGTTGCATTACTATCCTATCAGTACAATTTATCAGTTTGACGACTATTTTGAGGCCCTGGCCCCTAGGTCATGGTCCTGTGACTTTGAATTGATATTTGCAATTTTCATTGTTAATTAAGTTTTCTGCTGAAGTCAGTTTGATAATTAACAACTTGTGATAGATCAATGATATTTTCTACAAAGTTGCATTATTATCAGTACATATCAGTTCAACTCCCTGCCCCCGTAGGTCATGGTCCAGTGACTTTCCATAATACATACCAATTTTCTATGTGAAGTTTTCTGTTTTAGTTTGATAGGACTACTTGCAATAGATAACAATATTTTCTATAAAGTAACATTACTGTCTGTACCAATGTCCAGAAACCGTCTATCTCAGTTTGTTGACCATATTGAGGCCACGCCCACTAGTTCATCGCCATCGACTTTGAATTAATTAGCAATGTGACTGTCCACCAGATTGTCTTGTTCTGTATTTTATGCTGACAGGTAAGACATATCTCTGTGTCAACAGTTTATTTATAACAAAGCATGATGCATTTTCATGTATGTTACATATAAATCTCCAGCCCAGTACCTAGAAAGCCCAGCAAGCACTCACTGACTTAAAGGAAACTTCCTATTTGATCGGGCCTTCCAACTGTTTTAATTCAAGTGCCACTGATTTCAGTCTAATGTTGGTGAAGCCTCAGGTCTGACAATCAAAATTATGGTAACAATTCAAGATTAAAACAAAAACCTAAGGAATTGCATGCACTCTGAAAGGTAAGGATCCAGATAAGAGTGAGTTGACAGGGTAAAACATGATTTGAACAGTCACATAAAGATTAACAAATTGGATAATTTTGTTCTGTGATTCAGACATCCAGACACCTTTCCCACCCAGTGGAATGCATATCTGGTGGGCTTCTGCAGCCCATAAAAAAGTCAACAAATGATTAACATGCCAGTAATACTTAAATTGAGAAGGAAATATGTTTTCACCACGTTTTCATTTTAGTTCATACATGACTTTTCAATTTTTCATGTTAAATACTAATTTGTTTTAAAAAATAATTTTAAATTTATTTTTAATTGTAATAACAGAACTGATATCTTAAAAAAAAATAATTTGGGTTCATAATTTCTATGTACAATGATCCATATTTTACAGTTGAGTAGATTTACTTGGTCATAAACTATATTGCTGAATTTTATTTTTACACTCTCAATTTTTATGAATAAAATTAGTGACCCTTTCAAGATCATATCTATTGATAATGTTTGCGGCCCATTTATATTGAAAGGTTTAGGAGTTTATCTTTATGGATAAATAAATGTATTCCAAGGAAAAAGAAATGAAAAATCTTCTTTTGTTGAATTTTGATGTCCATTCTTATATGCTCCTTGAATTTGACGTTTGAACTGTCTGAGAAGGTCAAACTATATGATAAGGTAAATATGCATTGAAATTTTATTCATTCCTGTTTATACTTGCTTTATTTGTGGTTCTTTGAAGTCTCATGCCAGGAAGTTATTGACTATAAATACTTTATTTTAATTTATATTGTTAGGAATGAATAACCTATATTTTCTGCTCTTTGTAAAGATTAACCGATATAATATTATGTTTGTTTGGATGAGTAACCAATGTTGCTATCAGTACACTTACACTGCACAATGGTTCAATATTATTACTGTTAATTCAGAAATTATTGTGAGGTTTTTATTCAGTGTGAATAATACGACTGGGTGAGCATGGCAATAATAAGAACACCATGCCATTCCTGAAAATGCAATAATTAATCTCGCATTTTTGTCCATTATTCAAAATTCGTGATAATAAATGCACACAATAATTTCTGAATTTATAGAATCCTTTTGTACACAAAAGAAAATATTTATGTAGCTGTTTTGTTTGTATATGATCTGTACATTATTCAGAAATATTGAAATTGCAATGTTAAACCCAGGCAAAGGTGACCTATATAGTTATTTAAACCTTCTACAGTCATTGGGTCTGTGGTGGAGAGTTCTACTTCTCATTGGCAATCATGCATTCCACATCTTCTTATTTTTATTATAGCATTTGGTTTTGCAGTGGAGAGTCGTCTTATTGGCAATCATGCATTCCGACATTGAAAATCATACCGCATCTCCTTATTTTATACTGATGCTGGCTGTTCAGGTATCTCTCCAAATAGAATTGAAATAAGAAGATGTGGTATGAGTGCCAATGAGACAACTCTCCATCCAAGTCACAATTTGTAAAATAAAACCATTGTAGGTCAAAGTACGGCCTTCAACACGGAGCCTTGACTCACAACAAACAGCAAGCTATAAAGGGCCCAAAAGTGACTAGAGTAAAACTATTAAAACAGGAAAACCAACGGTCTAATCTATATAAAAAACGAGTCAGGAAAGTCAGGAAACTTTGAAGTTATTGCCTTTTAAGAGAATATGGTGTTGATGGCAGAGGTATTTGATGATCTATGTTAACTTCATTTGTAACTTGTTAAGACTCAGTGGTATGACTGACCTAACAACAGTGCCGACTGTCAGACTGATAACACAACATTACTTTGTATTTGCTCAATTTTTGTCGAGCCTGCGACTTTTGTCGCAGAAAGCTCGACATAGGGATAGTGATCCGGCGGCGGCGGCAGCGGCGGCGGCGTTAGCTAACTTCTTAAAAGCTTTATATTTTAGAAGGTGGAAGTTCTGGATGCTTCATACTTTGTATATGGATGCCTCATGTTACGAAGTTTCCGGCAGTCACATGTCAAATGTCCTTGACCTCATTTTCATGGTTCAGTGACTACTTGAAAAAAAAGTTAAGATTTTTTGTAATGTTAGATTCTCTCTTATTATAAGTAATAGGATAACTATATTTGGTATGTGCATACCTTGCAAGGTCCTCATGCCCGTCAGACAGTTTTCACTTGACCTCGACCTCATTTCATGGATCAGTGAACAAGGTTAAGTTTTGGTGGTCAAGTCCATATCTCAGATACTATAAGCAATAGGTCTAGTATATTCGGTGTATGGAAGGACTGTAAGGTGTACATGTCCAACTGGCAGGTGTCATCTGACCTTGACCTCATTTTCATGGTTCAGTGGTTATAGTTAAGTTATTGTGTTTTGGTCTGTTTTTCTTATACTGTATGCCATAGGTCTACTATATTTGGTGTATGGAATGATTGTAAGGTGTACATGTCTAGCTGGCAGGTGTCATTTGACCTTGACCTCATTTTCATGGTTCAGTGGTCAAAGTTAAGTTTTTGAGTTTTGGTCTTTTTTTCTAATACTATGTGCAATAGTTCAACTATATTTGGTATGTGCGTACCTTGCAAGGTCCTCATGCCTGTCAGACAGTTTTCACTTGACCTCGACCTCATTTCATGGATCAGTGAACAAGGTTAAGTTTTGGTGGTCAAGTCCATATCTCAGATACTATAAGCAATAGGTCTAGTATATTCGGTGTATGGAAGGACTGTAAGGTGTACATGTCCAACTGGCAGGTGTCATCTGACCTTGACCTCATTTTCATGGTTCAGTGGTTATAGTTAAGTTTTTGTGTTTTGGTCTGTTTTTCTTATACTGTATGCCATAGGTCTACTATATTTGGTGTATGGAATGATTGTAAGGTGTACATGTCTAGCTGGCAGGTGTCATCTGACCTTGACCTCATTTTCATGGTTCAGTGGTCAAAGTTAAGTTTTTGAGTTTTGGTCTTTTTTTCTAATACTATGTGCAATAGTTCAACTATATTTGGTATGTGCGTACCTTGCAAGGTCCTCATGCCTGTCAGACAGTTTTCACTTGACCTCGACCTCATTTCATGGATCAATGAACAAGGTTAAGTTTTGGTGGTCAAGTCCATATCTCAGATACTATAAGCAATAGGTCTAGTATATTCGGTGTATGGAAGGACTGTAAGGTGTACATGTCCAACTGGCAGGTGTCATCTGACCTTGACCTCATTTTCATGGTTCAGTGGTTATAGTTAAGTTTTTGTGTTTTGGTCTGTTTTTCTTATACTGTATGGAATAGTTCAACTATATTTGGTGTATGGAAATATTTTATGATCTATTTGGCAGTCACGCAGGTTTTATTTGACCTTGACCTCATTTTCAAGGTTCATTGCTCAGTGTTAAGTTTTTGTGTTTTGGTCTGTTTTTCTTAAACTATAAGCAATAGGTCACCTCTATTTGTTGTATGGAAGAATTGTTAGCTGTACATGCCTGCCTAGCATGGTTCATCTGACCTTGACCTCATTTTCATGGTTCATTGGTCAATGTTTAGTTTACTTGGTTAATGTTAAGTTTATGTGACAGTTGTAATAAAGCTTTATATTTAGGACTATCAACATAATATCAATGATTAGTAAAGAAGGCGAGACATTTCAGCGTGTGCACTCTTGTTGCTAGTATTCCATAAAAACATTGTTGGAAGACGTGGGTCTGTATGTTGACCTATAGAAATCTTGCGAGGCCAATGGCCGAGGGTGAATGTCACATCTCTGGGGTTGATAAATCATTGTATCAACTGATATCAAATATTGTCAACAATTAAGATTTTTTATCCTTCTCCAATTTTCTAGTATTTGCTCAAGATACTTTTAAAACTGCTCCTTGTTGTCGAGCCTGCGACTTTTGTCGCAGAAAGCTCGACATAGGGATAGCGATCCGGCGGCGGCGGCGGCGGCGGCTACGGTGGCGGCGGCGGCGTTAGCTAACTTCTTAAAAGCTTTATATTTTAGAAGATGGAAGACCTGGATGCTTCATACTTTGTATATGGATGCCTCATGTTACGAAGTTTCCGTCAGTCACATGTCCAATGTCCTTGACCTCATTTTCATGGTTCAGTGACTACTTGGAAAAAAAGTTCAGATTTTTTGTAATGTTAAATTCTCTCTTATTATAAGTAATAGGATAACTATATTTGGTATGTGCGTACCTTGCAAGATCCTCATGCCCGTCAGACAGTTTTCACTTGACCTCGACCTCATTTCATGGATCAGTGAACAAGGTTAAGTTTTCGTGGTCAAGTCCATATCTCAGATACTATAAGCAATAGGTCTAGTATATTCGGTGTATGGAAGGACTGTAAGGTGTACATGTCCAACTGGCAGGTGTCATCTGACCTTGACCTCATTTTCATGGTTCAGTGGTTATAGTTAAGTTTTTGTGTTTTGGTCTGTTTTTCTTATACTGTATGCAATAGGTCTACTATATTTGGTGTATGGAATGATTGTAAGGTGTACATGTCTAGCGGGCAGGTGTCATCTGACCTTGACCTCATTTTCATGGTTCAGTGGTCAAAGTTAAGTTTTTGAGTTTTGGTCTTTCTTTCTAATACTGCATGCAATAGGTCAGCTATATTTGGTGTATGGAATGATTGTAAGGTGTACATGTCTAGCTGGCAGGTGTCATCTTACCTTGACCTCATTTTCATGGTTCAGTGGTCAAAGTTAAGTTTTTGAGTTTTGGTCTTTTTTTCTAATACTATATGCAATAGTTCAACTATATTTGGTGTATGGAAATATTTTATGATCTATATGTCAGTCACGCAGGTTTTATTTGACCTTGACCTCATTTTCAAGGTTCATTGCTCAGTGTTAAGTTTTTGTGTTTTCGTCTGTTTTTCTTAAACTATAAGCAATAGGTCAACTATATTTGTTGTATGGAAGAATTGTTAGCTGTACATGCCTGCCTAGCATGGTTCATCTGACCTTGACCTCATTTTCATGGTTCATTGGTCAATGTTTAGTTTACTTGGGTAATGTTAAGTTTATGTGACAGTTGTAATAAAGCTTTACATTTAGGACTATCAACATATTATCAATGATTAGTAAAGAAGGCGAGACATTTCAGCGTGTGCACTCTTGTTTTTATACTAAATATTTCATCTGCTTTTGCAGTTGCCAACTTTTATAAGTTGAAATATTCATTATTAGTTTACCAAAAAAATATGCTGAAAACAAGAAGAGAAAAAAAATCATGCCGAAAACAAGAAGAAAAAAAACGAGCATTTGCATGACGTTATAAACCTACTTCATTGACGTTACCATGGAATATCTATATTCAGGTACACATTCGCTGTTCCAAATCTTATATTAGCCGCTCATGATTTTTCCCACAGTGAATCTAATAAAAGGAGTTTGATCCCACTGAATATAGTTCTGCAAATTGGCCCCAGAAAAACAAAAAAGGAGTTTGATACCACTGAATGAAGACATGCCACCTTGACCCACTAATACAGCTGTATAATATAAGACCTATATTTTATCAACTTTCCCCTTAGTTGAAAGTTGGAATGTGTTGGCAGTGAGTAGAGTTGTCTTGCTTTCAAATGGGCACAAAACAAAATAAAAACCCAACATGGCCTAATTCGCATACTGTGGATTCATTGTCATTCGTTGGATACCAATTTTCGTGGATTTCGTGGGTACAGGTGAACCACGAATTCAAATGTTCAAAGAAAAACATATTTTCTATAGGCTTGTATGCAGACTTTGGCAAAACCACAAAATTGAATATTCACGAACATATAAGTTTTCTTTAATCCACAAAAATTGGTACCCATGAAAATAAATGAATCCACACAGTGGTTACTGGGGTCTCATTGATTGCACACTACTACTAATGTTTATAGTTATTTGACTGAGAGTAAATGGGGGATAGACGTTGTATAATTTTTAGAACCACCAGGAAGTTAGGATCATGATGATCGAATTTAATTTGATTATAAAAAATCAGAATGTTTAAATTGTTGGATTTCATTTAATGCATTATGCAACAATGAGACAGAAATGGGATGTATCAGGTGTAGAAGATAAATCAAGATAAATTAAGTTGTTTACACTTTCCTTAGTCCTCATTCAAGGAAGATGTGACCTGTGACCATAAATGATAGAAGCACCTGTAATAAATTTCTTTAAAAGATATATTGTTGATTATTTTAAGATAGAATAACAGAAATTACCTATTTAAAACATCATGACTGTTATTGACAGTAATTTATATCCTTTGTTCTGTTACAATGGTTCTCATGATTCTGCAGATTTTAAGGTTAGGGTAGTGAATAATTAAGGAGTGAAAAAACGAAAGTACTGAATTTTTAAGTTTATTAGTGACATGCATTGCATAAAAACTTTTTATTGAGTTAATTTATTTCATTGTTGAATTTCATCTACTGTGGATTCATTATTATTCGTTGGATACCGAACACGTGGGTTTTGTGGGTACAGGTGAACCACCGATTCAAATGTTTAATGAATTACAAATTTTTTATAGGCTAAATGTATGCAGAGATAGGCAAAACCACGAAATCAAATATCCTCAAAATGCAAGTTTTCTTCAATCCACGATAATTGATAGCCACGAAAATAAATGAATCCACTGACAGTGGTCAAAATAGATGTACCCAAACTTTTGGCATAGGTTCTTGGCAAAGTGAACTTTTGTCCCAATAAGAAGGAAAGGAGAACTCTTGGTGCCTCAATACACGGAGGAGGGTGCAGTGGATTATGTCTTCATTTCTGCATTCTTTAATTTTTAAGGCCATCTTTCTCTATTCTTCAGGGCTGATTCCAGCCATTTTTAAAAGGGGGGTTCCAACCATATGTCCCCATTCAAAAGCATTGATCTTCAAAAAAAAGGGGGGTTCCAACCTTGTACTCTTTGTTTTTTAGCCCATTTTCCTTGATTTAGGAGATAACAATATTGTATTTAAGCTCTGACGAAATCAGTTGGTGATTTGATGGTCGCAAATTAAGTTTACTGGCGACGCGTTAGCGGAGCCATTAAATGGGTATTTGCGACCATCAAATCACCAATTGATCCGTCAGAGCTTAAAATACAATGTTGTTATCTCCATTCTAATGAAACTGACAAAAAACAGCGTCAAATCATTCTTTTAAAATCTGTCATACGTCATCTGCCCTTGCGTGTATGTTTTCATAGCATCAATTGCGAATTGATGCCATGAAAATTGGTGACGTTATCCAATCAAAATGAAATTTACAAACGATGTTGCTTTGGAATACCTGATATGTAAACCCTATTGAGACCCTTATAAAGATATATGTATTGTATTAAGATAATTATGGGAATAAATTTTATAGAAATAGGATAGATGCAAGAAATTGAACCAGCAATTGCTAAATCTCTTGATCAATAGTGCATATAATTATCATATATAGCAAATGTGACTTAATAGCTTGTCTACATCTGCTTCAATGTACAATGTACACTAATTAACATGCTGTGAGGAAGATGTTTCTCAGAGATTTGATTTCATCTAATTTAACCAGGAAGTAAATTGTTTCCTGTATGTTTGCCAGATGTGAATTGAATAATTAACTGGGCATTAATGAACTGGCTTTGAGTAACTTTGGTGCATAAATTCCATTGCGTTGAAAATTGAAAAATTTTCCTTGTCCCTCTGGGAATCAACAAAAATATTTAGGAAAATTGACATTTAGCAAATTAGATTCAGATAGCTGTCAGGTATGGAACATTATGTATTCTTTCTTTTATTTATTTTTTGTATCTGCTTTATTGTTTCTAGAATATAATATAAAAGACAGAAAACAAGTTTAAATATTAAGGAACGCAATACTTCAAGAGAGAATTTGTCATATTCATGCTTTTCCCAAAATTGGAATTTTCAAATCAAATAGAAATTAAGTATTGAAGTGGATGAAGTACAGCCAATTCATTTAAAATGTAACCAATGTTAACAAAAACAACAGTGACATCTGGAAACATGTCTAAAAAATATGATATATGAGATAATACAGTGCATTGGACTTGGAAGTTTTGATGGTTTTGGCCATGGGTTCCTGTGTTGTTTTATTTAAATATTAGAAGTTCTGATGGTCTATGCAGCTACACACAGAAAGATTCAGACCTTCCAATCAGTGGCAGATCCAGGGGAGGTGGGGTTCTGGGGGTTAGAACTCCCCTTTTTTTTTGACGATCAATGCTTTTGAATGGGGACATATGGTTGGAATTCCCCCTTTTAAAAATTGTTGGATCTGCCCCTGCCAATAGTGCAACACATGAAGGTAGACTGTAAATCAGAGCTGATGTAGAATATAAACATAATGAGACAACAACCCAACAACATTACAAAAAGCAGAAAAAATGAAATAGCATCAGTGTTTCAAGTCTTGTATATTGAATACTAACTTGGAATGAAATACAACCAGTAAAGTTCACTCCACAGCTAATCTGTAAATTGTACCATCCTAGACCGCAGATGGTGCACCCAGAATTAAATGTAAAGATATTACAGCAGTCCATTAAAAGATATTGATTTTAAATCTAAAGAAAGAATGATTGCCAGAAGTTGGTTGTCAAATGGATTAATTTGATGGACTTAGAATTCATCTCCTAATTAGGGATTTATTATGACACAGGTTTATTGAAATCTTGATGATATTATGGCTTGTTTCTGTGTAAAACGGAGGTATAAGATACAAAATGAACATTCAAACTCATAAGTCAAAAATAAAATGACAATGCCATAGCAAAAAAAAAACGAAAACAGACAAACAACAGTATACAAAACAAAACAGTTGATCTCGGAGGTTTAAAAATTGATAAAAAAATCTTTTTCTGTAGAATATGCATCCAATTGCTATGCGTTAAACTTTTACCCATTCACTTAACTAAAGGAATCAAGGTCTGTTTGAAAGTCTTGTTACATTTTTAGACATTTGATCAGTGATAATGAAGTTCCAAGTCAATGAAAAATAGATTAAATCACAATTTAAAGTATCTGTCAAGATTTTGAAAAATGAGAAAAATGTTGCTCATGTTCAGATCTCAGATATCTTAACAGACTTCCACAGTAGTGTCCCTTCAATTCTGAATTCACAGTCATATAATCAGATGTACACATAATCACAATGCCAAAAATGTAGATTACATGTGAATCATGGATACAAATATAGTTATATCTGTCCAGCCCTGTCAGGTGTTCTTTGTCAGGCTTAATTGCACCAAGTTCAGGTGTCATAAAAGATAGGGTGGTGTTTCCCTCAGACTTTGATGTCATAAACCTCATTAAGGTGTTAAGTTGTTCACACTGAAAAGCCAATTGACAGTATTATATGTGGCCTGGATCATTCACCTTTGGCTTCAACTGTAATCTTGTTTTAGGGCTTGCTGATGCAGCGAAAGGCACAACTTTTATAGCCATTTGGATGTTTAAGACACAAAGTAGGTATGTTTAACCTTGCCAACTTCTGTTTGGTTGTCTTTGGTTGCTGTATATCTCACTAATTTTTTTTTTTTCTTTTATTGTTATGTACATAAATCTGAGGCTGCTGGTTTTCTTGTTATAACATTTTATGTTTTGGACTTTTCATACTTTCAGTATGTGTTTTGCTCATTGTGGAAGGATGTGTGGGTGACCTTATAGATGCTAATGTTTGGTCTCAGGTAAATAGTTGTCTCAGCAATCCTTCATTGGGGGAGCCAAGGGGGATTGTTCATGGGGGTTGAAACCCCCCTTTTGTGATTTTGTCAAAGTCTGCATAAATTGAGCCAATAGTAAATTTAACCCTCATTACACACTTTGATTTGTGGCAACTTAAAATCACAGAAAAAAATTGGTAACCTAGGAATCATGAATATATATGTAATGAATCCACAGTAGAGGGGGTGTCACAGGGTGCTCATTCCAAAATCTGGATTTATTGGTACTTTTTCCAACTCCCCACTTTTTTCCTGCTTTTTCCCATATCCCACTTTTTTACTCCCTATCCACTTTTTTAACCTCCTATATCCCATCCCACATCCCCACTTGTTTTACCCCTTATATCCAAAATCCCAAAAGCGTGTCATCCCAGATGCTTAACTCTTACTAATACAATATGGCCTAGTTATTCAATGCACTCTATGATTGTTGCAGTACAGATATACTTACAGTGCATGATGTGGTTTGTAGATCTATCATACATCAAATATCAATAAAATACTTGTAGGATTTGGTTAAGTAATTAGCTTACAACACCTGTCTGTTTTGATTTAGAACATTAGTTGACTTTGTAACTCTTGATACCAGATATTATCTAGTGCATATCCTAGTCAGCATGCAAATGCAGCATTTTGTTTGATGATATTCTATTTAGTTGTGGTTACATAGGTTTGTTTTGTTGTTTTTTTAATCATAATTCATTTTATCTAAGAGCATGATTATCATTGGAAAAGAGGGGTTTGAAAGGGATAAGTGAAACTTGGAATGAGGGGCTAAGGGAGTGGGAACCAGAGGAAGAATAGGAAGAAACTAGGTGAAGAGGGGGGAGTAAATAATAGGGATATTTTGGAAAATTTTCTTTGACAGATTTTCTTCTGGTCATGTTAGTGGGTTGGGAATTTGGGAGTACCAGCTGCAGTAAGGAGAGGGGAGTGGGAACCAGTGACCCTATCCACCCCTCAGAAAATTACATTATCACCTCCGGGATTCCAACCTGATTGACCTCTGTGTTCTAAGTCAGCACTCTAACTGACTAACTTAAGAAGTTCTTCCCAGGCTAGCTCAACTGATTAAGGTGGCTAAGTATCTACTAATCAAGGGAAGCAATCCTTCATAATTTTAATACTGACAGGTGACCTTGATATTTAGATATTGCTGTAGCAAGTCATAATTAGGGCCCCGCCTAATGGTGAGTCGCCCTATAGTGATCAGTCCGTCTGTCTATCCGTCAGTCCGTCCGTCTGTAACAAATTGTGTCCGCTCTATATCTAGAGAACGTTATGATTTCATACTTTATACTTGACATGTATATTAACCAACACCAGAGGGTGTGCCATAATGTTTATACAACTTCCTAGGTCAAAGATCAAGGTCAAAAACTTTGGTTTCAGTTGACAACCCCATGTCCTATGGTAAAGATCGTGTCCGCTCTATATCTTGAGAACCGTTATGATTTCAAAGTTTATACTTGACATGTATATTAACCAACACCAGAGGGTGTGTCATAATGTATGTACAACTTCCTAGGTCAAAGGTCAAGGTCAAAAACTTTGGTTTTAGATGACAACCCCATGTCCTATGGTAAAGATACAAATTTTTTACCACATGTTATTCACAGTGGGGTCCACAGAGATGGCTCCTATCTCAATCATGTCTAGTTAGTTCAATGGTTAAAGACTAGTTCTAATTATGTCATTGATTTAAACCATGCATTTGTCCTGCATTCAGGATGGGACTTAAATCTTATTGAGAAGTTTGTTTAGGCGAAGGAAATATCCAAGCAGTGTTCATGAAGAACCTCATAGATTTTGAATATGCTAAAATTTTGTTTGCTTGGCCAAACTGACAATAAGTTTGGTCTAGAATTCAAAGGAGTTTTGAATTTTTGGTCTTTTTAAAGACAGTATCAGGAGGGGACATTATAATGATTATTTTGGCCTCATAATTTTCATTTCAGGTTTATGACACCTTCTGTAGCCATGTGTATGAAGAAATTTTCAAAGTATGATAATATCAAAACAGCAAAGATAATGAATAATAGATATGTGCCATTTTGTATGTATACCAAATTTAAACTTCGATCAAAGCAATATTATTAATTGTTTTATTGCATTTTATAGAAAATGGGGATTTTATTGTAAATGTAGCAGAGATTTTTGTTATAAAATTTTAAACATATATTACTCACTTGTTTGTTCATAATGTGCTAGCGTTTATTTTTTACAAAAAGTCCTAAACAACCTTTACATTCCAAAAACCCTCAATCTGAGTCACTAAAATAGAGTGCACCCTTGAAGGTGTACTTGAATTGGTTCATATTTATACTTGTTTTAACCTATATCTTAATTTATAAACTTGTTAGCTAGCACTGCATGCAATAATCCTCTATCTATTAAGCACCGAATTGTCAAATATTAGAGTACAAGGGGAATTAAAGGCTGTGGATTTTCTTTAAAATTTACATTAATGTTAAGCAAAGTAACAACAAAAGGGTACATAATCTGTAATGGGTTCTTTGAACCTTGAGCACAAAAAATTTTAAGGTCTTCTTAAGAAGATGTTTCTTCGAAGATGTTTTTTCAGGCCAATTTCTGTTATTTTAAACATATATATTTCTCTAATTTTTACGCTATTTTCTTATTTCTTGATTGGTGTGATAAAAAATATTTCTCCTCACTAGTCAAATATCTGTTCTCGGCAACTTATTGGTCGAAATTTAATTATGACGTTTATTTTTCTTGGTTTCTTTTTAGTTTCCTAATTGTGACGTCATGAAAAAAGGCGACCATGCCTGATGACGTCACATATAAAGAACACAACTTTCTGCAAATCTTTGAAAAGGAAGGATAAAAATCATTAGAGAAACAGATTCCACCACTATAACTCGTGTATTACGATATTTCGCCACTCTCAACAGTTAAATTTAAATTATTTAAAAAGCTCGGCAAGCCTCGCGCTTTAAATATTAAAATTTAACTGTCTCAAGTGGAGAAATATCGTAACACTCTTGTTGCAGTGGTGAAATCTATATGCCTATTGAAAGACAAGCTTTTTTCCATCAAACTGACATTATACCACAGAAACAATTAAACCTCATCAATCAGACGAAATTAATGTCACCAGAATTAGTCACCATACTAATTACAATAATGGAACAGTACTTTGTCTAATCATGCGTAACCATGTGATGACATTTATGTATATTTAATCAAAAACATCTATTACTTATGTATTGATTATACAAGTTTGTTTAGTTTACGATATTTTAAGTATGTTTTATATATGTATTGAAAAGATATATAGGGACTGATTAATATATATATATATATATATATATATATATATATATATATATATATATATGTATCATCATTGATTGATGTGAACTTTTCCTGAACTTTATACAGTTATATAGACTGTTATTGAGTAGGATATATAAGGTACATAGATACCTAGCTTTGCACAGAAGTACAATTGTCAAACTTGAAAATTACATTCTTTACCATTCACAATCAGAATAAACTACACTATTTAAAGAACTGTTTACTCAGACTTACTTTGTGAAAGGGATATTATTTTTATATACAGTCAGGAGCCTGTTGTTCAGTGGTTGTCATATGTTGGTGTGGTTCATAGGTGTTTCTCGGTTCTCGTTTTTTATATAGATTAGATGCACTGTTGGTTTTCCTGTTTGAATTGTTTTACACTAGTCATTTTGGGGCCCTAAAATTTGGCTTGCTGTTCGGTGTGAGCCAAGGCTCTGTGTTCAACTTCTAGAAGGCCGTACTTTGACCTATAATTGTTAACTTTTTATAAATGTGACTTGGATGGAGAGTTGTCTCATTGGCACTCATTATACCACATCTTATTTATATATAAGTGGAGAATAGAATATTTTATTGTCCAATGGGCATACAAAAAATTATATGATGGTCATAATTAGATATATTTTATAATATACATATGGAAAAATGATATAACTCATTGTTTTTGATTTTTGGGGGATATTTTTTTCACTCCTGCATTAAAAGAAATCTTCACTCAACTCATGTTTTATTGAAATATGCAATAAAACCTACATGGTATGTTTACACTGACCTTTTTTTAATGAAAGTACGTTTTGAATTTTGTTAAAAAACATAACAAATGATTCTTTTTCAAACACATAGCATATTTTTTCATAAATTTGCATTTTGTCATCTCTGAATAAATTTAGTGACATTCATTCTGGTTGTAGAATTTTGGATAAATGAAATGTATTTGTGTAGATATCTTCCTCCTTAATTCAGTACATGTGTTTCTCATGTTTATATTGTCAGAAAAAAATCCTACCGAAAAATTTGTCATTGAATTTTTTTACACTTGTGAATTTACTCCAAAAGGTCAGAGTACAGTAGTTCAATAAAAGATTTACTATTACATGAACACTAAGTTGTGGTTGTGTAGATATGGTAATTTATAACCTTATTAAAATTGTGGTTTATCATATTTCACACTCCTGAGTTATATAACAGATTGTTTACCTGGTGACATAATTACAGGGAGAGTACACCACAGGTATATCAATGTTTACATTCTGTCTAGTTGTGTAAAGGTATGTTTTACTATTTCCTTATGTTTGAATGTTTATCTTAAAATGCACTAAATTGGAATTTAGCTACTTAAATTGGAGTTAAATGCTTTCAAATTGTTAGGGTATTTGCTTAATTTAAGTTCAGTGACGTTAGTAGTTCTGTGAATTGCAAAAGTAAGTTGTCTCTGACAACATAGAATAAGGAAATTGGGTATGATTGCAAATGAGTCAACTATGTTGTACTATTTCCCAATGTTTGAATGTTTATCTGAAAATGCACTAAAGTGGATTTCAACTTCTCAAATTGATTTTAAATGCGTTTCAATCGTCAGGGTAACATGATAAATCAATATTGCTCTATTTAAGTTCATGCAGTAGTTCTTAGAATTGCAAATGTATATATAAGTTGTCTCTTACAATTAGAATAAAGTAAGTAGATGTGGTATGATTGCTAATGAGCCATCTATCAACCAAAGTCCAAATGACCTTGATTTAAGCAACTAGAGGTCACCACATGGCCTACTTCAAAGAGCACCAACCCATACAATATATCTTTATAAAATGCCCCAACATGACAAAATGCCAAACAAATATATTACTTCCTTGATATTTGAACATGACCTTACTTTGAACCATCTTATTTTGTTCTGTATAAATGTATTGTTTCTATTATCTTCCTGGTTCTGCTTGGTCACATGTCATATAAGTTAATAAAAGGTGTATTATTTGTTACATAGTGTGCTAATGACTTAATACTATATATATGGGGTCAGTAAATTTCATATAGTCTAGGGTGAGAGCGTTACTGACCCACTATATATATCATATATATCGTATTAGGTCACTAGCACACTATAACCAATTTATCGTACCAACTTAACATGTGGCATTTAGACTAGTGGCCTATCAAAGTGATCAAGTTTTCAATATAAAGAACCTATTTCCATTGGTCTATACAAAAACAAATGCCAACAAAACAACTTATTAGCGTTTAAAGTGTTTCTGCATTTGTTCACTGTTGTCTGGGCGAAATGTATCAGATTTTTCCACAACTTCATGTTGTTTTTATAAAGGGACATAACACCACGACTTAAACTGTGTATTGAAATAAACCACGCCTACTAATCCCATATGAAATATGCACTGTCTCCACGCAGACGCTTTTAACCAATCATATTTCTAGAAATGTATACATGGTATAGGAGGTAAGATAAGTATGTATATATCTTCATATGATGAAGACATAATCTTTCAATCAGTTTAATTGAGGTCTGGAGCTGGCATGTCAGTAACTGCTAGTAGTCTGTTGTTATTTATGTATTATTGTCATTTTGTTTATTTTCTTTTGTTTCCTATTCTGACATCGGACTCTGACTTCTCTTATACTGAGTTTTACTGTGCGTACTGTTGTGCGTTTGTTTTTTCTACATTGGCTAGAGGTATAGGGGGAGGGTTGAGATCTCAAAAAACATGTTTAACCCCGCCGAATTTTTGCGGCTGTCCCAAGTCAGGAGCCTCTGGCCTATGTTAGTCTTGTATCATTTTTAATTTTAGTTTCCTGTGTATAATTTGGAGTTTAGTATGACGTCCATTATCACTGAACTAGTATACAAATTTGTTTAGGGGCAAGCTGAAGGACGCCTCCCGGTGGGGGAGTTTCTTGCTGCATTGAAGACCCATTGGTGGCCTTCGGCTTTTGTCTGCTCTATGGTCGGGTTGCTGTCTCTTTGACACATTCCCCATTTCCATTCTCAATTTTATGTATGGATACACTATTCAAATGCATTGATCGTCAAAAGAAAAGGGTGATTCCAACCGCCAGAACTCCCCCACCCCTGGATCTACCACTGACATATATATAGCCCATGTGGACTGATGCAGCAATATTCCAACAACAATTGTATAAACAGGTTCTAAAATTTTGCCACATTTATACATCCTTGGCTTTCAAACGGTTATGTTTGACTGTTCCTGGTAGAGGTGGTTCCGGAAAAGCACTTTTGAGGCACAAAATTTATATACATGTATTGTTATTTTCATGGTCTAAATCTTCCAAAGTGACATAATTATACTTTTATTGTTAAGTACAAGTATTAGATTCGTCCATGAGAGTGTTAGCCGAAATGAGTGTATCTTATTTACATTAAGATATTTCAGTTGTTTCAAAAAGATAGATTTCAATAATTTAGTAGGGGGGGTCTTTCGGTTTTACCTTTTATTATACATGTTATTAGTAAAGAATGTTAAATGCTGAATATCCAGTTACATTTAAGGTAGCACAATACAAAAAAAAACAAAGTTTTATCAAAATTAAAAATATATTCAACCTTAATATTCCAAAAGCATAGAAGAAAATATGTTTCCATTAATCTAGAACTGTTAATGAGAATAAGTTGTATAAACAAATACAGTGTCTGAGTCACTGATACAAATAAGAACATTTTGATGTAAATATGTTAATACCAGTTATAATGATTGTATTTATGTCTATGTGAGCACTTTCCATTCACTGGTCTCTAAAACAAAGATCCTTTCTTAGTTCTACCTGTGGTAGGTATATATAAACATGGTGTACATTTCCTGCTCTTTGATGTCAATTTCGCCCTCAAATGGTTTGTAACATATTTATCAAAGGACAGTTTATTATTGGTCTACTTGATCTGTTTAGAAATGGTGTTTGTTTCAACTAATTAATGTTACTACATTAGTAGTAATTTACTATAAATATAAGTAGGTGAATTGCTGACTTGGCATTTTAAATAGGTATATTTATAATTCCAATACTATTTTTTTGGCTATATGCACTCAGGCTAAAAAATATATACTTAGATATATGTGTTCTGTCTTGCTCATGCTCTAGTACTTCCATTAACGGTTCAATATTGAATAATTTAGAATAATTAAATTAAAAAAAAAAATGTTCATAGAAAATAATATACTCAGGTAGAGAAAAATCTGTTATGGATTTGATGGTGCGGTGCTAACTTGCAGCTTAACCAAAAATGTCCATAAATTAAAATGTGTTGGGTAGGCATGAAATGTAAGGTTGGGTATTGAGCAGGAAACAGAACTATTTTATTTTGGCTAATGTAGACCATAACCCCTAAGTACTGATCTTTACTGCAGAATCAAGGGAAAGGGTGGGGTTCATTATAAAAAGACTCACTGAAAGTTATTATAAGTATAGACATTGGTAATTTTGAAAGAATTATATTTTGTTACCCTTGAGTAGTTCCTTTCCATTATTATTATACAAAATACTCATCAAATCGTCTGGATACTTGGTATGTTGATTGTCTTGTTGACTTCCCTGTCATTATAACTGGTATATTTAGCAAGCCTTGTATTATTTGTATGACTGACATAACTGAGATATAGAAGACAGATTAATGAATGGTTAGCCAAATGAGGCATATACATTGACTAAATGAGGCATACCTGATCAGATTTGGTCTCTGTAATCATACAACAGCTATAATGTGTCACCTCATTTGACCTCTATAATGTATTGTAGGATTAACTTGTAACTGTGTAAGATCAAATACAAAAGAAAGAATATCTTGAATCAGTATTAAGGAATGACTTATGCGACAGCATGCTTTCACTCAGGTTTCAATAAACTATTCAGTATTATGGGGGTGCAGCCATTTTATGAAGGAATAAGAGGTAGGCTTAATCCTGATTGGTCATTGTGTACAGCCAATATTTTTGATTACTGTAGACACTTCATGCACTATGCATTATAACAAAGTCTAATAACATATTTTCCTGAGCCCCAAAGGAACTGAGATTTTAGTCTTTTCTATGCTGTGATGAGACACATTTTTCTAAGTAAATCTAAGTTCAGAAATGATAGACAAGGGAAATAAGTATAAATTGCATTAAGAAAAGCTAGGATGGGAATCTATATGTTTTGGAATCAAAAATAACGTTCTGATAAATTTTCTTTAATTCTAGCAAAGTTTCCTGCTAAAAATCAACTTTCTGTACTTGAAAAAAGCTACTTTTTTTCATCTATGGGGAAATTAATTGTATTTTGCAATCTTCTCCCGTGTTATATACATGAGTTGTTTCCCTTTAGCTTAATAAGTAATTTCCTTTTCTGCAGTTCCTCATTAAAAAGTGCAGACAAGTCTACATTAAGGAAATACATTTAATGTGGAACAATTCCAGACTTGAAATTGTCTTGTTTGTATTTAATTGATTTTCATATCAGACTTTTATTTGACAGGTCACATAAACCAGCAGCACTAGTACATGATGTTATACCAGTAACCCACAACGACTTTGTCTCAGAAACTGGTAACCGCAAAATTAACTGACAGATTTACTTTTTAAAGGTAAGATTGAATTTAAAATAAATTTTAGAGTATGATGTTTTGTTCAATTTCAGGCTGATAAAAATCATCTCTTGAGTTACATACTGAAACAAATGTGTGGTAAAGAAAAGGTCTGATTTGTGTTTTATGATTTATTTAAAAAACTTTTTTAGCTTAAAAGGATAGTAGCTACGATTTTGACAAAATTATGACCAAGTTTTAAAGCTGCTAAAATCAAAGATATGTACTTTAAATTAACAATAAGATCGGTGGAATGTTCATATAAAGTACAGAAGTGTTAATAATTGATAATTAATATCGTGTAGCGTGCATTTTCATCTCATTAATTATGCATCGGGTTTACTTCCCGAACTTTGCCGACACAGCGAGTGAGATGACCAAGATATAAATAAATATGAACATGTGCTTTTGTTTTCTTACGTATTTGACAATTTCTTTAGATTAAACGTACATATTTGAAACCATTTATCAAATTATGTAAACAAAAAAATATACCAAATGCCTGCATATTATTCGAACCCAAGGTTCTCCAACAATGGCGATATTATACACTTGTTTTATATTTGTATGACAAAACAATGCCGATAACGTATACACGTGTTTGTGAATTGAATTGGGGCCTTCATGCAGGGTACACCGAAAGAATAATATTAAATTGTAAGAAGTTGATTTTAATGTCTTCTAAGTTGTGAGATCACTGCTCTTAAATTTATAAAAATATTCTGGACAATAATGATTTGAACACGTCGCGATTTATTTTCATGTGATCTGGATTCGAAAAGTTCAGAAATGTTTTTTACATTTCGCAAACCGTCGTAATGTCGACTGCTTATATAATGACTTTATCTGCGTGACAGGTGTTTGTAAATGATTCTAATGACCGATCTCATCGCCGTTATTTATTTTCAATTTACAATAACTTGTCTGCACCTCTTAACTGTTTCTTTTTCTCGCAGAAACTGTAAACACACGTTCCATTTCCGCGATAACATATCTCTGTTCGACATTTTCCCTTCGAGGGACAACTTGCGATTGCGCATTGGGAACTGCGGAGTTAAGGTCAACATAGGTCATATGAATAAGGGTTGGCTTAACATCGAATTTTTGTCTATAGACAAGAATTAAATTTAGGTGTAAAACGTTAAAAAGCTTCTAAATGCTAATTGGAAAGTAAACAGTGATGGTTTTATTCATTCTAAATAAACCTTTTGTACAAAATCCGGCATATAGATTAGAAAAATAATTTTAATGAAAATCGTAGCTACTATCCGTTTAAATTTTCCTGAAAACATGAAAATCATATTTTTTCTGGAATATATTTAGTCATTTACAATTCTGATAAAATTTACTCTCCCAAAAACTAGATTTTTCTTAAGATTAGCAATACAAAAAAAGTTCTTCCTCCAGAAGTGGTTTGTTGTCTGAAAAAAAATTAAAATACTGAAAAGAGGCGGTGAGTCAGTTTTATATAATTAAACTTGTTATATAATAATTATATGAAAAAAAGAATTGTCACAAGTAATTAATTCATGAGTCAGATTGTTAAAAATTCTGCAAAAATTATGAGTTCTCAAGTGACAACAAGATTATTTTTGACACATATAATAAACTTGAGGTTAGAAGGTCAATAATTAAAGATATAATTAATGAAATCAGAGATGTCAAGGATCAAAATAAAAATGTTCACTCAGATTAAGTTCACAGTTCAGATTTCTTATAATTCAAATAAATTTAAACTTGAGTGATAAATTAGTCCTTTTGTATTTTATCACTGAATTATCAACAATAAATTAAATCCAATTGTGAAAAAAAACTGCCAAGCAGCAAATTTTGCAAGTGGCATATAAAAACTATTGATACATAATGAAGCCATTGTATTTGTCATTTCATTCAAATAATTTCCAAGTGCTAAATCAGATAAATTATAGACTAACCAATCATTTAAATTTTAAACATATATTTTTAATTTAAAAATTAGAATCAAGGTGACAAATTGGTTCATTGTGTTTTTGCACAATTAAAATATATGTTGACAGATTAAGAGATTTGTGTTAAAAGTTAAAGTTGGATTTATAAAGTCAATGACCAGGTTTGTGACCATTAAAGGTACTGACCACACACTCTATGTACTGGCTTAGAAACAGGTCTGTTTTTATTGGCATTAATATAGAAATTATGATAGTTTAATTTATTGGTTTTAGAAAACAGCGCTGAAAGAATAGTGCAATTATTACATGATATATTCATGTACCATGTGTTTAATTATCTAGAATGTGAACATTATCATAAGATAACAATTTGATGTGCAAGCTTTTTGTGAAATCTCTTCTGGATTTCATGCACTTGTGAAAGTTAAAAGCCTTATTGTGTCATCAAGATAAAGAACAGCAATAAAAGCTCTGTTTTGAAGAAATTTCTGATGAAAATGATTGCATAGATAATTGAAGCAGAATTCCTGCTAAAAAATGGGAACTGAAAGTCTGACTTCTGACTTCTGAAAACCAGAAGTCATCATAGGTTAATTCTAAATAGTCCCCCTATGCCCCATACTACAGAGAGGTTGTTCCACTTATTTTTCTTTCATCAATAGGATTGATCATACCATGCATACCCTGGGAAAATAAAGATAAGCAACAAAAGATGAAAAACCTTAAACAAGCAGACGTAAAACAAAAATTTTCACTCATAGAACATAAAATATTTTTGCCAACCCTTTTGCCAGTATGATGACAGTATGATATATGTCATATATAATGACATTGTTACTTTAAATATATTGTATATATTTTTTAAAGTTCCTATTTTTGAGGGCTAGTCAGTATTCTGTCGCCATTGTTAGGCTTATAAATGCATGGTATTAGCCGCAGTGGACTGAGAATAATTGAAGGCTAGACGATCATGAGGGTCAGTTTATAATTTCTCAACAGTTGTCTCCCCCCAATGACCAATATCTGGCCTGATAATTTGTTTTGAAGGACAATAACTGCTCTTGGGTCCCTTTATTTGGTCTTATGGCTTAATGGATATGTAATAAATAATAAATAAGTGACTTTGTAATATGCCATATAGCTGGAAACTAAACCATTATAATTATCCTTTCATAACTTGATCAGTGGGACCTGAGTTATGAAGTATTCGGGGGATGACAATATCATTTGTTGGAGGCTTAATTTCATTGGTATAATGATATAGATATAAAAGTTTTAATGGATTGAGTTATAAATCATTGAGGTGCTAGAGTTTTTGCTGTTTTGAGTTATCACTAAAAACAATACAGGCTCCCTCATTTCAGCTAGTTAGAGAACGATATGGTAGTAAGACCCGTCAAGGTCAGGCTGGGAAACTTGGTAGGCAAATTTATGCTCACATGAAATCTGTACTGATACAGTGTGTTAAATGTCCTCCTTTACACCATAACCCATGGTGGTGCTCCTAAAAAAGGAGTGAGAAACAGAACATACATACATACAAGATTGCTAAAAAATATAGATCTGTTCTCAGCCTCCCTGTTATCTACCTACCCAGGGGCGGATCCAGCCATTTTTAAAAGGGGGGGTTCCAACCATATGTCCCCATTCAAATGCATTGATCGTCAAAAAAAAAGGGGGGGGGGGTTCCAACCCCCAGAACCCCCACCCCTTGGAACTGCCACTGCTACCCTAAATTTGCATGCCTACCTTAACATTACATTAAAGTCCTCGGTACTTAACTCGCATTTTTGAAAAATGTCACCACTTCGAAATAATTAAGGTTGACATACTTGGGGAGGCCTGCTACGAATGATTCTGACAACAAAGGTAGGCCCATTTTAAACCATTGTGTCGATAAATTAATTTAGATTTATGGCATAACAAGTTTTAGTGTGGTAAACAACTAAAAAATCAAAATATAACAGAAGTTTGCGACCGGCTGTCATTTTTCAAAAATGCGAGTTAAGTACCTTGTGTTATATTAAGGTATATAGAAACAAAAATTTCAGAGACAAGTACCTGTGAACATTTCTCTATAAAGTCAATTTGAAATATTTGATAAAAAAAAACCCCAATATTACTGAGATGGTTGTTTAGTTTAAAAAAAACAAAATCAAGTAAGAAAAAAACATTCAACTTTTGACCTTTGCACAGTTAGAAAATAAAATTTGGAAATTGTACTTCTATAACTTTTTTTAATTGTGGAGATTTCAGGGTAGGTTGAAATATGCTTATTTACTTTACATTTGAACCAAAATATTTACCTTTTGACCTTTTTTATTTTCATGCTTAGTCAGCAATAATTAACCTTGAGCATGTAATGTGCCATACACTTTTGGTATGGACAGTGCCCTCTATAAAAAGTATATCAAAGTGAACTATTCTCATAAACATGCAATTTCCACATAAAACTGCCACTTTTAGTACTTAGAGAAGATATGATAATTCCAGCTGTGTGCTTTATGCCCAATGGTCAAGCTAAGCACTTCAAAGCCAGGGAAAATTAGTTTTTATCAGCAGCTATCAGAATTAATGAATATTTTCTCAATATTATTATATGAACCATGAAATTAAATTGCTAAATAAGAAGCAGAAATTGCTTAATATATAAAATGTAGAGGAAGTTATTGCCAGTCTGATCCTGACCGATATTTGACCTTGAGGCTTAGTGAGCAGTAAATTAGTCATATCAGGGTTTCTCAGTGTAGAATTTATGGACCAGTAAATTAGCTAGCAGTCAAGCAATATCCCTCCCCCACTTCAGCTTGTAAAGGTAAATAGAGTGAAATGTCAAGTATGGAATATAAGATTGACAGAATGTCAGGGTGATATATGTAGGAAGTAGTAGTAGAATGACAGCTAGACCATCATCTGGATATCTTTAAATATCAGTAAGGTAATTGCTGTTTGCTTATTTTCAGTGGCAAATATTTCTGGTAGGATACAAGTAAGGACCCTGAAAAATGTCAATATGTCAATTAGGTAGGTTTATTTCTACCTAAAAAAGGAAAGAAAAGGAGTGTTGAGATATATTTTACCCCTGACACAATAATATACCTGTCACAAGTCAGGCCATCTGTGGTTGTCATATACTGTGAATTCATTATAATTCATGGGACACCAATTTTTCGTGGATTTCATTGGTACATGTCAACAACAAATTTAAAATATTTATCTTTAATTTTATAAAGGCTTGTATGCAGATTTTGGCAAAATCACGAAATAAATTATCAACATTGTTATAGTTTCTTCAATCAATTTTGACTGGAATTTTTTTAACATTTTGGTTGGGAAAGAGATTGCTCAGATCTAATCAGTTTTATCTAAGTGGAAACAAGAATGGTCAATAATAATCCATTTACAACCTTTTGGTCAAGAACAAGATTATCAGTTGCCAGTTAAGTGTACATTTAAGTGGTCAGTTTGTTACTAATGGTCAAATAGAAACAAGATCTTGGCTTGTTTTTGAATATGGTCAGTTATTTGAAAGTTGACATTGAAGTGGTCATCCCTTTGTTACAAGTATTTGACCAGTAAATTAGATAGTTTTATGATGAAACTTAGATGGGAAATTAGTCTTGTAATTGTAGACAGAATGAGAGTTTTAAAAGATAAACAGGTCTTCTTTAAGTGCTTTCAATGATTGTTATACTTGGTAGTATAATAGTCCGAGCATCAGTGTAGTTTTTGCTAAGATAATACATGTAAGACACAATATAAATACAGTAATAGTATGGCTTTATCTGTATTTCAATTTTGTCAGTGTCCCAAAATTCTATGAAGTTTGATGTCTAAAAAATTTTAACCCCATAATATATAAATGTTAATATAAAATAAAAACTTAATAATATAAAAATAAGAAGATGTGGTATGATTGCCAATGAGACAACTCTCCACAAGAGACCAAATGACGCAGAAATTTACAACTATAGGTCACCATACGGCCTTCAACAATGAACAAAGCCCAAATCGCATAGTCGGCTACAAAAGGCCCCGAAATGACAAATGTAAAACTATTCAAACAAGAAAACTAACTGCAAGACTCTTTATCAAGTAAATACGAAAAAAAATCAAATTTCTTTTGATCATAAAAAAAAGCCTATTATGTTGGAGATTCATCAAAATCAATGAAGATTTGACAAATTAATTGATGTTTAAAAAATTTGTAACCAGCTTATGAACCTTAATGCTGATGCTGTTGACAAAATGAAGGGTCCCTTTATGTGTATTGCTTCTGCCATAAAATAACTATTCAATTCCAGAGTTTAGGCAATCACTGAAGCATTTAACACTTAACTTGTAATTACATGGTAGCTGATTTAATAACATGTAATTATATGGTCGTTATAACATAACACATAATCATTGTCAACACCATTATACAATATTTTATGGTTTAAATCCATTATTTTACTCCTGATTTAAACATAGAGGATAATCAAGTACACCTTTATGGGGTAATCAAGTATGCCTTAATGTCTTAAGCCCATTACTTAGACCATACCTTTAGTGATAGAAGTTTTCTGATTATAAATACCTATTTCCGTTCCCCGCCCCCAAGGTATTGTTGAGCATACCGTTACATTTCTTTGTTCATACTGTGATTTAACATACTGTTAGTTTTTCTTTTCATTCTAACATCTTTGAATTAAACCTACCAGGCGTATTATTACATAGTTGTTTTTACACCTATTGTTAAAATCTCCTTACCCTAGGGGGGTTTAGCTGTATAGTCCTCCCTTCTATTTAACATGGCAGGTAATTGTTTGTGCGTAACTACTTGACTTTAAGGCTTAAGATGTCTTGGTTCATTAATAATCGGTTAGAGAACTGTTACTGTTCAATCTGCTAGTAACATGTACTGGATTTTGGGTGTGTGTGTAGAAGCAGCAGATTCAAGTAGTTACTGTGAAGTCATGGTTTTTTTATGTGTCTGAAGGTTGTGATGGTTTAGAAAGGACTTAACTGTGGAAAGGTACATGCAAATAAGAATGAATTAAGGATTTTGTGAGTTTGGGATTGAAAACTAGTGTTTAAAATAAATTAAATCATCTTTGTATGAAACATAAGTATTTTCTTTTTCATTTAATAGTTTATAGATTATTTAGTTAACCACATTTAATAAAGTAAGTAAGTAAGTAAGTTAATTTTATTTAAAGTCGGCATATATATACATAATATTAACAGATAAAAAAACATGAGCTCTGGTGAGCTCTTTAAATGACTATCATATAAAAATCATGCAGCTTCATGCAAATACTAATAAATAAAAATAAAAAAGCATGCAAATATAATGAAAGCAAATTAATTTTGATTTCTGAAACTCAAGGACTGGCATTTAATGTCAGCTTTATACAATAATGCATAAAAAAGCAGAGTAAAAGGTCAGAAAATAAAAAATAAGTATTTGGTGTGGTTATTGTGAAAAGATATTTGTAAAAAAAGAAAAGTTAAGTTTAAATTAAGAGGTCAGAATTCTTTTCTGAACTCAATGTACAGTAGACATGAAATAATACTTAACTTATAATAAGAAAGGATATTATCATCTATAATGTATGTACTAAACATGCCTTTACATTGTGATTTCACATGGGAAACCACGGATACATAATTTGAGCCAAGGTAATTGTTAATTATTAAGAAGTAATTGGATCGGAATCATTAACCTAATTCTGACTTTGACCTTGTTGATATAAATCTGTGACCTTGGTAACTAAATGTACAAGATACTATACTTTTAAATACACCAGGTGAAGGTATTAATTACATTTTCATAAGGAGTTGGTCACTTGATCAGTTCCTAAGAATTAATGAAAATTTAATATTAATAATTCATATAGTAAAGAATAACTCTATGATAAAGGAGGGTGTGGATGGGGTCCTTCATTCTTTTATTCATCATTTTTTTGGATTTTTTTTCTGTATTCTTTACATTTTTTGTCCATCAATATGTTTTCTATTCTTTATATTTTTTGGGCCCATTTTTCTCTATTAAATAGTAGTTTTTATTATTTTTGCCCATTTTTCTGCAGAATTGGCACATTATTCTCTATTTTTTATTATTTTCGCCCATTTTTCTGCAGAATTGGTCCATTATTCTCTATTCTGTAAACCCCATCTATGACCCTTCTCTATAATAAAGTCAATGATGAAATCTAAAAAAAAAAGGGCTTATATGCATGCATGATTTAAACACCAAGAAAGCATTAGTCTTAGTTTAAAAGAAAAAAGAGTTGTGATTAAATATAATAATGTTTTAACCTATATGCTATTTCTAATTTCAAACATTAGCAAAATAGTTCTAAATAAAAAGGAACCCTTATAATGATATCAAAATCTAGATCTTAACTTTAAATTAGCTGGGTTCATGTTCATATAGGTCATTGCTGCCAAATTCTAAATTTGGCAAACATGACTTTGCCAAGCCACAACAATAGAACAGTGAAAAAAAAATAGTAACATAATACGAAAACAATTACTGTTCTATGTTAATTCTGGAATAACATCAAAAACATTGTTTGCTTTTTTGCATCATTGGTTTTAATTGTATCTGTTTGTAATTGGTACAATTATTTGTGACTGACAGCTTGTTAAGTCTAATTGAGTATGAAAACTTTAAGATTGATAAACTTACCTACAAATAGCAATTTCTAATCAGGCTCATTTTGTTTCTTTTGATGAGCAAATTATTTGTAGTTCATGATCAAAGTTACAAGTTATTTTTTTGAAATGTTCACATGTCTAATAGAAACTCTTTGTCCTTTCTTGATTATTTTTTTACAAATTCTTTAATGTGAAATTAAATGAATATTTTGCTGAAATTTTTTTCTGAGCTTGAAATTTAAGCCTCCCTTTTAGAAAAATATTTTGCAATCAGACTTTATTATGTAACCTTGACAAAGAGTTAATAGATGCGCTGTTGGTTCATGGAGCAGGTCTTGCATTTAAAGAATTATTAAATATCACACTGTAAAACACTCTGTACAATAAGTGTCTCCACCTACTGGACAAGGTCAATACTCCTAATTTTTTTTTTGGCGGCCCAAACTATAAGATGCTTATATTTAATAGCCAATTATATTCATAAATACTTCGAAAAAAAATGAGGTGAACTATTATAAATGCATTGCAGTTCAAAAAAATTTCAATGTGTAAATTTTGATTTTCCCTTGCAGCTTAAGACAGGTATTTTTTGGCCCGTTCAAGAGGGATCAGAAGAAACATTATTTTAAACTCGGTGATTACTCTTTTTGCAAACACTCTATAGCCTTTAAGCACTGCTCTAATAATATGTCTTCTAAGAAAGGTTTTCAGAAGTTTAATATTAGAATGCATATAAAACTGGATATGTTTTTTCTACAAATTCTATCATTTGTTGTCTCCAAAAAGATTTGATAATTATATCTTTTAAAACAAGCAGCAGCTAATCACAGCGGGCATCAAGAAGACAGTGACTCTGAGGAAAATTTAATTTGAAAAAGTTGAAAAATTTGGTGATGAAAACAATGATAGGACTGTAATACATATAATGTTTAAATAACATTACACATATTACATAACCGATTAACAAACTGTAAATGTCATATATAATACTCATCCACATTTCAAACTGATTAAATATTTGAAATTTTATCAAGTTTCAAGGAGAAAAAGAATTGAAAAGAAAACATGAAGCCAGGATGTATTTAAAGTACGCTGTATGTGTATGATTTTGCATTTCTCAGCCTTTTTTCCACAAGAAGACATGCATGCATACAGCATGCATACCATCTTAAATTTCAAAACAGCATAATGTTATTTTACACTTGCAGGTGTAGGGTTATAAATAAGTTTTTTATGTTGAGATTTATCAATATTTAATCTTTATGAGGGTTGAAATTTACATCATTTTCTAATAACTTGTCTACATGATAAAGCTGTAGATTAGGATTAATGTTATAACACCATGATTTATAGAGACTAATTCATGGTGAGGTCGTTTGTTGGGGCAGATATACATGTTTTTTTTTTCAAGTTCAAGTGTGAACTGGCGTTACTAACACAGCAGTTTTTGAATTAACAGCCTGTTGAATTGTGAAAATTTTATATTGCAGTATTTAAATCCTTATAAGAGAGTAGGAATGCTTTCATCATCAAGTGTCAAACGTCCCATTTTAGCTACTGTTAGCGTCAATTGAGCATAAATTTTTTATCGTCATTCTTCATATCTCAATGTTTAGCTATCGTTAGCGTCAAATGGAGGAAAATGTTATTTTAACAAATATTTTACCGTAATTCGTCATGCGGGGTACCCCATTCCTACCCTCTTATGATATAACTAAATTGTTTTGGTCGTTGAATATCTAGGAAACTTGTGGACATTTTACAGTTAGATGTGGTAAACCATTACCCTCTTCCTAGGTAGATATATAAAAAAGATTACGTAAATAAGTAAATAAAGGCAACAGTAGTATACTGCTGTTCAATAGCCATAAATCGAATAAGCGAAAACAAATCCAGGTCACAAACCAAAACCGAGGGAAAGCGAAAACAAATCTGGGTCACAAACCAAAACTGAGGGAGAAGCGAAATATATTTGGTAGAACTTTACAGCCCTAACTAACCACCAAAACCAAACGAAAGTATTCAGACAAGAACAAACAACACATGGTCCGTGATAACCTTACTGATACAAACACCCAATGTGGTGGGGTCAAACCAGTTTTACTTTAGCACAAGTGCTTTCCCTTTGATATCTAGACCCATATTTTGTTAAATCAAAACACACAACAAAAAACATAGAGCAATATGACCCCTCAATGACCTTGACACTAATTTACGCTTCCTCTGTTCAATAAATTTATCTTCCTTTTAATCCTGAATATTTTTTTATGCCCCCACCGCAGCAGAGCGGGCATTAAGTGTTACTCTTGTCTGTCTGTACCTCCATCCGTATGTCCCTAAATTGGTCCCCGTTCTCTAACTTTAGTTTACCTCAACCAAATGTTATGAAACTTATACACAATGCGTATGAACAAAAAACACAGATCAAGTTTGAATTTGGGTGGCGTCACTTTTACCGTTCTAGAGTTATGCCCTTTACAAATGGAAAAATTTCAGAATTTTTGTTTCTGTTCTCTTAACTTAAGTTTGCCTCAACCAAATGTTATGAAACTTATAAACAATGCTTATTACCACAAAACTCAGATTAAGTTAGAATTTGGGTGGCGTCACTTATACCGTTCTTAGTTATGTCCCTTTATAACGTTATATGTAAGCAGGGGCATCATCTGTGTCCCCTGGACTTATTCTCCATTTATTTTAGATAAATTGATAGAAGTATTTGTTTCTTAAAATCACCTAAAAAATATATAAAATCTTATATTTGAAGAAAATTGATTGAATTGTGGCAAGGAAAAAACAATCATTTGTTTTGATTATCTGAATAACCTTGAAGTAGGAATGTGTCATTTGTCAAGTTACAATTTGATTAATCAAAATTGAGTGCATCTGTCTAGCATTTTACATCTCAAGGTCTGATACATTCTCCAAGGTCATATTTCAAGAAGTCACTTAGTGGTTTAATATTGAGATGTGATCAATAAAAATGAGGTGACAATTACTCAGCGAGAATTTAAGATGACATGAGGCACACATGAACAGGATTTTTGGGATTTTAAGGGTGGGGATTTGAAAATCAACTTTAAATTTAGAAAAGGGTATCAAATGAGGCAAAACTGAACTAGAGATTTTGGGATTCTAAAATCTTTGCAATTGAAAAGAATACTATACAAGACAGACACTAGCTTAAGGCCAAAAACAAGACAGACACTAACTAGGCCACATACAAGACATACAGTGACTAGCTAGGGCACATACAAGACAGACACAAGCTAGGTCACATACAAGACATACACTAGCTAGGTCACATACAAGACAGACACAAGCTAGGCCACATACAAGACATACAGTGACTAGCTAGGCCACATACAAGACAGACACTAGCTAGGCGACATACAAGACAGACACAAGCTAGGCCATATACAAGACATACAGTGACTAGCTAGGTCACATACAAGACAGACACTAGCTAGGCCACATACAAGACAGACACAAGCTAGGCCATATACAAGACATACAGTGACTAGCTAGGCCACATACAAGACAGACACTAGCTAGGCCACATACAAGACATACAGTGACTAGCTAGGCCACATACAAGACAGACACAAGCTAGGCCACATACAAGACAAACACTAACTAGGCCACATACAAGACAGACACAAGCTAGGCAACATACAAGACATACAGTGACTAGCTAGGTCACATACAAGACAGACACAAGCGAGGCCACATACAAGACAGACACAAGCTAGGCCATATACAAGACATACAGTGACTAGCTAGGCCACATACAAGACAGACACAAGCTAGGCCACATACAAGACATACAGTGACTAGCTAGGCCACATACAAGACAGACACAAGCTAGGCCACATACAAGACAGACACAAGCTAGGCCACATACAAGACATACAGTGACTAGCTAGGCCACATACAAGACAGACACAAGCTAGGCCACATACAAGATAGACACAAGCTAGGCCACATACAAGACATACAGTGACTAGCTAGGCCACATACAAGACAGACACTAGCTAGGCCACATACAAGACATACACTAGCTAGGCCACATACAAGACAGACACTAGCTAGGCCACATACAAGACATACACTAGCTAGGCCACATACAAGACAGACACAAGATAGGCCACATACAATACAGTCACTAGCTAGGCCTGTGACATTGACCCACAGTAATAAAATGAGGTATCAAAAAGGTATTGTTGGCTGAGCTTTCATCAGTGCCCCCACAAATACTGTTAATTCAGAAATTATTGCGTGCATTTATTATTGCGATTTTTGAAGAATAGACAAAAATGTGTGATTAATTATTGAGATTTCAGGAAAATCTGCATACAAATGTGTATATACCAGATATCAGAATGCAAGTTCTAATTATTGCGATACTATCCCACTCGCATTTTTTGCATTAATAAGAACCTCGCAATAATTTCTGAATTTACAGTATTACAATCCATCAATAATAATATACATGTACTATAATGTAAAAGGCTGTAATTTTTTTCAGTTTTACTTAAGATTATAAAAAAATTGTTACTAATGTGTAGGTTTCTAAATCTTGTTAAACATATATAAATATTCAATTATCATAGACTGAAAGTGCTACATAAAGACATCTCGGAATGAATAATTTAAACAGTAAAACATTGGTTTATGTCTTAAATTAGATAAAGTGTCTATGGTTGTATGAGGAATTTAACTTTAGTCTTGCTTCAGGTGTGAAAATCTTCATTGATTAAAGGAAACTTCGAATTGGGTAACATGCAGGTGACTTTCTGCTACAAGAAATAATCACATTAAGTTGATTGTTGGTTGCTTAACATCCAGCAGCAAATATTACATGCTTATGACGATAATGACTGCATATACCCAGTTTATGGATATGAATAAAGAAAGTAGTTCAGCTATTTATTAATAAGGCAGCAACACATCAACAAAAAAACACATTTTAATTGTATAGAAATAGATGTTGAGTCAGGGGTCAGAAGAGGGATAAATAGATTAACTTGTTAAAAAAGCAAATTAAATTGAATTTTCTGATCTCTTGGACAACTACGTAGACAATTTCATTTAAAAAAATCATATATACTCATACAGCTCAAGTTTTCTGACTTTTTATAGAATAATAGAGTGGATTCATTATTATTTGTGGGATACCAATTTTTATGGATTTTGTGGGTAAACATGAACCACAAATTTACATGTTCAATGAAGTGTAAATTTTCTATACTGTATAGGCTTGTATGCATACATTGGCAGCACCACAAATTCAAAAACCCAAGAATATACAATTTTCCCAAATCAACAAAAATTGGTACCCACGAAAATAAAGGAATCCACAGTCTAAGTTGTTTACCTGGTATTCAAAAAAGAAATCAAGAGTGAGGAGTTTCAGACTCCCTTCCCCTCTTCTTCCCCATTCCCTAGTTCTGCTGCTGTGTCTGGGGTTTCAGACCCCTTCCCCTCTTCTTCCCTTTCCCCTGGTTCTGCTGCTGTGTCCGGGGATTCGGCCCCTCCCCTTTTCTTCCCCATTCCCCTGGTTCTGCTGCTGTCGGGGGATTCAGACTCCCTTCCCCTCTTCTTCCCCATTCCCAATGGTTCTGCTGCTGTGTCTGGGGATTCAGAATCCTTCCCCTCTTCTTCCACATTCCCATTGGTTCTACTGCTACGTCTGGGGATTCAGATCCACTTCTCCTCTTCTTTCCCATTCCCAATGGTTCTGCTGCTGTGTCTGGGGATTCAGACCCCATTCCCCTCTTCTCCATTCCCCTGGTTCTGCTGCTGTCTCTGGGGATTCAGATCCCCTTCCCCTCTCCTTCCCAATTCCCCTGGTTCTGCTGCTGTGACTGAATCTGGGGATTCAGACTCCCTCCTCCCTTCTTCCCCACTCCCCTGGTTCTGCTGCTGTGTCTGGGGATTTGGCTCCTCCCCCTCTTCCCCATTCCCCTGTGGTAATGCTGCTGTGTCTAAGGAATCATACCCCTTCCCCCTCTTCTTCCCCATTCCCCAGGATCTGCTGCTGTGTCTGGGGATTCAGACTCCCTTCCCCTCTTCTTCCCCATTCCCCTGGTTCTGCTGCTGTGTCTGGGGATTCAGACTCCCTTCCCTCTTCTTCCCCATTCCCCTGGTTCTGCTGCTGTGTCTGGGGATTCAGACTCCCTTCCCCTCTTCTTCCCCATTCCCCTGGTTCTGCTGCTGTGTCTGGGGATTCAGACTCCCTTCCCCTCTTCTTCCCAATTCCCCTGGTTCTGCTGCTGTGACTGGGGATTCAGACTCCCTTCCCCTCTTCTTCCCCATTCCCCTGGTTCTGCTGCTGAATGGGGATTCAGACTCCCTTCCCCTCTTCTTCCCCATTCCCCTGGTTCTTCTGCTGTGACTGGGGATTCAGACTCCCTTCCCCTCTTCTTCCCCATCCCCCTGGTTCGGCTGCTGTCTGGGGATTCAGACTCCCTTCCCCTCTTCCCAATAATTCCCTGCAACTTTTGCTACGAACTAAAGTGTTTTGAAGAACATTAAAATTCAATTAGGAGCTTGGAAGAGAAGCTTTTAGTATGCATTTACAATTTGATTGATATTTAAATGTAGATAAAGCTTTAAATCTGATTTTGAAGGAAAATACTATTGTCATATGAATTGAGTTAAATTATATCTTATATCTTCTATAAAGCCTTTGTATTTTTCTTCCATCCCCCAGGTCTGAATGCTGATCCGACTTGCAATATTTAGAGAATTACGTAACATTATAATATAAGGTCTTATCACAAAACTGTCAGTTGTATTTTAGACAAAGATCAAATAAATGGTTAGGCGGAAAGCAAAATTATACCTGCCTTGATAAGTCTAAATGCTGTAATGCATATTTCACAGATTTATAGGTGTAAGAATTTATAAAGATCAAGTTACATTTTTATTGGCTACAGGCATGTACTTTAATGGAAATACATTTAACCTACTTTTATATATTGTGGCTCAATTTTCTTATATTTGTTTCTTGGAAAAGTAGGATCAGAATAAGCAGTTATCATTTGATTATTTAGCCTAAGTCTTCTTCATGCATAGACATTTAAGTGACTTTCTGAAATCTGTTTAATGGTTGTAAATGTAAGTAGAGGTTAAAAAAAAGTGTTCTTAAGTGGGGGATTAAAACCATTAAGTTTTATTCACATTTTATAGAAAAGTGGACAGGATTGCATCCATGAGTTCTCGAAAAGTGGTGGTCCGAAGGTTTTGATCACCAAAATTTTGCAAAGGACTAACACAATTTTGGTATTTTGCAATAGAAATAATAGTGCAGGAGGACCAGCAGATTTTCTTCAAGGACTACCAGATAAAAAAAGATTTGAGAATTCTGGAATCCAATGCATCTACATAACAGTACCTACTAAATATTGCTTATCATATTTTTGTACTATTGAAATGATCATGGTGCTTAATGTGTTTGATGTTTTGGGAGGGCCAGCTTTCCTAGGGTATGGAACTTGTGCCCACTTATTAGCATAATGGTGCTTAATTTATACTTACTGTACATTTATATATTAGAAGTCAGTCCACCAGGTTTTTTTTAAAGCCAACATCAAAGTTGACAAGAGCTGCTTTAAAAGTTATCATTGCAGTACTATGAACAGTTTGCATATATTTATTTATAGCCATTTTTCTCAAATCAGTTCTCACTTTGTTGGAAACCAGATAAACAGGTATCCAGTATATTGTTATAGAACAATTATCATGTTTGTTCAAACAATATATCAGTAGAAAATAATAGATGATTTAATTTTTCTTTTGTCAGATGCTAAGAAATTGATATTGATTGCTGTGATAAGAAGAACCACTAGAACAGATTGCAATTATTTTGCTTGGTTACCATGAAAGCATTCTTGCTACCCAGATGATCAGGATCATCCTAACTCTTCCACTCAAGGCTTCCTAGCCCAACAAATTAATTTTCAGGTAAGCCTGTGTAATTGTCAATCAATTCAGACTCTGTCTAATGAAAATAGATTCACAATTCTATTTTGTGACTTCATAGGAAAACAGGCCATGAAGTGTTCAAGATCGCCATTGATTTAACCTTGTATTTAGTACATGCTATTGGTCTTAATGTTTTAAACAGGTATACACAAAACCAATAACCATAAAACATGCACATTTACAACAGAATAAAAAATTGATCATTTTGAATTTTAGATAATGGTACAAAAAATTAATCTAGGAAGGTAATGACAGCCATGCCTAACGTTATTGACAATTTCATGAACTTCTGTCCTTAACAAGTGAGGGCGGGTCAATCATTTTACTATAAGGGGATCTGCAATGATTTATCTTGATTTATAAAAAAAAAGACAAAAAAGATTAAAAAAAAACCAGGAAATTGAGAACCTGACTGTAAAGTACATGTACTATTTTGTGCATTCAAGAAATAAATAATCTTTTCCTTATCCTTCCACATCAGAGGAAAAAAAAAGATCCAACCTTTCACAGTATTAAATAGTTTGTCACTCATCTTAATAACTTGGCATAGACTTTTCCTAATAACTTTTGACTTGCACGGTTAAACCTGATTCACACTTTAACTTTAAATTACAGAAAAATTTGTGATGCTCCTAGAAAAACTATTACTAAAAGGAAATTTTTATCTTAAAATTAGCAATATGTTTGAACTGATTAAATTTACATTCCTGTCTACAGTTTAGTTGTAAGGGAAAGTTAATGTTGTTTCTAATGAATCTAACGGAACATTTGATAGTCAAGTTTTGTCGTGTAGCAAGATTTTAATGCTTCCTAAAATACCATTCATTCGAAGTATAAAGATTACGCATGTTTTTATATTTTAATATTTACATGATAAAGGTGAAAAGAATTTAGATTTGTTTGTTTGGACAGGGATATGAAAATTGATTAAAATGTTTACTCGCTTAGCTCTCTCGTAAACGAGATAAAATAATTATGAAAAATTCGGACAAGGGACTTAATAGATATTATAAATAAAAACAATTATTATGACTTTCACACAAAGGATGTTACTTAATTTTTGTTTGTCTGATACAAACATTTGACTTGTTTGGACAGCGTGCCATTGTGGTCAATAGTTTTATGTGTTAGTTCATATCAGTTGAACGTTTTGATGGAGAATCAATATTACTATTGGCTTAATCAAGAGTAATCCAGGCGAAGGCCAATTATAACAGTGACTATCAGTGACTATTGAAGGTTACTTATAACAGTGACTATCAGAAGGTTACTTAAAACAATTCAATAACTTTCTCTTCCGTGCAAGTTATGTATGTTACTAATGAGATGTTTAGCCAGTTGCAAATTGTAAGTTATTTATAATATTTTTTATTATTTATATGAAATTATTATTTTCTAGGGTTCTTTTTCTTTTTTTTTAGGATTGTTGACAAATAGAAAAAGTAATATTCATAGTTTTTTTGTTTCAAAGTTCTTATTCTGTTTACTGTCAAAATTTTAGAAGTCAGAAATTTGCAGGGAAATTTTTAACTTGAATATTTTTAAAGCATGGAGTTAATAATTGATTTGACCTCTTTTACAGATTTATATTTCTAGTACTAGACTTAAATGTTTGGACCCAAAAGTTTTTAATACCAAGTGCTAGCTATAGTTTCATTAGATTTGCTTCTTTTCTTCTTGTAGAAACTACTTTTTAAGAACATTTTATTCTTTATGAAAGAATTACTTTCCATGTAAATAATGGCTTATTGACTTTTACATACCCAAACAAATTTTCCATCTCCTGGCCAATTTCTAACTTCAATTCTTTTTAAAGTTACACTGAACATTGAAGTTGATAAGGACTGACACTTGCTCTTGCTGAATATATAATTCACTCCAAAACTAGAACATCAAATAACTTGGGCTACATATAACTCGGCTTTTGTAATAAGGAATGATTTGATAATGATAATGATAATGATAATGATGGTCCCTTAAAGCAATTTTCAAATCTGGGATCTGGTCACATATATAAAGGACTCACACATTAAGGATAAGTCCAACTTCTTGTTTTAGTATTCTTAAGGTGGTACATTACACTACAGGGAGATAACTCTGTAAAAATCAGCCGCACGTTTTAATCATGTTGTATTGTTAAGGAAATATTAAGCTTCTCAATGATCAAAATTAGTGTTTGTCAAACTGCTATAGATATCCAAAGAAATTTTTCCGATAAATTGTGTGGTTCAAGTTTTTGAAATTTTTATATTTTTTTCAAAGGGTCAAAGTAAATATTTCGTCAAAATTTTATGAAAATTAAACGAGCCAAATTAATTTTAGTCAAGATGTTTGGTACCACCTTAATTGTCAGATTGTTAAACTCTTCAATCTAAGGGAACCAAATGTAAGCTGGTTTACAGAAATATGAAACTCCCTTGTTGAGGAGCATTTATTTTTGTTGTTGTGGATTTGAATATATTCATTCAGATCTAGGCATGTGTCAGGAAGTTGCCATGCTCTTTGAAAGAACTCAATAAACAACTTCAATTTGCTTTTACATATACATGACATGTTTTAAGGCATTTTTTAAAGTTTTATCTTGGCAATTTTCAGACAAGATATAATTTTTTCACAGTAGTTGTGTCCCTTGGAAATAGAAATTATATGGGAAATTACATTGTAAGGACCCTCACATCAATAGTTCTCTTCTGAATTTTATTGCAAAAAGTTTAAAATATTGAAGTTATTTCACTTGAACAGATGAAAAATATGCTCTGCAATGGAGGACAATGGAAAGCTGTTCCTTTATTTTGGAAAGAGAAGTTGGATAATCCAAATTGTCTGCCCCTTTATCAGTCCATACTAATTTTAAAATCACACAAATTGATATTTTTTAAACTTTCTGAACAATTTGCAACTGGACATTAGGGCATCAGACATTAAGGTCTTTTGAAATACTATTTTCTGCTTGTATTAAGTATGTACTCAGAGAAATGAATAAAATCCTTTTATTGATGTAGATATAAATTTGATCGACCGTTCATGGTGATACTTACAAGTGTAACATCAATATGGTATAGACAATCGTTCTTCTATTTAAAGCCCATTTATAAAACTTCACATTCTATTGAGGAAAATATATTCATAATAAACTTCACTTGTTCAGATGGTTTAAAATCAATGTTAAATAGCATACTGATGGGAAAAGAGATAGAAACTTCACACATTTTATATTAATAATTTAAACATTTTTTCCTTGTTTTATTGAATGGTGTAAAAGTTTAAATGGTTATTGTGTGAGATATGAAATTTTAAAATCATTTTTAATATCAAAATAAGTAGCTCATATTGATCCTAATATTTTCAGCTTTTGGATTGACAAGAAATGTAAATTGGGGACCATTACCTGATAGCTCATTCTTTCCTCCAGGAAAAATCCTCACTTAATTATACCTTGTTGTACTGTACTGTCATTTAAAGAAGGTATGGCCAGACTCACACCACCAGAGCCCCACTAGAAATTAGGAAATGTGGTATAATTGACAATGTGACAACTATCCACTGGAGACCAAATGTTATGATGACTATAAAGCAGATATAGGTCATCTTACGGTTTTCAAAAATGAGTAAAACCCACACCATGAAGTATTAGCTATAAAAGACCCCAAAATTAAAGCGTGTAAAATAATTCAAATGAAAAACTAATCGGCTTTGATATGATTTAACAATAAACAAAAATGAATATGACAGACAACAAGCAATGGCAACCAATGAATAAGTCAGGCTCATAATTATTTTTTGTTTCACTCAAGTGGTCAAATTCAAGAAATTTAAAGAATCTAGTGAAATTTTGTTATATAACTTCAAGGAAAAATTTAAAGCATCTGTTTTAAATTAAGAAAAAAAAAACCCTAAATGAAAATAACCATAAGCCTTTTGTTTATATTTGTCTTATATAACAGATGTAAACTATTGATTTCTCTCATGGCGTTCCATAGATATTTAACTATTCCAGGCTTTATCTTTCTTAATTGTTTACAATAATCATTACCGTATTATGTAATTACTGTCTCGCAGGCATTTGAAGGAGAATTAGTTCTATTAGTTTTTTTGATGTATGACGTCTGCAGTGTTCTCTCTGTATTGATGTATGACGTCTGCAGTGTTCTCTCTGTATTGATGTATGACGTCTGCAGTGTTCTCTCTGTATTGATGTATGACGTCTGCAGTGTTCTCTCTGTATTGATGTATGACGTCTGCAGTGTTCTCTCTGTATTGATGTATGACGTCTGCAGTGTTCTCTCTGTATTGATGTATGACGTCTGCAGTGTTCTCTCTGTATTGATGTATGACGTCTGCAGTGTTCTCTCTGTATTGATGTATGACGTCTGCAGTGTTCTCTCTGTATTGATGTATGACGTCTGCAGTGTTCTCTCTGTATTGATGTATGACGTCTGCAGTGTTCTCTCTGTATTGATGTATGACGTCTGCAGTGTTCTCTCTGTATTTTTATCGATTTTAAGGAACCTGTTAACTGTTTGATCCAAAAATATATACATTAAAAGTTATTTTTAAAGATATTTCCATAGTTTGTTTGATAGTTGTGCGCTGAAGATTGGCTGAGGACCTTCGTTTAAATGGATGTCAGCATTGGGCCTTTATTTTTGACGCAATTCAGGATTTACACTCATCGGAACTCTGAAATTGATGATTATTTTTTGGGGATTCTGGAAAGAATGCTTTATTTTTCATGAATTTGGGATTCAGCTTTTATTTGTCCGGAAATTGGGGATTCAGTGTTTATTTGTCTGGGAATTCAAGATAACACACCCTCTTATCACGTCCTCCCCCCTGTAACCACTGTGTATATATAGAGATAAGAATTTTATTAATCTAATCAAGAACCCATAAAGGGCATCATTTACAACAATATTAAGTACAATATGATTGGAAAAAAGAAAAACTATATCCTAATATAATACTATCATATATTGGACAGGATCAGAGCCTAACACATCATGTGTCTTACATAACATTAACAATAACTGCATAATAATTTTATATATTTTGTATCCACCTGGATCTTATTTCTAAACACTTAATTATATAATTCCCTTAGCACATAAGAGTTGGTAAATGCTCATTTGTGAACAGCCAGAAATATTTTTTATCCTTGGGTAATTCTTTAAAATTATTACAAAAACTGTTTACTTTATCCCATAATAATTTTCTCTGTTCGTTATATAAAGGACAACTTACTGTGAAATGGGTCTCATCTTCAATAGAATTTGATCCATGTGATAGGCAGTGATGACATAGACGCTGACTTCTCTCTATGTATTTTTTACTATACCTATCTTTCTCAATTTTAAGATCATGTGCACTTATTCTCAATTTACATATAGCTCTTCTTATATTAAAATCTTTAATTGATAAATAAGCCTCCTTTACGAAGTCAGTCTTGAGGTTGAAATAATTTTCTAATTTACTATTACCTTGTGATAAGGTATCAGATCTTTTGACCCCCCAAAATGTTTTAAAACTGTTACAGAGTTTACATTTTACAAATTTAATTAATCTATTGAGCTTTGTATTCAAATTTTGTATATCAAGTGATTGAAGGACATATCTCATAGATGAATACCAACAATTAATGTTTCCTGCATCTAAAATTTTATTACAAACATAAGCATCATAAAGTAACCCATCGTCCAATTTGTTAAGCCTGTGTACATATTTTACCATAGATATAATGACAGAAAAATAAAGAGGAAATATATATATGCTAGTGCTGAAAACTTAAAGTTGTTACATATTTTTCAGATTTGTTTTCTAGTTTGTTTGATAGTTGAGCATTGTATAACCTCTATGTATATGCTAGGGTTTAAAATTCGAAGTTGGTTTTTTTTTAGATTGTTTATAAAAATAAGGAGATGTGGTATGATTGCCAATGAGACAACTATCCACCAAAGTTCAAATGAAGTGAATGTAGACAAATATAGGCAACCGTAAGGCCTGACAGCAATGAGAAAACCCATACTTTATAACCTGCTATAAAAAGCCCCATCATGACAAATTGTTACCATGTTCCTTTGATAGAAGTTTTGTAACATCTGTATATGTTAAACTCTAAAATTCTCAGAAGAGGATTTGAAATTGATTAGTAGGTTGTTGTTTCTTTGACACTTTCCCCGTTTCCATTCTCAATTTTATGCTCATTTATTTTAACCTGATTTACGAGGATAAATTTTTTTACAACTCAGTTAAATTGCTGCTATGGTATTTCTTTCTTAGTCTGTTTTTGACTCCTATAAATTCCTAGCTTTTCAATTTCACCAATTCAAAATAACTGTCACGGAAGAAAATTCATGTTAATACATTTTTGAATTGATATTTTTGCCTATTTTAGCAATAAATTGTTTTTCAGTCTCTTTAGGAATAATCTAAACAGAGCCACCATAAATCAATCATTTTTTACCGAATGACAGTATTCTTTAGAATTATGCAACAATAACAAAACTATACTAGTGGGAAGTGTTTAGCATTATCGACTGTACAGAATTAGTATGCAAGCTTCGTCAGTTTTCCAGAGAACCATTGTACTTGAAAGAGAGACTTGTAATTCTCTGACGCATGTAGATATATATTTATATATTTATGTGCAGTTGGAGACAATTACATTTTCATTGTGATTATTTACGGCCATATTGTCATCACACTGAATACAATGCTGAGACTGATAATATATTTGAACTCTAGCTGACCTCTCTAGGTGTATTATTGAATATTTGGAGTAAATGAAGAATTTGGATCTTTTTCTGATATTTTTAGTGATATTGACTTTTCAAAATGATGGCCACATTTTCACCAGAGGAAGGTCAGTCAATTTTACATGTTTATGTAGTATTATACAAAGATATTCAGGTGTACACACTGGAGTATTTTTGTGCAAAGGGGGGGGGAAGGGGAATTAAAAGAGTATATTGTCTTGTTGAAGAGAAAAAAGGGGGGATGGAAGCTGTGTACTTCACAATTGTTTTGGTAAGCTAAAACAGAAGGTTATTTATTACCACAACACTTGCATATGAATACTACAAATTGAAGGAGATATTTAGTTCACAAATCAATAAAACACGGAACCAATAACACACAGTAGCAATATGAATGCATATCCTTTTACATGTTTTATTGATATGTCAGTTTTAAATAAGGCCACACTTAAAAATATTTTGGTTTGCCCAAACCCTACCTTAAGGTAGAGACGGTAGGTTGGTAGGTAGGCATTTTCTTCTTTTTTTTGGCGATGAGAAATTGAAGTGTCTGATGTTTTTTTAGTCTTCATGCCTATCTGATTAAAAAAAAAACTTTTTCAAATCAGACAATTAAAGATTTTGAGTAAGCAGCTATTTTCTGGGTAGGTAGGGTTAGGGCAAACAAACATTCTTTTTTATGGCCAAAGGTGTTTGAGAAAAAAACAAATCTTGATTATTATAAAGATTGTCTTCAGGCTAATGTCCTTCTAGATAGATTGACTCTGAGTAGAATTTATTGATCAGGAACTTTTCTGTACTGTGGATTCATTTATTTTCGTGGGTATCAATTTTCGTGGATAGAGAAAAAAAGACTGTTGGTGGGTATACGTATAACTATATTCGTGGATCGCTGATTACGAAAAAAAAATAATCTCATACATAAGTCGTGGATTTCTTTTTGATTTAGGAGATCATATAACCTCCTTAGTTTGATCAATAATAAAACAAACAAAAAAGAAGGAATTCATTGAAAAAGTTTTGAATTGTCAAAATCCTCGCTTGGTCATTCTAGGTTAAAGTGTTCATTGAAAACTTCTATTACAATAATGGACAGAGACAACTAATTATTTGTTTGTTTTACAATTAATAAATTCTGGCGGAATTTTATAAGGCATTCAAAACTCTATGATTGAAAGCTCATTCCCTAATCACAATATTTTATATGATAAACATATAAGTAAAAGGTGTGAAAATAAATGTTCCTGTCATAAACAATATTACCTATGGGCAATATCCCGTACTTAATCCTATTGATTTTTAATCAATAGTAAACCAAACTATGACAAGGTAATTAACAACTTGCAGTTATTTTCCATGAACAGTTTTAATCAATTTTAAAAAGTAAATTATCACTGATATTCGATATATTTATTATTGATTTAATCAAAATACTTGTACATGTATCTTCTTTCATTAAAAACATGTGTTATGTTACAATGTTTATCTCTAGTCAACACTATACTAGAACTGCATAACATAACCGGAAATAAACATCCGACTCCATAAACGTTTCTCTGGACTATTCTTCGTTGAATTCTTAAATTCGTGGTTCGCTGTGACCCACGAAACCCACGAAAATTGGTATACCACAAATTAAAATGAATCCACAGTATTTCATTTTTTGTAATAGACTCCTCATCCAAGTCTCTGAAAGAGTTGTAAAAAATCAGAGGGGTCCATTTAAGGCTAGTTATTTATGTAATAGACTATTTTCATATTGCTGAATTTTGACTGCGGAGTATCTAATTTTTCTACAGGTTACCTACTCAGTGGTATGACATACTGGTACTCAGTCTGGTACTCAGTCAAATATGAACAACTAATAGAAGTAAAATCAAGCTTAAGTTTTCTTTACAAGATAAAATCATCGGAAACAGTTTTCCCCCCAAATTGCCCTAATTGTAAGCTCGATTTTACTTCTTTTAGTAGCTCTTACTTGACCAAGTACCAGAATGTCCTACCACAGAATAGGTAACCTGTCCAAAAAGTATATACTCTTTCTTAGAGTCAAAAGTAGGTACTGTAAATTCAGATATTATTGCTATTTTTGAAGAATGGACAAAAATGCGAGAATAGTTATTGCGATTTTAGGGAAATCTGCATACAGATATATGTATCAGATATCTGAATGGAGTTATAATTATTGCGATACTCACTCAGTCCCATCATTGGCATTATTAAAAACCTCGCAATAATTTCTGAATTTACAGTAATATGTTAAAAGGAGTGTTCTCTGCAAAAAGGTTGATGAAAATTTAATCTCTAAACACAGATTTGATTTCTCATCATTATCTGTGGGGAGAAAAAAGATTTCCTATTATTTAAGTTCTAATAGTGCATATTGATTCCTTTTTTCAGAAAAGAGGAAGAAGTTACATTTTATCAGTTTCTAAGAAAAAAAAGTCAAGGTTATTGCATGTTTTATTTAAAATGAGTCAATATATATATATGCATTTGGTGCACATTACTGATAGAATATCACATAGACAGGACATGTGTTCATGCATCATTTATTTTCTAACTGTTCATTCACCTACCAAATAGTACCAGCTGTCATTTTTAATGAAGGATTATCCCCCTTTGGCTATCACAACAGCTGGTTTAGAGATTATTGACCATAGTTTTATTACCCTCCAGTTAAAATTGACTTGTCCAGTTTTGTTTTACATGATCAGACTTCTTTTTAACAGGATCTTGAGGAGTTAAAGTGAAATTGCTCAAGTGTAAAATGTAAGTACTGATCATATAGAGTTGACATTGTTTTTTTGGACTTTGGTAGTTTTCACATTTGGAACTCTCCATTCTTCTCACTTGCTGTAACAATTAACAGTTCTGCATGATTGAAAAGCACCACTAACTTATTTCAGTGAAACATTGAGCTAACAATAGTTTTCTTTATTGGTAATGAGCACTGTATTATTTTTCAAATTGGTATAAATTGTTGTGTATTGCAGAGAATATTAAAAATGCTGAACGTTATTTAAAAATATGACAGTAAATAGCATATATATTGACTTTCTACCAAAATATACTTAAAAAAAGGAATTATTTGAATCTGGAATGACTTTGAATTCTGGAAAATTGATCAGAAATGTATGATAAAAACTGACGCAACTTAATACAGTTAGCCTGATGATGATGATGCTCATGGCTAAGGTTCCTGTTACTTCACTGATATTTCAGTATGAACTAACTAACCCCCTGTAGGGGTCATGAAGGATACACATTTTTTGTCCAAAATTTATTTTTATGGTTTAATAAAGTAATTAAAAATGTACACAAATAATTCTACATCCCAATATCAAGTTTAATTCTAGGAATGTAATGTTATGACAACCATTGATTGGTTAGAGTGGAGTATTTGTTTTGCTTTCTCAGCTACAATTATGTTCTGATTTATTTATTAGGGAAGCCTATCAAATGTTTCATATTGCTTAGGTTTTTTTCCCAATAAAATTTCCATATATGTAGGAGTACTATTATCTTGTTTGTTGCTGGGAAACTTGATGATATTTAAAATGATTTATTAATTATAAAGGAAGGCTATATAAATTAGCTTAATTAAAGAGTTTTCAATTTCATTTTTTCCCTAGAGTTATCTCCCTTTAAAAAAAAGTTTGTAAATGAAATTTGCAACTTTTGAATTAATTTAAGTGTTAAAATCCTTAATATTACAATAGATACATATACATATGATTTCAAATTAGGGGCTGTGTTGACAAAGATTAATGTTACTTGGTCACACTGCTCTAAGGGAAGACAACTTATGTTAAAATCATTTAATGGGAAGTTACTGTTGATGAAAATGAGAACAGGGATCCAGTAACTTTACATGACTTGTACTTTCATCATCATGTTTTTTGCTCCATCCCTGATTGAAATTTTTTTTTTAAATCTGAAAATCTTCTAGCCGTTTTATAAAATAGTCATTTTTATGAAATAATAAAAAAGGCTTTAAAGATACTGGTACATGATTTATTTTTAGTAAATGTTTGATGCTGACCCAATTTTAATTTAGTTTGTCCGGTAAATCTGTTCATTTAATGTTATGTTATAGAAATGAATAAACTTATTGGATGAACAAAATTATCAGACAAGGACAACTCTAACATCAATGGGTAACAGATATTTCAAACTTAGGGAAAAAATAGAATCATAATTTTATCATCTTTTGACGTTTCAGCACTAACATATTTTCTAGTCATGTTTTTTTGGGTTTTTTTACCAATCATTCGAGACCCTCATGGGTAGTCAAGGTCTTTAAAAAGCCCTGTAGTAGAAGAAGTAGTCATGTTTCCATATTTCTGATGGTAGTTCTCTTTGATCTTTGATATGCAATTAGTGGTTTTCTTAAGTCCATCTACCGGTAGCTTAATTACTAGAACTTGGCATTGATGCTGGATCTTTGATTCTCTCAATTGAATTCAAACACAGTTTGATGCAAATGTTATATCGTATTCGGCTTTGAACTTTGAGTGGCCCTGATGAGGTATATTGTAGAAATTTGTGTCATACACACTAAAATTGTTACCATTAGTTTATTTTGTTTATATGAACTGGATAGTTAGGTGTTTGCCATACCGCCTTGTCACCACAGCTTAGCATTTGCCATACCGCCTTGTCACCACAGCTAAGTGTTTGCCATACCACCTTGTCACCACAGCTTAGTGTTTGCCATACCGCCTTGTCACCACAGCTTAGTGTTCTGCCTCCCCATCATCATGCAGGTTTGCCATACCACCTTGTCACCACAGCTTAGTGTTTGCCATACCACCTTGTCACCACAGCTTAGTGTTTGCCATACTGCCTTGTCACCACAGCTTAGTATTTGCCATACCACCTTGTCACCACAGCTTAGTGTTTGCCATACCACCTTGTCACCACAGCTTAGTGTTTGCCCTACCGCCTTTTCACCACAGCTTAGTGTTTGCCATACCGCCTTGTCACCACAGCTTAGTGTTTGCCATATCACCTTGTCACCACAGCTTAGTGTTTGCCATACCACCTTGTCACCACAGCTTAGTGTTCTGCCTCCCCAGCATCATGCAGGTTTGCCATATCTGTAGAGAGTGAAATCTACACCCACTTTTCACCTGCGGATCTAATGGTGTTTTGGTCACCTTTGTCATTGGGCCCTGTACCTTGATTTGGTGAGCAATGATCCAACAATGTAAATACCACTGAATGCCAATGAAACAACAATCCACTAGAGTTCAAATGAAGAAGAAATTATCAATTATAGGTCACTGTACCGCCTTCAACAATGAGAAAATCCTACCATATAGTTAACTATAAAAGGCCCCTACATGAAAAATGTGAAAGAATTCAAACATGAAAACTAATGGCCTAATTTATAACAATACAATAAATGAAAAACAAATAAGGTCATCTCTAGATTTTCATTTTTTGTGAACCTGTGTTGTTGATTTGCTGTTTCATTGGATTAACCGACATCTGAGTCAAAAGATTAGTCAACTATTTATAGATATGTAAAAATAGTCACAATTTCTTTAACTTTCTCTCTTTTTTTGTTTGATTGTTGCTTTTTGACTTGGATAATGATGATTATTCATTAAAAGCAAAGGAAACAAGTTTATAAAAAGGGAAACAAACTAGTAGATGTGTCTTGATAAAGTTTCCTTCAAATCAGGAAGCTGCACTTATAACAGGATGTATATAACATGTTTGTTAAAATAAGAAAGTGTAAGTTTTTACGAGGTTGCAGTTAATTTACTGTTCTACAATGGGTAAGTTCTTAGTCTAAATTTAACAGAAAATTTTAGAAAATTTAAATATTTTACTGTATTTACAAATTATAAAAATTTGCAAATTTTTCGACTACTGTGGATTCGTTTATTTTCGTGGGTACCAATGTTCATGGATTGAGGAAACTTGCATTTTCGTGGATATTTGATTTCGTGGTTTTGCCATACTTGGCATACATAGCCTATAGAAAATTTGTAATTCGTTGTACATTTGAATTCATGGTTCACCTACCTGTACCCACGAAAATTGGTATCCAACGAATAAAAATGAATCCACAGTGTTGTGGATTCATTTATTTTTCGTGGGTACCAATATTCATGGATTGAGGAAAAGTCGTAATTTGGTAGATATTTGATTTCATGCTTATATCTATAGCCAAAGTCTGCATACAATATCAAAATAAGGAGATGAGGTATGATTGCCAATGAGACAACTATCCACCACAGCTCAAATGAAGTGGATGTAAGCAATTATAGGCAACCATACAGCCTTCAACAATGAGAAGCCTAGAGAAAATTTGTACTTTGTTGAACATTTAAAATCATCGTTCACCTATACCCACTAAATCCACGAGAATTGGTATCCAGCAAATGATAATGAATTCTCATTAACCAGAAAATTAAATATTTTACTGTGAAACAAAGAATGCAACATTTAACAAAAATTTCAGATAATGAATTTTAGAATTTTATTTTAAGCACTATGGCAGCATGACTCACTACCATCTATCATATGTTAGTTGATTGATTGATTTATTGATTGTCCTTTGGTTATCATCTTTTGTCAAACATTTGATATTCAGGATTAGAAAAAATTGACAATGAATCCTAATTAATAGATTAGGTTTTACCCATTGTTGAAGGCCATAGAGTGACCTATAGTTGTTCATTTGTTCTCTTATGGAGAGTTGTCTCATTGGCAATCATATCACATCTTCTTATTTTAATATTATTCTGTAAAGTTGAGCAACAAGGATGAAGGGATGGGAGATTTCAGACTGTCACTGGAAAAGGGGATATTTTTGATGGGGTGGAAGATTTTGTTTTGCAACAAGCCACTTGCAGTCTCCTCCGTGCATAGGATAGGTTTGCCTGTATTTTGTAACAGATATAAGGGATATACTAAATGTATATTAATTCAGTCCACAATTACCCTATGCACATTGAAATTTCAAAGCGATTAGGAACAGAGCTTTTTTCAAATTTTTGCTGTTCTTCATCTCAAAGCATCTAACCTTTAAAACTCTGAGCCAATGATTACACCTAAGATGTCCCCAATGATTACACCTAAGATGTCCCCAACCACCTCAGTTCAGATTTTAAGGAATTGTTTCGATGTGTGGTGCTCTTAAGTTATGGTACCAGATTTCTTGTGAAATAGTCAGATCAATTTGACAGTGGATGTATAATAAATAGATCGATTTTAAACTGAATTGTCACATAAAACCATTCAACTTAAAACACTGTCATGACTGTACTCTAATGGAAAGGTTGGTTGGATAAATCTGATACAAACTGATCTTCAAATCTGTTCGAATTGATGATCATATGAATAATTGATTATGTTTTATTGAAAACCGCTGATTAATGGCATGTACATAAATATTCAAGGATCATGATGTTTGGAAATTTTTTTTGAATTTTAATTGGAAATTGTGATGATTGAACACTAAAATCTCTGACTTTTAAGTGAGGTGCTCCCAGCGCTTTTATGTTTTTCGGTAAAGTTTGATTAATTACAGTACCTAATGTACCGTGATTAAAAGTACATTTGTGGGGGTGTTAGCCTATTATAATATTATTTTGTGAAATTAAGTCCTGATATATTTCAAATCATCCTTATCTCTCTGTTCTGTCAAATAAAAGTAAAAAATAGTAATTCATGATTCATAATTTCAGACAAAGTTCACAAAAGTAATCTGATAAAAAGTTGTAACTATGATGACAGTATCATTTTGCCTATGGTAGCTTTTGGTTGTTTGGAAAAAAATTGGTGTCAATTATCTTTAAATGGAATAATCTGTAGCGAAAATTGGTTCGCCTAACTTAGACAGTCTAGATTGCCTATATTACCCACTCCATGTGGTTGACTCTCTCACTTGCCAGAGATCAGCAGAATATAATGTCTGATTTGTTTGGGTCATAGATCTAGAATGCCATGAATTTACCAAACTGCTGACAAGCAAGAAGTTATTAAAAAAGTATTTCACAAAAAAAAAAAAAACATTTAAAGGAACAGGGAAATATTCAGTTATTTGAAAACGTTAAGGCCAGACCAAATTATTATGTTATTTTTTGTAAAAAAAAATCTTAAAAAATTCAATTTGTATTCAAATTCATTGCCTCCTTTTTATAATTTTTAATTTTCAAATTCAGATAATCCCTTAATACCTTTTAAAAATGGTCATAAACAGAATTTTGAAATATGAAATATGATATTGAGTGTTACAACTATAATACCTCAGCATATTTTAGCCTACTAAGTTAGTATTTGTAAAATTAAAGAAAAAAAACAGCATATTGATATGATCTGGCCTCTAAGGATATACATGTAAGTATTTCAGGTTAAACATGATTCAGATAATTATAGCACATTTGTCTCTTAGTGGTTTGAACTTTATTCATTGGACAAAGAAAGGGAAGAATTTCAATTTTCTCATAATGTTCTTGAGACTAAACAATTGAGAAACAGGACGGAAACATTGAATACATTTTTTAGTTGACTGAGTATGTTTTTCCTGCCCTTTATTATCTGTAATTTGTTGATATCATTCTCTGATTCACAGTAGTAGCTTTATCGACTTCAAGTGAAGATGAAGAATTGTGGAAGGGTTACATAGAACTTACAGAGAGAGAGGTGTGAGTTTTCTCTTTGCTTAACTTCAGGACTTACTGTGAATCGATATGTTGAAAAGCAAAACACCTTACCCAAATCTGCTTTGGGTTTTGTTTAGAGAGTGAAAGAAAAATCTTTTTTAAAACACCATGTTCCTTCATTCTCAATGATGTACATAATAACAATTGTACTGTGGATTCATTATTATTTGTGGGAAACTAATTTTCGTGGGTAAAGGTAAACCAAGTAAAGAATTTTAATGTTCAATGAAGTAAACATTTTCTCTATGCTTTGCTTATTGTTGAAGGCCGTACGGTGACTTATAGTTGTTAATTTCTGTGGCATTTGGTCTCTTGTGAAGAGTTGTCTCATTGGCAATCATACCACATCTTCTTTTTTATATTGTATGCAGACTTTGGCAAAACAACGCAATTGAATATCCACGAAAATGCAATTTTTCACAATCCACCAAAAATTGGAATCCACGAAAATTAAAGAATCCACAGAATATAAATAATAAGAATCATATCAGATATTGTTGAGTTTATTTTCACGATTTTAAACTATTTTATTTTCTATTTTTAGCTATGATGTCATCAACCCTTGTCGAGACTGTATCTATTAACTATGAAGATTTTAATGATAGTTTCCTGACATGTGGGACCTGTTTGTGTGTATACGATAACATTGAACACTCTCCAAAACTACTACCATGCTCTCATACAGTCTGTCGCAGTTGTCTTGACAGAATTGTTGAATCTCAAATACATGACACAGGGTACTTTCGTTGTCCAATCTGCCGAGAACACATAGGAATTCCACGATCTGGAGTAGCGACATTTCCTCCAAGCTTTCTGGTCAATCAGTTATTGGATCTCATGTCGAGACAAAGACGAGATGTTATACCAAAGTGTTCAACTCATAACAACCAAGAACTTCTCTTTTGTGAGACTTGTGATTCCGTATTTTGTACTCTTTGTGCAGGTGGGGAGCATAATGGCCGTGGGGCAAGTGAACATACGGTAATTCCCTTTTCTATTGCCATTAAAAGAATGTCGGAAATTTTACTATACAAAGCACATTTGTGCATAAAAAATCTGAATCATGCTTACGACACTGTTTCTAGTGAAATGCAGAATTTAGAATCATCAGTAGAGAAGACTATCGAAGGTATAAATAGATCATTCCAAGATCTCATCGCATTGGTTGATAAAAGGAGACACGAATGCTTACAGTGGGTGAGAAAAATACGGGAAGAGAAACGCAAGAACTTACGAGAACAATTAGAGATTATTCAGGCAGAGAAAGAAAAAGTTCAGTCTGAATGTGACGGGCTGCAATATCAAGTAGAAGTTAGAAACATAACCAAAAAAATAGGTGATTTGAATGAGAAGCTAGATGCAACTTCGAATCTTTCAGAACCACGGGAAAACTCATTCTTGAAATATGAGTATAGACATAACTCGGCACTAAAAGATATAACAAGGTTATTGAATGATTTTGGGAGGATCAAAACCAGTACAACATTCCCCGCTCTCTGCTCAGGGAAAATTGGAGAGGCTGTTACACATTTAAAATCAACTGTTACTCTATTGACAGTTGATTACCATGGAAATCCTCGTACAAGTGGGGCAGATCCAGTTGGTGCAGAGGTCAGGACAGACAAGGGAGAAATCATTGAATCAAAAATTCGGGACAAAGAAAATGGAACATACGAAATACAATATGTACCCACAAAGCCGGGTAAAGTGAAAATGTTCATCAGTATTTTTAATCGCCCTGTCAAGGGAAGTCCTTTTGTGATTGATGTCTCTGAACACAATAATCCAGTAATGAAATTCGGCTCTTTGGGGAAGGGAGAGGAGCATTTACGACAGCCAGTTAGGGTGGTTACAAATAATGATAATAACACTGTGTATGCTTTAGATACTGGCAATTGTAGGATCAAATGTCTTGACAATACTGGGCAATTTAAAAGCCATATAGGACCGTTAGGATTAGAAAGTTCTGGAGGTACGGGTCTCGCTCTGACGCCAGAGAAAAACTTGGCTGTAATAAATTGGAGAACTAAATTAGTAACTGTGATGACGCCTGATGGAGATCCTCTCTCCAAATTTACACATCAGGACTTTATGGAACCAATAGATATAGCCGTTAATAGTCGAGGGGAGATAATCGTGGCGGACAATGGAGCAAACCGTGTATTCATGTTTGATCCCAATGGCAAACTTTTGACAACATTTGGCGGGAAAGGAAGTAAAGAAGGACAGTTTAAACTTATTTGTGCCATAGTCATAGGAAAATGTGATGAAATCCTTGTTGCTGATCACCGAGTTCAAATTTTTAGCCGTGATGGGAAATTTTCCCGTGTGATACCTGACCAAGGAAGAGGTCAGTTTTGTGGATTGAATGTGGATTCTGGTGGTTTGATTCTTGCCACCAAAACAGAGAAAACCCAGAGCTATGTTCAAGTTTTGAATTCCAGTGGTCGACTTATGTTTAATATTGATAGCCACCATGACAAACTGAAGCGACCAAGTGGGCTGGCAACCACAACCGACCACCATGTTTATGTGGCTGACCTTGGCAACCACTGTATCAAAAAGTATCGTTACAAATAAGGTATATACATTTCTGATACATATGTAAAAATGACGAATATACAATCAAACTATTTTTGTGGTTTTACAGATAATTAAGTAATTTAGTTTAATTTCTAAAAGATAGGAAAAAGGTGCAGAATAAACAATATAAAAATGGCAGTCAAAAGATAATATACATAAACAAGAAAAATCAAAAGAATCGTGGCATTGGGCATACTCTGTTTAAATGCCTACACAAGCATGGAAAGACACATACCATGCATGCTCAGTGAAAGTGATGTAAACTTAATTTTTGGTGGGAAAAAAAAAATGAAAGTCATGTGAGTTACTCCAATGCAAATTGGTGCACTTAAATTTGTAATCCTACTTTTTCATGTCCCTGCAGGGGAAATTATAAAATGTGAGTTCTTACATGTCTTAGGATCAAAGTCATTTAAAATCCTTTCACAATTTTTTTTTTTTTAATTTTATCCTGTAATTATTTGCCAGCTTTTGTAAATGAACTGCTAGAAGAAAATTTCTTTGCATCTTAATATTTTTGTGAATACAAAAAAAAATGTATTGGTAGCCTATTCATACATTAGTTGGTTTTGAGTCACATTGAGTCATGTGCAAGGAATTTTTTTTTTTAAACTATGCACCATGTTTAATAAAAGGATTATCTTTATTTCATCTGCTTCCTTATATACATTGTTGAATACTTCGTATACAGTCAAAAATTAAATGAATTGAATGCAAATTGACATGACATCCTTGTTCCTTGCATTTAAAGGACATACATGATATTACGGAGCTACCATTTGATTTTTATGGGGCTAGGATGAAAATTTTTATTAGTTGTAATCTCTGTCCTGCCTTTTTATTTTTCACTCTATTTGGTCCTGCTTTTTTTTTTGTTAGTTTATCCTTACTTTTTTTACATAAATTGTTATCCTGCCTTTTTTTTTTTTTTTTTGCCAAATTGATCATCCTGCCTTTTTTTTACTCAAAACTCCTGTCCTGCCTTTTTTTTTCAAATTTCATCCTAGCAATCCCCCCCCCCCCCCCCCCCCCCCCCCCCCATAAAAATAAAAGGGTAGCTCCCTTATAGCAACAATAAAAAGAATTTGAACACTACACATTTTGCTTATACATAGTATTGTCATGATTGTGGAACATAGTAAGCCATTAGGTATCAACTTCCCTCAAAGTTTTGGGTACCAGGGGCGGATTCATGAATTTTGAAAGGGGGTGTAGATACAGAAAATGGAATATATTCCACCAAGCAGAACAAAGGACTATTATTTGCCAAAAAAAGATAAACTTTCTCATTAGAGGGGCGCAAACGTCCTCTAGGCTGCCCCCTCCTGATTCCACCACTAGGTACATGAATAACAATAGCACTGCTATTCTGAATCAAAGTTTCCTTTAAACAGCAATTCTTCTTTCTCTAACTATGAAAATTAATTGATACCAACTATAAAGGATGATATGAATAAAATGTATTGATTTTCTTGGTATATAAATTTCACAGATATGCTTGTCACCTTGTGCTTTCTGACACAAATCTGGTTATTGATTTGGGGTAGGGGTGGGTATGTAGACAGGCAGGTGGCAATGTGGACAGCAGCTCCAACTGTTTATGTGCAAATGTTTATGAACTTTTCAGTTCAACTAATTTACAAATTTTAATGTATTGTTACAGTCATACTGATAACAAAATGGAGGTCTAGTTAGATATATAGATGATTTTCACTTTTTAGTAATCAGGATTTTTTTGTCTTTGATTGAGATAATGTTTTTGGACAAGTAAGACTTGTCTAACCCTGCTACATTTTGTACCTGTACCATGTCAGGCTACCTTTACTGTCATGTGTTGTTTGTACTTGTCTATTTTTCAGAGGTATTGGTGGATGGTATCTTGTGCTGTCCAATATTTTTGGTAATTTCTGTTATCCTTTTTACATATTATAAAACTATAGACACATCCATTCCACCATCCATACCAGTCAAAAATTTTGAATGATTTTACATAGAATGTTTACTAAAAATAATATAAATACACAAAAGTTGCAATGAAACAAGGGTTATTTGGCAATCAAAAGGGGGATGTACACCCTCTATTAATCGTCCCTGGATTCGTCTCTGCCTACCACTTACATATAGATTAATAATAGTTAATAAGTAACTTATGGATAGTAAAACAAATGAGTGTCAAGTAATGTGTAAAGAGAGATAACTCTTGTCCATTTCTATAACTCTTCCAGGCTTATTTGTATATTATTGTATTTTCAGAATTCTACAATTTAATAGACACAGGACACAAAGAGAAGAGTAAAAGACATGACAGACAGAATGACAGTGGCCAAACAGAACCAATTAAAATCAAAATGACAACAGTACGCTGATGACCAATGTGCAATGTCCATTTTTCATTGTAAAGCCATGCATTTTTTTCACCTTCTTTGGCCAGTTGTAAGCCATTTGAGACCATAAATGATTAGTTTCACCTAGTTTTGTTAAAATTTTTATTATATTTGATTTAGCCATTTATTTATTGTTCTTTGAAATATTTTTACAGCTGAACCACTTGAGTGTGTGCTTTGTGTATAAAAGTTAAGTTTTCTGGTGTGTTAGGTTAACCTTGAAATTGTAAAAATAGATAAAAATAGATTTCTCAGTCATTCTTTTGTTTTCAGTCCCATGACTAGAAATAACTTATGTAATCCTTTCAAGAGGGAACTATGGGTAATATGAATTTTAGGGTTTACCTAGCAGACATGAAGACTTCACATTTTTGTCCTTGTACACACTCAAAGTATATTTGCTGTAAATGAATAATTTTCTTTTCTGTATTGTTAATGATTTAAAATGGTGCAGACCTTTAAAGAATTTCTCCTTTTACAGTTTGAAAATAGTTTAGAAACACTCTGTTGTGCTCATATTCAATTTTTTTTTTAAATTTAAAAGTATTTTCAAAAAGATTAGGAATAAGGTTTGGACAGTTTTTAATGAAAAAGACATTTAGAGGAAATATCCATAAAGAAGAGTTTTGAGTTACATGTTACTTAAAGGGGTCATCCATAATTGTCAACCATTTTCCAAAGTGTACAAAACATACACTTTCTCAGACCCCCCACCCTCCCTCAAAAAGTGTACATTGACCATTTTCAGATTTCAAGACAAGAATCAATCATTCTTAATAAAAAGAAGATCTATTACAATTTAGTTTAAGATAGAAATTTGCAATGAAAATAAACTGAAACACATCTGACTGTTTTATTTGATGACATCTATCTGTGATGCTTGTGTTTTGTCAGAATAAATAGTATAAAGATACCGTTTTGTTTGTTTTTGTTTGTTTTAATGAATGGGAAAAAATTCCGGAAATAAAAAAAAAAAGCGTACCGTAAAAATGTTGATTTTTTAACCCCCTCCCCCCAAGTGTACATTTTGTACACTTTGGATAATGGTTGACAATTATGGATGACCCCTAACTTTCAAGGAAAGTAAAACAGACTTGTATTGAAACATGAAAAGAGAAGAAAAAAAAATAGTTAAAAAATTTTTCAGGGTACATAGAAAAAATGTTTTGTAATATATGATAAATTAAGTTTTTTCTCCTTATGATAAAGGAGACAGAAAATATTATATTATATAAATCATTATCAGGATATTATGATTATATTTTTATCAGGAATTAATGTGATAAAACAGAAAACAAAATATAAGGATTATTCCATTTAAATGAATGGGGGAGTGTAGGAAAGGTTTATGGTATGGAACCACTAATTCAGGCCCAGTCAGAAAGAACATACAAGAAAGTAGTACATATTTTAAACAAAATAGTTCCTACGCATAGCTGTAACTTTGTCATTAAGTAAAATATTTAGGTAATTTTGGCATCAAATGAAAGCTTAAGGAATTGGTATCACTGTAGAATCCTTGTTATAAATTTTTTTTTAAATAACAAAAGATGTATGGAATTAAGATAGGAGGGCATAATCCCCTGTTGCTCAGATCAGAAGTACCTGTTTTTGTACTACCCAACTTTCCGGAACCTATGCACTCTAATATATGCAATTAAAGGTATATTGATTTTTTCAGCATAAGTCAGGATAAGGTATAGTTTTGACATGAAATGACTATCACTTTATTTAAACTTAATATAAAATAGCTATGAATGCCTGAAGTTGCAGAATTTAACATAGAAAGCAAGGGGCTATGAATTAGTGGTGTTATTCTTTATAGCAGTATGTCCACTGACCTCAAAGACAGTACTGTATGTTGGTTGTTCATTCCTACGTTGCAGGAAGGCATCACTGTAAAAAATAAAGATAGCCTGTCAAGAGGTCATTATAATTTGGACTGTTGGTAGCCAGTCCTACCCGCCTGCATCTATTTTAATGGAATAGCCTGTATTCAGTGTACAGTGTATCTGTAACTAATTGAAATACTTTTTATGTTAAAAAGAATTTTTTTTATTTACAATTTCTCTTTTCCTTACATTTTATTGATTGCATTTTTTTATCTTATTGGCATAATTCTGTTTGCATGTGACAATCAGCATTTAACATCATATCTTAAAAATCATGTGGCTTAACATACAAAGAGAGATAACTCTTATTTGAAATTACTAACTTTGTCAGCAGTGGTAATTTTGTCATATATTCTTCCTTCAAATGTGCTTTTCTCAGTATTGTGATAGTATTAACCACTGTTCTGGTGTTTTTTCGTAGAGAGTGGATATGAAAGTGCATGTTAAGAATGAAAGATTCAATTTCAGTATTTTTTTTAAGCATTTTGTTTCTTCAAAAAATAAATCCTTGTACATGTACATGATTTCCATAGAGTTCTGGTGTTTGATAGCATGAATTTTCTGCAGTTGTTTATTTTTCATTTTTGTGCAAATGATTAATGTAATGGCATTGAAAAAAGTAAGTTAAAATGTAGTCTTCAAGAAAAACTAACAAGCCAGAAAAAATCTGTATTTTGTTCAAATATTTTATTTATATTTATATTGCTTGTGAAGCCTCTTTTCAGGAAAATTTTACTGGCCCAACTACATTTTTACTGGCCTAGACCATAGCAATTTTTGTTAAAGGTGAAAACTGAAAATAGTTTTTATTGCACAAGCTTTATAAAATTCTAAATTTGATTTTATTTTGAGCTTGAATATTTTTTAAAAAACCATTTGAAAACAGCTGTGCAAGATTCAAGAATGAGGCTAAAGGAAGATTAACTGTGAAAATGTTTTGCCTAAAAAAATCTTCTCTGTCTTTGTATTCTCAAAGGAAGAAATCTCATTCTACATGAGTTTGTGGCATAACTGTATATATGATGAATTTTAGTGAAAAGAAATTTTGTTCTTTTATCTTTATTTATAGTCATCATGACAAAATTGCCTGTAAGCAGGCAAACCTTTTTTTTATCTATTGTATTGGAATGTATGAAAAGGCTTTTTTTTTTCCAAACATACAAATATGTTATATTGATGGAAAAAAGGGATTTGATAGGAGTGATAGCTCAATACTTTTTTGTGACGCAATATTTCATTAACAATAGAAAATTTATGCAATGTACTTAAAGAATTATAAGTTTATGCAGATTGTTTTTGTGTTCATGTATATTTTATATATACTCTAGCACTGAGTGGGTGTTAACATCATATCATGAGTGAGTAGTTATTTATTTTTTAAGTAGCCGAATCAACATCTCACAACAAATCAGACGTAGGGTTAAATTGACAGTTTTATATTATCTTTTTTTTTAATTTCCAAGAAGGATAAAGTTTTAATTTGAGTTCTCTAAAAATAAATGATTAGTAAAATTGCATACTGTGGATTCATTTATTTTTCGTGTGTACCAATTTTCGTGGATTGTTGAAAAATTGTGTTTTCATGGATATTTGATTTCGTGGTTTTGCGAATGTCTGCATATAAGCTTATAGAAAATTTCTACTTCGTTGAGTATTGAAATTCGTGGTTCACCTAAACTCACTAAATCCACAAAAATTGGTATCCCTCGAATAATAATGATTCCATGGTAAAATGAACACAAAAAAAATCATTGTTATCTGAAGTCTTCATTTATGTGCATCTGTAATGATATGGGTTATCTTTATTGATATACTGAATTACTAATTAGCAAAAAGATGAGTTTTCTACTCACAAAAAATATTGATCTTTAAAGTACATGTAGTGCAACAGTCTATTTTTTAGAAAATTCAATTGTTTATGTTTTAAATGCTGTATCCTTGTCATTTGCTGAGATATAAAAGTCAGATGAGGGTCTGGATGGGGTTTACAGTATAGAGAATAATGGAACAAGAGTACAGAAAATGGACCAAAAAAATAAAAAATAGACCAAAATAATAAATAATAAAGAAAAAAAGGACGCTTAGATATAAAGAATAGAGAATAATGGACAAAATAACTAAAGAATAGAGTAAAAAGGTCTAAACAATTAAAGAATACAGAATTGAAGGACCCCCCTCATCCAGACCCTCACAAATGAGGTACTGAAAAAAGTAGGATCGATGAGCTACTGCTGAAATACACTATTACTTATATAACCAATAATGAAATACTAGACAAATGCCATATAAAGAGAAAATTTGAATATTTTTCGTAACTTCCTATTTTCGTATTAAGCACTTTCACTTTTGTAGCAACCAAGTAGTTTTATTTTGCATAAATAAAGCACAGGAAACATAACTCCAGAACTGTGTCTCAGATTTTTACTATTATGGGATATATAGTGACTGGATCTATTTTCGTTCGAAAGAACTTATAAATCACAAATATGCAAAAGTGTATTATTTTTAGAATGGACTCTTTTCACAGAAAAACTTATGATGATAATAATACAGAAATGTCAATGCCTAACAAGTACATTTTCTCGTAAGATGTTTTGTGAAATGAGTCACTGGACCTTATGTTGAAAATCTGAGACAAGGTTTAGTTTTGCATTTTATAATAAAACAGCATACATTTAGTATCTCTTTCGCTGTGAATTAGAATAAGAATTCTGTATTTTTTTTCCAATTTTCTTCCAAATATGGTCATTTATAAGCATGCAAGTAATAGTGGTTATACCAACGCTTTAGGAAATAATTCTTGGCTATCTCTCCTTTTATATGGTACTTCATTTGTCTTAATATCTTTTAAAATGATAAAGTTATAGGTATACATATAAGGTGGTACCAAACACTTTGACTAAAACTAATTTGGCTCGTTTAATTTTCATAAAATTTTGACAAAATATTTACTTTGACCCTTTGACAAAATTATAAAAATTTCAAATGACTTGAAACCACAAACTTTATCGGAAAAATTTCATTGGATATATAGCAGTTTGACAAACACTAATTTTGATCATTGAAAAGTTTAATATTTCCTTAACAATAGAACGTGATTAAAATGTTCAGCTGATTTTTACAGAGTTATCTCCCTGTAGTGTTATGTACCACCATAAATATAACTACCCAAAATTTAGACTGTTGTGTTACCTTTCGTTAATCAGGACTTTATTTTAGACTGTTTATTTATAAATATGAGGACTTTTTGTTCCATGTCTGACTTTTGTTTTGAATTAGTAATTGATATTTACCTTTCAGCTAATGGAAATCATATTTTTTTCCGATTTTGATAAAATCTTATTCCTCAATCATGGTTCAATTTTAACAATATTCTTAAAATGTGAATATAAAACTTGATTCACCTTATTGCTATTTGTCCGCCATTACTTGACATCAAAAATGTTCCCGTAAAATTTTGAAGTCACAATAGAAAATGTTTATGGTTGACATCACAAGGAAAATTGAACATTTTATGAAGTCAATATTTTTAAGTGTTGCAAATACTCAAGTTCAGTGTCACAGATTCCCAAAAAGCGATAAGGTCTATTTATGGATCACAATTCCAAAAGGAAAGTCTTGAAATTATTATGAAGAAAATTTCTTAGTAGATAAATGATGCAAATGCATTTAGAGCCATTAAAAACAAGAAAATATGTAAATGCTAAATTGTTCTTTGATTAACAGTATTATTTTACAGAAATTAAAGCCAGACAATTATAGTTTCTACGCTTCTCATCCCAATTATCTCAAATCTCATGTAAAGAAAAAATTTTCAATTTTTATCAGGAGATTGTTCTGTTCTGTATACAAAGAAAACAAAAAAATAAAATTTCCCAAATTTTTTTAAAGTTGGAAGATAATCAAGTATAAGTCTTGTTTTGCCTGAATCTAATTTATTTACTTGTTTTAAATGAATATGAATTCATTTGTTAAATGAGTTTAAAAAAATATGCTTACTTTAATTAAGGCTACTTCAATTTGATTGTAAGCTTGTATGATGTCTTTAAAAGAGGAGTTCAAGCAATAGACTTTTAACTTGTTAAGTTCAATTTAATTGATTATAGTAATAGGAAAACTAAAATTTAGGAGGGGATATAGAAGCTCTCAATATATTTAACGTTAAAATGAGAAGTGTGATCCTTTGTCATAAATTTTTTGCATTCTACTTTTTTTTTTTAAATCTGATAACAATGTTCTAAAGCCCCCTTTTCTTTGTTTAGAGACAAGAATAAAAAAAGATTTAAAAAAAAATATATAAAAATCAAAAATACATCTTTCTTTTGTAAAATACAGTGTTATGCAATAAGTATTTGTAACCTATAATGATTTTCTATCGTATTTCATATAAAAACAAATGAGTTTGATAAATTATTTTGAAGGCATCTATAGTTGGATTTTAACAAACCATATGTTGAAAGATGTAGACTAATTCTTATATTGTATATTTTGATAATTTGGTCTTTATATTGTTTTCAGTCTTTTTGTTCTTTCCTAATGTGAACATGTATAAAAAAAAAAATTACAATTCAATTTGTTTGAAATCCATTAAGATATAGGGCAAATTTAAGAACAAAAAATAATACGTGTGTTTATATCATCAGAAAGTGAAAACCTTTCAACAACAAAAATATAACTAAATAAACCTGTGAAAACCCTGCTTCTTAAGGTACTAAATCCAACCAAAAATGACTTCACAATATTTTTTTGAAAAAAATATGGTAGTTTTATATGGAATATATAGCAAAGCATTGTATGTACAAACACTTCTTGTTTAAAACTTAATGTCTCTTTTTCATATACTTAGTATCTTTACCAAGTGTTCATCTGTAAAACTATTTTATAGTAATTCAAAGAAGTGAAAAATTAAATTGATGTGGTCTTATTAAAAGATTCAGTTTATAAAAAAGTCTATATTTCCAATACTACACTGGTACACTAGATTTTACATTCTAAGATAGCATTTTTTGTTTTGTGAATTTTTGATATATTATCAACATTAAAATTCAATCAAGTCATGTGTTTTCTCTATCTCATACATCACATATTGCTGGAAAAAAGTAAAATAACAAAAATAACGAACTCCAAGGAAAATTCAAAACGGAAAGTCCCTTATCAAATAGCAAAATCAATAGCTCAAACAAATGGATAACAACTGTCATAATCCTGACTTGGTACAGGCATTTCCTTATTTAGAAAACGGTGGATTAAACCTGGTTTTATAGCTAGCTAAAACTCTCACTTGTATGACAGTCGCATAAAATTCCTTATATTGACAACAGTGTGTGAACAAAACAAACAGACATTATAGGTAAAAATGTCAAAAATAGGGATACAGCAGTCAACATTGTGTTATAATCTTAATCATTATATAAAAACAAACAAATATGTCAACAAAGAAAAACAAAATAGCATATAGACAAAGCAGGTAAGCAAAAATGAAAGACAAGAATACAAATGACCACAGCACAACAACACAATGTGCCGAGCCACGCCAAAAGGATATTACCAAAAATAAACTAAACAGTTAAGGAAATGGCACCTACTGGACCATTCACTCTCACAATGGGTATGATTGCCAATGAGACAACTATCCACCAGAGTGAAACTTTTCAAACGTTAAAACTAATGACCTAATTTATTACAAAACAATTTACAAAAAGTAATATAACAAAAATAAACAAAACAAAAACCACTGAACTACAGGCTCCTGACTTGGGACAGGCACATAAAGAATGTGGCGGGGTTGAAGTTTAAACATGTTTGTGAGTGCTCAACCCTCCCCTTACCTCGGACAATGGTGTAACAGCAGAACATAAGAATACACTGTAAAAATCAGTTACAATTGGCTAAACTCAAAAGATCGGTTCAAGGCACAAAAACAACAAACATTTAAAACAATAGACACAAAGCACTGATATAAGAGTACTGGCAGCTTCTGAAAGCTAGTTCAAAGCCAATTACAATAAACTAATAAATCATGTTCTCTCAGACCTGCCAACTTCAAAATCCCCATTGGGGATTGAAGCACAAGAAGACCTGTTGCATTTGGCAGGTATGTGATTATATATTATATGCTAATAAGACAACTACCGTAAACCAGAAACATTTTTGCACAGAAATTATTTTGGCATTCTCGTAATGCAAGAAACACCTTTTGCGAATTAATTTTTAAGGCAAACATTATTAAGTATAGGAATTTGTCATCGATGTACAATTTCAACCCTAGGGCAAGTATTAAAATCATGAAAATATCCAAGTTAACAGTATCCATTAAAGATGTAAGCTGGAGGTCACTGCACAGCCATCAACAATGAGCAAAAACCATGCCCTATAGATAAAAAAGAGCGGCAAAAGATACCAAAGGTACATTCAAACTCATAAGTCGAAAATAAACTGACAATGCCATGGCTTAAAAAGAAAAAGACCAACAGACCATGAGGTATGGGCTTTGCTCATTGTTGAAGGCTGTACGGTGACCTCTAGTTGTTAATTTCTGTGTCATTTGGTCTCTTGTGGAGAGTTGTCTCATTGGCAATCATACCACATCTTCTTATTTTTATAAACAACAGTACACAAAACACAACATAGAAAACTAAAAACTGAGCAACAGGAACCCCACCAAAAATGGGGTGATCTCAGGTGCTCCGGAAGGGTAAAACTCGTCAGAGATATGTCACATCAGACACTCATTTCATCTACATTAGACTCTTCAGTTCGCCACTCAAATTAAAAAAGTTGGAAGGCTAAATCAAATAGTGTTGAGCATAGCGAACCCAGAATTCTGAAAAAAAGTTGTGCTAAGTATGGCTAAGACCATCTATGCATGGGCTCAAATACAATGAAGTTCAAAATTTTGTAACAGAAAATGACCATTTATAGCTGACTATACAGTATGGGTTTTTCTCATTGTTGAAGGCTGTACGGTTGTCTATAATTGCTTACATCCACTTGATTTGAACTTGGGTGGATAATTTTCTCATTGGCAATCATACCACATCTCCTTTTGTTTATATAAATGATATTTCGTTTCAAAACAAAGTGCTGGCCACTTGGCTGGTGATACCCTCCGGCCTCAGGATGAAATATACACCAGCAAATGGCTTCATAGATATAAGAAGATGTGGTATGAGTGCCAATGAGACAACTCTCCATCCAAGTCAAATTTTATAAAAGTAAACCAATCCAGTTGTTATAAACTCATCAAAGATACCAGGCTTATAATTTGTCACACCAGCTATAAAACTAAAGTAAGTAAGGTATAAAAGGACCCAACATGACAAAATGTAAAAACATTTGAGAGAAAGTAGGCTTGATTTATGACTCTACAACAAAAAATAAATATGGACAGCAACCAACTACAACCATTGAATTACAGGCTCCTGATTTGAGACAGGCACATACAGGGTTGTGGGGTTAAACGTACTTCCTAACTTTCAATCCAAACCTTGGACTGTGTTGTAACTTAACAACATAAGAACAAACGGTAAAAATCAGTTGGAGAGGGCTTATCTGACAGATCATCATGAAGCACAAACATTTTAATAACTTTGCAATGAAATCACAAGGTTTTGAATAAATTAGCTTTCATGGTTGGCCTGGTCTTTGAATGGGAAGCAGATTTTTTTGTTTCGTTGGCTAGTAATGGGAATAATTTTCTATTCTCTGTATTTTTTAGATACCATAAGTTTTTACTTTCTAAGAATCTGCTTTTCTCACTGTGCTTGAAACCCATTAGAGGCCTTGAGCTGTTTTCTGCTCTTTGGTCGAGTTGTCTCTTTGACACATTCCTGTTTCCATTCTCAATTTTACTACTTGCTTTGAAGCTTTTTTTAACTATAGATTCAATTTAAAATCAAATATCTGGCCTTAAAAATTAGCAACTATAGGTCACAGTATGGCATTCAACAATGACCAAAACCATAATGCATAGCAAGCTATAAAAGGCCACACATATGATTTGTCCATTTACTGTCATATAGATAAGATTAGCACCAAGATGTTTGTAGGGTACATCTGTAAATTTATAAAAAAGAAGCACAATCCATCTGGAAATTTTCTATGGCTAAAATAAATTATTTCTGTCTTAGCTGGGTTTTACTTGACAAGCCATTTATTTGCCAAGTTTGAAATATTTAATATCCATATGAGCCATGTTTTGTAGACTTAAAATATCCGTGGATATTTGATTATTCCACAAAAGTGACATCAGCAAACAATATGCAAAGTCGGGGCATCAGTTGACCAGTTTTGTTGTATTAGCCACACAATAAACCTTATGAACACAGTGGTCAGTGTTTTTCCTGCCAAGTACACCTCAACTTTCATAAGAATTCCCAGAATATGTTCTACTTACAATAATGTGGCAGCCTGAAGCGTTCTTGTTGACTGACACATCAGGATATACTTTGTTGTCTTGTCCCTTTTGCAAAGATATCAGCAGATTCATATGTTCGAATTTCCTTTCAATTTTACAATGATGAAATAGTGTCAATTTATTTTGAAAATTATTAACCAAGTGAGTTGAAGTTCATGTGAAACTTTATAAAATCTGATCTCATAACAACATTCATATAGACATCCTTAGAATCTTTTGATGAAGGTTTTAGTGTATCTGAACACAAGAAAGATTGACAATACAGCTTTTTTTATCTGTGAAATGGTTAGTGAATGTCAAATATCAAAAGTAATTATCTCCCTTTAACCACTTTTTGCATCTGAAATGAAAATTTTGAAAGCCTAATATTGCATTGTCAATTTTTTTAGTTGTGAAAGAAAACACAATAAAAATATGTCATTATTTTGAAAAACTCTTTCCAAAAAATATGAAACATATTAGAATTCTCCAGGTCATGACCAAAAAAGAACATTTTACCATGAATATCACCATTCTCTTGTTATATAGTAGATCTTCTCTGAAGAAGAGAACTTTAGAAAATCATACAGAAGACCCATTGGCTGTATTCTGCCATTTGGTCGGGTTGTTGTCTTTTTGACATATTCCCCATTTCCATTCTCAATCTTATAAGGTATGTTTTTTTGAAAATATGGAAAAAGAAAACATAAAAATCTTTAAACATGTATACTGGTACAAATGTAGTATGAGTCCTTCTTTATCTTACAGGATAGTTAAGGTTGTGTAATTAGCATGTGCATATACATGTGCAATTTTTTGGAAGAATGCTACTCTTTCTGTCCTCTTTTCCTCGCATGTGATATCACCCAATACAGTGGCGGATCCAGGGGGGGGGGGTGTTCTGGGGATTGGAACTCCCTTTTTTTTGACGAACAATGCTTTTAAATGGGGACATATGGTTGAACCCCCCCTTTTAAAAATGGTTGGATCCGCCCCTGCAATGAGACTTGTTCAGAGGTGGATTTTTTCAAGATCCTGGATCCGCATTCCATGTAATATTGATTTAAGTGGTAATATAATTTAGCAAAAAACATTTAAAGTACATTTATCACCTCATTTGGAAAAATCAGTACATAGTTAAGTCTGTGAAATTATTTGATGTAACATACAAAATCAAGGAATAATTTTGTACAATGCAACATATATGAGAACGAGTACAGTTTTTTTTTCATGGTGTAAATTTGAAATATTTTTTTTATAAAAAAGGACAGCTGCATGTTTATGTTATATTTTTAAAGAGTTGACTGTCCCCCATATAAAGAGAAAGTTCTGATTTAAAAAAAGACAAGATAGTCATAAATTATTCTTTATCGGAATGTAAGGATGTATTAAGCATTCTAGGTAAATTTTTTTTAAATTCCTTTATATTTTAGCACCCCATTATTCTTTATTTTAGAAGCCTATTATTTCTTTTCTTTATTTGTTTTGTCCTTTATTTTGCACTTTTTGCTCATATTCTCTTAAAACCCAATCCAGACCCTTATTTAATCTCTCTGTAACCCAATTGGTCAAAATAATAGTCATTTTTTTGTTGTACAAATCATTGCATTACCCATAATCCTTCAAGTTTCTCAAACTACATTATAATTAGCTTGACCACCCATACAACCTCTTTAATTCTTTTGATGTATACATTGTATATGTATAGTGATTAGCTTCAAATGGATCTACCATTACCAACCTCAGGGTTTTCCCCTGGGTTAATTTCTTTTTTGCCACCCCTTTTGCCAAAATGATATTCTTTTCGATACTTTCAAATTTTTTTCAAAAAACTTGCATAACCCTCATGGTTTGTCAGTTAAGTGCTTTAACTTTTATTTTGAAGAAAAAAAATTACAAAACTTAAATGTACTTAGTTATTCATTTCAAGCTCCCCTTGGAAGTTCATTTAATAGTTTTATGCTGACTCTATAGAATTTTATAGTTTGTCTATATCTGTTATTGAATTTTCAATATAGATTGATATTTCCTTCTGTCTATGTAGCTAATATAGTGGTGATAGGAGAGTTAATGAGAAATTTATGTTAAGGCATTCATTTCATTGTCATGCAAGGACTAACAAAAATAAAATAAACTTTGAAAACAATTCTAATCTATCCAGATTCTCATGAATTGATTATTTATTTTTTGAAGATTTTATCATCAATAATGTTATTTATAGTATTTTACTTTCTACACAACAACAACAATGTGATATTCTAAATCTGCCTTTTTTTTTAGAAATAGTTGTACCCAGTTGACTCCAGCGAATCAGATACTCAAAATGTCAAAATATAAAAACTATCCAATTACTTAGTACCTGATATATTCCATTAGACCATAAATGTATATTCATTAAATATTCTACATGTAATTTATAAAAAGCGTAACTTTCAGCTACAAAAAGTGATGGATTGAGTTCTAAACGACCAGTGGCAAATATCACATGCATGTCAGGACAAAAACATCACTTATTGATATCTGTGAATATGAATCATGCTTTAATTGTTCTTGGCAGACAACTTGAGCCAGATTTTACTTTATATCTAATTCACAAGCAGTATGATAAAATTGTGAATGGAAATGGGGAATATGTCAAAGAGACAACAACCCGACCCGAGAGCAGATAACAGCCGAAGGCCACCAATGGGTCTTCAACGCAGCGAGAAAATCCCGCACTCGGTTCTGGTCCTCAGCTGGCCCCTAAATAAAATTGTGTACTGGTTCAGTGAAAATGGACGTCACACTAAACTCCAAAACATATATAGGAACTAAAATTAAAAAAATATACAAGACTTACAAAGGCCAGAGGCTCCTGACTTGGGACAGGCGCAAAAATGCTTAAAGAAGAAATGTGGACCTACACATTGTTTAGACTTAGAGATGATCAATCTTTCCTTTTTCTCCCTAGATAATTGCTTACATGGCGTAAAATCAAATTTCAATTTTTAAATCTTTAACCAGACCAGGGATCAGAACCACAACCTCCCCCACTCCAGGAGACTTTGCAAGCACAACACCACCAATAGTCTATACTGAATGGTATTTTCAAGGATATTAACTTCTATTTTATGTGGTTTCAATGTATAAAAGGAGGGTTGAAGATCAATATTTAATTTGTTTGTAGAGTGTATTATGATGGCAGATCTTTGATTGTTAGTCTCTATCAAATTCATTCACAATTTTTATAGACTCTGATCAATTTAGATCTTTACCTAGTGTATGAACACCTGTCTATTGTCGAAAACTGTATGTTTACATAAGTGTATGAACACCTGTCTATTGGTGAAACCTATATGTTTACATAAGTGTATTAACACCTGTCTATTGGTGAAAACTATATGTTTACATAAGTGTATGAACACCTGTCTTTTGTTGAAAACTATATGTTTACATAAGTGGATGAACACCTGTCTATTGTTGAAAACTGTATGTTACCCTATAGATGTTGTTGGCTTGCTGTCTCATAGAACTTTTATTCATATCTAATACCCATACTAGTTAAAAATTACCATTTAAAAGTCAATCAGCTAATCAAAGATCAACATATATAATTGGTCACTCCTTCTCTTAACCTACAACATGCTATAAACTGTAAATTCAGAAATTATTGTGTGCATTTATTATTGCGATTTTGTCATTTTAGACTAAAATGCGATTTTAATTTTTGCGATATTGAGAAAAATCCTGTTTAATTCATATAAAAAATTTCAAAATGTGAGTTTAAATTATTGCGATTATAACCCTGTCGCATTTTTTTCGCAATAATTTCTGAATTTACAGTATGTCTCTGTCGTAAGATTGAACAATTTTGTCTTGTGTTTATTCTATCAAGTTTCTTAAGTATTGTTTGATTTTTTAGACCTTCCTTTATTTATTTTGACCATTATTCTCTATTCTTCATATTTAGAACCCGGGCCATTTATATAGTCTCTTCCTTTATTTTTTTTTTGGCCTATTTTCCTCTCTTCTTTATTTAAATGACTCTTTTTCTAGGTCTGTTAGATTCTATGTTATAGATTAAAATAAATGGGGAATGTGTCCATCAATTTAAACTTGATCTGTGTTTTGTGGTAATAAACACTTTGTATAAGTTTCATAACATTTGATTGAGGCAAACCAAAGTTAGAGAACAGAAGCCAAATTCCAGACATGTTTACAGACGGACAATGGTAACATTTAATACCCCTCCGCTGCAGCAGATCATAAAAATATGTAGTGGATTTTAGGATCAGTCAACCAAAATGGTTCTTCCTTGTGGCTCCTTTGTTTCACTTTACAATGTTGATATAAAAATAAGGAGATGAGGTATGATTACCAATGAAACAACCATCCACCAAAGTTCAAATAAAGTGGATGTAAGCAATTATAGGCAACCATACGGCCTTCAACAATGAGAAAAACCCTATAAAAGGCTATAAAAGGCCCTTACATGATGTTTCTTTCTTTTAACTTTTTTCCTTTTGTAAAGGGGCATAACTCTAGAACAGTAAAAGTGACACCACCAAAATTCAAACTTGACCTGTATTTTGTGATGATAAGCATTGTGTATAAGTTTCATAACATTTGGTTGAGGCAAACTTAAGTTAGAGAACGGAAACGAAAAATTCAACAATTTTTCCTTTTGTAAAGGGGCATAACTCTAGAACGTTTAAAATGATACCACCAAAATTCATACTTGATCTGTATTTTGTGGTAATTAGCATTGTGTATAAGTTTCATAATATTTGGTTGAGGCAAACTAAAGTTAGAAAACGGAAATGAAAAATTCAGCAATTTTTCCATTTGTAAAGGGGCATAATTCTAGAAAGGTTATAGTGACACCACCAAAATTCAAACTCGATCTGTATTTTGTGGTAATAAGCATTGTGTATAAGTTTCATAACATTTGGTTGAGGCAAACTAAAGTTAGTGAACGGAAACGAAAAATTCAGCAATTTTTCCATCTGTAAAGGGGCACAACTCTAGAGCGGTTAAAGTGACGCCCCCAAAATTCAATCTTGATCTGTGTTTTGTGGTAATAAGCATTGTGTATAAGATTAATAACATTTGGTTGAGGCAAACTATAGTTAGAGAATGGAAACTAACTTTGGGACGTACGGACGTAAGTACAGGCGTACGGACAGACAAGGGTTAAACTTAATGCCCCTCAGCTACGTCGGGGGCATGAATAGCATTTTGATTTTTTGTCAAATTGTAATTAAAGACCCTGTGAGTGCTTGACATATTGTATAGACACCTGTTTTTTGTGAAAGACCTTGTATTTTGCTCTCTTGATGTCTTTTGATTTTTTTTGTCATTGGGTTGTTGTCTCATTGAAATATACCTATCATCTTCTGTTAAGATTCATATAAAAATAGAGTTAGTTCTCTTTGTATTTTGATTTTTTTAACAGTCCAAAATTCTTTTTAATATAAATGACAGAGTTATCTCTCCTTGTGTACCCCATAACGTAAATCGAAAAAAAAAAATATGAAATCAGTTTCAACAAGTCTGGGTCATATTACAAAATTTGAACAAATCCACACATTGAGGAGATCATTGCACAAGCTCAGATGGATGCATACATTTAGGGGCCAGCTGAAGCCCGCCTCTGGGTGTGGGATTTTGCTGTGTTGAAGACCCATTGGTGGCCTTACACTGTTTTCTGCTCTTTGGTCGGGTTGTTGTCTCTTTGACACATTCCTCGTTTCCATTCTCATTTTTATGTAAAACAATGATACAATTGGTAAATAAGTAAATAATTCTTAAAATGTTTTTATATTAATTTAATATGAATGCATAATTTAAGGCATGATATGACAAAATTGCACATACTTTGCAAGATTTTACTTCAAAAGTTGCCGGACCATTGAAGTAATCATATTTTGGAAGCAAGTAGCATTCGAACACTCATCAGTACATATACTACAAAACCCGTTGTAAAATTGCACACTTTAAAAAAATACAATATAAAAGTGATGTCTTGGTCATTTCTTATGACAAATTCAAATATAAATAAAAAATGCTGAATTTCTTTAAAAATAATTTGAATTTTAAAAAGTTTGTTAAATAGTACCATTTAAACAATAATTTACTGTACCATATCATGTTTTAATGGTACTATTTTTTTTGAAAGTGATTGGTTCTTTTCTCAAATTTGTACCAGTGGTACGAATTTGAGAAAAGAACCAATCACTTTCAAAGAATCAACTATATATAGGTTTCACATAGAATAACTATGCATTGTCTCAAAATATTAATTTTTTTTACAAGGGTAGATTTTGTGGCTTACAAAAAAATCATGTTTTAATTGAGACAATATTAAAATAAGGAGATGTAGTATAATTGACAATGAGACAACCATCCAGCAAATGATGTGGATATAATTATACGTCACAGTATAGCCTTCAACAATGAGAAAAAACATACCGTATAGTCGGCTATAAAAGGCCCTGACATGTAAAATGTGAAACATTTCAAACAAAAAATATAACGACCTAATTTATAACAAAACAATTTACAAAAAATAAATATGACAGACAAGAACCAACGACAACCACTGTACTATGGGCTCCTAACTTGGGACAGGCACATAAACAGACCTGCATTGTTTCAAAATGTCATAAATAAAACTCTAGGAAAACACATTATAAATGTCACTAACAAAGCTTTATAGGGTCAGTGACTGTTTTATACAAATATTTATATGGTCATTCAATTCAATTTTGACTGCAAAAATAGCATTGTGGATTATACAAATAACAATTATATCAAAATTTAAATGCAGTCAACAATGATCAAATTGGGTAAAACATATAGAGAAAAATACTATAACATGGCTCTCAAAGCTCAAGGATTTAATTTGTGATTTGTATCTGAACTCAAGCATCATTGACCATAGCAACTTCAATTCAAAACATTGGAAATACATTAGCAGTTACTATGAAAATAAATATAGTGTTTTAACAAACAAAACTTGTACATTATGTTGTATTTAACTCCAGAAAGCATTCAATATGCATGAAATATTTGCCACTGGACATTTAGCAAAATCGAGTCAATCGTTGTATATAATGGACATTTAAAAAATAAAAAAAATTATTGTGTTGTGTTATGTATAATGATTAGGTCAATTTAAATAAATTTTACTTCAAATACATATTCAGAATATTTGTTTCATTTTATCATAAGTAAAAGGATTAAACTACATTGTAAAGAACAATAAAATATTACACAAAAAAAAACATGCTTCATCCCTCAAAACTCAAAAACATTTTCTCTAACTGGTCCATAATTCAAAATAAAATATTAGATATATATAAAAACTGCAGCAAAAAAATATAATATAAATAATGGACGAAACTTTTTTAAAAATGACATAAAAGTTATCAAACTTTTTAAAAATGACATTAAAGTTATCAAACTTTTTAAAAATGACATAAAAGTTATCATGAGTTATGACATATGTAATAACATCTGCAGGTAGGAATGTTCCATGTTAAATTAAGCAAGCATTTGTACATACAGCCCTGAAATGACTAGATACTACAAAAAAAGTTTATCTTATTGATATTCATTGTGGTTTGTTTAAAAAGTTTTATACCTTTTTAGTGGCTGATCCTTTGATTGCCAAATTTTTTTTGTGTTTTTCACAATACATGTACATGATGTATATATAAATTTTTAGTTTAAGATAGTCCAAAAAAAATGTTCGCCTTACTCAGCTCGGCAGTATATAATCAATTATTGAGAATTACATCATAAATCCTGGATCCGCCCCTGCTTTCAGGACCAATCTGATTGAAATACATATCTTGTGTCGATGCTTCACTTACAATTATCTGACATTCATCCGTTCTACTTTTTGTTTTTAAAAACCTTTCAGGATCCTCTGGTTTTGTCATTATGATGCACACCTTCAAAAATTTTAAGGCAGAAATTTCATTGGTCCATATACTAGTTACCAGAACAGAAAGTAGAACATAGTGTTGTCTAATCCTTGTAAGAAAAAGGTGGAAAGTCAGGATCTGTATTTTTGTCAGATTGCTTAACATGCTTAAGTGCAGGACTTAAGGTATATTTATTTTTAACTATACAAATCGCTCATAAAAAGAAAATTTTATACTGAATCACATTATATTACCTGTATTAAATAAAAAAAATTTTTAGGACAACAATGGTATCTACCATTAAACATAATTCTATCATGTTTTTCTCTCAATATATTAATAGTTACCATGGAAACTGTGGTTTTATTATTTGTGGGATACCAATTTACGTGGATTTCTTGGCTATAGGTAAACCACATACTGTAAATTCAGAAATAATTGCGTGCATTTATTATTACAATTTTTGAAGAATGGACAAAAATGCGAAACTAATTATTGCAATTTCAGGAAAATCTGCATTCTGCTGTATGTATCAGATATCTGAATGCAAGTTCTAATTAATGCAAAACTCACCTACATGTAGTTGCATTATTCACAATAATAAAAACCTCGTTATAATTTCTGAATTTACAGTATTTAAAAATCATGAATGTCCAACAAATAACAAATTCCTATAGGCCTGTATATATGCGGACTTAGGCAAAACCACAAAATAAATATCCACGAAATTGTAATTTTTCTTCAATCCACGAAAAATTGGTACCTTTGACCTGCAGACTTTGGAAAAACCACAAAATAAATATCCATGAAAATGTAATTTTTCTTCATTCCACGAAAAATTGGTATCCACTAAAATAAAAGAATCCACTTCATATTTAATATCTATTTACATTGTGTTTTGTTTACTGCAATTCATCATAAGCCAAATCAAACTCATTATCATCAATCACAATTTTCAATTTCATTTCACTGACACCGATTTCATCATTGATCTGTTGAGATAGCAACCATTTCTCTAACAGACATAAAATTTGACCGTTATCTATTTCTTTTTTCAATGACTTAAGCTGTGCAATGGTCATAGATATTGTTCCGATAATTAAACCGTTTTCTGTATAAATATGAAGCACCAATGTGCCACGTATTTGTTCAAAATATTTAACTATTTCTAAATGATGTTTTGTTTTAAGAATATCATAAAAATTTTGTTCATAGCCATCGAAAGTTGGTCCGCGTTTTTTCCACATGACACAATGTTCAATTGGTTCTAAGTTTTCTAACTTTAATGAATCACATGAAATATTAGCATCAGAGTTCTGTACTGATCCTTTATATCCAGATTTCTTCATTGAAGAAGTTGAATTTTCTTTATTGTCACTTTTGTTCACATGACTGTTTGTTTTGCTTTGCATTTTGGGTAATGCTCCAGCATCATGTTTATTTTTAAAAGGGGAATCCCGTCTGTTTTTGGAATCACCTCTCCTTTCATTTGATATATCCCTTAATGGAGATTTAGTTCTTTTCTGTTCAGATGTTTCAGCACCTGTTCCCTGTTTTTTGTCAGACTTGACCAGACGGTAATCAGTATAAATATTTTGACTGCTAGGAGTCGACGTAATTGGTGTTTGCGATGAATGTGGTTGTTTCAAAACTTTCATGAGCAGTTCATCATTAGCACTACGATTCTTTTTGTCAACATATTTTTGTTGTGTTTTGTTGGAAGGTTTCAGTCGCTTCTTTTTGCGAGGAACACAGAGACAGAAACAGAACCCTTTACGCTGTTCATCATCTGTTTCCGGTTCACTTTCATAAGAATAATCTAACTTTTTACGACTTTTAGGCGACATAAAGTTTTCTGGATCATCAATTAAAGTCATGTCTGCATAGGATTTATGCATTCGCCTCGGCGTACGTAATAATCCATCAAAACAGGAAAGTTTCCTCTCCTTTTCAGGAGTATCTCCATGTTTCTCCTCAAAAGAGTCTCCTTCCTCCCATTTAGGAAAAACAGCCTTTATAGCATCCACCTGTATATTAAGTGTGATCTGTCCTTTGTGTCTTTGTTTCTCTAAATAACCTGAATTGAAAGAGTACATATGTAAATAATGAGCCTCAATCGAAGAACACAAAAACAAAAGAGTTTGATTCAGGCATGACAGGTCATCTTCGCTATGGATCTTAACCATTGGCTAGCAAAGATGATGACTCCAATCCTAATTGACTAGGACTGTCAGTTTTCCTACCAAAGGTCGAAGGTGTCTCTCCAGATCCCTCCGAAAATAAAAACTGACCCCCTCTATATAGCCAATAGTGCTGAAAGTGGCATTAAACACAATCAATTAATCTATGATTGAAGACTGTATTGTTGACTTGTAGCTGACGCTATTTTACCTATGACGACGTTGTTCATTTCATTGACAACAGCACGAGCGCCCTAAGTTTCTAGCGATAATTTTTTATATCACTCTACTGTGCTGAGTAAGGAAATTATCAGTCAGTAAGATCAAAGGAAAATTACGTAAAATAGCGATAAAAACATACATCTGTGAGACAGCAACCTTATGACACAAATAACAAAAAAGTCAGCGATAAACAGATTATCATTGGTCATCTCAACTCGATTGCTTTTCTCACTTTCGCCGTACCGGCTCAAGCGAGAAAATCAATCTCGTTGAGATGACCCACGCTAATCTATAAATATCCTACATCTACTTTTATTTATATATTTCATACGTTAACTGTAAGGTAAGACAAACATGTGGTATGGGCTTTGCTCATTATTGAAGGCCGTATGGTGACCTATAGTTGTTAATTTCTGTGTCATTTCGTCTCTTGTGGAGAGTTGTCTCATTGACAATCATACCACATATTCTTATCTTTAGATGTATTTGTGCTATGATTATAATGGAATTCATGGAAATTTAATGGTTAATGTTTTTATGATTTGTTGCTCAATATCAAAATGTACTATTGAAAGTATATATACACATAGGGTGCTTGATCAGGTTAAAAATCACTCTACATTGTGAATGCTGGTAAATAAGGGTGATTCACTCTAAAAAATCTCCCAAGATCACCAGAATGGGAAGACCAAATAGTAAAGAATAGAGAAAAATAAGCTAATAATAGGCTCATGAGAGCCTGATATCTCTCACCTGTAATTTCACCTATGTCAGTTTTGCTCTTACTGCTTCAATTTTTGAGATGAAAGCCAAAAACTTCATTTGACCGCTATGTTCTATTTTTAGAAACTGCCACCATGTTTTTGAATGGATCAAATTCCCGAATACAATCTATAAACTAGATACCCTAAGGAACATTCAACTAAAGCTTTTAAGTATTTGGCCAAGTAGTTTCAGAGAAGAAGATTTTTGAAAAAGTAAGACTTTCACCAAAATTGTAAATAAAAACATTTTAAGAGCAATAACTCCTTAAGGGGTCAATTGGCTATTTTGATCATGTTGACTTATTTGTAGATCTTACTTAGCTGAACATTTATTGCCATTTATACTTTCTCTCTATCTAATATAATATCAAAGAAAATAACCAAAAACAGTAAAATTTAATAAAAATAAACTATTTCCAACAGTAACCCAACAATGGGTTGTCGACCTTGTCTGAAAATTTCATAACCTATAGATCATGACCCATTTATCACTTTAACTCCCTTTCGCTTTTGCTCTAACTGCTGTAGTTTTTGAGATATAAGCCAATAACTGCATTTGACCCCTATGTTCAACTATTAGCCATGGCGGCCATGTTTGTTGATGGATCAAAACTTTGGATACTCATTATAAACAAGATACCCTAAGGAACATTCAGTTAAAGTTTGAAGGTATTTGGTCTAGTAGTTTCAGAGGAGAAGATTCTTGAAATAGTTTAAGACGGACGCCAATGCAAGTGATGGCATAAGCTCACATTGCCCTTTGGGCCAGGTGAGCTAAAAAATATAGAATAGAGATTAAAGGAGTGCTGAAATATAAAGAATATTGAATAATGATAAAAAAAACATGAATTTAAAATATAGAGAAATAGTCAAAAAAGTTAAAGAATTATAAGGCCCCCATAGAGATTACAGAATTTAAACAAAGCTCAAAAATCAAGTAACAACCTTGTCAAGGGAAGTAAATAATGTTGACAAACCTTTGCCATAGGTTGGTTTAATTCTGTGTTTATCCAAAGAGCTGGCAAGAGTCAGCTGTCCCGATTGTCGTAATGCATTGATAAACAGACCAATGGCAGAACTTCCTATCAACTCTAAGTGATGTAACAAAGCTGTGTTCCGTTGTTCACGGTTATTCTCCTGTAAGATGTTGTCACAGGAAGCTTCATCGAGAACGCCATGCTGTAGCAAATAATCAAGGATTGCATCTGAATCTAAGGATTGAACAAGGTCCTGTCGATTGGTCAGTTGTTCTGTGAGCATTGCACTATGGGATAATTAGGTGACTTTCGATAAGTTTTTCACCACTCTATAGTTGGCATCTGAAAGTAAAAATAAAACTAAGTCAAATATTGCATTTAAATCTAAAGACTGCTTTAAAGATCGGCAGGCTGAAACATTGTTTTGTGAAACAGTCTATAAAACATTGCATTGTGGGATATAGGTTTGCTTCTGAAAATACCTAAACTTGTGCAATACTTAATCCTTAAAGTCTGCCTTGATTTTTTACTGTGGATAATTATTATTAGTTGGATATTAATTTTTGAGGATTTCATTGTCGAACCAAAAATTAAAGTATTCAGCAAAATACAAATCTCAAAAAAGCATATATCCAGAATCTGTTGAAACCATGAAATCAACTTTACCGAAAATAGAATTATTCCTGAATCCTGTTAATTTGGAAGAGATGAAATTAAATGAAACACAGTGAAACAAAAAGCTAGCTCCACTCAAGTTAGCTGATTTTGTTTTAGTAGAGATGCATATATTATGTACTACAATATATTTGTCTGTAGTTTTAGATATTTTTACAATAACTTACAAAAAAATCTTAGTTTCAAATACCACAGTGACATTTTAATGCTTGTACCTGTATAACTGATTATCCTACAAAATTATGGTTTACTTGTATGGTTGATAAAATTTTATTTAAAGCATATTACTGATAATTTTATACAAGTCATATGATAATTTATCATAAATGTCATACCTGTATTATCAATGATGTGCATCCAGTATGTCATATTCACCCAATTAATTAAATCATTAACTGACATAATTACTAATTAGTTTGATTGGCAAGGTCAAGGATTACTGTTAATTAACAATGATTTGGTTTCCACAGATCATAAATCCCCTGAGTGATTGACAATCAATAAATACAGGTATTTCCAAAGGAGGGTCTAACTGGAAGGACATAAAAGCAGCTAATGTAGAAGTGAACCATTAACACCAATTTACTACCCAAAGAAATAACCAGGCCCCTTTAAATTAACAAGTTGGCTTTTGTACAAGTAGGTAGTAGTTCTAAAGTCAATTTAAATGTGGTAAAGACCAAGTATTTACAAAAAAAAATAATTTACACAAAAAAGATGTGTCTGAGGACATGAATGCTGCAGCTCAAGCTTTGCAATTTTCCAAGTTAAAAAGGGCAATAACTCTAGAACAGAAAATGACTCACTGACCAAATTTGAGCTCTGTCTGCATGTTGTGGTTCTGAGCATTGTGTTTGAGTTTCGTAAAATTTGGCTAAGGCAAACTTTAGTTAGAGTGTGGAAACGAAAATGGAACGAACAGACAGTCAAGGGTAACACTTAATGCCCCATTGCCTACGGCGGGGGCATAAAAAACCTTTCTGACTAAAAAAACTCCAGGTCGGAGATGTGAGCCTTTAAAATGATTTGTCAGCATAATTTGTTGTAAAATATTTGCATTGTGCGAAGTGAAGATTGATTCTTATTCTGGTAAACTAATAATACTGAATTTTTTAAAATCTGATTATTAATTTACCCCTTAAGGAGGGTCTAAATGGGGGGTCCTTCATTTCTGTATTCTTTAATTTTTTTTTTATCATTTTTCTTTATTCTCTATACTTTTTTACCCATTATTATTCTGATTTTTTTTTATATTTTAGCCACTCATTATTCTCTATTCTTTATTTTTTTGGTCCATTTTTCTCTATTATTTATATATTTTGCCCATTATTCTCTATTCTGTAAATCCCCATCCACACCGTCCTTATAACATACAAATGTATAAGGAAATGGGAATTGAGGTCCATCTTAAAAAAGGTCTAAAAGGTCCAGGGAATTACCACATTTTAGTGTGGAACATCTTTGCACAAAATTTTATGTACTTTTCTTTTGATAACTTACATATATGAATGGATTTTACTTGGTCCTTGTCATTTACTGACACGGTTAAGTGGCTGAAATCAGCCAAAACTCAAATTTATAAATTGTAAAAATTGGCAGGCAAGCCAAGTTTATCAATAATGAACAAAAGAGTCAGAGTGCAGCAAGATTCAGGCAACCTACATGGGGTAGAACAATCAGACATAAATCTGTAAAAGACTATATCCAAATTAATCATTGATTCTAAAATAACTTCATTTACTTGAGGGGACCGACTCCATATACATGTATCATCATCATCATGGCTCTACTAAACTAACTGACTCTAAATAAAAAAAAACAAAAAAACATTGTGAGTCTTTAACACTGAACTTTAATCAGATGTGGTGCTCCAGAAGGGTACCCCTTTTAGGTCACAATGTCACATTTTAAAACTATCTCTCCAGGTCACCCACAAGGTCATTTATAAGCACACAATATTGTTCTAAACTGATATGATTTTTGGTTTTGAAAACTTTAAAAGGACATATTTCCTTTTAAATGAGACATCGGGTCACAAGGTTGGCAGACTGCCAAAACCCCAAAAATTGCAGGTCAGATTAGACCATAGTTGGGGCCACAAGATGTAAAACTTTCAACGGTGTATTTATACTTGTTGTAGAATGTCTGTCACTATATCATTGCCTGGTCTAAAATTATTGACTTAACATGATGAACCCTGGATATTGGGCATTTGATTAAAAATAATTCAGGTGTTTGAGTCAAGTCCTTTTGTAAAACTTTGATGACCAGAGACCTCCTGGACTACTTAGCATAGATACACCCCAGTATGTGGTTCTATTGACCAAATGATTAGGTGATAATTGAAGGTTATTTAAAATATACTATTGTGAAACTTGACTTAAAAGTGGGAAGTGTGAAAATAAAAGTAGTCTATTATATAAGCTAGCTTAAAAACAGGTCAAAAATGCCCATTGCTATTGCCACCAAAATATAAAGCTGCAAAACTAAAATAAAAAGTGGGAAGTGTGAAAATTAAGCAGTGTTTGACAAAATCTTTGAAAATTTTTGGTCCTGATCAAATTGCTCTTCAAATTTGTTCTTTATTTGGCCTTTTAACGTTTTTGATTTGAGTGTCACTGATGAGTCTAAAATTTTTAGACGAAATGCACATCTTGCATACACAATTATAGGCTGAGTTTTTTTATACATTGCAGTTGTCCACCTTAAGCTAGAATACAAGTAAAATTTGGCCACCTTATTTTTTACAAATCTGATTTCATCTCAGTCAGGTGTCCAAGTTCAGAACTAAGGTTTCTTTACCTATAAATATGATGCAGATTTTGATCTAAATGATAGATATACAGGTATGACCTGTTTTAATTTCCTAGTTATGCCTCTATGAAAATATTTAGATCTGTTTCCCTTGTACTGATTAAAAAAAATAACTCTCATGCACGTCACAGAAGATTAGATTTATACACTCCACCCAAAATATGTGATTGAAAATATTATATAATGAGCTCGTACTTTACTTGCACCCAATCATTATCAAACTTTATCAAATCTTTTCAGAACATTTGATATAAAACTTATATATTCATACAAGTAGTTACGTAAGAGAAATCAGTGGGTGTATTAACATGTCAAAATATTGAAGACTTATAATCGGTAAAAATCAACAATCTGTGTTAAAACCTGCTATATGTATAATTTAGAATCATGTTAACTTGATATATTGCCGATCTGAAGGATTTAAAAATTCAAAATTTGATCACATGGTCTCAGTTTCATGTATTTAATTTGTGTCCTACAAGAAAATCAATATGTTTATACATAATCGAGAGTCTGAATGGGTTCTCTCATTTATTTACTTTTTCATTTTTCAGACCTTTTTTTCTCTATTCATTATTTATTTTGTCCATAACTCTCTTTTCTTTCTTTCTTTTTTTGGCCTTTTTTTTCTCAGTTCTCTAATTTATTTTGTCCTTTCTTCTGCACTTTTTGCCCATTATTCTCTATTCTGTAAACCCCATCGAGACCCTCATACATGTACATCAATACACATGATACATGTGGGTCTAGACTGTGTGGTATGAAGCTTTATGTAAGAAATCGGTTAAAATATGGTAAAGGAAAAGTTTTTATTCAGCAATACATATTGCAGTGCTCATTTAATTTGACACAATATCGCAAATTTTTACATGTCTCTCTAAAAATTTTGCAGTGAAAGAAATCTTTAATCAATGACATCTAGCCAACTCTGGAAAATAATAAATCCACTTAATTCTCTGGTGTTTAAATTTAAGAAAAATATTGAGTAAACCATTATTGAGATAGTATGCTGTATCTTATATAAGAGTAAGTCCCTGCAGCCAGCCTCTCAAATTCCTTTGACCAGAAATTGGTTAATTGGATGAATACTAGCCTACATTAGTCAAATTTATCCATCAACTCTAAAGCATATACATATGAGCTGGCTTGGATAGGATTAGACCTTATGCAGGCAGCAAGTGTATGTATACATGTACATGTATAAGACTTCTCTTGTTGAGAGTTGTCTCATTGGCAATCATACCACATCTTCTTATCTTTTATATTTGATTGATTTATAGGAACATTCAAATAGAAAAATAAAAGACGAATTTTGATGTGTTTTGTAAGGTTCTTATAACAACTCAATTTTCAAACAGTTACAGACTTTGTATTTTTTCAACCCGAAATAGGTTCACAGATGTGCATAAGGTCAATTTCTATTCAAGGCTGCTCATTTATATGCGGTTAAGTGCAGGTATTTTTATTTTACAGTTATTTTACGCAAATAAAATCTTTGAATTGTAACTGTGGTTATTTTGCAACTCATGTGTAGATTTTTTTTTTTAATATTTAAAAATCTGAACCAAAAACCATTCAATCATTTTGAGAAACCACAATGTATATATACATGTACATATATACTAAAGTATACAAAAATTTGAACCAAAAAATCAATTCAACTATTTTGAGAAACCTAAACGTAAATTGAACATAAAATTAAATTCAACTCACCGCACATCATATTCTCAAGAATTTAAAAATCCAAATTGCATTTTTATGTCCTTGAAACCATGTTTATGTTGTAAACATTACAAAATTTATGTAATTTAGACACATACATGTTTCTTTAACATTTTTAACCCAGCCTTAGGGTCAAATCATTATTTATTTGTTTGCACCTATTATTATATACTTAAAAGTATGTAAATATTAATCAGATTGAAAAGTGATTTGATTATATACACCAAAAATTGATTTATCCTTTTGTCATCTTGGTGTGAAAATATTTATAGTGGTTATAATAAGGTCTTTTACAGCTAGGTGAATGGATAAAGAGAAGAAAATTGAAATTGAATTGAGAAAAAAAGAGATCAAAAGAGATCTAGGCAAAAGACACCAGAGGGACATTCAAATTCTTAAGTCGAAAATAAACTGACAACGCCATGGCTAAAAAAGAAAAAGACCAACAGACAAACAACAGTACACAAAACACAAATAGAAAACTAAAGGCTGAGCAACACGAATCCCACCAAAAACTGGGGGTGATCTCAAAGACTCAAATGGCCAGGGTCAGCAGAATGTTTCTTAAACAATGAAGAATGCTCTTTACTGAGCCTGTAGTTCAGTGGTTGTCGTTGGTTCATGTCTGTCAGATTTGTTTTTCGTCAATTGTTTTGGATATAAATTAGGTCGTTAGTTTTCTCAATTGAATTGTTTCATATTTTTCTTGTCGGAGCCTTTTATAGCCAACTATATGGTGTGGGTTTTTCTCATTGTTGAAGGCCGTAAGGTTGCCTATAATTGCTTACAATTACTTTATTTGAACTTTGGTGGAAAGTTGTTTCATTGGCAGTCATACCTCACCTCCTTATTTTTATATTTAAATGTTTGAAAAATGAGTTAAGTTCCAAAGTCTGAAAAAATGAGAAAAAATTTCCTTAAACAATTCCTTAATAGCAGGTGCATAACTTCAACATATGTGTAATTGTCCTGTGAAGTTTCAGGGATCTGGGTTGATAAAACTGTAGGAGGAGTTGGTTACATAAACTAAGTACACATTTTTCTTCTCCTATCCATCCGCCTGACATCACCATATGATAAGCCTGTTTTGGACTTAAAGAAATCATATTGGAATGGATATACACATATACTAGTTTAACCCCGCCACATTCTGTATGTGCCTGTCCCAAGTCAGGAACCTGTAACTCAGTGGTTGTCGTTTGTTGCTGTACATCATATTTGTTTTTCGTTCATTATTTTATACATAAATTAGGCCGTTAGTTTTCTCGTTTGAATTGTTTAACATTTGTCATTTTGGGGCCTTTTTATAGCTGACTATGCGTTATGGGCTTTGCTCATTGTTGAAGGCCATACGGTGACCTATAGTTGTTAATTTCTGTATCATTTGGTCTATTGTGGAGAGTTGTCTCATTTGCAATCATACCACATCTTCTTTTTATATACACAGTCAGATTTCTCATAACAAAACTAATTAAACACTCGGAACTAACCAATATATCAAAGAAACAGACTGGTGTAAGTGTCCTTCTCCTGGGTTATGAAAGGTTTATAGTGTAAGCCAATAGGACCAAAAACATAATCGATAATTATCTATTCTTGATTGCTGAAAAACATAATTGATATTCAATCCTTGCAGATAATGGTTATAACCAGTGGCAGCCCCTGGGGGGAGTTCCGGGGGGTTGTAACCCCCCTTTTTTGACGATCAATGCTTTTGAATGGGGACATATGGTTGGAACCCCCCCTTTATCATGGGTTGGAACCCAAATTTTAAAATGGCTGGATCCGCCCCTGTTATAACTACTGTGAATTCAGAAATTATTGCAATGTTTTTATTATTGCGAAAAATGCGACAGGGTTATAATCGCAATAATTTAAACTAGCATTTTGAAATTTTTTATATGAATTAAACAGGATTTTTCTCAATATCACAAAAATTAAAATCGCATTTTAGTCTAAAGTGACTAAATCGCAATAATAAATGCACACAATAATTTCTGAATTTACAGTATACAGTATTTCAGTGTCTTCAAGATTACACAGCAATTTGTCAGAGTTACCTCCCTTTTGGAGTATGTACTTAGGATTCATTATTTTATTCATGGGATATCAATTTTAGTGGATTTTGTAGATACAGGTGAACCACGAATTTAAATGTTCAATGAAGTACAGACTTTCTATAAGCTTGTATGCAAACTTTGGTAAAACTACAAAATCAAATATCCATGAAAAGACATTTTTTTCTTAATCCACGAAAATATTTGAATCAAAAGCACATTCAAATATTCAATCATTTAGAATTACTTTGAAGAGCAATTTGATATTATTCATCATTTCAAATTTCTTCTTTAATTTTGATCCATTCATAAATAATATAAAAAAAAAAAAAAATGTTCCATCCAACTCCCTCAGGCAAGGTTGCAATTTACAACCTTGTCTCAGGGAATTGGAATGTTTGTTTTTTTAAAGACCTCATTCTTTTAGGCCCCTTTTGATCATTTAGCTCTTCACATGTTTAGAAAGTATACATCCCTGGCATTCAATTTTTTCAGTATGAGCCTTCTTGACAAAGGTAAATTCAGAAGAAAGAAAGCTTCAAATGCAACAATTTATAAAGTATTATTTTCTTTTTTTAAAAGAACATTTTACTTACAATTTAGGTGTATTTTATGATAGACTTTTGCCACAATATCTAAGTATTGCATTATCAGATGATTTCAAAATGGAAGAATCATTTTCTGTGAATACTAAACAATGGATGATCTGCCCAACAATTACAATTGTTACACAACTAGGATACAAATTGTGTACACATGAAAAGAGGGTTTAGACTATAGTCATCTATCAATTGATATTTAATAAAAATGAAATCTGGAAAAAGACATATACTTAGACTGAAGATAATTATGTACTGATAAAAAAATTACTGACTTACATTCAGGATGTACTAAGGTCAGGTTTAGGGTTTTTTCCTACAATACAAGGTAAAATATTTTACCCCATAACACCCATTTTTCTTTTCATATAAGACTTCAATAGCTCATAAAAGGTCATTTACCAAAATTTAAGCAGATTCTAGATTTTTTTTCTTTCGATTTGAGACCCCAATAATACCATTGCAAATATAATGTATAAGTTTGAGTCAACCTTGTCCCGCCATTTTATAAAAAATAAATATCTTGAAAAAGAGCTCCATAACCAGTCAATTTTCTAAGATGTATTTGTTCCTTAACTAATGCTCCTCTGACTTATAGTATAAATTTTTAAATTCTAGATTTTTTTAATTTCACATAAAGTACATCCTTAAGAACAGTTGGTTAAGACCCCTCTATAATCAGTTAAGTATTTGCTATATATCCAATTTTTTTACTGTTTTTATACCCTGTTTACAGGACATATTACTGCTGTCTGTCCGTCCATCTGTCATCAACATGTTGGACAAAAACACTTTAACAAATTTTCATGAAGCTTTGGTGAATTGTTTATATCTATTGACATAAGTTCCCATTCAATTTTTATAACTTTTATATTTTACATTTCTGAGTTATGGGATTTCATTCATAAAAAGGAGGGATTTTCCAGTTTTCAGACAATAACTCAACAAGAGGCTGACTCAAGTGACAGCAAACCGGATTTTTCTTCAGAGGGCGAACTCTGAACAGTTGAGCAAATATGGACACAACATTTAAGCTTAAAACAGCTCTGAATTTGGATTGTGATTGAATATTTAAAATAGATTATTTTTGATTAATAATGAAAATGATATTTGCAAATCTGAACCCCAAACAGGATCATGTAAAAATTAAACATTAAACACACAACAAAAATAAAATACCACATAACAACTGTGACATCTACCTTCATAACACACATGAATTAAAAAAAATTGTTATAAAGAAATTTTGATGTTATCATGTGTTCATGGAATAGATTGAGTTATTTCCCTTTGAACAGAAATATGGTTTAACATAGTACTCTAACATTAGATATGATTGTTAGTTCTCTAAAATTAGATATGATGTAACACAATGTATATCTATTTTCAAATTATATTCAAATATAATCAATAGTTTCAAATATTTTTTCTTTCATTTGTCACAAACTAATACAGATCTGCAACTTATCTTTGATCAATGTCAACAACTTTAAATGTAATGAAATATATCCTATAATAAAAATAGATTATTATTTAATTAAAGGAGTTCACTTCATAAAAAAAATATATATATACCATTCAGAAAATTAGTTTATACAGAATAACAAACAAACCTACCACAAAATTCTTCAAACAATTTACCAAAGAAAAGAAAAAAAATCAGAAATGTCATTTATCATTAATACAAAGTCTTTTAAAAAATCTTTTAAAAAATGAGTTATTTCCCTTCGTACAGAAATGGATTAATTCATCAAAAATTGAAATCTTGGGAAAGGGCTATAACTGAACAACGAGAAAAGCTAAAAATCGTGAAAATTGAACTTGACCTTCATTTAGTCACGGGAAACAACATATCTAAATTTGAAAAAAATTCTTAAAAATGTTTTCATGTAAATGAACAGACACTGTTTGGCAGCCCGCCCACCCACCCGCTCGCCATACATCCCCAAATCAATAACCGATTTTTATTTTAATGAAAATCCACCTAAAAATGCTTTGAGCAGTTTTCATAAAACTTTGGTAACTGGTTTATATCTATTAAAATAAGCTCCCTTTAATTTTTTTTTTTTTATTTCTGATATGACATTAAGGGTTTATTGAACTTTATTCATTGAAAAAGTGACAGGTGTATCATGCACTCCAGGCGGCAGGCTGCCAGCACTTTCTTCTTTTTCCCTGTCCTCAGCCAGGGTTAGGGAGAGTGAACATAATAAATATATATATATACAAGTCTAAATTGAAAACAATGTTCAAACCTATGATTACGTTGGATAAAAACCGCAATTTTTATTAGTGTACATGCAAAAAAAATTTATTGGTGGAGGGGTCTAAATACACCACAAACAACATTTTCCAAAAGACCAAAAAAGTGAAAAAATATATCTTAACAAAACGCAATATACATATATATAATGAGGTAACCCAAACATGTTTTACCCTGCTACATTGTGTATGACAGTGTCTGTCCCAATTAGTCAGGAAAAGACTCCAATTAATGAGTTCATCCTGATACCAGCTAGCTAGGCTTATTTCTTGTTACAAAATTAAATTACCTATTTTTTCAAAGTTTACAATTGACTAATTTGAGAGAGATCTCAATACAGGAAAATTAAGAGTCTTTTAACATAGAATATACTAGTTAAGCCAAATTTACTAAAATAGTACTGAAATTTACCAAACACAAATCACAAATTATTTTGCTTTCAAGCAATCATACATTTACCTTATACAAAAACAAACAACATATATATCAAAGTTGATTTTATATGCCAAATCTAAAATAACTGCTCTACCTGAATTTGACATATGACATAAAATAGACATATCTGTTAACATGACTTACCTGTTGAATTATAATTCCATGTATTTATACAATTGTCCTTAATTTATGACCTAAATTAATCCTTTTTAATTTTTATATCCTTAGACTCCATGTATATTGAAACTCAACTGTTTAATTCACCATAAAATAAATATTGACTAAATCCCTCAATTTCTTACCTATACCAGGTAAAATGGATAAGTATCAAAGTTCAATGAACTGTGACGGCCAATCATATGTAATCATAAGTAAATTGATTGATAATTTAAAAAAAAAAACAAACAAGGTATCTTGTAAAAGAGCTGATTGATAATAACAAAATTTACAAATGTGTTCAACACTCTGAAATACTTATATGTAACTGAAAAGATACCTTAGTATGTACTTGTTTTTTTTCAGAGACAAGTGCCTCAGTGGTTTATTAGAAAAAAAATCATCAAATTACGAATTACAGTAGTTTTTAAGGTTTCTTAAAATTATAGTTAAAGATTTATAATATCTTGAGTATATTCAGAATTTTGCCAAAAAAAGATAGGTTTTTTTTATTGACAAAATTTTCCAAATAAAATACAGAAAAAAACAAAGACAAGGGATATATTTATATATATACATGTAATATATGAAACTTTTTTTACAGCATTAAATTCATTCTTTATCATTTATAATTTGAAATAAGACAACTTACTGTAAATGTTGTAGGAACTTGATTTCCTGATACTTATACTCCAAATAACATTGCATAAATTATACCAAATTAGTTTTGTTATGAATCTATGTAGTAGAATATTTGCTCATAAAGAACGCATTTTATTTGTGATGTTTTGGTATTAATAAAATAGTAAATACACTAATTGTACTTGTCTCTCTATCGATGCACACATTGCATGAGTAAATAACATTATGTAGCCGTGTTTAACAAAAACTACTAGCCCATAGTACACCAATTTTCTCTTCAATCAAACTTATATTAACCACAATTTGACTTTTGTTTGAGGCTATGTGACAAAATTACTCGAGATTTCCATCTAAGGTGTTACATGTTTATTTGTGTACATTAGTGTTAATTGAATGATTTTAAGTGCGACATTAAAATAACTTTCTCGAAAATAAATTTCATTAAGGCACACTTTAGTGTTCCATAAAACTTTAAACATTATAATAGCTACATTGAAGTAACTTTATTTATTCAGTATTACATAATATTTCTTCCAAAGGGAATCACTATTTTAAAATCATGAATTGTCTTGAGACATATCCACATTAATTAAATGAAAATGCAATCGTTATATGACTGCAACCACTGAATATTTTTGTCACTAGACAAATCTTTCAATCAGTTTAATTGAGGTCTGGAGCTCAGGCATGTCAGTAACTGCTAGTAGTCCTTTGTTAATTTATGTATCATTGTCATTTTGCTTAATTTCTTCTGTTACCTATTCTGACATCAGACTCCGACTTCTTTTAAACTGAGTTTTACTGTGCATATTGCTGTGGTCTTGTTTATTCTACATTGGCTAGAGGTATAGGAAGAGGGTTGAGATCTCACAAAACATGTTTAACCCCACCGCATGTTTGCGCCTGTCCCAAGTCAGGAGCCTCTGGCCTTTGCTAGTCTTGTTTGTTTTTTTAAATTTTAGTTTGTTTATATGTTAGGGTGTTTAGAGTGACGTCCATTTTCATTGAACTAGTACACATTTTTGTTTAGGGGTCATCTGAAGCACGCCTCCAGGTGCGGGATTTTCTCGCTGTGTTGAAGACTCATTGGTGGCCTTGGGCTGTCTTTGACACAATTTCCCCATTTCCATTCTCAATTTTATTTTAACAACTAAATTGAGGGTAGGAATGGGGTACCCCACATGACGAAAAATGTTAAAATATTTGTTAAAATAATGTTAACGATAAACATTTTACTCACTAACGGTAGCTACATTTAATGAGATAATTGCAGAATGACAATGAAAAATTAATACTCGTTTGATGCTAACAGGAGCAAAAAACAGACGTTTGATGCTTGATGATAAAGGGCATTCCTTAGTAACCCTCTAATATGACTTTAAGAAATTATTGTTATAGTTAAACCTGCACAGGTCATGCAGTATTGCAGATGACGTTAATAATAATTTTTAACAAATGTCAGAAGAATTTTTATAGTTAAAAAAGATTGTCAGAGTTTCACTTACTGCCATAGGAATACATCATTTTTAAATGTATATTTCCACATGTAATGCCTTTGAAATCTCTAATGCAAGTTTATCAGGGGAGATAACTCTACAAATATTTCAATGATAAATAAAGATAATTTGTCAAACCTGTTTAAATTTCATATCTATATAATTAATAAATAATTACCACATGATAAACTCTGTACACTGACATTTTAAAATAAAGGGAGATAACTCTATCTAAAGTAAATAAAATATACCACCTTTGAATTTGACATTTATGATTGAATGTACCAATTACCAGTATATCTTTAAGTTGGTAGGAATAAAAGTTGGTTTGAGTCAATATGTTAACAAGATGTTGAAGAAATAGAGGTTTATTAGATTATCCTCATAATAAACTGTTATCACAGAGATATGTCTCGCCTTTTTGTAATTTTGATAATGCAAATGTTGAAATTAAAATAGCAATACTTTAACATGTAAGTTATGCAAATATTCAAAGTCGATGAACCATGACTGAAGGTACATGGCTAAACAATCTCCATGGAATGAGATGTGCCAATGCTAATACAACTGCATACCAAATACCATTGACTTATTATAAGTCGTTCCCTTTAAACAAACCTAAACACAAACATTAACTTGTAAACTATGTAAAAGTTTAAAAGTCAATGAACCATGATCAGGGGTGGGGCTATATAATCTCCATGGAAACGATACTTGCAAATGCCAATAAATTTGCATACCAAATATCATTGACTTAACATTAGCAGTTCATCTTAAACTGATCTAATCACAAACTAATACATGTAAACTAAGCAAAAGTTTCAAAGTAAATAGACCCTGACTGAGGGGGCGGGGCCAAATATTCTCCGTGGAAATGAGATGTGCTAATGCTTATACAACTGAACACCAATTAACATGGGCCTACCACTAATGGTTCCCCTTGAACTGACCTAATCACAAACTAATACATGTTAACTTAGCAAAATTTTCAAAGTCTATAGACCATGACTAAGGGGGCGGAGCCAAATAATCTCCATGGAAATGAGATATGCCAATGCTTATACAACTGCATACCAAATATTATTGACCTACCACTAGTGGTTCCCCACAAATTGACCTAATCACAAACTAATACATGTAAACTATGAAATGTTTCAAAGTCAATAGACCTTGACTGAGGGGGCGGGGCCAAATAATCTGCAAAGTAATGAGATGTGCCAATGCTAATACAACTGCATACCAAATATCATTGACCTACCACTAGTGGTTCACCATGAACTAGACCTAATCACAAACTAATACATTGTTGACGCCATCGCCGTCGCCGACGCCGGAAACAGCATACCTATGTCTCGCTTTTTGACTCCGTCAAGGCGAGACAAAAAATTACATCCCCATACAGCTGCAATGAGGAATCAGGAAAATGTTCAAATTGAAAGGTAGCTTTTTTACCAATGGCAAAGAGAATGTAATTAGTTTTAAGCAAATCGATCTCAGTATGATACATGTTGTAATACTTAAGCCAGTGCCTCACTCAGAGCATGACATGTGACAAATCTACTTAAATCTAATAACTAATTTTAAGTCCCATTATAAATCACTGGAACTAAAGCAAGAAAATATTCAATATCCACTGCAGTTGAAAAGATCCAAAGAGAACTATAACATGTATAATATAAGAAGATGTGGTATGATTCAGATTGACAACTCTCCATCAGAGACCAAATGACATAGAAGTCAACAACTATAGGTCACTGTACAGCCTTCAACAATGAGCAAAACTCATACCGAATAGTAAGCCATAAAAGCCTATATAATGACAAATCTAAAACAATTCAAACAAGAATACTAACAACCTGATTAATGTACAAAACAATAAACAAAAAACAAATATGATATACAGCAACAAACTACAACCACTGAATTACACGCTCCTGACTAAATGGCACAGGTACCAGTGGCAGATCCAGGTGGGGGGTTCAGGGGGTTGGAACCCCCCTTTTTTTTTGGATGATCAATGCATTTGAATGGGAACATATGGTTGGACCCCCCCCCCCCCCCCCCCTTTATCCTGGGTTGGGAACCCCCCTTTTGAAAATGGCTCTGGATCCGCCCCTGGGTACATACAAAATGTGGTGGGGTTAAACATGTTTGCTGGCACCAAACCCTAGCCTAACCTGGGACACTGGGACAGTAATGAAACAGTACAACATAAGAATAGCTTTATAGTTCAACTAATCTCAACAACAGTGTAGAGTTTCAAGTCAATCCATCCAAAAACATGAACAATTTCAGAAATCTGATGTCTCAGTAAGTCTGGAATTACAAACCAAACTATTTTCAAAATCAAAAGAGAGCTTTCTTGCACCGATTCAAATATTCTAATTTCTATACAAATTTTATGAAATTGGAACCAAGCATTCTCTAGTTATTGTATGGTGTGAGGACAGACACACAGACAGATTGGGCTGACTCACAAGCATTGTGATTTGGAATTTCTACAAAAATAACATAAATATGACAGGAGTAAGAAACGTAAACATATGGTAAAGAGATCTTTGTCACTAGTATAAGATATACAATGTAGATATATAAAGTATCCTATTTAATTAAAGTATAAAGAAGAACCATAAATATTTACAAACAATTGTCTCCACCCTTTGTAAACATTAATTGTTTGTTAAATTTAAATTACTTCATTAAAATTTAAAGACACTCAATATCTAAGCCATAAATTTATCATCAGATACTATTAAAGTTGTGAAAGCTTCAAAAGATTGGTAAATAAATGATTCAAAGTATATCTGACCTCCAAATAACCGCTTGTATACACAACTTTTCTTTCAAAATTACATCGCATTTGCTAACCCTTATTTGTGTTAGCAATAAAAATAAAAATAAAAATGTTTTGTAAAAAGACTGTTTGCAAAAAAGAAATAACAAGAATGTGTCCATAGTACACATGCCCCACTAGCACTATCTCACTTTCTATGTTCAGTGGACCATGAAATTGGGGTCAAAACTCTAATTTGGCATTAAAATTAGAAAGATCATATCATAGGGAATATGTGTACTAAGTTTCAAGTTGATTGGACTTCAACTTCATCAAAAACTACCTTGACCAAAAACTTTAACCTGACACGGGACAGGCGGACTCCTATCGTCGCTAGGCGGGGCATAAAAAGTGTTTGAGTAAAAGGGAATATGAATTACTTGTATATATGCAGTTCTGAGACTGTTTTAATTTTGTGAAAGAAACCTTCATTTATATTATACGATGAAAATCTGTTGGGACCTTTTTTAAATTACAAATATGTGATAAAATGAGAAAACAGGCCTGGGATTGTACCCCTTACCCACAACCTATCACACTTGAGGCAGTCACCTTTGCATTAGACCACAGTGGTGGTTTGTGATTATAATTTGTCCAGCCTTCAGCTCAAAGCAAAAGCTCACATTCGTGCCGAAAAAAAAATCTCATTTCTTCAACTTAAATTTTGACTTTAGTAATTCATGCATTAATAGTAAGTCAAAGTGACCCTATTTTTTGTGCAGTGATTCCTTAATATAACAAAATAAGAGATGTCTGCTGCAGGGCTGCCAAAAACTATTTGAGCCAGCCAGACATTTTATTTTTTCTTATCCTGAATTTAATCCATTAAGACTTAGTAACAAAAGGCAATCATGGGAATCAGCTGGGCATAAAAACAATGATTGACATAAAAAAATTGATTGACATAAAAACATTGATTGACATAAAAACAATAATAAACTTGACTTTTGATATACATTGATGTTCTGACATGAACAGTTAAATTACATTTCTTCTGAAATAAGTATTTGACATAATAAGTCCTATATACATGATATTTATAAAAATTTTCAATTTAGACTTGTATATATATATATATATATACTAGCAAGTCTAAATTGAAAACAACGTTCAAACCTATGATTGCGTTGGATAAAAACCGCAATTCTTATACATGTGCATGCAAAACAAATTTTTTGGTAGAGGGGTCTAAATACAGCACAAACAATATTTTCCTAGAACACACCCGCATCCTTGGCTGAAGTAAAGTACCTACGCCTTATTTTAAGCCTCTATTTTTATTATTCGTATTGTCATTTGTTAAAATCATGCTGATTATAAGGTGCACAGTTTTCTCTGCTTTCAAAATCTTTCTGTTTGAACCCGACCTCAGGTTTTCTTAATACAACCGGAAACTACTTGTAGATATATTTTTTTGGTCAATGATTGCATTTAGTAGTGTCAATCCCTGTATAATAACGAAATTCAGGATCCCAAATACATCATTTGGTGGTGCACCTGACAGAGGTGGAACGTACACATTAGGTAACAGGTAACATGTGACATTATACTATTGGTAACGGTATCGGATTCGACCCGGAACTTGTTAATTAGTGGTAATGTTAATTATCTGGAAAACAAAAGGGCCTGGAATGGTGTAATTTTTAATCAACACCATTGTCCTATATTAGTTATATATAAAGTTGAATTCTTTGAATCGTCGATTTTACATCATGCCGGCTAACAAATTGGACCTGGTTATTTTAGTAGTATAGATATGGACAATATCTGCTCTGACCTCAGGACTTATTAGTCAGTTTTTGTTATGAATTGTTATTATGACTCTTTATTTGTATGTCCTCTTGAACTTTTAGATATGACATATATTATAATTTTGACCTTATATTGAGCAAACTAAATAATCCTAGGATGGACCATCCTGATAATTTATTAATAGGGATGGACCATCCTGTAAGTTTATTAGTAGGGATGGAAATTTTCAAGAGCCTAATTGACCATGGCCCCTAAAATTTGAGCTGGGCTACTCATTTTTATCACATTCTTGATTGATCATATGACACTGGGACACCAGTATATATTGGCTGAGTTACCACTTGAAAATTTAAATTTTCATCTCTGATAAATGGGGAGAAATCTTGAAGACTTCCAGATGAGAAGTTTGCTTTTAGTTTCTGTTAAGGTAATCTATCAAACCACAAAACCAGACAACAACCTGTTTTTAAGAGAATGTGATGTAATTTGCATTTAACTTTGATCTACACTTCATCACAATAAAAAATCTTTAAGTTGTTTTCTGAACTGAAATTTATGTTTTTCCTATCAACTACATTTGCTACATATTGGTGAAAATTTCTTTCGGCATATTTTATATGAACAGGAGCTAGAGTGTATATATATAAAATATATAGATAGGGAGAGGTCACTGGTGTGATTGCCAACTGGTACCTTTTTGGACAAATGTTTAACAGAATTCAAAAGAAGTAGATTTTTAAAAGCAACAGTCACCTGCAGTTGTAAACTTATATGTCATTTGGTCTCTGGTGGAGAGTTGTCTCATTGGCGATCAAACCACATCTTTTTATCTTTATATATAGGTCACAGTAACGGCCTTCAAAAATGAGCAAAATGTGAACCCAATAGCCAGCTATAAAAGGCCTTGACATGACAAAATGTACATGTATGTTTTAAAGTGTGAAATTTGAAAGTTATCTACCTTTCTAGGTTCATTCTTTCAAATATAATTGATTTGTAAAATATATACAGACATTTTCTTGTCATCAAAGAGATCTTTTCCAAATTTAAATTTGTTTTCAAGTTTTTAATGTTTTGTTTTTTGGGGTTTTTTTTTATAAAAAAAAGTCATGTATATTTTGAAACTTTACCAAAATGCCATTCAGAAATATATGCCATATATGTGTGTAAATAGGTATGGAAGCACTACCAGTAACCTTCTAACCAGAAACTTTTAAAGGATTTAAGATTCAAGTGGATTTAAACAGTGCTTTAGCATGTTTAGCATTACAAATATGCAATCTACCTAAAATTATAAAGTAAAAATACTATAATATGATTGCAACTCCTTCAGGCAAAACTGGCCTTAATGAAATATTTTAGATTTAGTTTTACAGACACCATGGTAACATTTGTAAATAAATACAAATACAAGAATAAATATTTTCTTTGTCATATAAATCTTAAAGATCTGTGACAACTATACATATGAAGAGTTACTTCCCTTTAAAATTTCCTTCCATTGTGAAATGAATTTGACACAACATCCATCATTGAATTGATTACAATAAAATTGTGGTTATTAAGTAAGCGTCTGACACATAGAAAATAAAATGGATGGGAAATGTATAGGAGATACCAGTACCGGTACTTAGGCTTATTGATCGTTTTTCAAACAAGAGAGTGGTTCTCAGCTACAAGTTGACTCTTTGAAGGGTGACAGCCCTGAGATAAGACGTAGCCAAGAACATCCTCTAGTTTAAAAGACCATTGATAATCTGTGTACCTCAGTTTTCCTAGGCAACGTCAATAAGGTAGGCTCATGACGTAGGCTCATGGTGTCATACATTCTCATTCTACTCAGGTAGTGTGACATATGAAAAATTATCACAAAAAAAGATATAATCAAGAGTGATAAAACATATTTATTACAAGGTCAATGTAGAGACGTGGACCTGGATCAGGTGAGGATCCAGGATTTTGATAAAAGGGCCCTCCCCCCTAAAAATGCCTTTGTCGATCCTAAAAGAAAAGGTTGTTCTGAGATATAATAGGAAAACTGAGTTCCACTGTCTTCATTTGCTGCTTTTAAAAAATATATTACACAAAATTGAGGTTGCAAAGCCGTAACCTGGCCCCTTAAAACTCTTCCAAATCTGTAATCTGACTCCTATCTTAGCATTGGGGGGATCAAATGAACAAAAGATTGGTACCTCAGCTGGGAGTATTATTATGCTTGAAGAATCTTCAGGATTTATGACAATCACATGGCCACTAGTAATTCAATACAGCATCTGAAGACAGGTCTTTTAAAGGTTGAAACTACCTTAGGCCACACTTAAAAATATTTTGGTTTGCCCAAACCCTAACCAAAGGTAGAGACAGTGGGTAGGTAGGTAGGTAGGTAGGTAGGCATTTTCTTTTTTTCAGCAAAGAGAAATTGAAGTGTCAGATGTTATTTAGTCTTCATGCCTATCTGATTTAAAAAAAAAAATTTCACATTAGGACAATAAAAGAGTAGGCAGCTATTTTCTGGGTAGGTAGGGTTAGCCCAGCAAACAAACATATTCTTTTTTATGGCCTTTAAACCCCAAATGCCCAACTTGATGCGGGCTTTGCAAATGTTGTTTATACATACAAGCTTTCTTAAAAAAAACTTTTTCTAAGAGCCCAGAGTTGCAAACATAAAACATTTTAAATATTCTGAGGTGTAAAAAAGAAGGGACATCTGAGCCTCTTTTCACAAAAAATCTTACGACTTTAAAACTGATGGAAAGTTATTCTGAAATCTTTATGACTTACAATTATTTTTTCTCATAAGATGTTTTGTGAAATGTCTCTGTGTCTTAGAGTTTATTCATCATTCCTTAGTACAGCACATTCCACAGAATGATTAGTCTATGTGTTTTCTATTACAAACAAATCAGATGTCACAGAGGAGATCATGCCAAGTTTTATCAAGAACTACATATCTTCTGAAAGTTACATGCTGTGAGAAAGATAGCTATGGATAATCAATACTGTCATAAATGTCAAACTCTGCAGTGGAATGCTCTGATCTTTTACATTGCATAGAAAATTAGTACTTTGTATTGCTGTTATTTGTTTGTTTTTTTATGGTTCTTTTTGGGGGGAAGGGAATGAAAAATGGTGTTGGGATCTTAAAAATAATTAAAGGGTTTACAGGATACGGCAATTTTGAATAGGGGTTCTTGGTGAAAAAGGCTGAGGTTCCAGTTTTATTTTGACACAATCTTTAAATATAATATGAAAATTCAACAAAGATAAAAGATAGCGGACACATAAATGTCTGGGTGATTAAATAACACTAAATCATGGTTCAACATATATTCAAATTGCAATTTTTCAAATCAATGAAAACTTTAGGCCAATTTCTTCCCTGAGTTTCAGATGTTATGGATAGATGGATACAAAAGAAACTGTCTCAGTTAGTCCCGATCCCTATATTTGATACCTGGGAGCTGCCATTATTGCAAATTCCATCTTTACCAGGTTATGCCATTGGTTTTTATTTTGTTATGTTCCTAAGACGTAGTGGAATAATCGGAAAATAATGAAATCAACCACCATTCTTGTGATGTTCAGCATAGAATGCAGCGAGTTATTGATCAGTAAAATTTCATTGATTTCACAGTGTTATTGTTGATGCATGTTAAATAGTTGATGATTCAGCAGTTATTTCAATTCAGTTACATACAATTATGTGCCAGTCTGTGTAAGAAACAGGCAATTTGGAAAAAATCAAAACATGGCAGAAAAAACCCACCGACCTACATTGTACGTTACCATTGATCCTATTTTGAAGATACCCTTATCCTGAGTTAGAAATGGTAGGTCTTTCGTTTCTGCTTGTCTGGTAATTCTAGAAATCTCTAGATAAATTTTGGTTGGAATGATAGCAATTTACGGAGTTATCTCCCCTTTATTGTTAATTTCAGTGCATTTCAACCAAATTATATCTTGAATAACCAGAACAGGAAAAGGAAACGAATGTTATTTTCGTGCACTATTATACATTTTGAACATAAACTAATGTCAACTTGAGTGGGTTTTTGTTTGTCATGTTTTCACCACTGCCTGATTCTTAGGCAGAAATTGGCACTTAATATCTCATTGTACAAAATTATTAAGCCATAGATCTACAATCCAAGTGTTTTTAGTGGAGTGATGTCGGGACAAGGTCATCAGAAAAAAGGGGGGTAGAGATGAAAAGATGAGAAAGAGTTTGATGCCTCACTATTAAATAATCATTATAAATTATAATAAAATCATTTGCAATTGAGAGTAGTATAACAACACGATTTTGATACAAGTTTACAGAAAAGGGGGCTGATTCATAGATTGGAGGATAAAAGAGCTTCACAGTGACTCAGCAATAAGTTACTACAATCAATTTGGTGCCTAGAGTAGATCATTGTTAAGTCACGATTTTGATACAAGTTTACAGACTATTTACCGGATTTGTAATAACATAAGCAACACAACGGGTGCCACATGTGGAGCAGGATCTGCTTACCCTTCCGGAGCACCTGAGATCACCCCCAGTTTTTGGTGGGGTTCGTGTTGCTTAGTCTTTAGTTTTCTATGTTGTGTCATCTGTACTATTATTTGTCTGTTTGTCTTTTTATTTTTAGCCATGGCGTTGCCAGTTTGCTTTCAATCTATGAGTTTGACTGTCCCTCTGGTATCTTCCGTCCCTCTTTTACAGAAAAGGGGGCTGATTCATAGATTGGAGGATAAAAGAGCTTCACAGTGACTCAGCAATAAGTTACTACAATCAATATGGTGCCTAGAGTAGATCATTGTTAAGTCATCTGTATGTCAAATGTTATTACATTATACTACAGTGATGTAATTAAGCATCTGTGAATGTGATGGTATTCTAGTGCACTACATAATTTACTTTATTCTCACGACCAAGTTTCTTTCTCTGTTTTTTGCCCTACCATAATTGAAAGAACTAAAGAACTTAAAACAAATGTTGAAAGCTCAATTGAATTTTCATCAAGGAGCATGCACCCTTAATTGCCCATGGTATATTCAATAAAGTGAAGGTGAGAATATTTTGGCATACAGAATTTAGAGGTTTTTCTAGAAAAAGTCTTATTTTGCAAAATTTCCCTATCTTAAAGGATGATCATGATAGTGAAGCCCTGCAAATTGCTGCTGATCCAAAGTCAAGAAAGTAAGGGAATTTTTAATCCCCACCAGTTGTGTGTAGTAGTAGACTGAAAAGTGGGATGGTGGCAAAATTCTGAAAGTGATTTACATATATAAGTACCTTTTCTATAGTCTTAAAGTTAGTCAGTGTCCTCTTTCATTTCAATTTTTTAATTTCAATCAAAATAAATGGGGAATGTGTCCATGAGACACAGATGATGCCCCCGCTTGCATTTAACATTATAAAGGGACATACCTCAAGAACGGTAAAAGTGACACCACCAAAATTCAAACTTGATCAGTGTTTTGTGGTTATATAAGCATTGTGTATAAGATTCATAACATTTGGTAGAGAGGCAAACTAAAGTTAGAGAACGGAAACGAAAAAATCAGCAATTTTTCCATCTGTAAAGGGACATAACTCTAGAAAGGTAAAAGTGACACCACCCAAATTCATACTTGATCTGTGTTTTGTGGTAATAAGTATTGTTTATAAGTTTCAAAACATTTGGTAGAGGCAAACTAAAGTTAGAGAACGGAAACCAATTTCGGGACGTACGAACGGTTGTACAGACGGACAAGGGTAAAGCACAATGCCCCCTCCGCTACAGTGGGGGCATAAAAATTGCCAAAATAAGGGGTGAAAAAAGTGGGGCAATTGCAGAAGCATTGCTGCAATGCCTGTCATGTGGAAAAGTCATCTCTAGATACAAATATGACGAGTCCTTTACAAACCAAACCATTTATGACTGAAGGTTTTGTTCCAATATTAGAGACAGGTGTTTCACGGTTCAAAACAGCTTAAATGACTAAAATTTATTGTACAAACATTAAATGTAAGAATTCAGTTTAAACAGGTTTTCCATTTAACCAGGGTTCACTTTAGACTGGTTTTACTGTACATTATCAAACCTCACTTGAAAGCTGAAGAAAATCTCATAAATGACTTTAAATGAATAAATACAATCTAATGCCAATGAGACTGCAAAACAATCTACAGCCACCTGATTCATCTCTGTTTATTTATTATTGATTACTATCACTGTGAATTAAAACATATGGAAGACTTCTTAGTAATTTGTCAGACAGGTTTTATACTACAACCTGTACAAACATTTTGGAAAATTTATGAACTATTTACATTAAATGTGTTGCTGGGTTGTTGTTTGTTAATGTTATAACCCTCAGTTTCTTCAATTTATATTGTACAAAATATGTAATACAAAATGCCAGAAGCCGTTTTTTTTTTTAAATCCATGCATATGAATATGAAATTCTCACAAACGTAACCCTATCGATTGTTTTTCTTATATCTTTTTTTATCTCTTGTAATGGAAGGGCATGTCAGATCTCTCTCTCCTGTGGGAATGATTTTTTATGCTATTGTGAGCAGAATGAGTTTATAATGTCCAATATCGGCAGGATACAATGCTATGAAGCAAATTTAACTCTTTTTTCGTCATCGCATTTGTAAGTTCAAAGGAAGTGCATTGTAGACTTTATGGGTCATTTAGAGGAGCAAGGGCACTTCCAAAATCTTTTGGTGAATAAATTTTGACTTTACATATATATTAATATGTGTGAAAAGTAATAATATTATTAATTATTAAATTCTTAATTTACACTACAACTCAGATGGATTTTGCTTTATCCACTTGCCCACATTGGGAGTGGACACTGGGTGGGCAAAACTTCTATCTTGTCCACTCTGCCTACCCATAGGAGTGGGCATGCAATTTCTTTTGCTGAATCAAAAGACTTGCAAGTACAATCAATTGATAAAAACAAATAAGCATTTGTAATCAATATTTTTACAAAAAAAAAGAGAATATAGTGAGAGTGGGCACAGGTGGGCTGTCCACTGTGGGCAGGTGGAAAATGTAAAATCCCCAAGGGCTGTTGTGTACTTCAGAGAAATATGAATACAAGGAGATCCATCAATGTATTCAATGAGACAGTTAAACCTGAGTGAACAACACAAAAACCATAAGACAATTCTCTAGCAGAAGTGCATCTAAGTTGTACAAAACCTATTGAATTTTTATACAAACATGCATATAATATCTAATTGAACATGGAATTTTAGCTTCAATGCTTGCATGTTATGCAGTTAGTCTATGAAAACATGTAAGACATGCAACAAATGCTATTTGTTTGGCACATATGTCAGAAATATTGCAAATGTAAATGTATGTTATAATGCTAAGGCCACCTTAAAAATTCTTTGTTTGATGTTACCTTCCTATGCCTTGTAGGGTTGGGTAGGTAGGTAGAGATTATATTTTTCCGACCTATATATCTGCCGACAACATACATTTGTAAGTTACATGTTTTAGACAAGAAAATGATGTAAGAACATGAAAAAAAAACTTTAATAACAAAATTTGAAATGATTTGTGACATAGAATTTTTCGGGTACATGTAGGCAGGAAACATCAAACAATTTTAATTTAATTTTTCGCCCAACGGAATAATTAATAAAAAAAAAATCTGGAAAGAACCATTTATGAAGCCAGCTTTTAGGAGCAGGTACATGTACATTCTTCTTTACTTCTTCTTCAGAAATTAACATGATTAAAGAATATTAAAAAAATAGAACTGATAGATATCTGGGACTATTAAACTAATAGTCCCAGTAGATATACACAACAACAAATTTAGAATTTTGTAGATTTATTTTGATATAGTGATATTTCAGTAAAAACACAACAAGTGCTAATATTGCTATGAAATAAAAAAAATATAGTTTACCATTCTTCTTATCTGGATTAGCACTATGTACCATTTACTTAGTATTATGTTACTTTAAGGATGAACAGCTTATCTTAGAGGGTCTTAAGGGGGATCATTAACAGGACGAACCCAATATACACTTATCTTTTAATGATGAAGGAAAACAAATGGAGCAGAAGGAAAATGTAAATGTTGCATGAAACACAAAACATATTGAACAAAGAGTTCGATCATATATCTGTATAGATATATTAATAAGATGTAAATATTAGTTACTTAACTGTACAAATGTTCCACAATACCACCCGGGAGCAAACAGACCCGATACCCCAAACCCCCAACCCCTTTTCATTATCATGACACTTAGTTCAGAAAAACAGTCCCAAACGCAAATAGGCTAAATGAATCACAAATGTCAAATCTAAACATAAATTAAATTAATTTTAAGGTGTCCTTTAACATCTAATATGCGCGGCGCAACACTCCTCTGGTAAGAAGATGGAACATTTTTCCATAGAAATGTAGAAACAATAAAAATGTGAAAAATTAAAACTACCTGTTTTTTTGCTGCTCTTTGTTCCCCATCAATACGTTCTCTTCATCAGCTGGTGGTATTGATTTTCACATCTTTTGAATAATCCTTACACAAAGTCGGTATAATTGGATTTTCTACGCATTGCCTTATCTTGTAACATGCCTCCCGAAAACTAATATTGAGATGTTATCTTGGAATTCCTCTCAAGAAGATCTTACATGCTTATCTTGTTGGTGTATTTTGTAATTTGAATTCCCGGTTGGCCTGATTCGAATGTAATTTGATTGAATGGTATGTCGGTCACATGATCGTAGATCAAATATACAAATAGTGGTCAGGTGACACACAGTTTACTATTTTTAGAAAAGCACGTGCATGTCAACCAAAAATGAAAGTAGCTTATTCGTGGCAATTATTTCATGCATAGTTAGGACGATTGATTTCTTTAATCAAGAATGTATATTAGTTATAAATCATTGTTTTATTTGAAGAAAAAATACAAATTTAATATGAACCTTGCTATGAATCATATTGTGGTATAAATCTGGCCGGGATGTTTCTCAGTTTGAAATTTATTTTTCAAGATCAGTTTAAATTCCGTTATTTCTTATTTCCTTTAAGAAAAGATTTTTAGTAAGATTTTTAACTAATACGTGTACATGATACAAAACTTTTGAAAATTGTGGTTTAGAACTTTTACAAAATCGGACAATAGGATTTTCTCTGAGACATGCGATATAAATCCTTGCAGACCGTTTTAGACTTATTACCAGGTTTGTACTAACATGAGCAACACGACGGGTGCCACAAATGGAGCAGGATCTGCTTACCCTTCCGGAGCACCTGAGATCACCCCCCAGTTTTTGGTGGGGTTCGTGTTGCTCAGTCTTCAGTTTTCTGTGTTGTGTTTTGTGTACTATTGTTTGTCTGTTTGTCTTTTGGTCTTTTACTTTTTTCAGAGTCGGATTTAGAGGGTTTTCCAGGGGGCCCAGGCCCCCCTTTTATGGGAAAAAATTGGTTGATTATTTAGGGAATCACTGAAGCATGACTGGAGCGGGCCCCCTCTAAGGCAGTCCGTGCCCCCCCCCCCCCTTTATGAAAATTTCTGGATCCGCCACTGTTTTTAGCCATGGCGTTGTCAGTTTAGTTTCGGCTTATGAGTTTGAATGTCCCTTCGGCAACTTTCGCCTCTCTTTTGCAGAAATTTAGAATTCATAAGACAATATATTATCAGATTTGAGTTTGCTTTCATTGACTAAGTTTTACTCTTACCACCGACGTGTCATTTATAAATACGGATGAATGAATCATAAAGGAGATTTGTGGGTATACGCCAATGCTGAGACAACAAACCAACCCGAAGACATCAATAAACAAAGATGAAGGTTGATTAAGAAATTCTACCATGATAAAACACACTCCAAAGTTCAAACTCAAGTCATTTTAACAGCAAGAGATGTTATGAATATATTTGGTACCTTACACCACCAAATCAACTATGAAGTTTTACAAAGAAGAAAAGTAATAATGACAAAAGGAATGTACAAATGGTTACGACCAAAAGAAAAGAGACTCATTAAAAAAATATAAAAAATGAAGAAGTATAAAATTGTTCAAGATATACCGTTTTGGGAGTTTTCTATTTAAAAGAAAAAAATAGGTGCATGTCTATAAATTTAATGATATTTCACGGCGATATCAGGTAGATCACAAAAGAAAAAATAAATCAAATAAAATAAAAACTACAAACACTTGCTGAATTTGTTCAGTTATGTAATACTTTTGATCAGTTTTCTGGTAGATAGTTTTACAGCATTTGATAAAACCATTTCCTACCAACTAGATAAAGCTGTTTACTTTAAGCTTACAGTGCCATTTTTTAGTTAAGAGATGGGCTTATAATTGAGATAATATGAGAGCTCATTAAGGAGGATCTGGATGGGGTTTAACAGAATAGAGAAAAATGGGTAACATGTGGTCTCTGGTGGAGAGTTGTTTAATTGGAATCATACCACGTCTTCTTATTTTTATAAAAAAAAAAAAAAAAAAAAATGAAAAATGACTCTCCAAAAAGCCGGACTAGTGACAAATTATGTGCTTTGTGTACAGGAAGATGATAAAAAAAAATTAGGAGATTACAAAAATGAAGACTCCCCCCCCCCCCCCCCCCCCCCCCTCCTCCTCCAACGACCTTCACTTTAAGGGCTGAAATTTTCTCCCAATATATAAATAAAATATTGTGATTATTGATACTTAAAAAAATTCACACCAAGCTTGACCATATGACCACTTAAATGGCAAGAACGATTTTCAGAATAAAAGATCATAACTTTAATAAACTTCAAAACAGCAAGTACATATTATTAACATATAGATTAGCTTGAGATGGGGAATTAACGTCTAGAAGACAACATGCATCCAAAATGAAACGGAGACTAAAAGATCAATATCAAATCAAGTCCCTTATATATATAGAAAACAATTACATGAAACTTTTGGGATTTCTTTGATATAATAGCGGTTTATTGTTTATATTGAACCAAGCCGAGGGGTCTTTTTTCAGTTATAGTCCTTTCTACGAACATTTTATGGACGCCATAATAATTTGGTTGACTGTTATTGATAGTTTGTTTCTTCTGTCATTTTGACATATTCTCATGAACCGACTTATTTGAAATGCAACTTTTAACAGGAATATTTAATTGTAGCAAACTGGCGGGCACTTTTATTTCAGCCGGAACTGCTCACTCTTTCGGAGCACATGACATCAATTCTTGAAAAGTTCAGATGCGTATCCAGGTTTTTGAAAAACGGGGGGAGGAGGGGGCAAACTAGTCAACGTTTGGAGTGGGGCATGTAAAAAGTCTATGCATTAACCATATATGTATCTCTGTATTAAGGTGGCGGGTCCTCTGGGCCCCCTTAAATCCGCCTTTGTAAGTTGAATTTGTGTTGCTCAATATTCAATTTTGTGTGTATAGTGCTTTGTGGACTGCTGTTCTTCTTTGCAGCCTTTTTCTGTTGGTCAAGATGTCGTCTGTCTGCACGACTGCTGGTCAAGGTGTCGTCTGACTTCTGTTTATGATTGTGATTGCTCATCAGTATGTTCTAACTTTTTCTGTGCGGATTCAGACGGGAGCGCCATCAACCCCACTAAAAAACGACCGTAAATCTAAAGTAAAGTGAAAGCGTCTTCTCGTCACTAAAACTGTAATATATATATATAAATATATATATATAGTATTCAAATAAAAGAAGATTTGTAGTATACATCAGTGAGACAGCAACTCACGTAATATGAAGTAAAATGGACATTTCGGGGCCTTTTACAGCTGACTATGCGGTGTGGGTTTTGCTCATTGTTGAAGGCTGTACGCTGACCTATAATTGTTAACTTCTATATCATTTGGTCTCTGGTGGAGAGTAGTCTCATTGGCAATCATACTAATAAAATTGGGAATGGAAATGGGGAATGTGTCAAAGAGACAACAACCCAGTGGCGGAATCAGGAAAAGGGGGTGGGGTTCCGGGGGTTGGAACCCCCTTTTTTTACGATCAATGCATTTGAATGGGGACATATAGTTGGAACCCCCTCCCCCCTTTATAAATGGCTGGATCCGCCCCTGCAACCCGACCAAAGAGCAGAAAACAGCCGAAGGCCACCAATGGGTCTTCAATACAGCGAGAAAATCCCGCACCCGGAGGCGTGCTTCAGCTGGCCCCTAAACAAAAATATGTACTAGTTCAGTAATAATAGACGTCATACTAAACTCCGAAATATATAAAAGAAACTAACATTAAAAATCATACAAGACTAACAAAGGCCAGAGGCTCCTGACTTGGGACAGGCGCAAAAATGAGGCGGGGTTAAACATGTTTTTTGATATCTCAACCCTCCCCTATACCTCTAGTAAATGTAGAAAAAACAAACACACAGCAATACGCACAGTAAAACTCGATTCCGACGTCAGAATAGGTAACAAAAGAAACTAAACAAAATGACAATGATACATAAATTAACAAAGGACTACTAGCAGTTACTGACATGCCAGTTCCAGACCTCAATTAAACTGATTGAAAGATTATGTCTTCATCATATGAATATGAAGCACAATCCCTCCCGTTAGGGGTTTAGTATCATACCATCATAAAATATATGAGAAGAACATAACCCGTATCATGCCAACAACTGGTTTTAGTATCATACCATCATAAAATATATGAGAAGAACATAACCCGTATCATGCCAACAACTGGTTTTAGAACAAATGTGTTTATTTCCGATGCATAGACCCTATGAGTGAATCAATATTAATACCAAAATATGCAATCTTCATTGACCTGACAACAGTACCGTTACTATATCACTTAAGTCTGTTTAAAAGTTTGGTTAGCTTTTGAGGTGAATGCCGACATATTTGTGCTTTGTAAAGAATATTACCATAAAAGATTGGATGTCAGTCTTCTTATTTTCAAATTTCAATCACAGAAAAGCGTCCGTGTCATATGTCAAGTTCTAAATAGCCCTTAGTCTAGACAAGGTTGGCCGTGAACAACAACTGAGACTACCAACAATCTACCATTAATACCGATTTTCCAATAATGAACATAAAACTGGTGGATATCAAGAACCAACGACAAGCTAATTTAACATTTTTCTTGCTTGCGTTCAGTTTAAGTTACTTAATTTTCAATTTATGTGTTGTATAACCGGTAACAGTCTTGTCTATTCTTTGTCTCGAAACCGTATTTCAAATTCAAAATTTGAAGCTCAATCAAGTTTCAGGGTTTAAATATTTACATGACCAATGGTTTATGAATTTAGTGATGTCTTCGAGTTAGATATAAGAGTCAATTATACCAGTCTGCTCATGCTTGGTGCCTAATCACAAAATATGCCCTATCAACGTATTTTATTGGAATAACAGGATGGGTGTCGCACGTGGAGCAGGATCTACTGCCCCTTCCAGAGCACCTGCGGTAACCCCCGATTTTTGGTGGGGTTCGTGTTAATCGTGACTCTTTAGTTTTCTATGTTGAGTTATGTATACTGTTGTTTGTCAATTTGTTGTTTTTCTTTTTTGCCATGACATTGTCAGTCTGTCATCTACTTGCGAGTTTGAATATCCCTTTGGTATCTTCCGCCTCTCTTTGATATGGTTAGATTGGTTTTAATTGTGTACGACCAATAGAATAGCAAATATGATATGCACAGAATTAAGCACAACGCCAAATATCAGTTCATCAAATATCAACATAATTTTAGTTTCTGAGTCTATTCATTACCGGTACTATTTTCATGAATAAAATGAATCCGAGAGCAACTCAAAGCCAACCTCACAACAAATGAAATGACACCATGCAGTCAGTGTATTTTTGTATCAGGTACAGGGCGACGGGTGTGCTGAATTGATAGCCAATTCTAACTTCTTGGAAGTCGTCGGAAAAAAGAAGCTGTCACCTTTATTATGGTATGTTTGTTCAGTACGAAGATGATAATAGTATATCATACTTATTATGAAAAAAGGGTGGTATACTAACGGGCAATTAAAAACAATAATTCAAAGAAAGATGGACAATGCAATGGCAAAATAAATATGTTTAAAAGTGTTTTACTACATAAAAATTAAGATCCAGGCGCGGATTCAGCCATTTTTGAAGGGTTCCCGGCAAGACATGCAAGTCATACAAAAAGGGGGTGTTCTAACCATACAAAAGTAGTATTTGTCAAACAAAAAGAGGGTTTCCAGCCCCTGGAACTTCCCCTGGATCCGTCAAGGAGATAGAACACTACGAACCCGCGAACAAAAACCGAGATGTTCACACGTGCTCCGGTAGAATAAGCAGTATCTGTCATGTGCACATATTAATGCGGACAACGTACCTTTGTATTGTTCACGGCAAGTAAATACTCGTTGACAAGTCGCATTCGGGTGGTAAGTCGAAACTTATAGAATAGAGATTGTGGCATGTGGTTACGAAAAGTGGAAAAGTGATCATTTGAGGAACAGCGTAAGATTTTCAAAGCGATAATCTGAGAATCTCAACTTTATCATCAAGAACTCTTAGTTCATTACCTTTCCCGTTGGCAGCAAACCTCTAAAACGGAAATCATAATGGGAAAGGAAGTCCTGAAAAATATATATCCCCAATTGACACCAATCAGACAATAGAGGTAAAAAACAAACAACAACAAACAACATACAATGTCTTATCATGTATAGGTACTTTATTGATAAACTATAATACTTACATGATCTTATGAACAAATTCAAATAACCCTCTTAGTTACACATGGATCAGAGACAAATTATAAATTGTTTTTAAGTAAATTGAATTAAAGATTAATTTGTGTATTAGAAATACGAACTGTATTTAAAGAGAGATAATCCATGCATTCTTTTACTACTCAGACTTTGATGATTTGATTCTAAATTTCCTGATTGTTTACGAAAGAGAAAGATTACCACTTAACTGGACCCCTGCTGTTGTTTCGCTCTAATCTACACAGACGAAGTATCAATCAGCGGGTGGCCAGTTAAGATTACCACCAGAGCGACTGAAGCTTATTGGAGTCTGCTTTGTTGCTGTTTTTTTTAATCACGCTTTTCAAGTAACGTCTTACTTTAGCAACTGGAACTCTGACGGGAAGGATGTTTCGCAAGTTAATGAAGTAGATACGCTACGTGTTTTTTTAGGATAAAGATAGAAAAACAACAAAAGACCGCATCTTACAAAGTCGACGATAAATTAATGTAAAAGTAAGAAAATATACAATGCTGAGACAGAGTAATTTGAAATATGAAAAGATGAAAAGGCCACAAGTTTGTCGACATCGAGTAAATGACAATAGAATTGACGGGAAGTTAAATAATTAGAAGCACTACATCTTTCCGTTGTTTGAAATAAAAAAAAACAACATATCTTACAAACTCGATGAAAAATGTAATCTTAAGAAATAATGCAAAGAAAGGAAGGAGTATTCTCGAAAATGAAAAGGGGGACATCTCCTTATTATTTTACTGTCCAGATCAGAAATCTGTTCTTATACATCGAGCAAATAAGATTATCAGATTTATTCTGCAATTACATCCCAGAAAGAGTGTGACATATATTGAATTTGAGAAATTGGGTTTTTTTAATATTAGTAATAGTATCAAACAACTAAGACTCAATCATGTTTTTAACATTTTAACAATATATGCCCAAATTATTTACATACTAATTTTGCTAGAAATGAAACATCTTTCAATACAATATCTAGTAGTAAAAACTTTTATATACCAGGAATTAAAGGGTGTGAATCCACCACTTTCTTTTATAATGGAATAAAAGACTGGAATTCGTTACCAGAAATAATTAAAAGTTGCTCTAAGAAATATAATTTTAAAGTACAAGTGAAAAAGTTTTTGATGGATAAATTTAAATCCATCTTTAATAGTGAATTTGTTTTTTTTATTAATTATACTGAGGCTTTGACCATTTATCTATGATAAATTCTTATTGATTTTTGTTTGTATTTCTATGTGTCAACCTTTGGTGTGAACTGGAAGTCTCGTCATTAAAGGACCCCAGTGGAAATAAGTTTCATTAACTTTTGTGGGTCATCCTAAGGTATTAGGCTACAGTGAAAATCTAGTCAATTTAAATTTCACTCATTATTAATCTAGTCTATTCGTATTATCAAAATATCTTTGAAAGTAAAGAAAAACAAATGATCATATCTTAAAAAGTCGGTGGAAAATTGAATCGTAATAAATAATGCAAAGAAAGTCGAAAATGAAAGGGCAGAAGTCTTCTGTATCATCTTACTGGCCAGATCAGAAGTCTGTTTTAGAGAAATGGACATCTGGTTGGACACAGAAACCCGTGAGGTATTTATATATACTTGTATATATGGTCATGCATGCTGGTCTGGATGAGTAGTCCTTCATTTTGCATTCTTCATTCATAAATGTTATGTCTTTATTCTCTATATTCTTAAGATTTTTTGCTCATTATTCTCTATTCTTTATATTTTTGGCTCACTATTCATTGTTCTTTATATTTTTGGCTCACTATTTTCTATTCTTTATATTTTTGGCTCACTATTCTCTATTCTTTATATTTTTGGCCCACTATTCTCTATTCTTTATATTTTTGACTCACTAACTCTTAACATTTTTTGACTCATTATTCAGTATTCTTTTATTTTTGGCAGTCGATCTTATTAAAATGTATATATAGAACTCTGATTTCGTTATCATGACTCCATATGGAGTATAACAAAATCAGAGTTCTATATTTTAATTAGACTGTATTTTTGGCTCATTATTTATTTACTCTTAACATTTTTTGGCACATTATTCTCTACTCTTTATATTGTTGGCTCCTTTCTCTACTCTTTATATTGTTGGCTCCTTTCTCTACTCTTTATATTGTTGGCTCCTTTCTCTACTCTTAACATTTTTTTTGGCTCATTATTCTCTACTCTTTATATTTGTGGCTCATTATCTCTGAGTCGTTCTTGTCTATTCTTTATGTATTAGCATTTTTCGTATTTGTTTTTATTTTTGGTCTATTAATCTATTCTAATGACGAACTGTCGATTTTTTTTTTGTGAAATTGTGGGTGTTCCGTTGCTATCGTTTTGACCTTTGCGTTTGACTCTGATTATAAAAACTTAAAAAAAAGAATGGTTCAATGTGCACCTTTGTAAAACTAAATCCAGGGTGCTATAATGAAGGACTGTCTTTAATATATATCGTTCATATCCAGGTGAATTAAAAATAGAAGTTTATCACAAATAACGACATGAAACTTGGCTACCTAGATAATTTACAGACTGGTATTTATAATTTTTAAAACTGTTTTTGAATTACCTTATATGTACATACACCCAAAATAATTGTAAAAATAAATGTTCATTTATTTATAAGAATACCTTTATATGGACTGACCTAATTTATACTGAATTTTGGTATTTTAAACTTGCTTTTCGAACCTTACCTTAAATGTACATAAACACAAAATATCTGCGACAAAATAACCGTTGATTTATTTATGTCTATATTTTTATATGGGCTTTAGCATATTGCTATCCAACAGATCAAGTGTTTCAAGAGGGGCGAAAGATACCGGAGGGACATTCAAACTCACTAATCGAAAATAAACTTGCAACGCCATGGATAAAAAGGCCTGAAAAAGACAAACTATAGTACACAAAACACAAAATAGAAAACTAAAGACTAAGCAACACAAATCCCACCAAAAACTGGGGGTGATCTCAGGTGCTCCGGAAGGGTAAGCAGATCATTCAACAGTTGAAGGGGTGTTAATTGCAATTGAAAATACAAGCAGTTTAAATTGAAAATTCGTCCATTGATTGCCAAGTATGAATCATGAATATAAACGACTGTTCCGTGGGAGTTTCTGTTTCCCTGATTAATTGACAAGTATGTTTTTTAGTAACTTTTGACCTTGATGGTCCTGTGATATAAGTTGTGAGTTTGAACCTCGTGAACTGATGGCGAGGTGTTTTGACTCTGATCTTAACTGCCAATTAAAGCTGTGTCAGTTTTCCTGTGAAATATCGGTTGTTCTTTACAGTTTCCTCTACCAAGTAAAAACTGCCCGCTTTGATAGGGCCAAGGTCGCTCAAGGTGGCGTTCAAAAACGCTAACAATCGTTTGAATCGAAATAATTCTATCATTGCTTTATGCTCATTTTCACATGGGGGGCCTCGGTGGCCGAGTGGTCTAAGTAGTTACTACTGTAATCACTAGCCAGTTAACACTGAGGTTGTGAGTTCGAACCCCGCTCGTGCGGGTGCACTCGACTCCAGTCTTAATTGACTAGGATTGTCAGTTTTCCTATCGAAGGTCGGTGGTTTTCTCCGGGCACTCCGGCTTCCTCCACCAATAAAAACTGGCCGCCACGAAATAGCCAAAAGCGGTGCTTAAAAGTGGCGTTAAAACACCAAAAATCAAATCAAAATCAAATCATTTTCACATGGGTAAGTATATGGCTAATGCTCAGTATAAAGATAATGAAAACTGTAATGCATACTTATGTTAAAACAACCAAAGAGCATGGCATGAATGAATTATTACTAAAGTATCCTGTTTGGTGATCTTCTTTTCTGGAATTGTCTCAACTTGCCAACAAATATCAACGTTACCATATATACATATACTTTTGTACTTCGACCTATAATGGTTTACTTTTACAAATTGTGACTTGGGTGGCACTCATACCACATCTTCTTATATATATATATATCTATATAGTAAATATTTAGATAATTCTATTTAAACATTATGTAGGCTTTATTAACTATTGCACTCGTTTTTGCAGGAATATTGCGTTAAGTTACACTTGTTTTCTACCTGTTCAGTGCCGCCACTGCATAATATATTTTATATGCAGAATCTCATAGAAACGGACATACATAACAACAGCACACCCGTAGTAAAAAAGGGGCCAAGGATGAAAACAAAAATTATAATATTATAGACTATCTAATTTATGCAGATGAAGTTTGAATATTAAAATCAGAGCTTCATGACCACAAAAAAGCTGGCTATTGCAAATAATTTAATCCTGACTATGGCAAATAATTTAATCCTGGCTATGGCAAATAATTTAATCCTGACTATGGCAAATAATTTAATCCTGGCTATGGCAAATAATTTAATCCTGGCTATGGTGATTTTATATATATGTAACGAGTATGCAATGGATCATTTAAAGGTTGATTTCAAAATTGTATCAACTTTTGCTTTACCATACCCACCAGGTTTCTATATGCATGCACTTGTTTATATTTACCAATTTTAAATTTATTGAACGGTGTATTCAGTAGACTGAATCATAAGGTCGAAAACTAATATGATCGTCTATAATATAGGTAAATTGTGTAAACAAGCAAACGTCATATCCTTTTTGTACAGTGACAGTGTGTAGTGACGTTGGGTGCAAAGGACACACTAATTCGTTGATTTCATTTCTTATGCAATAGCCAAATATAAATAATATGACAAACCGTTGAGTTGTCTTTAAATTTTGGATTTATACAGGTCGGCATATCCCATCCGTCGAGCGATATTTTGTTAATAAGAACATGAGTGAAAGCGAAGAGAGAAAACCTCTCCTGGCTGACGCAAGTGACGAGCAGGAATCATACACAGACGACAAAAAGACAAAGGACGAAGAAAAGAAGTAAGTTAGCATGTAGTAAAACATGTACTATTATTAGCGCAAAGTTCATAATTTAGGTTGCTAGCTCTTAACGTGGGATGTGTGCTGGTAGCAGCTAGCATTCAGGCGCGTAGCTACGTTTACGTCAAAACGCCCGGGCGTACACATGAAATTTGGAGAAAAAATATTTCATTCTTAATAAATTAAAAGAACTGGTTAAAAGCCTTTTAATACTTAAAGTGACGGAATTTACTTTTTATTCAAATAGTATCATATTATATATTTGTTCATTTTCTATGGTTTTAAAGCAATTCATTATCTGCTGAGATACGATATGTGGTTTGCATTTTTGTCGAGCCTGCGATATTTATGTGCGAAAGCGAGACATCGCGATCCTAGATTCCGTCGGCGTCGGCGTCGTCAACATTTAGGTTCAGTCTGTGGTTAAAGTCTTTTTAGAGATCAAAAACTGTGTCAAACCTTCATGGAATTTTATGAGATTGGACATTTGGATTTTTATGACCAGCAGACAGTATCCAGAGCATTATAAAAAGATGTTTTTAATTTTCCCGTATTTTCCTGATTAAAGGATGTTTTTTATGCAGTTGATAACTAGATACAGTCTTAGATTAAAGTTTGTTACACATCAATTACTTTGTCAAATCTTCATCGAATTTTATGAAAATTTGGCAGAACGTTTTTTTTATGATTAAGAGATAATGTCTGAAGCAAAATTTAAAAATTATATTTTTTCTTTCTTTTTTCGGTATTTTACTGATAGACGGATTTATTTTTTGCAATCAACAGGCTGTCTGGGACTAGATTTTTGTGACATGATAAATTTGTAAACCTTCACAGATTGTTTGTTATGAAAATTGAACATAAGCTTATAAGAAAAGGCATCTGAAGAAAAAGTTTGAAATATTCTTAAATTCCGTATTTGACTGATAAAGGGATTCACATTTTACAGTCAACATTACACTTTTACGCTGATAGAAGCTATCCCAGGCGAGGCACAGGGTTCCACGCAACCGGCCATTACGAATTTTTATGTTACACATGAAAATAAATTATTTCGTATATCCATTAACGACACTTGCGAATAAAAATGGGAGATAATTAGATGAAGTGCAAAAACAATTAATAAAACGACAACATTGAAATGGAGACTTTTTGCTTTATTACTATCTCTAAAGTTATGGACTTTTTGTCGATTGCTTGTTTTATCCAACATCTCCTTTTATTAAACATATAATAAAGTAACTGGTTTGGACATTATCCTCTTAAACCAATGACCATTAGATTTCAAATCAACAAAATAACCAACGAATTAAACATAAATATAAACCAATTAGACTTTACAGTTTGTTGCTATTGATGAGTTTTTAATGAAAGAAACACTATCTTTCTCGATAACGCTTGAGCTTCCGGGGGCTTCGCCCCCCTTAAAAGCCCTACCAGAAGTGTCCTTTGTCCTGGATCTGCTGGGGGCCTGCAGGCCCCTCGCCGAGGTTCGGGCGTACACTTAAATATGACCTAGCTACGCCAGTGGCATTCATTACCTTTGTATTCATAGGCGCTGGAAGCAGGTCGCTTGACGATCAAATAAGCTCTTTACGGGTAACTAATAAATTAAAAACAAACTGCTGGCCTAAAAGAAAGGGCTGACTTTATCAGGTTTCAATGTAATTCTTATACTTCGGTTTTGCAGACTTATGTTATCTTTCCATTTGTGCAATTGTAATCTTTGCCGATCCTTTCAAACTTTACCTGATTAATTGTACATGAGTGAGAGTCCTGGTATATTTTTGCAACTAAAGTTACTTTATTGAATCTTAAGATTTTAGTCATCCTCAGTAAACATTTGTCTCCAAAATCACTATTTTACCGTCGCTCTACCAGCAAGGCCATACTCCACTTTCGCATTCAGTTTGTGCTTGTAGAGAGCATGCAGTAACCTACTTTTTGTATCAAAATTTAGAATAAGAAAAAGGGAAAAGCGGCTTGTCCCTAGCCACATGCAAATGCAATAACTACCAGTTCAGCTGTTTGTTCACCAACTGTCGCACAGAATGAAAATACTGTTGGAAAATATCAATAAACGGACCAGCAAATCTTAAGTAGACCAAAAATTAGGGTGCATTTAATTTTCTAAGTTGTCTAAGACGGCCTGTTGCACATTTTTAGTCGGGAACCTCTTAGTTTTTTCCTTATTTTAATTTACAAGAATGGAAGTGAGAGAAGATGATCTTTTATAGTAATCTCTCTCTGCTAAGTTTATTCATACCTGAATGTATGAGCAACAATCAATCAATCATTCATACTTTGACTATAGCTTAGCTAGACATTTTACGATTTTCAGCATGACCTTTACAGTAGACCATGACTTGCTTATTTTTGAATTGGTTGATTAATTGTTTATTCCTTAGCAGTACACAACACAAGGCTGTACTGATCGAGCAGATGAGCATGAAGTGGGGGAAATAGAATGAACACGAAAATAAAATGAATCAGCCTGCCTATGGTAGATGGGACACAACCTGAGGGGAACGAATTTCTAGAAAAACATATAGAGTATGGTACTGAGCGGAAAATTCAGCCCTAGCAACAGTCCCAAGTGGGATTACTCTTTAAGAAAGATGATGTTAGGATGATATTATTATTATTCGTGCTATGAGCGTAGAACGTCGACTCTTCACTCTTAACAGGAGACAATATATAGTGTGCCTTCCGAAAGTAGGATTGCTTATTTTATACATAATACATCAGTGCGGGGGTATCCCTTGGTTGAAAGAATTGTATATCTTTTTGGTCTTCCTGCTTATACCATCAAGTTTTTGCCGACTTTTGATTATTTTACCCCGGACTTCCTCTAGTTTCCCAGGTGTCTTGTCTAGGAATTTACTGAATCATTTTTGTTTCAGGATTGCAATAAGAGAGGGTGTAAAGGAGGGGGGGGGGTATATGCACGGAAGAACGCGAAATAAAATTGCCATTTCACGATGAACGAACAATTAAAAATTTCTTGCACGTTGATCTTTTTACCGATTTCACGAAACACGGTGAATAACGAACCTTTTTCCCGGCTGCACGTGAAATAAAAGTGGCAAATCACGTTGCACGAAAATAACCCTTTACCACCCTCATAAGAGATTGAGGCATATTCCACGTCCAAATTTATTCGGCACAATTTAACTACCCAACAATAACGCGGCTATTTTTTTTTTATATAAATATGATGGACAATATCAGTTATCGTCTTAATTTTGAATATCATATCATATCAAATTCGAGTTGAACTGAATGTGCGTACGGAATAGTAAGGGCAAACTCGTTCCGCGATTTAGTTTAAAGGTTTCCGGTTGCAATTTTTTCACATGTCACACTATTTTTGATTGAAGCAGGGACAGTCTATACTAAATATAGTATAGCAAGTACCTGATTGAAGTGATGACAGAAAAGACAAAGAATAGGAATACTTTATAAAAGACGTTTATATTAAATCAGAAAGGCCGAAGGATACGGTGAGAAAAATATGTTGTTATCAAGACTTCGAGCATAGATGGGTTTATACATCTATGTTTAGAGTTAGGAACAGTGGAGTTAGGACTTAGGTACAATTGTTTTTTTGTAAGGAATATGATATACATATTGTAAGTAATAGTTTTTGTGGTCATGCATTCTGGTGAACTAAATCATGTAGCTATTTCATGAAGCGTTTGTCTACTTTTGTCACCCGTGTGTTTAAAGTATCTTGGACTGCTCTGCAAAGGATTCATTGATTTGTCTTCCTGGCAATGCTGGTCTTTTTAATAGACCTTATCGCTATTTGGAAATCTGGGACACTTGAACAGAGAATATGCAACATTTGAACTATTGACGTCATATAACAATCACTTTTCGATTCGTGGCGTCAGACAATATGATTGTAACGTCAACATTTTAGTTTAAACATATTTATTCTTCATCATTACAAATATATCATCATACAAAATACATAGTTATAATAGGGTTCAGAAACAAGCTGTACATACATGTAGCTTATATTAATCTGTTTCCTTGACAATCTTTAAAGTTTCCTTTCCAACGACAACATTTACGGAAACCTTTGTGATGTCCAGTTGTGAAGTTGCAGGTTTCACTGTGTTCTAGTCTATACACTCACTGAGTCAAGGGCAATCTCTTCAATGTTAAAAATGTATACATGTGCAAATCTATTTTGTATATATATATTAAAACCAACATGCACAAAGGTCGTAGTTAACATTGAGGCCACTGATGCACTGTCTTGATAAAAAAATAATGAAAAAAAGTCTTCAAGCTTTATAATTTTTTTTGTTTAAGTTTCAACCTGAATCAGCAAACTAAAGCCAGTCATACTCATTGGAATGAGCTTCAGAAATATTGTGATTCTAGGATTTGTTTTTCCACTACAGCATTGGATATAATTATATCTTTTTCAAGCTTGGTAGTTGTTTCTCATCGTAAAACAATATCAGTCTGAAATATTTGATTAATCCCTAGCCAAAATGTGTTGGGGAAAGTAAAAAGCAAATATTTTGAGCAATGATGATTATTGGTCATTGGCATTAGCCTTCTCTGATCTCCTGACCATTTAAGTAAATTAATAGACCTGAGTTAATTATGATGTCATTTTTGGTTCTGGTTCTGAATGCTTAGAAAATTTCAAGATTTTTTATTTAGCAATTTTAAATGCAAAGTTGTAGAACTGAACAACTATGAAAGAAGATTAATCGTAGAACTGACTGGCCTTTAATGCATATACATGTATATAGTTGTATCCACAAGGATAAAAAAACCACAGCAAACCAGTGTATTACAATGTATACTATAATAATACATATTAAAATAGTGTAAAAAATTCTTTGGATGTTTAAGATAAATAACGTGCTTTTGATGGTCCTTTTGATTCGGTTAACAGTTTTGACTTTTCCACTCTTTACACTACACTTCCACACAATCTTATCAAACAAAAGCTTTCCTATTTAATTAAATGGTCGTTCAATAAATCTAATTACAAATTTATTTGCTGCAACTCATATAAAGCCTTTTTTCTCAAACGAGAAAGGTATTTATGCTAGATATACTTACTGGAGGTGTGATGAGATGAATACAGCCATAAATTTTCTCCTTGACAACATTTATGTATGTTTGGCAATAAAGTTTATCGACAGAGTGTAGGTATTCCTATTGGCACCAATTGTGCCCCTTTAATAGCAGACTTGTTCCTGTACTGTTATGAATCACAGTTTATGGCCAAACTCAGTAAAGACCCATCTAAACCTTTTAGTTGATAAATTCAACAACACTTACTGTTATCTTGATGATATTTTTTCATTAGATAATCAAGAATTCTCTAAATATACTGCCGAAATTTACCAACAGCAACTTACTTTAAATGAATCAAATATTAACAGCAATAAGTGTCCTTTCCTAATTCCTAGATTTAGATATTTCAGTTTTAGTACTTTACACCAGAAACTCTACACAAAAATTTACGACAAAAGGGATGATTTTTCTTTCCCTATTGATAATTTTCCTTTCTTTGGACAGTGATGTTCCTCGGGCACTATCTTACAGTGTTTACATAACTTAACTCGTTCCTTATGTCTGTGTCTGTAGTGACGTTGTGGATTTCAATTAGCATGATCTATGTATTACTGGTAAATTACATGTATTAAGTCATGGATTTCGTTACCACAAATTTCTTAAAACCCTTACTAAATTCTTCCATAGATACAAAGATTAGTTGTAACAGGTATTGGCTTTGAACTACAGGAAACTTGTATACGATCCGGGTAAACTTATCAATCTTTTAAATAAACTAATTCTAAAAGGTTACCAATTAAACACTGTAATTAGATCTTTGAATATTGTTTTTATTGGTATAAATATTGATTTTGTTATCAGTAAATTAAAATCATACTAAATAGTTTTGTTATACACATATGCACTTGAACGGTACTGCAGTCTGTCAATACCTTTATTTTGGCATTGCACAAGGTCACGTTTTTCTCTGACTGTTAATGACGTCTTTACACTAAATCCATTGGATGTTGGATGTGTACTGATTGATATTTTAGTCTTAGATACATGATTTTTTTATTAGTTGTTACAGGTATTGGCCTTTGAACTAGCTGTCAGTAACTGCGAGTTATCTCAGATCTGTATACTTAGTGTCCTTTTTGTTGTTAGGGATGAGGGATGGATACAATATACCCTGCCACATCCAGTCTGTGTTTATGTTTGATATGTTTCTTCTTTGTATTGATCTAATGAGTTAAGCCTTTTCAACTGATTTTTATAGTTTGTTCTTATGTTGTGCTGTTACACCACTGTCCCAGGTTCGGGGGAGGTTTGAGTTCTCACAAACATGTTTAACCCTGCCACATTCTATATGTGCCTGTCCCAAGTCAGGAGCCTGTAGTTCATGCAGTGGTTGCCGTTGGTTCATGTTTCTCATATTTGTTTTTCATTAATTGTTTTGTTATAAATTAGGCCATTAGTTTTCTCAAATGAATTGTTTCATATTTTTATAGGCGACTATACGGTATGGGTTTTTCTCATTGTTGAAGGCCGCATATTTGCCTATAATTGCTCACATTCACTTTATTTGAACTTTGGTGGATAGTTGTCTTATGGCAATCATACCTCATCTCCTTATTTTTTAATATAGTACTGGTAGTAGGGCTTATTTCTCTTGATTTTGTTTTAGAACATGGAATGATTCATAGGGTCAAAAACCAAAAGTAGAGGAAATTTAGCAAAATTTGAATACATGTACATGTAGTCAAAATATTATACATTGTAGTTGAAAGATTTCCATTTGGTGGCAGTTTGTCAGCTCAACTCCTCTGAAACCACACAACAGAATTTCATGAAACTTTGTAGTTAATGAGGACATATAATATCATCAAGAAATTTGTATCAGTTGACTTTGTTGGAGTTATGAGTCCTTGAACTTAGGAATCTGGTGATATTTGTTTGACCAGTGACAGTATGGGGTGTGGGTGCTCACAAGGTTCTTTAATTTGCTAAGCATTGGTAGCTTATGGGGTTCTCTGCCCCCACACCCCTGCATTAGTCAAAGCCCAGTCTAAGCGGCGCCTAATTGTTCAATAGTAACCTCATTTACATTTGTACCTGAAACTACAAATAAGTCACTATATTAAGAGGGATTGACAGAGTCCAAGTGCCATCTGGATTTCATCTTGATATCCAGTTCAGGAATTTTTTTGTCTTTAAACTTTTTCAAAGAACTTGTGCCTCCCACCTATAGTTTGTGTTCAAGGTTTTCCAACCATCCTTTGTGTATTTATGAGGCATTCATTACAGGATCTTTTGAAAATGATTATAGTTGACAACAGTTATTTATAGGAGTAATTGCCCTTAAATTAAAATTTTTGACCAATTTAAAGCATTGCTTCCATTTTTTGAAAACTGTTGTAGATAGACGGAAATTGTTTACTGAAAAATAATATGACATCAATATCAGAGATCTACAAAAATGTTTATACATCTCATCATCTGACTGAAAACTTCAAATGACTTCTTTATATATAGGAGTTCTGGCCCTCAGAGATTATTTTTACCAAATTTACTTTTTTCTAAGTCTCTACCATCTGATCATTATTATTGTGACAGGTGGCATGCCACTACATAACATTTTTACACTACGTGTGTATTATATTGTGGCAAATCTTAAATCCACTGTTATGTATATATTATTGCAATTCTCAAGGAGTAGAATATCTTTTAGTGGACTTTGATTACTAATATTATATTTTCAATAGAGATTTTTTACATACAATGTTTCATATTCATTTCCTTCCCTGAGCCAATTGTTGATAAAGAGTATTGAAAAAGGTGATAAATAAAAGTTGATACATTTATGAATACCTTAGCTGTTGAGTGTCTTATCTCGGAAAATTTAAAGTGGTATTTCGTAAGGTTGACCGCCATTATCATAATATAAACAAAAAGGACATAGCCCAGTTTTGTCATATGAAGTTGTGGTCAGTATTCATAGCACATGTGACTTGTGAAACAAAAAAGTTACGATTCTGAAAGTCATACATGATGGAAAATAATGTGACGTTGAAAAATGTGAAGAAAACGAATTTTGAAAATGGAGTTGATCAGAAAAATGTTGAAAAAAACAAATCTGAATCTAATGGTGCTAAAAGAAGAGGGAGTGAATCATTTCAAAATGGTTTGAAAAAAGATGAAAAATCATTTGAAAGCACGGACAAAGGGACAGAAGCAAAACACGAAGATGTTAAGAATGATGGGTAAAGTTATATATTTTTTAGACTCTGTAATGATTGGAATTAGTAAAAAGAAACGTAGTAGTCCTAAATTGAAACTGAAAGGAAAAGATGCAAGAAGACTTCTTTCTTGGCCCTTGGAATTCACAAATTGAAAGTATTATAAAAGCAAATGACTTTGTTCATTTTGTCTCTCAGATATCTAACAGTATTTATATGAGTGGTAGGGATAAGCTGCTGGAATGGGTCACGATTTCAAGCTTGAATATATATATGATAAGGTTAAGAAATTAAGATGTAATATATATGATAAGTATAGAAACTTATTTTCATGTTTTTCAAAGGTTAAATCTATGAAATAGCATAATCATGAAAGCTATTGGTGTATTTTTTTTGTAAAACAATATATGATAGGGTACATGTATATCATGTATATATTAATAGGTTGGGGTATTGGAAGTTTCATCTGTTCATCCTTACCACAGAAAGATTGAAGTGTACAGAATGCAAATACCCCTTCTTGATTGAAAATAAAACATAACAATAAAAACTCCTAACATTTTTACCATTTCAGACAGTTACACCCCCCTTTCCTTATTTTTTTTAGCCTAAAATTTAATTAAATTCAATATAATCCAAAATGATTAGTCAAAGTTAGCCATATTTTTGTTTCTATGGAAACAAGTTTCAGACAAGTGATACACAGTCATACATTGAGATGCTGTATTATTGGAATATTGTACAGAAGTCTGAACGTTCTAGATATTAACATTAATCAAGCAAACAGTAAGGAAATGTTGTCTGAAACAGTAGTGTTGTCTTTACTGTCAGAAATATTGGAATTCTAAAAGGTTAAAGGTTGTCATGAGGTAAGACTGTACATTTTAACTATTTGTTTTACCTGTTTTCTTTCCCATGAACATATGGGGGATAAGGAGGGGGGGGAATGGATAGGTCTTTGGAAGCCAGCATGTGCCTGAAAATAGAATAGGCCAACCGAGGCATACAGTTAGGGGAAGCATTTGTCATTAAGGTTTTAAACTTTTGTACTTGCATGAATTCCATAAAGGGTGTCATGAAAACAATTTGTAAAATACAAGTATTTATTTTTTCAGCTGTCAGTGCGGCTCAGGATAAGGATTCAGATGCAAGGTTCATGAATGTGGGGATGATTGTGAATTTATTTAGAAAAAAAAATCATTGTAAAGGGGAGGTTTGATCAATCATTTTAACAACAAGTTGCAATATGTCACGATGAAAATCGTCTTCTTTTAACATAGTCACATTTGTTTAAAGACAGGTAGAATAATTTTGCTATCAAAGATTTTAAATTTTGTTGATCTGTCATATATTTTTTTATTTTTTAGAAAACCAGAAGGACCACCCCCAGCCACTCTTGGACAATTGGTAAGTCATATTCAGAGGCAGATTTAGGGGGGGGGGGGGAGGGACAGGGTGCCTGTGCCCCCCTTATGGAGCTTCATTTATGATTAATGCATAGAATTTTTGCATGTTCAACTCCAAACGTTGCCTAGTTTGGGGCCACAGATCTCCCTTTTTTTTCAAAATCCTGGACCTGAATCTGATATTCAGTCTTTGGCATAAAGATTGTTTTTGTGTTTCTTGTTACTCTACCGTTCCTCTTATTTTACCCTGGACTACAATTTATGTTTTAACTTACTTTAGATTCAATGTTATTCTGAGGATACTATTTTTCATGCATTTCATTTGTAGAGGTTAACGTTGTAGTTAAATGTTCAACATAGTAACCATTATCTATAGGATTGTATGCAGACTTTGGCGAAACCACAAAATCAAATATCCATGAATACACAACTTTTTCTTAATCCACCAAAATTCCCAGGTTCCCAGGAATAATAAATGAATCAACAGTTTGTCTCCTTTTTGAAGAAATCACATCCATGTTTAAACAGCATTAAGGCTACAGTTAACAAATTCTTTGTTTGAAGTTGCTTACAATTCCTTGTAGTGTTAGGTAGGTAGGTAGGGATTATATTTTGTTTGCCACCAACATAAGTTACACATTTTAGAGAAGAAAACTACGTTAGATCAGGAAAATATCTTGAAAAAAAAAGATGAACAAAATTGTGCCATAAGATTTTTCAGGTAGGCTGCTATTTAGGTAGGTAGGTAGGCAATATCAAACAATTTAAATTTTATTTTTGGCCTAAAAATCTGATTTTTTTATTCTTTATTTTCCTAGACATGTAAGACTGAAAAGGTCCCTTGGAGCATCTCTTTCTTAAAAAATGTTATTGAAAGTGCACAATTTTGTTTCAGTTTGGAGCATATTTATAGTTTTCACCCCTTCTCTCACAAAAGTTTGAGTTCCTATTAATTGCCTATTATTATTTGACATATATGCTCAATTTCACCTGCCTCTAGAACATCTGTCAGTAAATCATAAGATTTATCAAAACATTCATTCTAACCTGTGAGATCAGAAGCCAGAAGAACAGTGCAATTTAAAGTCTTCTTCTTTCAAATCTGGACAACGTTTTTCAATAGTATTTTTAAACAAGTTGTAGAACCTTAAACTACAGATCAATGCACATATATATACATGAATCACCAAAATCAATGAATTTGAGATAACATACGTAATAGATTAATTTACATACATTTATATTTATTCAGAAGTGTGTTTCTGTCCTAAAATTAAACCTTATTTTGGTGTACTGACTTTTTTTTAATAACAATACTTTAAACTACTGATTCACTCCCATATAGTATACGTAGATTATAGAAATTAGAACCAGTTTTTATGTTTGAGGGTACAACCTCTGTTGCATCAGCAATGTTAGAGCATTGTGTAAAATCATAAGGGGAGGGGTCTCAACACTCAACATGGAATTTTGCATACAGATGTGCGGCTGGGATTTCAAAATTATTCCCCATCATATAAGTCTTGTGAAAATCACAACCCATAGATATATTTTATGGCAAAATCATAACCCATTCATTTATTGTCTAGATACAAATAGAATTTTTGACATCTTAATTTGTTTTAAAAGGATAAAACAGCTCATACCTCGGTGAAATTGCAACCCATTGATATATTTGACATTTAATAAAAAATACACCCCCCTTTTCTGTAAAATCTTTTGAATTTGAAAAAAACCTAGTAATTTTGTATTAGAAATGTTTTTCTCTTTGAAGGTCATTATTGTTAATTACTTGGAAATGTCATTTCAAAACTGATTTTTGAAGTCTATAAATTACATAAGCTTTATGAAAGAACGATTTATTGAAAAAAAAAACTAGAAGTTTGAATAAGTGAAAAACGTTTAGTCTGTCAAAATAGCAAAAATCCCTAACACAAAATGAAATTAAGTGAACTAAAGGAACTGTAATAGTTCTTAGGCTTGAATCATCATTGTTATTTACTTTGAAAGGATGACATCATGTAGTCCTTGTTAGAGACCCGGAGTCACATCTTAAAATAACTATTTTACTTAACCAGGACCAATTTTAGACAAGTGCAAAAATGATAAAACAAGGTCATCCTTTAGTCATTGATACATAAATTTATGTGCCTAGCCTTTGATATATGATGAAATCATGGCTAAAAATAGGAAATGTTGTAAGGAAGGTCAAAATCTAGAGTAATACATTGTATCAATTGATTCATTTTACAAGGTGAGATTAAAGCCACCTATATATGATATAAAATTGTGTCACTGATAAACCTTGAATGATATGGTATTGAAGTTAGCACCTGTACTTTAAAAATATGCAGGGTAGGGTTTAGTTGTTTACATTCATAAATTACTCATTTCTTCTTCTACTAACATGTGAATATTCAACAACCTAGACAAAAATAAGGGAATCTCATGGTCACCTAATAAATCTTAGTACTTTTCAGTCTGGTATTTGATTAAAAAAGGTCAATTTTTTATAACCTATAAAGTAAGTTAGGAGGAAGATATTGATTCAAACAAATAAAACAAAACAAAAACAATAAGCTGATTTAATCTGTACTTTGTCTTGAATTAGTATTCTTAACTTAAATGGTTTACTGATAAAAAAATTTATGGTTCATCAAGGCATGTGATAAGACCAAAAATAATATTTGAAATGTATGATTTTGCATACTGTAAACCACCTAAAAAGTTAAGCCTACCCGAAAAATTTTATTACACAAATCATTTCAAATTTATTTTTAAAAGAATTTTATCTGTAATCTAACGTCTTTTTCTTGTATAAAACATGTAACTTATGTTGTTTACAGAAAAATAAAAAAATCCATATCTACCTACCTAACCATTCAAAGTATTTATAGGCAACATGCAAACAAAGAATTTGTTAAGGCTGGCCTAAGTATGATGTATTGTAAAGTTGTTTATCATCTTTTGGGTTAATTATTATGAATTTATTTGTTTTTCGTGGATTGAGGGAAATTTCATTTTCATGAATATTTTATTTCGTAATATTGCCCAAGTCTTTCTACAACAAGCCTTTATATAGTTTAAAATTTGTGGTTCACCTGTACTCATGAAATCCACGAAAATTAGTATTCCATGAATAATCAAAGTACTGAAGAACTGAACATAGGATGACCGCAAGTTCTGGTGGATGGTCACAAGCACTTGTCTCAGAAAAAAAATCACATCTCTATGACGAAAGTTAGATTAAGGTACATAGATATATTTCTTTCTGAGACAAGTTCCTGTGTGGATGATGAATAAATGACAGGGAATTCAACCTCACTGTAATAACTATTATATTGTAGTGATATAATCATTTGTTATAAGTCTACTCTGGTTTGTTGTTATATATTAAATTAATATTTGTTTACCAGTTAGATATATAGCCGATTATCTTAATAACTCTACAGGCAAATTTTCATTCATTTGTATATATATCATTCTTTTCTACTATTCTAATGATAGTGCAGTGCAAGTGCATGGTGGACAGTCTTCTATAATAATTTGTTTTTCTAATAGATAGGATTTGAGTAGGCATTCATATTTTCCTGCTTTTGTTGCAAATGTCTCGAGATATTCTTCTGCATGTGTTAACACAAATTTTCCGTATCCATGATTTGTTATTGATATATATATTTCTCACGACAAAACATTTTCATACATTTATCTATGTTCTTAAAAAATATTTTCATGAATATTTATTGATGAAATTAATATATAACAAGCGATAAGGAATGTTATTTTGCATTGATAATATCTGCGTAATTACACGAAATATGTTCGGTTATCAGTCAAACGGCAAGGAAATTTCTGCAGCAACATAACACTGGTATGACCTCTCAAGGTCACATCCGATGTAATAATGAATACAGGGTATTGTAGATATTGGTAGAAAATATCTTATGAAATATTTTGACAAAATGATTGAAAACTGAGTGAGTTATGACCTAACTTTATAATACAAATAGATAAGCTACATAGATAGATAGATAATCAAATGACTAATAATTAATTTATAATAAATCTTGTTTGAAATTTATTAGTAGATATCAATAAGCATCATAAGTTGAGTAAATAATATAAGGTTATACATATTACATCTCAGTTAAACACCCTTTATCACATATTATTAATATAATATAATATATATATATTTCTCTAATTTTTACCCAATTTATCCTTTTCCTGACCTGTTGATTATTTTTATTTAATCAACGTGTGATTCATTTGATCTCATTTCTTCATTGGTCAAAAATTCAATTATGACTTCAAATTTTATTGCTTTCCTCTGAATTTCCCATTGTGACATCACGAAAAAAGGGGACCATGCCTGACGACGTTACATAGAAAGAACACATCTTTTTGAAGATCATTGGAAAAGAAAAAAATAATTTTGTCTGCATATCGTCTACAAATCATTAGACAAACTGATTCTACCTCCAAATCTTGTGCAATACGATATTTCTCCACTCTCGACAGTTAAATTTTTACTGGGGTAAGGCAAGGCTTACAGAGCCCTTCAGCAGTTTCGTGCCAAATACAAAAAAGTTGGTATTTTTCTGGCATTTACCTGTTTTAAATATACTTCAGCTAAAAATTGCTACATTTATGTTTATCAAAATGTTAACATAAAAATAAAACTTATATTTTATTCCCTAAACCAATCCCAGATTGTGAACAAAAGTAATGTGACATGAAATTGACATTTCACAAATATCTCTTTGTAACTATATATTTGGTAGATATAGATAACAGGATGTGCACTAGCTGCAGTATAAAAAAGTTATCTATGACGGAGATTCATCCCTACCACTTAATATATAGGCTGATGTTGACAGTGATTGAATGTCTAGGCCAAGTGAGGGGCCTTGGTGGCCGAGTAGTGTAAGCAGTTTATCAACTGTACCACAAGCCTGTCAACACTGATGTTGTGATTTCAAACCCTGCACTTGGCAGGTGCCTTAATTCCACTCCAATCTTTGAATTGACAAGGATTGTCAGTTTTCTGCTGAAGGTTGGTGGTCCTCCACCAGCACTCCTGCTTCTTCTAATGATAATAAACGGTCTATGTAGCCGAAAGTGCTGAAAGTGGTGTTAAACACTAATAATCAATCAATCAATCCAGGACTAACAACACTTTTGAACAACCGGCACATGCAGGTTGTTGAATAAATTAAGCGGCCATCAATGGCAGAAATCTGTGTTAATTACATAATCTTGTTATTCACATGATAATTCGGAACGCAAAACAATTCTTGTTTTACCTACGTAAAATCAAGGAGGAGAGACTTTAAGCTTGCTGTTTGCAGCATCACGAGTTGATAAAGTTTGTGATAAGGTCAGATTAAGAGGAGCCACTAATAGTTAGTCAAGGACATTTAGTCGGCAGTTGTAATATCATTCGAACAACTCATTTCCATGAAGTTTTTTTAGCCCTGTCCCCTAAGCCTTAGTCCATTGACTTTGAAACTTTTGAATAGTTTGCATGTTACACAGGCCAGACATATCTTTGTGTCAACAGTTTATTATCTGCTCTTTGGAAAAAGTTTCTTTAACATTCTCATATTACAATAATTTCTATTAATTATAAACTATCTTAATATTATGAAAAGTGTATTTTTCTTATTATTAACAAAACCTAAAGCAAATCTTAAAGGACAGTACTTTTATTGATTTTCTTTATTTGAAAGATACACCTCACTGCAAATTTCTATGCATTCAGGTATAGTCAACATCAGGGGTTATGCATAAGTGTCTCAATTGCTATTATTCAACAGTATACTTATAATTCCTAATGAAAAAATAGTGAAGAATATATCTTTGTTCTTCAATATTACAATTATTTCTGCTAATTGTATAATTTTCTTTTGACAGTTTTTATGATGCATTTCAGATGAGGTATGAATGGGGTTTACAGAATAGTAAATAATGGGCAAAAATTGTAGAATAAATGGCTAAAAAAATAAAGAATAGAGAAAAATAGGCCAAAAAAATAAAGAATAGAGAATAATTGGGTATTAAAATATAAAGAATAGAGAATAATGGGCAAAATGTATAAAGAATATAGAAAAATGGCTAAAAAAATAATGAATACAGAAATGAAGGACCCCCTATCTAGACCCTCTCAGATGAGTCCACTGTAAATATTGATGTATTTATATATTATGGACATGTATTTATATATGTTTTTGTTATTTCACAGTTCCGCTATGCCACAAGTGTGGACACAATCTGTATCCTGTTTGGTTCCCTGTTTTCATTGGCCCATGGAGCAGGATGGCCGGTATTGTCCATTGTTATGGGACAGATGACAGACACTTTTGTAGCAGGTACTTTAAGGATATATACATATAGATATTGAAAAAGCTATATCATATACACTTTATATACATATAATTCAAGTGATCAGCTATCAACTGCTTGAAAAAAGTGATTTCTCTGTCAAGTAGTGTTTACATAGTTTTCATTGATTATGCCCCATGCTATAAAGGTGCGTTAGGCCAAATAAAAAATATGTTTATGGTTACCTGACTGACCCCTACTTTTGAGCGCCAACCCGAAGTCATTTTATTTCCGTTGTAAAGTGAAAATTTAACTGAACTCATGTCAAAAGCCAATTTAGAGTTACCAATAAAATAAAATCAATTGCCTGATACATCCCAATGTTCACAATCGTGAATATGACATATGAATTTTTGTTTGATGTTTATTGTTTTGTCATAAATCAGGCCATTTTTGTATGAATTGTTTTACATTTTGTCATATTGGGCCTTTTATAGCTGAATGACTAGGCAATATTGGTTTTGTTTATGTAGTAGGCCAATATGGTGACCTATAATTGCTTAAATCTGCTTCATTTGAACTCATTTGGATAGTTGTATCATTGGCAATAATACCAAATCTATGTTAAATCCTTAGAGCGTTTTCTCTGGCATGTCTGGAAGTAATTATCTCCTGCTTTTGCACCTATACCTTATTTGTGTGTTATTTATTTTTGCTTATTTTTACAGGACCAAATGGATCCTTGATACCTCCACATCCAAATGCTACATTCAATCCCAATGCTACCACAGAATCTTTTGAAGATAAGATGACGACATATGCTATATATTACTTAATCATTGGTGGAGCAGTACTCTTCTCTGGTTATTTGCAGGTACTGGTTGTAGAGTAGTGTTATGTCCCAGGCAATAAAGTTGGGGAAAGCATGATTTGTTTTAAGGGCCTCAGTGGCTGTGTGGTCTAGGTAGCTCATCTACAGGGTTCACTTGCTAGTCAATACTTGGGTTTAGTAGTTTTAACCCTTTTGTTGAAAGGTACAGCAGACTCCTATCTAAGATTGACTGAATTATTGCTCAAGGTTGATGGTTCTCTGCAGGTACTCTGGTTTCCTCCACCTGTATGGGGCCTCCTTACACCTTTGGACAAATGGTCTAAGTAATCACTAGCCAGTCAACACCGAGATTGTGAGTAGAACCATGCACATGGGTGTGTTCGACTACAATCTTAAATGTCATTTTCCCTGCCTATGGTTGTGGTTCTCACCAGACAATCTGACTTCCTCCAACAATAAAAACTAACTACCAAGGTATAGCCTATAGTGCTGAAAGTGGCATTAAACACCAAAAATCAATCAATCAATCAATAAATCCTCAAGGAATAAAAAAATTGGATGCCATGATTTAGTCAAGAGAGCTGACAATTGCGTTAGATACCAACAATCAATAGAGCATGATTTATTTTTTACCTGTCCAATTGTTGATAGTCTGTCCGTCTTTACTTTGTTAATTGTAGCCTAGATAATTTCTTCGTTTTTGGTTGGAACTCCTTCAGATTTATAGTTCATAACTTCAGAATAATAATAGATATTGTACAAGGCTTTATTAAATGTTTTTCTGGTCAAACTGTTTTCCATACACATGTATATTAAATAATAAATTGCTGGGATTTTCATTGTATGCCAGTGTAGATTTGGAAGGTACAAACTTATTAATTATAACCATGAAAATTAATTATAACCATGAAAATTGGATGTCTTTGAAATTCTGTTTATTTGTAAATCTTAAATAAAAAATCATGTATTAGCAACTTTTTTTTCTTTTGAGTAATGCATTTGAAAATTGAATTAAAAAGTAAGTAAACAGAATAGTACAACTGTTAAACCCCCTTGGTTTATGGAAGGAATTTAACAGCATTTAAAATATTCACACCATTTATTTTTATTTCAGATCGCATGTTTTATGACAGCCTGTGAGAGACAAGTAAACAAGATAAGAAAACATTTTTTCCGAGCCATATTACGACAAGAGATTGGCTGGTTTGATAAACATCAGAGTGGTGAACTGACAACTAGATTATCTGAGTAAGATACTAGCAGTACAAATATGGTGACCCAGATCTGCCAATTATAACAATTTATGGGGATATCCCCCATGAGAGGTGTTGACCTGGATTTTGAAATTCTTTATTGTATAAACTGAACACCTCAAAACAGGCATTCAAATTGGTCAAAAGGGTATTTAAGTTCACTCATACATACTCATTTTAACAATAAAGTAATAGATTAAAAACACTTATGACAATATAAGAGAAGTATAAGGTCCTCCAATGCACACCATGAATAACATTTTCTCTAATTTTGCACTATTTTCACATTTCCCAATCGATTGTGAAAAACTAAGTGTTCTCCTCACTAGTGAAATATCTGTTCTCGGCAAATGATTGGTCGAAACTTAATTATGACGTCAAATTTTCTTTTCTTCTGAATTTCCTATTGTGACATCATGAAAAAAGGCGACCATGCCTGATGACGTCACATATAAAGAACACAACTTTCTGCAAATCTTTGAAGAGGAAGAATAAAAATCATTAGAGAATCAGATACCACCACTATAACTTGTGTATTACGATATTTCTCCACTCCCAACAGTTAAATTTTAATTATTTAAAAAGCTTGGCAAGCCTCACGCTTTAAATATTAAAATTTAACGGTCTCAACTCGAGTGGAGAAATATCGTAACACACTTGTTGCAGTAGTGGAATCTATATTTCATTGTATTTCAAATCTGTTTTAGAAACATATACGTATACAATGAAATACATCATGGCAAGTAACTTTTCTTCCAGACAAGTGGTCACAACAAATATTTCCAGACCCATGAATAGTATATCCACTGTAAATAAAAGAAGATGAGGGCAGAACTAAGTTCTAAAGATGACAAGGGAGACAATTAGACTACTTATTTAAATTTCATTGGTTTCTTTTTTCAGTGATTTAGAAAGAGTGAGAGAAGGAATTGGAGACAAGCTAAGTCTTCTGATACAGTTTACAGCTCAGTTTTTTGCTGGATTTGCCATTGGATTTTGGAAAAGTTGGAAGATGACTTTAGTTATGATGTCCTTGACACCTGTACTGGCAATTCTTGCTGCTTATTTCTCATCAGTGAGTATATGTCTGTAGAAACTGAAGTGAGTGTATAGGTCTGTTAAAACTTAAGTGAGTGGTTATTCTGACTGCTAATTTCTCATCAGCGAGTATAGGTGTGTAAAACTGAAGTGGGTGATTGGCTATTCTGACTGCTTAATTCTCATCAGTGATTATAGGTCTGTAAAAACTGAATTTTGCGATTAACTGATCTGACTTCTTATTTCTCATTAGTGAGTATATGTTTTATGCATGGGTTTATTTTGAATGATAAGTTTTTAATTAACTGAATATTTTCAACACCTGAGATTACCCCCAGTTTTTGGTGGGGTTCTTGTTGTTTTGTCTTTAGTATTCTGTATTTCGAAGACTGTTCTTTGTCTTTTGGTGGTTTTTGTTTTCTGCCTGTTCCTTTTTTGACTAATGAGTTTGACTATCCCATGGGTATTTTCCGCCTCTCTTTAACTTTTTTAAAAACGGAAGAAATATAACCATACAAAAACTAAAATACAAATGATGAGTCTACCAAACATTTCACAGAAAACAGATTTAGCAACATGAACTCTTCTATAACCTGCATGTGAATTCATATACTGTAAATTCAGAAATTATTGCGAGCATTTATTATTGCGATTTTTGAGGAATGGACGTAAATGCGAGATTAATTATTGCGATTTCAGGAAAATATGCATACATATATATATATGCATCAGATATCAGAATACGAGTTCTTATTATTGCAATACTCAACCAGTCGCATTATTCGCAATAATAAAAACCTTGCAATAATTTCTGAATTAACAGTATTTATAAGTTGAATTTAATCAAGGTAAAATGCAAAGGTTAGATTTAAAAAAAATATAAATTTGGTTTTTGATGTAGCTGATTAAGTGAATTGATTAAAATTATTCAAGTTGATCTCTTGTATTTCAGCTGATGCAAAACTTTGCCAAAAGAGAACAAGCCTTATATGCTGATGCTGGTAGTGTAGCAGAAGAAGTTATATCTTGTATGAGAACTGTTGTATCATTTAATGGTCAAAAACAGGAAGTTAAAAGGTATATCAGGAGAGATAACCCAGGGCTTCCAAAAAATATTTGAGCCAGCCAGACATTTTATGTCTTATCCCGATTTTAATCGCTTAAGACTAAAAGTCAATTATGGTAATCAGTTGGCCATCATATAACCAATGATTGACATTAAAAAACGATATTAAACTTTACTTTAATATAAATTCCATGCTCTAACAGTAACTGTTAAATTGGTAGGGCATCATTGGAAGTGTGCAACACCAGCGTACTAATATCTGCCTTAGACTCTTTATTTGTGCAAAATATCATGGTCAAAAACTTTACTTTCGTTTTTAAAAGCACATTTTTCTAATACCGCATGTTGACTTGACAATGGTAAAACATGGACCAGAGACGGATACGTAAAATCCGTGTACGTTTACAAAGCGCGATTGAGTGTTAGTAGCTCTTTCCATGTTATTTATTCAAGAAAATACTTGAAATGAACGTTAAATAAAGGTATCAATGATAATTAAGCATTTTTGAAGAAATAAGGATGCATAATTAAATTTCCCAACTGCTCACATGCGCAAGCGTGTACTAGTTCAAACAACGTGGTTCTGACGAATTTTCATTTAAAACCTTTTTAAATTTTTCATCAAATCATATTTATAAACGTATTTCTGATAATTTTTATCTTTTTGACTAAATTAATTAGATGCAAACCGCTGAAATGTAAGAAAATAACTCTGAATAGACCGATCAATGTCAGGTACAAAATAGTTTACCTGTCACCTGAACAGGCAAATTTCAGCTGTCCGACAACTAATTAACCTTGATTGAAATGAAAAGGTATTAAAGATGGGGTTGTTTTGATAGTACTTAATCATCATGTCACTTTTATGACCAGAAATGGTGGCTGTTTAAGGCAAAAGGTTGGGTCAAAAAGATCGCATAAACTTCCAATTGAATTATGTTAAAATTACCGCCTCTTAAGAACATCTTGAAAATTAAAATGTAGATGTCCGTTTCATGCTTTTCCCAGGCGGACAATGTTCGGTAAATTTATAAATGTCCGGAATATATGACCGTTTTGGAAGCCATGAGATAACCCATATGTAAAGCCGTAATTTAAAACTTTACTAAAATTTGTACTAAGAACTTTAAACCAAATAGATTTAATAGTGGTTTAGAAGAATCTGATTGGGTTATTATAGGTTATATAATTTTAGTATGAACACTGGTCATTATTATGAGCTCCAATGTCTTTTTATATTGAATTGCATTTTAAAATGTCCATGAAACCCCAAGGGTTGACTGGGGGTATGGAAATATGGTCATCCCTTGGTCATCTTAGGACTGGTAGCAAAACCTAAAGTGTGGTGTCCTCTTGGCTGTGCAGGATATTTGAATATGCAATCACATCTGTTATGAATGGGGACGTTAAATCCAATGCCTTGTGTAGAGAGAGTGCCACACTCTTTGAGGGGACTGTAGGCAAACTGTTGATAGGCTAAATTTCTGACTCTATCCAATTTACCCTCATTTTCCAGTGGTTTTCCAAACTTCTTTTCCTTCATCCGTGTGAACACCCACTTACAAGATTACCTATTGCATTAATCGTTAATTTGTTCTCCTGAACATGTATTAAATATTTGCCATTAGACGTAAAGCATATAACAAACAATCAGTTAACCATAAAACTCCCTTTTCTTTGAATAAATTTATCAAATGCATCTTAAACTACACCTTTGCAAAATCTGATTAAATTCTTGTTACATCTTAAAATTAATCTGACAGTGAAAAGCTATAAAAGAAATAGAGAAGGATAACTCTTGTTTCCTATTAAATTTTTAAATTATAACATAGGGACATAATTAAGTCTTTCTGACTTAGTATTACCTCTTAAAATTTAGTAGACATCTTTCAATATTTATGAACTATTTTGGTACCTTTTTTTTACAAATTGTAAGTGAAACTCCTTCAGAGGCACACACATTTATTCTCATACCTTTTGTAAAGTAACAAAATTGAAAAAAACAATTGTATGTATTAATCAGTTTGATAAAAAAATAATTTCAGATATGGAAAATCTTTGGAAGAAACAAAACAAATAGGAATAAAGAAATCCATGGTTACTGGTTTGTTGCTTGGTAGTTTATATCTTGTGATGTTTGGAGATTATGCATTGTCATTTTGGTAAGTTGCCATGGTAATTATTTGTAATTTTGAAATTTGCACCTTGTATGTTTAGAGATTATACATTGCCTTTTGGTAATTTTCCATGGTAACAGACTTGTAACTTTGAAACTTGACACCATGTGTTTGGTTTTTAAAAGAGATTGGACATTGTTTCTTAGAAGTCTGTTATTTGTAATGTTTAGAGATTATGCAAAGTCTGTTATTTGTAATGTTTAGAGATTATGCATAGTTATTTTGGTGTAGTTTCTGTGGTAACAGGTTTGTAAATTTACAAAACACATCAACCAAACACTCGAGAGCCTACAAATGATTCGTTATTATTCCTGGAAATCCAATTTTCTAGGATTTCATGGAGATAGGCAAATTAATGTCTTCAGCAAAGTATTAGTTCCCTTTAGGCTTGTGTGCAAACTTAGGAAAACCAAGAAATCTAATATACAATCTTTACTTATTCTACAAAAATTGGTACCCACGGATATAAATGAATCCACAGCACATCTGAAGTCCAAACATATAGCCCTCAACAATAGACAAGTGTCATGTAAACTTTACATATTTATTAATTCTAGTAATTATTCCGTAGGTATGGAAATGAACAAGTCAAAGAATACATTACATCTATGGGAGCAGAGGGAATCACACCTGGTACAGTGCTTACAGTATGTATGATAGTCCAGGGAACTCATATGTAGGCCCTAGGTTCTGGATCTTTTTTTTAAATGTTCAGTTGGGCTCTTTCATTAGTATGCATTGTAAGTCCCTTAGACTGTTGGGCATTTTAATAAGTATGCATTGCAAGTCCCTTAGACTGTTGGGCTCTATCATAAGTATGCATTGTAAGTCCCTTAGACTGTTGGGCCCTTTCATAAGTATGCATTGTAAGTCCCTTAGACTGTTGAGCCCTTTCATTAGTATGCATTGTAAGTCCCTTAGACTGTTGGGCCCTTTCATAAGTTTGCATTGTAAGTCCCTTAGACTGTTGGGCCCTTTCATAAGTATGCATTGTAAGTCCCCTAGACTGTTGGGCTGTTTCATAAGTATGCATTGTAAGTCCTTTAGACTGTTGGGCCCTTTCATAAGTATGCATTGTAAGTCCCCTAGACTGTTGGGCCGTTTCATTAGTATGCATTGTAAGTCCCTTAGACTGTTGAGTCCTTTCATTAGTATGCATTGTAAGTCCCTTAGACTGTTGGGCCCTTTCATAAGTTTGCATTGTAAGTCCCTTAGACTGTTGGGCCCTTTCATAAGTATGCATTGTAAGTCCCCTAGACTGTTGGGCTGTTTCATAAGTATGCATTGTAAGTCCTTTAGACTGTTGGGCCCTTTCATAAGTATGCATTGTAAGTCCCCTAGACTGTTGGGCCATTTCATAAGTATGCATTGTAAGTCCTTTAGACTGTTGGGCCCTTTCATAAGTATGCAGTGCAAGTCCCTTAGACTGTTGGGCCCTTTCATAAGTATGCATAGTAAATCCCCTAGACTGTTGGGCCGTTTCATTAGTATGCATTGTAAGTCCTTTAGACTGTTGGGCCCTTTCATAAGTATGCATTGTAAATCCTTTAGACTGTTGGGCCCTTCCATAAGTATGCATTGCAAGTCCCTTAGACTGTTGGGCCCTTTCATAAGTATGCATTGTAAGTCCCCTAGACTGTTGGGCCGTTTCATAAGTATGCATAGTAAGTCCCTTAGACTGTTGGTATAAATAAGAAGATGTGGTATGAGGGCCAATGATACAACTATCCATCCAAGTCACAATGTGTAAAGAAGTAAACAATTATAGGTCAAAGTACGGCCTTCAACACTGGGCCTTTTTATAATTTTACATTGTAAGTCTGATGGACCTTTGGAAATATATTTTGCTGGTCTAAATGTGAATGAATTAGACTATTAAAAAAAGCACCATTTGATATGATGTGTGTTTATTGAATAACTTTCATCAGGTATGCTTGAGACGAAAGATTTCAAAAGCTAGAACCTCACTGTACTTTGCATACACATTAAACATACCTGCGAACTTTTCAAAATCTCCATGGGGGATTTTAAGCACAAGAGAACCTAATGCATACCTATACATGCATGTCGTTAGTGTACTTAATTAGAACATCTATGGTTTTGAATGAGTATATATATGTATTGAAATGTATTTTTTTCTCCTCTGAATGCATTTTTAAAAGTATTTAGTCTTGATAATTGAATCAACAATTCTCATGGGGGATAGCCCCAAAAAGCATGAACATTGGCAGGTCTGATAAAATGGTTAAATTAATTTTAAAAAGATATGCTATAAACAGAAAAAAAAATATACAAGAACATATTTCCATAGGACACCATTCCCCTCTTTACGCTATCACAATTTCATGTTCAGTAAGCCCAGAGATTTTGGTCAAAACCCTAATTTTTACCATATATTTTAGAAAAAAACAATCTTTTAGATTATGTCGATTTGTTAGAAAATGGTCTGTGTTGCTACACCTTAATTGCTAAATATCAATTCTTTATTTTTTTACCTTTCAGGTATTTTTCTGTGTAATGATTGGCAGTTTCTCAATAGGTAACGCAGCACCAAACATTGGTTCCTTTGTTACAGCCAAAGGGGCTGCAGCTGTTGTGTATGAGATCATTGACAGAGTAAGTGAACTTTAACCTTAAAAACATTTCTCCTGTTTTGCTGTAAAATTGTAGATTTTAACAGTATAGATAGACACAACCACACAAAAACAAAAGACATTTAGAGGTCATCATGCAGTCTTTTCCACAAAACATTCCAATCTCTAAGATTCGTTGATTTTAGAAAAGTTTTGCATGAATTTAACAGAGACTATAAAGTTAAAAACATTGAAATTTTGCAGTTGTAAAATATATACATCAACCATGGAGATTGAGTAGTTTTTTCAGCAAACATATACTTCTCACTATATATACTTGTAAGTCTTTGATTTACAATTCTGTTAAAAGAAATGAAAAATTTGTACAGAAACCATCTTTTATAACTGTTAGTATTCACCAAATTTAATATTTCAGGAACCCAAAATAGATGCCAGTTCTGAGAAAGGACAACGCCCACTCTCAATACAAGGAGCATTAGAGTTTTTTGGTGTTAATTTTACCTATCCTACTAGAGAGGATGTTCAGGTTAGTATTACTTCCCCTTGTCTTACTTGTGTTCACATGGCTGGGTAATATAGATACAAAGGCTAGTTTTGAGAGGGAACAATGCTAATTTACAATACAAAAAGCATTTACACCTTTGGGGTTAAACAGATTGGTATACAGTCCAATAAAGTGGGTGTAACTTTGCCAAATATGATGCCTGGGTAGTACAGAGATAAATTTCTGTCTTTGAACACAATGTATACAAAGAGCATTAGTGTTTTAGACTTAGACTTTACTATTTACTGTACAGAGAATGTGAAAGTTCATTTTATGTCCAAGTGAAATCAGCCTTATTAAAAAAAATTGGAACAAAATATATAAGTATTGATAGATTTAGATATTCATTTTTATGAATTGAAGATGTATAAATAATTTTCGTATATTCAGTAAGAAAATATGAAATTTATTATTTTTCAAAAGCTCATATAAATCAATTTTATATTTTCCTACAATGTACGAATATTGTTTTTATCCTGCAATTAAACATTGTGCTTAGACGTATAGTTCTTTGAACCTACCGCCGTTGAATTTGTTTTTGAATGAAATTAGCATGACTTAGACGTGGACCCTGATGACCCAAAATAAACTGTGACAGAAACTTCAGTTTGAATATAACTGTTTTCTTGCAACAGAAGCTGGATACCAAGAGACTTGTATACATATACTATATCGCTTTGTGTTTAATATCTGTAAACTTGTATTACTGCAGTAGAAAGGTCGATTGCAGGATAAATATCCATTAGATAGCAACACAATAACAAAAATAACCATATGGAGGTCAAAATGAAGTCTTCAACAGGAGTTTATACAATCAATATGTCAAGCTCTAAATCACCCAAGTCAACAGTTCTGAATAATTAAAATAGACTATCAAAAATCTGCCATCAAATCCAAATTTGTCATAACTGTAAATTCAGAAATCATTTTGTGCACATATTATTGCGATTTCAGGAAATGCTGCATTCAAATTTGAAAAGAATTTGAAATGCTAGGTTTTATCTATTTTTAAACCTATCTGGTTGCAGTTTTAATACATGTATTGACAAAACATTAAGATATGTGTTACCCTGTGTCTTTGGGTTGCTGTCTCATTGATGTTAACACCACATCCCCTTTGTTTGATCAGTTGTAGTTTGTATTTTGTAGGTACTGACTAATTTTAACCTGTCTATAAAACCAGGACAGACTGTAGCATTGGTAGGATCCAGTGGATGTGGCAAATCTACCATAGTCAATCTCATACAGAGATTTTATGACCCAGATGCAGGACAGGTAGATAGATATTATTAGGAAAAAAATGTTTGAAATAATCTTATCTTGTCTGGAAATGCAAAATGACTATTTGCAATGGACTTAGTAATATGTTGAAATGACAGAGTTAACAAGTATTTTGTACAATTTCTTGCCAAAAATGAATAAGATTTAAATTTAAAAGAATGTTGTGTCATGTCTTGTGTGCTGCGATGTTTATTCTGTTGATGATTCAGATGAAAATTGTTGAGGAGTAGGGTTACTTTGACCTTAGCTGAACAATTATTTAGGTTTGCACTCCGTCCGATATTGATTTGATAAATCTATAAAGTATATAGTTTTATCATGACAATTTACAGATCAAGTTCGAATTTTGTTCCGGTCTGATGATTTGTGCAGAGTTATTGTCCTTGGACTTAGAAAATTCACTCAAATAATCAATTTTCCACATTTTTTTTCCCGTCATGCTTGAAGATATTGACTTGATATTTGTTATATAGTTTACACCATGACAAGTTATAGATCAAGTATCATTTTGTTCGAGTACAATGATCTTTTAGCCGGTAGGGGACTATGTATTGCCAGGCAATACTCACAGAATGCTTGTTTTTTGGTACTTTAATATTACACATATTTATAAAAGTTTGATATCTGAATTTACAATGGTGTTGATTGTTTCTTATTAATAATTGTTATTTTCAAGACAAATGGGAATTATAAAGGTTCAAAATATAACCGATAATTTTTCCTTATTTTTAACTTATATCAACATTTTCAACATTTTAACTTTCTAGGTTTTACTAGATGGTAACAACATAAAGGATTTAAACTTGAACTGGTTACGACAGAACATTGGTGTGGTATCACAGGAACCAGTCTTGTTCGGCTGCACCATTGCTGAGAACATCCGACTTGGGAATCCTAATGCAACCATTACAGAAATAGAACAGGCTGCTAAACAAGCCAATGCACATGACTTCATTAAAAGTCTTCCTCAGGTAACAATTACTGATAGTAATTATAGATAAAAAGATATTGAGAATATTTTTATGAGACAGCAACCCAATGAGAAAAATATACATAAGAACATTACAATGACTGACCTCAATTTTTCCTCAGTTAACCTAGCGACAGTGTTGGAAAATTCATAGTTTTAGAGATTGATTAACCTTGTTTATCCTGAATTGTATTCAAGGGTTAAAACATTGGTCTAAGAAAACCAGAAAAGTCATGTGATCTATAAATTTACTAAGTGTGTCCTATTCCCTATTGTTTCATTTTGACTAAGTCTGGATTCACAATGCACATTGTCTTGCTCCATTTGCAGTTGATTGGATTTCTTATAGGTTTTTCTTCAATTTTTTATAAGGGCTATTCCAGAAAAAAACAATATGGGGGGTTGGAAGGCACTTTTTTTTATGGCCATCACCCATACAATTGCATTTTACTTTATAAACATAAGGAGATGTGGTATGATTGCCAATGAGACAACTATCCACCAAAGTTCAAATGAAGTGGATGTAAGCAATTATAGGAAACCATACGGCTTTCAACAATGAGAAAAACCCATACCGTATACAAAACCACACAATTTGAACCCATACCACATACATGACCACACAATTTGAACTTTGTGGCCTGTCCTTACCCATACAAGAATAATTCAAGTTCCTTCAGTTTATTGATTATACTTTTTTAGAGTTACAACACACTAGTTGGAGAGCGAGGAGCTCAGTTATCAGGAGGGCAGAAACAAAGAGTAGCCATTGCCAGGGCTTTGATCAGAGACCCAAGAATCCTATTGCTGGATGAAGCTACATCTGCATTAGACTCTGAGAGTGAGAATATTGTACAGGAAGCTCTAGAAAAGGTTTAGTAATATATATTATACTGTAATTACAGAAATGTTTGTGATTTTTTTATTAGTGCAAACACAGTGAATATTTAAGTATTGAATTATTAGAACTCTCATTTTTGTCTTGCCTTGATGAAGTCAAAAAGCAAGACATAGGTATGCTGTTTCTAACGGCAGCATTAGTGTAAGGGAACCATTTATGATAAGTCATTGATATTTGGTATGCAGTTGAATAAGCATTGGCACATATCATTTCCATGCAGATTGTTTGGCCCTATACCTTCAAGTCATAATTTGTTCATTGACTTTGAATATTTTGCACAACTTAAGAATGATTAGGGATTGATTTTTTAAATTTTCAACATTTGCATTTTAATATTAAAAAAAAAAAGGCTAGACATATCTCTGTGTTAACAGTTTATTAATTCTGAGCACATAATTCAAAGGCATCATTGCAAAGTGGCATTAATTGACCTGATGATTTAATACCATTTGATACCATGCTGAACAGAATTTGATGCTTTAACTTGATTGCACAGGCTATACAAGATAAATAAACAATAATTTTGATTGTTTGTATTTTAGGCAAGACAGGGAAGAACAACCTTAGTGATAGCACATCGTCTGTCCACCATACAGAAAGCAGACATTATATATGTGGTGGATAAAGGGGAGATTATAGAACAAGGAACTCATGGCGACTTGATGGATAAACAAGGACTGTATCATTCCCTAGTCACAGCTCAGACATTGGTTAATGAAGATGCAGGTATGTTTTACACTTAAATATATGTGTGTAATCTCTAAATTAGATAAAAGACACAAAAATTTTCCTGAAATTTATAAATGAAAAACAAGTAAGGATCAACCTGATGTATCTTATTATAAGTAATTTACTGAGTCAAATGTTGGAGGTTAAAACCAAAGACCTAAGAAGTAGTAATTGATGCCTTTTCACTAACTAAAATGGCTTTTTGAAGATATAGCACACAGGTGTAGTGTTTTCCCTAGATTATTAAGTAACAGACTTGTTTTAAGAACTAAAATGCATGTCATATAAAATAAGAAGATGCGGTATGATTGCCAATGAGACAACTCTCCACAAGAGACCAAATGACACAGAAATTAACAACTGTAGGTCACCGTACGGCCTTCAACAATGAGAAAAACCCATACCGCATAGTCAGCTATAAAAGGCCCCGATATGACAAATGTAAAACAATTCAAACGAATATGTCATGCCCATTAGTGAATTTTTATTTTGAGCTTTTACAGTTTACAATAAAGAAGACTGCTGCTATTTGGTCAGTGACTCACTTATATATGAAAAACACTGAAAGTTAGGTAGAAATCATGATGATACATATATGTTGGGATGACAGTGTAAATAAGAAGATGTGGTATGAGTGCCAATGAGACAACTATCCATCCAAGTCACAATGAGTAAAAAGTAAACAATTATAGGTCAAAGTACGGCTTTCAACATGGAGCCTTGGCTCACACCGAACAGCAAGCTATAAAGGGCCCCAAAATGACTAGTGTAAAACAATTCAAACAGGAAAACCAACGGTCTAATCTATATAAAAAACAAGAATGAGAAACACTTATGAACCACACCAACAAACGACGACCACTGAACAACAGGCTCCTGACTTAGGAGTTTCTTTTTGAGCTGGTTTGTTAATAATCTGGTTTTACTTGTTGATCTTGTATATTTAGCAGGGTTTGATTTCTTATTACAATTCTTGTGCTTTTCCTGAATTTGTTGGAAAGATTGCTAAATGGACATTAAATATCAAATTATCACCTGCAAATGAATAAGAAAAGCTAAATGAAACATTATTAGTACAAAAAAGAGGATGAATTGGTGGTTAATATCAAGTGGCAAATATTAAGTGGATCTTCAGAATGATAACATATTTCTCTAAGAATGATAACATATTTTCAGGATTTCAAAATCAGTGTGAGGATGGTGAGTACAGTTTTCCCTGGAGCACATACATAACAATTATCTTCAAGCTGCATTGTGATATCACATGATTTTGTAATACTTCATTTTTCTAGGCCCAAAGGGACCCTTAGTCCTCATTTTGCAGTTTTGTTACATATAATGAACTGCAATAAGTTTAAAGCCCTATAGTAAGCTGGAATTCAAAAATTAAAATACTGAGATCTGTAAGATTAACGTTTTGTGAACATCTGAAGGTGTTATTTAATAGGATACATTTTTAATTTCAAATTAAAAGGGCCAAAATAAGTGGCCTAATAATACCTTATTTGGCATACAAACCCATTGTTTGAAAGGTAACTCTTTCAATCTTTATTTTAAAACTGTTTTTTTCAATGATTATAACATTGGGGATTTTACAGAGAAATAGAGAGATAAAAAGATAAAATAGAGAAACAAAAATCTCCTCCTTGGTGAAACTCTAGATTGCATGCACGATTCATACATCGTACAAAAAAGTTAGAGATCCAAATAATCACTTGCATGATGCACACCTAAATTGTCCCAAGATTTCATGAAATTTCCGATTTTTCCGAAGTTCCAGTGTGTTACATGTTGCATATAGAACAGGATCTATTTACACTGCCTAAGTGACTGAGATCCCCCCTGTTTTTTGTTGGGTTGGTTTTGGTCAGTTTTTGCGTTTTATGTGTATAGTTTTGTAGACTGTTGTTTGTCTTTTTGTCATTTTTCTTTTCTTGCCATGGCAAAGTTTGAATGTCCCTTCAGTATTTTCCACCTATTTTTTTACTGTGTTTTAAATTTAGAAATGTTAAATTGTAATTGAAACTGTTCTATATTAATAATCAGTTGTTCCATATTAATAACTAATTGTTTGAAGTTTTGAAAGTATTTCTTTTGAAACCTAACCTCCAAAATATGATATATTTAATGTATATATACTTCTTTAAGATATATGGAGAAAATAAAAAATTCTATTTATCATTTTTTGTTTAGTGCCTTCATTTCTAGAAGCCTTCACGTATAATATATAGGATATTGAAAGATAGATTTGTGGTGCCAACACACAGTTCCTTGGAACATTTTTTTAAATTTTCATGGTTTTGAAATTCTTTTAATTTTAAAATTGAAAGAAAATATTTACATCATGACATCAAAAAGGCAAAATTTAATTCTATTTTACAAAATTATTAACAACTATCTTTTTAATATAAAAGTTAAGATTTGAAATGGATTTGAAGAAAATATGCAATCCCAAAATAGAAGCAAAAGGACAGTTTTCATTAAAATGGTATTGAATTTCACCACCATATAATTCTTTGTATTTAACTTTATAGTTGAGTTCGCACTAGAGGAGGAGGAGGAAGAGGAAGCTGTAGATGCTGTCCCAGATCAAACAGTCAAAAGACCCAGATCCAGAATCAAATCTACATCATCAGACGACAAATCACCACAAAAATTGTCTCGTCAGATGTCTCGACAACTCTCCCGTCAGATGTCAGGACAGCCTGCTGGAAAAGATAAAGCTGACAAAGAAGAGGAGCCCGAGGAGGTAAGATCATGTTGTTATGTCATGTCATATGTCTAGTCAACTCATATCAGATGTCAGGACAGCCTGATGGAAAGGACAAAGCTGACAAAGAAGAGGAGCCTAAGGAGGTAAGATCATGTTGCTATGTCATGTCATATGTCTACTCAACGCATATCAGATGTCAGGACAGCCTGATGGAAAGGTCAAAGCTGACAAAGAAGAGGAGCCTGAGGAGGTAAGATCATGTTGCTATGTCCTGTCAGATGTCTCGACAACTCTCCCATCAGATGTTAGGACAGGACAAAGCTGACAAAGAAGAGGAACCGTAGAAGGTAAGATGTTGCAATAGTGTCATCTAGCCAAGCTTTTCTTTCCCAGTCAGTCTTCCACTAAGCGAATAGGGGCATTCAGGTATACCATTGTCCGTCTGTATGTCCAGAAATAGGTTTCCATTCTAGTACTTAAGTTTACCTCACCCAAATGTTTTGAAACTTGTACACAATGCCCATTACCATCAAACATAGATCAAATTCGAATTTGGATGGCATCACTTTTACAGTTCTTAAGTTATGCACTTTTATAAATGGAAAATTTCAAATTTGCTGTTTTACTTTTAAAGAAAACAAGGTATCAATTGGTTTGAATTAGTACATTGACTCTTGCACTCTGCGTCGTCAGTGGCGTCAGCAATGCATTAGTTTGTGATTAGAACAGTTTATGGGGAACACCTAGTGTTAGGTCAATGATATTTGGTATGCAGCTGTATTGGCATTGGTATATCTCATTTCCATGGAGAATATTTGGCCCTACTCTCTCAGATCTGATCGATTAACATTGAAACTTTTGCTTACTTTACAAGTATTAGTTTGTGATTATGTCAGTTTAAGGGGGACCACTAGTGGTAGGCCAATGGTATTTGGTATATAGATGCATGAGCATTGGCACATCTCATTTCCATGGAGATTATTTGGCTCTACCCCCTCAGTCATGGTCTTTTGACTTAGAATGTTTTGCATAGATAACATGTGAAAGTTTGTGATTAGATCAGTTTAAGAGGAATCATTAATATTAAGTCAATGATATTCTGTATGCAACTTTATATTAGCATTTGCATGTCTCTTTTCCATGGAGATTATGTGGCCCCATCCCCTCATAATTGTTCATTAACTTTGAAATTTTTCATTGTTTACAAGTCAAAGTTTTTGTTTTGGTTAATGTAAAGTGCACAACTTATTATAAGTTAAGGGTATTTGGTATGCAGCTTTATAAGCATCGGCATTTCTCATTTCAATTGAAGTTTTTTGGTCATGCACATTATGTTATGGTTCATTGACTTTGATGGTTGATTGATTGATTAATTGGTGTTTAACGCCACTCTCGACACTATTGTGCTATTTAGTGGCGCAGGAAGCCGGAGTCCCTGGAGAGAACCACTGACCTTCGGTAGGAATACTGACAATCCTAGTCAATTAAGATTGGAGTCGAGCTCACCTGCCCTGTGCGGGATTTGAACTCACAACCTCCGTGTTGACAGGCTATAGCTAGTGATACAGTAGTTTGACTACTTACACCACTCTGCCACTGAGGCCTCCATTGACTGTGAATGTTTTGCCTATTTTAAATGTTTAAATATTGCCATTTGGATTCAATATTTGCATTATACTACCAACATTACAAAAAGATGAGACATATCTCTGTGTCAACAGCTTATGTTAAATTTACATATCTTTATTGCAAATGTATTTATTTTTCTACAAAGACGAATTTTATTTTTCTTTTTTTACAGCAAGAAGAATATGAACCACCAAAATACTTCCGTATGATCCATGAAAATCAACCAGAATGTGGATTTATTGTGCTTGGGATTATGGCATCATGTGTTGCTGGATGTACCATGCCAGCATTTGCTATATTCTTTGGAGAAATGATTAAGGTAACTGAAGGATTTTCAGATGATCGACAAAGGACAAGGTTCAATCTTGCCAAAATATGGCCTTGAATTTAACCTTTATCATAAAATATTATAAAGGACACGTTTTGGTTCTTAAATGGAACAATTTCAAAAGTCTTTATGCTAGGTAAAACAAATGGTATCACAAGAGTACATTATAGGCTCCAAAGTTAACACATTTGCAGATGTTGTCAAAATACAATGATGTGAACATTTTTTGGACCTAAGTGGTTTATGATTGATTGATTGGTGTTATCACCACTTTCAACACTTTTGAGCTATTGTGTGGTGGTCAGTTTTTATTGATGGAGTGCCCGGAGAGAATCACCAACCTTTGGTAGGAATACTGACATTCCTAGTCAATTAAGATTGGAGTCGAGTGCCGGATTCGAACTCACAACCTCAGTGTTGACAGGCTAGTGATACAGTAGTTCGACTAATTAGACCACTCGGCCACCAAGTCCCCTAGGAAAACCTATGATCCAAAATGGTCAAATTTTTATATTGAACCCCAGTCACAACAATTTTCTGGATCAGGGGTTGAGCAACTTGAGCCCAAAGTAAATTATGCCAAAATCAGTAATAAATTATGGGAAAATATGACCAAAACTGAGTACCATCACAAATAGTGAATAATTTAAGGGTCATAACTTCCGAAGTTCTAATGTGATGTTCCAAAAAAGTCATCAATAGTAATATCACAACTATTTCTATGTGAAATCAGTTGTATTTTGGCCTGATGAATAAAACAACAAAATCTTAGGGCAAATTTTAACCAAACTAAATTTGGTGCTTTAGAATCTAAAGAACGGAATAATATCATTGTTTGTATCTCAAAATGAAAATGTCACAGCATAAGTTGAATTTCTAATGTTTGTGATGTTTTTAAAATGCACAATATCTTTTATACACTTTTCAAAATATTACCCAAATGCTTTAGATTCTGAAAAGGGAAATGACAATAAGTTATAACAAAGCATAAAAACAGGATGTAGATATAAGAAGATGTGGTATGAGTGCCAATGAGACAACTCTCCATCCAAGTCAAAAATTATAAAAGTAAACCATTATAGGTCAAAGTACGGTCTTCAACACGGAGCCTTGGCTCACACCGAACAGCAATCTATAAAGGGCCCCAAAAATTACTAGTGTAAAACCATTCAAACGGGAAAACCAACGGTCTAATCTATATAAAAAACGAGAAAAGAGAAACACTTATGAACCACATCAACAAACGACAACTACTGAACATCAGATTCCTGACTTAGGACAGGTGCAAACAATTGCAGCGGGTTTAAACGTTTTAATGGTACCAAACCTTCACCCTTATCTGAAACAATAGTGTAACATCACAACATAGAAAGACACACTATAGAATATCAATTGAAATGTGTATTTGTAATAAAAAATGAAAACAACACGTTATAAATTTCATGCATCCGAAGCTCTTTTCTGAATTTACCTTCACCAGGAACGCTTAGAATGAAAAGAGTCCCTTAAACATCAGATTTCCAAGACTACAAACTTTAGAATTCGTGTACACTGTAAATTGAGAAGTTATTGCATGCATTTATTATTACGAATTTTGAAGAATGGAGTAAAAGGTAATTAATTATAGAGATTTAGGAAAATCTGCATACAGATATATGTAACAAATTAAGAATGTTATTATTGCTATACTCACCCAGTCGCATTATTCACATTAATAAAAACCTCACAATAATTTATGAATTTAAAGTAATTTGAATATATTTTGAATGAAAATCTTTCTATCCATCTATGGCCATAATAAAAAAAAAAATACCCGATTCTCATTAATTTCCTTCATTATACTGAAAATGTTATTGGAAAAAATACTATTTTAATGTCTTTTTTTGCAGGTATTTATAGAGCTAGGAAATAATGGACTTTTATGGAGCATGATGTTTTTGGCTCTCGGAGGAATAAATTTTCTTGTCTATTTTGTACAGGTAAGGAACAGTTATTGTCAACTGTAGATAATTTGTCCCCTACCAACGAAGTCAAAGGGGACTTTAGGTTTGCACTCTGTCCATCCGTCAGTCCGGCAAATCAGCTTTCTACACTTTTTTTCTTCGTTTTTGAAGATATTGATTTGATATTTGGTATACAGTTTTTCCATGACAAGTCATAGATCAAGTTCGAATTTTGTTCCTGTCTGATGATTTAGTCCAGAGTTATGGACCATAACTCTGGACCATATCAAATGTTACGAGTACTATGTTAAACCATATTTCTGTACAAAGGGAGATAACTCATTTTTTAAAAGACATTCTTTGGTAAATTATTTGAAGAATTTTTTGGCAGGTTTGTTTGTTATTTTGTATAAACTAATTTTCTGAATGCTATATATATATAAAAAAAATATGAAGTGAAATCCTTTAATTAGATAATAATCTATTTTTATTAATGTATATATTACATGACATTCTGTAGATAAAAATTGTTGACATTTTATAGATAAGTTACAAATCTATATTAGTTTGTGACAAATAAAAGAAAAAATATTTAGAACTATTAATTATATTTGATTATAATTTGAAAATAGATATACACTGTATTACATCATATCTAATTTTAGAGAACTATTAATCATATCTAATGTTAAAGTGTTTTCAACACTTTTTTTCATCATGCTTGAAGATATTGATTGATAATTGGTATATAGTTTTATCATGACAAGTTATACAGATCAAGTTTGAAATTTTGTTTCGGTCTGATAATTTTGTGGAGAGTTATGGTCCTTGGACTTGAAAAATTCACTCATTTAATCAGTTTTCCACACTGTTTTTAGTCATGCTTGAAGATATTGACTTGATATTTTCTTTTTGTTTACACCATGACAAGTAATAGAACAAGTTAGCTTTTTGTTCCAGTATAATGATTTTTTACCCGGTAGGGGACTATGTATTGCCATGCAATACTCTCAGAATGCTTGTTTAAAAAAATATAGTTTTCTGCATTCATAATTCTTATGTCAAGTAAAAAATAGTCCTGGGGTGATCTTGAGGTATTTTTTTTAAATTTTTTATTTTTGAGATCAAGTGTTTGATTCTTGACATGAAATTTTACAATTTGTATATGAAGTTTCTCTGCTAAAATAAAATAAGGAGATGTGGTATGATTGCCAATGAGACTATCCACCAGAAACCAATGATATAGAGGTTAGCAACTATATTTAAGAATTAAGAATGATTGGCATGCAATTGTAATTATGTGTTTGGATGTGGTGACATGTCTTCTTACAGATGTTTTACCTTGTGAGCTAGGATACAGAAAATTAGACTTGTCATGCTAATTTTTTTACATTGAAGATAGATATAAGAAGATGTGGTATGAGTGCCAATGAGACAACTCTCCATCCAAGTCAAAATTTATAAAAGTAAACCATTATAGGTCAAAGTACGGTCTTCACATGGAGCCTTGGCTCACACCGAACAGCAATCTATAAAGGGCCCCAAAAATTACTAGTGGAAAACCATTCAAACAGGAAAACCAATGGTCTAATCTATATAAAAAACGAGAAATGAGAAACACTTATGAACCACATCAACAAACGACAACTACTGAACATCAGATTCCTGACTTAGGACAGGTGCAAACAATTGCAGCAGGTTTAAAAGTTTTTATGGTACCAAACTTTCACCCTTATCTGAAACAATAGTGTAACATCACAACATAGAAAGAGTTTACGTTCTTCCTGATAGATCTCACTAAAAATTGTTTTGATTCTCGGAAATCTTTTATTTTGAAACACTATAGTTGGAAATTATTCTTGGCTTTAACTTTAATTTTCGAGGTGTAATTTCATACTTAAAACTCTAAACTAAAAAGATCAAATATGAATATGAATACTTTATTGAACCAATTATCAGCCCATAAAGGGAATTTTACATATAATGATGACTTATAAACATCAGTAAAGAAACAATAATGATAATACATATAATAATATGGATTTAACTATAGCAGTTGTTTTCTTATTGTAAAACATTTATATCAAATCAAAGCCACAGTGTTACTTAGAATTAAAGATTTGAAAGCTTTATTGAAAGTTTTTTAAATTTTGTTACAAGTTTAAGATTTATTATGTATGGCTGTAAAATGCATTAAAATCCCCTCAATGACTGTTCACATTTAATATGTTAATAATATCATTCCTGCACTGTTCATATTGTCAGTTTCTGCCTTTCTAGTACAGTATTGCAAACCAAATTATTTTTGAGGATTTGGTTTTATTTTGCCTAGACCTTTCCAGCTGACTTCATAGTGGTTTTATATTTGCAGTTTCCTAATTTTAATGTGATATTATGATGAATTATTATTATATTCATTCTTAACCTTCACATGTTTTTTTTTTGTTTTCTTAAAGGCTTCTAGTTTTGGTATATCTGGTGAGAAATTGACTCAGCGACTCAGACTCGGTACATTTAATGCATATATGAGACAAGATATAGCTTTCTTTGATGACAAGTTCCACTCCACGGGTGCATTAACAACTAGGCTAGCTACAGACGCATCCTTAGTAAAAACAGTAAGTCATTTATATGCTGTTATTTCAGAAATGATTGTGTGCATTTATTAATGTGATACCGTGGATTCATTATTATTATACCCCCCCCTTTAAAAAAGTGGTTATCATACCTCTGCTTTAAAAAAGTGGGGGTATACTGTTTTACCTCTGTCTGACCGTCCATCCATCCATCTGTCAGTCCATCCGTCAGTCCGTCCATCCGTCCGTCCCATCAATATTTTTTGTCGCATCTTTCTCAGGAACTACATTACAAGGATTTCTGAAATTTGGTTTCAGGGTTTATATAAGTCAGCTATACCGTGTGATGCGTTTTCAGATTCATCACTCAACAACTTCCTGTTTACCGTCAAGTATTTGGGCGGGGGTATCATCAGTGAGCAGTAGCTCGCAGTTTCACATGTTTATTTTCGTGGGTATCAATGTTCATGGATTGAGGAAAAATAGTATTTTCTTTGATTAAATAACTGTGGATTCAGTTATTTTCGTGGGTACCATTGTTCATGAATTGAAGAAAAATAATATTTTCATGGATATTTGATATTCAAAAACCTGCATACAAACCTTTAGAACATTTGTACTACATTGGGCATTTAAATTTGTGGTTTACCTTTACTCACGATATCCACGAAATATGGTATCCCACACATAAGGGCTATTCCATTAAAATGTATGTGGGAGGGTAAGAAGGGACTTTCAAAATATCCCTACAACCAGGAACCATTTTTTAGATAATTTTGCATGATGGTAATTATAGATGCATACTGAAGAAAGACCCATGACCCACATTCAATGATTGAACTTCCCTTCCTGCCCTCCCACATACATTTTAATGGAATAGCTCTAATAATGAATCCACAGTAATTGATCAATGGACATGATTGTTTGATTGTTGTTTGTTTAATGTTCTTTGGCCAATGATTCATAAATGATTATAACTTGAGAACAGTTAGTGATAGACACATGGGGTCTTTAGCAATTACCATGGGAACATACTTAAATGTCAAAAGGTCAATGGTCAACTATGATCTTAACCTTTGGCCTTGACCTTTTATTTTTTTCAATTTATTTAATAGGGAGAGTCCTTAGGGGTTTATACTTATAGGGATTTGTTTTGGAGACTTCGTAATAGCATCTTGTAACAATTATTTCTGGTAATTATTTATATTATTATTGATAATCAAGAAATTGTTGGAAGCTTGAATGAACCCTTTTATCTGCTTGTTTCTAGGTCAACAATGATTCAATATTGTCCATGGTAACACCTGCAAAATCCAATTCTTGATCTTGTGGGCTGTCATCTGACAGTTATCAGAAAACCTCTATTGAATCATGTGTTAAAATATTCTAAAGGGACAAGGATGTTTGCTCCTCTTGTTTTTGATTTTTCTTCATGATCTAATAACATATAGTTTAAAAAGCCATATTTGAAAATCTCATAAAATCGCTGTTATTTATTCATAGTTTTTGAAAAAAAAGGTGCCAATGTTATGAAAAATCTAGAGAGAATTATTTCCTGCCAATTTTTCAATGGCTTATATCTCCAAAAAAGGGACACGAAATCTTCATTTTTTCTGCATTTTTATTTCTGTTATTTAAATACTTTCAATTTATAACAGTTATTGAAAAAACTTGTTATTTTGAAACAGAATAGCAAACATCCTGAATTTAAGACTACCACACCCATTGCAGAAACTATTGCATGAACAGTTTCATTTGTTATCAACTTACATTTTATACTTGTTACAATTGTCAGGGCCTTGGTGGCGGAGTGGTCTATTAAGTAGTTAATCTACTGTGTCACTAGCCTGTCAACACTGAGGTTGTAAGTTCTAACCCCTCACATGGCAAGATTGTTCGACGACTATCTTAATTGACTAGGATAGTCAGTACGTCTTCCTGCTGAAGGTTGTGGTTCAATCCAGCTTCCTCCATCAATAAAAACTAGTCGCCACTGAATAGCCATTAGCGCTGAAAGTGATGTTAAGACCAGACCTGGGTATAATTAAAAATGTAATTGTAATTAGCTGTAATTAATTACAATTTTGAAAGTAATTAAATGTAATGTGTAATTGACATTGTCTTTTTGCCATGTAATTATAAATTACTTTTCAATTACTTAATGTCTCAACATATGTCTCATATTTTCCCAGCCATGATGATTGGAGAGAATAGAAACTGTACTGTTGTTTGATCAGACTATAAATACCATTATTATTGTTTTCAGGCAACAGGTGTGAGAATTGGTATGGTTTTCCAGTCGTTGTTTGGACTGGTAGCAGCCCTTGTCATAGCCTTCTATTATGGGTGGGCTCTAGCTCTTGTTGTACTAGGCATTGTACCAGTAATTGGATTTGCAAGTAAGTTAGTTGGTACTACATGAATTTTAGGATTTAAGTTTGAAGCACACCATTTTTCCATAATTGTTACAAATTTGGACAGAAATTACAGTGTTGTCAACGTATATTTGTTTCCGCCTAACAGATGATCCACCAGAAACTTTGTTATAAACAATGTCATAATATCTGTTCCTGTCCTATTCTATATCATTTATTCCATTAGGAACATATACTGTAATATTTATTCCAGTGGAAATAATATTCCAGAATACTTTTTCCTTTTGGAACTTATATTATGAAGGAACTTCTATTCCGTTACATTGTAACGGTGAATAGTCTTCTCCTTAACATAGACTTCTTTTAAACTGAGTTTTACTGTGGGTATTGCTGTGTGTTTCTTTATTCCACATTGGCTAGAGGTATAGGGAGAGGGCTGAGATCTCACAAAACATGTTTAACCCCGCCGCATTTTTGTGCCTGTCCCAAATCAGGATCCTCTGGCCTTTGTTAGTCTTGTATGTTTTTTATTTTAGTTTCATTTATATGTTTTGGAGTTTAGTATGACGTTCATTTTCACTGAACTAGTACACATTTTTATTTAAGGGCCAGCTGAGGCCCACCTCCGGGTGCGGGATTTTCTCGTTGCGTTGAAGGCCCATTGGTGGCCTTCAGCTGTTATCTGCTCTTTGGTCGGGTTGTTATCTCTTTGACATATTCCCCATTTCCATTCTCAATTTTATTCTCCCATAAATTTCCATTCATTCATGGTCCAAACATTTCCCTGTTTATACATTGGTTATACATATGGGCCAAGTGAGCTTTTCTCATCAATTGGCGTCCGTGGTCCGTCGTCATTGTCATCCATCGTCATCCATTAACTTTTACAAAAATCTTCTCCTCTGAAACTACTGGGCCAAATTTAAACAAAGTTGGCCCAATTATCATTAGGGTATCTAGTTTAAAAAATGTGTCTGATGCCAAACAACATGGCCAACATGGCTAAAAATAGAACATAGGGGTAAAATGCAGTTTTTGGCTTATATCTCTAAAACTAAAGTATTTAGAACAAATCTGACCGGGGGGGGGGGGGGGGGGGGGGGTAAAAATGTTTATCAGGTTGCGATCTATCCGTCCTGTAATTTTAAGACTTATCAGACAACCCATTGTTGGGTTGCTGCCCCTGAATTGGTAATTTTAAGGAAATTTTGCAGTTTTTGATTATTATCTTAAATATTATTATAGATAGAGATAAACTGTAAACAGCAATAATGTTCAGTAAAGTACAATCTACAAATAAGTCATATAACCAAAATTGTTGATTGATCCCTTAAGGAGTTATTGTTCTTTATAGTCAATTTTTCATAAATTTTTGTAATCTTTTACAAAAGTCTTCCCCACTTTATCTACTTGGCCAAATAGAATTAAACTTAGCCACAATTTTCAATAGGGTATCTTGATTGAAAAATGTATCTGATGACCTTGTCCTCCAACCAACATGGCCACCATGGCTAAAAATAGAACATAGGGGTTTACTATAGAAGTCTTAAGGGAAAACTGTAAATTAAAAACATTTTTATATGGTCACAACGTGAAAACTATTTTGAATAATGATAAGGGGTCTTCAGTAATTATTGTAAGACTACAATGGGATGACCTGGTTTTAATTTAACTACTGGGCCAAATCAAACCAAACTTGGCCTTGATCATTATTAGGGTATCTAGTACTATTAATTATAATTTTAACCTTATTTTACATGATTTCGAAAACAACAGTAGATACGGGTAAGCGACACAGGCTCTTGTGAGCCTCTAGTTTGGAATATCTCCAGTAGAAAAGGATCTTTTTATTTCTCAGAAAATCAAATTTTTTGTGTCAATTTCACAATGTCTGATAACAATTGAATTCTGATATACAATTCTTGATAATGAAATTAAACCACAATCGATATTTTATGATGGTAGGATAACCAGATAAATAAATGGAGGGCCATTATAGCTTTTTAGTAACAATCTTCTTTAATCTGTTTGTCTCTCCGTCTGTAACACCCTAAAAACAAAGTACTTCTGATAGGAATATTTGAAATTTTCTTCATATTCCTCTACTTTACTGTACCATCATTTTGATGTACTATTCTTGAAAGAGTTACAGGGCTTTGACCATTGTTTTTTTTACTTCTAACACAATGATACCTTTTGAATGTAAAAGTCCTCTTGAAACGGTTTGACAGAAGGCTGCCTACATGGTTTATAATTGAGAATGGGAATGGGGAATATGTTAAAGAGACAACAGCCCAACCAAAGAGCAGAAAACAGCCCAACCAAAGAGCAGAAAACAGCCAAAGCCACCAATGGGTCATCAGTACAGCCAGATAAATCCTGCACTGCGAGGTGGGCTTCAGCTGGCCCCTAAACAAAAACGTATACTAGTTCAGTGAAAATGGACATCACACTAAACTTTGAAACATATAAATGAACTGTGATTGTTTATCATTATGTGTAAATGACAACTCTTCTTTTACCATTTCTTATAAGGAACATAACACATTGACTCTTTGTGAACACGTTAAAAATACTGTGGATTCATTTCTATTTGTTGGATACCAATTTTCCTGGATTTTGTTGGTACAGGTGAACCTCGAAATTAAATGTTCAACGAATGACAAATTTCCTATAGACTTGTATGCAGACTTCAGCAAAACCACTTAATTGAATTTCCACGAATATGTAAGTTTTTCTTAATCCATGAAAGTTGGTACCCACGAAAATAAATTAATCCACAGTACATATTGTTTGTATTTTGTCAGGTAGTCTACAGATAAAAGTTTTAAAGGGAAGACATGAGGAAGATAAAGGCAAACTAGAGGATGCTGGGAAGGTATACCATTCATTTAAAAATACAACATATTTTAATGACATTATTTAGTTGTTAATTAGGTATAGGATTATTATCATGAGGGTTTGGATGGGGTTTACAGATTAGAGAATAATGGGCATAAAGGGCAAACAAAGAATAGAGAATAATAGTGGTGTAAAAAAATTAAAGAATAAAGAAATGAAGGACTCCCCATCCGGACCCTCTATCATGTCCATAGAACATAGCTTAATTATCACGAGGGTCTGGATAGGGTTTGCAGATTAGAGAATAATGGGCATAAAGTGCAGTTTTTAAGTATATTTACACCCTCAAGTGACAAAACACTTTTCCAAACAAGTTGATTATATTTTTGTATTCAAAGTGTTTGATCTGCGACTTTCTCATTGGTAAACAATAAATTATGATGTCAATGTGTCTTGCTTTCCTCTGAATTTCCTATTGTGATGTCATGTAAAATGACGACCATGCCTGATGATGTCACATGTAAAGAACACATCTTTTTTACAAATCATTGAAAGAGGAAGATAAAGTTTGTCTTCCTTTCGTTTAAAAATCATTAGAGAAACAGATTTCACCTTTGCATCTTGTGTAATATTATATTTCTCTACCCTCAGCAGTTTAAAAATTTTAAATATCTAAAAAGTTTGGCAAACCTCATGTTGTAGGTATGCAAATTTAACTGTCTGGAGAAATATAGTATCACACAATTCACACTCCCTGCATTGATAAAATCAATATCTAACATGTGCCTATTGATTGTAATGTTATCGTTGTCTTATTCACTTGTACTCAACATCTCGGTTTATTGAACTTTATTCATACTGAATGTATTATATAAACTTAACATTATATAAATCATTGACAAAAGAAGTCTTAGAGTTAAGCAGATGCATCAATGGAAATAGCACGAAAATAATTTTGGTAAGAGAACTGAAAATTTGAAATGGAATAGAATGTATATGCTTGCTGAAGTTAAATTCAACTATTATCAATAACAGACAGAAGTGAAATGGTACTCGTAAAATATTTCTTAGAAGTGTTGCTATAATTTAGTAAAGATGATGAATAATATTATAAAGAAATATTTTCTCAATATTTGCAATTTGTTTTTCTAGACAGCTGCAGAAACTATTGAAAATATCAGAACTGTCCAGTCCTTGACCACAGAGAAACATTTTTATCATGAATATTCACATGCTCTTGTTGGACCACTCAGGTATGTTATAACCTATTCCTTGTTTGGCGTTTTGTGCTGGTTTAAACGTATATTCCTTAGCGAGCCTCTTTGGTACATTTTCAACTCTATCCTGGTTGCGACTTTTATCAGGTTAATCTCATTCCCTTCTAGTATCTTTTTGGGTGGCCTTCACTTTCAATCCCTTTGATGATGTGTGAAACAAGTTGATCCATAATTTTCTTATTTTTTAGTCCCTCTTTATAAGGTATGGAATGATAAACTTAATTGGGAAAACTTATCCAGTTTATATAATTGATTAATTACTTGAATAGTTGAATAATTGATTGAATCCTGTACGAATGTTACGTATGCCTGTAAATCACATGGAAACAAGGCGTAGAAATCATACTTTTTTATCCTGGCGTCATTGCAATGTTTAGGGAATGCATGTCCAGGCGCCACTGAGGTGGAAACCAGGCATAAAATTAGGCGTAAATGGGAGATATATATTTCGTATGTGACTACTGCTGAAATGTTGCTTCACAGAAATCTGTTTTTAAACAAAATATGGTTCTAAACTGACCTTAATTGTCAATTTCTAGATGTAAGTCAAGATTAGAAACAATTGTTTTTGACTAAAGAATTTATAAATAGATTTAATAATCAATGGTCAGGTCTTCCAATAATTATAGCTGTCATTCATTGTCATTTGTTTATTTTACAGATCCATGATAAAGCAAGCCCACTGGTACGGAATAGCATTTGGTTTAGGACAAGGTGTGATTTTTATGACCTATGCTGGTGCCTTCAGATTTGGTGCATGGCAAGTGGAAATAGGAGAAATGACCGCTGATAATGTGTTCAAGTTAGTATCAGTACAGGTAGAAATGTCACAATTACCAAAGTTACTGTGTTATATAAGTATGATATGGTTAAGCCAACCATTAAACCTGCTACACATTCTTTATGATCCTGTCCCAAGCCAGGAGCTTCAGTAATCCATTATTAGTTATATGGTTCTCTACCCTCTATGGTCCGTAGGGGGACAGTAGTGACTGTATAACGAAGTTATTGCACTCGGGACTTTTTCTGCTGCGTTTTGTAGAAAAATAAACAATGAAACACAAAAACATTAATAGATGACGTCACCATTAACAGTAGACATGACGTCATGAGCCTCATATGAAATTTACTAACCACCCTACAGATCCATAGGGGTCATCATGTGACGGCGTTTAAACCAATCACAAGGTCACAATTTACCTGCGGTGCGATTAAGGTTGTTATTGGTTGTTGTCTGCCATATATTTGTTGTAGTAAAAATTAGGCTGCTGCCTATTTTAATCTTTTCACTTTTTGTGATCCATGGACTTTTCATATCTACCTTTACAATAATGGATTTGGTTATTTTTGAAGGCAGGTAAGCAACCTGTTAATTGTTCACATCTTCTGTCCTTCTGTGTTATGGGTTGTTGTCTCATGGTCATCAATTGTCACATCCTTTTTAGCTCACCGGAGCCCGAAGGGCCCCATGTGAGCTTATGCCATCACTTGGCGTCCGTCGTCGTCCGTCGTCTGTCGTTGCCGTCTGTCGTCGTCGTCGTCTGTTGTCGTAAACTATTTCAAAAATCTTCTCTGAAACTACTGGGCCAAATACCTTCAAACTTTAACTAAATGTTCCTTAGGGTATCTTGTTTATAAATTGTATCCGAAGTTTGTATCCATCGACAAACATGGCCGCCATGGCTAAAAATAGAACATAAGGGTCAAATGCAGTTTTTGGCTTATATCTCAAAAACTAAATCTTTTAGAGCAAATGTGACATGGGGTAAAATTGTTTAATTGGTCAAGATCTATCGGCCCAGAAATTTTCAGACGAATCGAACAACCCATTGTTGGGTTGCTGCCACCGAATTGGTAGTTTTAACAAAATTTTGCAGTTTTTTGTTATTATTTTGAATATTATTATAGATATATATAAACTGTAAGCAGCAATAATGTTCAGCAAAGTAAGATCTACAAAAAAGTTAATGACCAAAATTGTCAATTGACCCCTTAAGGAGTTATTGCCCTTTAAAGACAATTTTACACAATTTGTTCATCAAGTTTGCTAACATTTAAAAATCTTCTCCTCTGAAATACAGGTGAGCGATTCAGGCTCTTTGAGAGCCTCTTGTTAGATAACCTGACCCAAAGGGTAAATGAATGTTTTGTCTATTATCTAAAAAATCTTGGAAAAGTACTATTATATATATACATACAATTCAGCAATAAAATATTTATAATACAGATACTGTGGAATCATTTATTTTTGTGGGTACCAATTTTTCGTGGATTGAGGGAAAATCGTATTTATGGATATTTGATTTCGTGGTTTTATAAAAGTTTGCACACAAGCCTTTATAAGATTTGTTTTTCATTGAACATTTAAATTCTTCCCCTTTACCCACAAATCCACAAAAATTGGTATCCCAGGAATTATAATGAATCCACAGTAATATATGCTATATGTTTTACAGAACCATAAAATAAGTTAAAAATAGCCATATTTTCCGGGTGCGGGAGTTTCTCGCTGCATTGAAGACCCATTGGTGGCCTTCGGCTGTTGTCTGCTCTATGTTCGGGTTGTTGTCTCTTTGACACATTCCCCATTTCCATTCTCAATTTTATATTAGCTGTTAATGTATTTTTCTCATAATTTATCTAGACTGTAAGTGATACCTTAATAAAATTTTACATCATTTAAGAGATCAGAACAATTTGGACATGTAGTGCTTTATATGTGTATGAATGTATTATCATTGTCATCTTCGTATGCTGAACAATTTAGAAAAAAATGGATAAATTTTAAGCGTTAGGACCTTGCATTTGCTACACAGTCTGATATTCTTTTATTAGTCCCCTACCGACGAAGTCGAAGGGGACTTTAGGTTTGCACTCCATCCGTCTGTCTGTCTGTCTGTCCATCCGTCAGTCCAGCAAATCAGTTTTCCACACTTTTTTTCTTCATAGTTGAAGATATTGATTTGATATTTGGTGTATTGTTTTATCATGACAAGTTACAGATCAAGTTCCAGTCTGATGATTTTGAGCAGAGTTATGGTCCTTTGACTTGAAAAATTCACTTGAATAATCATTTTTCCGCACTTTTTTTCGTCATGCTTGAAGATATTGATTTGAAAATTGGGATATAGTTTTATCATTACAAGTTACAGATCAAGTTTGAATTTTGTTCCGATCTGATGACTTTGTGCAGAGTTATGGTCCTTTAGGTTTGCACTCCGTCCGTCCGTCTGTCTGTCTGTCTGTCTATCCATCAGTCCAGCAAATCTGTTTTCCACACTTTTTTTTTTGCATGGTTGAAGATATTGATTTGATATTTGGTGTATTGTTTTATCATGACAAGTTACTGATCAAGTTCGAATTTTGTTCCAGTCTGATGATTTTGAGCAGAGTTATGGTCCTTTGACTTGAAAAATTCACTCAAATAATCAGTTTTCCACACTTTAATCGGTCATGCTTGAAGATATTGATTTGTAAGTTGGTATATAGTTTTATCATGGCAAGTTATAGATCAAGTTTGAATTTTGTTCCGGTCTGATGATTTTGTGTACAGTTATGGTCCTTGGACTTAGAAAATTCACTTGAATAATCATTTTTCCGCACTTTTTTTCGTCATGCTTGAAGATATTGATTTGAAAATTGGGATATAGTTTTATCATTACAAGTTACAGATCAAGTTTGAATTTTGTTCCGATCTGATGACTTTGTGCAGAGTTATGGTCCTTTAGGTTTGCACTCCGTCCGTCCGTCTGTCTGTCTGTCTGTCCATCCATCAGTCCAGCAAATCTGTTTTCCACACTTTTTTTTTTGCATGGTTGAAGATATTGATTTGATATTTGGTGTATTGTTTTATCATGACAAGTTACTGATCAAGTTCGAATTTTGTTCCAGTCTGATGATTTTGAGCAGAGTTATGGTCCTATGACTTGAAAAATTCACTCAAATAATCAGTTTTCCACACTTTAATCGGTCATGCTTGAAGATATTGATTTGTAAGTTGGTATATAGTTTTATCATGGCAAGTTATAGATCAAGTTTGAATTTTGTTCCGGTCTGATGATTTTGTGTACAGTTATGGTCCTTGGACTTAGAAAATTCACTTGAATAATCATTTTTCCGCACTTTTTTTCATCATGCTTGAAGATATTGATTTGAAAATTGGGATATAGTTTTATCATGACAAGTTACAGATCAAGTATGAATTTTGTTCCAGTCTGATGACTTTGTGCAGAGTTATGGTCCTTGGACTTAGAAAATTCACTTAGATACCGGTAATCAGTTTTCAACCCTTTTTTTTAGTCATGCTTGAAGATATTGACTTGATATTTGTTATATAGTTTACACCATGACAAGTTATAGATCAAGTTCGAATTTTATTCCAAGACAATGAATTTTTAACCGGTAGGAGACTATGTATTGCCATGCAATACTCACAGAATGCTTGTATTTATTATATATTGGTTTTCATTCATTTCCATGGTAACCAATTTTCAAGAAACTGAGGGAAAACTATATTTTCATATTTGATTTTGTGGTTATGACAAAGTTTGCATACATATATAATGTGTACTTCAACGAACATTAAAATCTTGGTTTATGAATATCAACGACATCCACCATAATTGTGTATTACTATCCTAAGTATAACAATGATTCCACAGTAAACATTTCTTTAAGGGAGACGGATTTATATAATTTCTTCTTGTTTCCTATTCCTTGTATTTCTATTGTATAACTGTAATCTTAGCATTATTGAAAAATAAGATATTGTTTAAACTAAATATTTCTTTTCTTTTTTAGGGTGTTCTTTGCCATAGCCTTCACTGCCATGGTGATTGGACAATCGTCATCATTTCTGCCAGAGTATGCAAAGGCCAAACATGCTGCTGGATTGATTTTCAAAGCATTTGATACTATACCGCCTATAGATATATATTCCAAAAGAGGAACTTATCTGGTTTGTATTTTCTTTTACTTTCTTGTGACAGGATTTTCAAGGTTTTGTTTTCATGTATAGGAGAAATTTGTGTACATCTAATTGTTTCCTGGTTTTTTATCCGTATTAAATAACTTTAAATATGTTAATTCTGAAGAAGTTGTATGCTTTATGTCTCTGAAAATGCATCTTAAACTTTTCTTTTAAAATTTATGCATAACATTGAAACCTGCTGCATTTTATGCACCTGTCCTAAGTCAGGAGCCTGTGTTTCAGTGGGTGTCGTATGTTGGTGTGTCTCGTTTCTCGGTTTTTATATAGATTGGACCGTTGATTTTCCCGTTTGAATTGTTTTTCACTCGTCATTTTGGGGCCCTTTATAGCTTGCTGTTTGGTGTGAGCCAAGGCTACATGTTGAAGGCCGTACTTAGACCTATAATTGTTAACTTTTTTTACATGGTGACTTGGATGGAGAGTTTTGAGGGATTAGTCGGATTTCCAAGAGTAGGGGTATTCCACTAGTATTCAGACAGGCAAATAATGATTGATGAAGATTTTTTATGTCATATTAAGCACCTTTTTCATATAAATATAAAAAAAAACAGCTGAATTTATGCATATTTGTTGAAACATCATGTGCAGCCCAGGGCTTCCAAAATTATTTTTAGCCAGCCGGACATTTTATATATTATCCCGATTTTAATCCCTTAAGACTAAATAAACAAAAGGCAATTATGGTATTCAGTTGCTGAGTTGGCCATCCTAATGATTGACATTAAAAAAAAACGATATTAAACTTTCTTTGATTCAAATTCGAAGTTCTGACGTAAACTGTTAAATTGGCAGTGCATCATTCGAAGTGTGCAACATCAGCGTACTTATATCTGCCTTAGACTCTTTATTTGTGCAAAATAACGTTGTCAAAAACTTTACATTCGTTAAAATCTTATACCGGTTGTTATCTTGACAATGGTAAAACATGGACCAGAGACGGATACGTAAATTCCGTGTACGTTTGCAAAGCATGAATGAGTGTACGTAGCTCTTTCTACGTTATTTCTTCATGAAAATATTCGAAATAAACGTGACATAAAGGTATCAATGACAATTTAAGCATTTTTTTAAGAAATTAGGATGCATAATTAAATTTCACACCTGCGCACATGCGCACACGTGTACTAGTTCAAACAGAGACATGTCTCTGGTTCAAACAACGTGGTTATGACGATTTTTCATTTTCACCTTTTTAATTTTTTCATCAAATCATATTTGTAAACGTATTTCTGATAATTTAAATCTTTTTGACTAAATTAATTAGATGCAAACCGCTGAAATGTAAGAAAATAACTTTGAATAGACCGATCAATGTCCGGTTCAAAATAGTTTACCTGTCACCTGAACAGGTAAATTTCAGCTGTTCAACAACTAATTAGCCTTGATTAAAATGAGAAGGTATTAAAGTAGGGGTTGTTTTGATAGTACTTAGTGATTATGTCACTTTTATGACCGGAAATGTGTGGCTGTTAAAGGCAAAAGGTTGGGTCAAAAAGATCGTGAATTATGTTAAAATGACCGTCTCTTAAGAAAGCCTTTAAAACTAAAAAGTAGATGACCGTTTCATGCTTTGCCCAGCCGGACTTTTACCGGACATTATACAAATGTCCGGAATATATGACCGTTTTGGAAGCCTTGGTGCAGCCAAGAATCAATAAAATAGATATAGAGAAGCTTTATTATAGCTATCAACATAATCTTGCCAAATTGTTTCTTGGGTGCACACATAGTTTTCTTATCAAAAATATACCTAAATTGATGTCAAACAACGATTTGGAAATATTATATCATTGTTTGTTGCCATAATAACTATTTAAATGTAAAATTTGTTTTTATTTTCTAAACACCTTGAATCTTTGCTTAGTTTGTATAGTTTGTAAAGTTTGGGCACACATTGATTGATTGATTGATTGTTGCTTGTGTAATGTCCAATGGCAAATATTTGATGCATATTTAGTACTAAAACAAATTAAGGTTTGGCAAGGATGGTTTTATGGGGATGAAGTGCAGCAATTTTAGACTGCTATTTGAAAAAGGTATTTTGAATAGGGCAGACAAATGTTCATATAAAACAGAAACAGCTTTGTACATTGCACATATATTTAATGTCTGTTTCAGCAAAAAGTGGATGGTTTGATACAGTTTAAAGAGGTCAGTTTCTGTTACCCAACTAGACCTGAGGTAAAGGTCTTGAAAGGAGTGAATATGAAGGTGGAACCAGGGCAGACTGTGGCTCTTGTGGGACAAAGTGGGTGTGGCAAATCTACAGTTATCTCCCTTTTGCAGAGATTCTATGATCCTGAGTCAGGGGAAATTGTAAGTATTAACAATGGAAAGGACAGTGAATAGAATTCAAAATTTGTCTCCTTTCAACAGAAATTATTCTGTCTGTAAGTTTTAGCAGTTGGTTAGATAAGTGTTAAAGGCCAGGGTAAGGTGAATCAGAAATTCTAAAAGCTGGGAACAAATTATGTCTTCTTTCAACATCAATTATTCCATCTGTAAGTTTTAGTAGTTGGTAAGATAAATGTCAAAGGGTATAGTGAATTTGTAATTGAGTCCATTTAACAGAGATTCCAATAGCTGGGGGAAAAATTTGTTTCTTTTCAACTGAAATTATCCCATCTGTAAGTTTTAGTAGTTGGTTAGATGAGCGACAAAGGGTAAAATGAATTTATAATTGTCTCCCTTTATCAGTGATTCTAATAGCTGGGTAATAAATCTGTCTCCTTTCAACAGAAATTATTACGTCCATAAATTTTAGCATTTGGTAAGATAAGTGACAGAGGGTAAAGTGAATTTTTTATTATCTCCCTTTATCAGTGATTCTTTTAAATAGTTGGGGGAAAAATCTCCTTTCAACAGAAATTATTCTGTCTGTAAGTTTTAGTAGTTGGTTAGATCAGTGATAGAGAGTAAAGTAAAATTATAGTTGTCTCCCTTTATCAGGGATTCTATTGGTCTGGAGGGATTATTAAAGTAAAAATAAGGTGTTATAATCAATACAGTGAAATCAAAGACAGCAAGTTCAAAGGATTCACTTGTGATAAATGTTGCATGCATTTGTATAGCACTTTTGTTTTCTTGATCAAAATTTTGTTGAACTAAAAATGTGTTAAAGGGGAGATAACTCAATATCTTTCTTTTTTTCTTTTTTCAACAGATGATAGATGGTATAGATATAAAAGACCTACATCTTCACAAAATGAGGTCATTTATTAGTGTGGTCAGTCAGGAACCGATCCTGTTTAATTGTAGTATCCGTGACAACATAGCTTATGGTCTGGAGGAAACTGCAGGGATGGATGATATTATTACAGCCGCTAGAGATGCAAATATACACGAGTTTATTACTAGTCAACCTATGGTATGTAGTAAAGGCTGTCTCCTGACGGGCCCATGAGTCCATATTATCAGATTTTTCTGAAATTTTCCCTTACATGTTAAGTAATGTATAAAGAATTTCATTTTTATCCTGACACAGTTAAGTTTATGTTTTAAGTGATTCTGGCTCCAGTATTTATTGCATTGTTCTAATACGATAGTTCACTTTATGCAGGTTTTCATTGCGCTTCACATATTGTTTACATACAGCTGTTAATTCACCTTTCTATGAGAATAAGAAGATTTAGTATGATTGCTAAGTAGACATTTATCCACCAGAGACCGAACAAATTTAGATGTTGAAGACTGAATGTTGACATAAATATGTCATTTTGTGTTGTTCACTTGATGTCTAATGAATGTTTGACCAATGTATACTTTTATTCATATTCTATCTCACCTCTAATAGAGCACCCTAAGTTTTGAAGTCATCATTATGTTAATATTTTATTCTAGGGTTATGACACAGTAGTTGGTGAGAAGGGGACACAGCTGTCTGGTGGACAGAAGCAGCGAGTTGCCATAGCAAGAGCTTTGATTAGAAATCCCAAAATTCTCTTATTAGACGAGGCTACATCGGCATTAGATTCAGAGAGTGAGAAGGTAAATTAAATACTGGAATGGACAGGGATAAGGGAACATGGAAATGAGGGATTGAAAGTCAGGGGTGTGGGAATAGTATTATTTAATCAAGGGGACAGGGAAAGTTTAAATTGGCTAAGAACTAAAGAAAGATAATTATTGCACATCCTTTGGTTTAAAAACATAGGACAGTCTCCTATTTAAAAGTTTTAGTAATGCTCTGCCAACGAAAATGAAATGGAACTTGATGAAAAGTTTATATCAGCTAAATAATTACATATTATCGGTTGTCCCACTGTCTATATCACTCTGCTCAGCTCTAAAAAGAATTGTATATCACGCCTTTGTTATGTAGAATATGTTGACCAGGCCTTAATAACTTTGACTTGGACATATCAGTGACGTCATTATGTATGAACCGACCTTGATAAGTTTTACCTGCACATCTTCCAGTTTGCTGGTGAAGCAAAGTAAATACTTGTTCCTATCATGCACAATACAGATGGATTATCTAGTTGTCTGCATATTAATATTGTCAAATATCAGCTGCTCGGCACAATATGAAGCCTTTTTGAACTTGTTCACTGTGCTCACTTGACTAAAAGCTTCATATTGTGACCCACAGCTGATATTATATGACATCAGTATGCAGAAAACCAGATAATCTGTACTTGACAATAGTCAATGGTTCTTCAATGAAGAGGGAGTTTCTTGGTTACAACCTCATAGGAGGGCTTTGACATAGAAACATCCTCAATTTTGAAAAACCATTGATAAGGTAGTCAACAGAGAAAACCAATATCATTTGAGTTGCATGATATGGGAAATTATCACAAAAACAAAGGAAAATTTGATAGTAGCTATATTTCATTCTTCATCTGCAAAGTAGCAAGTATGTATTAAATTATGATAATTTAGAGTCAAATCTAGGCTTTATGAAATGAATTTTGATAATATAAATAAGGAATACTTTCATATTATTTTTTTCAGTTGGTACAAGAAGCATTAGACAAAGCACAAGAAGGAAGAACATGTATTGTGATAGCCCATCGTCTTTCCACAATTCAAAATGCTGATGTGATCTTTGTAATGGACAATGGAACCATTGTAGAAAGTGGCACACACCAGACATTATTGGCTAAAAAAGGGGTGTACAATTCTTTAGTTAGTGCCCAGCAGTTTATAAAATAGTATTTAAGATATAATTAGGATTTTTTAATTTGTTTGTACTTTTTAAAAGTTATATTATAGTAAGTTCACTTGACCTCATTTTCAGGATTTTGGTTCTTAAAGGTATATATTGTATTGTTAGTGACAATCTTATGATAAAAGGCTTCAAAACTTAACTCCTTCATAGCATTTTCAGAAGGAAAGATTCCTATTCCCAACCATCATTGCCATGTTTCTCTTGAAAGAAAATATAATGTTTTACCGTAGAAAGGCTTGTATAGTTCGCACTGGTACATAGTCCGCACCCCCTTCTCCCCACGAAATTTTAGGTAAAAAAACTTTTTGTAACTGTTAGAAAAGGTCTAATGAAACTCCGGTAATTTCAAATCCTGTGCGGTCGTTTGCGGTATTTTCTTGGAAAAACCTGTTTTCCATCATCAAACAGAAGCTGAAACTGCTTGTAAATGATTCTAGAACGCTTCATGATTGTTAAAATAAGTTTAATTCACTTAAAAAACAATTTAGAAACTTGTGTATGTTTAAACAGGAAGTTTAAGAAGCACGTGTAAAAGAAGAAATTAACCGGTGAGAGTCGAAATCCGTATATAACAGATATCACTATAATACGACTTTGAAAGTAAAACAGTTCCATCCTTTTGTAAAACAGTCTTTAATATATCTATCACATTAATGTTTGAAGGGTCTTAAGCTAATACAAACCATATTAGTCAGTATGAAACACCAAAACGGAACGAACAATAACCGATTACGTTTTGTAGTTTACAAATTCTAAGCTGGTTTACGGTTGTCTTTTTCACTATGTTTGTATCGTTTCAATCAAGCAGATACCAGTTTATTTCAACCAATGCATTGAAAAGAAACGAGAAATTTGTAATGAAAGGTTTAGTTTTTATATTTATCAGTATTAATTTGATATTGAATAGAAATAACTTATTAATATGGATGAGTTAAAATTATTAGTTTGAAAATGATAAGAGCGCCCTCTACAATATAAATAACAAAGATGGCGGAACGTAAACAAACCACCTCGCCTGCAAATTGAAATTTTTCTCTTATTTCTTGCTTATTGTACTCTATAGTCCGCACCCCGTCTGGAAGGTCCAATTTTGGAGAATAAAACCGTGGACTATACAAGCCTTTCTATGGTATTTTCATGGACTCATCTTTATATTTATTATGTTAAAAACATTTTTATGAAAGGACCACTCTCCTGCATTTCTTTGTTCATGTCATTAAAACATAATTTTTGAGTATTGCATATACAAGTTTTATTAAATGTATTGAAATCTAATAGCGTTAATCACACAATGGTGGAAAATGACCATTTTGTCTTGAGAACTCCACCCATGTTAAGGAACCCTTGCAATACCTCACTGACCTATTGCAAGGTAAAACTACTGTCCCTTCCAAACATATCCTTTTTTTTTCCCAGTGGCAGTTCAAATTCCCATCGCCTTTTGCATCTAAGCTGACCCACATTAGTGCACCCACTTAGGCCACCCTTTACAAATTCTTTATTCGATGTTGCCTACCCATACCTTGTTAGGGTTGGGTATGTAGGAAGGATTTTTTAAAAATTTTTGGCAAACAGCATAAGTTATATGTTTCATACAAGAAAACGACATTAGAATATAAAAAATGCTTAAAAAATTTAAAATGAATTGCGTCTTAAAATTTTTCTGGTAGGCAGCTTTTTAGGTGGGTAGGTAGACAACATCAAACAATTCAAATATTATTTTTGGCCTTATATGATTTGTTGTTATTTGTTAAGTGGTATCCTAATTCCACCCTCATATGTAGACAAACCAGTTGTCTCAAGTTGTACAATAAATTATTCAATTTAAGCATGTAATTCTTGTAATGAATAGTTGTTGAAACCTTTCCTGACCTCTTCAAAATACAGATCCTGTGTCCACACTTTTACTTATATTAAGGATCTGACAACACTCTGTTTTCCTTCTGTTCTGGTAATTTTCACATCAGCCAATGAAATTCATGCCTTCAACTTTTTGAAGGTGTGTATCATTATGACAAAACCAGAGGAATCCTGAAAGCTCTTTAAAACAGAAAGTAGAAGGGTGCGTTGTCAGATACTTGTAAGTGTTGCGTGGACTCAGAATTTGTATTTTAATCAGAAAGAACCTTTTTTTCTTGCATGTGTTATGTTTGTTACAGTAATTACCCCTCTGGTTGTGGGTATTATTTGATTGAAGCACTATTAGAGATCCTTCGGAATCTACACAAATGTGCCGGCACATGTCTGATATTTTATAACCTACTGTAAGTTAAGAAATTTATTATTGATTATGTTGAACAATGTACATGAATAAGAGATTAATTATTGCGATTTTAGGAAATGATGCACACATATTTTGTATCAAAATTTAAAGTGTAAATATAAAACTAAGAAGAAGTTTTCATGATTGCTAACCATATCGTGTTTTTTTGCAATCATAAAAACTTCAGGAAATTTCTGAATTTACAGTATGAGAGTATTATTTTGTTGCATGCATTTGTGTTGGTCTATACTGTGGATTCACTAGTTACTTCACATGTCAAAAGTAGGTCATTGTGACCTTTATTTTATACTTGAGTAACTTTCTTTGAAATGTAATGTCTTTATAAATCACAAACAACTAATTTTCACAAAACAATGAAGTTGCAAAAGGTTTTTTTTTATTCACTTCAAGCAATGAAAGCTAGTAGAAAAGTTCTTATACATTCATTGATCTGTTTTCAGATAAAATACTTTCAATGGTATTTTTTAGTGAGGTGTAATTATAATGTGATTTTTTTCTATTTTTATGATCAAATGTCTGTTTAAGTATGTATATGTACCTATTTATATTAAATTTTCTTAATATAGTAAGAAAGCACAATTTGGATCTTCTTGAAAATTGCTGCCCCTTATACATTTGTTAAAGATATTTTACAAGCATGCTCAGGAGATTGGATTGGATGGAAAATGACACAAATTCCCATAAAATTGTATGTAGAAACAATTCAAATTGTTTTAAAAGGAAAATATTCTATCACCCTAACAACACTCATTTGCTACATCTCCCTTTTCTGTGAAAGTTGACCATGTCAATTTTGATTGGACAATATGTGTGTCAGGTGCTAATGAACAAACTGTAAGGTTTTTTTTTTTTAAACTTATTCCAATTATTAATTGTGCCATTTCTATTGTTTACTTGTTAATTTTTAATTATGATTTGATATCTGTACATGTAATAATAAATACAATAATAAACTGTTGTGTATTGAGAAGGAATAAAATTGTAAAAGAATTGGTTCGTTTAATGATTCTGAACAGATTTATGGAAGGAAATGGGTTTATTTCAATGAGACATCAACTTGACAGCAGAAAATAGAAAAACTTGAACAAATCTAGCAATTGCAATCATTTACACAAAAGGGGTAAGCACATAATTATCTTGTCCCTTAGTATTGCAGAAATCGTAAAATTTTTCAATCTTTTCTTTATTACATATATCATGTATATAAGAATACCTTAATTTATCTTCATTCAAATTACAAAACCTCATAATGAGTCAATTTTGGACAGTTTTGCATTTGCATAAAAGGCCATGTGATCTTTTTCCATCATTTTTCGTCCCTTGTCCTTCTTTCATCGTTAACTTTTAAGAAAATCTTCTCCTTCAAAACTACTGGCCAAAGTGTAATAAAACTTTACCAGAATGTTCCTTTGGGAATCATGTTTTAAAATTGTATCCAGGTATTTGGTACATTAACAAACATGGATGATGTTGCTAAAAATATAACATAGGGTTAAAAAAAAGTTTTGGGCTAATATCTCAAAAACTTAAGCAGTTAGAGCAAAACTTTGAAAGATAAAATGATCTGCAGGTCATGGTCCATCTCAAATATAATTTTCAGAAAATTGAGAAATCCATTTTGGAGATATTTCTCAATCATGAAATTAATGTCAATTTAAAGCAAATTTGAAGTTGTTTGAATACAATAGACCAACAAGCTGGGCTACATAACGGGAGTACTGGGCATTACAAGTAAGGCTTCTGGACAATCAGCAAGGACCAATTACGAAGACCAACATGTTACCCCCAGATCACAGAGACAGTCTCTTATATGTGTTTTGACAGGCTTGATTTGTATAATGCTTAGATCAGAATCAGCAAATACTAGTTTTTAAAGACTCTTGTGACTTTTCATTTGATGAAATGCACAATCTCTGGTGGGGTTCGAGTTGATCAGTCTTTTGATTTCTATGTAGTGTTTTTAGCTCACCTGGCCCGAAGGGCCAAGTGAGCTTTTCTCATCACTTGGCCTCTGGCGTCCGTCGTCGTTAACTTTTTACATTTTGAACTTCTTCTAGAGAACCACTGAATGGAATGAAACCAAACATGGCATGAATGTTCCTTATGAGGTGCTGACCAAGTGTTGTTACTTTGAAGCCGATCCATCCTCAATCATTATTAGGGTATCTATTGTGATTTTAATCTATTTTTATTTTTACATGATTTCCAAAACCAAAGTAGAATCAGGTGAGCGACACAGGCTCTTGGGAGCCTCTAGTTAGGCTTTGTTTGCCTTTTCGTCGTTTTTTGTTTTCATTTCCTGCATGGTGTTTTCTCTTTTACTTATGAATTATGTATGTCCCTTTGGTATCTTCTGCCTCTTTTCTATAGTAATCATGTTATCGCAAATAATCCACACAAACTGGTGCTAAAACTTGCAGTGAGGTGGTAGTATTTTCTCCATGTTGAAAACCTAACTGAATTTGCGATGAAGACCTGCAATAACAGTTCTGTTACTTTGGATTCTTTTTTTTTCATTTACGGGTAGGCCGGCAATTGTGCCATGAATTAAAACATCATAGGCTTGGATTGATTTCCTCCAAATTTTACACTGTTGATATGAATGATAAAAGGAAACTCCCATTTCGATCTTGTAAATTTTCTGGTTTGTTGTTTCTTGAGCTACGTGATTTTAAGTTTACGTAATAGTTATACACCGAGGGATAGGTGTGTCTGGATAAGAAACCCCGTCGGCCGGAGGCCGGAGGGCCGTCGGCCGGAGGCCGGAGGGGTTTCTTATCCAGACACGCCGTATCCCGAGGTGTATAACTAACTTACACCCCATTCTAAACCCTATATTTGTTAACATTGATTATTAAATGAAAACAAAAACCGATAGCATATTTATTGACAATATCAAACCATGATTTATAAGATTTTTTTTCATTACATGAAACCCCACTAGCAACCTTTCTTAGGGTATCTTTGTTCAAACTTTGACAAGTGAGTATATTTTACAAATTTCGAAGTTGTTTTGCATATTCCCGTTAAATCAATGTGCTAAAATGGATCAGCGGGTCAAGGTTGACCGTTTCGTGTATTCTTAATACAAACAAAAATAAATCATGCTCCTTGTATGCAGTTGTCAATATGGACGGGTATAAGGGACGACATTTTGTGGCAAGCGTTGGATTTGGTAGAAGAGACTTAAGATAAAGGCAATATTATAACCCAATGTACTTACCTGTATCAGTGTAATAAAGGTAATCGTAACTGTATTTTATATCTTACGGTTTTATAACCCCCCCCCCCTTTCTCGAGAATAAACAAACATTCATACTAGTATTCGGACATACTAAGGGATAGGTGTGACCCGACTACCAGACACGCTCAACATACCAAGATACAGATTTAATATTTAGGAACTCCCTTTTTGGGGGCAAACAGGTGCTGATCCAGCTGGGTGTTCCCAACTCATGAGAAAAGTGTGTGTGTGGAGGGGGGTCCAACCATTCAAATGCATTGATCTTTTAAATAAAAGTCGGGTTCAAACCGCGGAACCCCCACCCCCAGATCGGCCAAAGGGTAACTGGGGGTGGGGGTCCCGGGAGCTAGAATTCCCATCTCTTTTAAAAGACTAATGCTTTAGAATAGAGACATATGTCTGGGATAAAAAATTACCTTCAAGCAAAGGAGTATTTAAAGGATTATTTTTGTATTCAAAATAGATGCTTAATTTTTTTTTCGCTATTGGAATTTCCTAAAATGTGTTTTTTTAATATCTTGAAACAATTTGTAGTGAACACTATTAGTAATTTCTTATGTTCATGCTATTTTAAAAATAATCAAATTCTATTGTTACGAATAACAATGGACTTTGTTTGCGGGATGTAGAAGCAGGGGTTTCCAGAAACCCCGCTCGTCACACCCTGTGGTCAAAATCCTTTGTTATTCGTGACAATAGATCTATTCAATTTACACTTGTTTCAGAAATAGAAACTATGAAGTATAACAATAGAACTGGGGTGTAATCCTATTAACATCCGTTATGAGTCATTACTTGTCACTGTTTCCAACTCTAAGACATAACCAAATTAATGATCTATCGATACAGGTAATTCTCAAACAGAGGCCTGGGCAATTTCACCTTTATTTGTCTCTTTCAAAGGGTTAAAATCTTAAAATTGTTAATTTCCACTTTATATTGAATACAAAAGAGTCTATATTATATACTTTAAAACATTTTTCAACAATTTTACAAATTTTTATAAAAATGGATTAAAAATGCGGAATGTTATTCATCCAAGCTGAGAATACTATAACACATTATTAGTCTCAGACCCAAGTTACTGTTGAAACTGACAGTTGCCTTTAGATTTAAAACGAAAAGGAAAGTTCGTTTGCATTTGCCCTTCTTTTTTTAGCTGTATATACTTTGTTACTTTAAAGCTTTGATGTTTTGGCTGTAGGGACATCTGTTCATGAGCTTACAAGATGAATTCTATTCCAGAAACACGTATTATGAGCAAAATTAGTAATCACTTTCTGTTCATGTAAATACTCTACTCGCTGTCGACACAAACATATATATTTTCATTGACCTTTTGTCTACATGTGACAGCAAGGATTGTTTTGTCAAGTGAAGACAATTTTGTGTAAAACCAGTATATATCTGTGTCGGTCTTGTCCATCTTTTGTACCCAAAGGGTTGACTAGGGTACAGAAATAAAATCACCTGGACTTCTCCCAGTCCAACAGTAAAATTTGTGATCAAGTGGGGCATCAATTTGGCTGTGCGGGATGTATAAATACAAAGTCACGTTCGTTGGAAATGAGAACGTTTAATTAATAGTATTCGATACTCATGTAGGTTCATTCAGTGGCGTAGCTTGCATGTATGCTCAGATGCTCAAGCATCCACATCATTTTGACAAAAAAAAAATATGTGTTCGCAGCAGTTAAACTTTAACTGCTTGAAACTCGGAGGTATAAAAATTTAACAAGGGTCAGGAAATGAGGATAAAGTCTAATCTTTTCCGAAGCAGTATACGTGGTCTTTCATTTAGGATAATTTAGTTTTTGTAAACAAGTTGGATAAATCGCAGAAAAGTGTTCTCGACTTTTTTCGTAAAAAGTCTACGTCGTTGGCTACGGCAAGCACAGAGGATGATGATACGCAGACCCGCGGACATGTTTCATCTGAAATTGAGCCTAGCGGAGCGATGGCTTCTACATCTGACTAGCAACGTTACTAACAACTAAACCACCATATCCCGATATCGTTTCCTGTGACATGCAAGACGACGTGATAAAAAAATCAATTTGTAATAGAGTGTGATCATTCCTAGGCTTATAAATTCCTGTTTCTATCTAGGTACAAATATTAATTTTATTTTCAATAAAAGAACAAAGTTCCATTGTCCCCCGCATTGCTCATATTTTATCTATCCAAGGAACAAGGGCAATAACTAAAAAAACATTTTTTTCCTTTTAATTTTATTTCTAATATCTTAAGAGAAATAAAAGCTTCAGAGCAAATGCAATGGGATTTCCATTATAATTTATATTTCAAAGGGTTATAAAAATATTTGATGACTTATTTTCGAAAGTGTCAAAGACATTGCTGATGATATAAGTTTCATAAAAATCTTACAAGAATTGAGAGTGCTAACAAGACCGGACGGACGCCCGGTATTTCCATGTCTCCTGCAACGCGTTAAGCCAAGTAATAAAAAATCAAAATCTCCATGGGGAGACTTAAATTCCTGGAAAGGGGGGTCAGTTCAGTTCCTATATTCCGAAGTTCCTTATACAGAAGTGCCACTGTAATGGGTCAGTTTTTGAGATGTCAAATATAAGAGTAGGTTGGAAACTTTTACATCAAAAATTTATGAATTGAATGATGGTAGTTTCGAGAACACAATAAAATACAATTGAAAATATAATAATATGAATTGGTGGGTATTTTGAAATTAAACAAAAATCTAACCAGTGTCGGATTCTGGTCGCAAAAAATGGTCCAAAAAATGTTTTGCCTCGCTTCGCTCGCCGACAGTTTGGCATCCACATCATTTCAACCCTGGCTACGCCACTGGGATGAGTGCCACATATTTTCACGTTAAAGAATATTTTCAACAACTCTCTGATGTGTCTGTAGGTGGCTTATTTCAAGGCACAATTTATGCCCTATGTACCATACCCTCATTTAAAGTGGCATTCCTAATTTCTCAACCTTCAAAAATACCTATTGTATTATTTGCTAATTGTTTTCGTGAGTTTGCATGAAATAATTGTCACTGGATGTTAAGCAAGCAACAACTAATTATCTATCCTATGTAATGAAATTTTTTTTTCACATTCGGCCAAGTAGTAGTGCTAGAGAATGTATATCTACCTAGGGTTTATGAATTTGGAAACGTCTTCGGCATTCATCATCTTTTGTTAACAGTTTGAATGCGCTATTTATCCGGTTTTAGCGGGGTTTATGTTGCTCAATCTTTAATATGTTGACTATTGTTTGCCGTAATCGGCGTTTTTTATTTTGCCATAGTAATGTCTGGAATAAGACGTTGTTTGGTCATTGTGGCGTGAGTTTTGGATGGACATCAATTCGTTTATTGTGGTTTGATGCAAGACTAAGATGTTTATTTTTTTTTCAGCATATAAATATTGATATGTACAATTTTGTTCTTCTTATACATGTACTCGCCTTTTCCCGTACTATACATGGTAATGCTGTTTGAAAACTACTCTGAAGTACAGCCACAAATATTAGAGTGACATACAACATGATCTAATACATATTAAGTATTGTCAGTTTGGTTTCAGTATCTGCGGGCATTCTTTGACTCGGTGTTGTTGTTATTAGATTGCCTGGATCTATTTCTATTATATAGTTGAATTATTAAATACACAGGTTTATGTGCCTTTCCTGAATAAGAAAACTTGTCACAAGGTAGTCATTAGTTATATCTTAATGTTTTCTTTTCTTCGGATAATTTGGTGTTAGATCTTTGATAGTCTCTCTGATGCATGTTTTTTTTTATTATTAATTGTTTTGGCTTTTAACTAGCTGTCAGTAACTGCGAGTACTCTCAAATCGTACTTTCTTTTTAATTTGACCTGTTGATACTATTTGTAATGCTTTTTTGTTATTTAATGTTAACATGGATCTTGTCTATATACCAGCTTTGATTATTTGATATTTAATAAATACAAATTTTCACTTCTTCGTACTATGAACATCAAAATTATTTCATTTTTCCTTAGATGCTGTTCTTGGACCTGTACAGGATGTTTTATCTAGCACTAATTGTATATTTTTATTGTTGATATTCACCCCATATGTACCAAGTGTTAGATTAGTTTTATTGATATTAAAGAAATTTTGGTATTCCTAAACGGAAGATTTTATACACACAGAAGAAGAAGTATACTTAACAACAAAATTATTTTCATTTACCTGTGTATAATATGACGCAGGTTTCTTCAAAAGTGATTACAACGTTGCTGCCGTTCACTGCTGTTTGCTTGGCCTAGCTTTCCTCTTGTTCCTACTTCTGGTGGCTCCGTGTTTATTAATTATTTATTTTTACGCACATATTTTTTATTTATTTATTTTTTTTTTTTTTTTATGTTTTATATAAAAATTTCATTTTCATATTATTTTATTTTATTTATTTTTATATTCTTTTCTTTTCTATATTTATCAACTTATTCATCAATTTATTTATTCATTTAGTTATTCAAATTTTTACTCTATATTATTTTTTAATAATTTTTTGTCATTCTAAATTATATCAATTACCATATGGTAAAAATTAAATTATTTAATGCCCAAAAAGGCGCAAGCCAGGGCCGACCGTGCAAGGGCTGTATAGCCAGTCAAGGTCGTTAAAAACTTCCATTTGTTTGTCAAAAGTGATGATTTTCTATAAATTGTTTGAAATTTCACAGTGATATCATACTTTAACTTTGTTTAAACCTGTTTATTTACTTTTTACTTTAATTATTTATTAACTGTGTATTTGCATTCAGGTGTCACAGGTCAAATTTAATCGTTCATTGTGTGTTAATTTACGTTTTTTGATTGAGTTAAGACTTCCAATTGATATTTTATAGTGTGTATTTCTATGTTGTGATGTTATACTATTGTTTCAGAAAAGGGAGAAGGTTTGGTACCATTAAAACGTTTAATCCCGCTGCAAATGTTTGTACCTGTCCTAAGTCAGGAATCTGATTACAGTAGTTGTCGTCTGTTTATGTAGTTCATACGTGTTTCTCGTTTCTCGTTTTTATATAGATTAGACCGTTGGTTTTTCCGTTTGAATGGTTTTACACTAGTAATTTTTTGGGGCCCTTTATAGCTTGCTGTTCGGTGTGAGCCAGGCTCCGTGTTGAAGGCCGTACCTTGACTTATAATGGTTTACTTTTATAAATTGTAACTTGGATGGAGAGTTGTCTCATTGGCACTCATACCACATCTTCCTATATCTATCTATTCATATTTATTACAACTGTTGTAGATTCAGGGCGATTGTAAACTTGACAATTACAAAGTATAAACATCGGGTTCTTTGTTGAAAATCGAATGTTGACCTCTATATGTCCTTTGGGTGATTTCTATGTTTGGTTTCTGTCTCTTTGGCGTTTATCCCACAACTCGTTCTTCTATTTATAATGATACAGACTGAACACTATGTTAATCTAAGTTTTATTATATAAATCAACTATGTTCACATTATACAAAACACAACATTAGATTTGAAAACAAAATTTTGTAGCCAATCTTCAACTGAATATATTTCACACCAAGCCCATTTTCTATTGAATGTCCTTCAACCTTCACTTAACATAGTCCTTCAATTTTTTTATCACCCCCTAAAATTTGCGGATATCATAGTTTTAAAATTAAGAATTTATTGTATTAAAGAGGTCAAACAAAAATAATATTGTTTAGTTGATAACGTGGAAACAAAAGTACTTTTGTTTTTTTTTTTTTCAAAAATAGAAAATTTCCAGTTGACACAAAAAATGAGGAAAATAACTACTCCTGCATTTAGAATTAAAAGAAAAAAAAAAACTGTACACACATTATTTGTGATATTATATATATATATAACTCACATCATACAATACCTTACGTTAACATGCGATCTTCTGCTCTATTATTTTATAATATAAATAAGTTACATGTGTTAGACATATGATTACAAAATGTATGGTTCGAATAATTCTACTGTATTTGTACAAGTTCAATAAAATAACTTCAAAACAAATTTGAGCAGCATCGAGTAAACACGCCAAATTTGTCGATTCTGATAAATGCCTTTGCTATAACAGATAATGGCTGTCTACGTTTGCTCCATCTTCTGAAGATTTCTCTTGTTTGCTCCATCAGTCTGGTTTTATGCTGGAAGGCAATGTCCTGCAACTCTGCTCCCTTAAATCCAAGTTCCAATCCAAGCTGCATGTTGTCGTTTCCAATGCTGTTTGACAGGTTTTCTAATATAGATTCATTTGGAATATTTGTCAGTGCTTCTGCTGGTATATCTATCAGAAAGAGAATGAACATTAAATGCAAATAAAATAATTTGAAAGCGTACCATTTTTTTTTTATTAAAAGATAAAAAAAATAATTAAAAAAAAATCGTATACTATTTGCATTATGTCAAAAAGAATACGTTAATATATTTTCAATGGATTATCGAATCAAACAGTTATTCTTAAAACCGGAATGAAAAAAAAACATTTTAAAACGCATACTCACTACAAGAAGGGATTTCTACTTCTCTGAAGACCTGAAATGATTTAAATTGATAGGATCAGTACCATGTACATGTCATAACCACTTCCGGTCTTGTTAACCCCCAAAAAGCAATTATATCGTTGGATATGTACAAGAAATGCGTTCGTACAAAAATGCGTTCATCATATTTGTTCACCAGATTATTCAATTCTTTATTTAGAAAGGAAACTTGTTTAAACCACTGGTTCATCTGTCCCGATTTTATTCACATTAACATAACCCTGTGGGGACAACTGATAATTAAAATATCGCCCCTATCAAAAAGAACTGTCCAATGTTTATTATTTTCTCCAAAAAAGAAGCTTTTGTATAATCTTAAAACGTTCTGGAAAATAGAAATGAAGAAAACAAAAAACAATAATTACAGAGTTATCATGTCATATCATTTTCATCTAAATAAAGCAATTCCAGAGAACAGCAGATTTTATAAACTATGCGCAATATGCGTGAGCACCAAAAGTATGATTTTAATAAATTTAAAAAAGTAAAACTTGCAGATCTTTAAAGATGAAATACCACCAAAAACAAAAACCTTCACTCGCGAAAAAAGTACATTAACAAAACACTTTCCTTCATTTCTTGTATTAAATAAACCCCACATTTCATCGAAAAAACAAATTGGCATATGTAAAGGGAAGACATTCCACTCCTGTAAATGCATTAGGACGTTTTTATTTATTGATTATTCACACCTTAAAATAGCATTTTCATTTCTTGTTGCTAGCAAATATATATTTTGTTTACTCAAAATGTATATATTATGCACATCGACATCGTTAGAACGTTACCCAATGGTTGACTGGGTATATAGAACTATGGACATGATAACAAATGTTGCACCACCAAATTTGTGTCTTTTATCAAGTATTATCCAATAGCTGATTTCTGAGGAAAGGAGAGGAGATAAAGGAGCGTCAACATTTCATGTCATATACATGTAAAAAAGTATTAACAAAACGGCAATACCAAACTCCCAAGGTACATTCAAAAATAGGAAAGTCGATAAAACCTGACAAACTCAGACTTATACCTGTTGATACTAATTGTATTGCTTTTTTGTTATTTAATGTTATTCAGGGTTATATCTGGTCTATATACCAGCTTTGATAAGTGTTTGGTATTACTATAAATTTTCACGTCGTACTTTGAACATCAAAATTATTTATTTTGTAAAAATATTTCCTTTCTCTATTGGTACTGTACACGTATACATAACAACAAAATTATTTTCATTTACCTGTGTTTAAAGTTATTGCAAATGACTGATATTTTTGTTCGAGCATATTGTTTTTCTTTAATTGTTTAACATTTCTTACCGATATAACATGTTACTTTTATTATTCTTCCCTTAGTTTATTTATTTTGTATTTACATTGTGTCATAGGTCAAATTTATTTGTTCAGTGTATGTTCAATGGTGTTAATATGTCCTTTGATTGAGTTAAGCTATTTCAGTTGATATTTTATAGTGTGTCTTTCTATGTTGTGATGTTACACTATTGTTTCAGAAAAAGGTTGAAGGTTTGGTACCATTAAAACGTTTAAACCCTCTGCATTTGTTTGCACCTGTCCTAAGTCAGGAATCTGATGTTCAGTAGTTGTCGTTTGTTGATGTGGTTCATAAGTGTTTCTCGTTTCTCGTTTTTTATATAGATTAGAACGTTGGTTTTCCCGTTTGAATGGTTTTACACTAGTAATTTTTGGGGCCCTTTATAGCTTACTTTTCGGTGTGAGCCAAGGCTCCGTGTTGAAGACCGTACTGTGACCTATAATGGTTTACTTTTATAAATTTTGACTTGGATGGAGAGTTGTCTCATTGGCACTCATACCACATCTTCTTATACCTATTATATATCAACCAATGGAACGAATGGAAAACAACTGTCATTATCTGACTTGGTACAATCATTGTTCGAAGAAAATGGTGGGTTGAACCTGGTAATCTTTGCTTATTTTATATTTTCCCCCTACACAACTCCAATGATAAAAGTTGAGCAAAACTTTTAAAGATAACTGCTGAAAAAAAATTAAATATTCAAGATAATTTAATTTCGTATGATTCTTGTCAAAAATCAAAATTCGTCTTTGTTTCAAGTCTCACATAACAAGTTCATGTTGAGTAGTTTCATTCTGGCAAGATATAGTTTCTCTTATTAAAGGAGTAAAAATGAACAAAACAACATCATGACAAATTCATTGAAATGCGTTTAAATTGACTTACTTCACATAATTTGTGGAAATCTTGGTTAACTTTAGATAAAGCATATTTTAAGGCACCAAATGTTGCTTTTTCTGCTTTCTGTTTCCATTCCCACAATGCAAACATCTTGAGGTCTGTAGAGCATGGGTAATTGTGTTCTATGTCCTCCCATTTATCCATTGGCATATCAAGATGAACAAATAGCTCCTTAACTACTTCTAATTTCAAACCAGCAACCAGTCGTCCAATTTGTTGGTCTGAAGGGCACTGTTCTATTTCCAACTCTCCCAAACCTGAAAAACAGCTTATTGATTCAGCTAAGTTCAAACTAACAAAATTTTACTGCATGAAAGAACCCAGTTGCGTTTGATATGAATAACGAATATGATTGACCTCAGTCCCAAAAAGGCATCAAATACTCATACACATGTTCTTATTAATCATGAGCCGCTTATAACACTGGTCAGACTGGTGGGTCTGGCATAATTTTATTTTCAAATACAATACAAGGAAAAAAGCAGGACAGTCAAGTAGAGGACCAATTGATTTTAAGTTTTGAAAACATAGGTGAGACAATATACATTTTTTCTTATTAATAATTAGCCGCTTATGTCGCTGGTGGGATTGCCTAATTTATCATTAAAAACATTAGTTTGGCTTACTAATGCATTAATAATCTTTTAGTAAATAAGTCATGTCTCAGTAGCCTGCAAACATGGTTGTCAACGTTGCGTAATATAGATTTGACAACAAGAATTCATCCTAAACATCATTACAAAAGGACGAAAAAGAGAAGGAATTATATTTCTACATTTTTGGCCTCTTAAAATCCCCAAAAAATTTTATTTAAAATTATAAGTATATCAAATATTCAGATGTTAATAAGTCTGTCAACGTTAATATTTTTGACATTTGTCTTACAGATTTTTCTTATGGCTTTAAACGTCTTGCTTTACGTTCAATACTGGAAACAAAGCCTCATTAATGAGATCTTGTTATTATATATATTTAAATATGAGCCAAGCATTTACCCTTATATACATTAACTACAAAATTCATTTTATAAAGGTGTCGATGTTGAGTAACCGATACTGACTCTTCAGAGGTGAAAAGTAACCAACAATAACATTGTGTAATAATTCATTTGAATACTTGCTTGCACGGGTGCTGGTGGTCGCGGGTATGATTCTTATCGGGTCAAACCAAAAACTGTAAATTGTTATGTACTGCTTCTCTTTAATCACGCGGCATTTCGAAGTTAGATCAAAGAATGGTCGACTCACAGTCTGAATAAAGTGTCTTGTTAGGGTAACATGTCTTTCTTCGTACTCTAACCTTCGGAACTAGCACTTTTAAAATCAGACTCAGCGTGTCAGTCTAGTATAAACAGGGTTCATATTCATAAACATGTTCTTTTCCTGATATGCATGTAATATTTACCTTTGGACCTAATCACCAATGCATCCATCTGTCCGTATGTTCATTACGTTGGTTTGGTGAGAATTCTTGTAATGCACTATCGTAGCTCTTACAAAACCTTAGTTTATGGTACGTTCTGCTTTACAAGTGTAGGAATGAATATAATACTTAAGGCTCTCGCAGCATAGAAATAATAACTCTGCAATGTGAGTTTATGTTTTAGAAATGAAAATATGGTGCATATTACGTTCGATAATTAGTACTGCTATATTATTCTTACCTGGGCACGTCTTTGAACAAACCAATCCAAAATTCTGAAACAATATAATAACTTCATCATTGTGTTAATTCTGTAATGACGAATATTAATCCATTAAATTTTTCGAAAATCTTAAAAAGGTATATGTCATAATAAGATTAGAAACATAATCTGTTTCAAAATGTAAATAAGAAAAAAAAAATGATTTTCTTTTATCAATTTGCGATTGATTGTAACATATTGCATTACATGAAAGTAATTTTCAATTCAAGCCGTATATTGAACGGGCTTGTATAGTGGAACTTCCACTTATATACTAGTCATGTTCAGTTAAAATGTATGAAAAAAAAAACAAATTCAGGGATAGAATGAAAACTACATGTATATATAAACTTTTGGATATGACCGTAAATAGCAGTCAATGAAAAAAAAATATCAATTAAATATTGCAAATGTTTGGGTCAAGAATTATTAGGATTAAACTTATCTTTTTATGTGTAAACTCGAGCGATTAACCAACAAACTGAATATTAAGTCCGAAGTTTGTGAGTTAGTGGCCCAGTTTACACACTAATAACCTCTAGAAAAAATGGGTATTATTTCTTATCATAAAACAATACTACACATTTGCTAAATTAATGTACCTCATTTGCAAAGTGTAAGCCCTTTTCAGCAAACCAAAGTCTAAGATCACTGGTATCATGTTGCTTCTTGTGCACGGGACATTTCCAACGGTAGTTTTGATTCTCTGTTGTTAGGTTATGTTGGAAGAAGCATAGACCAGAAGCACATTTAACACCAAACTCTATGGTATATGGAATGATTCGCTGTTGTTTTCTCGTTTTTATCTCGTGAATCACACATGAAAACTCTGGTATGGTCTTCATACTGGATGACTCTGGATTAGGTGAAGCAGTGCTATTTGTTGCCGACCAATAAAATTTAGATATTTCTATGATAGACCTTGTCAAGCATTCCTGTACAGTAGATGCAACAGTTGCGATAATACCTGTCTTGTTTGTCTTGTGAAGAAGTTCAAGAACAAGCCTTTTCCCGTCTGCATATAATAACAATTCATGACATTTGTCAACAACAACGATGGCGCTATCGGTGAACATAGACTTGATTTTCCACATGGACATAAAGCTACCAAGAAATCGGTACATGAAAGCTGGAGGTATGACTTCTTCGTTGAAAGCATAAGCTAAGTAGATACTAGAGTCGACTTTGATGTTTGGCCTTTTAGCTGGCTGTTTGATCATGCAAGGCACAAGATAAAATATCTCATTTTCAGGTACTTGAATCTCGGATAGGAAACTGGATCTAGGTTCAATTAAAATATCAAGGTGTATCAGCATTTTAATCATATAATCTTTATAGCCTTCCAAAGAGCGATATTCTTTCTGCTTCCATAACTTTAAGAGGTCGGCTTTTGTTAAAATTCCTTTGTCTCGTAAAGATACATATATTTTTCGGATATCTTCTGTTTTAGGCCAGAACTCTTCTTCTGTGACAACAGATCGTAAGACTTCAACTAAGTAGGTTGGATCAATGACAGCATATTTGTTCAAAGGCCCTTCATTGAAATATATATATTTTCCAAGCGCGTGCTGTATCTTCAAAAAGGTATTGAGTTGGGACTGTGTCAGAACCATCACCCCATTTGCAGCATTTATTTTTTCAATTTCATTTACTGACATAATTTTCATGCCTTCTTCGGCTCTCTGCATTAGTTGTAGATCCAAAGGGACACATACAGTTGGCATTAACTCTCCCCATCTTGGATGCGAAAAAGCAACTTCTACTATGGTCTTGCGCAATTGATCTATTTCAGGGTCATCTTTGTCTCTGGCATTGACAAAGAACAGTTGATCGATTTCAAGATGTTTTCTTCCTGTATGATCCTTAAACAATTCCTCTATTGAAGCAGTAAGTTTAGTCTTATGTTTGATAACCTTAGCCTGTCAAATATGAAGTTTTGAAAGTTAATATTGTATGCTTTTCTTTTACATACACCCTTAAAAGTTTTGATATAATTTACTAGTAATTAGTATTATAACAAATACATTTTATTATTATCGTTGAAGAAATTTTACCTAACTAATCAGTTTAGTTATTTTAAATCTCATTTAGCAACCATACAAATTTAAGTTTGACTTCATAAAAAACAATTCTCAATACAAACAAATTGTAAATAAAGAACTGACTTGAGGAGGTAAGTTTTATTCATTCATGTACTAACCTTATTTATCAAATCTTTGTGAGTTGCAACAAAAAGGATTTTTGGGAACCCTTCCTTCGATGTTTTGCAGTATGTGAGTATAGAATTCACCCAATGTATCAAATACACTGAAATATATTAAGCATTTTATTTAATACGCTATGTATATAATTTTAATAATAACATTATACTAGCAGTATTTCGTCCAGCATAATATTGGATTGATTACTCATTTTCAGCCCGTATCAATTAGGATTTAAAGAATGATTCACTATCCTTTATGTCAACTGTGTATCTATTATATCTGTTTATACATTTTAAGACTTTCGAACTCCTTAGGAGTCTAATTAAGTACAGTTTACATGTGCCATTCTCTGTCATGTTGTTGCTTATAATTTCAAAGCAGCGTATAAATGTGTTATATGTGATGCATTATGTCTATTAAAAAGCCAACTGCTAAAATCGCTCTGAGGACTTCCAAAAAGACATAAAAGTTATCTTCCTTGCCAAAGAGTTCTATCCCCTGACATGAGGCACTTCATTAAATGTAGTTCCTTAAATTGTTTAATCAGCGAAATAAAAATAAATCGAAAATCTCATATCAAATTTGCTCAGTAGCACGACTATGTTCACAGTATTTCCAATAAAGTACTTAACAATGTAATCAATAGACTACCAAAGAAGAAGAAAAAATCATTTGGAATGTATGTTGCCGCCGAAACGTGATCACTTTACAAGCAACGAAGTTTTCAAATTTCCTGAATGCTAATTTCATGCGTCCTACGCTGCCATGGCCTCGGTCGCCAAGTGGTATAAGTAGTTCTACTATTGTATAACTAGCCTGTAAACACTGAGATTGTGAGTTTGACTCCAATTTTAACGATTGTCATTTTTTTGCCACTGCCAAAAAAGAGGGACGAAAGATACCAGAGGGACAGTCAAACTCATAGATCGAAAACAAACTGACAACGCCATGGCCAAAAATAAAAAGACAAACAGACAAATAATAATACAAATGACACAACATAGAAAACTAAAGACTTAGCAACACGAACCCCACCTAAAACTGGGGGTGATCTCAGTTGCTCCGGGAGGGTAAGCAGATCCTGCTCCACATGTGGTACCCGTCGTGTTGCTTATGTTATTACAAATCCGGTAAATAGTCTAATTCGGTAAGTCACATTCGTGAAAAGGGAAGGGTACGACATAAGGAACATATCCGATATCGTCTGTTTCATAACGGTCAACCAACTCGTGATGGCGTCCGTAAAATTTACGAAGGGATGGTTTCAACTTCACCATTTGGAACTCTTGGCTTAATAGCTTCCTTGTGAGCAGCAATCAAAGGTCGGTGTTTTCTCCGGGCACTTCGGCTCACCCCACCAATACATTCTGACCACCACAAAATAGCAAATAGTGCTGAGAGAGGCGTTAAAAACCAAAAATCAAATCTAATCATATTCTATGTTGCTTCATAAGTTTTTAAATGTTCTGGCAGCACTACTTTCATCTATGATTATTCAGAAACTTGGGAACAATTTCACATGTAAGAAACTGGTCTTGTGCAAATTTCTTACAGTTGTGAATTACAAGTATGTTAGCATTATTTTGGACTACTGTCAAATTTGATGCTGCTGTTTAGGAGAATACCACTGCAGTATGGTTCACATAGGTTTTAAAATGCTAGAAACATTAGGTAAAGAAAGGAACCAACAAAGTATTTATTGATTTTTTTGGTTAAAAACTTAGAAACATACATCAAACATGGTATTTGATCAAATTATTTTTGATAGTTTGGAATGTGAAGGACGTTGGTTGCAGTTAAGGTAATATTTATCCAAGATTTGATTTCCCAGAGGAGACCTGGTATGCATATTTAATATATCCGGTTGATTTACCGAAGCATATAAGTTTATTTGCACAATTTATTTAATGTTACCTGCAGTGGTTTTCTTCCCTTTTTGACCAGGAAGATATGACAGGTCTGACATTTCCTTGTTGATATTTTTGCTTCCATTAAAAATAATGATAAAGATGCCTCTGCTAGATATAAACAATTGATGGGTCATGTAGTATACTTTTTGACCACCAAAGTCCCATAAATCGATTGGTACCACTTTCATCTTGTATTGACCACTGTTGCATTCTGATAAAATAAATTGGAGAATTTTATCATTTGTCTTCTTTTCTTTCTGCATAGATTGTTTAGGTTGAAGTGGAGGGGAAGAAGTCATAGATTGTTTAGGTTGAAGTGGAGGGGAAGAAGTTGGCTGCTCACACTTGCCCTGATCTCTGTTTATTCCTATTGGTGGCGTTGGTGGTGGACTAGAGGATGTGTTCTTATTATCTGCAATATCTGTCACCAAATTGGAATTTTGCTGAAGCTCATTAAGTTGAATTTCTGTAACCTCTAAAACAATATGATGCCAAAATTATTTGAATATCCAAAGTCTAATACAAATGTTGAAGAGCGAATCAAGATGAAAACTTATATACATTGAGGCCAACAGCCGAAGTGAATATCGTTTTTACGAAAATCAATTAACCACAGATTTAACGAAACAAAAGACAGTAATTGTTTCATTCCATATTCCCCAAAAATAAATGTATTCAATTACAAGTATTTATCAAAACCAAGAATACATCGAAATTTTATCATAATTATACATGCAGAAGCACGTGACGTTTAGTGTGCTGAATATCACTTTTCTTCAGTTAATATGCTGTTTTATCAAAAGATCCAGTTGTACAGAAAAATCTGTTCAAAATATCAGTATTGAATAAACGACACTACAAAATGACAAGAAAACCTCTATGAAATAGAAAAAAACAAAGGATATGGGGTGTACATTCATGAAACAAAATCAGTACATGCACAGCAAAAGACACACAAAAAGCAAAGGAACAGCGCTTTTATTGCTGTTTTTCATATCAAAGCTTTTTTCTTTCTTTTATTTTCGAGAGGATGAGAGTACTCCTGTTAGCGTGATGTTTAAATGTTAAAAAAATGTGTATTGCGTCAAAACGCAAAAGTGTCTTTTTTTGCCAAAAATTGACTTTATTTTAAGTTATACGTTGTACCAAATAATATGTCAAAAAAAATAACTCCAAGGAAAATTCAAAACGGAAAGTCCCTTATCAAATGGAAAAATCAAAAGCTCAAACACATCAAACGAATGGAAAACAACTGTCAAATTTGGTGATATAGAGTTGTTGTACAGAAGTTAATCATATGTACGAACTTGTCGCAATATGATAGACTTGTTTCAGGTAATGGACACTTTGCAACAACACTTTTACATATGATATACATTATTTTTTAAATGAATTAGGATGTCATTCTAAGCTTTTGCACAGATCATTCGTTAAAATTTTGCAAACTGCTTTTCTTGAACAGCGATTCGATTTGTAACTGTAAATTCAAAAATTTTGCATGCGTTTATAATTCCGATTGTTGAACAATGGATATAAATGCTGAATTAATTATTTCAATGTCAAAAAATGGTGCTTGAAAATGTAATCGAAATTTGAAATCCGAGATTTTTTTAATTGCTATGTTTCATATCCGTCGCAATTTTCGCAATAATATAAACATCGTATTAATTTCTGAATTTATAATATTTTACGTTACGGATGGTCCTTAAGATTGCTTAGTTTATTGTAGCCTAACTAACCACAATTAATCCTTCAGCCGTTTCATGTATTTAGACGCATCGTTCATTTGTACGCACGCGAAAAAATTAAACACATGCATGTCTTTTTATTAAACATTTTGTCTGCTGCAAGAAAATGAAATGAAATTAAAAGTAAACAAGTTTCCTTCTTCCAAAGCGCTTTTCTGGAATTATCTTCATCAAGAACGCTCAAAACCACACATTTGAAAGTCAGGAATGGATGGAAATCTGTTGAGGTGTACTGGTTGATTTTTATTCCGGGAGAGCATAGTTCACTTACTAACTGAATTTGGGCTTTACAATAGCTACCAGAAATTGCAAGTACTCTTAGATCGGTACTTTTTGTCTTTTTGTTAGTAGTTTTTGTACTCAGTACCAATCTGATAGAAGAGCACATTTCAGCTGATTTTTAATTTTTGTTGTTTCACCACTTTCATAGGATATGGGTAGGATAAAGGTCTAACAAACATGTGTAACCCCGCCACATTCTTAATGTGTCTGTACAACGAAATGATCTTGAAGATGGTTGATGTCTGCCATTATTGTTTTCGTTAATAGCATGAATCAAGCCTTTGTTTTTCTTATTTGAATTATATTTTATATTTTGGTATCTCTGTTCCTTTTATAGATTACTATAAGGTATTGGTTTTTACTAATTGTTAAATACCGAACGGTCAGCTGTATTTCTAATTCTCATTGTCCTTTGGTGACTTGTGGATATATATCCCTTGACAATTATGCTACATTTTATTGTTTGTTTATTTATATTTCAACAAATCTGCATAGATGATATTAAAAAAATAATGACATATAAATGAAACAGAGAGAACATAGCATTGGATCCAGACCCAATCTCTGCTTCTCGTCTTCTATCGGACAACGAGTTGGATACGAGGTCAGAGTAAACAGTGCTCTTCTGATGTTTACAACACAAATCAATCACAGAAGTACTTGTGCAATTAAACAAGATGAGAAAGATATTTGAAACAATTTATCATTCGCTGATGTCCAATTTGAATGTTTTTACGTTATTTCTATCAGTTAATTGAAATTGTAGATCATTTCATTATTTTAATTGATAAAAACAGATTTCCAAAAATACTGACCTCCAATGTAAGTTCAAAAAGGGGTAAGTTCATAAAACCTGACAAAACCAAACTCTCGACTTCACCAACCATCGGAACAAATGGAAAACAACTATCATATTTCTGACTTTGTATAGACATTTTCCAAGGAAATTGGTAGGTTATACCTGGTTTGATAGCTTAATAAACCCCTCACTTGTATGACAGTTGTTTATTGGTCCGTTATATTGACAAAATTGTGCGAGCAACCCAAATATAATTGATTCACGTAACAATAAAATTGAGAATGGAAATGGGGAATGTGTCAAAGAGACAACAACCCGACCATAGAGCAGACAATAATTTGGATAAATCAGCCAACATGACTTAAAAATTCAAACAAACATACAAATAAATCTGACAAAGACTAAACATTTTGATTATTTTAATTCGTTACGATCGTCTCAAGTAAAATGAGTTACCTATTTATCCGCTTGATCAATCATCAAAGGTATGACACACATAAAACATGCCAATCTAGTAGTTACAGATACATTGACATAGTATTAATTTTTTCCCGTCGATATGCGTCATCACTTCAATCCTACATTAAAGTCGCATATTTTGCTGATTTAGCACATGTTTATCTTAATTCCTTATCGCACGATGTTGTTGAGAAATATTTTCGTGGGTAAACACCATTTGGGAAAGTGACCAAGAAAATATTTAGACATCATGTCAATATTAATGAAGATGGACAATAGAAATAATTGTCTATACTTGTAAAATAATGTTAAGTTAGAACAAAAGATTAATAAGTGTAGGAATCTGATGTTCAGTAGTTGTCGTTTGTTGATGTGGTTCATAAGTGTTTCTCGTTTCTCGTTTTTTATATAGATTAGACCGTTGGTTTTCCCGTTTGAATGGTTTTACACTAGTAATTTTTGGGGCCCTTTATAGCTTGATGTTCGGTGTGAGCCAAGGCTCCGTGTTGAAGACCGTACTTTGACCTATAATGGTTTACTTTTATAATTTTTGACTTGGATGGAGAGTTGTCTCATTGGCACTCATACCACATCTTCTTATATCTATATAAGCCTTTTTGACATTCTAAATACAGACCACATTACCTGCTGTGACACCATTATTTGTTTCACCGTAAATTTGATCGTGAACATCTAGATGTTGTTCCTCCTCTTCTTTTTGACCATCCTGTTCGCCAAAACTCATTAGCATGCTTAGTACGGATGCATTTAATGTTGTACCTTACAATACAAATAATGACAATTCAATTCAATTAAGTTAAAGAATTCTTTACATCTAGATAACATTATTTTATTTTGTCGAAATAAAACAAAAAAGCGAATTAATCATAAAAGTGTTTACTTAAATGTTTATAGATTTCCGCAGAAAAGGCACATTAACTTTGATTATCATTAGAGAGATAAAACTAATGGTGTAGAGGTCAATATATGCCAAGAATACTGATAGTATTGATAATTATTTCTTTCATTGAAAAAAACATAAACAAATATTCATTGATAAAATTTAAATAAATTTGAGGACACTTTCAAAATTCTAAGGTTCAATCATTCAAGTGAAGCTGTCACCAGAAAAATTTGACTATTTCTTATAGGTTATTTTTTGTTAATTTAGCAACACGTGTTTTATCGTCCTTGGCTGCAACATTTATTGGTTCTGAATGTTTCCGATGACGATTCTTAAAGGAAAAAGTAAAATAACAAAAATACCGAACTCCGAGGAAAATTATAAACAGAAAGTCGATAAGCAAATGGCAAAATCAAAAGCTCAAACAAATTAAACGAATGGATAACAACTGTCATATTCCTGACTTGGTACAGGCATTTTCTTATGTAAAAACACCTCAATTGCCGCAAAAGTTTTGACGTTCTACACGGATTTGTTACCACTAGGAAGTACAAGTTTTTTTTCACAAATTTAAATGTCTTAAGTAGAAAATCGATACGGACTAACTTGATGGTCCCCGACATACCTAGATAATATTGCTAAAAAAAGAAGCCCAGCGCTCTATTATACAAAAAAATCCTTTTGACACTCAATTATATATGCCAACATTAATTGAATTCATTGAGTACATTCTTGAGGTCTGGAGCTGGCATGTCAGTAACTGCTAGTAGTCTGTTGTTATTTATGTATTATTGTCATTTTGTTTATTTTCTTTTGTTTCCTATTCTGACATCGGACTCGGACTTCTCTTATACTGAGTTTTACTGTGCGTACTGTTGTGCGTTTGTTTTTTTCTACATTGGCTGGAGGTTTAGGGGGAGGGTTGAGATCACATCAAACATGTTTAACCCCGCCGCATTTTTTGAGCGTGTCCCAAGTCAGGAGCCTCTGGCCTTTGTTAGTCTTGTATCTTTTTTAATTTTAGTTTCCTGTGTATAATTTGGAGTTTAGTATGACGTCCATTATCACTGAACTAGTATACTTATTTGTTTAGGGGCCAGCTGAAGGACGCCTCCGGGTGCGGGAGTTTCTCGCTGCATTGAAGACCCATAGGTGGCCTTCAGCTGTTGTCTGCTCTATGGTCGGGTTGTTATCTCTTTGACAAATTCCCCATTTCCATTCTCAATTTTATTAGTAACCGGGACTAAATTCCTACTCCTGAAGACACAGTGCATTATTCCTACTTGAAAGAAATTATCGAAAACTGTCAACCGATTGACAAACAGTGCAAAGGTCTACACCTAATAGGAAGAGAACTTATAAAAGCACACCGCGTTCTTGAACAAACCATAGGACAATCCATAGCTCCATTTGCCCATAAGTTAAAAGTGGGTAGGGGGTTAATTTGAGAGACACACATTGTTGAGCAAACTGTTACTATGAAGTAAATGCAAAGATTACAAATATTTGCCTACCAAACCACAACAACTTCTTTCGGAGAACAAAAAAATCATTCTTGAATCAGCACAACTCAAAGATTACAGAGAAGGAATATATTTCATTCGCAGACAGCAATTAATTCTGAAACTCCGAAAGGAGGCAATAGCGTCATATTTGACTTGAGTCTTGGTGGTAAGGACCCAGGGATCTGTTTACCATTGCTGTTTCTATGCATCGATTATAAAATGGAACCAACGCTAATTTATTCCTGCCATTGTGAAAAACAACCATCAAGTACGTTTTAAAACTCTTACAAATAAGTTTATTTAGTTCTGCTAACTTGCCATACATGTTAATTTAACAACAACGAACTACAAATTGTTGATATCATTGAGATAAACTGCAAATTCTACTTTCGTTTTTGACTAGATTTTTTTTATAATGATTGCATTTAAACGGTCATATATTTCTTTCGAACATAATTTTGTATTTTTCTTCCTTCCAGTTTACTAATCTGACCTACTGTATCACTTCTGATTGAACTATAATTACAATACAATTGAGAATGGAAATTGGGAATGTGTCAAAGAGACAACAACCCAACCAAAGAGCAGAAAACAGCCGAAGGCCACCAATGGGTCTTCAACAAAGCAAGAAAACCCCCACCCGGAGACGGGCTTCAGCTGGCCTCTAAACAAAATGTGTACAAGTTCAGTGAAAATGGACGTCACACTAAACTCCAAAACATATAAATGAACTAAAATTAAAAAGCATTCAAGACTAACAAAGGCAAGAGGCTCCTGACTTGGGACACGCGCAAAAATGCGGCGGGGTTAAACATGTTTTGTGAGATCTCAACCCTCCCCCTATACCTTTAGCCAATGTAGAATAAACAAACACACTGCAATACGCACTGTGAAACTCAGTTCAAAAGAAGTCCGAGGCCGATGTCAGAATAGGTAACAAAAGAAACTAAGCAAAATGACAATGATACATAAATTAACAAAGGACTACTAGCAGTTACTGACATGCCAGCTCAGACCTCAATGAAACTGATTAAAGATTATGCCTTCATATATGAAAATCAAGCACAGTCTTCCATCAGCAATATATTGATTATTTGTCGTTATTGCGATTAAATCAGACGGTCAAACTCAGCAAAGTTATTTCAGGTACCTTTTATTATGAAACTGATCGAGATTATAAATTGACAGTGGAATGCTTAAAAACTATTCCATTATTCACATGCTCATTAGCCTGTCCTAATTCAGGAACCTCGTTACTGGTTGCTATTAGTGATACCTTCGTGACTTTGTCCTTTAGGACATTTGGTGTTGATAGCAAATATTTGATATTCGCTGTTGAATTGATTCGCTTCTTTTCTACACTCTATTGGAATAATATAAAAACACTTGTTTATTGGATACAGGTCGCATGTGAATCTCTAGATTTTTTGCATGGTTCATTGGCTGTTTGAATGACCTATACCTTGCATGTCATGTTATTCCCATATATACCTTGTGGAAGGAAAATCCATTTTCTATCATCTATATCCATTCCAGCCCGACCAAGATATATCCATATTCCATCCGTTGATCTTCGTTCTTCTGATATGGGGTCGTCAACCAGATTTTTAGCCAAAGTCGTCTTACCAACATTATAAGGACCTACCAGATAAGATCTGTTCCAGTAACATCGATATGAGGCAGTGCTCAACATATTCTTAAACTCATCTTCTGTTTCAACACCAAGTCCTGATATCTCACTAAAACCTAATTAAGCCGAAACTCACAATAAAACACAATTTCTTGTTTCAAACCTATAAAATCCGGCTTAATCTAGGGTGTTACAGTATGATCATTTATATGTCAAAGCTTTATATTCTCATATAAAAAAAAATACGAGAAATCAACTTTTTCGAACAAGTATATAATAATAATATGCATATAGGACAACATATCACAATTAAATAAAAGTCTTAAAACATAACAAATGCAACCATAAATCGAACTTTTAATAAATGTGTATGACGAAAAACATGTAACGTCGATGTTTCACACTTTTCTGTTTGAGATAATCATGTTATTAGTGTAAATGTTTTTAGAATGATTTGTTTGATTACGATCACAGAAGTGAGGAACGTTACTTTATCAATGTTTCTGCTTTATTAAATTCAAAATAAAACCAACATGCGAGAATAATTATTTGCCAAAACTAGTATCCAAAAAATAAGTACTTATAGATTCTAATGCAGAGAAGTAAGAGAAAAAGAAAGAAAGACGACCCACCAAAAATATATGAACAAACAATGGTTATCAATATAAGACGTCATACTACGCAGGTAAAAACCAGTCTTGAGCTCAGATTTGTCGGAGGCTATCCTTAGATTTGTTTCCGTTGCAAAGTGGAGTTAAGTAATATTTGATAGAGTGTGTCATGAAGGAAGCGAAAAAAAGTCTACCAAACCAAATTAATACTAAAGCTACCGTGCTTATTTTACACCAAAAAAAATTGAAATTAGTCACCGCTAGTGTCTCATGAAATTGTCCAGAAAAATCACTAAATTATGTTCGGAAAGGTTTAACGAAGTCTACCGCAAAATTCCAAATTCAAAGGAAAACCATTTTATGAATTAAGTTTTAGATAAGTAGCCCTGATATCAGATCCCTTTATTACAAAGCCGTTATAAACAAAATTAGAAACAACCAGACATTGAATGTCACGCTAACAGCCATCTCCCATGCAACTATATTGATTTCCCTTAATTTAATTAAATTTGAAGCGTTTGATTTATGGCCTGCTATCTAATAAAGGTTAAAGAAGTTATCAAGCCGAGTAGGCTTGAGATATATGCTGACCTCACCTAGTAATTGATAATCCTGAAACGAAAATTGTAAATATTTATAAGTCTCTTCTGTTTGCACCTATGCTTTTCCTTGGTGTGAATATTTTATTATATCAATCTTGTATCAACAAACATATAAGATAACTACCACGAATCCTTTTTTCACTTTTCGATTTATAGCTATTTTTGTGAGACTATGTGTAATACATTACTATATCTAGTTGTTAATCATTTTGAAATATGCAGTGTATAATATATATAATGAAACTTTTATTCAGTTTCAACTATTGAAGTTTATTAAAATTGATAATCTTATGTACAGTTATCTTTAAATCTCTATCGAACACCGAAACTACATCCTGAAAAAATTATATTTATTAGCATTTTGAAGTATGATGGATTAACAACAATGATATATTTATGCTAAACATAAACAAATTCACTAGACGTGTTCGAAAAGATATATTCTCGACGCTGAGGTTGACAAATTAGACTTTAAATGTGGGGACTGTTTCAAAACATTGATTATCGAGTAAAACAGGTAAAATTCAATTTACGTGATGTTAACCAGGTATCCTACAGACTTCTTTCGTTCGTTTGAAATCATGTTAATTTAGAAAGATTGTTTTCTGACGGGAACAGTGTACGTGTGTGCGGGGGATAGGGTTGATAGTAATTCAAGTGCACTTCTAGATTTGAAAAAAATAATCACATAATAAGCCAGTTTGATTTTGTTTATATTAATTACTGTTCTTCGAGCATAATTATCAATCTGACACTCCACTACTTAACCTCGGCCTGAAAATGCATGAAACATTTGTCACTGGACGAACAACAAACAACAATCAATCGATCTCTACTAAACCCGCACAAAGCTCCACAGTCTGGTCTGGTTGAAAGTTTTTAAGCGGCAAGTAGCGTGTTCAACATATACACGAAATCCCGAACGATAATCGCAGGTTAACTTTTTACATTATATTCTTTCTGCTCTTGGTCTACATGTAGCTTTAAGTTTACGACGCCTTTAGAGGAAACGAGAGGAGAACTACATGTACATGTGGTATATTTCATTACCTAAAATGACAAAACCTGGTTGGAAATCTAATTCCATACCTGGTCAATTGAAGGCAGTAAATTATCCTGTTGACCTATGAAACTACTGCGTGTGAATTTTACAAAAATAATGTACATGATTCCTATATATTGTCCACAAAAACATGCGTATGTATGCAATGCCGGTATCTAGAATACAATTGTTCCCGATGCTCCGTGTGTGGTCTGTAAATGTCATGACAATTGCTATTAATTGTTCCTAACGCTGAGGGCATTTTCTGCCAACAGCCACGTAGTTGTCGAAAGTTTTCTACGGTCGACTAAGAAATATTTAGTGTATAGATTTCACAAAGAATTGGTATCTAAGCATGTACTTGTGCACTTAATTGAAGCATGAACAGAAACCTCAAAGAGATATATGCTGAAATATGTATAAAGATGTCAAACAGGCGAAAAACGAGTCACATTTGACATAGAACCCTTACATGAGGAATTACAATTGCAGTTTAAACTTTCTTTTCCTAAGACTTAGTTAAAGTTAAAGTTAAAGAAATAAACAAAGAAACAACATGCCTTAGACTTTTCGGACTGCTTGAAAGGCTAATCAAACGGGTAATACAATTTCATACCCCAGAAATTACAATTCGATTTGTTTTAAAACTGTGCATGAATATGTATAGGATGTCTTTTTCTCATTTCGTTGGGTCGAACCAGTAACATTTTACATGAAAATAATATAGGGGAAATTAAGCTTTTCCTGAGTAGGCATTAACAGATTATGATTTTATTATAAAATCATTCTCAAGGTCTTAAAAGGTCAAGCGAGGCTATAGAGGTATCATCGTGGTCATATGCATGATACATGTATGTGCAATTGCCAAAAATTCACAAAGGTTCAAACTCTGAAAAAAAGGCAAACTATATAAAAAATGAGCCCATAAAAGGAGTTGCACATGTATATGAATACCGCGGCATTGTACAAAGTTTAAAAGCTCATAGATTAGGAGTTTATTCCTCAAAACGGGTACTCTCTTCTCCCGCTCGTCTGCACCTCCGCGCGCCCGCCAGCTGGACTTTCATCATATTATGAAATAAGTCGGTTCTGCATTGCTTGCAACACGTCCAAAGTTCTGACCTCCAATAAACACCCCTTTAAGTTAAATGATCCGTCGCTGCTGATTTCGAAAACTCAAAAAATTAATAATAGCAAATAAATATTGATTTAATTTATAAAGGGGTGGTGGTGGTGGTGGCTTTGGGGGTGGGGGGGGGACTTTTTGTCCATAATAAAGAGATCAAAGGGACGTCTTTTATAAGCAACAAATATACGTGGACATCAGTACTATGCAGTTAAAACACAAGATCTATATTCAATTGGTATACAGGTAATTTAAATCTTTAAATCACTTTTGTGTTTTGATACGATAACCGCATTTAAAGTCTAATTTGTCAACCTCAGCGTCGAGTATATACCATTTCGTAACATGTCTAATAAGAAAATTAAAAAACCCCTATTGTTCAGAGAACAACTGAAGGTTTTTCCAAACTAAATTTCTTAAAAAAATGATTAGAAACTACTTTCGATTTGATCAAAGTTACTATTGGCGCATAATCATAAGGTTCTTCATACTCATTAAAAATATGTGGCTTGTATATACTCTTGTCTCAAATAAGGGAGATTAATTGCTACTTCCGGTATAGAAAATGTCACTTCCAGTTTCATATGTTATCTTTATTCAAACTGATTGCAAAATATATTGTTTTTATATACTTTTGCATGAAATAAGGAAGATAATTCGCTACTTCCGGTAAAGAAGATGACACTTCCAGTCTCTAATGAAAGCTTCATTCTTATTGATTCCAAAAATATATGGTTTCTATATACCTTTGCTTGAAAAAAGAGAGATAATAAGCTACTTCCGGTTTATAGAAGGTCATTTCCGGTCTCTAATAATAGTTTTAAATTGACCTATTAAAATTAAATATGGTTATTAGGTACTTTCCGTGAAAAAAAGTGCAACATTTTGCAATAGACCCTATGGCTTTATCATGTACCACATTGAGAAATAATTAATTAACCTTAGATTTTTACATTTCAGGGGCAGTTATTCAATTAAGATATCATCAGATCGCTTCGGACTAAAGAACCATATTTTCGTCTCAACAACCTAAATATGTAGTACCAGTTATTTCATATCCAGCTTTTATAGTATCATATAAGATGCATAAACAAGCAAAGGGTAAAATTTAAATCATGACCTTGACCTTTAACCACCATTTTCCTTTTGGTGGACCATGGACATCAAATCAAGATACCCTGGTCTCTATCACTAACGGTTCATGAGTTACTTTTAGATATATCTTATGTCAAATACAAAAGGGGAAATAACTCTCTATGGAGTCTCAGTATCGCTTCGGTAAAAATTGACCGAAGCATCCTGAGGATTCAACGAGCAATTTAGAAAAACAAATTTGTTGATTTCTTTTACAATTGAAAAGGAGATGCACACATAAGAAAAACGTTGTTTGGAGAGCTAACTCTAACAATAAAAAGTGTTCGGTTAAATAGGGTGAGTTTCAAAAGCGCACTAACTGTTCGATTTCATATGAAAATAATCTAAGCGACATCTTGCTAATCCACTATATACCACAAGAAAAAGATTTGGCGGAAGAAGAAAAAATAATAATAATCAGAACAAATACAATAAGTCTTTCCACAGAAAAGTGGAAAGACGTAGTTATATTGATCAACGTTTCTAGAAATATATTGGTAGATGTTAACAATATTGCATAAACTATTTGATAAATAATCATATTTACTAGAAAGTTTTTCAAAGAAAACGATAACTAGTTTTCAAGTAAAGATTTTTTAGAAGCTGCTTACAAAGAAGTTGTGTTGAAGTCATCACATCGCCAGTTGATGGAAGCCATCGAGTTTTGGTTGAGCGTTATACAATATCAGTGTCACAAACAACAATGAATAGTTTCCACTTGTTACAATCCCGTATACGTAGTCTTTTCATCGAGTGTGACATGACCTAATAAGATTTGTACCCGAATTTATACTTGCCAGTAGTAACGCGACAGATGCAACTAGTTGAGCAGAAACTACTGACTCTTCCGGAGCACCCGAGTTCACTTCGTAGTTATTTGCAGGTTTATATTGCTTTAATTTAATTCTTCTTTGAAGTGTATTGCGGACTGTTGTTTATTTATGCGTCGGTCTTTCTACTTTTGCAAACAAACTAATTTGATATCTTCTCTCCTTTTTCAAACCGGCGTAAAATACAATAAGCAATTGAAAAAAGCATTTTTGTTTCTGTCCATGAAATCCGGATCCTTTAATTTAATAGTGTTCACATGATTTTTAATACATATTATATAGATTCTTACATGGGGACAAGTGGATTATCGGTATCCGAGCCTCGGTGAAAAATTTACCAATGTTATTTTCTTCACTGTCTAATTATATAAATACAATGTTTTTATTCACTTTTATCTTAAACGACCTTGTTATAGTAACCACAAGATGAACAATTGGTTATAAAACTGGAAAGACTTGTTCAGATTTGAAGTCGGGATTCAAATGTTTTTTTTTGTTAATTTAGAAATATTCAGACATTGATTGCAGTAAAACAAAAACATCTTTTATTTACTACCCTTGAGCCTGTACAGCAACTTGATTTAAGCGGGTACCTTCCGCCCAATACCCGACTGTTTGAACTCGACATTTTGTATCGTTGTTTTAAGTGTTGTTTTCGTTGTTGTCTCATGACGTGTAGCCTACAAAAATGTTATTCAGAAAATGTGTGCTCGTTACACTTTGTTTCCTGGCAAAACTGACAACACTAGCAAACATATGAGATTAGAGATCGTGCTTGCTCTCTCGTCAGCAATAGCAATATTGTTTGGAATTATCTTAGGCACAGAGTAGCCGATTAAAGTTGAAAAACATGTGGTATGAATATTAGAAATATAATTTTTTTTCCTGTTCAGTGTTGTATAATATCCCTAGAAGTTGGGTTTCTATTTTGCAAAACCAACATTTTTGGATTAATTGGTTGTTATTTTACCGTGATATAATAAGACAAAAGATGACTAAAAACACCTTCTTATTTAGTATTCTTATTCTTGTAGGGATATCTACATTTATATAATTGTCTATTTACAGTAACTGTTCTTATTTAAGATATTTTTTTTAATTTGGGTAGATTTAAATCATGTTGTTTCCTTGAAAACTAATTTAAAATATAGGGAGAGTTCAACATGTCAATAAGATGGCAAATATGCATTTGATTCTTTATGCATAACATATATCCCATGCATCGTTTCTTTCATATCAGATCAGTCCAAACCTGTCAAAATATGAAAATAGCTCATTTAGTTGAACATAACATCTTACTTGTAAAATAGCAACCAATGATTTATCATGCAGATCTTCGGCAGCTTCCAAAGGCGAATCATTCTGTTGATGAAGATTTAAAAGTATTTATGCATTACAGGTATCAATTGAAAGGGGAAGTCGTGACGATAAAAGATTAAAAAAAGTCTAAATTCACCAGATAATTCACACGCGAAGAGGACGGTGTACAGTTTATCAACAGATATATGTACATGCAGAGCACATTACAATTTGGTGCGTCCGATGCGCTTTTCTGGATTTACCTTCATCATCCTCAAGTATCAAAACATCTTCTGCCCAGCATGTCATTGACTAGATCCCAAATTTTGTATATATGAACTGTTTTGCCTTAAGACTTCGTTCTTTTATACGGACGTCATTAACAGGGTGTGTTCCTAATACTAAAATTCCTCCATTAAGGTTGTGCAGAACTAAAATTGACACTTTACAAGTTTTACGGTCACCGAGTTGGTTGAACGGTACGAAATATGATTGTTTGAACTCTGTAAATAAGAAGTGTATGTACCTCAACTAACTAGAGACATATTTTTGTTGTGGTAAATCCTTATACACCAGAATAGTAATCTGATCTGTAAAATTTGCAGATTGTTTCAAACTCCCCATCTAGCCATATGTTACTGAGTCTGGTGTCACATAGGGGTTAATGCAGGGGATGATTACTCTTTCGACGCCGCCGGTCCAGCTCATGCGATTTTCTAAGGTGTTTTCCATTGGTTTTAAAATTCAAATGGGATTTGATATTTTTGAACATCGGCTAACTAATGTTGCCTCTTATTTCCAGTAAGAGGATATGGAAACGTATCTTTGATATTCCTATCTAAAAAATCTAGTGCTTGTTATCTCAGTATTCGGGTACTTTTAAAGTTTTTAGTTTGTTAAGAAAAGCGATTTTGACGCACCATATTTATAAAAAAGTTCTCATTTTATAGCGCCGCTGAGCCGATACCGTTGTTGAAGAAGTGTACAAAAGCTCAATAGTGCTTCGGTTTTGACTTGAGTTGTACAATACTTTGTTCCCCGTTGATAAATTTAGAAATTATTAAGAATTTGATCTTAAATGAATTTTGCTATTCTTCTTAGGTACCTTTTTGTTCAGATAGCTCCTCATGCATTTAAATATTTATACATCTTTGACTTTCAGATGTTTGTGTTGAAGAAAGAATATCTAATGAAGTACTTCGAACGAACCAAATGTACAAAGTGGTTTTTTTTTTACATTTTCATTTTCATAATAATTTCTGGTGTATTAACGGGGCAATCATAGTTATTTTTTTCAGCGACAAAGCTTTTTTTATTTGTTGTTTTTATATTTCCTAGATTTTGTTTAGCTGACAGGGCCATGAGCATCAAACTAGAGTATACATGTATAGATATAGACCAATATTGAAAGTCTCGACAATCACAAAACGTATCCATAAAATCAAAATAAAATACAAACATTCATTGCTTGATTGACATTTAAGACATTTCGATGTCAGAACTGAAATCATTGAGTAAAAAGGAGGGCAAACAAAGATACCAAGGGGCAATATATAACCATAAGTCGACAGAAAAATAGATAACACCATGACCAAAGAGTCAACTATATTTCACAAAACACTACACAGAGAAGTAAAAGATAGAGAAATAAAAACCCCATCAAAACAAAAACTGGAGATGAAGTCAGGTGATCCTGGAGGGTACGCCGTCCTGTTGGTCATGGTAAGTAGAACTCCTGTAGTTTGTCGCATTCTGTGATGCCACAATCGATGTTAAGAGTTCGACTGTATAATTATGAACCCTTTTTCAATTGCTCCCTTGTGAGCACCAATCATCTTTTATAGACATCATGAAAATATATATAATATATTATTATCGTTCGTCTGAAATGTAGTTCATACGCAGGTGCTGCTGGAATGATGGACATTTAATTACATTTCCCCAAAAATCACATGCAATCGTTTTTAGCTGAAACTAATGTTATGGTTAATCAAAGTAATGTTCGTTTAGCAAACATCTCATTGAAAACTACTTTAAATTTCTGAACATCTAACTTGTTATTTTTTATGAATATTCAATTTGCTTTACATTTCATAATTATGCTTCTCACTGAATCGCAACGAAGAACGAATTACGCTATGCACATTCACCATTACTTTTTGAGAAAATTGAAAATATTTTGACAATTTCATGTTGTATTGCAAGCTTGATGTTGTCTATTTTATCAGTACAAGTTATTTATCAACCAATCACGAAAATTGACACTAAACAAAAAAGCGAATTGTGTCTATTCATGTTAAACACGCTTGTCATCAATTATTTCTTTAGAAAATTCCGAAGAGCACATTTCAAAATTTACATAACATTAAACAATGTTTAAAAAAATAATACATACACGTGTCATTTTCACATGCTAAACTAGATTTTTTGTAAATCTAAAACAGCTTAAATATGCCTATGATATTTAGATGTTGGTTGTGGTATATAAGTAAGTTTGAATTCAAACCTTCGATTTTGAAATTAAAGGTGCAGAAAATCTTTTTTTAGATTTTGATTTTTGACTTCTGATTAGTATTACCTTGTAATTTATATATAAGTTCCTATGCGAACCAAAACATCATCCATGAGTTTGCTTAACGCTAAGTTCCAGATGAAGGAATATGTTTCTATTGAACATCTGTACTTACTGTTCTATTCAGGACAACAACTGAGCTCCCATTTTCTAGAAGCAGTTGTAGACAGCCCGTTTGTCTGTATTGGATTGCTGTGTGTATTGGAGTATCTCCCTGTATGTAAATTTTTTGAATTATTTAGAAAACAAAATGGTTTTATTATAAAAGTGGTGTATATTGAGATTATTGGTTTGCCTTGGGTTTCTGGGTTACTGTCGCACTGACCAATACCACACATCTCATTTCATTCATTTTGTATACCTGGTATATATTTCTGAAATTATTAGCGAACATTATTAAAAGCAAAAGAATCCTTTAATTTGGAAAAAAAATGATCGATATTAATAAGTCCCAGTGTATATAAAGTGCGAATCCTGAAATATCATTTTTATTGTATCTGTCATAGATATAAGAAGATGTGGTATGAGTGCCAATGAGACAACTCTCCATCCAAGTCAAAATTTATAAAAGTAAACCATTATAGGTCACAGTACGGTCTTCAACACGGAACCTTGGCTCACACCGAACAGTAAGCTATAAAGGGCTCCAAAAATTACTAGTGTAAAACCATTCAAACGGGAAAACCAACGGTCTTATCTATATAAAAAACGAGAAACGAGAAACACTTATGAACCACATCAACAAACGACAACTACTGAACATCAGATTCCTGACTTAGGACAGGTGCAAACAAATGCAGCGTGTTTAAACGTTTTAATGATACCAAACCTTCACCCTTTTTCCGAAACAATAGTGTAACATCACAACATAGAAAGACACACTATAAAATATCAACTGAAATATCTTAACTCAATCAAAGGACATATTAACACCATTGAACATACACTGAACAAATAAATTTGACCTATGATACAATGTAAAATACAAAATAAATAAACTAAGGGAAGAATAATAAAAGTAACATGTTATATCGGTATGAAATGTTAAACAATTAAAGAAAAACAATATGCTCGAACAAAAATATCAGCCATTTGCAATAACTTTAAACACAGGTAAATGAAAATAATTTTGTTGTTAGGTTTACGTGTACAGTTCCAATAAAGAAAGGAAATATTTTTACAAAATAGATAATTTTGATGTTCATAGTACGAAGTGAAACTTTATAGTAATACCAAACACTTATCAAAGCTGGTATATAGACCAGATATAACCCTGAATAACATTAAATAACAAAAAAGCAATACAATTAGTATCAACAGGTCCAATAAACAAGAAAGTACGATTTGAGAGTACTCGCAGTTACTGACAGCTAGTTAAAAGCCAAAACAATTAATAATAAAAAATCATGCATCAGAGACTAAAATCACCTAAAACACATCCCAGGGATTTAGTATTTTAACGTCATGGACAGTCAAAGAAGATATGACTAGTCCAATGCCAAAAATAAATGTATCGACAGACAGTAGGATAGTTAGGAGTTTAACCTCTTTTAGATCAAAACGAACGTGGGTGTGTCTTTATACATCCCGTTTGAAAAGATTGTATGAAAACAAATTTAGTTATGTTTTAATTTGCTGATGACAAAATCGATATTAGTGCCAATGTAAACTATATTCAAAGATCTAATTACAACATTGGTAAGATAACCTAAATATCATGTATATCTGATGTATAATGATAAATTAACAGACGAAAAATTGATGATTTTTGAATCAAATAAGACATAGTATATCAATCGTACTGTTTTGATAAATTCATGATACAGGTAAGAGATGCAGACGGGTTTATATCGCGCCTACAGCCATGCAGGTGTGAAATCGATACACAAATAGATACTTTTTAAGAATATTCCACGAACAGAGCGTGCATGAGATATAAAAGCAGCAGTAAAGTTTATTTTCAGAAAAATATACATTTTAACATAATCATTAATGTTGTTTAACTCAAAACAGGTTTTGTCGTTTAGTTTGTTGCTATTGAGTTCAATTCCACTATGCTACTTCTGTATTGCGATTTATGTTTACTGTCAATTACTGATACATTACTTTCATTTCCACTGTAAGGGCGATCATTTCTATTATATTTGCGATGCATTTTCACATTAGGAATCCTATTCATTATCATCAAATATAGTATTTATTCAGCCGACTCGCTCACAAAATTAATAGAGTCAGAAGGATTTGATAATGCTTACTTTATGAGTGAAATTACAAAAATGAATTCCGTAAAAATAGCATTTATTGCTAAATTTAAACTTTTCAATTTTTTTTTCTAATTACTCGTCCGGATATATGTGTAAGGTAAAATATCTTCCAATGACATTTTATTATTGAACACATACACATTGGACAGTTAAGCACATCCTTGGCCACCGAAAACCAAACTGTGCTTAAGTTTTACAGTTTCGATCTTTATCTAGGGTACTATACATCACTTACTAATGAAACGTCATTAATGGATGCATAATCATGAGTTGCATCTTACACAGTAAAGAACGTTCAAACAGCTGTTGATTCACCTTAATTTATGCTTGAATGCCTTGCATATTGTTGCAAATACCTAATTTGAAATTACAAAGACATATTGAAAACCGTTTATTGCTTTTAAATCACGGGTATAACCGCCGTGCAGTAGATTCCGGACGTTACTTCGTATCGTACATTTTAGAACGTCCTAATACTTTAGTTTTTTGAGTCAACATACAATGCTTTTATTTATATTTTAATCAATTTTGTGTTACACATAGTCTTTGTTTCGCGATGTTTACAAGTAATTCATACACAGGTCTATTAAAAATTGTCAAAAACTAATGATTGATTGTTGGTTGCTTAACGTCCAGTGGTAAATATTCTATGCATGCTCAGGACGACTCACTGATGAGAAATCCGTTGTTATATTTCATTTATAGATTTTTAAAGACGAAACTCCAAATTTCGTCATGGTTCGTTGTCTTTATAGTTTGTTTGTTTATTACCGTTCATTGCAATTTCTTGTACTGTTCGTTGTGCGTTTTGACTATTCTAATAGAATAGATAATAGAAACGGGGAGTGTGTCAAAAACTCGACCAAAGAGCCCAAGGCCACCACTAGGTCTTCAATGCAGCGAGAAAATCCCGCACCCGTAATTTATACTAGAACAGCGAAATGGACGCCACACTTAACCCTGAAACATGCAAATGAACCAAAATTAAAAAAACACACACGACTAACAGAGGCTAGAGGTTCCTTACTTAGGACAGGTGCAAACATGCGGCGGGGTTAAACAGGTTTTGTGAGATCTCAACCCAATCCTCATACCTCTAGCCAATGTGGAATAAACAAACACACAGCAATACGCACAGTAAAACTCGGTTTAAAAGAAATCCGATTCCGATGTCTAAGACGATCAATATGGTTGAAATATGTACATACAAGAGCCTGTTGTTCAGTGGTTGTCGTTTGTTGGTGTGGTTCATAAGTGTTTCTCGTTTCTCGTTTTTTATATAGATTAGACCGTTGGTTTTCCTGTTTGCATTGTTTTATACTAGTCATTTGGGGCCTTTTTTAGCTTGCTGTTCGGTGTAAGCCAAGGCTCCGTGTTGAAGGCCGTACTTTGACCTATAAATTTTAACTTTTTATACATTGTGACTTGGATGGAGAGTTGTCTCATTGGCACTCCTACGACATCTTCTTATTTATATATAACTACTGCGTGATAAATTTCCAAAGCTTATGTAAGCAAGTACTGAAACTTTTCAAGGAAAATTCGCCGTAAAAATGCATTGAGTTTATGATTTTTTTACACCAGAATATATTCAATCCATGACACTTACAAACTCTTTTAATATGCATGATATTGACATGTTTCAACTCAAGACACTGTGTTGTATATCATCATGACGTTCGTGTGACCTTGACCTCAAGATCAAAATACTAGATTTTTAGGGATATTTTCGCGAAATCTCTCAGAAACTGGATTACAATCACGTGCACCCGATGAGTGGGCTCTTCTGTTTCACGTGCAACACACACAAAATTCAGGTCTTTTAATTTTCAATATGAAATGTTAAAAATGTCAAATAGGTAAGTTGCTACAAAAGATAAAACATAGATATTTCTAAATAGTTCTTCCCGATGTTTTTACCAACGTAGGATACAAGAAAAGAGAGGCGAAGGACCCCAAAGGGATATTCAAACTCATAAGTCGAAAAACAAACTTGAAAATGCCATAGCAAAAAACCAAAAACCAAAATCGACGAAACGACAAACAATAGTACACAAAACACAACATAGAAAACGAAAGACCGAGCAACACGAACCCCACCAAAAACCAGGGGTGATCTCAGGTACTCCGGAAGGGTAAGCCGATCTTTGACGGTACTTTTACGAATATCCGTAACGAACGGTACAGTTAACAATTTCTTACAATGATGAGTATTTTAGAAAATCATAATAATGGTTATGAACTAGGTATGCGGGATATATTCTGGGGGGGGGGGATACGCTTACGATCTGCAAATATATCAGTTGTTACTTAAAGTTATTTAATGTTTGCAATTTTAAGGGAGTTTTTGTAACCAAGGTTTGTAAACATAAGTGCGTTTATCATTCAGTAAATATTGGAACTCTTAAAATGTATACAACGTGTACATTACATTTTTATACTTCGTGTATAGTCTATTAAGCATGCACGATAAGTTTGGATTATGAATTGTAAATATCAACAATATTAAATTATCAAATGATATTGTTAGTTTTTGCATGTCCAATTCTCACATAAAACCACAATGAAAATTTATAACAACTACAAAAATCCCACATCAGAAATGATCGCAATTACAGTGATAATGCATCGTACTTGTAGTTAAAATGAATTGCTTTCAGTAATCGATATCATAGATTATGTTGCTTTAATTACACGTTTTTGGACTTTAAACCTGTTAGTGTACAATGATAAGTCATATTGTAAAGAAATTGTGCTAAAACATACATTCAAATCAATTATTTTGTATTTTCAAAACGGAAACAAACACATTTTTTCCCGTCATCCTTTATTCTTCAATAGTAATACTCGCATATGACAATGAAAATGAAATGTCTGGATTCGCACTTTGTATACACTGATTTTCCGTGATAATTTGAAAGTGACATATTATTCAGTAAAGAAAAATAACAAAGTTATAATCTTGTATTTGACACGATAATACTTACTATGATAACTTTATTTTTTTGAAACAAAAAGAATCTGCATATAGCTGATTGTCAAAAAAGTGATTCATAAATTTCAGATAAAATTTATCTACATTTTACTTATAATTTTCTACCTTAATCTCGTGTAATTTTATTATATTTGAAAAACAGCTGACAATTTTAAAATACCTGTTATGTGACCGTATATTCAACACAATTAAAATTTAATAAAAGTTTTTTTTATCTCAGTGGATATTTTCATAATTTTAGCAGATTGAAAGGCACTTTTTTAATTTGCATTATCATTTTTGAATATCAATGTTGTATATTTCCATAGTGAATATGTGATATTGTTAAAGAATTCGCATGACTATATTCACATTAAGTCTAAACGTGAGGAAAAATACATTGTATACATCTCATGTTCTATGTTAACTTATTGATTTGTTAAAATGGATATTTCAATAAATTTAGCACATGCACCTTTCACGAAGAAACATCTTGTACAATAGAATTATTATTTATTTGAAAATTGTGATATTTTTTAGTTTCAAAATGAGCCATGATTGCATTTTATTTATAACAGAAAAATATACAAAAGGGAAGTAATGTGTTTTTGAATAAATAATTGTAAATTACACGTTCAGGTTAGATAACATAGAAATTAACTGGTAGGGTATGATTAAGAATTGGTCAAGTATGGTTCAGACATTGAAAACAGGTTGATAACTGTTATAGTATAGGTCGAGTTCATGTAAAAATTAGTTAATATTATTTGAGCTTGGCCGAGAGCTAGTTCAACAAAGTGATATGTAACATGTAATATATTATCTTACAATATTATCAACTGCATGTAATGAAGCCCCATTTTCAATCAGCAATTCAGCACATTTTGTATGACCATATCTGACAGCTATATGTAAAGGTGTTTCTTTCTGTTTGAAAAATAACCTTCTATTAAGTCAGAAATTTTCGCGAGAGGTTTATTTTCGCTAATTTCTCGATAAAGACAAAATCGTGAAAATATTTCCTCGCGTTAATTTGATATTTAAGGGGGAAATCAGATTCATGCAAAAATGAAACCTTGCAAAATGGTTCCGCTTTAGAAAGAGAATAATATAAACTCAGGGATTATAAGCCACTTTACAATTATTCTATGGTATATAACATATGGAATGCAATATTGTGGTCACCGTTTTGATCTTTTTAGCAACTACAATGAACTATATGATCAGTTTAGCTTATTAATGTCAAAGCTACGCCGTGTCTCTTGTTAATTGAAATCAGACATTCTACATGTTCTAATCACTAAGGGGAAAATTTCATAGAATTACTTGAAATTTTTCAAATTATGTATTTTTTTGACGCCACTATATATATTTCATTAAAACAGAAGCAGATATGCGATACTTTTCTACATACTTGTTAACAAAGATTGTTTGTAGTACTAAAATAATTTTTCTTATATTCCGTACTCCAGTGCGCTTATATTATCTCGTATCTGCGTACAACAATAATTACATAACCGAGATAGATTTTTTATGGATTCATAGAATATTCTATGGAAATAATATTCTTGACAAAAGTAATTGATTCTTACTCGATTGTTGGTTTTGTTTACACATTCCTTATTCCTTCTCAACAATATTTTGATACCATCAGCATGATCATAAATAGCAGCAGTATGTATTGGTTTATTCCCCTAAAATGCACATCACAATATACTTCATATGACTTTGAAAAACAAACATTTGATTGCATAAGAATAATACTTGTTATCCTGCTTTGAGGTTCTCAATATACAGATAAGTCTGCTTTGAGGTTCTCAATACACAGATAAGTCTATTGACTGTTTTGTCATTCTTGCTTACATTCAAAATGGATGCATGCTCAGCCTTATTTATGAACATGAGGAATTTGATCATGCATTCTATATATATATATATAATGACTGAATAATAGTCAACGATAAATCTTACGGGGCGATGGATCATATAATTATGATACAGTACACTACAAAATATAATATATAACAAGTCTAAAAGGGTACAACATCACCAAAAAATAATAATAAACTAAACAAATGTTAAATATTTCGGATAACAGATATCCTTCATCAGTATGATCACGATGTAAAATAAATCATATCAATCTAAACTGATTATAAAACTACAACAATCTTGAAATTTATACAATAAAGCATTCAAAACTGAACATCATAGAGACGCTTGTACAATTCTATTTTTTTTTATTTAAGTAGGTTATATAGCTATTTACAACAGAGACTGCAAAGATATGCTTCAAATAAAAATAGTAATGTGCGATATGAACTGGTACAACTCTAAAATTTCAAAGGTGACCACAGTTAAGATGTTACAACAACGGTTGCGTGGAAATACATTCCCAACAAACAGCACTGACTGATCTAAGCTGGTATAATATTTCAAATTTGACAACGGTAGAGAAATTAAAACAGTTTTATTACAGGTTTAATAATTGAACGTGACTGCGTACTTGTACATCCCTCCCAAATGAATAGAACCCTGTAATTTAAACTGGTATAATTCAAAAATTCCTTAAAACTGTTAGAGTCTTGTACGGAAGCCTGAGTTACTGGAAACAAGTGATGGTAGGAAAATGAGTGATAGTAGGGAAAATAAGTGACTCATTATATATACATATATTTGCGGTAGTAAATTTTTCGTCCTTCCCTGTGCGGGATTTAAACCCATGCTTCTGTGAGATTGTGGCTACTCTCTCTGCTTTATGTTCTGAAACCTTGGCCAATCGGCATACTAGGCTATATAGCTTTGATTACTCGAACTATGTCCTGTCTACATCGGCTTTATTTAAGATTGTAACCCAGTACAGGATGTATTGTGGCATGTACATGAAATTCCATGCATTTCATCTGTTTTAGTCGTCGCAAAAGATGACGATACTCCCCATGCAGTCATATCAATATGCTTTAATTTTTTATGTCTAAATATGTGACAACCCTACGACAGAATTCTCTATCACATAACCTCGGATTTTAAAGACTTATACTTCGACATCATGACAACTCAGCCTTCAATCTAGCGACCTATGTTTTAATCATTGAATGATTAATTCACTATTTTAAAATAAAAACACCAAGAGACACACCTCTATGGTGCTTACTTTTGTATGAATCGAGTTGTTAGTTTTAAGCTGCTATGTTTGTAGAGATTTTCCATCGAGATTGTAAAATTTTACTTCAACTGTGGTGAAAATCAAAGTATATAACTAACCAATGAGAGATAACTCAGTTTGAATTCTTTAAAAAATCAATCACCCTTTAATTAAATAAATAGACGGCAAATATATTGATCTTACAGCTCATGTTCTGAAACACAAAGATATTTCAAGATCATATTTAAACTTTACAGATTTTTCCTTGGTTATTTAAATGCTTCTCATATATACGTCGTCTAAAATTTAGCCAACAATGTTAAATCTGCAATTTTGCATGCAACTCCGTGTCTGCAGTCGACCACTTTGTCTACTAGGCGATATGAAAATAAAAGTTTCGTTAGTTACACTATATATTGTAGTGATATATTTTCGATTTTATATTCTAAGCTTTCCGTTGTTTTCAATGCTTACTGAATTAGAGCTGTTGTAATTTTATAAGTAGTTAATAAAAAAACAATAGATTTAACATTTCAATAACCCGATTCATTTTTTTTCAGTTACTGCAGACTGATTATCACACCATATAAGGCTTCGAAAGTTTATTCAAATAAGAAGTATGGTATTTCACGTCATCCGATCAAATGATTTAATTTCAAGATATTATAAAAGCCATTGTTGACCAAAATAAAGTTATTTACCGATAACACTTGAAATATGAATATTGAGATCATATTTTATTTTTTTTTATTTTTAGATTGTATCTGAAAAGTATGATATATACCGCTTTATAAATGTTAGAAATCTATTTGATAGTCTATGATTTAAAGAATTTTATTCTTAATTTTCCCGTCAATCTTTGTTAAAATAACTGTAATATTCAAAAATACATGTTGACCAAAGGTTGGTCTTGAAAATGTGAAATGCATAGATATTTTAAAGAATCTACACAATTCGTATTTGTTATACTCACGATTCTGTCTTTACAGTTTGTCAAAGCTCCAAGAAAAATCATCTTATCAACACATTCCGTTCTGTGGTATCTTATGGCCACGTGCAAGAGGGTCTCCTTCTACAAGTGTAGATTGAAAGTAAAATTTTGTTTTATATGCAAAGGCATTTTTTGGTAGGCTGGAAATTAATCATTTTTTTTTTTATTAATTTCATTTATTGCAGGTTCTTACAAATTATTGCAAAGAAAGTTTCCTATGTCCATAACAAATATATCTACACATTTGTCTTGTCTTACAATGACCAATTGTCAATGCCTGAAGTAGCATAATACAATGACCGTAAAAACAACAGTCTACAAAATTCTACCTAGAAAACTAGACTGAGCAATGCGATTCCAATCAAAAACCAGGGGCGATCTCTGGTACTATGAAAGGGTAACCAGATTCTGGTGCAGATGTGTCATCCGTCAAGTTGCTCATGGTAAGTACAAATTCGGTGATAAGTTCAATTCGTTGATGTCTCAATAAAGAGAAAGAGGACTGGATTGTTGTTACGAAAATTAGAACATATCCGTCGTCATTTGTGACTCAGATATTTCATGAACGGCCAACTAAATAAAGGCGTCCGTAAATTTTTCAATTAATGTGTAATGGATTAGATATTATAGGCTTTGGTATGTTTGTATATTACTATATACATTTTTAAGTTTAACGACCATTAAGTTTCACACAATACCTGACATAATATTTCGGTGTATACTTACTGTTCTATGGTGTTTATGGTTAAGTATATCTTTCTTAAGTGAGACTAAGTTCTCTATTTTTGACAATTCTCCATTCTTGATAGCTGCTACAAGTTGTTTCCTAGAATTTGCATCAGTAGAAGAAGAAGACTTTCTTTCTGCCATCATGTTTACCTGAAATAAGTAATTGTCTTTGCGTTTATCCATTTTTAGATAACTTCACATTCGATTTATTAAGTGTGTCCATATTTGTTTTTATCTTTTTCTATAAAATTTTTAATCGATATTGAACATCTAGTTTTGGTACGTGGGGATTAATTGTATTTATAGGTAGAAAACATAAGTCAGGAGCTTGTAAATCAGTGGTTGTCGTTTGTTGCTGTGTTTCATATTTGTTTTACGTTCATTATTTTGTACATAAATTAGGCCGTTAGTTTTCTCGTTTGAATTGTTTTACATTTGTCCTTTCGGGGCCTTTTATAGCTGACTTTACGGTATGGGCTTTGCTAATTGCTGAAGGCCGTACGGTGACCTACAGTTGTTAATTTCTGTGTCATTTGGTCTCTTGTGGAGAGTTGTCTCATTGGCAATCATACCACATCTTCTTTTATATATATTAAAAATGCAGAGTATTTTAACGTTTAAGTCAGCATTGACAAGGAGTGCCAATCAATTAACGGTTTTGAAAATCAAGAGTTGGTGTCTCAATTGTTGGTACTACTATTTGGAATAAGCGACCAGCAACACAGTGAGCTTTGTTGAAAATAAACATGTCAGTAATATAGGTGCACAGACACTAGCATTAGAATCACATCGGCATAAAAGTAGGAATGCAAAAATACTTCTTTTTAGACAAGCATCTCCACGTTTACACATTGGGCAGACAAGGTTAACCTAACCTTGACCTCATTTCATGGATCAGTGATAAACTTTAAACTAAATCCACTAATCGATTCCATGACCCCACGTGCATTCAAGGGTTCATCTGACATTTAGATCATTCTCATGTTTGACTGAATAACGTTTCGCAGACACAATAATCAATGTAACCTTAATTTGAGAAATAAAATGATGTGTACGATGTTCATAGCCGTCAGTAAAACATTTATCTCACCTTTCAGTTTTTTGTTATTACGTCCAATTCCCAGATATTATCAGCATTAGGTAAATTTTGTTAAGTTAATGGAATGATTGTAAAATGGACATACCTGTCTGGAAGGGTTCATCATGTTTCATTACATATGACGTAGAAGTTAACAACTACATGTATAAGTAACCGTACGGCAATCAATAATGAGCCCAAACAGCATAGCAAACTTTTAAAAGGCCCAAAAGTGACAAACGTAAAACCATTCAAACTTGAAAACTAAAAGCTTGAATTATGAACAAATCAAAAAAAGAAAAACAAATATGATATACAGCAGCAATCGACGACAGGCACATACAGAAGGTGGCGGGGTAAAACATTTAAGCGGGCGAAAAACCCTCCCCAAAACTTGGACAGCGGTGCATCAGAACAACACACGAACAAACTGTACAAAATGATAAACAATAAGAACAGGCACATATACAATGTGGAGGAGTGGGGGTAAATATATTTGCGGGCGCTTTTGCCTCCCTCAACCTAGGATATTGGTGCAACAGCACAATATCACAATATAAGAACAAACTATAAAAAAAGTTAAAAGGGCTCAACATATCAGATCGATACAAAGCACAAAAACCAACTAACAATAACACAAAAACAAAATAGAGATCTGAGAATACTCACAGCATGTTCCTGTCCCAAGTCATGAGCCTGTTATTCAGTGTTGCTGTATATTATATTGTGTGTTCTCAGTGCTCCTATATTGGGTGTCCGTAATGCACTTAAACTGTGTAACTTATTACTACTTTTTAACTGTTTTACTCGAGCGTCACTGATGCGTTTTTTGTTGACAAAACACGCGTCAGGCGTACAAAATTTTCATCCTCGTATCTATTATGAGTTTATTTACTGAATTGCTCGTTCAAAACCAAAAACAAATAATAAAAAAATCATGTATCTAAGACTTAAATATTACTATTCGTTTCTTAGAATAGTATAAGCGATATGTCAACTATATTTAGTGTATGGAATTATTGTTATGTGTACACTTCTATCTGGCAGGGTTACTCTGATATTGATTTTATTTTCATGGATGATGGCTATCATTGAGTTGGCATGTTTTGTCTCCTTTTTCGGAAACAGAGGTAAAAAGGTCAACCACATATTGTGTATGGAATGATTGTATACATGTTCGCCAGGAAGGTTCATGTGACCATGACCTTATTTTCGTCGATCATTAATAATGTGTAATTGATACCTGCTTTGAAACCTTGAACTTATAGACTTTCTACATGAAATTAAATTATAATCAGTAAAACAGCCTAGACATTTAAGAATATCAACTATTGTTTATAGTTTAATATGCTTTAGTTACCTCTTGGTCATACAGCTTCTATCGTGTTATTCATACATCCCTGCTTTCAAATGTTTTGTTTTAACCGATCCTGATAAAAAAGTAAAATATCAATTACATTTAAAAATATAGATAATGTTATGGTTTGGAGATTATAATGATTCACGTGGTAAGACATGTTACACAACAAAGAATTAGAATAATTATTGGCTCTAATAAACAGAATATGATTTATCTTAAACATCGTGTTGCTCAAGGAAAGTACAAATTTGATGATAATTCTCGTCCGGTGTGGTTGCAATCGGTTGCGAAGATAAAAGTATAACATAAATACTTAAACTACAAGTTAAATTTAAGAGGGGGAAGATCATAAAAACTGACAATATCAAACGTTATACTTAATCAACCAACAGAACGAATGGAAAACAACTGTAATATTCCTGACTTGGTACAGGCATTTTCCGAGGAAAACAGTTGGTTAATATGTGCAATCTCATTCCTACTCACGTTACATAGTTCACGTAATTTGTTATACTACCAACATGTGGATGCCTCTGTTTTTAGATGATTATTTTTTAGCTTGTTATCTAGTGTTATTTTAGATTATAACTATTAAGCAAACGAAACATTGACTTAAATTGTTCATTGCTTGCAATGGGTGAATCAAACAAGCTATGTATCTTTTAAGAACATTCATAAATGCAACAAAACAAACCTTTCTAATGGGTGAATCAAACAAGCTAGGTATCTTTTAAGAACATTCATAAAAGCAACAAAACAAACCTTTCTATGCTTTAGAGTATCTGAAGAATGTTTTGTCTTTTTTTCGTTTATATTTCGTTCTGTTTTATGCGGAATTCATAATCACATCACGTATACACTAGTATATATATATTTATATAAGTTAAAAGGGTAAAAATTATGATCAATGAACGAAAGATTTTGGCAGTATATATTCTCAAATGAGTCATTGTGTCCCTATACAATGGACACGGATTTAAAAACGACCCCTTTAGAAATATAAAGCATCAATTGCACTAAAATCGGAATGATTGGTGAGAATATAACAAAAAAAAAGAAGATATTGTATGATATAAAAATGACTTACATGTAAGCATCTACATGTCGCCTTACGGCCTTCAACAATTAGCTAAACTCATACTGCATAGCAAATAATAAAATGCTCCAACATGACAAAATGTAGAACAATTCAAACAAGAAAACCGACGGCAGATTCATATAGAAAACTATATAACAAAAAACAAATATGATCTATATAACTATATTTCAATTACAATATCATTTAAACTTTGATTTATATATTTATTTCTATTTATATCGTTAGATTGGTGTTTATTGTTCTTTTACTGATATCCTTTTCGAATTTACTTCAATCTTAAACATTTCTGATAACGATTAATATAAACCTACTTGCATTCTGTCCATCGGAAAAAGTCTGCTGACGCCATTTTAGTCTAAACTATATACAACATATAGATATTGTGAACTATTTGTTCTATAATTAATTATAATGATTTAATCTTAGTCGTGACTTCCGTAGGCAATGTTGAACTTAATGGGTTTTAAGGTAGCGTTATGTATCTAGTTCTGAACTTGTTTCGGTTCTTGATTCTTCAAGGAAGAATTACAACATATGAGGAATCATTTAAATTCTTCCTTAAAAAAACAATGTACCACTATAAGTAAAAACTGATAATATCACTATCCTTGCTCGATAAAATCGAGTCATTTAAGTGATGCGGAAAAAATATAAAATCTTGTTTTTATAATATTAACTTTTAGTGAATGAATATGATGGAATATATGTAATTTTTTTTACATTTGGAAAATGAAAAGGTAAACATTATTGAGTTATTTATTAAGTATTGAAATATTCATGAATTATTACTTATTAAATTTACCCATGAGCAACTGTTAACTGTTTACATGTACATCTTTGATAAATAGTTACTATGAATTTAGAGTAGTGTCAAATGTTCTTCCCTACAATAATGATTTCAAATCAATTGTAATTTTGATCAATTTCAATTACGAATGAAATTTCTCATTTGCATTTAGCCCTTAGAACAGATCATGTTCACGCCATTTAGTCAATAGCTCATTCAGTACGAATACATGGTGAGCAATTTCTTTTAAAATTGATCCCCAATGTAAAACTTAATTTGTAACTTTCCTACACAAGGATCCACAGTTTAAATCACGATTGAGTGTGATAATGTTTCTTATTTGTCAAAGTTATTTTAATTTTCCATTTATAATAAAGAAACTAAGGTTTCAACTCCCTCATGCAAAGTTGACCTTTGATAGATTTTGGTCATATAGCTCTTCAACTGTTTCGGTCGTCCTTGGTTTTTAAATTATTCGACTTTGAGCGTTCCTGATATAGGTAAAACCAGGAAAGCCAGACGCATGAAATTTATAACGTGTTGTTTTCCTTTTTTTTTAAATATTGACAAAGGCTGGATTTGATGGCGATCAACTTTATTCTTAGAGAGTATCCAGATGTAACGACAGTATTTGTAAAATATTGAAATATCAAAACTAACTTGGCAAATAGAAAAAATATAATGCCCAATTATGTTTTAAATATGGCTCCGTAAATCTTATTTATTGTGTGGTTTGCATTGTTTTCCAGTCGTTTGATTTTGCCATTTGATAAAGGACTTTCTGTTTTGAATTTTCCTTGGAATTTGGTATTTTTGTCATTTTACTTTTTGCAACACATGTAATGAAGCATACACAGGACAAATAGGAAACTCATTAAAAGAAAGATTCAGAATTCACAGCCGGAAGAAATCAAGGACCCAACAGTACGACAAATTGATTTAATTGAACACTTATTTGTGGTTGCGGTAAATATAAAGTTTTTCCATTAAAAAAATGAATGAGTCAAACAAGTACAAAAGACTTGCCAGGGAAGCAAGAAGTGCAAGTCTAAATGAAACAATACGTAATTAATTCCCTGACTATCATCATCACGTCATGAGACGTTATCAAGGACATTTACCTGAGAATTGACACATGAAAACCTTTTTATTGATAAATATGTAGAGGCATTTGCTTACTGTTTTAATTTGAATATACTTGTATGTATTCATATTATTAAAATCAATTGTGAAAGTGACTTTAATTATATGAATACAATTTTAGTGTATTTTCCTGTTTTCCTTTTTTTTTTATATATATATATAATATAACTTTTTAAGAATATTACAACAAATTACTATGTTGTCTAGTGTCTCTGTGACCCCATTTTTATGAATTTGAAAGCACTTGATAAAACTATTTGCTCATATTTTATTTAAAAATTTTCTTATTTAGTTTGTTTTCTGATCACAATAAAAGTGGTTTTGTTCTTTCATATACAGTCCTTCTAAAACATTAGAATAATGCCCAGCCTTTAGCCTAACATCTCACATATAAGGTCATACAGTGGTATATAGTTTAACTCGGTGACTAACATCTAAGTAATTTGGTCCTGATGGATAGTTGTCTCATCTGCAATTATACCACATGTCCTTATTTTATGCAGTGAACTACATGCATTTTTTATTATCTTAATATTGAAAATAGCACTTTATAAACTGCATAGCAAAATTAATATGTATGGCTATATATTATGAAAACTTATTGTCCTACATCCTATATGCTTATTTTTGCATAAGTTCATGCTTTTCTTATACAGTTTATGATATTTTCACATTAAATTCGTTAGATATGTACTGATGTGTACTGATTGAATACCGTAGTCTTGGAGAACCTGATTTATTTATTAGTTGTCGTTAGCATTGAGTTATCTTCCAGAAACTAAATGCTCTCTTGGATCAATACCTTTTGTCTTTTGTCTTTATGTTCGTTGTTCTTATGCTTTGTGTCGATCTAATAAATTAAGCCATTTCCAACTGATTTTACACTTTTTCATGTTGTGCTGTTACACTTATGGTCCATGTTAGGAGAGGGGAATGCACGTTCACAAACCTGTTAAACCCCGCCACATTCCAAGTCAGAAGCCTGTAATTCAGTGGTTGTCGTTGGTTGCTGTCTATCATATTATTTTACGTTTGTTGTTTTGTACATAAATCGTGCCGTTGGTTTTTTTCTTATGAAATGTTTCACATTGTGTCAAACTGTGCGGAACTTTTTTTTATTGATTTACGATATGGGTATGGTCATTATTTATGGCCGTACAGTGACTTATAATTGCTTACATCTGCTTCATTCTGACTCTGTTGGACAGTTGTCTCATTGACAATTACATGAATTATACAATATTTCTTATATTATATTTATCAATTTGAGCATTTTACTACACAATTAGGAAATATTTTGTATGACACCAATAGGGTGACAATGAACCGCTTTTAATGGAAAAGCGACTACTGGTAATGGAAATCGGTTGACTTGGTAACTCAGGATGTACGGTTTTACGTATAATGTGACAGTTACAAAATGTTTGTTTACATTAATTGAGGGTGCGAACACTTCTTATTATTGAAAATAGTGCACAGACACTAGTACTTCCCAACCTAGGCATCTAATGCTTGATTGTTTAACACACAAGTTACAGGTTTGCAATACTGGTGTACAGTTTAGAAATGATTGTCGGCATTATCACCCATCGTTATTTACAAAACCTTCAATGAAAAAAACGAAACGCCAGATCTCGTTAAATAAATATTAAAATATCTAGTTTGCTATCCAATCTTAATAAAAATAATAGCCAATTTCCTCTAAAGTCAAATTTGCCTGAGGTAATTTTCGTAAATAAATATTGAAATATCAAGTTTGCTATCCAATCTTCATAAAAAGTAAATGAATATTGTTTTCGATCAAAACTATTAAATGATGGCTTTGATTTGAAATAGCATTTAATGATTCAAATAAACAACCACAATATCAAAATGTCAAAGTTCAAAAGGAGACAATTTCCGTATATGTATCTGATATCAGTATGCGTATTCTAATTTTTGCGATACACATCCAGTTGCATTATTCGCATAAATAAAACCCTCGCAATAATTACGAATTTACAGTAGATCATAAAAGTAGGTGTCATCAAGTTTTGTAGTGATTTAAATTAAAAATAGAGGAGCTATGTGACCAAAAAAGGACCTAAATAATAAAAGCCAATTTCCTCTAAAGTCAACTTTGCCTGAGATAATTTGAGTCTTTGTTTTTAAATAACGGAGAATTAAAAAAAAAACAACATGTTATTGTAATCTTTCCTCTTCACCCTTCAGTCATTTGATGGTTCTATTTGTCCTTTCAATGATCAATGAATAGTGTAAGCACAACTCCTACTATATTGCTTGGTTCATTTAAGTGAAAGTTAAAGGATTAAGTAAACGATATGAAGATGAACATGGAGGTAGATTAGCTAGAATGTTTAATTTAAGTTGAGGTATATAATACAATGAAGATAACTAGGCCCGTCGTCTTCTATTGAAATTTACATATAGTGTAAATTTGGTGTTTTGTGTTTCAGTTTGCAAAAATGTCATAAATCCAGTATTTTATACTTCGGAGTATTGTGGAGTTTTCATGCTTATTTAACACAGATAATAGGAAAATTCTGATCGACAACCTTGACCTTTTTTTATTGAACTTTCAGACAAGGAACCGGAACTGATCTTTCCGGGAAACAAAGTCCAGGAAAGGTATGTATGAATCAGATTCATACTACTTTAGTTTATTGCATATTTAATTTTCATAACATAAAACTTTATCCGAATGGCTTACTTCGTCAGAACCAAACCAATTGCATCTATTTTCGTTGTTTTTGAAAATTCCGTTTAACAGGACAATCTGAAGTCTTATTCACGCCAGAACATCTTCACATTTTGTAAGTACCAGGTAGTGTCCTGTTCTACGCTGCGATGTGTCATCATGTTTAATTAAAGAAAAAATCAAATTTCCTCTGATCTGTTGCTAGCCTTGCTTTTGAAATGCAGTGCTCCTTTTTGTATTTACTCCTGAAAGGTTACAGGGTAGCTAAAAAAAGTTGTGACACAAGCTTCGTACCTTTATCAGTCTGAATTCGATTTCGTATCAGGAGATGAAACTGATAAGTTAACCTTAGTCCTAGTCCAGTATCCAAAGCTACTTTTGGTCTTGCATCTCTGAAATAACTTTCATTTTTTAAGAATCGCATGTCACCATCTCAATCAATAGTCAATTCAAACAAAAACTACTATATAAACACATGACATATTTGATCAATTTGTTAATAAGTCTTATCACTAGTATTATCAATTGCTTTTCCTGAACTGATGATGCGTCTATCCCACGTCTTGAAAATCGTCGTTGTCGTTTATTATACCTTCATGGTTTTTTTTTACCTTAGGAAATATGATTTTAGTGAAATTTTTTTATAGTTTCTGTTCAATTTCTTCTCAATTTTTCTAGACTCGAGGCTAAGGTAAGCTAACCATATTGTAAGGTCACATGTCGAAATAGGAAAATGACATCCTGCCCTCCAGATGGCATTTGTTTTTCCTGTGTTGTTGATATGCTGCATCATTGTCCTGAAACATTTTTGTATATGGAAAATTAATAGTTTTAGTTCCCAGGCTTCAATTAAGCCAGTTCATTTTTTTGTAAGATAAATTGTTTCACAACGCTTATTGGTGTTTATGTTTTTTCTCTGTTGCAGAAAAAAAACCAATATCTAAAATAAAAGTTAAATTGTGTTTCAGCCAATTGTGGATGCTGGAGAGTATACAAATGAATATTATCAATACTTCCAAATACTTGCGTATTTACGGACTCCTGGCTTTAGCTCTGAGAAAGGTCGTGAAGGGTATTTTCACGAAAAAATGGCTATTTCAGAATGAACGAAAAAAATTGCTAGCACCTTAGTTTTTCGCCAATTTGAACAAAACATGTGAATAATGAGTTCAAGCAAGAAAATCGTGATATGAAAATTACAACCACGTTGCATGATAATAACCCTCTACCATCATGTTTGACCGTTCCTGAAAAGGTAAGTCAAGACCAAAAGTTATAGAGTGTTGATTGATTTTGAGAGAAAACTTAAACAATCTCATATATAATTAGGTAATATTGCCTGAAAAAAGTTTACGCAAAACATTCACTAGTAATTAGATTTTGTATTAAAAAAGGATTTACAAAAATATCGAACTCCAAGGTAAATTTAAAAAGGGTGACGTCCATAAAACCTGACATAATGAATTTCATGAAACGATACCGGATGGTACTGAATTAACTACAATAGAAATGTTTGAAAAGCACTGAATGCACCGCAATGAAATTTATTGATTTTATGGTAAGAGGTCAGAATAGGCAGGGTTATCCCTCATGCAAGGTTTGATTTGAATATTTTTTGATAATCATTGCCTTGAATGCACTCTGTAACTGACACATAAATCAGAAGTAGTGTTGTCTCACTGTCATTTTTTTATCTACTTTAAAAGATAAAGCTGGGAACAAGGGTGGTACGTGGACCTAACTGGAATCACAAATGTGAAGACAATGGAGAAGGATTCGTAGGAACAATCGTTGGTCTAAGTGATTCTGACAGGTGTATCCTGGTGATTTGGGACACTGGAAGGAGTGGTAGATACAGAGGTGGTCCAAATCAGTATGATCTTAGAGTATTTGATAATGCTCCAACAGGTCAGTATTATGTCTGTTTGTTTGCCTATTGGTGTTTAAATCATGGCGACCAATTTTTATTGATGGAGAAAGTTGGAGTACACGGTTAAAACAACCGACCGTAGGCATAGAAATTGGAAGTCTTCTCAATTAAGATCGCTGTCAATTGCGCCTAGCTACAAATGGGATTCGAACTCACAACCTCAGAGATGACAGACCTAGAATAATCAATAGAATAAACTATTTATATCAATCGGACACCCAGGCCCACCAGTACTATGACATCAATTATTATAATACAAAAACAAATTATACCCCCCCCCCCCCCTTCCCCACAAAAAAAAAAAAAAAAAACGAAAGAAAAAATGTCAAAGTAAAAAAAATATGAAATACCAAAGTACAATTATACAATTTCAAAATAATGATGCTGATTTTACACAAACAAGCCCATTCTACATTCATGACATTTAAATGCAGATGGATGAACTACCGATTAGATTTCATGAAGGCAGTTTCATGGCCAATGTAAGAACACATGCTGGTTTGCAATGTCGAATAAAGCTGAAATAATATTGCATTCTAAAAAAAAGCAAAATAAAGATAACAGAAATATTTATTTTCCAATTTGGAAATAAGCGAGCTGCTATTAATCCCAAAAATACAAGACCCACCTATTCAATTGCAATGGTATGTTTATAAGATTGATTCCAAATGAAGTCATTTATGCATAAAATTCACTGTTATATTTGAAATTATGGTAGAGTTAAATATCAGCGACAAACACACTCAAAAACATATTGTACTTGCATCACAAATTTCCGTAAGTTAACTTTCCGCAAAATGCTTTTTCAGGGTGTTTTTAGCATCCAAAGAATATATGATATTAAATTTTCGGTTGTTAATGCTCTTCAACTTCGTATTTTATTTGGTTTCTAACTTTTTTATTTAAGAGCCACTTTAGAGTATTATGTAAATGAAACACAAACTTGGTTACCATATAATAAACCTAGTATCTGTAATGAGTTTTTACAATTACCGGATAGATGCTACTTCCGAGGAACGTTTTGTCTCCAATATTATCACCAGCCATGCCAGAATTTGTGTTGACATCAAATATCATTGATATGTTATTTGCTGTAAATTTCTCAAAGTGTTGAATTATTCGAAATACTAAGGTATCCACCACTAGGCATATATTTCCATTATAGCCGTATTTGGCACAACTTTGCGAAATTTTCGGTTTTTAATGTTCTTTGTATTTTATTTGGCTTTTCCAACGGTTTTAATAAGAGTGCAACTGTTTAGTCTTATGTAGACGAAAAGCGCGTCTGGTGTTCCAAATTATAAGCCTCACATCTTTGATGACTTTTGACATTCCCTAGGTTCATTGTTGGTAGACGTTTCGTTTTCCAGGGTATCATCAGCACAGTCAGTAAGTTTGTGTTCATATGAATATCATTGATATGTTCATTTTCTGTAAAATGCTGTGGTTTATTAACTCTCAGGAATATATTGCCTTAGTTGTTTTAGGCACATTTTTTTCGGAATTGTAGGTTGGTAATGCGCTTCAAACTTTGATTTTTATTTGCCTGCCATTTGTTTTGATTCGAGTGTCACTGATGTGTCATATTTAGGCGCGTGTCTAGACAACAAAATTATAAGCATGGTGTTTTGGATGTGTTTAAAAATTGTAAAATGCTTAAATATAAAAAGGGCATAAACAAATATGTAAGGAAAATTTCAGATATACTTTTTCACTATTATATTTTAGACTTATGACCATCTTCAAAATTAATTTGAATAATTTTATATACTTTTTTATTGCTTAGTGTTGAGGAAAAATTTTCATTAAATTAATATAATCATGATAAAGGTATAGACGATTAAGATTTATTTCAAGTACGTTTTTCCAATATAATAGAAATAAAGCTTGAATCAGAAATCTAGGAAACATCTTTCCAGAATATGCTAAAAAAACAATTTTTGGAGAGAAATGCAAACCGAATGAAGTATTTGTATGTACTCTGGATTTTATGTATAGAATTTCATGTAGGAAATATTTTGGAAGCTGTAATGTTATTTATGTATTGATGTCATTACATATGCCTATTTGTTTTTCTTGGGTTTTGTAGATGTTATTCATATCAAAACCGTGTGTTTTTCGTGCAGAGAATCCCATATCTATGGAATAAAATGGACATGTATAAAATGTAATGTCCATCTATGTACTCAATGTTATATGGATGATAAACATGACGTTGCACATATTTTTGAAAGAACCAACACTTCAAAATCAGCACGGTATGTATATAAAGTTTAATTAAAACCAGGATTTACCAAACAATTTCTTCGAAAATGCCTGCACAAAATCAGGATTATGACAGTTTTTTTTCCATTTGTTCCGCTGCTTGATATTCTCTTAGGTTTTATTTTGTTAGGTTTTATGGACTTCCCCCCTTTTTTAATTTACCTTGGAGTTCGATGTTTTTGTTAATACTTAAGTGACAAGTTCAAACAGAGGAAGCAAGCTTATATCATGAATTCTTACCATCAGTAACCAGAAATGATATGGATAGGCAGAAATGGTGTAACCACTTTTTAAAATAGATTAAAAAAATATTTAAAGGAGACATGACACGATTTTTTTTTTTTTTTATTTAATTAATAAATATTAGTCTTAAAACATGTTTTGTACAATTTTGCTGGTCAAAACCTGATAAATCAGCATTTTTCTGGTCAAAGAATCTAGCGCTTGTCATAATGACTGAATTTTAATTAGATAACGATCACGTGGTCGTGCTTACGTCAGTGGTTACAAGCTGGGAAAATGTCTCTTAACTGGACGATGTCGATATACTGTGGACGGTATTGACAGCATTTCTCCCGATTACTGACAAACTATAAAGACATTGTGTGTGAAAAATAATCAAGAAAAGGATATTAATTCTTCATGCGAAGAGTCCAAAAACGACGATTTTCAGACAATACCGATCGGATTGTTACCATACATATTTGGTTTGTCTGATGAATAAATTTAATAGACCGCTTTCTGCATTTTTTCATTTAAATAAAACTAGTTTTTAATCATGATTGAAAATATAAATTTCTAATTATTGATGATCAAATTGTTCTTTTTTTTTCTCTCTGTTACGGTAATTTTATAATTATGTGTGCGCCAGAAGCAGAAAAAAAACGATAGTAAGAGTTAAGGCGTTCGCAAAGTGTCCGTTTTTAATTTATTTTTATTACATAGAGACTTTTAATATGTATAAATTATCACCATAAGATATGCTTATAATTTTTTTGGTTGGAAACCATACATCACACAAGGGATTTGTATAGTGAAAATCCTTTATCACACTATTTCTGCATTAGGATATTCAATTAACAATTTTATTACTTTCCCCCTTTTATGACAATTCAATTCAATATTTTATTTACGTCTCGTCGGTGTCTTCACCTAATGTATAAAATTACACAATACAAAACATTTATTAGAGGCTGATGTTTTAGTGATTAAATGTTGACACCCATAGCATACTTGACCAGGTGAAAGGTAAGAAGGCACCTGTAGTGTGATTTAGTCACGTGTTATGTTATTTACCTTTTAAAATCATACATTTCTTAGAAAAACTACCTTATGTTGAAATAATTAATATAGTTATACTACACTTCTAAAGTATGCTATTCCATCTAGACCCTTATAAATCTAACTTCAAATTTAAGGAATTACACAGAGTAAATTCAAATTCACTTATTTCCACCCCTCTCTTCCAAATATCATTCAGCAATCAATCTGTTTATTGCTACCAGCAAAACGATTGAGTCCAGGAAAATATTCGCAACACATAATGTTCTTTTTCAAAATATTTTTTTCTAAAAGGGGTCATTTGAATAAATGTTAGATTTTCAATTGGATTGAGCAGGAAAATGTTTACATGTAACATATATCAGTCTTCAAGAACATGAGTTGTGTATTAGCTGTACTTGGCTTTGTTTGATCTAGCTAACAGTATTTATGCGTTGTCTCTATTGTTTTAACGTTAGTGGTTTCTCTACTTCGTACCGATCTTTTGGTCCAAGTACACACTTATTTCGTAGTTCATTTCTTTTAGACACATAAATGAAAATTTAAAAAATCCAAACTGCGCTTTCTCAATAATTATTTTTTCAGTGTGTTGTACTACTTTTGAGACAAATTATATCAAAATTATAGAAAACTTCATCGGCCCTAACTCAAAATATGGACAATTTTATGTTAAGGGGGTCTTAAAATCTTTATGACCCAAATTTTTTTACAGTGTCATTCACCCCCCCCCCCCCCCTTTACTTGCTATTTGAGTCATAAAACATGGAAAAATAAATTTGGAAGGGGTATAAAAATAAATGGCAAGTAACACACTGTCCACACTAGGGACGAAAATCAAAGGACGGTAACTGTGTACTCGGACCTTTTGCGTTAGACTGGTTTTTATAGTTCTTATGTACTGCTGTAAGACCACTGTCACACGTTGGGAGGGGGAGAGGGTACCGTAGGCGCTCACAAACATATACCACCGACACATTTTGAATGTGTCTGTCTTAAATCAGGAGCATATAGATCATATAGATCAGTGGTTGTCGCGTCAATTTCTTTCTACGGAAATTATTTTGTTATAAATGTTTTCACATTTTCACGCTGAGAACTTTTATAGCCAAATATACGGTATGGGGTTTCTCATTATTGGAGGCCGTACGGTAAACGACACAATCTTCATTTATTATAAAGTTTCCATTTTAAAAAGAAATGTTTTTCGTCATCTGAATCTTTACCAACTAAATAGTTGTCAATAATTATATTCGATGTTCAATTTTAAAAAATTGAGAATGGAAATAGGGAATGTGTCAGAAAAAGAATGTAAAAGACTTATGATTCACATTCTCGTATCATTTCCTTGTTTGCTTTTTATGCTTTTTGTCTAACAATTTCTTATGAAGTTATGGACTCTCAAGAAGTCAATTAAAAAATGCATCTGTTATAAACCTTTTTATATCTGCATATTCTTAAAAGCAATAAAAATAAGATCTATATACAGGTTGTTATTAAGTTATCAACACGTGTTAGGGTATTTAATTGGTAGTGCATAGGGTATTGTATGGTCGTACTACAGGTATTCATTAAACATATACGATCAGGTAGTTGTACCTGTTTTACTGTACACAATAATATATTCCAATCTCACCTGTGCCCTCGGCAAAATCAACATCCAGGATGTACACAAAGAGCTTATGAAGTAATATTGCGTAATCACTATATGTCTTATCAATCCCCCATGTGGAGTGACACCTGAAGTTTGCAACTTCAACGAGACCTGAAATTGCGAAACTCAATCATCTGTACCGTATACCTGTGACCTTTGATGAACTCATGGCATGGCACCCGAGACCCCAACTCTGAATTCCCTATGAAAGTGGGCGGAAAGAAGTGTAGTTTGGGCTTGTTAAAAAGTCCAATCTTTACACCTTCTAAGTCTGCGTGTCATTCAAAAACAGAAAATATCATGTCAATATTCTTTTTAATTATATTGTTGAATCCATCGGCATCACACATAATCATTATTTATCACTGTCATGCGTTTTGTTGGATAATAATCGAAACTAAATTTGTGCTGTACCCATATGTCAATATGAATGAATGTAACCACTGACGTAGTAGCCTCGTTCTGAGTGACTTCCGGAATGGAAATATGCATATTTGACAGGTCGATAAATCGTTGCATTAAAATCTCATTAAAATACATATTTTCCTAAATAGTTGACACTTATATTGCTATCGATGTACTTTTGGGGAAAGTTAAGTATAAATAAACATTTTGAAACACAAATTGAAAATCGTGTCATTACTCCTTTAAGCTTGGCAAACAAAAACAAACTTCTTTCAATTTGATTTAATCTTTTTTTCAAACAACTTTAATTCCAGTAGATAGAATACTAGTAAATTTTAGACTTGGTGAATCTTTGTTAAACTATATAGACTCTCCCTTTCAAACAAAATAAAACTGGTTTCCATTCATTTCAATATTTGTCTGAGACTCCTAAACAATGTGTAAACTGTGTACGTATTGGTAAATGGTAAATCATTTTAGCAGCGAAATCAGATGCAGTCAAATTCATACCGTTAATGTTATTAAAACATTCCAAACTCATGTACTGTCAAACAGGCTTTAAACATTATCAATTATATGTTTCAACTAATAATCAAATATAATTCTCAAGGCCCCAATGTACCAAATTCAAAGGAAGCTCATCCATCAGTTCAAACTGAAAGAGATTGTACAAGTTATTCTTGCATTTACACATTAATCTTAATGGGCGTTAACTTTCTTCATGTTTATTTGTAAATGCATTTTATATTTACGTTTGAGTGTAATATTTTCCCAACAATAGAATATTCTGGATATCTGTGACGTCACAAATATGCAAAGAAGGTACTTAGATGCAAAGAAGTAACTAATAATGTGAGTTTATTGTAAAGTCTGCAGATTTTAAACTTCCATGCCTTTTTGTAAAATTTCTCATTTAAAATATCAGTTTATGACCAAAATAATTAGCATTTTGTGTATTGGCAGAATGAAGGTTACAGCAAGAAAAAACGCAAGGAAAAAGATTATTTCAAAAGGCATTTTCGTCGGAGCAGAAGTTGTTGCTGGTCCCTATTTGACGAACGGGAATAAAGATGAAAGTAGGTCAAATAGTGTATAAGGGAACACGTCGGAGAAGGGAAACATGCGGAAATTTATCGAATTTTATTGAATTAGTATTGCTTGTGTAGGGCTATTTTTGTTTTTGTCAAACATGCATTATTTTTTTAAAACTACATATGTAGCACTGAGTAAAATAAATCACGGTATGTACAGAAAAAATACTTCACATTTTTAGTATCATTTGCTTGCCAAAATAATTAATCTGTTGCGTATCATTAGAAGTTAGGTTATAGCAAGAAAAAGCTAAAGGAATAAAATCTATTGGGAAAGGCATTTGAGACAGAGCAGAAGTTGAGAAGTTATAGCTGTTATTATATCAGCAGTTCATCTTGATTTTGTGCATTTTCGTTCCAAAGATGTTATTTCAGAAATATCTATTTCACAGACTTTTCATTAATTCATGTCCAAAAAAGAGGGGACAGAAACAAAAGAGATATTCAAACTCATAAGTCGTAACCAAACTGACAAATTGCACTCTATATTTTTTTATAACGTTATCATAAATCTATCAGGTTGTATATCTGTAAATGCAATATATCAATAGAATAATAAAAGGTACGCTGAAAACCTACATTAGCTTCATCATCGTCATTATAACTTTGACATATTTTGACATTACTTGTATTTTCTGATGTGCCATTGACTATTTGATATACTGTATGAATGTTCGTTTTTACAATTAAATAGAATTTCCTTCTATAAATATTTAGAGGTGGTACAATGAGGCCGTCTACATTTCTTCACACCCAGGTTTACATTTATTGTTTGCTATTTGGCGTTCTTTAGTCGTTTCTTCGATGATTTTGGTTGACCTTCACTTTAAAATGACGTGCGGGGTTTGTTTTACTGCTCTCAAACTATGGGATGTATTTAGCAAAGGAATGTACTGATATCTGATAGTGAAAACGTCGTATTTCGATGTGATTTGTAACGCAAGGTAGAGCTTTAAAATTATTTTTGGATTACACTTGTCTGAGTTTTACAATTATGAATGAGTTTTTCTCCTGAAAATCCTGTTAATATCACTGATCAAGAAATTTTATGTCTTGTTCGACTTCTTTTAGTTCGTCTTGTCTTATATTTCTCATAAGATTATGGTATATATCCTTTCTGTGCATTTGCTCGTGTAAGTTTTGGGTGGCTCCAATCAAATGGGCACATTTCTTATAGTCAGTTTGTTTGAAGTATATGTCTCTTTTCACTTTTTTTATTATAATGATTTTTAAGAAAGCTTACTGTCGACTGAATATTTGTATTGATGACATTGATGATAGCTTTTAACATGTTCAATGCCAATAACTTTTCTGTAAAGCATTTCGTCGATGTATGTTTTCTATAATATGAATTGTGTGGATTGGTCATGCTTTTCTAGAATTAAATATATAGAAAAAAAGATTAGGCAACGTTCCCTTTGTATTGTAATAAATCTCATGATTCCAACCGATTTCACTTCTTCAAGAAGATAATCATGGTAAACACATATTGCTTCACTGAATGTCACCAATGGTAACATAACGTTATGTAGGGTAAAAGTTCATAAAAAGGAATTGGCAAATGTATTTTACAAATATTGGTATAAACGATAAAAAAAACGTCATTATTATTTATTGATTTAAGCTTGGCTAATATTTTTCAAATAAAAATGTGCCTTTTAAACATATGTTTCCTTTTGTTGTATTTCCGCATACTGTTTAAATGGTAAGAGCTTGCATTTCGTCTGCTGAGTGCTTGCTCATAGATGCTAATGTTTTCTTAGCGGTATTTGTCTTTTGTTCAGAATATATATTTGTTGTCAATGAAATGTTATCCGTTTGATAAATGACGTGCCACTTTAGCCAAGTAATCTTCGTCTAAACCACAGCAAGTTATCACATTAATCATTTTTCCAAATTTTTATTTAGAAAGTTGTCCTTTTTAAAAACGAAACCTTGAACCTGATAGGTTTGACAATATTCATTAATTTGGGTTTATTTTGCATTTTTTACTGTCGTGTTTGATAACATGGTAGTAGGTAAACTGACATTTGTTAACAGTTTATTCGGTGATATTCTTTTAAAAATACTATTATATCCTGGCAATCGTCAAAGTGTGATTCGCAGAGAGAAGAAAGAAGAGTAATATATAGATCTTTTATTGGTACCGGTTGATTATCGAATTTATCCAATCGGAATAGTTAAATTATCGAATTTTAAAAGTCCGAGCCTCGAAAAATTAACTAAATCTTACAATCTACGGGTAACTATGTAATAATCTGTTTCTTTAATCATTATCAAATAAATTTTCATTTCAATAAACGAAAATCACCTTCGCGTTCTTTATTTCTACGTCATACAAATATAAAGTTGCCAATTCATCTAAAACATGTTAGCACATTTCGATTCATCTACAGATTTGTTACCCAATCAACTGCTGAGATCATCAGCAATTACACGTTGATTAAATTAATCTTAAACAATGGGTCCAGAAAATGTTTCATCACCAACGAATTACGGAAAAATATATGTATACACATTCTCAGTTGTTTTGACAATGACAATATTATTAACTAAAATAACTTTTTAATTTTGTCTCATATACACATAAGTAATGACAAATGTAGTCTCCCTTGAATTTGTGTGACACCGTTGGCAACGACAAATCGCTTAACAATTAGCATGCTAATGTACACAAGTCTACTTTGACCTAAAAATCTGCGAAAGCAGTAATAGAGCTTTCAAATGTGATGAAATATCTTTAATTTGTTTTCCTCGACAAATTCAACCTTACGTATGTTAAATAATGAAATTATCCGGCTACTCTATACGAATGTAAAAAACACTCAAATCAAAAGGAAATGAAAGAACCTTAGTGAGCGCGCTCACATACCCCACGTCCCTACATTGTCATTGGAGAAATAAAATAAGCGTAAGAAAAAAAATTGTATCAGAAAAAAAAATTTAATCATAATTTCCTGTCGATATGCACATCTACGTAGTATGTCCTTATTATCTGAAAAGGTTTCATGAAATTCTGTTGTGTGGTTTGAGAGTAGTTGCGATGACAAAAGGTTGCAGTAGTATATTGGGCAAATAAGTTCAAAGGGGCGTAACTCCTGGAAAAAAATTGAATCGTAATGTCCTGTCGATATGCACATCTACGTAGTATGTCCTTATTATCTGAAAAGGTTTCATGAAATTCTGTTGTGTGGTTTGAGAGGAGTTGCGATGACAAAAGGTCGCAGTAGTATATTGGGCAAATAAGTTCAAAGGGGCGTAACTCCTGGAAAAATAATTGAATCGTAATTTCCTGTCGATATGCACATCTACGTAGTATGTCCTTATTATCTGAAAAGGTTTCATGAAATTCTGTTGTGTGGTTTGAGAGGAGTTGCGATGACAAACTGTTGCAGTAGTACATTAAAGTAAATAAGTTCAAAGGGGCGTAACTCCTAGAAAAAGAATTGAATCGTAATTTCCTGTCGATATGCACAACTACATAGTATGTCCTTATTGTCTAAAAAGGTTTCGTGAAATTCTGTTGTGTGGTTTGAGAGGAGTTGCGATGACAAGAAACAGGACTGACGGACTGACGGACTGACGGACGGACGGACGGACGGACAGACGGACAGACGGACGGGTCAAAAACATTATACCCTCCGCAACTCGTTGCGTGGGGTATAATAACGCATTATAAACTATGTTTTTGTTATATCACAGATTATGAAATGGGATATGTGGAGGAAATTACAAACTGGGAAAATAAATATCATCGAGGAATTATTAAAGTTTTCTGGAAAGATACCGAAATAGAAACATTGCATCGTTTGGGTGCGGAAGGATGTGTAGATATTATTTGCAGCAGACTTACGGAAACTGCAACAGGCGGGACTTACTATGCAGACCATCTCCCAGTGATAGGTATGTTTTTTTTTTATCTTAAATGTTTGAAAACATATCAAAACAGTGTATGAACTGTCCTACTTGTGTCAATTTATTAAGGTCAGTGGAACATGTTATCGAAAAATTTTATTAGAGCTGAACATCAATATTCTGCATGAAAATGTAAAGCATATTTTGAAATTGTATACAAACTTTAAAGTCATTTGAAAAGTATGATAGTAATTCATTTATCAACTGCATACATGTGGTCAAAAATTGGATTGATTGATTGGTGTTTACTGCCACTTTTAGCACTATTGTGCTATTTCGTGGCAGTCAGATTTTATTGATGGAAGAAACCGCGGTGCCCGGACGGAACCACCGGAAATCTGACAACCCTAGTCAATTAAGATTGGAGTCGAGCGCACCTTCCACGTGCGTGATTCGAACTTACAATCTCTGTATTTACAGACTAGTTATACAGTAGTGACTTATAAAATTTATGACGTTTTTTTTCAGTTTTTACAGTACTGGACCGATAAATTTTGAAAGTATAAAGAATGATTTATAAGGGAAAACTCAAAAACGAATATTTAAAGCCAATGATGTATATGAATAGAAACAGTTGAAGAGCTAAATGACAATAAAATGACCTAAAAAATAGCGAAATCAGTCTAAGGTCAACTTTGCATGAGAGAGTTGAGACCTTTGGTTTTTATAATTAAATAAGAAGCTTAGTTAACGACTTTAATGCACCCATCTAACATACGGCTCTATTAAATATCAATTCGAAACCTTAATGCTTGATCTTTCTGTTTTTCCCGGTCGTGATTAATTCTAACAGTACAAATACCGCCATCTGCAAATGGGGATCATTTTGCTTTTCATTGTTTAGGTAAAATATTGATTGCTGTCAATATCAGGAGAAAATAATTTAGCATTCTGAAAACGTGGTAATAAAAGTGATTAAGGAATATACAAGGTATACGTATATACAGTAAAAATATGCTTCTTTTCGATTTTAAAAGTGGAAGACATGTTAAGAAGTTTATTCTCGTTCAATATTCGAATGAATATTGTTTGCACCACGTGCACGCGCTAAATAATCAGAAATCCGGCATTTTTATTTTTTTATTGTTAGCACATTAATACATACTTTATTGGTTGTTTTTTTTTTAAATTAAATGAAAACTGATATCGTGGAATATTGAATACCCTTTCTGAGCAATTTCAATCACCATCGGTTTAAATGGTGAAGTGTTTTGAGGACTGTTGTTTGTCCGTCCTACTTTTATCACGTTGGTCAGGGTGTCATATGTGTGTTTATCGGAAATGTAGGAATCATCTTGTCCTTTCGCTCATTTTTTGTTTGCTTTTTTCCATTCATATGTTCATTCGTTAGTCTAAAGAAAAGCTTTGTAATGAGCAATACTCCTCCTACGTATACATCGCTTGTTACATTTTAGTGAAGTTCAAAGTTTTAAAGTGCACATATGGAGATTGTACATCAGAGGATATTATTCAAGATAACACATTTAATTAGAGTTCAATAGCAAGTAATTTAAATTCACCATTACAGTCCTGCTTTAAAGTTATCTCTTTTTAATGCTTGTTTTTCTCACATTAATAAACATACCATATTGTATTTTTGTTTATGTCAACTAATATCAGACACTTACTGCAGTTATGAGAACTTCGCACCATTAGAAAGCCAAACGAACAAATTAAAGCACATCAACTTTATTTGAACTTTTGTGGATAGTTGTCTCATTGTCAATCATACCTCATCTCCTTTTTTTTAAAGCATTGGAATGTAAAAAAAAATCCTGATGTTTCTTATTCACGTAATTATTTTCATAACGTTTATAGGGTTTCTTTCTAATTAAGTTTTGGTATAGACATAACTTCAACTAACTAGTTTTGACAAAAAATGTGTTATCGCGACGTTTGTGATTAGAAAAATAACGCAAATAGAATTAAACTCGTATTTCTCTTGTATGAAAATAATGTGTGAAAATCACCAAAAACATCCTTGCTAGGTCAACAGCAGAGGGCTTAACGCAGAAATATGAAAAGTGCTTAATATGTTTTGTCAGAGGTTGCCTACCTTTACAAAACGTTCTTGGTGATGACTGGTTAAATTTTTGCTGTGACACGTACACAGTTATTTCCATCTTTATAGTTTTTTTATTCTATATGTAAGAATTTAACTATTTAGGAAGTCTTAATATAGCTTGAATTATTACAAATTGCTAGAATTATCAAAGCAAAACATATAGACTGCAAGTTGATGTAAATAAACTCCTCATAGGTACTAGGCTTAACATGTTGAACGCCAGACGCGCGTTCCGTCTACAGAAGACTCATCAGTGACGCTCGATTAAAAAAGTTAAAAAGGCCACACAAAGCACGAAGCTGATGAGCATTGAAGACCCAAAAATCTGAAAGGTTTTGCCAAATACCACATGTTACTACAACATGTCAATTTCTTACTCTAGAAATTACGTAGTTTGATAGGGTTTCCTTCTTCAGACAAGCACAAAGAACATTTTCAGTGTCTAGAACATAAAAAGTAAAATCACAAAAATACTGAACTCCGACGAAAATTCAAAAAGGAAAGTCCCCAAACAAATGGCAAAATCAAAAAAACAAACACATCAAACGAATGGATAACAACTGTCAATATTCCTGACTTGGTACAGGCATTTTCTTATGTAGAAAATGGTGGATTGAACCTGGTTTTAAAGCTAGCTAAACCTCTCACTTGTATGAAAGTCGCATCAAATTTCATTATATTGACAACGATGTGTGAACAAAACAAACAAAAACAATAGGTAAAAATGTCACAAATAGGGGTAAATAGTCTAATTCGGTAGGTCACATTCGTGAAATGGGAACGGTATTGTAGATAATTTATTTTTCTTTGTTTCGTCAAAGCACGATGTAGTTAAAGCAGACAAGAAAACAAACTTTCTGATTTGTATAAGAGAAATATTTGAAATTCAGCTGTTCATCAGTTAGCTTTCTAACTATGTAATTATTTATTTATGTATTTATTTATTTGACTAGCTTAATATTTATTCATAAGGTCCTTTTTTTTAATGGTAATCACGAAATTAAAAACAAAACGACAAAAAAAGACAGAAGCGTTTTTACAGGCTGGCAATTAAACTACACATTGAAATATCAAAGTTTAGCTCCTAAAATTCCCCTTAAAAGCATGCATTCCGCGTGTAATATTTTCTTCCAACTCTATTTTGATTATTTATATGTGTTTCTTCGACCTAAAATTTACTACATACAAACATTTTTTAAAGTAGAACAGCTTAAAAGCTATCTTTTTGTAGATTGTGGCATTTTGGGCAACTGTATGGGTTGTTATGATTGGCTGTATAATTAGTAAGAAGCGTGTTTGCAGTAATTCTATGAAGTCAAAACCTTTCTTAGCGCTAAATAAAATATGTTATTTGGTTTTATGGTGATTAACAATTGAATCACTGATAAATATTTTAATTTTCACTCATTTTTATCCTTTTCATCAAAGTTTCAGGAAAAAACCGGTATTCATTAAAAATACGTCATAAGTATTTCAAAGTGCGTTTGACAATTGATTAATAGTCTCTGTTCTGAAAGATTTTCAAATTTCCATACAAAATTGTATTATTTATAAGACAGATTATGCAAAAATGTTGACGTCTTGTAAGAAAAGAAATTGTCCGTCCTTGGTCTTTCACCGTGATTTGACAGAAATTGAACCGTAAGAAAGACGACCGGGCAAAAAAGATATTTAAGATGATATGCTTTCGAATGATGTATGATTAAGCCGTATGTTAGGTGGTTGCATTAAACATGAAATTTTATGGTTAATGTCACCCGACTATTAGAAGAAATGAAGTGTTTATTTTTACAATAAATTATAAATTCAAACATTATTACTAGCATAAGTTAATCTTACGTTTGTCTTTTCAACATGCGGCAACATCAAATCTAATTTAGCGAGTTTCTATGGCTAGAATTATATTGGAAGTAAATGTTTTTTTTTGCAACCGTGACCAAATGTCGGGTGCATACTGTTTTACCCCCATTCAATCCGTCTTTCCGACCATCTGTTGGTCCGTCCTACTCGGGGTACATGATTTGTTCAGCTAGGCCCTAATTCAGTTTTCAAGTTAGAAAATTTATAATATGCAGGATGTTAGGACATATACTGATGTGTTTATATTAGTATTTTTATTTGCTTTAAATGTCCCACAAATGACAGGTTGTTAATTTATGGTGAAATGTTCCATGAGGAATATATGGTTTGCTGCCTCAGATGCATTTAGCTATTTTCTGTAGGTCTAGTTTCGTCATGAAGCTTCTGACGTGTTGTGGTTTTTTTCAATTATCACTGGCTTATAAATGTTTAGTTGTGCGTGTTCCTTAATGAAGGTAAATCAAGACGAAGCGCTTCGTACGCACGAAATTTATAACGTTTATTTCATGTTAAATATTTTCATTTTTGGTTTTCATTATGCATGTGGGGAACATGGGCTATCCGGCCAATCCTACAGTATTCAAGATGATAAAAGTCTCCTTTCTTTTATAAACATTTAACGATTTTGAACGAAGGGCAATGTGATAGTTTACAATAAAGGTCATCTATTAATAAAATACACAAAAGAATTCAAACACCCCTTTAACTAAGAAAATACTTTTGGTTTGAAGTAAATGAATACTCCTTTTTTTATTTGTTAGATAAGAGCGTTCAACATTCGTTCTGTCTATATACTTTAAATCCGAGCGTTGCAAGAATAGATTTAATTCATTGTTCGTGTGAAATTTAAACAAATTCGTAAATTCAGTTTAATATTATCAAATTTGAAATTATTGCCTATGTCCCAAATAGCCGATTTCGAACAAAGTATGATATGATCTGATGAGCATCATCTTTAAAGGTTCATAATAGAACAATTTTTTTTTTCAAAAATTATTCGTTATCTATACCGTTAAAAAGTAAAATAACAAAAATACCGAACTCCGAGGAAAATTCTAAACGGAAAGTCCCTAAGCAAATGGCAAAATCAAAAGCTAAAACACATCAAACGAATGGATAACAACTGTCATATTCCTGACTTGGTACAGGCATTTTCTTATGTAGAAAATGGTGGATTAAACTTGGTTTTATAGCTAGCTAAACCTCTCACTTGTATGACAGTCGCATGAAATTCCATTATATCGACAATGATGTGTGAACAAAACAAACAGACATAATAGGTAAAAATGTCAAAAATAAGGATACAGCAGTCAAAAGTGTGTAAGAATTTAATCACTATAAAAACAAACAAATATGTCAACAAAGAGAAACAAAAAGGCATATAGACAAAGCACATTAGCAAAAACGAAAGACAAGAATACAAAAGTTTACCATAGCACAATAACACAATGACGGGATGTATAAGTACAGAGCCACGTCAAATGGATAATACCAAATATAGACTAAACAGTTAAAGTAATAATTTACATAGGCAAATAAAAATATACTATAACACGTTATACAGATGATGAACAACGTCAGTACCTAGAATCTATACTTCAAGACCATCGTTTATTATTTGTGAAGTTTATACGGAATATTTATCAACAAGGTCTTGGTATCTTCCGATGAACTTTATTAGAAAAAGGACTAGACGTTCTTTGACAGACCCCTTGTTCATCAACTTTCTGCTCAGACACTGGTGACGTTTTACAAAGTCGGAGTAGCAGCTGCAAGCTCTTGAATACCGAATGAGTTGGGAAATGTATATCCCATATGCAGATGAAGTTGGTATATTGCTACTAAGGTTGGGGAAATTGATAATTTCAAAATTAAAATCGTCTCGTTTGTCATTGATTCTGGTACTGAGATGACCGCTTATGTCAAATTCGAGGTACAAGTCTAAAAATGAGGCAGAGGAAGCTGTGTATGTTGTTTCTTTAATTTCTAGGTCTGGAGGATATATTAATGGAACCCAATCAGCAAAGTTTAGATTGTTAATGGAAAGAACATCATCAATATATCTGAATGTGAAATTAAATGATCTGGCTTCTTTGATCTTCTTGTTTTTGACAAATGTCTGAAGGATTTCCGACTCGTATGAAAATAAGAAGAGGTCGGCAAGGAGAGGCGCACAGTTCGTTCCAAAAGGAATGCCGACAATTTGTTGAAAAGTCTACCTCCAAATTCAACAAATATGTTTTGAATAAGAAACTCTAGCATACTGATCGCTTGTTCCTCTGTGTAGCATGTTTTACTTTTTTGTTCACTATTAACAAAAAATGCCGTATGGTATTCAAAAGTAATAAATTTATAGCGTATGCTACCATTTTTATGTTGAAAAGCATTGTGGATTATTTCTTTTAGACGATTTTTCAATTTCACATGGGAATGGTGGTAAACAGGGTTGAAAAATCAAAAGTTTTGGTAGAATTAATTTCAGAGAAAGATTGAGATTTAAAATTATCCAGTAGTTCTTTAAAGTTTTTTAGAATGCACATATGGTTAATACCACTACGCGAGTAAACAGTTTCACAGCATTTCTGAAGACCCTCTTTCACTGCGGACAGAATCTTTGTCAATTTAATGGACAATTCGTTCGTCGAACATGCAGATGAGCCGGCAATGTACGGACTTTTGTGAAGCTTAGGTATCCAATACAAACAAGGTAAGTCCTCCGATTTGTTGTTCAATGTAATGTTCATTGAAGCCATAGAGAACTTATGATTTGCCAAAATCTCATCCTTGTCAAATGATATTTTTTTGTATGTGGGATTACCTGAGTGCTCATTTATTCCTAATTCTTTTACAAGACACTCGTAGTAGTACGATTTACATTCAAATACAATATTATTTGACGCTTGAAAATACTTAAAATGTCATTATTTTTTACACCTGTTCCCTGCAATTATTTACCGATTAGATATGGTTGAAATGATGTGTTTCAAAATTGTTATTTTGAGGACATAAATTACATTTCCAATTGACAGATTCATTGTTCGAAGTCTGCATTCGGTATATATTACCTATGTAGACAAATCAGCTGACATTCTGTACTATCTATCTCCATTTTACTGAAATTCAGCCAAGTATCTTCCGAATCTATACATTTACTATTAAAATTTTCCCATTTTTGGGGCATTGATTGTAAATGTGTTAATGCCAAATATGTAATTTATGAATTATATTTATTTCTTACTTCAAGTTCTTCAGAAAATGATTCAACTTTTATCAGAAAATTCGTATAAGACTGATAAAAAATCTAAAACAAAATGAATACAGTATATTTATTTGAAAAAAAAATTGGAAATCTCTTTAAAATGATTTGAAGAATTGGGAACGAAAATGTTTGAACACCCAATGCATTATGAAAAATCAAAGCATGTGTCCGTTTTTTATTACTTCACTTCTTAAATTACTTGCCTACCCACAACGTAAAATTAACCTTTTTCTTACTGTTACAGCATGAGCTAACAGCTCATCTGACTATTCAACATTTCAATGATACACAGTAAGATATTGTTTCCTATAATCATAATCGATGTAATATTCTGTCCATTCTTTTGATTACTTATTTCTGATATAGGTTGATTGAATTCATATGAAACTTCTGATTAATGGCCATCGATAATTTCAGAAGGTTGAATTTAAAATGTCAAGAAATCTAACTACATGTATGCCTTAATATCACAAATCTTCATATTTCTGCATAATATATCAACATTATAAACAAGGAAATGAATATCTAGAAACATATACTCGACAAACATACGAAACGAAAGATGTGAGAAAGATAGTTGCTGATATAAATATCTGCACGTCCATTGACAAAGTGATATGACAACGTGTTGAATTGTTCCATCTTCAAACATGCAGATACCATGAAACTAGACAAATATTAAAACAAAAATGAAGAAATAAAAGTTAATGCACTACAATGAAGTACTTGCGTATCAAACAACAATTTGAACTATAGAAATAAGTAAACACATTAAATATTCGGAACATATAAATAGTATTTGAGCAGTTTGAGAAAAAAATATGTACAAAATAAACATATGACTGAGAGTTATAGGCCATGCAAAGAGTACCATTATATTTTATAAGATAAAACAATGAAGTAGAAAGATATCATAAATGGAAATATACAACAAAAGATGTAAGGATCCTAGAACAAGGATATAGCTAGGTATACTACTATACATATACATAATTCAAACTTATTAAAACTAATTAGATTGGGACTGTGAATTGTTGATAATAGCAATAATTGAATTCTTTTCTTTTCTTTTTTACTAGATTTTGATGCTGTATCTAGAAATATTGAAGTGTTTGGGTTTCCAAGTGCAGGTATGAGTATTCTCTCTCTCTCTCTCGATTTATTTGTAAGTACAAAACTCTTTTCATGTGACAATTATCAATAAAAGTAAATTCGAGGTTAATGCCAATGAGACAGTAACCAAAAGACAATGCAAATTAAAAGTATTCGATTTTGAACTAAAATTATCATTTTGATCTAAACAGGTTTTAAAACTGAAAAATAGATTGATAAGAAATGATTTTTCTTTCAATCGATTTGCAGTCAATTATGATCTATTCAGTCAGCAGTTGTTATTTACCTGTACAAATCAACAATGTACTGGATCGTCTGCAAGCGGAATGTAAGAACAGCTCTATATATTGTACATAAAAGAAGAAAAGAAATTTTTGAAAATCATATTCAACTTTAAGACTTGAAATATTATGGTTCAGACCTTTCAGATGATTTTAAGATCAAAATGACCATTAAATACTAAAATTCAGATACCAGTAAGGAACAAGATACAGTTCTCAATAAGACAGTTTCTCCATTGAGAAAAAACATTTCACAGATCATTGACTACAAAAAGCTTGTATCGTCTCAAACTCAGTTAAACGATTTACTCTGCGCTTTCCTTTCCATGGTATATAATCTAGACGCATGTATAAACATACATTTGCTTCTGAAATTATATTCTTGTATATTAAGTAATTTCACTTGTTCCAAAACTGGGTTTATTTCAGTATTATTGTTGTCTCTTGCCTCTTCGCAATTCCTTCGAAGATTCACTGTTGTCTTTTTGATTAAATTTGAGACACCATTCTGAATGTTCTAATTTTTATCAGTATTATCGCAATGACTTTGCAGCACAGTTTCTAAAAATATATTCAGTTTTTTTATACTGTAGAATCGATATGGTATTGGTATACTTCCGCAATCTGTTTTAACTAATTTATATTATTACTGTTACCTCTACAAACTATTTTTTTACGATCTACCTTTTGTGAACCTGTTTATACATACTTTAGTGCATTTGTCATAAGTAAATCATTCGTGTGATTAATTGATTATTTATACAGATCTTAATAGTTATATTGCCAAATAATGGCAGAAAATTAAGTTAATTATACAAATACAAAATAAGAATATATGTGGTATGATAACAAATAAGACAACAATTTAACAGAGCCAGCATGAAGTGGATTTAAGCAAATAGGTTTTTATGCAAATAGCGAAAAGTTGTGTGATCGCCACAATGACAACTATCTACAAATACCAACGGACACAACAATTCGAACAATTTACACGCAGCCGTTCGACCTTCAAAAATGAACATAGGCCATAAAATACAGTAAGCTACACACGGCCCTGGTTTGACAAAATGTCAACAATTTAAAAGTGAAAAAGTAACGGCCTATGTAAACTAAAACAATAAACGATTCAAATATTGGCAGACAGCAACCAAAGACAACCACTGGATTATAGTTTCCTGGATTTTGAAAGGCACAAAAAAAATGTTTCAGGATTAAACATGTTCGTAAGCACTCAGATATCTGTTGTTGTTTTAGAGATATTGCAGTTTGAAATTTTCTGAGTGGGGCATATATTTCTAAATTAACAACAGCTAGCCACCTGAAGTTTTGAGAAATTAAAGTTTAACATGGTAATATGTTTGGCTAAATACCAAAAACAGTTGATGAAAAACAAAGAAAAATAAGTGATTTGAAATTTTCATGTTTTACATTGACTTTGTAAGTTTCAAAAGTTCTATTACTGAAGATGATATTGCATATATTTTGGACTTTGCCAAATGGGGTCATGTGACATATCAAAATAAACGTCTTAATAAGCTCTAAAAAATGCCAACCTCTTTTCATCCTAAAGCAAAGGGTAAGATTATTTAGTGCAAACATTAAAACTTTATAAATTGGTAAGGTTGTCGCATATCAAACTGGGTTGGGTAGGGTCATTTAGACCACCATTTAACTTACTAGACGGTGGTGATCTCTGATATAAAACTAAAAGTCATCAAATCTACATTGCAAATATCATACATCCGATCTCGGAAATTAAGTGTCATTCAGTTCGAAACGTGAAAAGTTTAAGAAGGTCTGCTTATCGAATATCAAATGAAACATCGTAAAGTTAAAATTATTCCTCAGTAAAGGACCTAAATATCGTCCCCCCTCAATTATTAATTGGAATGAGTGTCGTAATATCATCAACGACTCACTTCGTGCTTATTGTTTGAAATGGATAAAACGGGAAAAAGCTGACAAAAAATCTTTGGACTTTTTTTTTCATTCAGTAATGAAGATAGTTGATATACGTATACATCATTTTAAAGAACATTTTACTCTTAACAACAACCATAAAAATCCTATTTCTCGTATCAAACATAAACTAAAAGAACTAGCCAAGGAATTTGTTTTTGTCCCGGCTGATAAAGCTGCTAATAATATTATTATAGTTTGAGGTAAATTTTACATTGAGGTTCTGCAAATGGAAATCACCAATTCACCTACATTCCAACTGACTTCATTTTCAGAAAACGATATCTGTAACAAACATAAACTATAAGCTTCTTCTTTACAAGCAGAACCAAATACAATGAAAGTCCCAACTTTGTACTGGCTTCCGAAGCTACACAAATCACCTTACAAATATTGATTTATTTCGTCTTCAAGTCATTGTTCCACTACTAAATTGTCTATTCTACTTACTAGTACAATTGGTACAATCAAAAACCTGATAATAAATTGTTCAAATAAGGCCATTGAAAATAGTGGAATTAATTACTTTTGGAGTGTCAAAAACTCGTTGGAAGTACTTGATAAATTGCATGCATATATCGGTGATTTTGAATCGGTTCAAAGTTTTGATTTTTCTACCCTATATACCACTTTGCCTCATATTCTTATTAAGAAAAAATTCACACACCTAATTAAATGGGCATTTAAAGAGTCGGAATGCGAATACATATGTTCAAACTCTTTTAGGTCATTTTTTAGTAGCAACAAACAAAATAACTATGTCAATTGGACATGCTTTGATACTATATCTGCCCTTGAATTTTTACTTGATAACATTTTTGTTCGCTTTGGAGATTCCGTATATCGTCAAGTTATCGGAATTCCAATGAGGACTAACTGTGCACCACTTATTACGGACCTGTTTTTGTATTGTTATGAGTTACAATTTATGACTAAAATCAGCAAAGACCCATCGAAACAACATCTGATACAAAAAATTAACAATACTTTTAGATATTTGGATGATATATTGGCTCTCCATAATGACGACTTCAGTGTGTATACTAAAGAAATTTATCCTTTTGAACTTACTTTAAATAAAGCTAATACTAACAATGACCACTGTCCTTTCCTCGATCTTGATATCTATATCATTAACGGTAAGCTTAATACAAAAATTTATGATAAAAGAGATGATTTTTCATTTCCTATCGTTAATTATCCATTTTTAGATGGTGACGTTCCCTTGTCACCATCTTATGGTGTTTATATATCTCAACTTGTACGATTCGCTCGTGTATGTAACAACGTATTAGATTTTAGCGAGAGAAATTTATGTATTACTGAAAAATTATTACACCAGTGTTTTCGATATCATAAACTAGTCAAAACATTTACTAAATTTTATCATCATTCGTAAATATAGCTCAACATGCAGATATCTTATACGTTCGGGTATTTCACATCCAATCTTTTATGGTAATATTCTTTACAAAGCACAAAAATGTCAGTATTCACCTCAAAAGCTAACACAACCTTTAAACAGACTTATTAAGAAGGGATATAGTTACGATACTGTTGTCAGGTCATTAAAGATTGCATATTTTGGCTTTAATTTTAATTCACTTATAGGGTATTTGCATCGGAATTAAACACATTTATTCTAAAACCAGTTGTTGGCATGACACGGGTTATGTTCTTCTCATATATTTTATGACGGTATAATACTAAACCCCTAACAGGAGGGATTGTGCCTGATATTCATATGATGAAGACATAATCTTTTAATCAGTTTAATTGAGGTCTAGAGCTGGCATGTAAGTAACTGCTAGTAGTCTGTTGTTATTTATGCATTATTGTCATTTTCTTTATTTTCTTTTGACATCGGACTCGGATTTCTCTTATACTGAGTTTTACTGTACGTACTGTTGTGCGTTTGTTTTTTCTACATTGGCTAGAGGTATAGGGGGAGGGTTGAGATCTCAAAAAACATGTTTAACCCCGCCGCATTTTTGCGCCTGTCTCAAGTCAGGAGCCTCTGGCCTTTGTTAGTCTTGTATCATTTTTAAATTTAGTTTCCTGTGTATAATTTGGAGTTTAGTATGACGTCCATTATCACTGAACTAGTATAAATATTTGTTTAGGGGCCAGCTGAAGGACGCCTTCGGGTGCGGGAGTTTCTCGCTGCATTGAAGACCCATTGGTGGCCTTCGGCTGTTGTCTGTTCTATGGTCGGGTTGTTGTCTCTTTGACACATTCCCCATTTCCATTCTCAATTTTAAAGGGTACATTACAAGTATCAGACTTAAACCTTTCATCCGTTAAACATTGAACTAAACACTCGATTGATTCTATGCGTTCGAAGCGTACGAAATGTATGAGTTTTCATTTTCTACCTTTTTCACTTTTAGAATTTAGAATCTTTAAAAAAAATAATTTGTAATTCTTTAATTTAATGCATTGATGGAGTCGAAGTTGTCATATTTTCTTAGATACTGTCGCGTCATTCTCATAACCAAATGTAAAGAACATAAATTCTTGGTCACTGTTTCGATAACTTCCAATGCATTTGTAAGAGTTGTCTCTCATTACCAAGGTTACCCCTTGAATACAATAATTTTGACTAAATACGCGCCTCAAAGAAATGTTTGCAGACCGTTTTTTAAAACTATGCTGTAGTAATTGAAGACTATTGGTGTATGGTATAAGTAATCGCTCACATGATGTATGGTTAGTAAAAAAAAAATAGTTCATTGGTTCATGTCTGTAATATCTGTTTCTAATAAATTGTTATGTTATAAAATTGGCCGTTAGTTATCTCGTTTGAATTGTTTCATATTTTCCTGTCAAGGGTTTACACGGGGTCAGTTTTCTTTTTCGCCTTTCGTTTCGCTAAAACAATATGTGTTCGCCTTTCTTATATATTTTTTTGTTGACAACTTATTTCACTTCTTGCAAAACAGCTGAATTTCATTTTGCGGGACCCTCGTTTCATGTCCATCTTGGTGTAATATTGAATCCCAGTGTGCATTAATCCCAAATCTCTATTTCATAATAAACATTTTGATAAATGAACACTGAATGAAAACAATATTTTTGTTTACATTTGTGAATTCTGTAAAATTAAATTATAAAGTCAATAAAACTTTCCTATTGTCCCCTTTTCGTGGTTATCAGAGTCCCAATACTACATTCAATTATATTTGTATCTAAAACATTAGCGTGGTCTCTCCAATTTTACTTTATGGCTCTGAAATATGGGGTCATGTGAATGTTGACATGATTGAAAAGGTGCACTTATGTTTCCTGAAGAGGGTCCTGAATGTAAGATCAACAGCACCTTATTTCCGCTAATAATTAATATTAAAACTAAATTACTTTGCTTTTGGTCAACGTTAGTCCAAAGCGGTAATAGCAAATTATCCGGGATTTTGTATCAGTTAATGTATAACTTACATCTTTCAGGTCAATACTTATTAAAATGGTTATCTTCTCTGAAACAAATATTAGAGGATACATGATTTTTTTGTGTCTGGAATGCACAGGGTGTCATCAAAAGTTCGGATATTGAAAAAGAAATAAAACAGAGATTAGTTGACCAATTCGGAAAACGTCTATTTCCTGATATGACAAACTCGTCAAGCGGTGTGTTTTATGCGTCATACAAAACTATGTTTTGTTTAGAGCAATATTTACCCAATCTTAAAGTGGCAGATCGTTATATCTACAGTAGATTTAGATGTTCAAATATCAAAATCCCTATTGAAGTTGGTAGGTGGAAAAATACACCAAAAGAAGATCGTATATGCCGTCACTGCGATTCAAATACAATTGGTGACGAATATCAATATTTTTACATGTACCAATGAACAAATTATGTCATTAAGAGAAAGTTATATACCTACATATTACACAAAAAATCCTTCCCAATTAGAATTTATAGGTCTATTATCACACTGTAATGTGCTAGTTCGAACAAAACTGTGCTAGTTCGAACAAAACTGTGCACGTTTTTAAGTCATTTAGAAAAGATATTATCATAATTTATAGCATGGTACAATGTAGTATTAAATTAAAACTTTATTCACGTTGCAATTCAAATAAGTGCCAAATAAATCAACCAAATATGGTATAATTCAATTCTATTGTATGATATCGCTAATTTATTTATTGTGTGTCTTGCTTGCAAATGTATAATTATGTAATTGTTAACTAACTATGTTTAAAATAGGAGCGCTAACATTATTGCGAATTGCCGAATTCAAATCTATTATTATGATATATGTTAAATAAACAACTGAGTTACTTGACATAGGTAAAGTCATTTGGCCATACAATATTCCCAAACAATACAATTAACACCTTTTATTGATAAGTTTATTGTCGATAGCTATCAAATGATTATGCCTTTTGCTAATCAGATGATTATTCATTTTCTATCACGAATGAAAAGTGTGGCGAGTTCAATGTTTAAAAGCCGACTGAAAAGGAAAACTCAGAGAGGTCCTAAAACAAATACAAGACGGACGATGTGAAACCGCTACTATAACAATTTTATCACAAACCATTTTTGCCAATAACAATTTTCATTGCAACAATTTAGATTTTTTTTCTCGCAAAATATGAAAATTACTACTTAAAGCCCAGTTCATGTCGGGGCCTCTTATGGCCGACTATACTGTATAGGTTTTTTTTCATTGTTAAAGGCCATACGGTTGCTTATAATGGCTTACATCCACAATATTGGAATTTAGTTGTCTCATTGGCAATCATACCACATCTCCTTATTCGTTTATAATAATAGAAGAAAAAAGTGAAATAACAAAAATACTGAACTCCAAGGAAAATTCAAAACGGAAGGTTCCTTATCAAATGGCAAAATCGAAAGCTCAAACAGATCAAACGAATGGATAACAACTGTCATATTCCTGACTTGGTACAGGCATTTTCTCATGTAGAAAATGGTGGATTAAACTTGGTTTTATATCTAGCCAAACCTCTCACTTGTATGACAGTTGCATGAAATTCCACTACACCGACAACAATGTTCGAACAAAACAAACAGACATAACAGGCAAAAATGTCAAAAATAGGGGTACAGCAGTCAACATTGTGTTATAATCTTAATCACTATAAAAACAAACAAATATGTCAACAAAGAAGAACAAAAAGGCATATAGACAAAGCACATTAGCAAAAACGAAAGACAAGAATACAAAAAATTACCATAGCACAATAACACAATGACGGAATGTATAAGTACCGAGCCACGTCAAATGGATATCACCAAAAATGGACTAAACAGTATAAGTAATAATTTAGAAAGACAAATAAAAGAACACTATAACACGTAATTAAGATGATTAACATTGTCAGTACCTAGAACCTTGATGTGTGAATAGGAGAAATGAAGAAGTTGGTGAATGAGAAATGATAAGAGAGTGAGAAGGACGACTTAGACGACCCTTCAAGAACATGTTTGTTTATTGTGTTGTTTATATATGTTAGCAAACTATTTATGTTTCGATAAGAAAATTTAAATGCACTGTTTTCAAATTAGCAATCATAGAACATTTTCTTTTTATAAAACTAATCTATTTTAACTTAATTTTAGCTTTTAAATGCAAAATTGAAGTTCTGTAAATTTTGCTAATTTAACCTTTCTATAATCTTTTCACAGTGCACCTTAACAATGAGCAACCACTAGGAGATATTGAAATAATTTTACCAACAGAACTAACGTTCGACGTGAAAGTAAAAGAAGAAAAAGTAGTTGGGGAAATCTGGAAAGGTACTTTAAATGTTAAGTTTATATTATTATTGATGATAAAAAATTAAGAATTAAGAAAAATTCAGATAAGATGTCAAATATATCAATATCCACTTATTTCAGACCAATAGTATTATCATCAAAATCGTTCTGGTTTGAAATGCCTACCAACAAATTAGTTGTGTTTCCTGAAAATTCGTTAATTTAGATAAGAATACTTTTAGAAAATTTGAAAAGCGTTAAGAACAAAAAAGAAAAAAACCCGATAAACCGCTGTTATGACATTGGAAGATACACGAACAATGATTTAAAAAATGCGATACGTTTTCTATAAATTTTTATGGTTCATATTGTGAGATTCAGCAGCATAGTCACCCCGTAAAAAGTCAATTAACAGAAATACCGAACTCCAAGGGAAATTCAAAACGGAAAGTCCTTATAGAATGGCAAAATTAAAAGTATATCACAAATGGACTGAACAGTAAAGGTTGTTAATGTACAAGGACAGATAAAAAGAACACTATAACATAAGTCATTATAGGGACTATAACTTCACAACAGTTGCGTTTTACCATAACAGTATATATCTTTTAAGTCAAGAGTTTAGTGGTCCATGTACTCATGAATGTTGTCGTAACCTAATGTTCTGTCTGTTCAAAGTTAACGACTGATCTTACATATATTCGGATCTAGGTGAAATCAACATAAAAAGTAAATTTGGTCCTAGATTGTTTTTATTGGTGAAGAAGAAGTAATTTTTAGCAGGTCCGCTACACTTTTTTGTAAGATGATTTCAAGGCTTGTATGCACACCCGTTCTGAAGTTGTAACTTTGGCTGGTCTGCTCCAAACTAAAATAAAGTTGTCTTTATATACATGTAGTTGGTTAAAATTATTTCAAAAACTGTCCTTGTTTCTCGATATTCACATACTGAATACAATTGTTCTGTTTTTAATAAAACTATTCTGATTTGTATATATATGAGTGCAAGTTCAGATCTGTTATGAAATGGAAACATTATAATGATCTGATGAATTATTTTCAAACATTGTCCGAGATTTTTTCTGAAGTCTGATGAGGTGAAGTAGAATTTTAGGCCTGGTATCTTTTGTGTTTATATATAGAATGTATAATTAACTGACTGTTTCTGAATTGACTAAACTAAGAAACTTACCTTGAAGAAGATATACATGAATTTATATTTGAACTTGTTTTTTCGAAGTCACGATACATTTAAGTCAACATTGATGAAATTTCTGATTTCCCGTCAATGTTCTTAATCTATGCTAACTCAATTTATTATAAATATAAACTCATAATGTATATCATCAGGGTGAAATGATTTCCATATATCCTTTAACGAATATATAATTATATAGATCAATTTTCAAGTGAACAAATTCATAAACTCTTCGTTTGCTTGCTCATTTTCTGCTCAAATCGCCATTGCCAGCGACGTTATTTTGCTTTCTGAAATATTTGACGATGTTATGTTATTTTTCTGACAGAAAATATTGTCATAGAAGAGAACTTATTAAAACAAAAAGGGGGTTGCCATGCGCTGCGCTTTCAAATTTCAGATTAGATGATGAGCTCAATTCTGGTAATATGTTGGTCGCCGGTGTCATATGGATAAAATAACTCACAAAATTATTTGCACACAGAACGAAAAAAACTAAATAACGTAACAACTTGTTTATAACGAAAGCGCGTATCAAAATGAATTCGTGAGTGATATATATTTGTGGAAAAAAGTGAAATAAAACAAATAACGATTAATTTACTCTACAATATTACTTCTTGCAGAACGTAGATTTCAATAATGTCAGAAAATTTTTTAAAGGGGCATTTGCTGTCAAATTCATATTCACAGATTTGACTCAAATCCTCGTATTTGATTTATAACATACTAAAACGTGTATCCAAATTATAAAAAGTATAAAATAATCAATTTCCGATGCACGGACTCGATATGTATCAACATATCGTGTGTATTTTAGTCAAGACGCCATCTAATCAACCATCGAGGTGACATCCGAAGACTGCCGATGCTCATATAACCCGATATAAACATAAACAAAGATATAAATAGATAACGAACTCGTGCAATTAGATTTTCCTAGGTCTGTTTGATTTCATATTATAGGTTTAAAACATATGTTTATAATCGTTTTTACCTGTATAAGTATTAGTTCTTGTAGATCGAATCAGTCAACCAAATGGTTTGCCCTTGCTTCACTTCCAATGTTGACATTCTTTTCTTTTTAATAGCTGAACACGCCTAGTTCATGCTTAACCCATCTCTAGCTAAGGGTTAAATTGGAGTTCACACGAATAGGATTTAATGAGGTAGAATTATGCATTTGCAAGTGAATAATTCATTAGCGATGTTTCTTTGCTTATTTTGACAAAACTGAACCAAATTGCCTGCTAAAAGCAAATTATTATATCACACTTTCATTAATGATTGAACAAAAACAAATCACATATTATTTTTTTCTACATCTTGTAGCTAATGCCCCTTTAATATTCTTTATGATTGATAAAAAAACCTGAACAATTAATTCCTCGTCTTTTATATGTTTTCGTCAAATCGATTTTCTAAAGTATCTATAGTCAATTTCGCAACCTAGTCGAATATTTCAATCAAATATTTAATAAAACAAATGAGCATGTTTTATAAAAAGTGATAAAACTTGTAAGACCCTAAGGGTGACTTGAGTATAGAAATATGGCCACTTTGGTCTTATATCAACCAGCAGAAAAACCCTTGCCAAAGTGTGATGTACGTTGGATGTGGGGGATGTATGAATGCGCAGCCACGTCCGGTCAGAATGAGGACCTTAAATATTTAAAAAGAGTGCCATTGCAAAACTTTTTATACATGTTAAAGGGTCAGAAGTGGCAAAATGTATGCTCCAATCCAGCCTGCCATTGTTTTATAGTGGCAATTGACACTTATTTTGTGAAATGGGTCATTCCGCTGTATTATAATTATAAATTGTTCATACTAGTTAAAAATGTCCTATAAAATGTTAAACCGAGAACATATTTAGATGAAAGAATTTAGTTAAAGATTTTTTCTACTTATTTTATTATGATGTTATACTGAATAGTAAAAAAAAACTTTATTAATTTGATGTGTTCGAAATGTCTATTTTTATTTTTATCGGTTGATTATAGAAGATTTCAGATATTAATAGGAAAAAAAAAATACAATATGTAAGGAATAAATCAAAAGTGTTAACTTGACTTGACATTATTTGTGGTGTTGAAAGCCAAATTTCCCTCTAAATTCAGTTTGCCTACATTAATGCTTTTCAATAAAATGAGAAAAAAAATAATCAATATCACTGAAAACGTTTTTGCTTTAATTTGTTTCACATGATATCTTCTAGTTGTAGTTAAAATAAATGTAACTGCTTCATTTTGGTCGTTTTCACATAATCTGAAAACAAATGTGCACAAACAGATATAAATGAATTTATATAATTTCTGGCTAATTTAAGCAGAATACAATTCTCTGTTCCGTTGTCCAAGCTTATTGATTTGTCGTTTCTAAGTCAATAACACATCTTGTATATGCTACATTCTTTAAATAATGAAATACATATTTCATATATATATATAAAAGCAAATATGCGCCTTTGCGACAGCAACACTGCTACAACAATATATTTTTTGTAAAAAAAGTCAGGATAAACTAATAAAAAAAAGGCAGGACCGAATAGAGTGAAAAAATTCAGGACAATTGTTTTTTAATCATAGGCCCCCCCCCCCCCTCAAAATCAAATGGTAGCTCCCCTATTCGTGTTTTTATTTTATTGCATTTCCTAAGCATTTCGTTCAGTGTGATCTTTTTATTACACTTTTCGACAGTGCTTGTCTGTCTTACCTTGGTGGCTACTTCTTGTCCGTCTGCCCCTATTTTTCGACAAATTCGTGAACGAGAAAAGCACGCTGACAGGGAATGTGTAATATCTCAAGGTTGTATAGATTTTAGAACATCATTTTTAATATCCAAGGTAGTCACCATTTATCTAAGCTTTAACAAAATAAAAATATATATATGTTCAATATGGTGATGATGCCAAGGTTTGAATATAAAAATTAACATGCACAATAAGGCCACTTTCGCTGAATATTACGTACACATATGTTCTCTAATGGAAACATTCTATTTGTTATATTAAATGAAAAGTGATAACAGGAATCACCAATTACATCGTATACACGTAGTTCAACAGATTACACCAACAATCAACATCCGGACCTTTCGATAAAAATCAACACACAAAAAAAAAAAAAAAGAAAAGCAACAACTAATAACACAGCCGACATAATCTTACCTTCAAAAAGCAGGTGACGGTTACTTGGTTTTTTATGTACCCAAACCTGCCCTTTTGCATGTTTATACCATATATCGCATAACTGAGCACACAATACGAAGTCTGTACAGTGCAGCTCCAACAGGCTCAATGCAAACTTGAACAAGAAAATAATGACAAATCATTTGGAAAGCAGGGTCAAATTGATTCTTTCACTAGAAGAGGCTAATTACAATTCCAACAACTATCAGTTGAATACTGGCGCTCAAGAGAAAATAAGCACAAACAACACTCCTAATAGTTTTTGAGAGTTTTCACCATAAAGTTTAAAAAGAATTGGCAGCATTTTTGGATGACCGGTAAGAAGTAAAAAGGTCAGACCATCACAGATTAAAAAAAAACCTCATTTTAACTCAGTCATAGGTGACATCACGCCTGTAGCCCTTGCTGTATAAAGATGTAATAAATTTTCCGATTCTAAATACTCAACTGTATAGTGATTTCTTTTACAATAATCTAATACCTATGCATTTTTTTTGAGTGTCAAAAACCTGTGGTATCTGTCACCTTGTTAAAGTTACTTTTTTGTTAGTGCAAGGTGTATCAAAGACAGCTTCATTAGAACAAATTCTAGGAAACCGTACCCGTTGTCGACTTCTTTAATGTTCATAATGTTTATGCAAATGAAGTTTTCATTAGAGATGTTGCAGAACTGAAGTATTTAAATACGTTTACGTATCGAAGTATCCATATACGTGCGATACAGTTAAAATGGATATCTTTTTTTCTGATCCAATGTCTCGATCAATGTATTGATTAAATCAAATAGTGGTATTTTGCCATGTGTACTAGGTTTCTACTGTATGCATAATTTATATACAAAGCATTGAAGTACTGAAAAATGATATTTATAGATATACATCAGAACAAAATATAATCTCGAGATTCGAGTGTACCTTACTACTTTCGAAAGCTGAATATCCCTAAACTTGTGCAGTTAAAAAAATCTGCCGTTTTCCTTATGTTTTAACAAGGTCATTTAGGCATTTTCACATAAAAAATCTTGGCGAAACGTTAAATTATCCTACTTGGCTATTTATAATCCATGCAGGATTTTAAACTTGGACCATTTCATATCGTGCAATGCGCTACGGTGATCTTTATGTTCGTTAAACAATGTTTGAAATTGAGAATGGAAATGGGGAATGTGTCAAAAAGATAACAACCCGACCAAAGAGTAAAAAACAGCCCTAAATAGTTACTGTACTGTGTCTGATGGAATTCAGAAAAAAATAAAATCGTTTTTAAATCAATTAAATACAATTTGTCACAAACTACTGATTTTGGTAGGTAATATAATTTTGGGTCTTAAAGATGCATTCATAGAGTGACATTGAAATAAATTTCCACATAAACGAAAGAGAATGCTCTGTTTAAAGTATTTACCCGAATCTCTGACCCGTCGACAGCATTTTGAATAAAATACTTAAAATTGATAACAATGTTATCATGTTAAGAAAGTGAGGTACACCTTTTAGTATTCAAGCGTGTTTGAGTTACCTGTTTCGTCCTTTAAATGTATAACACAGAAACAAAGAGTATATCATCTCGCTTCAAATTTTATTATTTTTATATTTAACAGCTAAATTTTCATAAATTAACATTCAAGTTTCATATTAATAGAAAATGAAATATATATGGGTCAAGTGAAATATCTTTATAATGAGTCATCATAACAGGGTAGGCGTGTTTGAATATACAAATAACCTTGCGCTAAATTGTTAAACGTTTTACTGTAAATGCATTTAATTTCATTTGACCAATTATTAGAATAAAATAAAGGCATACTTATTATCTTATTTATTTTTTACTTTAAAATAGAAGTTTGACGTTCATCCCTTCTTCCCTTTTTATGCCGAAAAACTTAACGAGCCTTTACTGTTGGATCTTTAAAATGCATAAAATGCCGTACGGTGACCTATAGTTGTTAATTTCTGTGTCATTTGGTCTCTTGTGAAGAGTCGTCTCATTGGCAATCATACCACATCTTCTTTTTTATATAAGTTAAAAAAAAACACACTTTTTTCTTAATGCTTTCAGTAACTACTAGCCTTTAACTTTGAAATTTTCTTGTCTACCCTTTCAGGAAATATTTTCGTATACATTTTAAGAAAGGTAGTGTTTTATGGGACTTTTAAAAAATCGCCGTGACAAACAATTACTAGTAGACAATAATTTTATATTAAAGACATACACATATGTTAAATGAAGAAACGTGTGCCTTTCCGAATACAACTTTCACGTACGGATCATTATGAAGCAATTTGATAAAACTAACGAAAATGCGTCATCACGACATGGTCTACCGTTTTCTTGATGGAAAACAATATGACTTTATATACAGATAACAAGTTAAATTATAAATCTTTTTTAATTTACCGAAGAATTTTGTACAAGTTCATAACACATATATAAGATAAATACAGGAATATCAAAATACAAAAATTGCGAGCTCTACAATAATTTGAATTAAAGATTGGAAAGAGGAATATCTTATTATTTGCATATTTTTGGAACATTGATGAAATAATAAAGTAACTATTCCAATGTTATAGCCAGGTCTGATGACAGATTTGTGTCAATAATTTCATCTCTCGTCCTAAAAACATGTTTTCGCTCTACAAACCACAAGGAAACAAATTCTTTATCCCAGTGTACCCCTACCCTACAATACCTACCTATTGTATTTATTGATAACTTTTGTTCGTTCTGAACATGAAATATTTTCCACTAGACATTTAACAAATAACAATCAATCGTGATATATACATGATATAGGCATCTCTGTATTTAGTGAGATTTACTGAATTTAAAGGTTCGTTAGTAAATGGGCATATATATATAGGCTGTTGATTTCTTGCGCCTTCAGCCTACCATTTAAAGTAATGTTGCACACCTGACACACCACCCCTATGTTCCATTGCCTATGTGTTTATATACACATAGGCAATGGAACACAATATTGCTCTCTCTTTTAGAGCGGTTCATGTTGATTTTAACAGCCCCCCCCCCCATTACAATCTCACTTCAGAGATTGAATTATACGTCAAATACGTCCTGGGAATATTCCATTTTACTCCACGTACTACGTACAACATTTGATTGGTTGAGTTAAACAGTCAACCTTGTGGATACGTGGGTTTTACATTAATCGTCTTTAAGCTGAGAGTCTCAGAAGTTAGATGATATATGTTTGTTTGTTTGACGAAAAGTAGTTCAAAGTTGTTGTTCCTATATTACACAAATACTTCTGGTAGAAAGAAATAAAATTAGAGTTGTTTTTAAGCTATTTGTATCTCTCTTTAAATAATCATTTCTTCTCCTGAAAAATATGTTCGATGAATAATATGTTGTTAGCAGAAACATATCCTCTACCCCATCATTTAGCGTTCGCATATTTCAATTGATACGTTACGCTTGTGCATGGACTGCATTGTCTTCATCAACAGGGATATGCTCCTGGCACAATCATTTTATACAGGGGTATAATGAAGAACGACTGAAATTAATATTAAATCAGTGTTGCGGCCACCATCACGAATTTGATTGACCAATATGATGTGTCAGTTTCTTAACTCAATATCGAAATATTTTCGCGGTCTAAGATCTTTAGTTGACAGATTTTTTGTATGGTCTGTAATGTTACCGTTCGCGTCCTCTTCTTTATCACGACATGTTCAGTAATAAATACAGAGTAGGAGACGCTTACCCTTTCAAGATGCATCCGGTTTCGCTTATGAGTTTGAATGTCCATTGGTATCTTTCACCCCTAACTACATATATTTTATACTATGTATCTTTTTTCTTACTACATACAATTGATACTATGTATCTTTTTTTCTAACTGGATACGATTTTATACTCTGAATCTTTTTTCCTTACAACATACCAATGATACAATGTATCTAATATTTTGGGTAAATTGTCATTTATTTTTGATAATTTTAAGCAGACGATAAAACAAATTCCGCAAACCAATATTCCTTATTGATGTCTACATAAAACTCTACATTAACATCATAAACAAGGCGATTTAGGCTATGCGACTGTATATCACAAATAACTGTACGATCAATGCGATTTGACTGCGCATATAGCACAGTGGGGGTATAACTTATCATTCGGAAGTCTCGGGAGACGAGTCAATTCATACGATATAGAAAGTAATCTAAGTCTCTAGTATTTTCTGTAAAATGACGACTAAACTGTTAACAGTTTTTTAAACTATTAACTGGTTAATAGTATTTTTAAGGAAAAATGTTTACTGGCAGTAAATAGCTTTTGAAACTAAACTATTAACCGGTAGATAGTCTTTTTCGAAAATTTCGTAAAAATAGTAAATTTATTAGTTTTTAATTTTATAATGTATAATGATATACAATTATTGACTGTGTTTGAGGTTAACAGCTGTTTTATTTGACCAGAATACTAACCTTTCGGAGATAAAGGCTAATGGAAGCAGTTCAACTGTTGACCGAAAATCATGTGGTAAGATTGCCAATGACACAACTATCCACCAGAGTTCAAATATAAAAGATATAAGCAATTATAGGACTTCGTACGGCTTTTAACACTGAAAAACCCATACCGTATAGTCGGCTTTTAAAAACTCCGACACGAATAATACTAATAAAATACAAACAAGCGAACTATCAGCCAAATTTATAATTTCTTGTTAAGAAATCTCTGACTTAAAATTTACCTTTTATTTCGACTTCTGACTTGTTACAATATTTATAAGGGGCCCAAGCTTCGCGTAGTGTTCCCAACATCCCATTTTTATTTTACAACAAGATCATCCTTGAAATAATTCAAAGAATAGTTTAAGTATAATTATAATAAGTTTCCGGAAAAGTAAAAAAAAAAAAAATACAACAAATGTGCTCAAAGGGGCCTAGCTTCTTTTAAAGAGGGAACATTCTAGTGCTGTTTTTCTCAACTAGTCGATGTACAAATATTGATTTATTGTTGTTTGCTTATTGTACAGTGGCATATATGTCATGCAGGTTTAGGATGAGAACAAATTAACAAGAAATACAATAGGTAGGTCCTGTAATAGAGGCCGTCCGAATGAAGGTCGGGGAAATTTGGACTGCTACGGGAAAATGATGGTATATTGGACAGGGACGTACAAAATAATAAACTTGGTATCTTTGATGATTTTTTAAAATCCATTGAGCCAATGTCTCTGCTGATTGACGTTTGTCTCCAGAGTAAATCTAGTCGTCAACATTTATAATGAATTTGGTCATTTTTTATGAATTGACATTTCTGTTCCACAAACCTTAAAATCATACTAAAGGAGCTTGTCTGAAAAAGAGAGGTGAATGATACCAAAGGGAAATTCAAACTCATTAGTCGAAAATAAACGCCATGGCAAAAAAGAAAAAAGACAAACAGAAAAACAACAGAACACAAATTGTTTGAATATTATTTTGTTCAATTGCTTCACATTAATTCTCTCCAAACTTATACATATTAATTAATCGTTCGACTATTATTCCGTTTTGAACATTTGTTATTATGGCTTGCTAGTTTCAATGCATGCAAATATCTTCTCTGAAAATCAATTGCGTTTTCTCATAGGAAGTTTATGGTCGTATTTTCAGATATTAAGCAAAACTATCTGTTCTTTCCATTATATTTTCGTCAAATTCATCTGTAAGACTTTTCTTTATGCGGACCAATAGTTGGTTGATAATAATATAAGCAATCTTTTGAACGTCTATTTGATACGTTTAACAATACATAACTGTATCAAAGTCAGTGTTTATTACAGTGATTTGAAGAGAATATTTAGTTTTTTAAAAGTAATCATCTCACAAATCTTTGTACTGTCTCCTACCACATTTGAATGAGTTCTTTTTATTCGTATTTTAGGTGTCTATAAAAAACAAAACAGCCTATTGTGTATGCGCATTAGCTAACACATATTGATTGTGACATAAAATCTCTATGACGTTGTTTCCAGCTTGGCTAAAGAAAACTGAGATTGAGCATCGCAAATAGAAAATTAAAACTTGATAACTTTATAGAAAAGCACTGTACACCCATTTTGGCCATCAAAACAAACAACAACAAAGAAACAAAACAAAAAAGAGATACAAATGATACTACAGTAGTACACTACTTGTAACGTTGACATTTAACGTTCAACTACAAATGTTGATATTTTGAAGTGTGTACATGGATAAATGTTGATTGAATAACTCTTAGAAATTGAACTTTTGTGGTTTACAATTAAGCTTTTAAAGGTTAGGCCGAAATAATACGAATAAAAATAAAAATGTAATGTTTGTCAAACTAAACAATTGTTAAATCAATTATTAGAAGAAAAACAATACTCTAGTTCAGGGAAAGCTTGTTTGCTACCTAGAATTCTGAGTGGGTCAAATGTTTAATTCTAAATCACGCGAGTATATGCGTTATCTTATTGAACTGGGGGCAAGTGATAAACATCAATTTTCAGCTGATAATCGATGCTAAGGACGCTACTTACCTGAATAACTGTCAAACTGTTAAATGTCAGCTGATACTTTTTTTATGTTTATATTTGATTAAATATGGAAAAAGACAAACTGTGCAAATTTTCAAGACCGTGGTTTTTGAAAATTAAAGGAGAATGGGAAAGAAACTTAAAGAATGTACCAGAGTTTGATATTTCTAAGCTAAAAACTTACCTGACCGAAAGCTGCAACAAGACATTTGATAAAGAAGGAATGAGGGCCTACAAATCCCTAAAGGCGTTCAAATACTTCGAAGAAGGATATGTGCAGAAAATATCATCTTTGGTGTCAGAAAATAATTATTTAATACGTGCTGAAGTTATGGCATCAATGGCCTAAAAAGTATATAAACCATACTTGTGTATGTCAACTTCTGGATTAGTTGAAGGTGGCTCTTGTGATTGTGTAGCAGGGTAAGTACATGTGCATTGCTGCATTTCATTTGTGAATTAACATGGTGAAGTTAAATTTCTATCAAACATTTTTTTTGTTTTCTAAACATCTTCCGTTACATTGCTGTAGAAGTTTGTTATAAAAAGGGGGTTCAGATAATTTTTCTTTCCCATTCGTAATTTTTTTAATTTTATTTTAAAACTTCTATTTCAGTATTCAACCACAGCAATGTTTCATTTGAAAGAAAATATTCGGTCTCATCTGTTTGCTGCATATTAGATGTATTTTTCATACCGATTATTTACTTCGTAAGAATTTCGTTTTATCGAATGTAACATTTACCCCCATTTTTTCTGAGGCAAATAGATTATATTGTATTGACAAGATAAAAATTTGAAATTGTGTAAATCAAAATTTGTTCCGTTTGCCTTTTTGTAAAAACAAAATTTCTACTCCATTTTACAGGAAAGGTTAGGCATGTAGTCACATCGCTGCTTATCTATTTGCCATAGATGACTTTGTTTCAAAAGGCCTGAAAGAACTTCCAGCTGATCAGACTGGCACTGAAAAGCTTTGCACATGAAACCGATCAGCAAGACGGAAGATTGAACCAAAAACAATACACGACATACGAATTGTGAAATACGTAGTTTTTTACTTTTTTACTAAAATCTCATTGATGTGATAATCATTATCTCCATATACCATGCATGTTACCTATTCCCTGATGTCTTTTTTTTTTATCTAGGCAGAGAAACTTAACTAAACTTGTATGCTATATGATTAAAAAGAGATTTGGGATATATATTAGTCCAGAATATAAGCCTTCGTATGTCTATATCGTTTGCTGTCGACGTTTTTATCGGATGTTTTTTTGTACTTTTAGAATTAATTATTAAGTTTTTATTGGAGTCTTGTAAATTTTTGTATTTGAATATTTATATGTGATGTAACACATATATATTTTAATCGTCAGTTACATCCTGTGACATAATAAAAACAAATTACCAGCACAGCATCCTTTACGTCTGAATTTAGATATAACTTATGGGGTGGTGTCATTAACAATTGACTGCTAAGGAAGTTAAATATTGCTACCTGTTGAGTAAATTAACATGTGGTCAACCAGATGTGTAATTTACGGTCACAGGTTGGCTTTATATGATTGATTTAAATTTGTACCTGTAAAGAAACATACCCTTCTTTTCTTGGTGGTCTTAGAATATATGAAAAAAAAACACCAATAAAATGGAATTTGATGAAAAATACACAATTGTGTATAATCAGAAAGTGTCTAATTATTGGATAAATTTTTCTTTATTTGTTTTTGGTTATTATTTTGGCAAGTAATTATACATGTAAATTTCAATATACAGTTATTTACATGTATAAAATTGAGAATGGAAATGGGGAATTTGTCAAAGAGACAACAACCCGACCATAGAACAGACAACAGCAGAAGGTCACCAACAGGTCTTAAATGCAGCGAGAAATTCCCGCACCCGGAGGCGTCCTTCAGCTGGCCCCTAAACAAATATATATACTAGTTCAGTGATAATGAACGCCATACTAAACTCCAAATTGTACACAAGAAACTAAAATTAAAAATAATACAAGACTAACAAAGGCCAGAGGCTCCTGACTTGGGACAGGCGCAAAAATGCGGCGGGGTTAAACATGTTTATGAGATCTCAACCCTCCCCCTATACCTCTAGCCAATGTAGAAAAGTAAACGCATAACAATACGCACATTAAAATTCAGTTCAAGAGAAGTCCGAGTCTGATGTCAGAAGATGTAACCAAAGAAAATAAACAAAATGACAATAATACATAAATAACAACAGACTGCTAGCAGTTAACTGACATGCCAGCTCCAGACTTCAATTAAACTGATTGAAAGATTATGTCTTCATCATATGAATATCAGGCACAATCCTTCCCGTTAGAGGTTTAGTATCATACCATCATAACATATATGAGAAGAACATAACCCGTGTCATGCCAACAACTGGTTTTTAAATAAATGTGTTTAGTTCCGATGCAAAGACCCTATAAGTGAATCAATGTTAACGCCAAAATATGCAATCTTTAATGACCTGACAACAGTATCGTAACTATATCCCTTCTTAATAAGTCTATTTAAAGGTTTTGTTAGCTTCAGAGGTGAATACTGACATTTTTGTGCTTTATAAAGAATATTTCCATAAAAAATTGGAATTTCTATGTATTTTTTAATTTATTCAGGCAGGAACATGGAAAAAGTCCAAAACAGAGGGAGACACTTGCTAGTATAAATTTTGACCGCCGTCATCCTGCTGATAGACATTTAAATCAGGAAGCTTTAAAATAATAACGCGATGCACTTACTACTGCAAACCCTACATGTAGATTTATGAAATACCACAAGATTAACCTGACAGATAATATAGATCCTGAAAGTTTTGACCCTTTACATACTGCACGTAACTTCAATGATTTCACATTACCTCCAAGCATTAAAGAGATTAGGGAAGCAGGTCTTTACTTTAAAAGCACATTAAAATTGGACCAAAACGGCATTAATGAGTTGGAATTTAGTACCAGAAGTCAAGCAAATTCAAGTGCATGGCACAGTGCAAGGAGATTTAGAATAACAGCATCCACTTTCCACAAAATAGGATTCAGACTTAGGAAAACAGACCCTACATTTCTTTTAAAGACTTTACTCTATAATGTTAGAAAAGCAACAAAAGACATGCTTTTTGGCTTACAACAAGAGGAACCATCAATTACAAGATTTGTACAGGAATTGGAGAAAAGGAGGAAAATGGAATTAAATGTCCAAAAGAGGGGTTTAATTTTACATCCTGAAAAATGCTACCTAGGAGCATCAGTTGATGGAGTGGTGCAGATGGACAGAGAAACTTATTTTCTTGAACTAAAAAATCCACCCTCAACTTTGAAAATGAATTTGTTAGATGCAGCTAAAAAACTTTCCTGTCTAAAAATTGATGAGAACAATAAGGTTTACTTGAATCCTAAACATGAGTATTTCACACAAATACAGGGACAAATGGCATTCACCAGAGTAGGAAAATGTTACTTTGTTTTGTGCACAGAGACGAATATTCATACAGAGATAGTTTGATGATAGATACAATTTGATGAACTATTTTGGAGTGATTTGCAGAAAAAGTTAACATTGTTTTATAATAATATTTTCCTGCCAGAAGTTGTATATCCATCTGTAAAATTTGGATTGCCGCCACTTCACTTGAGCTTACATGAGTGAATGACACTCAAAATACTTCTTGTATGCTACTTAGGCCAATTTTGTGTTTTTTTCTGGTTTATACCTGTAGTTGCTAATTAAGGATTTTGATTCCCTGGTTAAATATTTTATTATTTTAATTATTACATAAAATCTTTAGAAAATCAGGAAGTAAGAATTTATAACGAGGTACATTTGGACTTTTCACTTTACATAGTATGTATTTGTAGTTATATTCATTCATGTCAGTAATATGTACACATAGGTGTTTTAAATTATTAAATTGAAAACTGTTCAACTTCATAAACTTGTTGCTGACTGTCTATACGGAAGTTGGGCATACATCTATACAATGTAAACTTGTATGAAAGAGCAGGGGTACATTATTATTGCTTGTTGATTTGCTTATTTCCAGCTAACTGAAGGATATACAATGTAGTTATCCGATCTGTGCAGTCTAGTAGATGATTATGAAAGCTGAAATGTAGGTTGAAGAAACTAGATTAACTGGAATTTTTTAAGTTTAATTCACATAAAGGTGCGATTGATAGATTGATTGCTGCTTGCATAACATACAGTGGCAAATATTTCATGCATATTCAGGACAATATAAAAAAAATCCATAATACTTGTTCTAACTTGAAGCAGGAATACACAAGACCAACAGTGAAGTCCATGGTGAGCTTTGAAATTTGAATTTTCATGATGGGCCGTTTATAGATTGCTATATGGCATGGGTTTTGCTCATTGTTGACACCCTGGCAGTTTTTACAATGTATTGAAGACCGTATTTTGACCTATAATGGTTTACTACTACTAATAATATTGATTCAAGATTCAAAATTATCATTGAAAGGAAAAATACAAATCAAGATATTAACATTTTATTATTGGAGTCTGAAAATTTGTCAAGAATGAACAAGTGCGGAAAATGTCCTCTGCCACAATCTGCAGTCTTAATGACATAGTTCCATCTAAGATGTAGAATGTCTTAATTCTCTGGATAGCCCTTTCAACATGAATGCGCACTTCAGCAATACGCCTCGTTACCTCTACTTGTTAAGCATTCAACTGGAAACTACCATTCCTGAATGGTGGAATGTTCAATGAAGCACCTTTTTCCTTAGTTCATCAGCAATTTCAAAACCTCTGTCAGCCATTACATTGTCACCTGGCTCTATATAGTCTTATATTCCACAATCATTAATTATAAATTTATCTGACGCAGCTCCTCCATATAAAGAAGACACAAAACTTATAGTCCCATCAGGTGTTATCCCTATTAAAGCTTTATATGTGTTCCGATGTTTATAACTTGACCATGTCTCTATCTCTCTCTGGGCTTTCAATGCAGACGGCTTTTGAATAAATATTTCTGTACAATCAAGAATAATTCTAGTGTTTGGAAATCTATTGAACGACTCTGGCATCAATGCTCTCACTTGCTCCATTGACGGATAATCAAGCTCTATACGCAGAAAACGAATCCATGTATTAAACATTTTTGAAAACTGTGCACAAGAAATTTTAAACCGACTTGCAATATCTTCTACCAAAAGTCCAAGTTTCGGTCTTACTAAAACAGCAAAAAGTTCATTTTCAATATTAAGTTTCCTACTTGGTCCTTTTGTGAAATGACTTCTTCTTGTTGTGTCACACCTTTCCCAGTATGTCAATCTCTTTGCTTTGGGTTCCAAGTAGCTTAATAAGGCTTTGAATGTTTATAATGTTAGGCAGTCCTGTGTAGAATAGAACATTCCAATCACTTATCAGAATATTTTCTGCACAAAATGTCTGTCTCTGCAATAATTCATTCTCTTTTGTCAATACCTTCACTTTAGATCTCATTTCACTTAAAAGTCTAGATTGCTGTTTCATTTTTATATCAGTTATGTTAGTCACATGTCCAGATAATGTATCAACCTGAATACACTTAGTTGAACTTTCTGTGTCTGTCTGAATACTAGCAGTAACTGTACATGTATCTGAAACAGTTTGTGAGAAATTGTCAGTGTTTTCATTACATGTCTTTGATGAAGATTCTATATAGTTGTCAACAGGGTCAATCCAATACATGTGATAATCATGATCAATGGGGGTCACTTCACAGTTCTCACGTACAGTGTTAGTGAGGTGTTCAACATTGCGTGTACATGCAGCTTCACTTTCAATCACTACTTCGTGTTGAACGTCGTTAATGTCTATAGGGAACAAAACCTTTCCCGACTTTGCGAGAGTCTTTTTCTTTACCTGAGTTGCCTCGCTGATTGCAAATTCGTACTCCATTGCACGCCTACTCCTGATTGTAAATCGTTGAGGCGTATATTTGCTTTGGATAGGCAAATTCAGTGTTGGCACATAATCTATGTGCGTCGGATTTTTTGATTTTCGCCCCGTTGTGAAATGAGCACCACAGACTTTAGTATGTTCTGTCACTGTCAATTCTTCATTTTTCTTTCCTTATTGTCTACCTGAAGCTATGATCCATGCGTTTCGTCTTGAAATTTTTACAGCAGGTATCCGGTGAAAGGCAAAATCCTTTCGGCATAGAACTCTTCCTGTTAGTACAAATTACGATACAACAATGATCTTGTCCTCTCATACTACCTCAGGGTATGGCTTTATATTGTTGTCAATTATGTCAATAACTTTTTATAAATAATCTGATTACAGTAATAACGATGCCGATCTGACAAATCAATAAACTGATAATGCCCCCAGTTCATCAAATCTCGTATCTAATCAGTCGATAACGCAAAATCACGATCGATCTTGCACATGCGCATTGTTTCCCTGAACTAGAGTATTGCGTCGGGAGTAAAAATCCAACATTTATTGTTTTAACTCACAAGAACTACTATGGCCGAAAAGATTGAAAACAAATCTTTATTTACAATACCAGCAATTATTGTTTACACATTTTATTTCTAAAATTATTTATGTCCAAAAATGATTGCATATTGATGTTATAATTAAACATTTGAATATGTGTTTCAAACGTTCAATGTGCAATATTTGCGAAAATTGCGAGAAACTTGTACAAATGACGTCAGAATCGGTGCTCTGAAGAAAGAAAACACTTTTCCTAAAAACATATGAGAAAAAACATGAAATTTATTCGGTTTTTTTTTTTTAACTTTTTGAATGGTCGGTGACATATACTTTTCGGGGCTTTATTTTAAAGAGTACACAAAGTTCTTTTAATTCTTTAAATTTTTATGAATAAATCATTGGTATATATATATTTTATACTGGTAATGTTTCCATTCTTACGTATTATTTTTGATGGGAATGCAATAAATTTTACTTTTTATGGTCAAAACCTCAAGAATCTTACACTCTAGATTTAATCTTTTGTTTTTGTACAAATCTACTGTTTACTGTGAAAAAAAAAATCACTGGTAAAAGTGATAGACTGTTTTGTGTTTAACTCCCTGTTTGTCTAATGCACACAACAATATTGGTATGGTAGGATAGGCCTTCATGATTTTAGTCGGGGACTTTCATGAATTAGTACTATGTAACCATTGCTCTTTTATATGATACAAACGTCAATAAAAAATCAATTCGAATGTTTTTTTATAAATCGGAAATTGTGAAATAAATGCTATAAGATATTTAGATGAGATCATTGAATTCAAATCATTATCAAACTACTTGCATTGAAAATAATTAAATTAGTTTAATTTACAACACATAAGAGCTAAATGTACAATTAAGCTAACAACTAGCTAGTCATGTTGATTCCATTCTTGTACATAGCGGGATATTAACTTCATCCTCGTTTTTCACATAGAGCTCTTGAACTATTTATTAACTCTTTGTTATTCAGTATGATATTTTAGCCATTCTTCAATACAATTTAATAGAAGTACACATGAAAGCGAAGTATAACCCTATTTTATAAAGCATTATTTTCATTATTCATGCATTAATGTGTTTATCTCTACACAAACGAATTTTTGATATAGTTCTGTTTTGATTGATAGTTAATTAAATGTTAATTGTTATTTTGCATTGCAACTTAAGAAAAAATTTTCTGAGAGATTGTTAACTTTGTCACATATTGGAAACTTGTAAAGAAAGAAAGGCAATGTAAATGTCAATGAATTTAAGTGGAACCAATTTTTATCTTGATTATGTATGATTTTTTATTCAGTTTTGAGTATAAATTAATTCATAAAAAATAATAGTATATGCGACATAAAAATAGAAAACTGTTGTAGTTTAAAATCAACACTAAACCTGTTTCTTTTAAGGAGAGTGGACTTGGAAAACCCGAAAACCTGTTTGCATAAAACGTTTTGAACGAGAATCATACCAAGATTTTATCAGAGAAGCTTCGATCATGAAGATATGCAGCCATGACAACGTACTCAAGCTATACGGTATAACCACTTCTGTTAATTGGATAGTAATGGAATTGTTTTACGACTGGAATCTTATGGAATATTTGCGGATAGATGAAGAAAATGAGATAAATCTGAATCAGATGCTTTACATAGCTGCACAGGTAAACAAACAGTAAAAAGAAAACAAAAAAAAGGGCGTACTTGCTTTGACGTCATAGATTAAAGAATATGTTTTCGTTTATTTATTTGTTCTTAAACGTGTTATATTAACAACATTTTGGACAGTTCTATATGTCAGATGAACATAATAGTAACAGCCAATGAGTAAATTTACAAATCTTTCTATTTCAGAACTTATATTTTCATAAAGGCACATATTATAAAATCCGATTTGAGAAGATTAAATGTCATTTTGTATAATGTTTTTATTTACAAGCTCTAAGTATAGTCATCGGTAAAGACGGTTGAGCAAAGAATCGAACATCTGCAATCAATCACTGTCAACTAGCCATTCATGTCTAGTGCACAATGTAAAAGCAATATTGTCGAAATCGCGATATTAGTAATGTTAACACGACATCTTGTTAACATTGTTAACATTGTAAGACTTCTTATATATTGTTTACATCGTTGAAATCGTTTACATCGCGATAAATACAATATAGTAATGAAATCGTGTTTACATTGCGATGTTGACAATGTGAACGATGTAAACACAAAGGTATAGATTCGGTAAACAATATAAACGATGTTGACACGATATTATCAACATCGCGATGTCTACGATGTGAACAATGTAAACACAAAGGTATAGACTTGGTATACAATATAAACACGATATTGACCCGCTATTGTCGACATTGCGGTTTTACAATGTTAACACGATATCGTATCAACATCTTTAACATTGTAACTGTTTACATCGTTGACATCGTTAACATCGCGATGTATATAATGTGGTTATGACATTGTTTTACATGGCGATGTTGACAATATGAATGATGTGAACACAAAGGTATTGACTCGGTATACAATATAAACAATGTGAACACGCTATTGTGAACCTCGCGATGTCTACGATGTGAACGATGTAAACACAAAAGTAGAGACTTGGTATACCATATAAACACGATGCTGACTCGCTATTGTCAACATCGCGATGTCTACGATGTGAACGATCTAAACACAAAAGTATAGACTTGGTATACAATATAAACACGATATTGACTCGCTATTGTCTACAACGCAATGTCTACTATGAAAACAATGCAATCACAAGGTAAAGACACAATACAATGCAAACACAATAATGACACGATACAGTAGACATCGCGATGTTGACAATATCTATAAAACATTGTGTACTGAACATACTTCAAACTAGCACTCTATACTCCAATCTATAAATGAATAGAAGTATTAACTTTATTCCATTTTGCTTCTTTTTTTTTACTTCTATCGTCTTAATGCATTTCATATAATAATGATAATAATATTCATAATTATAACATTGATAATGATAGCAATTTTTATTATCTTAATAGAGTAAACAAAGTTTATCAATTATCCCTGACATGCAAATACAACAACAAAAAATATGTCAAATGTTAGAATATAACCATGATAACAGTGCAAGATATTTATGAAATAGAATTGAGCAAAAATATAAACATAGCAATTTAAAACAATTTTACGATTGAGTCAAGCTTTTTTCTATATCATGGTAAGATGTAAACTTTGATTGCACTCTACCTATTTTCTAGGGTAGTAAATTTCATAATATTTATCCAGAATATACAAACAGTTCTTGATTTCAAATGAGTTCTGGTTTCAGATTATTCTTCAATATTCATGTATGATGCGATACAGATATTCATTAAAACTCCTGCAGCTTTATTCATTGTTCAGTTCAAAACAAGCGTAGTCAAGCGTGACAATATCAAGTGTCTGTACATGTACACAATATTGACGAAGCATGATAATCAAATGACTAAGCAATGTCAATAAGATATTTATTAAAATAGTTAGCACATACGTTGTCAATTTTATTTCTCCAGCTTAGCTAATATACGTGGCATTTATCATGTTTCTTAATTAAGAATTGATATTCATTAATTTATTAGTCTGGTGGAAAGTATTAGCTTTTTTCCAAAAAACAAAACATTTTATATTATTAGTATTGATGAATATTTATTCGTTTTAAATGGTGATCATAAAAACAGTAACAGACACCTTGATGCGTTTAGTTATCCAACAGTCTCTAAATGTACTTCCCAAATTTACCAAAAATAAAACAAATCTAATATAAACAGCAATTAGGATTTAGGAATGGGACTTTGGTCCTATCTTGCAGTATTTTTTTATAGAGAAAGTCAATCCCTAGGAAATAAAGGAGCGGAGGCCCGTATGGCCGATGCAATTCATTTCCAAGGAATGGACAGCTTATTTGACTTTTGGTTACTTAAAAAACGCCTTAAGTATGGTAAATGAATATTCAGGTTAATATAAAATGTTAAAAAATTTTATTTCATTTTGTAATGGTTAACGTGACAAGGTAACACTACGACTATTGAAGTTATATTTTTATTTAGCGGATGTGGTCGAGTGGTCTAGAGCGCTGGACATGAGGCTAAGCGATTGGTGCTGTAGTGTATCAAAGGTGTGAGTTCGAATCCCGTTGACGGACAAAAATTTGTCAGCATAAAAATCTAATGTCCAGCGCTCTAGACCACTCGACCACATCCGCTATATAAAAATATAACTTCAATAGTCGTAGTGTTACCTTGTCACGTAAAGCGAATCTAGAGATAGACATAACAAATGTGTTTTAAGCGTGTGTAGATGTTATATTATTTTTTATACACAATGTATTTTTATTTGTCAGCAATCTAACTCAACAATTTTTATATACCGTATGGGATGATGATTCAATTCATTATACAGTCACTAGAAATAAATAAATCATACAAACCAGTCTCCAATATATATGCCCACTGGATCTCAGTGTGTTTGAGATACAGGGTAAATACAAATATTTATATAAGTCTGAAAATTAAACCCAACAGTGTTAGAGTTAGATTTACTTAGTATATATATATAATTCGTCTCAAATTTAGCGCAACAATGTTAAATCTTCAAATTTGCGTTAGCAAATTTTTGTTCTTCCCTCATTGCGATTCAAACCCTTGCTTCTGTGACATCGTGACAACACCGACTGTACCTTGACCACACGACCACTTAGGCTACTTTAAAATATAGCTTTCGGTGGTCGATGTATTGCCTTTCTTCGTCGGCTTATCTAGGGTTGTAACGCAGTACTTGATGTAAAGTGGCAAGTAGATGGTGTACCTTTCAGATCAGCAAATGTTATCTGTCGTAAAGGATGATAATGTTAATTACAATGCCGCCACATCAAATTTAAATTTTATTTCATACGTATAAACATGTGACAACTTTATTACTGACATTCTCCATCGCATAACTCGTGGTTATAAAGGGATTATACCATAATATATTTATAATTTGTCTCAAATTAAGCCCTAAAATGTTAGACCATTGCTTCTGTGACATACTGGCAACACCGCCTGAACCTTGTCCAGCGCCCTAGACCACTCGACCACCTAGGCTACATAAAATATAGCTTTCAGTGGTCGATGTAATTTCTTCGTCACACAGTACATGAATTTTAGTGGCACGTAGATGGTATACCTTTCAGATCAGCTATTTTGTCTGTCGTAAAGGATGATAATATTAATTACCATGCCGCCATATCAAATTTTAATTTAATTATACACGTCTAAACATGTGACAATTTTATGACAGACATTTTCCATCGGATAACACGTGGTTATACAACCGAGTTAGCATTGAAAAGGAATGGCACGCAATGGATAATATAAATTTTTTACCCGCTTGAATACTATCAGTGACAGAAATTGAGACGAAAATTGCAGATAAACAAACTGTGGATACTGTTGTTGAATTTGAGTGAATATGATATTATATTTTATACGACGGAATTACGACTTGCAAATGCAAGTTGTTTGTTGATAATGAAATACATGGTGTTAATGTTATTACTACGTTCTCATTACTCCATCCGGACGATCCCACCTAAAAATCCAGTAACAACAGTTTTGAAAGTTTTCGTCTTCACTCAATGTCGCCTTACGTCTTTTATGATTATCTTCATTAGTGAATACTTTTTAAAAATGTGCCCATGGAAATATAATGAGGCTAAAACATATCCACAAATAATCCACAACGCTTTTCAATATACAAAAGGTAGCATACGCTATAAACATGGTACATTTATTACTTTGGGATACCATACGGCATATTTTGTTAATAGTGAACAAAAAAGGTAAAACATGCTACAAAGAGAAACAAGTGATCAGTATGCTGGAGTTTCTTATTGACAACATTTTTGTTGAATTTAGAGGTAGACTTTTTCAACAAATTGTCGGCATTCCTATTGGAAAGAACTGTGCGCCTCTCCTTGCCGACCTCTTCTTATTTTCATATGAGTCGGAGTTCCTTCAGTCACTTGTCAAAAACAAGAAGATCAAAGAAGCCAGATCCTTTAATTTCACATTCAGATAATTGATGATGTTCTTTCCATTAACAATCTAAACTTTAAACTTCATTAATATATCATCCAGAACTAGAAATTAAGGAAATAACTGGCACGGCTTCCTCTGCCTCATTTTTAGAGTTATTAATTAAACAAAGTAATAAAATCATTAAATATTGTTTTATCGGTACTGACATCGATGTTGTAATTAATGATTCATACATAACTAAATATGACTTTTGTATTCTAGTGCAGCTATGAACACTTATGGTCATACATCTGCTTGATATTTACATCATGACATTGCAAGGTCGTGTCATTTCAAACTGTTTATAGTATGTTTACACTTATTCTACTGGGTTTGAACGGATTGATATGTTTTTACATTTTAACGGCGCATGTATATGGAGTATATCTCTCTCTGTTTAAACGATATACCAGAGCTTGAGTTTCCAACCATTATTTTCATGATAGAGGGTTGCTGCTAACAAGGAATCTATTGCACTAAGGGTTCCAAGTAGTGAAGTTGAAGTCACCACTTCAAAAGTTATACTGACGCCATCACGAGTTGGTTGGCCTATATTGAATATCTTTGTCTCAGTTACCACAGATATTTTCCAATTATCGTAACTACAATCTCTATAAAAAAGAAGATGTGGTATGAATGCCATTGAGACAACTCTTCACCAGAGACCAAATGACACAGAAATTAACAACTATAGGTCACCGTACGGCCTTCAACAATGAGCAAAGCCCATACCGCATAGTCAGCTTTAAATAAAAGGCCCCGAAATGACAAATATAAAACAATTCAAACGAGAAAACTAACGGCCTAATTTATGTACAAAAAAATGAACGAAAAACAAATATGTAACATAGCAACAAACGACAACCACTGAATACCAGGCTCCTGACTTGGGACAGGCACATACATACAGAATGTGGCGGGGTTAAACATGTTAGCGGGATTGCAACCCTCCCCTAACCTTGGACAGTGGTGTAAAAGTACAACATAAGAACAGACTATAAAAATCAGTTGAAAAAGGCTTAACTCATCAGATGGATACAAATAGAAATACATCTAACAAAAACACAGAGTGGACGTGGCCGGGTACTTGTACATCCCAACAACAAAAAGACACTAAGTACAGATCTGAGAGTACTCGCAGTTACTGACAACTAGTTCAAAGCCAATAACAACTAATAAAAAAAATCATGCATCTAAGACTAAATTATCAATCATTACAAAACCAACATCCAATGGATTTAGTGTAAATACGTCATAAACAGTCAGAGATAAACATGACCATGTGCAATGCCAAGATACTGGTATCGAAAGATTGTAGATCCATAAATGTGCATATGTATATAACAATAATATTTAGTTTGCTTTTAATTTACTGATAACAAAATCAATATTAATACCAATAAAAACAATATTCAAAGATCTAATTACAGTGTTGAATTGGTAACCTTTAAGAATAAGTTTATCTAAAGGATCGATAAGTTTACCAGGATCGTTTCTAAATTTCCTAGCACGGTAAACAACATCTCCATAAAAATAAGGATGTGCTATCCCGTTTGAAATAAGGTTTCTACAGGTACAACCAAACTTCAAAACCAAATATTTATATCTATGGAAGAAATTAGTAAAGGTTTTAAGAAATTTGTGGTAACGAAATCCCTGACTTAATAATTTACCAGTTATACATAGATTACGTTCATTAAAATCCAAATCGTCACAACAGACACGGGCATAGCGAACGAGTTGTGATATATAAACGCCGTAAGATGGTGCCAAAGGAACATCACCATGCAAAAAGGGAAAGTTAACAATAGGGAACGAAAAATCGTCCCTTTTGTCGTAAATTTTAGTGTGGAGTTTCCCGTGTAAAACTGAATTATCTAAACCTAGAAAAGGACAGTTATTACCGTTTACATTTGATTTATTTAAAGTAAGTTACTTTTGGTAAATTTCGGCAGCATATTTAGAATCTCTTTTTATCGATTGTGACATCACAAATTCCGACGGATCAACGGATTTGTACTTGTATGATTACGGTTTAAGTGGTGTTCATGTTGCTCAATCTATAGTTTTCTATGTAGTGTTTTGTGTCTTTCTGGCATTTCACGCGTAAACAATCCATTTGACTTCTTCATCTTCCAATTTTTGGCGATATGGTGCTCTGTAACTGTTAAAGAACTGTCATTTGACGTAGAAGTCCATGTTCCAGTTGTTCTTCAGCAGTATGGTGCCACATATTGGTAGTTTCTCCTCAATTCGTAAGTTCAGATTCACAAAGTTGACATTTTACAGCTTTACTTCTTTAAAAAATATTTCAAAATGGAAGATTTCTGATGCATTTTTCAAAACAATTTAGTACAAACATAAGAAACGTATATTCATTATGAATACTCCGTGATCAGTAAAGAAATCTCTGAGGGACGTTGTCAAGAAAATCAATCATGAAAAGAAGGGGACAATGTCATAACAGAAAACGGATTAATCAAGCATCATTTTGGTATTCGATACTCGGTACTTCCGAGCGATACTCGAGTAATCTAGTACTTGTTGATATCCCTAATAAAAAAATAATGCATACTTTCTTTTTATTTTCTGAAATATTATTGAATGAATTCATTCAAAATAGATTTGTATCAAATAGAGGCACGTCCGACATGCCAGAATTGTATTTTACCGACATAAAATAATCTATTAAGCCTTAACTGTGACATTTTTTAATCCGTTCAAATATCATACTTTCAAATGAATTTGAATGAATGGTTGTAAGGGTGTATATATTTCAATGAGAAAGTTGTTATTTAAATACAAATGTCTGTATCATTTCTCAAGCTAAGGAAACCCACATTTTGTATATTTGTAAATAAGTGTAGCATAGACTATAAAAAAAGTATAACAAAAATACGGAACTCCACGACAAATTCAAAAAGGGGAAGTCCATAAAAACTGACAAAATCAAACCTATCAATCAACGGAACAAGTGAAAAACGACTGTCATATTCTTGACTTGGTACAGGCATTGAAAGATCTACCATCAACGCGAAATTTGAAAGCAGCAACCTAAAGATAAAATTTAGATAAGACAATTTACCAATCTCTGACTAATACATTTACATTCAATAAGGTACCACATAGCCTTTGCTTTTCTATTACAAATGTAAGCATTCAAAACTACACATCTTTAATCTCCATCAGTAGTTTGATTAAATCAACCGAGATATGGAATGAAAAGGATAGTAAAGAACATCCAAGTGAAGGGAAGAAAATAGTTTCTGCTATTCTAAGGGTATTATACAACAAAAACGTTACAAAATATTCAATACTATATAATACCAAATCGAAATATACAATGTTATTGAAAAGAAACTTAAAATTCCTAATCTCCTAAATAATGCAGATCAAAAAGAATTTGTCCTATAATGGAGTTGTTCAGTGTTTTATCTATCTCGTCCCGATATGAAATAGTTTGACAGATTGACCCTTTCATAAATCCTATGTCTGTTCGTGACATTTTCTTTTCGTGACTCCCTGGTTCACCTTTGTTTTTCGGTCGTAATTTTCTTGTATGTAGGTGGATAGCTTTTAGGTTGTGATTGACGTCGTTAAGACAATGTGCATATTTCCAACTCAATGTCACATAAACGTAATACTTGTAAATACAGATATTTTCGACATTTTTTCTATTTTTGTTATACCCTTTACTTTGTGGTATTTGTACAGATACAGGTTATTTGAAGGAAAAAAAAACTCCATCAATTTAACGACAACTTATGTGTTGCTGTCTGCACACCAACAAACACCCTTTTTGAAATTGTGGCAAGTTTTAAATACACTTTTGTATCTTTTTGACGTAAAAAAAGTAATTAATGAATTTTTTAGCTACAAAACGAATATACAGGGAAGAAAACATGAAATTATTTAGTATACACATTTATTTTCCAGGTCGCATGTGGAATGAACTATCTAGGAACAAAGCGAATTCTACATAAAGATTTAAGAGCAGATAACGTCTTAATCAATGATAAACTGGAGACTAAAATTTCTGGGTTTCATTTTGCTAGAGTTCTTAAGGAAGACGAAGATGAATACAAACCTTCAGACGGTAATTTTGTAAATTTTTGGGTTTTTTTTCTTTCAGATTTAAGAAGTAGTGATAATTTCTCTTGAAAAATACAGGAAACAGAAAACCTGATATTTGAAACAATACGTGACAAATACATTACAATCTACAGGAACTATATGACATATAATTTTATTACTACTTTATTTTATAATACTTTGTAAGACTCTTAATTTTGTGCTCGAAATATCATTCTAAATTGTATGAATGAGTTTACTTTTGAAGTTATGAATTAGTATACTTTATGAATATTTTTATCAGTTCAAATACTTATTTTATTTTTAAAAAAATCAATATATAACTACTCAAGTATAAAAATCTAGTATTTGATACTTGCCTTTTGATTCTGTATCCTATCGATACTATGTTTTATAATGTAAAACGTCATCCTTTTCCATATTGCATATGACGTCTTTAATGAAATCATTTTGAGATAAACTTGTTGATAGAAGTTGGTTTATTTATAAGTTAAAATTTCGACCAAATGGCAAGGAAGTTAGCAAATGTAGGTCCCTGTACGATGTTCAACAATGAGCGAAACCAATACCGTTCAGTAAGCTATTTATGACCCCGACATAAATAAAAACAATTCAAACGAGAAAATCAGCAGCCTGATTAATGATAAAAACATAATCAATTAACCAGTGGGACGGATAGCAACCAACTACAACCACTGAATAACAGGCTTCTGACTTGGAACAGCACATATAGAATTTGGCGGGTTTAAACATATTTGAGACCTCTCAACGCTCACCTTAACTTGGGACAGTGTTGTATCAGCACAATATAAATACAATCTTTAAAAATCAGTTGGAAATGGCTTGACTTATCACAATATATCAAATGAACACGAAGCATTCAGACAACTACCAAAAAAAGACACACATTACCGATCTAAGACGACTCGCAATTACTCAAAGCTAGTTTAAAGCTAATTACAACTAACTGATAAATCATTGTGTCCGAGACTTAAAAACAATTAGTAGACATCCAAAAGATAAAGTAGAAAAACGTCATCAACAGTTTGAGGAAAGCATGACTTAGTGCGGTGCCAAGTGTTCATAATGTATAGAATTACACATTTAGTTATGTTTCAATTCATTATTAATACAATCAATGTTAGCATTTTTCGGAACAAGTTATGTTTATCTTCCCACAAATCATAGATATCATTAGTCGCATTTGTCACAACATGTCGGAATTTTTGGATTTCATTGATTTTAAAGCAATGAGGCGGAAGCTACAAAGGGGACAATCAAATCTCATAATTAGCAGGGAAACTGACTACCCTATGGCAACAAAAATGAAAGACAACGAAAGACAAACAAGTCCATAAACACTACCTAGAAAACTATCGACTGAGGAACACGGATCCATACAAAAATTAGGGGTGATTTCGAGTGCTCCAGAAGGGCTAACAAACGTTTCTAAACTACTAGGTGCATCCATCCTGTCGTTCATGTTAAGATCAAATTCGGTTGTAAGTCTTATTCGGTGTTTTAAGAAATGAGACCTTCGTATTTGATATGACATTCCATCTGTTTTAATTTGAGCGCTACAGATGAGTCTTATAAAGACGAAACTCGCGTCTGACGTACCCAATCTTTAGCCTGGTATCTTTGATTAGATTTTATTACCGATAAAAAAGGTCTAATTATAGTGTTAAATTGATAACATGTAATAATAAGTTATTCGAGTTACAGCAAAACTTCTCAACATATTTGAATCTGCATGTATGAAGAAATGTAGTAACGGTTTGGTTTTTAGTAATTTGTGATAACGAATCTGAAGAAATGAGACTTTTGTATTTGAAATGACATTTCATTTGTTTTAATTCGAGCGCCACAGTTATGGTTATTATTATCATTATTATTATTATCATTATTATTTTTATTATAATTGTGAATATTATGTATATTATTAGCAGTGCTCTGTGGCAATGACATTATCATTCTGAAACAAGATGTATTTGTCTGCCCTTAACTGACAATATTTGATATCATGTCGAACCACACCTATGTCAGAGATGAAAAGCCTGTTTTGCAATCTGTCAATGCAAAAGGGGGAAAGACCTTAAGGTCAATTGGCAATATACTTCCCCCAATACATCCATAATTAAATTTTAAGTGAATGAAAGGAACGTCGATCAACGTTGTTTTTCAATCCGAAAGTTTTTTTTTCAAGTAATTGTAAGGATAATCATTCTAGATTAGAAATTCTCTGTTCAGGTGAAAGCAATCATACACTTTTGTTCCGTAAAACTTGTAAATTTTCCGTAGAATTCTTGGTATAGCAAAACTATCATCCAACTAACGTTAAGCTTTATCAAATTTAAATATTAAATGAAATTAAGACGGTTCTTTACTGAGTTTGGCCATATATTGCGATTCATAACAAGACAAAAACAAGTCTGCTATTTAATGAGCACAATATCTAGCTTATTTACCTTTTCATTACAGAAGAAGGTTTTGAAATGAGTTGCAGCAAAGAAATCTGCAATCAAAATTTTCAAGGGACTATTTAATTAAATAAGAAAACTTCTGTTTGATAGAATTGTGCGAAAGTGTAGTGTAAATTGTCGAAAAATTATAACAGTCATCCAAATTGAAAGTACCATCACAAGCACGTTATTTATCTAATATACCAAAAGAGATTTTTACCCTCCAAAATTAATTAATTCAATTATATTCATATGCTTTTATTACAAAATTTAATAACAAGTTCTTTAATCTAAGTACGGGAACTAGTTTAAATGCACAGAAAGATAAGTAGTAGAACTGTTACCAGAAGCTGAGATGAAAATATTTTGTACGGGTTTTCTGTGTAGTTTAGGTAACGAATATATAGAAGGGACTTTCAAATGTTCAGAGGAGGCTTTTAGCAGAGATGTTGAAGTGACATAGTTGTTTACTCTTTATCTCTCTGTGAAGTGCAGGCCTTGAATATAGACGAACGTATAATATCATTCTCAAGAACTTCCGTGTAGTAGTTACGTCATAACTTAACAACATTGTTGGCTCCTTTGTCGGCCGGTACAAACACAAAACGCTTTGCGAGTACTTGAACTTCAAATATAGTCTTATAAAAATCTGTATTATCAACGACAAGTATATCATCAAACTATTTTTTATCATCGTTAAAAGAAGTCGTTGAATTTTTTAATTAAATGGGAATGTTTGAAAGTTCGTCTTACAATTTTCGTTAAGGAAAAACGTAAATTAACAGTAGGGGTGGCTAACCGGTTTGTATTTTCATTCTAAATTATCTAAATTGGAATGATTTATGATAAAAAAAAACACAGTTCTACTGGTGATAATGCCGTTAAGGCATAAAAGAGAGGCGAAAGATACCAGAGGGAAATTCAAACTCATAAGTCGAAAATAAACGGACAACGCCATGGCTAAAAAAGAAAAAGACAAACAGACAAACAATAGTACACAAAACACAACATAGAAAACTAAAGACTAAGCAACACGAACCCCACCAAAAACTCGGGGTGATCTCAGGTGCTTCTGAAGGGTAAGCAGATCCTGCTCCACATGTGGCACCCGTCGAGTTGCTCATGTTAGTACAAACCCGGTAACAAGTCTAATTCGATAGGTCACATTCGTGAAAAGGGGACGGGATTGTAGTTACGACATAAGGGACATATCCGCTATCATAACATACCTTTCTTAAATTCTCTGTTGATAAGTTAAAAGTAAAATAACAAAAATACCGAACTCCAAGGAAAATTCTAAACGGAAAGTCCCTAAGCAAATTACAAAATCAAAAGCTCAAACACATCAAACGAATGGATAACAACTGTCATATTCCTGACTTAGTACAGGCATTTTCTTATGTAGAAAATGGTGAATTAAACCTGGTTTTATAGCTAGCTAAACCTCTCACTTGTATGGCAGTCGCATAAAATTCCATTATATTGACAACGATGTGTGAACAAAACAAACAGACATAATAGGTAAAAATATCAAAATTAGAAATTATTATGAAATAAGGGGCCGACTGCCTCATGCAAAGTTGATCTTTGATTGATTTTGGTCCTTGTTGGTCATATAGCTTCATATGTTTTTCGGTACTTATATAGCATTCAATGCTTTTATTTTATTTTGTTTTTGCTTTTAGCGTTTCTGGTGAAGGTAAATCGAGAAAAGTGTTTCGGATGCATACAATTGACAAAGAATTAGTTTCATCATTCGTTTGTTTTTTGTCTTTTTGACTCTTTTTTTAAAAATTTCATTTCGAACCTAAATGATGTCTGCTGGAGAAAAAAAGTGTCTACGATTCGTAGAGTAATTAAATTGTATTGCCCTTTCAGTAACAGTTTGTATAAATCGGTATCTTATTAAGTTGGTTCATATGGTAGTATTATTCCTTCTTAAACTTGTTAAACTGTTTTACAGGTGTCATTTTCCCTATAAAATGGACAGCACCAGAGGCTGCATTGTATGGCAAGTTTACGTTTAAGTCAGATGTTTGGTCCTTTGGTATCCTTTTAGTGGAATTGACAACATTTGGACAGATACCATATCCGGGTAATTTATTAACCATTATCAATCAGAACATATTTAGAAAAATAACAAGTACTCCATTACATTTTATTAAGCTAACAGGAAGAGAACAGGAAAGGAAGTTCAACGCACTAGTAGGATTCAGGTCACGTGGCAAGATTTGTTATTTGTCAGCAAAAACCAATGTAGACTAGAGGCTCTAAGAAGCCAAGCCTATGTTGTTCACCTGGACATGAGTGCATATTCAATAATGGGCACGCTTCACCATTATGGACTAAAATCTCTTTTTGTTGGTCTTGTATTGCTGATCATTTTTTCAAACTCCTATCAGGAGTTAACTGACAATTTTTTCAATTGTTGTCTTTTTTGTAGAAGTTAACTTGTTGATTAGTTTTGTTCTTCTCTCTATTTATGATAGTTTTCAAAGGTGATAGACAAGATATCGTCATTTAAGGGCAATCACTCCTATAAGAAGTCATCTAACGATTTTGGCCATATTGACTTGGTTGTGGATCTAAATCATCTTGTTTTTATGATTTTTGTTATTCAAAATGTGACTCAATATATTATAGTTTTCAAGATAAATGGAAAAAACACTAACTATTCATAAAAATTGTCATTTCGGGCCTATAACTTCTAAACGAATTTTACCAATTGTTTGCGATTTTTCCAGCTTGAGAGAAACTATAAAAGGAAAAAATGGTTAGTAAGACAACATCCAACAATGACTAAAATCATCAGCCGTTAATGCTATTATGTGAATACTAATAACTTCAAAATGACTTAAAAATGAAACATTGTCACAACAATATCAAAACAATGTAAAAAACAAAAAAAATCTCATAAATTAAATATATTCTAAACTTATATCTCATAAGCTTACCACAAATTCAGATTACTATATTTAGATCCTCGGTTAATAAGAATAGTCAATTTCAATGTAGCGATACAATTAAAACAGGAAGGCATACTTTTTGAACATTTAAAAATTAATTAATGTTAATTATTTAATACCTCACAAAAAACGAAGTATTTGGTGGAACAAAGAGGCATTGGCTGTGGAAAAATAAATACATGTAGTTGTTACTCAAATTGGAAATTTATTGCTTTGAACTGTAAATAAATAAAAATTATAAGTCCTTACTAAAAGATTACATGATTTACATTCGTACTCAGAATAAGAAATTCATACAATTCCTACCATTTCATCGTAAAATTGTGTCATTTGAATTTTTACAAATTTCCAAAATCAATTCCTGTTTCCACGTAGACTAATCAATAAATAAAATGTCTACAAAGGAAGTCATTAATGATACATATTCTTGACCATGAAACTAATTCTTGATTAAAATCAATCAAGATGTTATTTGAGCATTTAGCATTTTAAAATATTCTTAGTTGATCGTATTAGAACATATCCCCCCCTTCTTATTCACTGAAAAATTAGTATTTTCTCTTCTATTTTTCTTAGCGCATGGTTTTTCTTAAATAGGACCTTTTCTTCTCACGCACTTGAAAGAGGCAATAGATGTCAAATGAAAAAGAAAATGTTTTGGTAGGCCTTTAACAATATGAATTCAATTCATCCAACTAAGAACAACAAAATGAGGAATACAAAAATTCCATTTGAAACAAAAGGCCCAATGCTATATGTCCAACAAACAGGGATTCGAAATATTGGGTGTTTGTAATGTAATGAATTATATCTTATAATTTAAAAATATAACCGACGTATATTTTTTTATCATAGAATAGCATCATTATTTTTCCGAAAACTCTAGCAAATATGTGTTTTGGAAAAATCCAAAATTTATTTTATAATATCATTTCATTTCAAAGGATGGTTGAAATTACGAAATTGAATGCCATAGTTGTAGCTGCTACCGTCCTGACATGCAGCAGGTTAAAGTTTTCAAAGGGTGTAGTATGGTAATTTGCATTGTATGCCCATCCTAGGATAGTCGGGTTTCATTTTTTCTTAAAATGTCCTCTACCAAGTCAGGAATATGGCAGTTGTTATCACATAGTCCGTTTCTATATATGTTGGCGTTGGTTTTTGTTGCACTTCAGTGTTTCTGTTGTTCCGTTGTTTTCCTCTTATAGTTGATGTGTTTCCCTCGGTTTTAGTTTGTAACCCGGATTTGTTTTCTCTCTATCGATTTATGACTTTTGAACAGCGGTATACTACTGTTGCCTTGTAATTGTGTGTCTGTCATATAATCTGTCCAATCGTACGTACCATTTTATGTAAGAATTTTTTGTTGAGATGCTATATAAGGAAGGTCACTCCTTTGTGAAAATCTGTACACATTTTATTATAATATAAGCTTTTTTAAGATTAAGATTGTATGAGGGTGACATCGTGTTCTATGGATAAGTAAACCTGTTCTAACGTGACTTATAAATAAATATACACTTTTATATGCAATTTCTTATAGATATATACACAGGTAATTTATAACGTACTCACTTTAGAAAAAAACCTAAAAAATGTTAAAATTTGTCGTCTCCTATTTCGAGTATGTTTTACGACGGTCATATCTTTCAATGACTCCCGCTCAAAGTACAAATATTTATCTTTAGATCCACGTGAAAACAACGCAAAACGGTAAATCGTGTTCGTTTTTTTTTTTCATATGATTAATTAACCATTTGTGCATATTTTTAACTTGTTTTCCTTCCATGGAACATGAGTACGACGACGTCAAGACAAACAAATCATGAAATAACATTGTACTTTTTCGATTACATTTATCTACTTAAAAACTGTATATGCTTTTTAAAGGTGCTCTGAACCCGTTGTTTCTTGTACTGTTATTTCTGTTAATTTGGAGAATGTTGCGGCGCTATCTAGGATCATGGAAAATAATTCAATATGTTTATAATCGTGCAGGTAAAATTTTGAATTTCGTTCAAATTATTTTATGAATAAAGGGCATTTTCGACTTAGTTTTCAATGTACCCTTGGTATCTCCCGCCTCTTTCTTCCTAATTTATATTAATTTTATTGAAATCAGTTTTGTAAAAGTTATTAAAATTGCATTATTAGTAGTTATGACAGTTAGGTTGCTTTTTAATTTTAATTGAAGTTACATATCACACCCAACTAGAACTTTAAAACAATTTTGAATTATTTCAACAATGGCATATCAAAGGTGAATTTTAAGATTGACGACCATCATTGTACTCACATTGCGGACCTGTTTCTATATTGTTATGAATTACAATTTATGACTAAAATCAGCAAAGACCCATCGAAACAACATCTGATACAAAATTTTAATAACACTTTTAGATATTAGGATGATATATTGGCTCTCAATAATGACGACTTCAGTATGTACACTAAAGATATTTATCCGGCTGAACTGACTTTGAATAAAGCTAATACTAACAATAAACACTGCCCTTTCCTGGATCTTGATATCTATATCTTTAACGGGAAGCTTAAAACCACAATTTATGATAAAAGAGATGATTTTTCATTTCCTACTGTTAATTATCCATTTTTAGATGGTGACGTTCCCTTGTCACCATCTTATGGTGTTTATATATCTCAACTTGTTCGATTCGCTCGTGTATGTAATAACGTATTTGATTTTAACGAAAGAAATCTCTGTATTACTGAAAAATTATTACACCAGGGTTTTCGATATCACAAACTAGTCAAAACATTTACTAAATTTTATATCACCGGTACAAGGACATCATTCGTAAATATAAATCAACATGCAGACATCTTATACGTTCAGGTATTTCACATCCAATCTTTTATAGTAATATTCTTTACAAAGCTAAAAAATGTCGGCATTCACCTCAAAAGCTAACCAAACCTTTAAACAGACTTATTAAGAAGGGATATAGTTACGATACTGTTGTCAGGTCATTAAATATGGCATATTTTGGTTTTAATATTGATTCACTCATAGGGTCTTTGCATCGGAAATAAACATATTTATTCTAAACCAGTTGTTGGCATGACACGGGTTATGATCTTCTCATATATTTTATGATGGTATGATACTAAACCCCTAACGGGGGGATTGTGCTTGATTTTCATATGATGAAGACATAATCTTTCAATCAGTTTAATTGAGGTCTGGAGCTGGCATTTCAGTAACTGCTAGTAGTCCTTTGTTAATTTGTGTACCATTGTCATTTTGCTTAGTTTCTTTTGTTACCTTTTCTGACATCGGACTCGGACTTCTTTGAAACTGAGTTTTACTGTGCTTATTACTATGTGTTTGTTTTTTCTACATTGGCTAGAGGTATAGGGGGAGGGTTGAGATCTCACTAAACATGTTTAACCCCGCCGCAATTTTGCGCCTTTCCCAAGTCAGGAGACTCTGGCCTTTGTAAGTCTTGTATGATTTTTAATTTTAGTTCATTTATATGTTTTGGAGTTTAGTATGACGTCCATTTTCACTGAACTAGTACACATTTTTGTTTAGGGTCCAGCTGAAGCCCACCTACGGGTGCGGGATTTCTCGCTGTGTTGAAGACCCTTTGGTGGCCTTCGGCTGTTTTCTGCTTTTTGGTCGGGTTTTTGTCTCTTTGACACATTCCTCATTTCCATTCGCAATTTTATGTAACAAACAGTCTGCATTCACATGGGAACCAACTGTGCTCCTCGGCGTGCAAATTTGTTTCTTTATTCTTATTAGGCAGACTTCATACAGGACTTTTTTAGGACGTATGAAAAGAAACTAGCAGTATTCTTTCACTTCGCTTTTCTCCAAATAGATGATGTCCTCTCACTAATAAGTGATTCAAAGTTTGGTGACTATGTTTAACGCATCTATACAATTGAACTTGAAAGAAAGGATACAACAGTTACATTTAAGTGTGCCTCATATCTTGAATTACATTAAGAAATTGACATTGTGGGTCTGTGGAGACAACACTTGACGACAAAAGAGATGATTTTAGCTTTCCAATTGTGAATTTTCCATTTGTATGTAGCAACATTCCAGCATCGCCTTCGTATGGAGTATACATTTCCCAGTTGATACGATATTCGAGGGCGTGTGTTTCCTATCATTATTTCCTTGATAGTGAGGATTGCTGATCCAAAGTGGTGAAGTTGAACTCATCCCTTCGAACATTTTACGGACGCCATCATGAGTTGTTTGACCGTTATAGAATCTCAAGTTTTCTTTGTTGTGTTTTGCATGTTTTGTGTACTGTTCGTCTTTTTTTTTACCATGGCGTTGTCGGAGTTTCAATGTCTCTTTGGTAACATTCGCCTTTCTTTTATAGGATTGAAGTTCCTTTATAGAATTAAATGATGATTTCGGCAATGTTGATATTGTATCTATATGTTGAAAACCGTCATAGATAGGAAAAGTCCTATGACGAGATATACAGATTTATCTGTACATTTGTCCTTCTGATTAGTAAAACCATTTAGAATTTCTATAACTTTTATAATTTGCATGATAAAAGACAAAAACAGATAAAAAAAATATAAAAAATAAAAATCGTCATTTAAGAGCAATAACTACTATAAGCAGTCAACTTTAGGCCATTTAATTGTTTTGTAGATATTAATTGGCACAGTATAACTGCCGTTAAAATTTCATTGTATATATCGATAAAAGGCACACAAACATTGGCTAAAAAGGAGACATCTGATATTATCTCTCAAATTTACAGTAAGTGGATCTCAACATTCTGAACATTACTGTCCTGTCAAATTTTTACTATCTATAATGATTTTTAAGACATAAACAAAACTTGCATACAGGCGGGATCATTGGACATTATTTTCTACAAGATAGCCCAATTATGACTGGTAAAGTTTGGTTTTAGGGAAGAAGATTTTCGTATGTACGGGAAAGGACGACGGACGATGGACGTTACGTAACGACAACAGCTCAGGTGAGCTTTTAATAATAAAAGTAATGGTAATAATTGGAACACAGATAATTAGGAATAAATAATAAAATTAACACATTGCAATAAATTACATAACGAGTCATTCTATTCGCTAGGTATGGCAAACAGAGACGTACTGGAAAAGGTGGAAAGAGGTTACAGACCACCCCAAGCTAATAAGTGTCCTGACAAAGTACACAAGATAATGCTCAGTTGTTTGCATGAATCACCTAACAACAGACCATCGTTTGATTTTCTTTTCGATTTCTTTGATAATTACTTTGTGTCTGCGGAACCAGAAGAGGAGGGTAAGATTTAATCAATTTTATAGCATGACAATTACATCTTATTGACGAATATTATTAAATCCGATATTTTCTACAGATTACTATTTCAAATGAAGGCATGAAAATCAATATAAATAAGAAGACGTGGTATGAATGCCAATGAGACAACTCTCCATCCAAGTCTAATAAAAACAATTATACAATTATATAAAAAGTACGGCCTTTTACACGGAGCCTTGGCTCGCACCGAACAGCAAGCTATAAAGGGCCCCAAAATGATAAGTGTAAAAAAATTCAAACAGGAAAAACAACGGCCTAATCTATTTAAAAAACGAGAAACGAGAAACACCTATGAACCATACAAACAAACGACAACCACAGAAACACAGGCTCCTGTCTTAGGACAGGTGCATACAAATGCAGCGGGTTTAAACGTTTTAACAGACGCCAACCTTCACTCTAACCTGAGACAGTGCAACATTACAATATAAAAAGACACAGTATAAAATATCAATTGAAATGGCTTAACTCGATCAAAAAGACATTTAAACAAAAACAGTTCATACACTGAACGAATAGTTTGATCTATGACACAATATAAATACAATATTAAAACATAGGTGCTTATATAACATAGACGTTACAGGTAGTAATATAAAATGTTGGAATAGTCCGGTTTTTAAACTTGGATACGAGGGGTCTTTGCATAAATAAAATTATACGATCGCAAACATGAAAGAGATTGCCTTTTCCAGATATCTACAAAGTTATAAGTGTACTTTTCATAACTTTTATTAAAAAGTGACAGTAAGAGTTTTTTGTAACCGCGAAACGTGTTGATTTTAAAACATGAAGAAACAAACATACGTATTTGATTTGAAATCGACTTATAGCAAAGACTCGCATGTTTTTTTGTTTTGATTATTTAATACGCATGGTATTTTTATTCTTTGATAACCACTGGGTTGATGCCACTGATGGAACACGTTTTGTTCCCGAGAGTATCGCCATTCTAGTATTGATTTGACTTCAAATTATTTTGATTCGAGTATTATGAAGACGCAACGCGCGTCTGACGTACTACATTATATGCCGGGTATTGTTGATCATTTTTTAATGAGTTTAAGTGTACAGTCACGTTTCTTCATCCTACGTTTAAATTATATCTTCCTAATTTTATTCTTCACGTAAAACTGATTGGAATAAGACACTTTATTCACAACGCGTCATATATGTTAACAGCTTTGGCGACCTGCTTCAGCATGATTACTCTTAGTACCTTACCTCATTATTTTCGATTTTAAATACTCAGTTAATTATTAGATGCGTATTTAGAATTTTAGGAAAAACGATATGTATTCTGCTCTGTATTGTAAATAAAGGCAACAGTAGTATACCGCTGTTCGAAATTCATAAATCGATTGAGAAAAAACAAATCCGGGTTACAAACTAAAACTGAGGGAAACACATTAAATATAAGAGGAGAACTACGACACAACAGAAACACAACATTAAAATGTAACACACACAGTAACGAACTATTATATAACAATGGCCATTTTCCTGACTTGGTGCAGGACTTTTGAAGAAAAAAATGGTGGGTTGTAAAATTATTGCTATTCGTATCGAGAATGTTTTCACCAATTCTTCGCTATTATTGAATTGTGTTTCGTTCACAGTGTTAAATAATTGAATGACTAATTGCGGTAAAGGCATTTGTGTGTAAAAGGGCGACAATTGGTAAAGCTAGTTAGATATGTCACGTAAATGTTTGTCTTTTCGTAGTCTCTCGTTTTTGTTATGGCATTCACAGTTGATCTCGAATGATGAGTTTTGAATTTACCTTTAGCATCTTCTGTCCCTTTTTCGTGAATATCAGGAAAAAAGAAAATACAAAATTTTGTAATAACTATAAAGATAAACAATTTACAGCGTACTAGTAATAGACTATATTTTCATCACACATAGCCAAGCCTATTTGAGAGTTTTAAGCTTGGCTTCGGTTTAGCTGAAAAATAATATAGCCTTCAAAATGGGTTCATATCAGATCAGTATTGTTTATTGTTCATTATATGTTTTATGGGATATTTTTTGTTTGACAGTCCGTACTTCATATCCATATCAGAAATTGTCCTGAATTTTTTGTGATGCAATTTTATTGGAAAACAAAGCGAATGCACCATATTTATTTTATCTTTTGATAGATAAATATGAAAGTTTTTAGAAAAGTTATCACTTTATACCTAAGAACAAATGTTGGGACACAGGTGACATTTGCATTTTTTTTCAATATTTTTTATCAAATTAATGCCAAATATTGTCATTGATACACTAAAAAGAGATAATAATTCACCAATTTTAACTTTTGGAAATCAAATCTTTTAAGGATTTGAATAACATGTATTTGCCCATGAATGACTTAAACAGTTAGCATTTTTTGATAGAATCCTAAGAAAAGAGAATGATTAAACAATTATGACGGCCAGTTCTTATTTAATAACTGTTGAGTGCTACCTTAGTTCATGTTGTTTATCTTGGGGACAGATCAAGATAGAAGAAAGAGTTACGGTTAACATGTCAATATTTTCGATTATGTCTGTCGAAAATGATAGACGGATTATTCTCCAGTCACAAAAACATGATTGTAACAACCGCTATGGGATATACAATTCGGATGATACATAAGCTATTTGTCTATCACTCAATATGTTTTAAATTTCCAAATCACTATTAGAAATTTTTTCGATATCCAACTTTTTTATTGTTAGTTGCTTGTGCTTTTTGCAAGTCGTTTTATTTAATCCGATCATATGTTTCAAAAACATCAAAAACATAGAGCTCTATAATTGGAATATGAATACCATTCTGCTCCATTATTGTTGCGTTTGTCCTTCAAAGAGAACGAGCTGGTCGAAACTCTTTGCTGGCTGTAATAAAAGTCAAACTTTTATCCGATATCATAATAGTAGTTTTCAGGACGGATTTCGGCTACAAATCTACCAAATGCTAATAAAAAACAATATTATGTTAGGTTAGTGATTATTACTACCTGAACGGCTCAATTGGAAGCACACATTTGCAGACAAAAACATATCTTTATGTTGTTTTTTCACATTTCTTCATGTGTATGTTCGGTCAAAGTAAACAGTTCAGATTTATCAACTTTGTTGATCGCAAACGGGTTTAGGTTTGGTTTAAGATAACGTTTTCTCGTTATTTTGCAATACCTATAAAAAATTAAACTAATCAAAAAATTAAAATAAGAATGTTAAAAGTTTAATCAAATTAATCAGAAGAAGTTTTGTTTTTAATTTTCTTTAAGTCAAAAAATTTTAAATAGCTCCATCAGCTTTTGCATTTCATTACTTTCAATTTGTTGCTCTGTGGATAGTTAGTTTTGACTCGGTTCAAATTGCATATTAAGTCACAACATATCATTGGATTCAGACAAAGCAAAACATATCATTTGTGTTCAGAATAAACAAAACAGCACAGTGACGCAAAAGTTCAACGCGTCGTTAAATGTCACATTTACAAGACTTTCACGTAAACAACCCAGCAGACATGAGACATAAACACGCACTTATTACACATCAACAACACATTTGAATAAAAATAGAAGCATGTTTAATTTTTATACCAAATTCGTGTATACGCATATTGTCATTGTATATAAAACTAGGGGATGATTGTCAATATGACAACTATCCATACATAAGAGGTCAAATGACGTATATATCTACTATCATAGGTCACCGTACGGCCTTCAACAATGATAAAAACCCACACCGTAAGTTAGTAATAAAAGACCTTAACCTGAAAAATCGGAAACAATTCAAACCATAAAACAAACGACCTAATTTTATAGCCATACAATTTACGAAACACAAATACGACAGACATGACACAACACAAAGCAAATTTGAAGAAGACATACAATAAGTTCACATGCGTTAACTTGACTTTAAGTTTTTTTGCTTGATCTGCACCCAACTGAACACATACTATGATAAATGCTTTTACCTGAATGTTTCAATACAAAGTAAAATAATGTGTTCCTTAACTCAGTCACATATTTCAATACCCTTTCTCTAGACGGCAATGTGCCTATATCATGTATATGGTCTCATTGGCACTCATACCACATCTTCTTATATCTATATATGGTGAATGAATGTGGAAATATATCATGTATATGGTGAATGAATGTGGAAATATATCATGTTTATGGTGAATGAATGTTGAAATCTTAAAATATGCTGTATTGTGGGTGATTTTAACGACAAAAACTTACCCGGGGTTGGTTAAAAAATGAACTGACAATATCAATGAAATGTATGAAGCGCGGATTTAATCAAAATTAGTATATTTAAGGGGCTCCTGTATTATTTAAGGACCTCCATAATTTGATTTCATGATATCCTGAAACATAATTCGATTGTATTATTAATAAATGTTTTGAACTCAGAAAACTATCAATATAGTACAGATATATTATATTTAACTAATTAAGAATATTTGCCGGTAAATGTATTATACTATCTATTTTATAAATGCTTTTTACACATATGCTGATGACTCTGGTCTGGCTGTGGTTAAAGATCATAAAATATATTGATTATATTCATAGTTATAATGATTGTCAAAATTATTTGTGTCTCTCAATTATCAAAAAAAAATCTTTGTAATAATTTACAGCATGGGCCCTTTACTTGAAATAAATATATCGTTATCTTTATTTCCGGATATCAAAAATATTTCAAGACCTCCACAATTCGATTTAATGATATCCTGAAATCAAATTATGGAGGTCCTGAAATAGTTAAGAAGGTCCTCAATGATTTATGGCCATTCTGAATTTGATGTATGGAGGTCCTCAAATATTTTAGGATCTCTTAAAGAGGAGAGGCCTTGGTAACCCAAAAATTTTCATTTCGTTTAATTTTTCTTATATTTATATTTAAAAGGGAAGTGGCCCATGCATCATTTGCTAAAGACTTGATGAAATTCACCGTTGCATTTAATATTTAGGGTACCCTTAAAAAAACTTGAAAACATAAATATGAATATAGTACTAGTATCATGTGTTTTATGCACATTCTATTAATAGTAAAACCCATACCTGGGTAATGCTTGGTAAATGATATTTCAAAGTAAATCTGAATGTAAAATTTATGTTTTTTTTTAAATTATTAAACAAGTCAAAAATTCAGGCACTTTCAGAAAAAACATTTATTTTTTCACAGATTGTCCAAAAAAAGTTATCATTGAATTGCTGCAAAAAATTACTGAAACAATTATTGTTTATGAACCTTGCAAATCACTAACTTTTCTTCAAACAATTTGGTTTACAGACATATAAACAGCCTGTCACTTTCTAAGTACTATATTTGCGCAAATGGTGGTTATTGTTGGCTTTAGCTTGTACTAGGATGATTGTCAGGTAATATCATCTAGGATATTGCCGTTTGAATTTGAAAACCAAAGACAAACAGTTAAGTAAAGTCTATCTGAAACATTAAAACTTCTTTGTTCAATCCATTGTATTGTGTTCCAGTTCAATTTTTTCGAAACCTTCCAAGAAGTTAATGTAATGATAAAAAAAAAGTCATTCCCAAAAGTCATAAGTCATACTTTTTTTGGAAGCTTGTATGACTGTTAATGTTCTACCTCTTCAGCTTTAGATTTTAAAATTTTTCAAAAAAAATAATTTGTTTTTCCTTAATTTAATGCTTAATGGAGTCAAAGTGTCTAATTTTCTTAGATGCTGCTGCATCATTCTCATAATCAAATGTAAACAACATAAATACTTGGTCACTGTTTCAATAACTGCTAGATTAAAACACACAAATGACTTCAAATACATCTGTAAGAGTTGCCTCCCATACCCATACCCAAGTTTACCCCCTTGAATACAATAGTTTTGACTAATTCCGCGCTTCATAGAAATGTGTGCAGAACGTTTTTGTAAAACAAAATATGTTGTAGTTATTGAAAATCTTCGATCAATGTTATACATATTAGGGATATTTGCTTAGCAATAAATCAGTCTCTTATAGATATTTTTATGGCCCCATTTTCCATGTTATAACAGGAGACCTTAACATCGTTCGCGACCGAGAGTTAAAATCATTCCTCAGTAAAGGACCTAAATATCGTCCCCCGTCAATTATTAATTGGAATGAGTGTCGTAATATCATCCACGACTCACTTCGTGCTTACTGTTTGAAATGGATAAAACGGTAAAAAGCTGACAAAAAATCTTTGGACTCTTTTTTAATTCAGTAATGAAGATAGTTGATATACGTTTACAACATTTTAAAGAACATTTTACTCTTAACAACAACCATAAAAATCCTATTTCTCGTATCAAACATAAACTAAAAGAACTAGTCAAGGAATTTGTTTTTGTCCTGGCTGATAAAGCTGCTAATAATATCATTATAGTTTGAGGTAAATTTTACATTGAGGCTCTGCAAAAGGAAATCACGAATTCACCAACATTCCGGCATAACTGACTTCATTTTCAGAAAACGATATCTGTAACAAACATAAACTATTAGCTACTTCTTTACAAGCAGAACCAAATACAATGAAAGTCCCAACTATGTACTGGCTTCCGAAGCTACACAAATCACCTTACAAATATAGATTTATTTCGTCTTCAAGTCATTGTTCCACTACTAAATTGTCTATTCTACTTACTAGTACACTTGGTACAATCAAAAACCTGATAATAAATTGTTCAAATAAGGCCTTTGAAAATAGTAGAATTAACTACTTTTGGAGTGTCAAAAACTCGTTGGAAGTACTTGATAAATTGCATGCATATATTGGTGATTTTGAATCTGTTCAAAGTTTTGATTTTTCTACCCTATATACCACTTTGCCTCATATTCTTATTAAGAAAAAATTCACACACCTAATTAAATGGGCATTTAAAAAGTCGGAATGCGAATACATATGTTCAAACTCTTTTAGGTCATTTTTTAGTAGCAACAAACAAAAGAGCTATGTCAATTGGACATGCTTTGATACTATATCTGCCCTTGAATTTTTACTTGATAACATTTTTGTTCGCTTTGGAGATTCCGTATATCGTCTAGTTATCGGAATTCCAATGGGGACTAACTGTGCACCACCTATTGCGGACCTGTTTTTGTATTGTTATGAGTTACAATTTTTGACTAAAATCAGCAAAGACCCATCGAAACAACATCTGATACAAAAATTTAACAATACTTTTAGATATTTGGATGATATATTGGCTCTCAATAATGACGACTTCAGTATGTATACTAAAGAAATTTATCCTGTTGAACTTACTCTAAATAAAGCTAATACTAACAATGACCACTGTCCTTTCCTCGATCTTGATATCTATATCGTTAATGGGAAGCTTAATACAAAAGTTTTTGATAAAAGAGATGATTTTTCATTTCCTATCGTTAATTATCCATTTTTAGATGGTGACGTTCCCTTGTCACCATCTTATGGTGTTTATATATCTCAACTTGTACGATTCGCTCGTGTATGTAACAACGTATTAGATTTTAGCGAGTGAAATTTATGTATTACTGAAAAATTATTACACCAGTGTTTTCGATATCATAAACTAGTCAAAACATTTACTAAATTTTATCATCGGTATAAGGACATCATTCGTAAATATAACTCAACATGCAGACATCTTATACGTTCAGGTATTTCACATCCAATCATTTATGGTAATATTCTTTACAAAGCACAAAAATGTCAGTATTCACCTCAAAAGCTTACAAAACCTTTAAACAGACTTATTAAGAAGGGATATAGTTACGATACTGTTGTCAGGTCATTAAAGATTGCATATTTTGGCTTTAATATTGATTCACTTATAGGGTCTTTGCATCGGAATTAAACATATTTATTCTAAAACCAGTTGTTGGCATGACACGGTTTATGTTCTTCTCATATATTTTATGATGGTATAATACTAAACCCCTAACAGGAGGGATTGTGCCTGATATTCATATGATGAAGACATAATCTTTCAATCAGTTTAATTGAGGTCTGGAGCTGGCATGTCAGTAACTGCTAGTAGTCTGCTGTTATTTATGTATTATTGTCATTTTCTTTATTTTCTTTTGTTTCCTATTCTGACGTCGGACTCGGACTTCTCTTGGACTGAGTTTTGCTGTGCGTGCTGTTGTACGTTTGTTTTTTCTACATTGGCTGGAGGTATAGGGGGAGGGTTGAGGTCTCAAAAAAAATGTTTTACCCCGCCGCGTTTTTGCGCCTGTCCCAAGTCGGGGGCCTCTGGCCTTTGTTAGTCTTGTATCATTTTTAATTTTAGTTTCTTGTGTATAATTTGGAGTTTAGTATGACGTCCATTATCATTGCACTAGTATACATATTTGTTTAGTGGCAAGCTGAAGGACGGGAGTTTCTCGCTGCATTGAAGACCCATTGGTGGCCTTCGGCTGTTGTCTGCTCTATGGTCGGGTAGTTTTCTCTTTGACACATTCCTCATTTCCATTCTCAATTTTATTAACAAATGTAGACAAAATGTAAATCTGTAAGAATTGAGACGGTTCTTATGTAAAATCATCGCTTTACGAACATTAGAAACTAAATGATGTATACTTTCACTCCAACATTCTGCCAGACAAAAAATGAGGCTCTTATGTTGTTGATTAAGGTCTGTAATATTTGTTTTTCGTAAATTGTTTTGTTATAAAATAGGCCATTAGTTATTTCGTTTGAATTGTTTCACTTTTTCCAATACGTCAATTTTCTTTTTCGCCATCCGTTTTGCCAAAACAATATTTTTCCGCAACTTTTATTTTACTTTCGTCAACTTATTTAAATCTTTACAAACAAACTAAATATCAATTTGCAGGACCGTCGTCTCATATCCATATGCGTGAAATATTGAGTCCAAGTGTACATAAATCCCACATGTCTATTTAGTAAACAACATCTTGATAAATGAACACTGAATTATAACTTTATTTTTTATTTACATTTATGAATTCTCTAAAATTACATTACAAAGGCAATAACACATTCCTTCTGTCTCCGTTTTGTGGTTTTCGGAGTGAGACAACTAAATATAATTATATTAGTATAAAACAAAATAGCGCGTTCAATCCATTTATCGAATAAATTCTGTTCTGTTGAAAGGCGTCGATAAAATCAAAGATATTTCATAATTTTGTAGATGTTTAAAACATAATCTTTTCCGGTTCATCGTTAAAAGTTAAATCGTAAATCTATGTTTATAACAGAAGGGCATAATGATTGCAAAGTGCAAACTTCAAAACTATTATTATGATATAAGGCGTATAAACAACTCAATTTAAGTGACATATTAGGTAAATTCAGGTAAAGGCATTTGGCCACACAATTATATTAAAAGAGAGGCGAAAGATTCCAGAGGGACATTCAAACTCATAAGTCGAAAATAAACTGACAACACCATGGCTAAAACAGAAAAAAAGACCAACAGACAAACAATAGTACACAAAACACAACATAGAAAACTAAAGACTGAGAAACACTAACCCCACCAAACATTAGGAACATATCAGCTATCATCTGTGAAACGGATATTCCATAACGGTCACCCAACTCCTTATGGCGTCCGTCAAACTTACGAAGGGATGATTTCAACTTCACCACTTGGACTCTTGGTTTAATAGCTTCCTTGTGAGCAGCAACCCTCTATCAAGAAAATCATGATAGGAAATACAAGCCCTAGAATATCGTATCAACTGGGAGATATATACTCCGTATGCAGGCTACATAAAATGGAAAGTTCACAATTAAACAGTAAGATTAGAAAAATCTTTTATTCATTAGTTTATTGCCGCTATCTATCAAATGCTTGTACCTTTTCAAATAAAAAATCTATATGACGAGTTGCGTGCTAAAAATCCGACTCAAAAGAAAAATTCAGAGATCCCAAAATAAAATACAAGACAGACGATGTTAAACCGCTACAATTCTTTCGCAAAAATTCACCAATTATTATTTGTTTTCACCGCAATTTTCAAAATGCAAAAAATCGCAAAAATTCCGACTTTCGGGGGAATCCCTGTTCATGTCGGGGCCTTTGTAGCCGACCATACGGTATGGATTTTTCCAATTGAAGAAGGCTGTACACTGGCCTAAAATTGCTTACATCTATTTAAACTCTGGTGCATAGCTGTGTCATTGGCAATCATACCACATATCCTTATTTTGATATTAATGGGCGAAATTTGGTAAGTAAACAGGAGAAATAGAGAAGTCGGCGAATAAGAGATTATAAGAGGATAAAAAGGAAATCGACGACTAAGACGACCCTTCAAAGAACTTGTCTGTTCATAGTGTAAAAAAGGAGGCAAAGGATACCAAAGGGACATTCAAACTCATAGGACGAAACTGAAAACGCCATGGCTAAAAATGAAGTAAAAAAAGTTTATATATGTCTTTTTTTATATTACTAATCTAGTTTAACTTAATTTCATCTCTAAAATATTAAATTTAAGTTATGTTACTATTGCCAATATAACCTTTTCATGATATTTTCACAGTGGACCTTAACCAAGAGCAAATGCATGTAGATATCAAAAGAATTTTACCAACAGAAATAACGTTCGACGCAAAAATAAGCAACGAAAAGGTAGTTGGGGAAATCTGGAAAGGTACTTAAAATCTTAGATTGATATAACTATTGATAATCACAAATTAAGAATTAAGAAAAATAAAGACAAATAAAATCTACTTATTTCAGATCAACAGTATAAACATCATGCTTTCTAAAGAATTAATTGAGTTCCCCGAAATTCTTTAATTTTGTTTAGATATCAGCACTCTTATAGAAAATTAGAATAGCTTTAAGAAAAACACATCATATAAAACGCTTTTATGAAATCGAAATGTAAGCAAAAGGTGCGATATTTATATCCCTAAAGTTTTATAGCTGCATATTCACTCCATACGTCTTGTTATTTGAGTTCAAAACTAGTATATACATCTGTTCTAAAGTTGTATATTTCGGCTCTTCTGCTCCAAACTAAAATAAACTTGCATATATGTAGTTGGCTAAAAGAATTCAAAAATGTCTTAGTTTCCCGATATTCATATATTGCATGCAACTTTTTTGTTTTTTGTTGTTTGTTTTAAGTAAAACATATTCTGATATATACATTGAAGTCCAAATTTAGATACGTTATGAAATGAAAAACAATAATGCTTTGTAAATTAATTTAAAGATAGATTTTCTCTGAAGCTTGACAGCCTTTTCTTAAATTTGTCTGGTTAATATATACCCCGGAATAGTTTATCTAAGTTGTATATTACAAATTTTTTCAAGATTTTTGGCCCTCAATGTTCTTCAACTTTGTACTTTATTTGGCTTTTTTTCACTCTTTTGATTTGAGCATCGCTGGTAGGTCTTTGGTAGACGAAACGCACGTCTGAGCTGGCGTGTAGAATTGTTTGCTGTTTTAGATAAATATATAGATCCTGTAATTATACTGAAAAGACGTGTATTGTGTTAGATGTCCTTGTTTAATTCCTACGAGAAGGTAACACCTCCCGAAATGACAGCTGATTCCTATGTACTTAATGTACTTCAACTGTCGAATGGATTTCTTTAAGCAGTTTTTAGACTCAAATAAAATTTGCAAAAATGGAACAATTGAGCGCAACATTCACAAATTCATTTCCTGCTCCACACTTGAAAAGATATTTTACTGAGTTTAAATAAAACAAACTATGACTATATTGAACAAAGAAATGGTAGATGCGCTTTTGCATCATTATGCATCTATGATATTTTTACAGAAACAATGGTCTTGTTTTAGGATCAGTTGCTTGATACATTAAATTGTCATTGCAGTCAAGTGTTTGGTTATAAGGAATTGTAATTCGGCTGAGGAGAAAACTAAACTAGAGGCTGTACAGAGTCTGTGTCGCTTACCTTGGTCTATGTGCATATTCAACAAAGGACACTCTCCAACATTGTAGACAAAAATAGAATTCATGACAAAAATCTGTTTTGTTGATCTTGTATTGCTGATCAATTAGCCTGTTTAGTTTCTCTCTATCTTCTTTAGTTTTTGCTCAAAACACAAAAGAGGTTAAAAAAAATCCTCATTTAAGGGCAATCACTCCTATAAAGAGTCACAGTCTACTTAACAATATCGGCAAAATTTGACTTGTTAGTAGATCTTGACTTGCTGATCATTTTTGTAATTTTAAAGTGTATCTTTATCTATTATAATTTTCTATCATATATGACAAACGCAAAAAAAGGTGAAAATCGTCTTTAAAGGGCAATAACTCTAATAAGGAGTCGTCTGACCATTTCCTCCATATTGTCTTCATTGTAGATTTTGTTTTGCTGATCATTTTTGCCTAGATTAGTTTCTATCTGTCTATTATAGTTTTAAGATATAAGACAAAAACGCAAAAAAATGGTCAAAATTATCATCAAAGGGCAATAACTCTAATAAGGAGTCGATTGTGATTTCGACAATGTTGACCTATTTGTAGAACTTGTTTTGCTGATCATCTTAAAGTTTCTCTGTATCTATTATAGTTTTCAAGATAGTAGACAAAAATTTTAAAAAATGGTAAAATTTGTCATTTAAGGGCAATTAATCCTATAAGAAGTTATCTGACAGTTTTGACATGTATGAACAATTGGTAGAGTTCAACATCCTGAACATATTTACTCTTGTCAGATTTTCTATCTTTATAATGGTTTTCAAAATAAAATAGAAAAAACTTGCATTTTACCCCATATGTTCTATTTTTAGCCATGTTGGCCATCTTGGTTAGCATGCGAGATTATCAGACATATTTTTTAAACTAGATACCCCAATTATGATTGTTGCCAAGTGTGATAAAATTTGGCAAAGTAGTTTCAGAGGAGAAGAATTTTGTAAAAGATTACAAAATTTACGAAAAATTGTTAAAAATTTACTATAAAGGGCAATAACTCATTAAGGGGTCAATTGACAATTTTGGTCATGTTGACTTATTTGTAGATCTTAGTTTGTTGAACATTATTGCTGTTACAGTTTATTTCTATCTATAATAATATTCAAGATAATAACCAAAAACTGCAAAATTTCCTTAAAATTACTAATTCAAGGACAGCAACCCAACAACGGGTTGTCTGATTCGTCTGAAAATTTCAGGGCAGATAGATCTAAACCTGATGAACATTTTTACCCTGTCAGATATGCTCTAAATGCTTTGGTTTTTAGAGATATAAGCCAAAAAAACTGTATTTTACCCATATGTTCTATTTTTAGCCATGGCGGCCATGTTGGTTGGTAGGAGGGGTCGTCGGACACATTATATAACTAGATACCCCAATAATGATTGTGGCCAAGTTTGGGTAAATTTGGCCCAGTAGTTTCAGAGGAGAAGATTTTTTAAAAAGTTAACGGACGACGACGACGTACGACGACGGACGACGACGGACGCCAAGTGGTGAGAAAAGCACACTTGGCCCATTGGGCCAGGTGAGTTAAAAATGAACTGGCGTATGGATATATAAAACTATCTTTGTATACGCTTACTTATAAAATGGAGGTGCAAGTAATAAGATTTTGAATGACTTTAACTTATGTTTCATTTTTATTTCTTCCACATCATTGGCTAATCAAACAGTCTAATTTTCTAAGACTTTCTTGTCCAACTATTGGGGATTTCTTTTGGAATGCAAAAAAAATCTATCTTTGTCTCACGGTACAGTGCAGTTCCAATGAAACCAACCATTTTAATACAACAATAGAGTACATCACGCCTGTTTCTTGCTGTATAAAGATTTAATAGTTATCTCGATTCATAATATTTATTTTTTCAGTGGTTCAGTTCTGCAACAACATTGAAATAAAATGTAGGGAGGAAAGTCCCATCAAATATAATTTTTGTCAAAAGAAATAATACAATTTGCTAATACCTATGTTCTTTTTTAATGTATCAAAAGTCTGTGGTATATGTAACCCTGGTAAAGTAACTTTGAGTTATTGCAATGTCTGAGTGCATTAACGACAGCTTAGATAGAGCATACTGGAGCAAACCGTACCAAGTTGATGACTTCTTGATAGTTCATTACCTTTACGTAAACCAAGTTTTTATTAGAAAAGTCATTACAACCTTGTACTAAAGGATGGACACATCAAGAAAGCAAGATTCAAACAAATTGCCTTAGCAATATTGTATCACCAAGACCTGCAAAAAAGACGAAACAATGTTTTAATATGTACACTGTAGATAAATGGGATTTACATTAGTATTGTTTAAGTATAGGATCTCAGTTGCTAGATGATTTATATATAATAAAAATGGAGATGTGGTATGTTTGCCTATGAGAATAAAGGAAACTTCATGAGATTTAAATTAAAAAAACTGTGTGAATAACTTTATTTTATTTCTTATATAAATATTTTTATAAATATTTATCTGTGATACTGTTAAAGTGTTTTTAGACTCTAGGCGATATACAACTTTACATATTATAAAGATCTTTATAAACATAAAAAGATGTGGTATGATTGCCAATAAGACAATAGTAATTTACCATAGACCAAACGAAGTGGAAATAAGAATATATCAGTCAACTTACGGCATTCAACAATGAAAGAATAAACTTTATAGAGTAAAATAAGCTATATTAAGCCCCTTCATGAACAAATGTAAAACAATGAAAACTACAAACCAATGACCCGACATATGATAACACAATGACAGAAAAGACATCCAACGACTACAACCTGCAATGTATAACAGGCCCCTAAGTAAAAAAAAGCACATTCATGGTATGACGGTATTAAAGGTGTTTGCAAGCGTTCAAATCTCACTCTGATCTGGGACAGTGGTGAAATAATGATCAAGTAAGGAGAAAGGGATTCTCTTTGGGGCACAAAAAAGAAGAAACATATTATTAATAACACAGTTTTTTGTACCTCCGTACAAAATTTTAAGCATTTTTAAAAAATGTCCAAATTATTTCTGTTCGTCTGTAGTTTTTGTGATAAACTCTCTTTCAACGGGTAACGTATTCATCTCTTAAACGTTTAATTTTGCAGTATAACAATTATCACGAGTACAGTATTTGTAAAAAATTTATAAGAATAAAAATGGTCATAATGATAATGAAAAACCTATTTACCAATTTTAAGAGAAGCTTTTTATTAAGCCAAATTTTTATGACAATTTTAATATTTGCTTTAACTTCTTGCAATAAGAGTACAGGGTTTAGTGACAAAAGTTTCTACAATAAGGAAACAAGTTAGATAGACCGATTAAAAAAATGAAAATGAAAATAACAAGTTTCTCCATATCATATTAGTCCTGATGCTGTTAACCTCCTTGTAGTGGCCAATGGTAATTACCGAAACACAACTTATTTATTTGCACTTATTATGTCTTTTTAGACTAATTTAATTTTTTCAACTTTGTTTAATTGGTAATGAGCACCTTTGACTCGCTGTAAATTAGTCTCGGTTGCTTTTGATGAAGCGAATGTAGTCGAAAATCACATCTGCGGTACAAAATGATAAACATGGTATCTTTGAGAGTTTTTTACAACAACTTGGACAATATTTCTGCTGATGGACGTTTGTCTACAGATGATATCATCAACCTGGCCGTCAACACTTATGATCCATATAGTCATTTTCTATAAGTTTACTGTACTGTTCCACATACCTTCAAATCACAATTACGGGCTTGGAATATCTTTGAATCGTACTAACTTTATATTGTTCATTCGTTGTACACAAGTCATGTTTCACATAAGTTATCTCAATACTTATTTAGCTTAATTAAGTTTTCGACTTTTAATACGTTTAGGGCATAGGTCATTTTTTTGCTGAAAATGTCTTCTTAAATTTCTATTGTCTCATCTTTAGATGTAAAGCAAAACTATCTATTTTTTATATGATATTCTAGTTCTTACCCTTAAATTTTCATCAATTTCGTATCTACCACTTTCCTTAATTTTGAACAATAATTATAAGCAATCTTTTTCACTTTTTTTGTTTCTTTTTTTTTTTTTTTTTTTTTTTTATTCAACAATCCATTGCTTTATCAAATATAAAAATAAGATGATGTGGTATGAAAACCAATGTAACAACTGTCCACAAGAGACCAAATGACAAATGAGTTAGCAATAGTAGGTCACCGTACGGTTTTTGTCACGGTGACTTGAAGAGAACTTCTAGTTTTATAAAAGTTCACATGAATACTGATCATCTCAACAATCTTTGTACTGTCGCCTTTTAGATTTAAAAAAGTTCTTTTTTGTTTTGAAAGCGTCTTTTAAGTGCACAATTACTCCCTGTCTATCTTATGTGGATAACAATGTTTGTACGGTAGGATAGGCCTTGAATGTTTTGTCAGGGATTTTAATGGTTTATAACTATATAACCATTGTTCTTTCATATGATACAAAATTAAATAAAATTCAAATCGACTGTTTCCTATAACTAGGAAATTGTAAAACAAAATGTTAAAAGATATCTAAATGAAAATTCATTGAATTCCAAACATAATGAATCTAATTGCGTTAAAGTCAACATTACTACAAATGAAGAGCTACATGTACAATTGAAAGCGTCTTCTAATCTAACAAGTAGCTAGGCGGTCATGCTTATTCCATTCTTGCACGTAGCGGGATATTTACTTCACATCTACATAACGATTCTTGAAAATATTCTGTTCTGATTGATAGTTAATTAAATATTATTTGTTATTTTGCATTGTAGCAAATGCAATGGTTCTAAACAAACATGTCTGTAGGATTGTTTCCATTGGCACATGCCGGCATCTTGTGAAGGAAGGCGATGATAATGTCAGTGAACATGCAAATTGGACGTGGAACCAATCTTTATCATGATTATGTATTTTTTTTATTCAGTTTTGTGTTTAAATACATTTATGAAAATTAATAATATATGTGGCATTAAAATAGAAAATTGTTGTAGTTTGAATTCAATACAAAAACATTTTCTTTTAAGGAGAGTGGATTTTGAAAACCCGAAAACCTGTTTGTATCAAACGTTTCCAACAAGGATCATACCAAGATTTCATAAGAGAAGCTTCGATCATGAAGTTATGCAACCATGACAAAGTAATCAAGCTATACGGAGTAACAACTACTGTTGACTGGATAGTAATGGAAGTGTATTACAACTGGAACCTTTTGGAATATATGAAGATATATCAAGAGAATGAGATAAATTTTAACCAGATGATTTACATAGCTGCACAGGTAAACTTACAGTAAAATGAAAACGTAAAGAGGACGTACTTGTTTTGACGTTATCGATTCAGAAATCGGTATTCGTTTCTTTATTTATTTAAATACGTGATATATTTACAACATTTTGGACAGTTCCATTGTATTTTAGGTGAAAATAATAGTATCAGTCAATGAGTAAATTTACAAATCTATCTATATCAGTAATGTATCCGTACTTATATTTCCTTTAAGGCACATATTATACATTATATCCGAATTGAGAAGATAAAAAATGTCATTTGGTAATATACAAACTCTCTATGGTCATCGGCACAGAAGGTTGAGCAAAGAATCGAAAATTTGCAATCAATCACTGTCAACTGGCACTTAATACTCCAATCTATAAATGAATAGAAATATTATTATTATTCCATTTAGCTTCTTTCTTCTTATGACACCCAAATATATTTTATAATGTAATAATTATATTATTGATAATTATAGCATTAATAATGATAACAATTTAGTTATTTTATTACAGTAAACAGAGTTTATCAATTGTCCCTGGTGTTCCCATTTGCAATTACAACACAAAAAATGTGTAAAACTTTTCAAATGTCAATGTGATAGTAGTAATAAAAAATAGACATATTAATTTAAACAATTTTACGATTGTGTCAAGCATTTTACTACTATTTTAGTAAAAAAATAAACGTTGCTTGCACTTTACCTAATTTCTAGGGTAAAACATTTCATAATTCTTATAAAAAAATATCCAAAAAGTTCTCAATTCTAAATGGGTACTAGTTTCAGAATATACCTGAACATTCCAATATGATGTAATACCGATGCTCATTGAAGATTCTGTAGCTTTATTCATTATTCAGCTGTAAACAAAAGTAGTCCAGCATTACAATATCAAGTGACGTGTTACGTGTACACAAAATCAATGCGTGATAATCAAATAGCTAAACAATGTCAATTAGATATTAATTAAAGTTAACATCATTAAGTATAAACAGGTATATAATATTAACAATTGTACATGTAATACGTGATCCAGAACTGATATATAAAAAAATCTTTATTTGAAGGAAGGTACATCTAAATAAAGGCAACAGTAGTATACCGGTGTTCAAACGTCATAAATCGATTGCGAGAAAACAAATCCGGGTTACAAACTAAAACCGAGGGAAACACATCAACTATAAGAGGAAAACAAAGGAACAACAGGAACACTGAAGTGCAACAAAAACAAACGCCAACATACATAGAAACGAACTATTTGATAACAACTTCCGTATTCCTGACTTGGTACAGGACATTTTAAGAAAAAATGGTGGGTTGAACCTGGTTTAATGGCTAGCCAAACCTCCCGCTTTATGACAATGTTAAAAAATATCGCTAAAATGACAACACTACGTGACAGAAATACAGCACAAACACACGCAAGAACATTCATCACAGAGAAACGCACAAACAAATAATGTAAAAGTCAACACAACATGCAAACCGCAGAGCAACAACGAACATATTCCATCAACGACAGACACCACAGGATATCAGAAACAGTAACGCGCTCACGTAACTAACATGCAATCTCGAACTTTATACAATTATTTTCACAATACTCGTCCAAACAATTTTCATGACAATGATGGTATTGAAAGGCAATATTATAATTATTTGGACTACAAACGATAAGACATAAGACATTATCCAACCGAAACCATAACAGAAACATCAAATTAAATACATGAATGTTGGATGTACAAAATACCGAGACACGTCGTATAGCAATGCAAATTCACAATCAGTATAACAGCCATATTCGGGAATATGACAATGATGGTATTGAAAGGCAATTTTATAATTATTTGGACAACAAACGATAAACATAACACATTATTCAACAGAAACATTAAAAATAAATATATGAATGTTGGGTGTGCAAAATACCGAGACACGTCGTATAACAATGCTAATTCACACTCGGTATAACAGTCATATTCGGGAATAGGTCACGTTCGATACTTAGCAGACAGACGACATAGATGTTAAACCACAATCTAAGACGTGGTAAAAATGTCATTAGTTAGTTTAGACACAGACACATCGTATAGATCAACCAATCCGTGATGGTGTCCATAAAATTTACGGAGTGTCATTTTTAATCTTTCCTCCTCATAACTCTGTTGGAGCAGTTTCTGCGTAAGGAGCACACTCCTGTATATGAAGTCAGTATAGTGTGAACATGCACGAGCATAACGTATCAATTGAGATATGTAAACACCATACGACGGAGCAGGGGGTATGTTACTGCTGAGAAATGGGAAATTGATAATTGGGAAGTTGAAATCATCCCGTTTGTCATAGATTTTAGTGTGAAGTCGCCCTTCTGTGTCAATATTGAGGAAAAGATCAAGGTATGAAGCAGTTCTTCTTGTATCAGTAGTATCATAAATTTCAAGTTCACTGGGATATATGAGATGCAAGTACTGACTGAAATATGGGTTATTCAGTGATAGGACATTATCAATATATCTGAAAGTAAAATTAAAGAATTTTGCAAGGTGCTTTTTCTTTTTGTTTTTTAGAAGGTTCTGAATGAATTCTGCTTCTAAGTCGCAAATAAGCATACACTTGGTCAATTTGATTTCTCTAGCTAGATTAATATTTGTTACGGGGAATTTCTAACTTTAGATTAATACCTGTTGATTAAGGAGTCTGATTGATGATTTCAGCTTTGTTTCAGAAAATCACCATTTTATCTTATAAGTATTGATGAATATTTAAATCATAAATTTAAAAACACTTACCGTAACCTTGGCAATATTTTTGCGTTTGAATATCAAGCATACTCTGAGTATAATGCCCAAATTTACCCAAGGGAATTTACTTAAATAATTCTAATATAAACAGCAATAACTGTCCTTTTCTAGATTTATATATTTCAGTTTCACACGGAGAGTTATATCGCAACAATTACGACAAGAGGGACGATTTTTTCGTTCTCTATTGTAAAGTTTTCTTTTAAGACTGTGATAGGACTTGACCCCATCTTACTTTGTTTATATTTCCCAACTTGTTCGCTATGCCCATGTATGCAGTGACGGTTTAGATTTCGCTATATCTATGTATGACTGGTAAATGAATAAGTCAGGGTTTTTAACTTCTTGCGCTTCCGCTAAATGTTTCTAAAAACCAATGTAAATTGGCATGTTTTCATTGACTTTTGTGGAATATTGAAATTGAAACTAATTGTGACATCACATACGTTCTATCTAGTCATGATTTGTACTATAATTCAATGTGAGAAAATTCATTAAATACTTCCTTGAAATTTTAGCTTGAAATAAAATATGGCACATTTTTGGGCATTATCGAACCTACTATTTAGTAAATTTCTTGGGAAAATATCGATTTTTTATTTAAGATATTTATCTTGTTTGCTTTTGGTGGTGTTTAAGTTATCTATGTATAGTATTTGTTTCCGGGTTGATTTTGTTCGATGGGCGTTACCATGCATCTGTTTTTGTCCAAAGGAAATTTATTTTAATGTCATGAAAAGTAATCTATGAGGGGGAATATTTCAAAGTTAAAAAATCGATGTCAAAATAAAAAACAAAAATTATTCATAAAAAATCAGTAGAGCTCGTGCCTCACCCTCTATTGCTTTACATAGAGTTCTTCAAGCACAAAATTGAACCATGTTTTTTGCATTCATGAAGAATGACAAATTTCTTTGTTATCTTAAAAATTATATACTAGGGTTGGAAATCAGCATTCTTAAACTGCCTGTTATATTGATAATTTACACGTATCCACTTTTATATGCATAGAATAAAATTGTTAACCGTCGTTGTGGTACCTCATCATATTTGGAAATCACAAGTGGACCTCATTATGGATTGATAAGCTCATTCAATTTGGTGATTTTTTAAGAGTTGTTGCCATTTTTAATCTATAAAAATATTAGGACTATAAAGTTAATTTTCAATTTGAGCAATAGAATTGTGTAGTGTTGATTATAGTTGTGTTGTCATTAACTGAGATTGACATTTTTCTTAGCATATTAACTGAGAAGTAATGGTACTGAAAACCGTTAGTTAAAGTATCTCTAGATGGTTTGTTTTACATGAAATATGAGAAATATCATAAATACTTGCAAGCTGCGTTGTTTTACATTAAATGTGAGCATGATATGTAAACAGCGAGCGAGTGACTTTTTTGTCAGCAATTATTAAGATTTATTAAGGGGGGGGGGGGGGCACTTCCTATATACAAGGTGATAGGAAGTATCACTGTAATAGGTCACTATTTACAGCTTGAAATTATGTGAATAGGTGTGGAAAATCATCACAAATGTATGATAAGGTCAATAAAGTTCCCATTACTTGTTACATGAAGACCGTACTTTGACCTATAATGGTTTACTTTTATAAATTTTGACTTGGATGGAGAGTTGTCTCATTGGCACTCATACCACATCTTCTTATATCTATATATGAAAAGCCCTGTAATTTTTTCACAGCAGTAGGTCTCCATCTTTTGACACTTTGGTATTCCATTTTTCAAACCCACCTCACGACACCCAACAAATATAGGAAAAAGTTACATTTTTACATACGCAGTATATGAAAAGGTATACATTTATAAAATCTTAATTATATGAAAAAGTAAGAGAACTTCAGCGACACCCCTATCAATGAATTATTTAAGTCCCCCCCCCCCCGCCCCCTCCTCGAGCCGATGGCTGACTATGCAGTAGACGTGAATGAAGTAACCAAATTAGGGGTCAGCATTCAATTAAAGAGCCGCCAATATTTCTACTCTTTATTAAAACTCATGCAATGGTATTGACATCAGACAGTCTTGATTTCTCATGATGAATTGAAGTACATAAAATATGAGCAACATAAGTGTAGGCTAAATACAAAATTTACCGCTTTTATTGAGCGTGCTAATTGATCTTCTTTTTTTTTGTTATGTTGAACATCATGTTATGGTACTAAAAGTTAATGTTTGAATATATTTTAAAGATCTATTTCCGCATATAAAACATTGGCAAAGCCTTCGACAAAAATATATTTGTCATTGAAAGATGCGAAGTATTGCACAAAGTATTAGCTGCCAATGAATCAAACCAAAGTTGTATGGAGCTACCACCATCCTAAATCAGGCAAAACAAAGATCAAAACTCTTTCCTTGAGACTTCCTCCGATTCCCTGTTGCTTTCAATTGAATTTTATATTCTAAATTGAACTTAAGCTTTGTGAAAGATTATTGACTATCCGTTTTCACACTTTACCGATTTGTTTCATCACTTGTTTATGATTATCGCTACTTATAGTGGAATTCGTGTTCAATGCCGGTTTTAATAGGACAACTTCGTTTGTTTCGAGGGGATACAATCCATGTTTTACCTGACTTTAACTAAATTAAACCGCCATATATGCTGTTATCATTAAAAAACAAATACACATTTCTCAACCGGAAACGTTTACAAAGACTATAAAGTGCGGTGTTTCATATTGTCATATCTTGTATTCTATGCGTACCTATGCCGCCAGGCTGTTTGTGTTCAATTTTACATTTATGAAATTTGTTCATGCAAGTTTATGTACATATTACTTGTATCAATTTTCATTTTTCTCCATAAGTGAGCTTATAAACAAGAGTTTTTACTAGAAAACGCAAATGGAACGGATTTGCACCTATCGGTATATTTCTGCCTCACATACTCAATTGTAGACGATAAATTTTTATATTTTTTTCTATATATTCCATGAGGTAGATTTTAAAGGTTATGTCCTTTTTACAGAAAAAAACAAATACAGGTTACATGATTTAAATAACATTTAACAGTTGCAAACATTTAGTTTCTTCGAAACTTCTTTTTGAATTAGTTTTTTCCGGATTCCGAATTTATAAGAATTTGAAAATACAATACGTAGTGCGGATTTTTAATTTTACACTTTTCTCTTGTTATCGAATTTGATCATGGTCAATATTTCCGACTGAAAGACAACATATTATAAAAAGACAAAAAAAATGTTCAGTTGCAGTAACTTTCGTGATTCTTTTAATTGTTAATTTGTGAAAGAGAACATATGCACAAATTTTATTGGAAAAAAATATATTTGAAATTTCAGTAAAGCATAACACCATTGTTATTTTGACTGTTCAATCAGCATGCATTTGATTTATTAACCTTGTAGATGTCGTTCAAATGATCATTATTTTGAAACACGATTCATAATCGACAAGATAAAATAAGTAGACCCTTTTGAAAAAGAAACATTTTAGAATACAGAATTGCACAAAAACGTTTGACAGACGACAATTTATGCCATTTTTTTTTTAAAAAAGATCATTCTACGTTAACAACATCTATGAAATATCTGCCAAATAGTAAGAAGTAGTCTTTTATTGTTAATTAATCAATTCGGTAAACGATTGTCCAAACGTTCACTTGGCACGTAGAACATGTCGATATAAAAAAGAATGAATAAGACTAACAATAATCGAATGCTCGATTGGTACAGCTAAGTAAGAAGCCGAGGAGTGTTTGTGTGGTGTGGCTTGAGTGGAAATAATAACTTCAGATTAATATGCAAAGCCGTAAGCAAGGTTAACAAAAACCAATTTCAAACGAAATAGCAATGTTATTCTATATTGACAACTCTTTCATCCTCTTAATGTCAAGGTACAGTAAATGGGCTATGTCATAGAAATTTGTAAAAGTTTGCTTAGAACTGTGGCAATTGAACATCATAAATATTGGGGTGTGAACTCGGTGAAAACTAATCGAGTACTTGTTTGTTTAACCGAGCGATTGATACTTTAGTACTTGCTCGGAAAAAAAACTATAAAAGGGGAACACGAATTATGTTTATTTTTTACATTTGGTGTAGTTGTCTTCTGAACGTTAAACCCTTTGAATTAATATATGATACTAGATAATAGCCCCTGGTGTATACCGTTTAGTTAATAGCTTATGAACTACGTGTACTTATTAAGCAAACACTTAAGTAGATAATAATTCAATAAACCACTATTGAATAATAAATAATTACAGATTCCTACAAATTTGTTCTTGTTCAGAAATTTTGTCAATTATTTCTCAACGTTGTTACTAAACGTCCGGCAGATTAAAATATTCATTCAGACGGTTTTGATGTGACAGGAATGGTTAAGACACGTTACATTAAAAGTGTTCGACTTGGAAAGCTCTTCTGATGTGAAGCCCACCACTTTAAAAGATTAGACATGTAAGTTGTTACATTCTACATATTGTCGCGAAGCGTGAACATGTATTTAAAATTGCACTCCGCTTATTACTCCTTTTGTTATAATGTATTTAAAGATCCGTTAATTGTTTAACTTATCTCCGTTCTTTGTTTAAAACTCCTTCCTTTGTTTAATATGATCCTGTCATTGTTAAATGCGCTCCTTTCATTGTTTCATATTTGCTATATAAAGCCAGAAGAGCTTAATAAAAAATCGATAATGTTATTGTATATGTATCGATGTTACTGATGGAATAAATAATCAAGAAAGTAATGTGAGTTTTTTATACTACCAAAATATCCAATTTCAAAGTCTTATGTGACAAGGACTTCACAACATTTTATGGTGCCGAAACCCGGGAATAGGGAACAATTCTGTTAACTTCAAACGAATACAAGATGACGACTTTGAGCCATATAAAAGGTGTTAGAACCAGATATAGGAATGCGTTATACACGGAAATTGAAGAAGGGAATTCAATTCTACATGCGGAAATTTCTAATTCGCAACGTCAGGAAATGGTGCACATATCCGCCAAGAGTATTGAAAAATTGAAAGTTTATATTAACAAATTGGAAATTCAAAGTATCAAAGTTGCTAGTTCATTAGAAGATCAATCTGGAACAGCAGATAAATTGGCAGATGAAAATTGCAAGTTATGTTCAGACGCAACAGACTGTTATTTGGAACTAGAGAACTTCAAAGAAAGGTTAGTCGATAGTATTAAATTAGAAACTACAGAAAATGTAGAGAAAATCAATCCGTCAGATTTAATTCAACTTCAGCAAGAAATGAAAGATATAATACCAACACAATTGAAACAACAAGAATTCATAAAGAGCCAACAAAAGGGTGAAAGTACAGAAACAAATGTGAAATCGCCAAAAATTGATATAATTTCCTTTAATGGAGACAAGACAAAATGGAATGAGTTCTGGGATTCTTTTGAATCTACTGTTGATCAAAACAAAAGGCTTTCAAACATCGATAAATGTAATTACCTGAAAAGTAAACTGGTAGGTGACGCAAAATATGCGATGTCTGGATTAAATGTGTCGCATGAAAACTATATTGTGGCAGTGAATATTCTTAAAGAAAGGTTTGGGAATGCCCAAGATGTGATTGATTTGCACTACTGTGAGATGATAAATTTACAATACCCTTCGAATAAAACATATTCATTGAGGTTATTCATAGATAAAATGAACCGTCATTTAAGAAGTCTTGAAGTATTGAAACAAAGTGTAGACCAAGATATATTTGTGTCAATGGTGCGTTCAAAATTACCACAGGAAGTGATGCTGCAACTTGAAATTCAAAAAGGAACTAAAGAAAAATGGTGTGTGCGATCTTTATGTGATAGATTAATGGATTATGTAGTGGCAAAGGAAAGGTCGGATAAAAGTGATGTTCAAATGGATCGTCAAAATAGTCAAAACAATAACGGAGCAAATCCTTTGTCAAAACGAAATCAGTTTCAAGGAAATGTTTCTTAATTCCAAAACGGATCACGTCAGTTTCAAAACAGAAGTACAGCCGAAGCACTTGTAGTGAACGGAAATGATACTTCGCAGAACTCATCTTATTTTGATAAGTGTAGATTTTGTCAAGAAAAGCATTGGAGTGATGAATGTCCTAAATACAAAACCATTGATGAAAGGAAAGCTCAGTTGAAAGGTAGTTGTTACAAGTGTTTACGTAAGACACATAAATCAGCTGATTGTAAGAAAGGAAAATTGTGTATACATTGTGGTGTTTTGAACAGTCATCACCGGAGCTTATGCCCCAAAAAGTTCAGATCAGTATTTACAAGTGTCCATTTGAGTGAGGAATATGATAATTCTTCTAGTGGATTGAGTAGTGGCGTGGAACAATCATTAACAAGTTTAAGTGAACAGAGAGAAACTACATCGGAGAATAGGTTAATATCATCTAGTGAAATTGTTCTTATGCAGACCGCTAAAGTTGAAGTGAACAATTCAAATGATTCTTTAAAACAAACAACCAGATTGTTGTTTGACTCCGGATCTCAGAGAACCTACATTTCTCAAAAGTTAGCCTGAAAGTTGAAATTGAAATCTGAAGGAGACGAGGAAATAGTTACGTTTGGAAGTGAGAAGGCCAGAACCGTGAAAACCGCATCAATTAGTTTATGTATCCGATTGAATAATGGAAAAGTGTTGAAAATTTCGGCTAACATTGTGCCAGTTATCAGTGGAACTGTTCAACGGAGAAGATTAGATACATCTTCGATTGAAAATGTGAGACATTTTGTAAAGGACGTTGAATTAGCAGATGTCATACCAACCCAATGCGAAACGTCTACTGTAGATTTGTTGATTGGGAATGATCACTATTTTGATTTCATTCTTAGACAAAGGATTGAAATTCAACCTGGCTTGTATCTACTAGCTTCTAAGTTGGGATGGATAATCACAGGAAGAACTAAAGAAAATGATTATTCACGAGAGGATATTGAGAGTAGTTTTCTGATAATGTCATACACAGGATCAAATGATACATGTATTACGTCTGTCCCTAACGTTACAGATCTGTGGAATTTGGAGTCAATAGGAATAAGTGACGATGACAACTCGACGGAAGACTCTAGAGCCTTAGAAATATTCAAGGAAACGTTAGAATATTCAAATGGGAGGTACTACGTGACATGGCCATGAAAGAATGACAATGTTGACTTACCAGTGAATAGAGTTTTAGCTTTGTCTCGACTAAAATAGTGTTTAGCAAGGATGAAAAAGAAACCAGAATTACTGAAAAAATATAATTCTGTTATTCAAGATCAATTAGATAAAGGTATAGTTGAAAAAGTGGAAGAATATAGTACAGAGGGATTGAAACATTATATTCCACATCATGCTGTTATAACGCCAAATAAAACGACGACGAAGTTGAGGATAGTCTATGATGCGTCGGCAAAACCGAATAATGAAGTCAATAGTCTAAACGAGTGCTTATATCGCGGACCAGTCCTTTTAAAGAATCTGTGAGGAATATTTATGAGATTTCGTTTGAATCAAGTTGCAAGTGTTGCTGACATAGAAAAAGCATTTCTCCGGGTCGGATTACAGAAAAGTGATCGTGATGTTACACGATTTCTTTGGCTAAGGAATTACAAAGATGGGTATGCTTCCGATGCTAACCTTCAGGAGTATAGATTTCGAGAGTTCCCTTCGGAATAATCACTAGTCCATTTCTATTAGCAGCTACAGTCGAAAGTCATTTAGACACATATCAGTCGTCTATAGCCAGGATAATAAAAGATAACATTTATGTTGATAATTTGATCTCTGGTTGTACATCGGTAGCTGAATCATTGGAGTTTTATTCAGAAGCTAAACATATATTTCAAAATGCTTCAATGAATTTAAGAGAATGGATTTCCAGTAGTAAAATGTTCAATGAATAATTGCCGACCAAAGACAGGACGGATGTGTTTGAAACATGTGTACTTGGTCATCTCTGGAATACTGACATTGATATTATATATGTGAAATCAGCAAAAAATACAATGTGTTCTGGAATTTCAACAAAGAGAAAAACATTGAGCGAATTAGCAGAAGCGTTTGATCCAATGGGTTTCTTCTCGCCTGTCAAAGTCAGTGGTAAAATCTTTCTTCAAGATTTATGGAAAAGGAACTTAAAATGGGATGATGAGATATGTGGATATGATAAGTTGAAATGGATTAGTATAAGTGCCGAATTAAGGAAAATCTCAGAAGTCTCTATTCCAAGATTCATAGGATTAGAAGCTTACCAAAATAATGTGAAATATAAGTTATTATGTTTCTGTGATGCACAGAAAAGAGCCTACTCAACTGCGATTTACCTTCATCAATCAGGCGGAAACGCAACAAAATGTGATTTGATTTTCTCTAAATCGAGGCTAGCCCCTATTAAGGGTATGACCATCCCTAAGTTAGAACTGATGGCAGTTCTCATTGGTGTTAGAAGTCTGAAGTTCGTAAAAACAGAACTGACACTAGTGATTGACAAGACGTTTCTATGGACAGATTCACAATGTGTGTTGAAATGGCTATCAACAAAGAAAAGTCTGGGAGTCTTAGAGTTATTGTTGAAAATAGAGTTCAAGAAATTACAAGCCATAAAGATATAAGTTTCATGTATGTCTCTACAAAAGAAAACCCAGCAGACGTCGCAACCCGTGGAACATTAGTACAAAAAATCACCTTTGGTGGCACGGTCCTAGTTGGCTGAAACAAGACGAGAATACTTGGGAAAAGATTCATGATGATGATGCTGCTAATCAGTAAGTTAATGACCAATTCAAAAGTGAAAACCAAAAGGAAAGTGCATTTGTAAGTGAAAATGGACAAGAAATCACGAGTAATAAAATGCCATACAACATAGATATCTCATCATACCACAAACTTATTAGAGTTACTGCCTGGATTGAAAGATTCATTTCAAAGATCAGAAGGATTCCCTCGAATAGTGAGAAATATGTATCTGTTAAAGAAACCAGGAAAGCTGAGAAAAGGTGGATTCAAAGCGTTCAAAGAAAGAGTTTTGCTGATGTGTTTAACTCAATTCATACAGGTCAGAAGAACAATTTAAAAGTTCAATTAGGAGTTTTCTTAGATAATGATAACCTGTTGCGTTGCAGAGGAAGATTTGAAAATGCTGATATTAGTAAATGTGCTAAATTTCCTATTCTTCTTTCTCGTGGGGAGACGTTCACCCGACTTCTTGTTGAAAAAACTCACAAAGAACCTTTCATAGTGGTGTTTCTCATACATTGTGTAGGATCAGGAACAAGTTTTGGATTCCACAAGATTTACTGTTAGGCAAGTATTACGGCATTGTAAAACATGCAAGAGATTTGAAGGTGGTTCTTTCAAAATTCCAAATATGGCTCCTTTTCCTAGATCAAGAGTCTCCAGAAGCTTGCCTTTTCAAGGAACTGGTCTTGATTACCTTGGTCCAGTTTATGAGAAGGATAGCACTGTGATGAAGAAAAGATGGATTTGTTTATTTACATGTTTTGTGACACGGGCCATTCATCTGGAAATTGTGAATGACATGACAACTGAGGAATTCATTTGTGCATTTCGTAGATTTGTATCGACAAGAGGAACACCAAGTGAGGTTATTAGTGATAACGCTTCTCAGTTTAAGTTAGGAAGTGAAACCATAAAATCAGTCTGGGAAAATACAATAATACAAAATTACATGTCCAGCTATGGAATTCAATGGACATTTATAACAGAACTTGCACCTTGGATGGGTGGATGCTATGATCGTTTAGTTGGGCTCGTAAAGCGTTGTCTAAGGAAAACTTTGAGAAAACGTTCCATTTTAGATGTTCAGTTATTGACCCTGTTGAAAGAAATAGAAGCTGTGATAAATTCGAGACCATTAGTGTATGTCGATGAAGAACTGAAATCGAGAACAACGTTAATCCCAAATCATTTCCTTGCGATGTCGATTATGATCTGAAAGATCCTTCTTACAAAACGTGTGAAACATCATCTGAAAAACTGAAGAAACTATGGCGAAAAGGACAAAATATATTAAACTCGTTTTGGAAAACTTTAAGAGAAAGAAAACAAATTGACTTAAAGTGTGGAAAAATAAAGTCTACAATATCTCCACGTATTGGGATTGTAGTAATCATAAAAGAAGATTTACCAAGAGGAATGTGGAAATTGGAGTGGATTGTAAAGTTGATTCGAAGTAATGATGGCCAGTTGAGGTCGGTTAAAGTGAGATTAGCCAATGGAAATATATTTGATCGTCCACTTAATTTGTTGTATTCATTAGAAATAGATGAAGTTTCAAACGATGATCCAAAATCACAAGACTTGGCAATTATTCCCAAAGAAAGAGAAATGCCAAAAAGACTTATCCGGACGTCGGCAGAAATTGCCAAAAAGAAAATCCAAGAGTTAAATTTATGATCGATATATATGTGTTGTTGTGTTGATAATATTTGTATAAAGTTATATTTAGAAATAATTCAAATGAATAGAGTGTTCCTCAATGTTATATTGTGTTTAATGAAGCATTAAATCTCTGAAATTTAAACGGAGCTGAAATTGAAATGGAGCTTGATATTGTACGATTTTCTCATTCAATTTAAACGGAGCTTTATTTTGCACGAGTTTCTCATTCAGTGTCTATGTGGTTGTATAAAAACCGATCTATTGAATTAAATCTTCATTCGCATAGTTACCGTAGCCACGATGTATACTTGCTTAATTTGATACAGGGAATATAAATACGAGAAGAATCTCATACGACATATCAAAGAACACCATGCTAGCCTAGAGTCGTATGACTGCACAGAAGATAACTGCAGTTCAACATTTATCAGAAGAAGTTAATTGTTTAATCATTTAACTACCATTCATGGCATCGAAGAAGAGTTGGCTAGATGTAAATCGTTATCTGCAGAAAGAAGGTCAAGTAGCAACAATGAACAATATTATGATGATGTTAGCGAGGATGATACCATTCTAGACCTGATTAACGATGCTATAGAAACGGAAAAACAAAAAGTAGTACCATCAATGAGTGTTGAAGAATTTCTAGACAGTTTGGATAATATCAGTGATGATGAAATAAATTACTGTACAGCTACAGATGAGCATGAAGAAGAATGTGAAAATACAAGCAAAGATGTTGATTCGTGTGGTACGAGTGATGCGGAGAGCCGACACAGTTCTTATGATAAAATTTCTGATTGCTGCAAGTCGGATGATCAGCCTCATAGTGACATTAACAATAATACAAATGATATAATTATATTCAGTGATGATGACGACGATGATATAAATGATGAGAGATCCCTGTTGACCATCGGCAACTCAATTATTCAGCAGACATTGATTCTTACTTTTCAAAGAACTCTTACAACTATTGATGGACAAACATATGTGTCAGACTTTAATATGGAACAGGACATTTATGAACATTTAATTCAGTGACACTTATAACTGTTTAACTTTGATTGGGGAGTGTCGCGAAGCGTGAACATGTATTTAAAATTGCACTCCGCTTATTACTTCTTTTGTTATGATGTATTTAAAGATCCGTTAATTGTTTAACTTAACTCCGTTCTTTGTTTAAAACTCCTTCCTTTGTTTAATATGATCCTGTCATTATTGAATGCGCTCATTTCATTGTTTCATATTTGCTATATAAAGCCAGAAGAGCTAAATCAAAAAACAAATAATGTTATTGTATATGTATCGATGTTACTGATGGCATAAATAATCAAGAAAGTAATGTGTGTTTTTTATACTACTAAAATATCCAATTTCAAATGCTTGTGTGACAAGGACTTCACAACACAAATCCTTCAAAACGATCGAACGTCCGACACGATATCCCATTCATGATCTTTTGGTAACATTAACATGTCCTGTTTCTTTGTACTAACATGATGTCATTAAGAAATCGCATGTGTTCGGCTCAGCTCTCCAACATAAGTTGAGTTGATTTCCATCTTGTTGTCTCGTCCTGTATTAATTCGTGCTGAGTAGCATTGAACAGTTTCTGTCGTTTTCTCATCCTAGTAGTTAGCGTTGTCGAATTTTTGAAGTGACCAAAAATCTTACGACCTTTTGCTACCATTTATGATGTAGTACCTAGTTAAATTGATGCATAATTGAAGCGTATGTCCAAAACAACCTAAATCACCCCATGCATCTACTACCAGCAGTTTCCATATTACGAGTATCATCGTGTACAACTGTATCTATTTTAGTCACAATGTCATTTTTTATATATCCTATGTCTGTTCGTTACACTTTCTTTTCATGACTCCCTGAGTAATCTTTGTTTTTCTGTCGTAATTTACTTGTATGTATGTGGTCAGCTGTAATGTTGGGATTGATGTTTCTGTAATTAATTATTTCTTTCTGCCGAGTTTGCAGCGACAACCTTTTTTAGCCTACTTTACATCGTTGAGACAATTTGCATATTTCTAACGCAATGTCACATAAACACAATCGAGCGAATTAGACAAATTATAATAGCAAATATTTTCCGACAAAATTGGTATCATCACGCTTGTAAATAAAGTTTAAATTTACAACTTTTTTTTTTGTAATGGCCTTTTTCTATATGCTGTAGTTATTGTAAAATGGCTATAGGTTATTGAAACTCCATCAACTTAACAACAACTCATCTAGTCAACACCTATTTTTGAATAGTGCCAAATGTAATGTATTCAATTTTGTACCGTTCTGACGTCAGTATTTTTAGAAGAAATTAATGAATCTATTAGCTACAAAATGAATATATATCTGAACTAAATTTGAAATAATTGAAACTTTACATTTTTTTTCCAGGTCGCATGTGGAATGGACTATTTAGGAACAAAGCGAATTATACATAAAGATTTAAGAGCAGCTAAAGTCTTAATCAATGATAACCATGATACGAAAATTTCTGGATTTCATTTTGCTAGAGTTCTTAAGGAAGACGAAGATGTATACAACCCTATTCACGGTAATTTCTTAAAATTTTGAGGGTTTTTTAGATTTAAGAATTCTCGAGAATTTCTCTTGGAAAATATAGGAAAGAGAAAACCTGAAATTTGAAATAATACATGACAAATACATAACAGTCTACAGGAACTATATGACATATAACTTTATGACAACCTTAATTAAAAATACTTCATAAGACACTTAATTTTGTGCTCGAAATACAATTCTAAACTTTATGAATGAGTTTACTTTGAAAATTATGAATTAGTATACATTATGAATATTTGTACCCGTTCAAATACCTATTTTATTTCAAAAAGTTCAATATGTAACTACTCAAATATAAAAATCCATTATTTGAAATTAGTATTCTGATCCTGTATCCTGTCGATACTACGTTTTATAATGTAAAAGGTAATCTTTTTTCCATATCGCATTATGACGTCTTCAAATGAAATCATTTTGAGGTAGTTTTGATGATAGAAGTTGGTGTATTTATTAGTATAAATTTGGCTTTGGATTTGCAGTAAACACACGGTACTTTAAATATTTATCTTTTTGTAAGTTGTTGTTTAGCTTAGTACAGTTCTGATGAGTCAAACCCTTTCAAATATAATTTCACAGTTCTAAAACTGTCAATTCTGATGATGTAATCCTTTTCAAATTTAATTTTACAGTTTTAATAGTGTGTTGTTGCACCACTGTCTCATGTTGGGGAAAAAGGTTGAGCTCTCACAAATGTTTAACCACGCCAAAAGGAAAATAACAAAAATACCGAACTCCGAGAAAAATTATAAACGGAAAGTCCCTAAGCAAATGGCAAAATCAATAGCTCAAACACATCAAACGAATTAATAACAACTGTCATATTCCTGACTTGGAACAGGCATTTTCTTATGCAGAAAATGGTGTATTAATTCTGGTTTTATAGCTAGCTAAACCTCTCACTTGTATGACATTCCTTATGTACCTGTCCCAAGCCAGTGTCCTGAAATCTAGGGTTTTAGTTGTTTGCCGTCGTTAATATATATAACTACTTCGTTTATTAATGGACACTTTTTCCCAGAAACAGATTTTTACATTGCACGATCTGATGTAATGATACATGTACATGAATTATAAGAACGTTTTGGTATAAACTTTGAAACAGTGAACCAACTGTTTATCAAAATTAATTAGACAATAATAATATCTGTTATGAAAAAATAAACCAAAGAGTAAGAGCAATTATTATAAAAACACCTGAATAATTCTTGTATTTCTCTTGATAGAAAATAATTTGTTTACAAAAGAATTTCATGATGTTGTTATACTACATCGGGATATAGCGATGAGCGTTGAAAGTGGCGTTAAACACCAACAAACAATCAATCAATCATAAAAAGGTATCACAGAAAACGCCCCAAACTTCGCGAAATATAACAGACCACATCCATCGTCAATATTGGATTACACAAATAGTCTGACCTGCCACTGGTCATTTGGCATAGGCCAGTAATTATTGAAAATCGTCATACTATCGGAAGAAAGAATCTATTTTTGTAATAAGTTATGTTATCATGGTTATTGAACAAGAAAATGTATATCACTTTTCATTAAGTGCTTCAAATGACATTACAATAAAATTTCGGATGAGAAAATTTTTACCAGAAATCTTATATCTACAGATAAGATGTTGATACCGACTAATACAGTATTGTTTTTTTAAATTATTCCAAATAACAAATTAAAAGTTGTCACCCGACCAAAAGACAAGGAAGTAATGTAGGTCACCGTACGGTCTTTATCAATGAGCAAAACGCATACCGTACAGTCAGTTATTAATGACCCCGACATGACAAAAACAAGAAAAAAAAGAAAAACAGCCTGAATAATGATAAAAACATAAACAATAAACCATTGGGACGGACAGCAACCAACTATAACCACTGAATTACAGGCTCCTTGCTTGGAACAGCATATACAAATGTGGCGGACTTAAACATAATTGAGATCGCTCATCCCTCCCGTTAACTTTTGAAAGTGTATCCGCATAATATTAATACAATCTGTAAAAATAGTATTAAAAAAATACCGAACTCTAAGGTAAATTCAAAAAGGGGAACTCCATAAAAACTCACAAAATCAAAATTTGACTTTATCAAACAATGGAACGGATGGTAAACAACTGTCTTTTTCCTTACTTGGTACAAGCATTTTCAGAAGAAAAATATTGGTTAAACTTTGTTTTATAGCTAGCTAAACCACCCAAATGTAGGATAGTTATTCATAGTTCCGTTATAATTGGGATGCAGCAGCCAAAACTGTACGCATACATGACAGACATACTACACAACTGACTAAAAAATTAAAACAAACATACAAACAAATCTAACAAAGACGCCAGCAAAAAAATAGCTGTGTTTGATAGTAAATTTGAAAAAGACGCCAACAAAAAATGTTTTTGTAGTTGATAGTTAATTTAACAAAGATGCTTATAAAAAAGTTTTTGTAGTTGAGAGTACATAAAGTATATGGTATACAAGTACAAATTAAGTAAAACATAAATTCTAATGCAAATATTTTGTATCAATGGTTTTGATTAGATGACAATAAGCGTAAAATTCTCTATCTCCCTGTCTGTAACTAAGGAAGCCGACATTTTGAATTCTGGAATGTATTGACATGTAATTTCTCCAATATTAAGCAAATAAACTTACATTTTGCACCTAGAAATCTTCTTTTTATCAAATTTTATTACATTTTGAGGCGGACAAGAAGCCGGAAAGCGTCCGGTGTTTCGTTTGACGCCGGAAGCATACCTATGACGTCATCTAGTTTAAGCGCCGAAGAAGATAACATCATTAATAACTAAAATTGAATGATTTGTTTATTTTGCATTAGAATAAAGATAACTGTATTGTATTTGAAGCTTTGCGGACGTCTATCGATAGTTTTACTATCGCAAATAACTGTTTACCTGTCTCCGCTACGCGTCGACAGGTAAACTCAATTTGCGACAGTAAAACTACCGATGGACGTCCACAAAGCTTTGAATACAATACAGTTATCTCTTAATTCAAGAGTAAACAAAATGAAAACAACACCGTAAAAACCTTCTGTGTGCGAATCGCACCTCCGGACACACACGAACCATGGAATTGGCCTGACTTATCACAATGTAGCACATCAACACGAAGCATTTTAACAACTAACAAAAAGGCACTTATTAACGATCTAAAATTACTCGCAGTTACTTAAAGCTAGTTTAAATCTTGTTACAACTAATTAATAAATCATTGCTTTCGGGACTCAAAAAAAATCAGTAGATATCAAAAATATAAAATATAAATACGTCATCGACAGTTTAAGAAAAGCACGACCTAGTGCGGTGTCAAGTGTTCAAAACTGTATAGAAATACATATCAAATTATGTTTCAATTCATTATTAAAACAATCAATCTTAACATTATTCGAACCAATTTATGTTTTTCCATCATTTGTCTTTTTTGGCACAACTTGTCGGAATTTTTGGTTTTTGTTGATAATATAGCCACGGTTGGCAAAAAAAATCGGTCAATACTAGTATTGACAATAGCAGCGGTAAATACCGGGAAATACTGGCAAATACTGGTCGATTGAAATTTTGAGTGGACATTACTATAAAACCACTCTTTATCTTCTTTTGTTATTGTATTCTTTTCATGCCAGCCTAATGTAAAGTGTGACAAAAAGAATGGAGTAATAGATTTACAGTGATTTATTAGTACAAAAGATAAAAAATGTTTCGTCCCAGGCAAGGAAACTCGTCAGGTGGTTTTTGTACTGACTATAGCATTGCAATCATTTCATTTTGCACTGCTTTTGTTGTTGTCTTATATTGTTTAGAAGTTCCAAAAAGAGTCCTAAGGTTACAGTTTGTTGCTTAAGGTAAAGATGGTTGCACTATGTGTATGTAAAAATTTATTATGTAAATTAAAGGTAAAATTTATACTACATTATATAGTTTTTGGTTTTAACCATAAATTACAAAAGCTATAAGAGTAAAGGTCCATTATACCTTCCATTTCCTGCATGAAGATGATTTTGTCTCACAGTTAATATAAGAAATATTTTATTGTTTAAGAGAGTTTTCAAATATCACTTTTATTACTTTCAACCATGTTTTGTCATCATTTATTGGGGCTGTTGTTTTAGTAGTTTAATTTTCACACATAGCAATGCGAGCTGATAGGTAATAAGTCCCTGTAACTTCCTTTTTAGCTCACCTGGCCCGAAGGGCCAAGTGAGCTTTTCTCATCACTTGGCGTCCGTCGTCCGTCGTCCGGCGTCGTCCGTCGTCGTCCGTCGTCGGCGTAAACTTTTTACATTTTGAACTTCTTCTAGAGAACCACTGAATGGAATGAAACCAAACATGGCATGAATGTTCCTTATGAGGTGCTGACCAAGTGTTGTTACTTTGTAGCGGATCCATCATCCAAGATGGCCGCCAGCGGGGGACTTAGTTTAACATAGGACCCTATGGGAAATACATACAAATGTCTTCTTTTAGAGAACCACTGAATGGAATGAAACCAAACATGGCATGAATGTTTCTTATGAGGTGCTGACCGAGTGTTGTTACTTTGAAGCCGATCTATAATCCAAGATGGCCGCCAGCGGGGGACTTAGTTTAACATAGGACCCTATGGGGAAATACATACAAATGTCTTCTTTTAGAGAACCACTGAATGGAATGAAACCAAACATGGTATGAATGTTCCTTATGAGGTGCTGACTTTTGAAGCCGATCCATAATCCAAGATGGCCGCCAGCGGGGGACTTAGTTTAACATGGGCCCCTATGGGAAATACATACAAATGTCTTCTTTTAGAGAACCACTGAATGGAATGAAACCAAACATGGCATGAATGTTCCTTATGAGGTGCTGACCAAGTGTTGTTACTATGAAGCTGATCCATAATCCAAGATGGCCGCCAGCAGGGGACTTAGTTTAACATAGGACCCTATGGGAAATACATACAAATGTCTTCTTTTAGAGAACCACTGAATGGAATGAAACCAAACATGGTATGAATGTTTCTTATGAGGTGCTGACCGAGTGTTGTTACTTTGAAGCCGATCCATAATCCAAGATGGCCGCCAGTGGGGGACTTTGTTTAACATGGGACCCTATGGGAAATACATACAAATGTCTTCTTTTAGAGAACCACTGAATGCAATGAAACCAAACATGGCAAGAATGTTCCTTATGAGGTGCTGACCAAGTGTTGTTACTTTGAAGTTGATCCATCATCCAAGATGGCAGCCAGCGGGGGACTTAGTTTAACATAGGACCCTATGGGAAATACATACAAATGTCTTCTTTTAGAGAACCACTGAATGGAATGAAACCAAACATGGCATGAATGTTTCTTATGAGGTGCTGACCGAGTGTTGTTACTTTGAAGCCGATCTATAATCCAAGATGGCCGCCAGCGGGGGACTTAGTTTAACATAGGACCCTATGGGGAAATACATACAAATGTCTTCTTTTAGAGAATCACTGAATGGAATGAAACCAAACATGGTATGAATGTTCCTTATGAGGTGCTGACCGAGTGTTGTTACTTTGAAGCCGATCCATAATCCAAGATGGCCGCCAGCGGGGGACTTAGTTTAACATGGGCCCCTAAGGGAAATACATACAAATGTCTTCTTTTAGAGAACCACTGAATGGAATGAAACCAAACATGGCATGAATGTTCCTTATGAGGTGCTGACCAAGTGTTGTTACTATGAAGCTGATCCATAATCCAAGATGGCCGCCAGCAGGGGACTTAGTTTAACATAGGACCCTATGGGAAATACATACAAATGTCTTCTTTTAGAGAACCACTGAATGCAATGAAACCAAACATGGCAAGAATGTTCCTTATGAGGTGCTGACCAAGTGTTGTTACTTTGAAGTTGATCCATCATCCAAGATGGCAGCCAGCGGGGGACTTAGTTTAACATAGGACCCTATGGGAAATACATACAAATGTCTTCTTTTAGAGAACCACTAAATGCAATGAAACCAAACATGGCATGAATGTTCCTTATGAGGTGCTGACCAAGAGTTGTTACTATGAAGCCGATCCATAATCTAAGATGGCCGCCAGCGGAGGACTTAGTTTAACATAGGACCCTATGAGAAATACGTACAAATGTTTTCTTCTAGAGAACCATTGAATGGAATGAAACCAAACATGGCATGCATGTTCATTTTGAGGTGCTGACCAAGTGTTGTTATTTTGAAGCTGATCCTTCATCCATGATGGCTGCCAGATGGGGACAATGTTTAACAAAGGACCCTATGGACAATACATACAAATGTCTTCTTTTAGAGAACCACATACTGAATGGATTGAAACCAAACATGGCATGAATGTTCCTTATGAGGTGCTGACTAAGTTTTGTTACTTTGAAGCTGATCCTTCATCCATGATGGCCGCTAATGGGGGGACTTCCTTAACATAAGACCCTATGGAAAATACATACAAACGCTTCTTCTAGAGGTGCACTGAATGGAATGAAACCAAAACATGGCATAAATGTTTCTTATGAGGTGCTGATTAAGTGTTGCTACTTTGTTGCCGATTTACTGTTCAAGATGGCCACCAGGATTTTTTATTAAATTACAGGACCAGTATTAAACCAAATTTGGCCTCACTCATTATTAGGGTATCTGTTATGATTTTAATCTATTTTTACATGATTTCCAAAACCAAAGTAGAATCAGGTGAGCGACACAGGCTCTTGAGAGCCTCTAGTTTTATTTACCTATAAAAATTATGCATTTTCAATAAACAAAATCTTGATTGAAAAATGTTGTTATAATTAATTTGTCAATTCTTTGTATTTATCTAAAATATGCAATATCATAATTATAAATACTAAATTAGTAGGTATAAGTGTTACAAATGAATACAACATATCAAATTCCTTCATTTATATCAGCTGAAACATGCTTAAAGATTAAAGTTTAAATATATCTTACTTTTTATCATTTTTTACTTCAATAAATAGTAAAAACAAACATAAAATTTCCAATCGACCAGTTTTTTGCCATTAATGATCACTTGAGTAGTATTGTCCGGGGCGGTAAATAGCGGTAAATACCAGGGGCGGTATCTACCGCCCAATCATGTTATATCAATGAGGCAGACAGAACCAAGAGAAGGGGCTATTCGAAGCACATTATCAGACGGGAAACTGACAACTTAATGGCAACAAAATGAAAGTCAACGATAGACAAACAATTCTATAAACACTACATAGAAAACTTAACGCTGAGCAACACAAACCCAACCAAAATCTATGGGTGATCTCGGGTGCTCGTGAAGGGTTAACATATTTTTCTTCACGAAGTGCACCTATCGGGTTGCTCATGGTAAGTACATATTCGGTTTTTAGTCTCACTCGGTGATGTCACAATGGACGAAAAGAAACTTTCGTACTTGTATTTGATTTGGCTTTCCATCTGTTTTAATTCAAGCCCTACGTCTTATGAAGACGAAACCCGATTATGGTGTACCCAACATCTAGCCAAGTATCTTTGATGAGTTTTTAGAACTGATAAAACAATATACAAAGATTTAACTATACTGTTAAATTGATAACCTGTAATAAGATCTTTTTTCAAGGGACGACAAAACCTCCACACCTATTTGAAAACATGTATGATAAAATTAGGTAACGGTTTTTAGTAATTTGTAGAAACAAATCTCCGACTTAACAATTCACCAGTTATGCATATATTACGTTCATTGAAACTTAAAACGGGACTTCGGACACGGACATAAAGGAGGGAAATATATAAACCGAAAGAATGGACCAACGCAACATCGCCGTCCAAAAAGGAAAAATAACAATAGGAAATGAAAAGCCGTCTTCTTATATCGAATTTTGTTTATAGTCCGGCAGATTGGTCAAAATCAAGAGGCTCATGAGAGCCTGATATCGCTCACCTGTAATTTCAGTTTCAGGCATTTGACTTATTTGTAGATCTTACTTTGCTGAACAATTTTGTCATTTACACTTTCTTTCTTTTCTATAATAATATAAAGATAAAACATAACCCAAAACTGTAAAATTTCCTAAAAATTAATTATTTCTGGACAGTAAGCCAACAATAAGTTGTCCTATTGGTCTGAAGATTACTTGACAGGTAGATCTAAACCTGTTTAACATTTTCACCTATGTCAGTTTTGCTCTTACTGCTTTAGTTTTTGAGATGAAAGCCAAAAACTTCATTTGACCCCTATGTTCTATTTTTAAAAACGGCCGCCATGTTTTTAAATGGGTCAAATCCATGAATACAATATATAAACTAAATACCCTAAGGCACATTCAATTAAAGTTTGTTAAGTATTTGGCCAAGTAGTTTCAGAGAAGAAGATTTTTGAAAAAGTAATTAGACTCACAAAAATTTAAAAAAAAAACGTTTTAAGGGCAATAACTTCTCAAGAGGTCAATTGACTATTTTGATCATGTTGTTGATCTTACTTAGCTGAACATTTATTGCCATTTATACTTTCTCTCTATCTGTTATAATATTAAAGAAAATAACCAAAAACAGTAAAATGTAATAAAAATAAATTATTTCCGACAGTAACCCAACAATGGGTTATCAAACTTGTCTGAAAATTTCATTACAGATAGATCATGATCCATTTATCACTTTAACTCCCTTTCACTTTTGCTGTAACTGCTGTAGTTTTTGAGATATAAGCCAAAAACTGCTTTTGTCCCCTGTGTTCTATTTTTAGCCATGGCGGCCATATTTGTTAATGGATCAAAACTTTGGATACAATTTATAAACTAAATACCCTAAGGAACATTCAGTAAAAGTTTTGAAGTATTTGACCAAGTAGTTACAGAGAAGAAGATTTTTTGAAAAAGTAATAGACTTGCACGAAAAAATGTAAAAAATAAACGTTTCAAGGGCACAAACTCCTTAAGGAGTCAATTGACTATTTTGATCATTAATTTATTTGTAGATCCTACTTAGCTGAACATTTTTGCCATTTACACTTTCTTTCTATCTATTATAATATTAAAGATAATAACCAAAAACAGTAAAATTTCATAAAAATTAACTATTTCGGACAGTAACCCTACAATGGGTGGTCCAATTGGTCTGAAAACTTCATAGCGGATAGATCTTGACTTATTCATCACTTGAACTCCATGTCACTTTTGCCAAAAAAATGCATTTGACCCCTATGTTCTACTTTTAGCCATGGCGGCCATGTTTGTTAATGGATCAAAACTTCGGATACAAGTTATAAACCAGTTACCCTTAGGAACATTCAGTGAAAGTTTAGAAGTAGTTTCAGAGGAGAAGATTTTAAAATGTTAGCAAAAATAATGAACAAATTGTGTAAAATCGTCTTTAAAGGGCAATAACTCCTTAAGGGGTCAATTGACAATTTTGGTCATTAAATTTTTTTGTAGATCTTACTTTGCTGAACATATTTGCTGTTTACAGTTTATCTTTATCTTCAATAATATTCAATATAATAACCGAAAACTGAAAAAATTCCTTAAAATTACCAATTTAGCGGCAGAAACCCAACAATGGGTTGTTCGGTTCGTCTAAAAATTTCAGGGCTGATTTATCTTGATCTATTGAGCATTTTTACATCCTGTCAGATTTGCTCTAAATGCTTTAGTTTTTGAGATATAAGCCAAAAACTGCATTTGACCCCTATGTTAAACTTATGGTCAAATTTGGCATGGCAGTAGTGCTGGTTGTTTCAAACAATATTATCTAAATATCCACCACAATTTTGCGCATGCTCAAGGGTAGATGGTCAGCCAAAATTAGTGGGATATAAAAATGTAAAATATTCAGAAACCCGTATCGTTTGGGGGTAATGAAGGATTGAATCTGCAATGAAATATACTAGATATACGTTTGAAGAAAAAATCCGTGTGTTTTAGTGATAACTATGACTATGACTTATTAAATGTGTTGTGGTCATCGACTCATTTAGGACAATCATTAAAAATGGAGGACTTTTAAAACAACTCACGGAGTAAAAGGTACATTGTTTACATTTGACTTTATATATTGTAAGCACTACACACACAAGTACACAAACTATTAACAATACAGAGTCATCCATACTCAATTTACTCAACTTGTATTGAACTGTTTTACAACATAAATTGATGTCCTCTCCTAGTTCCACAAATACCGGTAAAAGGCGTATGCGAACAAGTAATCCCACCCCACCAAAACGTGAAGATAAAAGATCACGCACAGACGTAATGGATCAACGTTACATAGACGTTAGTTCTCATACTGCTGAAGCGGTGCACACACTCTTACCACAATTTACCATCTCTGATGAAGACATACAAAAAATAGCAGATGCTGTAAAGTCCAATATTAATACTGACATTACAAATCTAATCAGGTCGCACACAGAGCCACTACTTGAACAAATGACCAACTGAAATACGAAAACAAAAAACTTAGAGAAGATGTAGATGCAGTCGAACAATATGGGCGAAGAAGCTTAATCCGCATATCTGGTGTCCCTGAACCAAATGATGAGAGAAACACAACAGAAGTTGTTTGCAAAATTATTTCTGATATTGATCCCGAGTTTAAGGGAGTTGACATTCTCAGATCACATCGAGTTGGTAAATTATCAAACCCCGATGATAACAGTGATCCAAAACATCGTCAGATCATTGTTAGATTATCAGAACCTGGTGTCAAGTTCAGGATACTCAAATGTAGAAAAAATCTGAAAGAAACTGCAAACTTTAAGTCGGTCTACATCAATGAAGATTTAACCATACTTCGCAACAATATACTCTACCACTGCAGAAAACTGTTGAAAAAGAACAAAAACAGCTATGGACAACTAATGGTAAACTTTGTATGCTTGACAAACAAGATCAATTCTATGATGTAACTACAACAACTAGATTCGTCCAAGCAGTCGACAAGGTAGACCCGTCCTACAATACACCAGATGGATGGTAGTCTAGTATAACTAACTTAGTAGTATTAATAAACTTATTTGTGTTGTTTTGATTTACCTATGATGATGATATCTTAATATTTAAAATATGTTCTTTTGCAAACTAACAAATCAGGTTTTTTGAGGTTTTCTTTTTCTTTTTTTTACTACTATAATATACATAGTAAATTCCAATGAGGTGAAGGTTATCATATTTAAACCAATCAAGTTGACCATGTCATATATTCCTTTTTCATTGGCCAATGAGTAAATGAATTCACACGGCAATTGTAGATGTCAATTTGTACACCACATTTGAGACTATCGATTTTTCAGTGTATACCGATGGTTTAAATTTGTTTACCTGCGTACATGCAGACATTTAAAGAAATTGAGGTGTCTTGAGGGTTGTACTTTGTTAATTTTTATGGTATACGTGGATAGCGTCATTTTTTCTGTTCTTTTCTTCTGAAAAGCATTTTACATCTCAATGCATGATAATTGAAAATTGAATTACAGCATTCCACCTTATTTATAGTAATAGTTGTGGTAAATGCGTATTTCTTTTCTAATTATATTTGGGTCAATCCAATTATTCTAGGAGAAAATTGTAGTGTTACATGTACTTATGAACAATTTAGATACATACATTACAAGTACACAATGTGTGCAGTAGTATTAAGTTTACAAATCTCATTATTGTTGAAAAACAGTCAAATTTATTATACCTATACACACAAACATTTAGTACGTATCCACGTCTTTTTTCATGCAAGGTTATACTAATTACATTATTATGTATTCAGAACCCCCGAACAATATTATTCATAAATATAGTGTTCTTGTTATGTTCACATATATTTTTTGTTCCTTGATTTTTCTCATTTTTTTACATTCTTTTTTAAATTTTGTGACACACTTCGAATCGGACCATGCGCTACTGAAGAATTTCGCCTGACGAACAGGATGATCCGCTCATATGTACAGGTCATGCTCTCTCGCGCCAATTTTGTGCATACCTCGGGAGTCACCTAATGGGGGTTGACGTATCATGCTACCGAGAGAGTATTGGCCGGTTCTTATGTGCTGCGCATACTGTCAAGAAGGGAAAGAGATTATCGTTCCTTGATATAATCTGCATTTCACTTTTCGCAAAGTACGATATCCGTATGTTACCAGTTACTATACTGTTACATTTTGTATTTCACCAAGTCGATACACGAAGCATCATTTCACAGCAAGTTGAGAAATGTGACGCTAGGATTTCCAAGTGTACACACGACCGTTCACATGATCATTGTGATCTTATCATAGCTTGCTCGTTTAGTATAGTTTGTACCTTGTTGTTGATATCCGGCATTGAACCAAATCCAGGTCCGTTGACTGCAGAGTCAAGCTCTAGTAGTAATAGTAGCCTCGATGATGTCTTTAAAAACGCTGTTTCATTTATGCATCTTAATATTCAGAGTATTGTTCCGAAGCTTGAGTTGATTGCCGCTGAATATTCTTGCCATGAAATACTCTCGTTTACCGAAAGCTGGCTTTCTCCACAAGTAAGCAATGAAGCCATTTTGTTACCGGGTTATAAAACACCATTCCGAAGAGATCGGGTGGGAAAGGCAGGGGGAGGTGTTATAGTATATGTTAAAGATAATTTGAATTGCACCGAAAGGCGAGACTTAGTAGTCTGTGATATTGAGTGTATATGGCTCGAAGTTAGATTCAAGACCAAAAAATATCTTTATGGGACCTTTTACGTCCCACCTAACAGTAGTCCACAGGTATGGGACAACATAGAACAGGCTATCGACCTTGCCTTATCTTGTAATTTAGATATCATAGTTACAGGCGATTTTAACACCAACCAGTTAAGGAACACCACTAATGATAGAATTAGTATGATTAAAGCACAATTCAGTCTACATCAACTTATTTCCGACCCAACTTATATTACAGAACACAGTTCTTCACTTCTTGACCTTATTTTAGTAAATGACCCAGTTAACCTCCTATTTTCTGATATCGGGGCCCCGTTACTCGATCAAATACGATATCATTTACCTGTAATAGGTATCCTTACCCAGCCTTGCAAGTTACATCAAGTTTTTAAGCGTAAAGTATACATGTACGATAGAGGTGATTATGACTCATATAGACACCAGCTATCACTTGTTGATTGGGATGCTTTATTTATTACAAATGACGTTGATGCCATAGCATTGCTATAACGGACGAACTTATTGACAAGGCAGTCTGCTCCGGACTGGGCAAAATTTCGATTCTTTAGGAATAAATGTAATAAACTAGTTTTAAACTCAAAAACTGATTATTTTTCAAAATTGTCAACCAAAATTATATCTGAAACTCATGGTGGCAAACAATATTGGAGTCTTATTAAATCTTTGATGAAATGTGACTCCAGTGACAGTCGCAACATTCCCCCTTTACAGATAGACGATGATCTGATCTGCGACGATACAAAAAAGGCAAAAATATTTAATGATTATTTTTGTGGTCAATCAAATCTTGATGACTCTAACACACATCTGCCAGACATACCTGACACACGAACAGAGGGACTCGGTGATATGATAATATCTGAGAACGAGGTAGTAGACATTTTGAAGATGTTGGACGTATCAAAAGCATCGGGACCAGATCGAATAAGCCCACGACTTCTAAAGGAAGCATATGGAATTCTGAAATACCCTTTGTGCAGGTTATTTAACCTGTCTTTATCAGTTGGCAAGTTTCCTTCTGACTGGAAATGTGCTAATGTTACCCCTGTATTTAAGAAGGGCTCTCCAAGTGACTACAGAAACTACAGACCGATCTCATTGATAAGCGTTATCGGAAAAGTCATGGAAAGATGTGTTTTTAAGCATATTCATATTTATCTACTTGCTAACCAGATAATTACACCCAACCAATCAGGTTTCACTCAAGGGGACTCAGCCATTAATCAATTGCTTAATATTACAAATGAGTTTGGGAAGGCATTAGATGACGGGAAAGAAATTAGAGTAATTTTTTGTGATATAAGTAAGGCATTTGACAGAGTTTGGCATAAGGGGTTGTTGAGAAAATTAGAAGCTATTGGCATTAAAGGTTCTATTTTGGCATGGGTAAAAAATTATCTATCTGATAGAAAGCAAAGGGTTGTAATTAATAATGTATCATCCGAGTGGGGCAATATAAAGGCTGGAGTACCCCAGGGGTCGATCCTGGGACCTCTTTTATTTTTGATATTTATCAATGATATCATATCTGATATACAGTCCACTATAAAGTTGTTTGCTGATGATACAAGTTTATATTTGATAGTAGATGACCCCCGAGAATCGGCAAACAACTTGAATAGTGATCTTGCAAAAATCCATAGATGGTCTTCAAATTGGCTAGTGACCTTTAACCCTCAGAAAACGGAGACCATGACAAATTTCACGGAAACTTCACAAACCTGATCATCCAAAACTTAACATGAACAACGTAACTGTAACTGAGGTATCTACCCATAAACACCTTGGATTACATATTTCAAACGATGGCACTTGGCATAAACATATTGATGTAATAACCGAAAAGGCATACAAACGACTGAATGTTCTACGAAAATTTAAATTCATCCTTGACAGACGAACACTCGAGACAATATACCTAACATATATAAGACCATTATTAGAATATGCTGATGTTATCTGGGACAACTATACACATCTTTTGATCGATAAAATTGAAAAAGTACAAACAGAGGCTGCTAGGATCGTAACTGGGGGTACTAGGTTGGTGTCCCTAGAGAGATTATATCTCGAAACGGGTTGGGAAAAGCTTAAAGATCGAAGGGAGGGCCACAGATTAATTTATTTTTACAAGATGAAAAATCATATTACTCCGGAATATTTATCAAACTTAGTTCCAGAATCCCATGCAACCATACATAATCATAATACGAGAAACTCGTCACTAATCCCCCCTGTTCGAACAAGAACAGCCCTGTATTCGAATTATTATTTACCGGCAACTGTACGTTCATGGAATCTCCTCCCTGAGAATGCTAAGACCAGTACTTCGGTGGGGGCATTCAGGAATTGTGTCCAGTCTCGGGTGACTAAGCCTCCAAATCATTATTACATTGGTAAGCGATTAGGTCAAATTTATCACTCAAGACTTCGAATGCAATGCAGTTCTCTAAATCAACATCTTTTTGTAAAAAATATAGTGGACTCACCACTTTGTTTATGTGGTGCTATAGAAACAACAGCGCATTACTTGTTGCACTGCCCCCGATTTCACATCATGCGTGAACAGCATTTTTATAACATCAATATCATACATTTCTTGTCAGAAGAAATTTTGCTACACGGTTCAACGGATTTCAGCTACGAACAAAACATTGAAATATTCTTGGCAGTTCAAACATTCATACTCAGTAGCAAAAGATTTGTCATATGATTACAATCATCTTGTTCAACAAGTAATACTTATATCTTAAATAATTGTGTCCGTTCAGAAACATACACTTTATTATTGTATATCTGATGTAAAAAAAAAAGGTTGTTTTTCTCTTTTGTGTTCACAACCTTATTACATGTATATGTTTTGTTTGTTTTCCATCTAGTGTAACATTGTTAATTTTTTTACACTCTACTCCTTGAGTATTACAATATGAAATGTTCTTATTTGAATTAGGAAACGGATTAATATAAGCTAACAGCTTGTTTCTGGATCCTATTAATTATTCACTTGTATTAATATGTAAATGCCAATTTGTGTACATTACTTAACCTGAATTTAATTAATAAAATATGTTTACACTAAATATCCACCATGAAAATTCAATATGGCGGTTTTTTCCAAGATGGGGGCCACAAAATATCAAAATCAACAAATATCACTTATATTAGTTCAAAATCGCCATGTTAGTAGTGCTGGTTGATTCAAACAATATAAGCTTTGGACCTAACTTGAAATTTTAATATGGCGGCTTTTACAAGATGGCCGCCAAAAGATTATAAAAATCGAATAAGTTTCCTTATAGAAGGTTACAAAGTGTTTTGTTATCACGTGCTTCAGTAAAGGTAAGTGCTCTATAACACCATGTGTATGCCGCATCTATTTACTAAAGCCAAACATAAAAAGATTTGTAAGAAAAGTATATAAACAATTCGTAAGGGTTCCGCGGAACCCAGTGTCTCGCCTACTTTTGCTGTTAATCGCAGGCTCAACAAAAATGAGGAAAAAAAAAATAAAAATATTGCTCTCTATACTATCTTTTGATTGTAAGTAAATCTGTCCAAGCTTGGTAAAAATCCAGGACAGTTTATCTAATAAATGTTTTAAAAACTTAAACTGCAGACTGTACATGTATGTAATGTTAACTGGAAGAAAAACTAAGTCCATTTATAAGTAAAATACGGAAAATATGGAACAAAATTTTAACAAAATTTCCTTCTAGATACTAGCTTTTAATCATTATCATAAACAAGCTTCTGTCCAAGTTTGGTACAAATCCAGAATAGTTTAAGAAAGTTGTTAAAATTTTAAAAACTTTAACCACAGAGTGAATGTAATGTTAACTGGCAGAAAAACTAAGTCCATTTATAAGTAAAATACTGAAAAAATGTTTTTTTTTTCACAAAATTTACTTCTGGATACTATCTTATGATCATAAACAAGCTTCTTTCCAAGTTTGGTAGAAATCCAGGATAGTTTAAGAAAGTTATTAAAATTTTAAAAACTTTAACCACAGAGTGAATGTAATGTTTCCTGGCAGAAAAACTAAGTCCATTTATAAGTAAAATACGGAAAAAATGGAATTTTATTTTACAAAATTTACTTTTGGATATTATCTTATGATCATAAACAAGCTTCTGTCCAAGTTTGGTAGAAATCCAGGATAGTTTAAGAAAGTTATTAAAATTTCAAAAAATTTAACCACAGAGTGAATATTTGTGGACGCCGCCGCCGCCGACGACGACGTCGACGACGACGCCGACGGAATGTAGGATCGCTATGTCTCGCTTTTTCGGCAAAAGTCGAAGGCTCGACAAAAATCGTAACTACGGTACCATTCTTGCTGAACAGTAGTCTACAGAGAGTGATTACATTTAGACACTGGAGTTATTCCAATAATTAAGCTAGACTAGACTAGAATGTATACTTTTCGAGTCGAACAGTTTTCTCTGTGATCAACTGGAATTTGACATAGTAGTGATAAAGAAATTGCAGTAATGTCAGGCTTGCCAGGCCATTAACAAGGCAGGTGCTTGCTTTTTCTGTTTAGAGATCATTTTGGTTTTGCAATTAAACACGCAATTGCATCAATCTTTTTGTATGACAACGATACTTAAAAAGCTGTACATGCCGGTAGTTCAAGAAGACATAATGTAGGCAAAAGGTATTTTCAACAGTCATTAAACACATTAGTTGATAATCATTTGGCCAAATATTCAGATGCAGTCAAGTTAAAATTACTTTATCTGAGTTATCTCCCCTACTATCTGAGTTATCTCTCCTTATGTGGCAAAGTTGAAAAAAAATGAATCAAACAAAAACAATGTGTTTTTTAGAAAAAAACAGCCGTAAATATGATAAAACACATAATTTTCTATATCAACATGAAAAATCTTACACATGAATTACATACTACTCTCAAAATTTGCCCATTTCACTAAAGATATAGACCAATTGTTATCTGCCACTTCAAAATCCAAGATGGAGGAAGACACCTCAGCCACCTTAAAGTTTGTCGTATATGAATGATCCAATTATCCATTTATCTACAGTACTAGATTTATAAATAAAATCAACATTGAATATGTGGTTCCTTCCGCGAAACCTGGTGATTTTCCAACAGCAGCCGTGGACAATATTGACAAAAAGAAGAGATAAAATACGGCTAACGAATCGTTCCATAGTACGACAATTTCATTATTTCAGCATTTGCTTAGTCGAACTTGGCAAATTCGTCATAAACTTTTGCTCTGAGAAATATGCATGTGTTTCATATTTACATCTTATAATATCCGTTTTATGGACAGGCACTCTGTAAATTGTCTTAGCAGAAATACATGTATGCCAACCTGGTACAAATACTCAATTGTGCAACACCATCCTTGCATGGTATAAATGAGCTAACAAAATGATAAAACTGATGGCTTGAAGCAGATGATAATTGAAACAGAAAGCATTACACGCATGGAGAGCCAAGATGAATGGTCATCCGCCTTTAAATGTCAATCCGCATTGACCGAGGTTACAGGAAGAGATCAAACCTGTCACAACGATTCGACATTCCATGAAAATAATCCACCAATGTGTTTATCTTTTCCGAGACATGTATCAATTATTACTTGTGATCAATTGTTTTTTTTTTTTTTTTTTTGCTTTTGCAAAATCGGAACAGTGGAACTGGCCAAACCTATTTCGAACAGAATAAAGAATAGTCTTTATATAGAAATGGTAGCGTTGAAAACCTTATGTGATTGGTTAGATAATACTTAATGAATAGTATAGTCTTTTTAGAGGCTTTCATGCATAATGAACAAGACATTTCAATGAGGTTACAATAGGTGTACTTTCAATTCTTATGCAAAGATCCTGACATAAATTTTAACCAAGGACAAGACCCGGGTGAGAACTATGCAACAGTCAAAGAATGGGGTAATGAGAGGATATTGAAAGTCCTCTTAACCGCAACTGGTCTGCAACATTAAAGATTGAACTGGACATTTTGATGTGAGATTATAAAGAGAATGTTCCTTCTAGCTGTACAAAGATTCCCTTATACTGCTTATTCATTGGTTCTTTGCATTTTTCCATCAAATTATGGCTTCCAGTAACCTGCGCTATATTATGCTATTTAGATATACAGTTTAAGTGTTGCAAACGTAATTTGAAAATGGTCAATGTAGATCAAGCACAAGAGTAGAATTACACACTTGTAAACGAAAAAGGTGGGGCAATCATTTGACTATCAATATGGCACAGAAATGGCCATAATAATTATAAAGATTAAACCCACCTTTGAAATAATAACGTGATAAGGTTTTCCACATGATGTTCTACAAAAGCAACGGTTTCAAAGGAAAAACACATCATTTTCAAAGCATGTAAAAGCTATAGGCGGGGGAATGTTTCGGCCTTTTACCCAGAGTGCTACTTCGAGTGAATGCGGATGGCATATACCCTATTGAACATTTATCACAGAAGTATCATCATTTTGAAATGAGGTCATAAAGTGTGGATGACAGATATAAAATATATGTCTCGGTAGATGAAAATGCAGATGACAATGCTGTTATGCACGTTTTTTTTTAAATGTGGTTGGTAGTGGGGCAAGTACTAAATGAATTGTCTTGAAGAAACATTTGAAAACTGCTGTAAAAATATGTTGTTGTCTAGATGATTTAACGATTCAGAAGAAACTTAGGCACTCAAATTCATTAGTAAAACAAAACCAGATAAGAACATGGATACAAAACGCAAAAATATGCTAACACAAAAACATAAAAAATTGAGCATAACCAACCTCACTGAAATCCGGGGATGATCTCAGGTGCTTAAGAAGGGTACACAGTTCTTGTTCAACAATTGACATCTGCCTATGTGCTCTTGTTTAAATAGATTGATGAGTCGTATCCAGTTATTAGGCATATATCATATAATATTGAAAGCATATACATCACAAGTTCCTTTTCATCAAAACTAGGGGTCAACACAGGTGTTAGGAAGGGTGTGTAGTTTCTGGCCAACTGGTAACACTCGGGATGTTACTCATTTTAAGTAGAAATTCGGTAATTAGTAGCTTTTATTTATCATCTTGATGTTACCACGATCGCGGATTATAGCAAGGAGAAGTGGAACATATCCATTATCATTTGTGACTCAGAATGTACTAAACGGTCGAACAACATATTCTAATGGCGTCCTGAAAACGTTCGAATGTTTCAATTTATGGGATCTTTGATTAAATTGTCATGCAAGCAGCATAAATGTATCATGGAAACGCAATCCCTAGAATATTGCAAAGTGCAATCCGAAAGAAGAAATAAATATCAGCAAAGCCTTGTTTCAGTTTTGTTTATTTTCACTTTTTGGCGGCCATTTTGAAATTTCCGCCATTTTGAAATAAAAATGAAAAGTCAAATATAACGTCATATATTACGAGAAACGTTGGATTACATTTTATATGTTTTAAAAAAATTTGGTTTGAATATTATTTGCTTTAATTTATACATGGTGGTGAAATTTGGACTGATTTGCAGACATATTGAAAAAGGACGCTATTTGGATTTTTCAGAGTCGGTCCATAGCTTAAATTGACTTCCAAATATAATTTTACAATTGTGCAAAGTTTCATACTTTTATCATCAAACCCACAATTCTTCTAAAAATATGCACGAATAAGCTGGACTATGAAAGAAATATCGTAAGAAATTGAAATATCCAAATCTAGAAAAAGACTATTATGTCAGTACATATTATATTTATTGGATGTAAGTTGCCCCACCAAGCGAAAAAATTAACAAGACAGTCTTTTTTAAGCAAGCGAAAAAAACACATTTCAACCAAAAGCATTTTTTCAACCTACCAAAGTATAGAAAGATGAGGCATATTCGGGGGTCAATATTCATTTTCTTGTATCGTTATTATTATCATTATGGTAGTTATTATTATTATTATAATTAGTATGGTAAGTATTATTATTATTATATTACAATGGTAATTATTATTATAATTAATATGGTAATTATTATTATAATTAATATGGTAATTATTATTATAATTAATATGGTAATTATTATTATAATTAATATGGTAATTATTATTATAATTAATATGGTAATTATTATTATAATTAATATGGTTATTATCATTATCATTATGGTAATTATTATTATTATTATTATTAGGACTTTCAACTTTTCTGTGGAAAGACCTACTGTTTTTGTTCTGATTATTTTGTTTTCTTCCGCCACATTTATTTCTTGCGGTGTATAGTTGTTTCGCAAGATGTGGCTTAGATTTTTTGCATATGATATCGAACAGTTATTGCGCTTTTGAAACTGACCCTGTTAACCGAACACTTTTTGTTGTAAAAATTATCTCCACAAACACTGTTTTTCTTGTGTGTGCATCTCCTTCGCAACCGTAAAAGATTACGACAAAACCATTTCACCAATTTGCTCGTTATATCTTCAGGATTTTAAGAATAATTTTGTCTGAAGCGGTCCGGAGACTCCATATGAGATATATTTCCCCTTCTGTATATAAAATAAGCGAAATGTAATTGTAACTGCTAAACCATAAGTGATAGAGACCTTTTGAATTGAGGTCCTTTGTCCACCAAAATCAAAATGGGTTCAAGGTTAAATTTTGATTTTGGCTTAATATTGCTTCCTTTCAGAAACCGTATGAGGTATCGACAACATATTTTTACGAAACTGTTAATTGCGACATGTCCTAACATACATATTTTGGTTAAAAGGGTGCGTTGACACTTGATAGGAGTTTGCTTCCCTCTAATAAACAAAATTAGCTGTATTGGGTTAGGACTCAATTCCCTTACATAGTGGAGACTCAGGGTCATTTGATTTGAGTTCCTTGCTTTATGACTTCGAAATTTAGTTCAAGGTCAAAGGTAAAATTGACGTTTTAGATTTTGACCTTTACTGTAGATTCATATTTATACATGATAAAACCATGGGATCTTTTGCATTAGGTTAGTAGACATATGACCTTGAAAATGTCAACCAAAAGTGATCTTTTTCAAACCGGTAGTAGCAATTTATCTCCCTTATTTAAAGCAAAAGTATGAAGAAACTATATATTTTTAGAATCAGAGTAAGGTAAGCTATTATTTGACAATGGAAGTGATTTTGATTTTACAAGAAGTGGCTTATAATCTCCCTTAATTGATGAAAAAAGTTCCCACTTTAAACATTTTATTTTCAAAGTCAGCGTGTGATAAGCTATCATTCAAGACCGGAAATACTGTTTACTATCTTAAGTGATTTTGGCTGGAAAGACCTTCAATTGTTCTATTTTTATTATTATTATTATATTTATTATTATTATTATGGTTCTCTAGAGCAAAAATATCATCAAAGTAAGGACAAGTTTTATCATATTTATAAATTAGAAATATTAATAAAGTAAGACGGACCTTTACTGAGTTTTGCCATATAGAGTGATTTATGACAATACAGGAACAAGTCAAATATTCCAGTGGACACCAATTGTTGTCCATTGGAATACCTAACATCTGTCGATAAACTTCACTGACTTAACGTATATGAATGTTGTCATGAGAAAATTCATAGCTTTAATCATCTTATCAACGTTCCGGTAAGGATATCTAGTTTATTCACCTTTTCATTACAAAAGAAAGCTTTTAATGAGTTGCAACAAATAAATCTGCATCCGATTTTTCAAAAGAGCTTTTGATTAAATAAGAAAACTTCTGTTTATATGACTACGAGAGAAAGTGTAGTGTAGAGTGTTGAAAAAATATCATTGTCAACCGAACTGAAAATACCATCACAAGCACGTTATGTATCTAAAATACCAAAAGAGAGTTCAATACTTCAAAAAATAAATAATTTCATTATTTTTTTATGCTTTTATTACAAAAGCACAGAAAGATAGGTAAAAGAAATGTTACTAGAAGCTGAAATGAAACTATATTTGACGGGTTTTCTTTGTAGTTTATGAAACCAATACATAGTAAGGACGTTCAAATATTCAGAAGCTGAGCTGTGGTAGTGACATGGTATGGGTGTTTACAATTTGTCTCTCTGTGCAGCGCAGGTCCTTGAATGTAGAAGAATTGATAATTTCATTCCTAAGAACTTCCGTGTAGTATTTACGTCATACATGTACCCCTACAACATGGTTGGCTGCTTTGACGGCCGGTTCTAACACAAAACGCTTTGCGAATACTTGAAGTACGTTTTTTTCTGATAATTTTACCATGCTCTTTTCAAAAAAATGATAAAAAGTATGGACCACCGAGCTTTTTTTCAATAGCAAAATTGCCCAAATGTGTATAGATTATTCACGATAAAACACATTTGTGTGAATAAAAAGAAATCTTTGGGATAGAATTTTGAAATAAAATATGAGAAGATAGGTTTGATGATATGATTTTAGAAAAGAAAAAGAAAAAGTGAACTTGTTTTCATGCTACAAGTAAAACATGACAATTTCTTTATCATTTCTTTATAAGAAATAATATTTTTGAGTTATCTCCCAAAAATTTGCAGATCTAAGCAGAGAACTAGAACGATTGTGTACTGCTTATTTTCAATCCAAGATGGCAGTATACAGTCAACATACCTTAAATGGCAAAGTTTTGAGAAGTTCGTCTTAAAATTTTTATTTAGGAATAATATGCTAATGATAATAATAGCACCTGAGATCACCCCCAGTTTTTGGTGGGGTTCGTGTTGCTGTTGTACCCTTATTTGTGACATTTTTACCCATTGTGTCTGTTTGTTTAGTTCACACATCGTTGTCAATATAATGGAATTTGATGCAACTGTCATACAAGTGAGAGGTTTTGCTAGCTTTAAAACCAGGTTTAATCCACCATTTTCTACATAAGAAAATGCCTGTACCAAGTCAGGAATATGAGAGTTGTTATCCATTCGTTTGATGTATTTGGGCTTTTAATTATGCCATTTGATTGGGGACTTTCCTTTTTGAATTTTCCTCGGAGTTCAGTATTTTTGTAATTTTACTTTATGCTATAGTTAAAACATTTCCGCCTTTGTGAATAGAAAATTAGAGGTGGGCAACCGGTTTGTATCTTATCTATATTTTTATTAAGTTTGAATGAGGCATGACAAAAAACATAATTTTGCTGTTGATAATGTCGTAAAAGCATAACATACCTTTCTTAAAATCTCAGTTGATAAGAAAAGAAATTATTATGAAACTAACTTGCCGACTTCCTCTTCCAAATTGATCTTAGATTGATTTTGGTCCCTGTTGGTCATTAAGCTTTATTAGTTTCATCATTAGCTCATTTGATCATTTTGAATCATTTTTACAAACGTCATATAGAAACTGTCTGCTGGAAAACAATTTATCTGTGATTCGTAGAGTAATTAAATTGTAATGTCCTTTCAATAACCTTTTTGTATAAATCGGTATCTTATTAAGTTGGTTCATATTGGTAGTATTGCTCCTGCTAAGACTTGTTAAACTAATTTGCAGGTGAGAAGTTCCCTATAAAATGGACAGCACCAGAGGCTGCATTGTATGGCAAGTTTACGTTCAAGTCGGATGTTTGGTCCTTTGGTATCCTTTTAGTGGAATTGATGACATTTGGACAGATACCATATACGGGTAATTTATTAACCATTATCAATCATAACATTTTTAGGAAACTTATCATTACGCCATTATATTTGTCACACTTTACATTGAGCTAATGTAAAAAATCTAACCTCAAAATAATTTACAAATGTTTTATACATCTCTGTATGCATCCCCTTATCTTAAGCCATATCCAGTGATAAATTAATCAGTTATAATATCAGATTAACTACGTGGATATGTATAAAACCATGACAAAAAGTTATTATGTCACGCTTTAGTTGACAAACAGTTGAGACACCGTGATGATTTACCAGTCATTGATGACGATTGTAGAATTTGTGAAGTGACAATTGGACTTCTTTTACAAACTTCTACAAATAACCTATATAAACCCATTGGAAGAAGTATCTCAAAAGGCTTAGAATTATATTTGAGGATGTAATCAATCAAAATGTCTAACAAAAATATCGAACTTCAAGGTATATTCAAATGGGAGGGAGCCATAAAAAATTTAAAATCAAACGTTCGACTTTAGCAACAAACGGAACGAGTGGTAAACAACTGTAATATTTCTGACTTGGTATTGGCATTTTCCGAAGAAACTGGTGGATAAGACTTGATTTTATAGCTATTTTAACTACCCACTTGTATGACAGTTGTTTAAAGTTCCGTTATAATAACAACATTGGGTAGACAACCCAAACAGACAAAATAAGTCAATGTGACAATAATTGGGAACCAACAGCAAAAACTGTGTAAACTTACATCACAGACAAGCAACGACGACTGATCAAATAATTCATACAAACATTCAAAAACGTCTACAAAGAAAAAAATTGTAGTTGATAGTTTATTTGACAAATATGCCAACAAAATTTTTTTTTTTGTGAATGATAGAATTAGAGCATTTAGTATACACTTTGTCGATAAAGGTGGCTCGGCCCTTTAACAGTGCGCAGTTTTTAACGCATGTTTCTAACGACGAGCGCCTTGACAACGATCGCTTTGAGGGGTCTTCTCAAAAGTAGTGTTGACGACATTGGTACGCGGACGTGTCTGAGAGCACCCTTTCCCGATGTCAACAAACGATGCAAAACTTTCTTCAAAAAAGGAAATACGGTCAGAAATACAGAGTGGTTTGTTCATTTTTCACATAAAAAAGACATAAATATACATGATATGAGCATAACATTAAAAAAAAGAAATTATAAATATTGACATGTACGACGGTATCTGGTGCGTTCGCTCCGAAAACACATTCTCACCCTACACGTTCGATCCTTGGGTCCGTTCGCATCCTATTTTCATTTAAATACCGGTTGAATTAAAAGATGTCTTTTAGATGTATATATGAAAATATTTTGTCAATGAACCGTAAACAAAGGATAGCGATGTAAACAACTGCATGTCACCGCACGGCTTTAAAAAAACAAGTAAAACCCATATAGTATGCTATAGTATAAAGGCATCGGGGGTTCATCTGCACGCTATCCGTTTAGCGTATAATAATATTTTGTTACTGCCATAAATCTCTTTTTTTACTTGAAATATCTTCATTTCCAAGTATTGGTAGGATTTTATTCCGGAGTATGTGAAACATTTTCTCACTGCAAAATTTTGATAATAGTTTTGAACTATGACAATTTTCAAGCAAAGACTAAATACATGACAGTCACACCTAACATTTTTATTTAAAGATTTATGTACTTTATCAACTCATGGGCACAAAAATATCTAACAAATTTTCTCGTATCATAATTCTATGAATTCCGGAACTCTAGTCCTTTAACATAAGACCTCGGGGTCATTGTTTTCTATTTATGATATTTTCCTTTTACTTATTTTGCTATTTTGTTAATTTTCTATTTTCTGTTTTATCTTTTAATATGCCAACCGAGTTCGCATTAAAAAAAAAAGAGGAAACATCAGCGTAAAAATTTAAATAATTGAATAAGAATGTGTTATTATGATAGACTACCGGAACTCGAGCAAAATATTTCACTAAATTGATTATTTGTTTTACGCCGAAAAAAACCCCGACACTTCAACTATTTGCTGTTTTCCACCTTTGATCATGTAGATGAAAATTGGTCAATAGTAACCTGGACCTAGAATTCCGACCTACATTGTATATCGGTCTATGCTATTATCCCTCAATACCGCATGCTTTGCGGAGAAGCACAATATATTTGGTCTGACCAAGTCGGGATTTAGCGTTTACCCCCGTAAGTCTACCGGGCAGTTTCAAACAATAACAGCTAAAGACTTTATATATAAACAAAATCTATACTACTTACTAGGTTCAGGAAAAGTTGGGATTGTAATTTTAAAACTCGGCCCAGTACACAGGGACGCTATATTAGTCGGTGATATTGGCAAACTTTAACTTCTGTCTTAATTTTTGACATGCGTTTTTTTAAAGGGAAGCTAATAACATGAATAAGGAATGTTCTTGATTTAAAAAAAATGAAAGTGGAGTGTGTCATTGCGGCAAAAAATATGAATGGCAATTTTCTAAATGATGTGTGGACATGTGTTTGACCCACCTGCTGCAAAGAAAAGTAATTATCGGTCTATGATGATAATAAGAAAGGCAGTGGCTATTTTGCCGGCTCGAATTAGAATATCCTTATTCAAACCGGCAAAATAGCCTATTTCTATAGAAATGGCTAATTTACCGGCACCAGCAAAAAAGTGAATTTGTTATTTTGTAGGTTCTTTGTAAAGAGTGAAATTAAATATTTTATTTACTTTTGAAAGTACTATGAAAAATTATGTGCACTGTCAACATAAAATAAAATAATTACTGATTTATCAGTAGTTATTAATATAAGAAAACTGCTAACAATATTTGAGACACGTGTATAATCGTTTGAGAACGTAACATTTATCAGTCAAAGTATAAATAACTATTAAGATTTTATAACAAGAAAAAAAACAAAATAAAAATATTGAGCATCCATTTGTTGCAATGAAATCATATCTAAACATGTAGTTGAAATTATTTCTAAAATCAGTAAGTGACAGTCTAATGATACATATATGCATAAGAATAAAATTTCAGATTTTTTAACTACGTGTTATAAAAAAATAAAAATTTTAAAATCTCATTGCATCATAAACATTATACAATATAACAAAGTCAATCACATAGCTTAAAAAAATCAAAGAATGTTTCAATTAAACTTGCTTTTGGAATAATAGATATTTATTTGAGTTGCATGTGTAACTGTGTAAACAAAATAGTTTTTAACTTGGCTTCCGATTACCTAATTCCAGCAAAATAACATATTTTCTATTTTTCCAGCATGGGTTACAAATTCACTGTATTGCTGTTGCCGGTAAAATAGCCATTTCTATAGAAATTGAAGGCTTGAATTAAGATATTTTAATCAGAGCCGGCAAAATAGCCACTACCAATAAGAAAAAAAAATGTTTTTTTTTTTAACTGGACTTTTAAATTTGAACTTTGGTTGATAGTTGTTTCATTGGCAATCATACCACATCTCCTTATTTTTATATCGTAGGGTTAACATGGGTATAAAAATATGACTTTCCTAATCCGACAGATAACCTTTGCTTAGACAGGGAGTTCATACAGCTGGATGTATAAATACGCAGCCTCGTAGGGTAAAAAGAGGGAATTTTGCCCATACCCAACATAGATTGTCCATTCATTTGGCAGTCCATATATCTAGCCCCTCCTAATTTGCAGAATCTTCATATGGTACTTATCATCCATATGTTCTCATCCGTATTATGCTTGAAATATTTGCCAGTGAACGTTCAGCAAGAACAAATTAAACTGTTATTTTGTGTGCAACTATATACAAAAGAACGTCATTTCTGGTCCTTTTATCATACTAATAGTTGACTACGCGGTATGGGTTTTGGTCATTGCTGAAAGTACGTACGGTGACCTATAGTTGTTATCTTCTATGTAATTTGGTCTCTGGTGGAGAGTTGCATCATTGCCAATTATACCACATCTTCCTATTATTTTTTTTAAATATTTCATGGTGAAAAGTTTTATTTGAGGGTCACCTTAGACCTTAAATATCGCAGTTGTAATATATCTGAAAGACCAAAGTTAACTTGATGTACCAAATTTGAAAATGGTGAGTAGACAGAATTGTTGGGATTACAACGATATTAATTTCAACCGCGATAGCTGTGAACACAAAATATGGAAATAAGTTTTCTTAAAAAACAATGCTTCCAAGGAAAAGGTGTGAACTATTAGGACTTGTTCCAATACAAACAAGAAGTATTAGGATAGATCACATATTTTTCAAGTTATTAAGACATATTCCTAGATACATCTGCATGTATGGTAGTCACACCTTTCAACACATTTTTTGTGTTAACAAGAGTGCACAAGCTGAAATGTCTCACCTGCTTTACTAATCATCATGGTTGATTGATTTTATGTTGATATTCCTAAAGATAAAGTTTTACTACAAGTATCAGAAAAAATTAATATTATCAATTATCAATAATCAATAATCATGAAAATGAGGCCAAGGTCAGTTAAACCAAGCCAGCCTTACACAGTGGCAGATCCCGAAATGTTCATAAAGGGAGGGGGCACTGACTGCCTAAGAGGGGCCTGCTCCAGTCATGCTTCAGTGATTCCCTATATAAGCAACCAAATTTTTCCAACAAAAAGGGGGGGGGGCACCATGGGCCCTCCCCGTAAATCCACCTCTGTTACAATCATGCCTTAAACCAAATATTTTGAAACATATAGTATGCAAGAAACAGACAAAACCATGAAAATGAGGCTAAGTTCAGATAAACCCTGCAAGACAGGCATATTTGTTTTTCATTCATTATTTTGTACATATATCAGGCTGTTAGTTTTCTCATTAGAATTGTTTACATTTGTCATTTCGAGGCCTTTCATATTGGACTATGCAGTATAGGTTTTACTCATTGGCGAAGGCCATAATGGCCCATATGGTGACCTTTAGTTTTTTATTTTTGTGTCATTTGGTCTCTTGTGGAGATTTGTCTCATTTACAATCATACCACATCTTCTTATTTAATATTTCAATACATTCATTTAATAATCATTCCATACACCAAATATAGTTGACTAATTGATTACACAATGTAGCATATTAAAAGAGGACTTACCATTGACCAATGAACCATGAAAATGTGGTCAATGACAACTGCCAGACAGACATGTACTCCTTACATTTGTGAATCATTGCATACATCAAATTTAGTTTATCTACTTCTTTTAGTATTAGAAAAACAGACAAAAACACAAAAACTTGACATTGACAAATGACCTATTGCTAACAGTATCTGATAAACAAACTATAATGGTTTACTTTTATAAATTTTGACTTAGATGGAGAGTTGTCTCATTGGCACTCATACCACATCTTCTTATATCTAATCAGGTAACTTTAACCTTGATCACTGATCCATGAAATGAGGTTGAAATCTTTGTTGCAATCTCTATCAATTTGAGTGCATATCTAATTTTACAAAACCATATTTATCTGATTTCAGTAATCTTGATCATTGTGATAGGTAATGAGGTTGTCAGTTAGTGAGACACAAGTTTTTCCAGACAATATATAATTCGTTTGATTGTTATGTTTGGTTGCTGTTTCATGGAACAAAACTATATATTCTATTTCTCCTTTTATCCCGAAAATATTACTTTTGAAATAGAAAATGAAAAGCATATGGATGGACAAAAAAATGCCAAATGATGTAAAATAATTTAAGTGACCATTTGGGTCAGGGGTTGGTGAGGTAAAAGATGAGGGAAAGGCATGTGCATTGACCACAACTGTCACTTGGTATTATGATCATATGATTTCCAAAATCTATAAATCTCATTAGCTACATTCTGATATTTTTGTTCACAATTGATGCATGAAATAATGCAACCATTATACTTTTGCTTTAGTTTCAGAGAAACTGCATTTTACCCCTATGTTCTATTTTTAGCCATGTCAGCCATGTTGGTTGGCAGGCAGGGTCATCAAACATATTTTTTAAACTAGATACCCTTATGATGATTATGGCCAAGTTAAGTTAAATTTGTCTCGGTAGTTACAGAGGAGAAGATTTTTGTAAAAGATAACAAAAATTTTCCAAAATTGTTTAATATTGACTTTAAAGGGCAATAACTCCTTAACACTTACCATGCTGAATTGTTTTCAGAAAAAGTCTAATTTTCGTTTATTTGCCAAAATATGCAAATTATATGCAAATGACCTTTACCCTGCTGCTGAAGCATATTGATTTCTTTAAATTTTAGGTCGGGGATCACGGGGCGGGTGGTTGGGTGAGGACGTGGGGGTGGCGGTGGGGGTGGGTGGGCGGTAATTTGCCCCAAAGTTGGTCATCAGGTGCAAAAAGCGTCGTTTTTGACGATTTTTCGTCCTATTTCTTGACCCCAAAGACCGACGGATGCTGGTATAGGTAAATATGAAAGTTTTTGTACAATAAAATTGATTTTTAGATAGTTGAAGAATAATATAGCATTCGAAGTGGGTTTATATGAACATTTAGATTGTTTTTAGCATGTTTTATAGGCCATTTGTCTGTTTGACAGTCCGTATTTTCCTATCCGTACCGCCCATAGGTCCAGAAATTATTGTAGTGTTTATCAACAAAGATTTGACGCTCGATCTTTTCAATTCAATTTTATGGAACAATGAGCAGAAAGGCATCTGATTTTTTTTGGACCTCTTGATAGATAAATGTCTATGGTTTCAGGAAAGGTATCACTCTAATTGATTGAAATTTTCCCTTGGACCAAATTTTGGAGACTTTTGTGACATTTTAACCCCCTCTTTTTGCAATATTTTGTATCAAATAAATGCAGATTGTTGCCATGGTTACACCAAAAAGAGATTATATTTCACCTTTTTAACTGTTTAAAATGAAATCTATGGAAGATGCTCTTTCCAGAAATATACTCATGCATAACACAAATAGTAAGCTTTATTTATTAGATAGGAAGGAAAAGAGGGTGGTTAAAAATTATGAGTGTCAATTTTAAGATTCTTCCTAACTGTGTATTGCTTCCTTAACCCAACAGTTCTTAGGTTGGAGTGAAACTGATCTGGGAACACCAGTCTAAAGAAGGTCATTTGGACAAAAAATACGGATTATCACGATTTTTTCCGATTTTGGACTTCAACTGGACCTGAAACCGGAAGTAGTCGTTTCCTCTGCGTATTTCAATAATAATTATGATCAGTAGATATATGCCTGCGGGTTTACACTATTTTTGAAAGTTTTATGCCTCTTAACTTCCTGTGTAAGACACAGAAGGGAAACCCACCCCTCCAGAAAAACCAGTTTTATCTGATTTCAATTTTCCAAGTTCGTATTTGAGCTCAAAATGCAACTTAAACATGAGAAACATGACAATAGATAGCCTCAGGTTGAGGGAACATGCATCAATTTCGTATAAGTATCATAAAGTTGACCTCTAATAGTATGGAGAGCCATTGGAGCCAAATAACGGTGGTTTGGGTCATCGCGTCATATGACGGGCTCAGCATGGTAAGGGTTAAGGTAGATCATAGGTATATATTTCCTCTGATAGAATTTTTTTTATACTTTGCCAAAATAAAGATTTTTCTATGCTTTTTCCAAAAATATAATAAAAAATATGGGTCACCGTGCTATTTTTCAAGCTACGGGTCATACGAAATTGTCCAAATTTTCTTCATTGTTCATGAAAAAACACATCTATGAGATAGAATTTTGAAATAAAATATGAGAAGATAGGTTTTATAATATGCTTTAGGAAAATAAAAAGAAAAAATGGTGTCACCGAACTAGTTTTCTTGCTACAAGTAAAAAATTAAAATTTCCCTATCTGTCCAGTATAAATTTTTTACTTAAAAAGTTATCTCCCCTTAAATGGCCAAGTTGAAAAAATGATTCTAAAAAACACAAATACTTGGAATTTATTTAAACATTTTGAATAATGCAATAAATCACCAAGTTTTCTTTCATCAAATAAACAGTCTAACCTATAAATTGCCTATCTGTCTTCACATTTGCAGATTTGGGCAACTTCAACTAGATCTAAACCGATTGTGTACTGCAATTGTACAATCCAAGATGGCGGTATACAATGAATCTACCTTAAGGGGTCAATTGACAATTGAGGCCTTAGTGGCCGAGTGGTCTAAGTAGTTACTACTGTAATCACTAGCCAGTCAACACTGAGGTTGTGAGTTCGAACCCCGCTTGTGCGGGTGCACTCGACTCCAATCTTAATTGACTAGGATTGTCAGTTTTCCTATCGAAGGTCGGTGGTTTTCTCCGGGCACTCCGGCTTCCTCCACCAATAAAAACTGGCCGCCACGAAATAGCCCAAAAGCGGTACTTAAAAGTGGCGTTAATACACCAACAAATCAAAAAAAAAATCAATTGACAATTTTGGTCATGCTGACTTATTTGTAGATCTTACTTTGCTGAATATTATTGCTGTTTACAGTTTATCGCTATCTATAATAATATTCGAGATAATAACCAAAAACTGCACAATTTCCTTAAATTACCAACTCAGGGGTAGCAACCCAAACAGCGCGTTGTCTGATTCATCTAAAAATTTTGGGGCAGATAGATCTTAACCTAATGAACATTTTTATCCCATGTTAGATTTGCTCTAAATGTTTAGTTTCATTGATATAAGCCAGAAAATGTATTTTACCCCTATGTTCTATTTCTAGCCATGTCTGTCATGTTGAATGGCAGGCAGGGTCATCAGACACATTTTTTAAACTAGATACCTTTATGATGATTGTGTCCAAGTTTGGTTAGAATTCATTGGGCCAGGTGAGCTAAAAAATGAAGATTTGTGGCGATCAATAATGAGCAAACAAATTAAAATTACATGCACAGCAATAATGAATTTTATTATTTATTTATAAATAATAATTTTGTTTTTATATGTTGAATACAGACTTCTCGGGTCAACCAAATTATGTTGAGGTTACTTGTACCCTGTTTGGAATAAGGGATACACAAATTTTGTATTTAAAAATACTAAGCACAAAACAATAATGAACGTTTCAACTCAAATGTATGTGTTATTTGGTAAACTAAATAAGCCCTACAATGTATGTTTAAACCTGATACTTGACCTTAAGAAATTTTTTTATACCAAAGAGAGAGAAGGGGGGGGGGGGGAGTAATTGTAAACAAATTATGATCAAGACGAATCCATCAAGAAAAATGTATTGCCTCGTACTGTAGGGGTAAAAGTTTACAAATTAGGCCATTTATATTCACAAGAAAACAAATAAAACAATCAAACTCTTGAGGGGGTGGACAGGGGTAAGGGAACAAACATTGGAATGAGGGATCAGGAAGAGGGAGTCAGGGGGCGGGAAAAGGGGGTATTGGGTCTGTTAGCTTGGTCTCGATTGAAAATAAAAGTAACTAGTTTGGAAGAAGCTGAGGGTAGCAGTAAATCTTATGAAGATTATAAATAGAAAAGACCAGATAATTGTTTTTAACACCCTGTGCCCTTTGATCTTGTGTGTGTCATTTTATTTTTAAACAATAAAATAAACATAATATCTTTATTTTTTCATGTTATAGAACTATACTAACTAAAACACGATTAAAAAAAAGGAAGAGTGCAAAGAGACCCAGGGTGCGAATGTGTGGGGTGCGAATGTAAAAGGGGGTGAACTTGAATGCGAGCTAACATGATTTTGGGTGAAAGGACCAGAATTAGAAAAGAGGGGGGGTGAATATTCTGGGAAATATATTTGGCCAATTTTTTGTCTGGGAGCAAGGGGGATGGACGTGGAAGTAGGGGGGAAATATTTTAGATTTAAAGAGAAGGGAAATGGGAGTTGGGGATAGGGAGTGGGAATCATGGACCCTGTCCGAGGGTAGTTATAAAGGTACCCCACATAAGATGTTAACGATAAATATTTTACTCTATTTGACCCTAACGTAGCTACGAAATTAGATTTTACTAATGACGATTAAAAATCAAGATTCATTTGAGCCTCACGGTAGCGCAAAAAGGACATTTGTGATGCTTGGCAGTAAAGGGCATTCCTACCCTGTCCATCCCCTCGATCAGTCGATATTTTTCCCAACAGGCTATACATGTTCACAACTTGCCTGTTAAGAATCAAATAAACACAAAAATAAGATACCAGCCATAACGATTATACATAGAACAGAAATTTAGCCATGCAAGTTTTCAGGCGCAGAGATTTTCTACAGTAGCGAGTATTTTGAGACAACCCCCTACTTTGTATTTTTCGTGATACTGATAATATTTGGCTGCCTAAAATATTAAATTCTATGTTTTCTTATGTAATGACTCTACCTGCATCGTCGTCTATTCGCCACTTTGTCTGTTATTCATGTACATGGTCGTATTCATCAGTGGTGTATGCTAATCCACAATGGCGACCCTGAAATTTCTGTTGTCCGATTATGGCGCCAATTTAGAGGGAAACAACTCGCGCCAGACAAAATTACCGTATTTCCCCAAAATAATCAAAATTTCGCTTTTAAATAACAAACAGTTATATGTTAATCACATTTATATTCAGCTATCGTCAATTGATATAATTGCAAACATTATTTTAATAAAGCCATCAATAAAGAATTCACAACAAAGTAATTATTGGAGTGCATTGAAATCAGACCTCATGGGGTAGAGGGGTTAAACAAAAGTCCGTAACTTTTTTAAAAGCCTGGTGACCCCCATTTTATTTTACCTTAAAATGCTCGAAAAGTTCATAGCTTTGACATATCCGTTTTAAAAAAAAAACTACCGGGGAAATTTTACAAAAAATTGATTTAACCAATATTTTTAGCCTTAAACTGAAATTAGAAAATGCAAAATTTAGACATAAATCTGTAAATAAATGGACTTTTAGGTCTAAAACAACCAAGGGAAAACGTTTGCATTTCAAATTTTAATGTTTTTTCACATAATAATCATATTGACATGGTTCTAAAAATCTTTGAATTTGATGTAGCCGTTATTGTTGAAAGGGTGGAAATGTTTGAAAATAGGGTCAAAATCGCACATTTCGCTTCCATTTGAGGGGAAAACGAGCCTGGTGACCCCCTTTTTTCTTTGCATTTTTGTATTCAGCATAAAAAGATCTACAAAATATGTGAAAATAAAAAAATTCTACCGGGGGTCCTTATTGGGGTGAGCCACCTTAAGTACACATTAAGACCAATGGTAAACAAAATGAAAACAACACTGTAAAACCCTCCTACATCCGATCTCATCTCTGAACCCATCTGCATCAAGAACACCATAAACCAAAAAAAAACCAATAGCTGGATACACGTCAAGAGTCATACGACCAAAATGCACACAATAGCAAAAAGAAAAAAAAAGGGAATATTGTATAGGATATATAAAAAGATACACATCTTAGAATCTATAACTCGAGACCATCTTGATTTTTTATGAAATAATCATTGAATATTTATATATTATGTTTTAGTACTTTCCGATGTAATTATTGCGAAAAGGACGAGACGCTCTTTGACAAAACCTTGGCTCATCAATCTTTTGCGCTCAGAGACCGATGACGTTCCAAAAAGTCTGAGTAGCAGCTTCAAGCTCTTGCATATCGTAGTAGTTGAGAACTGTATACTCCATACGCGGGTGAAGTTGGTATATTGCTGCTAAAATGAGGAAAATTTATAATTTCAAAATTGGAATCGTCTCGTTTGTCATTGATTCTGATATTGAGTTGACTCATGTAGTTATTCTAACCATTTTAACATAAAAAGAGGAGGGGAATACCAAAGGGACATTCAAACTCATAAGTCGAAGACAAAAGGAAAAAGCAATGACAAAAAACGAAAAACGACGAAAAGATAAACAACCGTCAATAGAATTCTAAGAAGAAGGTTATAGACTTTATAATGCAACACGAACCCAATAAAAAAACTGGGGATGATCTCAGGTACTCCGGAAGGGAAAGTTAATCAATTTATGGCATCCGTCGTGCTGCTTATGTGAATATAGGTTTGTTGATAACCAGCCATTGTTTTACTGTACACCAGGCACTGGTACCGCGCAGAATCATAGTCATAAACATTGAAATAGGCATATCAAATTTAATTTAGGATATCCTATGATGAATTTAGGATATAATCAGTTCAATTTAGGATGAATTTATATGATAAGATAAATCTAGGATAAACTAAGATGAATTAAGAATATATTAAATTCAAATTGAGGTAATAAGATCAATCAGGATATAATATGATTAAATTACGATATAGTTAGATCAATTAAGAATATAATAGGATATATTTAGATATGATAAGATCATTTAAGGATATCCTACAATCAATTTATGATATCAATCTAGAATATTATAAGATCAATTTAAGATATTCCTAGATCAATTTGGAATTTTCTTTGATCAATCAAAGATATCATAAAATATTATCAAGCATATCCTCAACTCAACTAGCATATGCAGAATTATTCAGCCTATGCAGACATATTTGCGCGTATTAAGGTCATGAATATTAGATATAGCATATACTGAATTCAATTCAGCACATATGAAATTCAATTCAGTATATAATTAATTATAATTTAGCAAAACCTAAATTCAGTTAAGCATACACTGAATAATTCGGCTTATGAGATAGGTATCCTCTTATAAACTATTCGTTTTATTTGAATTTTGAAACATAAAACGAATGGCATATTCAAACTTGATAACATCGTATTTGTTTAATCTATTGTGAAATAGTCATGCATGTTGGATTACAGACAAAATTGTTGCAAACAAAGACTTAATATCCTATAAACGTGCGTTGCATATTTACAGGGTTGCAGATTTTAATTTTGTCAATTGTTAATTTTGACCAAATTCCGTTTTTGAAAAACGGATTGCTCGCGTTTGTTAAAGTTGAACCCTTAATTAAAATATTTCTTGTTTTCCTGAGAAAAAATCATGTAAAATTAAATATGAACACTCTATCTAAGAGAATAAAGCAAGCATGTTATACCGTATACAATTAATAGGATTCATTTGATTTCCGTACCAATAATATTTATCACTAGATTTAAAACTTTGATGATTGTTTTGATATTTTTTGAGGGCAGAAAATAATGCTTTTACAAAATATAGAATAATCATTTACAACACATTTATTACAAATTTAAACTTGAAATTTACAGAAGTTTTGTAAGTAAAGTAAAGTAAGGATTTAATTTCATTTTTGTTTAATTTCAATGTAACAGTTTTTTATTTCTCTAATTTATTCTAATCTATTTTTCATTCAACTTACAGGTCTTTATTAATTTTCTTATTTTTAAAAGAATATTTCAGGTCAAGATATAGTAAATGGGCTATTTTACAGATTTTCGCAAATTTTGCATACAATTTTGGCTCGTTGAACTATAACTGAAAATTGAAGAACAAAAAATAGTACATTTATTTATCTCTTTATTTTCTTAAATAATACTGATTGAAATTTTTCAAAATACATGTACATGTACTGTAATGTCAATTTCATAAACATATTTTTTGTCGATTCACTATTCATGTACAGTGATTATTAGAGAGTTCCGAATGAAAATGACGCCAATAACTTGACAAAATCTGTGTTGAAATTTTGTGGAAATATTTCTAATTTGGTGAGTTTTTTGTATTGAAATTATTGTATAAACCTTCCGTAACTTGTCTGAGTTGTATTGCATAATTTAAGAACTTTATTCAGTGAATATAATTGTCAAAGTCCTCTCAGACGCATGTTGTATTTCTATAAATAGATATTTCACAGGTTGTAAAGTGCGAATCGATAATTAGATTTTTGTGTCAATGATGTTTCATTGATTTGAGGTTAATATTGTTTTTATGTATTTTCACTGGGTAAAACAAGATGTTTACAATTTTTGGTATATATACATTTGTTTATTGTTCTCTGGATAACATGTATTTTGCATGTTTTGAACTTTTATTATTCAAGTGAATGACAGTATTTTCTGTTTTCTTTTCAGTAAATCGTATTTACCGTATTTAGAGTATGACGTATTTGTATGGAACGTATTCGTATTGAGGAATTAAATATGGAACGTATTATGATGTATTGAACTTTATTAGAATATATCACTGTGTTTACTGTGTTCACTGGATATAATAAAGATTAATAAACTTTCTCTGGAATACGCATTTGCCTTAGTATATTTCCACACCCTAAGTTTCTAGCCAACACATTATTTACAAATTAGAACTCTTTATAGTCTAAGATGGATGACAAACAAGATATTGTGGATGAAAAACGTGAGAGAACACTTACTGAAAAGGGACTAGAGTATACATTGACTTTGAAACAGGCTGAACGATCAAGATTGATTAAGGTTTTAACTGTTACAAGTAATGATTTACAAACTTTGATGCAACGTTCAACAGACCCAAATGAAGTTAAACCTACATATTCTAAGTGGTTGTCTGAATATGAGGAACTATTAAATATTCATGATCAGTATCAAAAGCTTACTGAAAACCCTAGTGAAAAACAACTTGACAATGCATGGTTTCAAGAAAGACATGATAAATTTATCTCTTCAAAACAATCTGCACAGCAGTGGTTTTCCGTTAACAGTCAGAAGCCAGCTCGATCCGTAAAATCTCAAAGAAGTTCTAGATCCGGGAGTTCTAGAAGCAGTTCCGTTTCAAGTCAAATATCCATGGCAAAACTTAAAGAAGAGCAGCGGAAGGCTGAACTTTTAGCACGTGAAAAGTCTCTTGAAGAAAAGAAATTTATCGAAGAAGAAAAATTAAAGTTAAGATTTAAAGAAGAGGCACTTGAAATTAAAACGGAGTTACAAGTAACTGACGCAAAAACACGAGTGATAGAAGAATTAGAAAGAAGCATGTTAGAGGACCAGCAACTTGAGCAAATTATGGTCAAAGATAAACAGAGCGATAAAGTTGACAATTCACAAAACGATACAGTAACTGAAAATTCGCTATTGAACCCTACCGTTCCAGCATTCATTCCGGAAGTAAAAAAGGAACGGTTAGCGTTTGAAACTAAAAGAACACGCAAAACATTTCAAAGTGAACAAGATGACGATAAACCCCCTCCTGTTGAAGCAAAGAACAATATTATTGATTACAATGCGCAATATTCATTTGCTCGTGAGCTTAATAAGCCCAAGGCTGATATACAGAAATTTGATGGCAGCCCTATGAACTATAAGGGATTTATAAGACAATTTAATGCACGTGTTGAAACAAACACTGATTCTTTCGAAGAACGAATTAACTTCTTGCTACAATTTACAATCGGCGAACCGCATAGAATAGTTCTTGGTTTCTCGCACTTGGACGCTAAAATAGGGTATACAGCTGCTTTGAACGAGTTCAAAGACAGGTACGGCGACCCCGACATAATAGCACATTCATACGTACAGCGTGCAATGAACTGGCCCTTTATAAAGGCAGATAACCCAAAATCCCTAGATGCCTTTGCAATATTCTTGCAAGAGTGCATGTACGCCGTAAATTATGTAGATGCGGCAAAAGTGTTAGAGTATTCAGAAAATTTAAAACTCTTGATACAGAAACTTCCATTTTATATGCAAGAAAAGTGGAGGAATGTAGTATACGAGACAAAAAGTCGCAAAAATATCGTTACATTCAGTCAATTAGTAGAATTTGTGAAAAAGGAAGCTAAGAAGGCAAACGATCCTGTTTACGGCAAAGACGTTTTAAACACACAAATAGGAAAAAATGTGAAAAGATTACAAGAAAATAACATGAAATCTAGATCTCAAGGATCTAAAACAGCTGTAACTGTAACTTCTGAACCCAAGGCAAGTACATCTAGTGTAGGTCAGCAAAATGAAACATCGTCTGCTCGATACAGAAATGCATTTTCTAAGCCGTGTATCTATTGTGAAAACGCAACTCATTCTCTGAACAAGTGTGACAAAATCATAAAACAGTCACTGAAAGATAGATATACATTTCTTAAATCGAAGGGCGTTTGTTTCTCATGTTTGAAGTACGGACACCAGAAAATGTCATGTCGTCAGAAATCGTCCTGTACAGTATGTCGAAAGGAACATCCGTCTATATTGCATGTTGAACCTCGAAATCAGAGTCAAACTAGTCAGCAGTCAGAAAGCGATCAGTGTCCGGAAGTTAAGAACTCTACTACGTTTATGGGAGCTGGAAATAGCCTTCGCCAGGCGCTGCCGATATTGCCAGTCAGGGTAAAATCAATTAACAGTGACAATTACATTGAGACGTATGCTTTTCTTGATACAGGTAGTACTGCAACTTTCTGCACAGAAAACATTATTCGTAGCCTTAATATAGAAGGTAAGAAAACGAAACTCAGTTTGGTTACTATGGGACAAAGTGCCGTCCATGATTGCTATGTGGTCACTGGTTTGGAAATCAGCAACTTGTGTGGTAATGATGTAATTAGTCTACCACCGGTATTTTCTCAGTAAACTCTACCAGTTACTAGTAATGACATAGTTTTTATTGGGGATATTCAGAAGTGGTCACATTTACGAGATATACCATTACAAAGGATCGAAAGTGATCACATTGGTTTGTTAATCGGAATCAATGTACCAAAAGCTATGGAACCGTGGAATGTTGTTCCAAGTATAGGAAATGGTCCATTTGCTGTAGAAACTTTGCTAGGTTGGGTAATCAATGGCCCTTTAAACGTGTCTACTGATGATAAGCCATGCAAGGTCGCTTCTTGTAACCGTATCGACGCTACAAGTGTTTCGCTGGAAGATCAAATTAGGAATCAGTTCAACCATGATTTCAATGAGAAAACAATCGACGATGTTGTTGCTCCTTCGAAGGAGGACCGTAGATTTCTAGAACTTGTTTCGGAGTCAATTATGTTAAAAGACGGACATTACGTCGTGAATTTACCGTTCAAGTCAAAGGATAACAAAATGCCCAATAACAGGCGACAAGCGGAACAGAGATTAATGCTACTTTCTAGACGTTTTGAAAGAGACGAAACATTCCGTGATGAGTATGTTACCTTTATGAACAAGGTTATCGGCGATGGATTCGCTACAGAGGTTTCCATTGATGACTTAGCGAAGAAAGACAATGACGTGTGGTTTTTGCCTCATCATGGAGTTTTCCACCCTAGAAAGAAGAAAATAAGAGTCGTGTTTGATTGTGCGGCTAAATTTCAAGGTACATCCCTGAACGAGCGATTACTTCAGGGTCCTAATCTGACAAATACTTTAATTGGAACTTTGATAAGGTTTAGACAAGATGAAATCGCAATAATGGGCGATATAGACAGCATGTTTCACCAGGTGCGCGTACCGTCTAAAGATGCGAATTATCTTCGATTTTTGTGGTGGCAAGGTGGAGACTCTCGAAAGAAACCAACAGAATATCAAATGAATGTTCATCTATTTGGTGCGACATCTTCGCCTAGCTGCGTGAACTTTGCACTTAGAAAAACTACCGAAGATTGTAACGGACAGTTTAATGAAGAAGTAATAAACACTGTGCTACGTAATTTCTACGTCGATGATTGTCTCAAGTCTACAAAAAACGTTAGTAAAGCGGTGTGCTTAGTTCAAGATCTACAGTCTCTTTTGAGTCGTGGTGGATTTAGGATCGCGAAATGGATCAGTAATAACAGGGAAGTAATGCGATCAATACCAATTTCGGATATGGCGGTTGGTATCAAGGACTTAGACTTGGATCAAGATACACTTCCCATCGATAGGGCATTGGGCATTCAATGGTGCGCTGAAACAGATACTTTTCGTTTCAAAATTTCAGTAAAGGAACAACCTAAAACTAGAAGAGGCATTTTGTCGATGGTTAGTAGCGTTTACGACCCCTTAGGATTTCTTGCACCATTTGTTCTTCGTGCTAAGATGATACTTCAAGAATTGTGTAGGCTTCGCCTGGATTGGGATGACCCAATTCCACCGAAATTAGAATCTTTGTTTTCGTTATGGTTCCAAGATTTACATGAACTTTCAGATTTCAAAGTAGATAGGTGCTTACGACCAGAAAAATATGGAGAAATAAAGAATGCTCAGTTACATCATTTCTCAGACGCAAGCGAAAGCGGATACGGTACTGTTACATATCTTCGTTTAGAAAATACTTTCGGTGAAATTCATTGTTCATTTGTGATGGGAAAAGCACGCGTAACACCACTGAAGACGATAACAGTCCCACGACTTGAACTAACTGCTGCTACTGTGGCCGTCCGTACGAACAAAATGTTGTTAAATGAGTTAAAAATACCAATTGATCGGTCTATATTTTGGACGGACAGTATGTCAGTTCTACGATACATCTTGAATGAAGATGCTAGATTTCAGACTTTTGTAGCAAATAGACTCGCTGTAATTCATGAAGGTTCTTTTACCGATAATTGGCGTTATGTGAACACCAAGCTTAATCCAGCAGACCATGCTTCAAGGGGTCTTACTTCTTCTGAAATGAAAAAACGTAATTGGATCGTTGCACCTGACTTTCTATGGAAAGATGAGGACTTTTGGCCGAAGCCATCGTCAGAAAATCACGAGACAATATGTGCAAACGACCCTGAAGTTAAACAAGCAACTGTGCGAACAATCATTAAAACCGAAATTCCAGATGACAATTCTTTGGGAGTCGAGAAACTTATCGCGTATTACTCATCTTGGATGTCGTTAAAGCGAAGTGTAGCATGGATACTTAAAGTTCGTAAGGAGTTACTTAGACGTGTCAGTAATAAGAAACAAGATAACAAAATGACACTCGTTAAAGAATCGGATTCGAAAGATTGTACTAAACGAATATCATTTCAGGATTTAAAAGACGCCGAACATTCAATTCTAGTTTATGTGCAGAGACACGAATTCACTGATGAGATTAATACTCTTTCCAGTAACCGAACAGTCAAGGCTACAAGTAATATCCGGAAACTCGACCCAGTTTTAGATGGCGATCTTTTACGTGTAGGAGGACGTTTAATAGAGTCAAAAATGCCGGAAAACTGTAAACATCCGATTATATTACCAAAGGGTCACCACATCTCTGAATTGATTCTTAGACGAATACACATTGATTTACAACACAGTGGTAGAAATCATTTGCTAGCTCACCTTCGTGAAACTTATTGGTTGATAAATGCACCCTCAGCTGTGAGAAAATTGATATCAAAATGTGTTGTGTGCCGTCGCTTAAGTGCGCCCGTAGGTGAACAAAAGATGGCTAATTTGCCATCAGATCGTATTACGCCGGATGAACCACCTTTCTCGAGAGTAGGAGTAGATTATTTTGGTCCTTTCGAAGTAAAACAACGTAGATGTCGTATCAAACGCTATGGTGCGATTTTTACTTGCCTGTCTAGTAGAGCTATTCACTTGGAGGTAGCTGCATCTTTAGATACTAGTTCATATATTAACGCTTTACGACGATTCATTGCTCGTCGTGGTCAAGTAGAAAAGATCAGATCTGACAACGGCACGAACTTCGTTGGCGCAGAGCGCGAACTTAAGAGCGCATTAAGTGAATGGAATTTGAATCAGATTGAGAATGCGATGCTACAAAAGAACATAGATTGGCAGTTTAATCCTCCGGCAGGTTCGCATTTCGGAGGTGTATGGGAGAGGTTGATCAGAAGTGTACGCAAGACAATGAATAGTGTTATTAGAGAACAAGTTTTAGACGATGACGGTCTGAATACAGTTTTTTGTGAGATAGAATCAACTCTCAATAGTAGACCGATTACGATGAATTCAGATGACCCAAGTGATTTGGAAGCGCTGACGCCAAATCATCTGTTGCTTATGAAACGCAAAGCTTACTTACCTCCTGGACTATTCAGTAAAACAGACAATTATTGCCGTCGAAAATGGAGACAAATTCAGTACATTGCAAATCTATTCTGGAGTCGTTGGGTTCGAGAGTACCTTCCCATGTTACAAGAACGTCAGAAATGGCATAAACAGAGGAGAAATTTAATGGTTGGGGACATTGTGATTGTGGTTGACTCAAATGCTCCGAGAAATTCATGGCCCATGGGGCGGATTAATGAAATAATTCCAGACCGCAACGGACTCGTGCGTCAAGTGAAAGTAAAGATCGGAAACAATGTACTTACTCGTCCGGTAGATAAATTGTGTACTCTTTTAAAACTTGATTAACATTTATCTTGTCAATCTAATATTAGTCCAAGAACTTTAGTTAGTTGCAGAAAGTGAACTCAAACGTAATATACACTATTGTTACATAATTTTGCTTATTTTGTTGAGATGCATATTTTTTATTGCTGATTTAGGTGTAATTGTTCCGCACTGGCTATACAATTAGGGAGCTGGTATGTAATGTCAATTTCATAAACATATTTTTTGTCGATTCACTATTCATGTACAGTGATTATTAGAGAGTTCCGAATGAAAATGACGCCAATAACTTGACAAAATCTGTGTTGAAATTTTGTGGAAATATTTCTAATTTGGTGAGTTTTTTGTATTGAAATTATTGTATAAACCTTCCGTAACTTGTCTGAGTTGTATTGCATAATTTAAGAACTCTATTCAGTGAATATAATTGTCAAAGTCCTCTCAGACGCATGTTGTATTTCTATAAATAGATATTTCACAGGTTGTAAAGTGCGAATCGATAATTAGATTTTTGTGTCAATGATGTTTCATTGATTTGAGGTTAATATTGTTTTTATGTATTTTCACTGGGTAAAACAAGATGTTTACAATTTTTGGTATATATACATTTGTTTATTGTTCTCTGGATAACATGTATTTTGCATGTTTTGAACTTTTATTAATTAAGTGAATGACAGTATTTTCTGTTTTCTTTTCAGTAAATCGTATTTACCGTATTTAGAGTATGACGTATTTGTATGGAACGTATTCGTATTGAGGAATTAAATATGGAACGTATTATGATGTATTGAACTTTATTAGAATATATCACTGTGTTTACTGTGTTCACTGGATATAATAAAGATTAATAAACTTTCTCTGGAATACGCATTTGCCTTAGTATATTTCCACACCCTAAGTTTCTAGCCAACACATGTACATTTGTATAGAACGTATAGTATTGTCTACAATTAGAATTGAAAATTTAAGTGGAAGTTTAAAATTTTTCAAACTTCAATTGAATATTTCGTTTTGTCAATATTTACTTCACACTAATTAAATAAGTAACATACTTGCGTTTTCCAGGGTAAAAAATCCGATTGTGCACCAAATAATCATATATTCATGATAATATTCGGTGTAGTATTGAGTAATTGAGATAAAACAATTACTTTTTTTGTTTTTGATACTGAATTTATCAGCAAGAAAATCAAATGAAGCCATCAGGGTTGCATTTATTTGATCTGATGAAAACAGCTCAATAAAATCCAATGTCATCATTTTTTTTATCGGCAGTCTGTCGAATCAATATGTTTATTTGGATTATTATGAAAACAAATTACGTAGTATAAAAAAAAACTCCTTTTACGCGTATCAAACGTTGAGATAGTTGTTCCGTTGTATGAATGTCGTTGCTGCATTTCATTGATAAATTGACGCGGATTAACACGAAAAACGTGACGTTGCTCAATTTTGTGACGTCTTTACCAAATATTTTCGATTATTCAATATTGGTATTATTTTAGTAGGCTTTTCTATATGAATAGGATTTTCACCTGAAGAGGAGTGTCCAAGTGTACGTTCATCGCGCATTGCGTCACGTGTTTTTATGTGTATAATTATGGTAACCTTTTTGAAGTAAAGCTGTGTTTGATAAATACATATTGTTCTCTAGAAATTTGGAATGAAACAATTGCTGTCTCTTGTTCCGGTAAATATGTGGTTTAATTGCCCTCCGTGAATATCATTTTTTTCAAAGGTCAATTAAACCACATAATTACCTCATCAAAATAAAGTAAATGCATACTACATCTTTCTGTCCGTGAACTGAAAAACTATTTACTCCGGTACATATATTTTTCTTCATTTGGTTATTTCTGTAGGGAATAGTTCCGCAAAACTGTTCTATCAACTTCTTGAGGAAGCAAGCTATTAATTAGTGACAAAAATATCTATGCATATACTACCTTATTTGAGGATATACTAATATCAATTCAGCATATACCAAATTACTATTTTCGTATATTCTGAATTGAATTTAGTTTGTGTTGGAATGATCTTATTAAATGCCAAATTCAACATTTATGACCTTGATCATGTTGATTCCGCGTTAATATTTCTTCATCAGCTGAATTATTCAGTTCATGCCAGATGCGGATGCCGGATTTTGAAAAGCGGCGTTAGGGCCCCGAAACTAGACAAAGTTTGAAGTGAAACCGGTTAAAAGCTGGATTAACCATAAATGTAGCTCCATAAGGTGGGTGGGCATGAACGAGATTGAAACAAGTTGTTTTTCTAAAACAAACAAGTATATAAGGAAATGCCTGTACCGATTCAGGAATATGACAGTTGTTTTCCATTCGTTTGAAGTGTTTGAGCTTTTGATATTGCCATTTAATTGGGGACATTCCGTTTTGAATTTTCGTTGGAGTTCGGTATTTTGGCATTTTTTTTTTTCTTTTTTATACACTTGTTTAATTTTTGAATTTTTGAACCTTATTATGAAATGATTTTTATAAAAGATTTTAAACTCTTTTTTCCTCCTTTCAAAATAAGTTTCCCCACCGTAGTAGCAATATACCAACTTCACCTTCATATGGGATATACATTTCCGAACTCATTCGATATTCAAGAGCTTGAAGCTGCTACTCAGACTTTATAGAACGTCACCAGTGTCTGAGCAGAAAGTTGATGAACCAGGGGTATGTCGAAGAACGTCTCGTCCTTTTTCTAAAAAAGTTCATCGGAAAATACCAAGACCTTGTTGATAAATATTTCGTATCAACTTCACAAATAATACACGATGGTCTTGAAGTATAGATTCTAGGTACTGACGTTGTTTATCATCTTAATAACGTGTTATAGTATTCTTTTATTTGTCTCTGTAAATTATTCCTTCTACTGTTTATTCTATTTTTGGCAATATCCATTTGACGTGGCTCTGTACTTATACATCCCGTCATTGTGTTATTGTGCTATGGTAAATTTTTGTATTTTTGACTTTCGTTTTTGCAAAATGTGCTTTGTCGATATGCCTTTTTGTTTATGTTTGTTGACATATTTGTTTGTTTTTATAGTGATTAAGATTATAAAACAATGTTGACTGCTGTATCCCAATTTTTGCCCTTTTTGCCTATTATGTCTGTTTGTTTTGTTTACACATCGTTGTCAATATAATGAAATTTTAGGCGACTGTCATACAAGTGAGAGCTTTAGCTAGCTATAAAACCAGGTTTAACCCACAATTTTCTACATAAGAAAATGCCTGTACCTAGTCAGGAATATGAAAGTTGTAATGCCTTCGTTTGATGTGTTTAAGCTTTTGATTTTGCAATTTGCTTAGGGACTTTCCGTTTAGAATTTTCCCTGAAGTTCGGTATTTTTTCTTTTTTTACTTTTTACTGTTAAAAAATAGCACAGCAAATTGCAAAATCTAGATTTCTAATTAAAATGACAGATGATTAGCGTACATGTAAACGGACGGTTACGATAGATGAATTTATTTGAACGTCCCTGTCTATAGATGTGAACGTACTTTAACATCTTTTAAGATTATAAATATATTCAAATGTGAAAAAGGAGGCGAAAGATACCAAAGGGATACTCAATCTCAAGGCAAAACAACTGAAAACAATCAAAAGACAAACAAAAGTTTACAAAATAAAACATAGAAAACTTCCAACTAAACAACACAAACCCCACCACGAATCTTGGGTGATTTCAGGTGCTCCAAAAGGGTAAGTAGATCCTGTTCTACATGCACCTCCCACCGTGTTGCTCGTGTAAGTACAAACTCGGTGATAAGTTGAATTCGTTAGGTCATATTAGAGGATATAAAAGTATAACATAAAAAACAGAACTCCAAGGCAAATTCAAAAAGTGTAGTCCATAAAAACTAAAATCAAACGCTATCAATCAAAGGAACTAGTAAAAAATAACTGCCATATTCCTGACTAGATACAGGCATTTTCCAAAGTAAAAGAGGACGGGATTGTAGTTACGACAATTGGAACATATCCGCCGTCATCTGTGAAAGATATATCACATAATGGTAATATGTCATTACCTAAATAACTGAATTATTCTTTTTTAAAGAAAGCATATGTTTTCTACTATTTAAAGACAAAAGAGTTTATGTTACCGGATAAGTGCCCTCTTTAATAGACAAAGTATTGTATTATCAAGCCTGGTAGTTATATACTTATTAATAAAAAGTCGGAACAGATAAGATAGATAGCTGTCCGCAATAAAATAACGTGTTTATATTTTTAAACACTTTCTCTGGCTATTTCATCCTTTTTTCTTCCATAACAATAGGCGTAGTCCAAACACAAGAAATATGTCCCCGAGGACATCATAAGCCTAGTAGCATACTTTGCATGAAATTACGAAGATCAAAATGGAAACTGGCTCGGACGTCACCCAGTATTAAAAAGCCCGAACCAGACGTCACCATGGACACGGTGTCGTCTGAAATGGCAGTTGTCCCCTTATCACCATCATGACAAGTACCTCGAATACGAAACATTCAGATCATCATACTAAAGACAGTAGCAATAATCTTCGTACGCGGCCGTGTTCAATTCTACTATAAGACATTTTGGATTTTAATGACTGAGCAAATATGTTGTTGTCCCCGCAGATAAAGCCCTAATCAACATCGTGTTTGTGAGAGAATAACATTTTGTTAACTGCTTGATAAATGCTTTAGGTATTAGCTATTGAAAATTCACATGGAAACTGAACATATACCCCGAAGAAACCTACCAATGAGGAAATCCTGGATAATCATGTAGGTCTGTTCTATGCTCCTTAAAAATTTCAACCAATGTAATATTGCTGTGTCTTCCAAGTGCTCCACGATACCTCTTTCTAAATTGTTAACATCAATTTTATCAGCAATCAAAGTCGGACTTCAAAGTTATTGTGACACTGCCTATTCCAGAGGTGGCTTGAATCAGATGTAGATACTAAAAATTCCAAAGGTCTTTTATAGTACGTACAATCTAAGATTCTTTCATATTGCAATAGTATTAAAACATTTGACTTTTCTACACTTTACACAAGTATTCCCCATTCCAAACTAAAAGACAAATTGAAAGAGTTGGTTAGCATTTTTTCATAAAAATGAATGGCCTACGTAGATACAAGATTCTTGTTTAAGGGAGGGATAAATCTTACTTTGTAAAAACTCACTCTGATTCTGACAAAAAATTACCTGAAACTGATATTATCAAGATGCTTTATTTCTTGATTGACAACATATTTGTTACGTTTGGAGGACATAATTTTCAAGAAACAAATCATGATTTCCTTGATAGAGAGTTGCTGCTAACAAGGAAGCTATCAAACCAAGAGTCCGAAGTGGTGAAGTTGAAATCGTCCATTCGTAAATTTTACGGACGCCATCACGAGTTGATTGACCGTTATGGAATAATCGTATCACAGATGACAACGCATATGTTCCAATTATCGTAACTATAATCCTGTTCCCTTTTCCCCGAATGTGACATACCAAAAATATACTTATCACCGGGTTTGAAGATGTGCTCCTTACGCAGAAACTGCTCCAACAGAGTTATGAGGAGGAAAGATTAAAAATGGCACTCCGTAAATTTTATAGACACCATCACGAATTGGTTGATCTATACGATGTGACTGTGTCTAAACTAACTAACGACATTTTTACGACGGCTTAGATTGTGGTTTACCATCTACGTCTGTCTGCTAAGTTTCGAACGTGACCTTTTCCCGAATATGACTGTTGAGTGTGAATTCGCATTGCTACACGACGTGTCTCGGTATTTATACATGCGACATTCATGTATTTAGTTATGATGTTTCTATTGTGATACGGTTAGATAGTATGTTATGTCTTATCCTTTGTGGTTTGAATTCTGTATTTTTTGTGCATTTCACTCATGTCTTATTTGTCAGTATAGTCGAGTTGATTTCCATTTTCCATGGATAAAGTATTGTGCTAGTCCAAATAATTATGACGTCGTCACAGCATTAATTTAAGATAACTTTTCAAGACCGTCAGAATCATGATAATTATTTGGACCAGTATTGTGAAAATAATTGTGAATTTTTGGATCTCGTTCCATATAATTGTATGAATTTCAAATTTACCTGTTATAACGTATATAAATTCATCATAGATACCAGGATTGAAATTTTGTATTTTCGCCAGACGCGCGTTTCGTCTACTAAAGACTCATCAGTGACGCTCGAATCATAAAAAATTAAAAAGGCCAAATAAAGTACGAAATTGAAGAGCATTGAGGACCAAAAATTCCTAAAAGTTTTTGCCAAATACAGCTAAGGTAATCTATTCCTGAGGTAGAAAAGCCTTAGTAGTTAAAAAATTCAAAGTTTTGTAAACAGTTAATTTATAATTATGACCATATCAATGATAATTCATGTCAACACAGAAGTGGTGACTTCTAGGCTGCTGATACCCTCGGGGAATAAAAACTCCACCAGCAGTGGCATCGACCCTATATGTCACTTTTTGTGGCGTTGATCCATTCATGTCACGCGCAGTTTGTGGTGTCCTGTGCTGTTGTTATTTCATGGGAGGTGTCCGTTGTTATTCTGCGGTTTACATGTTGTAATGCACTATTATATAATTTATTTATGTATTTCTCTGTGCTGAGTGTTCTTGCGTTTTGTTTGTACTGTTTTCCTGTCATGTAGTGTTGTCATTTTAGCGTTATTTTTTAACATTGCCATGTTAGCGGGAGGTTTGGCTAGCCATAAAACCAGGTTCAACCCACTATTTTTTCTTAAAATGTCCTGTACCTAGTCAGGAATATGGCAGTTGTTATCAAATAGTCCGTTTCTATGTATGTTACAGTTCAGTGTTTCTGTTGTTCCGTTGTTTTCCTCTTATAGTTGATGTGTTACCCTCTGTTTTAGTTTGTAACCCGGATCTGTTTTCTCTGATTCGATTTATGACTTTTGAACAGCGATACACTACTGTTGCCTTTATTTTGTACTAGCATGAGCTAAACGACGGGTGCCACATGTGGAGAAGGATCTGCTTACCCTCCGAAGGACCTGAGATCACCCCCAGTTTTTGTTGGGGTAAGTGTATGCTCAGACTTCAGTTTGCTATATTGTGTTTTTTGTTCTGTTGTTTGTCTGTTTGTCTTTTTTTTAACCATGGTGTTGTTAGTTTATTTTCGACTGATGAGTTTGAATTTTCCTTTGGTATTCTTTGCTTCTCTTTTACATGAGTGTCTTTACAAACAATCTTATATTGCTGAGTCTTCCATTGCTCCACGAAACCTCTTTCTAAATTGTTAACATCAATTTTATCAGCAACCAAAGCCGGGCTTCAAAGTTATTGTGAAACTACCATTCTGGAGGCGTTGTGAATTAGATGTGGATACTACAAAGATCTGTTATAGTACTTACAATATAAGAATCTTTCATCTAGCAATATTATTAAAACATTTGACTTTTCTATCCTTTACAGAAATAATCCCCATTCCACACAAATTAGAAGAGGTGGTCCTGCTTTGTTTCATAAAAAAATGACCAACGTAGATATCCTGTAACTTCACTATCAGCTATACAGATGTATCCTTTCACTAACGAATTCAATTTTGGTGACTATTTTGAAGGCATCTCTCATAAAGAACTTGTAATAAAGGATACAAAAGATACAGTTGATTCTGCCTCGTATCTAGAAATTGACAATGATGGTCAGTTGACAACGAAACTTTGCGACGAAAGAGATGATTTCAGCTTCCCCATTGTCTTTACTTTTCTGTTGTGTTTTTGTATACTGTTTGTGTCTTTTTGTCCTTTTTTTTGCCATGGCGTTGTCAGTTTAATTTCGAATTATGAGTCGAAAATAAACTGACAACTGACCTTTGGTTTCTTTCGCCTCTCTTTTTAGATGGAAAGCAAGTATTTTAAGGGTACAATACTACCTAAATTGTTTTTTCTTTATTTTACATTTGTCTTTGTCTTATCGCCATTTTAAATCTGTGCTCATCGTATCTTAGGGTTGCTATTTTATATGAAATTTCAGTTACTTAGTTATTAGATTAAGCAATGAACAATTAAATTTGAATCTAAATTGTGCATTTGTCAATTTTCAGTATGAAAGTTGACAACAACCTTGAAAGTTAAAATATGTTTTAACAAACTATCTCTCTTAATTTATTACGAATTATCTACCATGAATATATTATCGAGATCAGTATAAATAGTACCAGAAGTGGCATTATTGTAATCAAAAGTGGTTAATTGTCAATCTAATTCAGTATGAAAAATCAAAATGACACTTTAAGTGGGGGTTTTCCAAATCGAAAGTAACTTTTATTTTTCTTATTTGAATGCCCGAACAGAATTTAAATTCATTGGTATCGTGTGCATGTTTGTCTTTATCGCCAGCTCAGTTTACATTGAATTTGGAACAATTTTTGGTTAAATGTTTGAACAATGGAAGTGTTCTCTGCAATAATAATAGTTCTATCATTTGCAATTAGTATTATTATTTATGGTTGCGATCATTATTATTATCATTAGTGGTAGTATTTTAAATGAATAAAATACCTACATACGAAAATATGCATAAAAAATAAAACAAATTGGTATTTGTTTTAGGAATTGCAAATAAGGAACTTTTAGAGAGACTTGAAATGGGCTTCCAACATGAAAAACCGCATAACTGCCCCGAAAATGTTTATAAAATTATGCTGAGTTGCTGGAACAAAGTACCGACAAACAGACCAACGTTTGAGTACCTGTTCAATTACTTTGATGATTACGTTGTGTCTGCGGAATTACAGAAGGAAGGTATGATTGATCGCTAGCTTATTATATGAATTCCCTTCTGATATAGATAATTACAATATAACGTTTAGCATGACGAAAAATCATTACTATTTATTTCGTTTCATACTAATATTGTATGCACAATTTTGACACTGAAATATAGAAAGAAAATAATTTGAATATTTTAACGGCCATGATTTCCAGGGACTACCATCGCCCGAGGCTTTCGTCAGCTCAGCAGTCAGTACTTCGGTACTGAGATGATGTATAACATTCCTTTCTTAAATTGATAATTTAGAAATTGTTGCCGAGCTAAGGTTCCAACTCCCTTAAGCAAAGTTGATCTCACGAATTTTGGCGTTTTTAAAATCTGCTCCTGAAGTATTTGATATATTTAGAAATAAGGAGATGCGGTATGATTGCCAATGACACAACTGTCCACCAAAGTTCAAATAAAGTGGATGTAAGCAATTATAGAAATCCTCGGCCTTCAAATGAGAAGGTCCGGTAAGGGCTAGTTTTGGCCTTATATTCGAAGTACATCTAATGAAAGATTTTTGACATTTTTTAAACACTCAATTAGTTTATGTAAAAGATTTGAACTGATTTGGTCATTAGAAAAGCTCAAATTCACGCTTAAATATGCAAAATCTATCAAATATGCCATAAAACGTCATTTTTCAGATGGTTTTTGTCTAAAATGGAAGTGGCTGCATTCGTGTTCAGTCTCAACCTTTATATATGTTATGTATTATCATCAAATACAACATATATTTAAATATTAAGACTGAACACAAATGCGGCCACTTCCATTTTAGACAAAGACCGTCTGAAAATTAGCACAAATAGTAAAATTGTGAAGATTTCAGTAATATTGCACGAATTTATGATGCTATTACCTGCTGCATGTGCATTGTATTGTCAAAACAGCCCATATTTATGGAACAGAAGTATTCTACTTTCCAATAAATAGCTAAAAGTTTACATTTTAACATATTGGTAAAAATGCTATATTTTGGGGCCAAAAAGGGGTCTTACCGGGCCTACTCCTTTTTTGTCAGGGCGTTCTTAACAAAGGTAAATCTAGAAAAGCCATCAACTACACAAAGTGTAATTTTCTTTTTCTAGAAAAGACAGTTAGCTATATTTATCAACAAATCAATGAAGACCAGATTTAGTTCCGTACTGTTAAGTAGGTGTGATCTAATATAGGCTTGACACTAGTATACGTTATTGTTTAGGGGCCAGCTGAATCTCGCCTCCGGGTGCAGGATATTCCATATCCAACTATCGCGGTCATCTCGTGACTTTAACAAGTCCATCGTTTATCAATGGAAATAAACGGGCTACATAGATTAAACGATCGTAATTATTTTTATACATTGTGTATTTTAGCTTCCAACCCCGCGTTTTAAAGTTTTTTCTAATTGACAATGAAATACTAGTATGTTCTCAATTTCAGTTCAAAAATATGAATTCTTGCTTCAAATTAGGTTTGAAAATCGTGATGGCATAACCACACACTCGATAAAATTGCAATGGGACCTTTTTATATCTTCAATTTTAAATAATATCTAACCCAAAGCAGGTCGACAATACGTTTAATGCAAAGAAATCAAAATCCGAATCACTTTAGGAAACAAACGTTTTGCTTCAAACTTTGATTGAAAAGTTCACATTTTTCGCATTTGATTGCAATATTTTGAAAATGGCGGCCGCTGTCGGGGGTAAACAACGACACGACGGGCTATGTATTCATTTAGTTATTAATTTAAAAGTTATATCTGAAATATTTTAAGTATGTCTTATTGCTTTTAAAAAATTACTTATTCCACCTTCACTTTAGTATATTTATTAGAAAAATTCTCTGGCAAAAAATATAATGTATATCATCGATCCTGCATTGTTTGCATTGACATCGTAACTCGAAAATATATTTTATAATATTTTTTACGATGGAAATAAAAAAAACTCATGGATGCAAACGGTAAAATTAAATCCTTAACGGCCTATTCAATCCATTTGATTCAGTAAGAAAAAATGTTTTGTTTTTAGATGAGAACGCCTGATAACATTTTCATGGATAATATCTTTCTTACAAGAGTATGATTTATATATAAAAGATAGGAATATGTACATTGTTTTTACTCGGAAAAGGTTTTGATTTTCCGTATTTCCTTTTTGAGAGAATGGATACATTTTGTTTGTTTTGACAAAATTTCGAATTTACGAAAAAAAATGGCGACCTACTAATTTTCAAATGTAGACGATCTTCGACATTTGTCCATGCACATACTTTAATTTAGTTCCAATTTTTATATTGCAAATAATTTGACACGTAACTGTCATTCTAATAATACCCTAGTGCATAGCTAGATTAAGGATGTATAAAGTTATAACACCGATGTGATCAAAGAAAACAAACATGGCACCTGATTTATATTGGTACTTTCGAATCTGTTTTGATTGTTCTACTCTATTTACCACTTAACCTCAAAATATCATTAAGAACAAATCACATACCTAATCAAAAAGGCAATTAAAAGGTCAGAATGTGAATATATATGTTCAAACTCTTATAAGTCATTTTAAGTGACAACATTCAAAAGAAGTATGTCAATTCACCAGTTTCACATTTAACAGCGCATGTCTAACGTAATAAGCCAAACTATGAAATCACGCGATAATTCCCGAGAATTCTTTGACTTGGGGCTTACGGTTGATAAGCAGTGACCATGCAGACCTGGAAAACAATTACCTGATTAAGTGTTTGCACCTACATGTACATGAAACACGAAAATCATTTGAATGAAAATATATATTGACGAGACAACTTTATTAACACTGACATATCAAAAGATTTAAAACGGACTACTGTTGTGTTGTTGGTTGCAGTAATAGACGATCTGATATGCCGCCTGACTTTTACCTTTAATTGTCACGAAGAAGTGCTTGGATTCACGCTGAGGTTGTTCACTGTGCGGGAAGAATAGATTAAATTAAAATATCCGGGGTCACTTCGTATCCCTATGTTAGGTCATAAATTAGGAAGTAAATTAACGCCTTAGCAATGTGGAGTTTTACCTTGTACAATCTCACCAGGTGACAATTGATAAAAAAATGTACCCTTTTCTACATACAATTACTAAAAAGGGGACGATCATTTGATATTCTGACGGAAGCCAGAAATTTTGTTTCGGATTGAATATTCATATTCATCTGTTGCTACCTAGAAATAGTAAACTTTCTATATTTAATGTCCCAGATGCTACGCATACTATTTTTTTTTTGCTGCGCGAAAATTTATTCATAATAATTATTTCCTGCATTTTGTGTTGCATATTTAACTTTTGTATACAATTATTTCCTGCATTTTGTGTTGCATATTTAACTTTTGTATACAATTATTGCCTGCATTTTGTGTTGCAGATTATTTGCATCCTGCCTTCTTGGGCAAAATTATTTATTTTCTGCTCTTACTATCCCATTGTATTCATTTTCTAAAGTCACCCCTCCTTGAAAATCAAATGGTTTTCCCCTAATACAGATGTTAAAAATGGTAACCCTGTTTCTATATAAGATACACATACCTAAGTTACACTGAGATTGTACGGTTACTAGTAATTCAACTGAATATATTTTAATAATTGAGGAGGGAGTCATTCAGCAATTTTATCTTATGTTATGATAAACGTGGTAAATACAGAATATTCAATTACTTTTAATGATATATTGTTGTAAATTCATTCATTATTAAAAAAAATAAGTAAACAAATAATATTCACAATAACAAGAATTTTACAAGTACATTTTTTTATATAGACGTCCTCTTAAACAAATCCTTGACAATACGATGAATACTGTAGAAAATTACTCTGGCCGTTTACATGAAACCACTACTTAGAAAAAGTCAATCATGGACATAGCATAGAAATTAAAATGGTATTGAATGCATTGTTTAAAAGTCTGATGTTTGAAATTGAAGATAAACTTGTATTTCTGATGCGTATTCTAAAACTGCCTTATATCTCACTTCATTCTCATGGCCGTCTAAAAATATCATTGAAGCAGAACTATTTAAAACAAATGTACACGTCTATTACAAATTACACGAAAGTGTTCTATTTCACGTCATATGCCACGCATTTTTTAGCAGGATAAAACGCACGGTGACCCTATTTTTTCTTTTGGTATTCTGAAAGCATTTCATAAGAGCTATCTTACAATTAATTTTAAAATTCTATCATTTAGTTTATTTGCAAATATTCTTATAATGATGCCTTTTCTCTGTATATTCCATACAAAAATGTTTCGTATTTTCACATCCGGTAGCTTGAAATCATAGACCTATCATTGTTTTTTTTTTTTTTTGTTGTTTTTATTTTTAACATATCACAATAAATACTACATCTTTGGTAAAGTATATAAGGAAACATTCTATCATTTTTCGTTTATACTTCCACACTACCTTAAGTGAAAATTTCGATTATTTAGTATCTACATTCTTTGTTCTCAGTAAGATTTTGAATGTTCGTATTCTGTATAAACAGTCATAATATTTATTTATATTATATAAAACAAACGATTATTAATAACCTAAAATTAAATAATCTGGGACAATATTTAAATGTATTCGTCCCAATAATAATACAGATACAATTGTTAATACAATTTTTTTTAATGTCAGCAATTGCAAAAGATATAACAGCTATTATATCTATGATGTCAGTGACAACTTCTGAAATAACTACCTTCGCCGTGACAAAAATAATGTGTACTGGTATCATCTGTTAACCTGCCTCCACAGCACACCCCAACAGAGAGAGATGTGTATTATCTGTTGATTTATCATTGTGTTGCCAACTATTAGGGTCAATCGAATAGTCAATAGGATATCCCGTATGATATCGTTAATTATCGCGAGATTTAAACTAAAACGCGCATATGATTTCGAGATCAGGGTTGAATAGTGGCTTATGTGAAACTGGTGTATTAGACCTACTTTGATATAGTAACTGCACTTGAATTTTTACTAGATAACTTTTATGTTCGCTATGGAGATTCCATATGTCACCAAGTAGACGGAATTCCAATGCGGAATAACTGTGTATCACTTATTTTGAACTTGTTTATGTGTTGTTATGAAACCAATTTATGTCTAAAATCAGCGAACATCTGATATAAAGATTTAACAACGTTAACACTTTTAGATATTTGCTCTAAATAAAGATGACTTTAGTATGTACACTAAAGAGATTTATCCTGTTGAACTTACTTTCAATAAAACTTATACTATTAATGAACACTGTCCTTTTTGGATCTCAATATCTATATCTCTAACGGGAAGCTTAATACTAAAGTTTTCGATAAAAGAGAAGATTTTCATTTCTTACTGTTAATTGTCTGTTTTAGATATTGACGTTCCCTTGGTACCATCGTATGGTGTTTATATATCTCATCTTGTTCGATTCGCTCGTGTATGTAATAACGTGTTTGATTTAAACGAAAGAAATCTTTTATACCTGAAAAATTATTACAACAGGGTTTTCGATATCACAAACTTGTCAAATAAATTTTTCCATCGGTACAAGGACATCATTCGTAATAGTCTGGCCGATCGGTGACAAAATTGGAAAGCACCAAATTTGCCATGGTACTAGTTCTTGGTGGTTCAAAAAAAATATCTATGGACCCACCTTGAATTTTCAAAATGGCGGCTTTTCCAAGATGGCAGCCATAAAATATCGAAATCAACATATATCACTCATATAAGGTAAAATAAGGGCTGATAGTAGTGCTGGGTGATTTGAAAAATTTAAGCTACAAATCCACCTTGAAAATTCTTTATGGCGGCTCTTTCAAAGACGGCCACTGAAACAATATCAAAATCAACAAATATCCCAAATTTGTCATGTTAGTAGTGGTGGGTGCTTCAAACAATATAAGCTATGGACCCATCTCGAAATTTCAAGATGGTGGCTTTTCCCAAGAAAGCCGCCATAAGATATCAAAATCAACAAAATTCCCTTATACATGTTATAGAAAGCGTTTTGTTTTGACGTTTCTTCAGTAAAACTAAGTGCACTATAATACCAAGTGTATGCCACATTTATCAAACATCAAAATATTTGTGAGGAAAGTATAGAAATCGTAACTCCGGTACCATTCTTGCAGAACAGTTGTCTACGATAAGGGATCACGTATAGACACTTGTGTTATTATAATATTTTGGCTAGACATAATTAGAATGTATTCTTCCCGACTTCAACAGTTTTCTCTGTGATCAACTGGAAGAGGACATAGTAATGATCTAAATATTGCAGTTATCTCAGGCTTGTCAGGCCATTAACAAGGCGGGTGCTTGGTTCTTCTGTTAAGGATTATTTTGGTGTTGCAATTGAACAAGAAACCGCAACAATCTGTTTGTAGGACAACGATCCTTGAAAAAGCTGCAAATGCAAGAACTAAGTAGATCAAAAAGACATGGTGTAGGCAAAGTCCTTTCAACAGTTATTAAAATTAGTTTATAATTGTTTGGGCAAATATTCAGATGCAGTCGAGGTATTTCACTGAGGCAAATACGACACTTTTCATTTCAAAGGAAATTTTGTTTCATTTCATTTCATTCGAGCAAAACTGTTCAAATTATTGTTATATTTTACTGTAGATTAAGATATATCCTTAAAACTAACCAAATATAACCTTGCGTTTCATACTTACATCTAATAATAACCGTTGGACGCGCAATCTGTCAATTGCCTAACCAGAAATACATGTATGCCACCTGGTTTAATTAGTCAATTGTGTATCCTTACATGGTATATATAAATAAGTTAACAAAATGATAACACAGATGGCTTGAAGTAGATGATAATGAAAACATTAGATATGTCTTGACAGTATTCCACGCACGTAGAGCCCAGACAAATGGTCATCCGCCTTTATATATCTGACCACATTGACCATATTTCAGGAAGAGATAAAATCTGTCACAACTATTCGACATTCCATGAATACAATCCAGCAATGTGTTTATTTTTTACGAGAAAAGTATCATTTATCACTTGTGATCAATCGTTTTTTGCTTTTCAAAATCGGAACGGTGGACCTGACCAAATATATTTCCAGCAGAACCGAGTTTTGTTTAAGGTCATCGTATAGAAATGGCGTCGTTGAGAACCTAGTGTGATTGGTAAGAAAACAGTGGTTGAACAGGGTTTCAATCAAGGAAACACAGAATTTAATTAACAGCAGATTCTTTTTAGAGGCTCTCATGCATCATGAACAATACATTTCCATGAGGTTACAGTAGGTGTATTTCTCATTCTTATCCAAAGATCCTGACATAATTTTTACTGAGGTACGAGGACCTGGTGTGAACTATGTAACATTCAAAGAATGGAGTTATAAGAGTGATTTTGACAGTCAACTAAAACACAACTGGTCTGTAACATTAAAATTGGTACCGTTTATGTTATTCTAAATGTATAAAGATTCCGTTATACTGCTGATTCATTCCAAATTATGGCTTCCAGTACTCGTGGACGATATTATGCCATTTAACTATTCAGTTTATGTGTTGCAAAGGTAATTTGAAAATGGTAAATGTAGATCAAACCCATGAGTAGAAATACACACTTGTAAAAGGAAAAGGTGAGGCAATCAATCTGGCAATCAATATCGCACAACTACATCATTTAATAGTGTTTTGTCTAGACATGGCTATAATATTTAACAAGTTTCGATCCACCTTTGAAATAATATAACGTGATCATGTAATCTACACTATGTTCTACACCACCAGGTTCGATTTAAAAGTAAAAAACACAACATTCTCAAAGCATGTGAAAACGTTAGGAGGGGTAATGTTTCGGACTTTTACCCAGACTGCTACTTCGAGTGAATGCGGATGACATATACCCTATTGGATGTTTCTCACAAAGGTATCAGCATTTTGTAATGAGCTCGTAAAATGTGGTTGACAGATATAAAACGGATGGCACGGTAGTTGAAAATGCGCGAGGACAATGGTGTTATGTACGGTCCTGTTTAAAATATTGTTAGGAGTGGGACAAATATTAAATGGGCTGATCTTAAGAAACATTTTGAAAACTGCTGTGAAAAAAGTGTTGTTGTTAAGATGATAAAAAAGATGGAAAAGATACTTAGGCATTCAAATCTCATTTATAAAAACCAGATAGGAACATGGATAAAAAACGCTAAAAAGGACTAACAGCAGTCAAGAAATCACTACACAAACATCTAAAAATTGAGCAACACCAACCCCACTTCTTCAAATAGATAAATGATTCATATCCAGTTATAAGGCATGTATCATATAATTAGAATCACAAAATTTAAAACAAGTAAACACCATTGGTACATGTAAATCATCTAAAACTTGACCGAATTGGAACGTTTGAAATGAAATAAGGTAGTCCATGCCTGTACGATGGGGAAACGAATTTCACTGGTTGACAACACATACATTAAAAAAAAAATAGCACAACATTCAAAGCATAAACAACTCGAGTCAAAACTAGGGGTCAAGATGAGTTGTATCTGGCCAACTGGTAGCACTCGTGGTGTTACTAAATGCAAGTAGAAATTTGGTGATTATTCGTATTTATTTATTATCTTGGTGTAATCACAATCGACGAAAAAGAAAGTATTGTGGCAAGAAGAAGTGGAACCTATCCGTTATCATGTGTGACTCAGGTGGTACTTAACGATCAAACAAGTTTTGATGGCGTCCAAAAATCGATCGAATGTTTCCATTTATGGGATCTTTGATTAAATTTTCCTGCAAGCAGGATCCATGTATCATAGAAACGTAATCCCTAGAATATTGTAAGAACTGTACAGTACAATTCGATAGAAGAAATAAATCTCAGCATTTTCAAATTTTCTTCCATTTTGAAAAGAAATAAAAAGTCTAATATAATGTAATTACTTATTAGAAACGCTGGATTACATTTTATATGTTTTTAAAAGATTTTGTTTGAATATTGTTTGATTTGATTTATACAGGGTTGTGAAATTTTGACTAATTGGCAGACATCTTGAAAATGGCCGCCACATTGGATTTTTCAGAGTGGATCTATAGCTTAAATTGACTACTAAATATATATCTGCAATTGAACAAAGTTTATCATCAAATCCACAATTCTTCTAAAAATATGCACGAATCAGCTGGACTATAAATAAAAATCAACGTGCAGACATCTCAAACGTTCAGGTATTTCACATGGTAATATTCTATACAAAACACAAACATGTCGAAGTCATTTACCTCAAAAGCTTATCACAAATACTTATGAAAAATGGATATAGTTACAATACTGTTGTCAAGTCATTAAAGATGGTATTTGTTGGAATTAATATTCATTCACTCATTGGGTCTTTGCATCGGAAACAAACACATTTATACCAGTTGTTGGCATAATACGGGTCTAGTAATTTTCGTAAAAATTACGAAGGCATGATACTAAACCCCTAACGGGATTTTCATATGATCAAGAAATAATCTTTAGTTTAGTTTAATTGAGGTCTGGAGCTGGCATGTCATTTGTTAATTTATTGTTGATTATCATCATTTTAATTATTTTCTCTGTTACATATTGAAACATCGGCCTCTGACTTCTTTTCAACTGAGTTTTACTGTGCGTTTTGTTGTGTGTTTGTTTATTACACATCGGCTAGATGTATAGAGAGAGGGTTCAGATCTCACAAAACATGTTAAACCCCGCCGCATTTTTACGCCTGTCCCAAATCAGGAACCTCTAACCTTTGTTTGTCTTGTGTGGTTTTTTATTTTTAATTTTGGTTCATTTCTATGTTTCGGGATTAACAGTGGTGTCCATTTCACTGAACTACTATACATTATGTCTAGGGTCCAACTTAAGCCCGCCTCCGGGTATGGTATTTTCACTCTGCATTGAAGACCCATTGGTGGCCTTTGGCTTTTTTCTGCTCTTTAGTCGAGTTGTTTCTTTCTCTATTCGATTTTTTTTAGTCCCGGATTTGCAGAATTTTATCCATATCATATGAATGAAATTTCGGCATTTCATAACTGATGTACTACTTTACCATTCAAATATACAAGAGAATTGTGATAACCGATTAAGAATTGTAATAGTGTTAATGCGTTTTATAATGTCACTTTGGATTATCTCTTTTTTTTTAGAAATCGACAAGTTTCGAAGATCCTGCAAAAATAACACAGATCAAATTCAAATTCAATCGGGGAAAGAAGATGGTAAGGATTATTTTTCATTTATATTATATATTATGTATTTATGAAAGAATCAACAATTAAGTTAATTTATATATACTTAAAATGTCGAGTGTTGTTTATATATTTATACAATCTTAAAAGGATTGTCAAGTCTGCAACGTTTTTTAAAGTTTCTATGACGTTAAATGTCGTTATATGATGGTTTATGCTGTAATTGGCATTAAGAGTTCTAGTTGTGGTCAATTTTTTATTGCTATTTTTTCCAACATGTGCTGTTTTGGGCTAGTTCGAAAATTGGAACAAGAAATAAGGAAAACAACAAATTGATATAAACTGAATATTATGAATTAAAGAATACGAGATAGAGAGAAAGCAGGATATAACAAAGAAGGACGATAGAAAACTCATTGGAATATTTTGAATAGAGTTATTTATATTTATGAAATTAAAAGTAAAATGAGGATGCTAAGAAACAAGTATTTTTCGACTTTTCATTTACAAATTAGGCCTTCAACAAAAACCATGACAGTATTCGATTCTGTCAGATCGGTATACTGACGTGATTTTTTTCATTGAATCATTAAAATTTATTGATGTTGTTAACTTTACGTTACAATAGGTTTAAGGATTTTTCTGCAATAAGAAAATGCATCCTTGAATGAAGTCTTTGTTATTATTATGGTTCAGGAAAGACCATAAGATTAATCTTAATGTTTACTTTTTAATGAATGAATTTTCTTTTTATCATTCTTTCAGTTATTTTTTCGGCACACTGAAAAGATTAAATATTGCAAGACTGCAAAACAACCTTATTTCACTCAAAATTTGTCTTGTTGTGGAGTCATGAATATGATAGCAATGGGCTGTAACAATGGTGAAATAGAAAAAAAACATAACTAAAGTACAAACTGTAGAAATCAGCTGACCATGACTTAACTCCTGAAATCGGCGCAAAACACAAAATACAACTCTCATAAAGAAAAAACGACACAAAATATGCAATATTCGTAGTTACTGAAAGCTAGTAAAAAGCCAATAACAACTAATGAATAAATCATATTCTCACAAACTCAAGTATCTATTAGTACAGATCCAACATATTTAGTGTAAAGACGTCATATGGACGTGTGCAAGGCGACAAATTAGTTCATAATTAAGCCAATAATTTTTGAGAACCACTTTTTATATGCTTTAATCTTAAAATCAAACGTAAATTTTTTTTTAAATGTATTGTATAAAAGTAACAAATAAATGATGTCATAATTACGTCATAATATGCACATAGTTCATAAAAGTAAGAAAAATATCAATTTTATGCAATTTCCATCATTTTTCCTCCGTGGAAAAAAAATACAAGAAACACATATGAGTAAAGCTTTCTCCTTATTCCACCAATATAACATTGTTTTATTTTGGTCCGTATTTGCCTTTTTAATCCAAAATTTATTAAAAAGAAGGACACAAAACAAGAAAAATAAAGAATTTGACAAAATATACCAATTTGTTAATAGTTTGTTGCTATGATAACTCATCAAATGTATAACAAAATTGTATCACCTTTTTCATGTCTTGTAAGAGCAAATTTAAGATCATGATCGTTAACTTTAGTTTACATTGAATTTGGGACAAAATCTGAGCCTTTTTGTTGGCGCACAGCATATATTACTTTTCACAGTAAAGGGATGGTATTAATGTTTTCGTGCAAATTTTCGTCGGTAAGAATTTTCAAAGACTTGGACTGCCTTCTCTTTTTGACTTTTTTGCTACTAATTTTTCCTTAATTTTGATATTAAACTAATATATTAATGATTAAATGATTGATAAAGGAGCCTTAACTATTCCCATTTTTTTTTCATTTCTGTCGTTTGCTATAAAAACAAAAATTTTGACAGTAAGTCACTATTAACCAAATATTATTGATTAAAATTGTTTATAGTATTTCAAAGTTCGTTAGTTTTCTGCAATAGGTTGCAGCAGACATTTAGAAAGTCTATTTCAATTTGTATTGTTTTAATATGCACTAAAACATATGAGTTTGAATATCCATTTCATATCTTGCGCTTCTCACTGAAACGGACGAGGTGCGTGGAACTCTTAAATTTAATTTACAAGGTTTGTATTACTAAAATTCACGTGATAATTTCATTCAAAGGGTTGATTGATATACATTAAGTCTTAAGTAAATAAACTGCAATGGTATTAATATATATTTATGTAATACTAATAATAAAACGAATTACAGAAATCACTAAAAATACTGAACAACACAAGAGACCACACAAACCACCAATAACGACTCCTCTGAAAATATAGCAAATATACAACTAAAAAAGAACAACACACGGTCCAGATAGCATGTTTTAGTACAGGCACTTAATATGTGTATGAACAATTGGGTGCATGAGAGAATAAAATTGAGAATGGAAATGGGGAATATGCCAAAGAGACAACAACCCGACCAAAGAACAGATAACAGCCGAAGGCCACCAATGGGTCTTCAACGCAGCGAGAAAATCTTGCACCCGGAGGTGGTCCTCAGCTGGCCCCTAAATAAAATTGTGTACTGGTTCAGTGAAAATGGACGTCATACTAAACTCAAAAACATGTAAGAGAACTAAAATTAAAAAAACATACAAGACTAACAAAGGCCAGAGGCTCCTGACTTGGGACAGGCGCAAAAATGCGGCGGGGTTAAACATGTTTTGTGAGGTCTCAACCCTCCCCCTATACCACTAGCCAATGTAGAATAAAGAAACACATAGCAATATGCACAGTAAAACTCAGTTTAAAAGAAGTCCGAGTCCGATTTCAGAATAGGTAACAAAAGAAACTAAGCAAAATGACAATGATACATAAATTAACAAAGGACTACTAGCAGTTACTGACATGCTAGCTCCAGACCTCAACTAAACTGATTGAAAGATTATGTCTTCATCATATGAAAATCAGGTACAATCCCTCTCGTTAGGGGTTTAGCATCATACCATCATAAAATATATGCGAAGAACATCACCCGTATCATGCCAACAACTGGTTTTAGAATAAATGTGTTTATTTCCGATGCAAAGACCCTATGAGTGAATCAATATTAACACCAAAAACAGGTAACATTTGAAACGAGATGCCTTGGCCATACTTGCAAATAATGGTTTATTTTCTTCATAGTTTTGGCATAAACTCTATGGTTGCACATCCGAAAAAAAGGATAAAAAAGAAAATAAAAAAAAAAAGATTTGACTGTAAAAGACATCAAAACAAAATAATCAATATATCGATATTCCTGTTACATTGTCCGTTTGTCGATACGTTTTCTATTCATTAAATTATATTCATAAAACATATGATAAAATATTTTTAATAACCTTGGTAGAGAATAATTTATGACAAAGAAGTCAAATCCAATTGATTGATTATTTGGACATATATTTTGACAAAAATCTGTTTATTCATCTTAATAAGCATACTTATTACATTGATTACAATGAATTGCCGTGATTTCCCAGTGTAATAAAAACCGTTAACTTCACATGTAAAATAAATATGATTATTTCACTCCTCTGACGTAATACAACAATGGGTGTTTTAGAGACGTTGTCGATGACGTTGCATTAATACAATTGAGAATGCATAGGAAAATATATAGTTCCTTTAATTGTTTTCACTTTATTTCCTTTAAAAAATGTAATAAAAAGAAGAACTAATCCAAAACTAAAATATCGAGAAATATTCAACTCGCTACCGAACAACACTGATAATTAACTCATGCGCTATGCGCATTCGTGAATTAATGTGTTATTTGTTCACTCGTTAAATATTTTTTTCTATATTTGAATTCTTGGATTAGTCATTCTATATTTAATTTTAATTCTATATTACAAAAATATTGTGAAGAAAAGGGAGACCATAAAAAAACTAGTAGAAGTCCAGTGCATTCAGATGCATCGGATGTTGATAAGACCTTACAATTTGCATTGCGTCCTTGATATATTCCGTTACATTTCTTTTCCGATACCCGTAGCGGACAAATTTAACAGGTATCTTAATCACATTTTATAAAAAAAGAAATAACTTTATCAAATTTTACCCTTTTGCGAGAGAAATATTTGGACGATACTGCACTTACATCAATGGAAATGTCTGAAAATGTTACATGTTACACTTATTTGATAGAGTAAATTGCTCTTTGAAATCAAATAATTGAAGAAGACTTTATATTCATTAGAGAGATTATATCAAATCTCAGAGTAATTACAGTACAGTTTAATGTACAATGTGACTTACCGAATTAGACTATTTACCGGATTTGTAATAACATAAGCAACACGCAGGTGCCACATGTGGAGAAGGATCTGCTTACCCTTCCGGAGCACCTGAGATCACCCCCAGTTGTTGGTGGGGTTCGTGTTGCTTAGTCTTTAGTTTTTTATGTTGTGTCATCTGTACTATTATTTGTCTGTTTGTCTTTTTATTTTTGGCCATGGCGTTGTCAGTATGTTTTCGATCTATGAGTTTGACTGTCCCTCTGGTATCTTTCGTCCCTCTCTTTTAAGTCATTTAACTATGATATCTTAATACAATAAGATTTCGGACTGGTTTGACAGTGTCCTGGGGGTAATTCAACACCTGCAATGTTTTTATCATTGCAATTCCTGCTGGAATGGCATAAATCAATCTGTACCTACTTGATTAAATTCAAATTTTATCTGTACAGACATTTAAGTATTCATGGTGGATATATTCATGTAAAATCATGATTTGGCTTTAATGAATAAATTACAATTAAGGATGTACACCTCTGAGGAGCCAAAAATTTCAAGAATTAAACTTTTTTTCTTAACCTGATGTTTGGGTTTATATGACTGTAAAAAAGTAACTGATGAAGAAAAAATCACACGGTGGTGCACTTTTTTTTGCTGCGGCCATTTGAATGTACCCACTTTTTATGATTTTCCCATTTTTCATCAATTTTTACCCATGTTTGAGCTATTATCATGAAAAAAATCGCAATTTCACAATTAAACTTTTTTTTATACTTTCACTAAGATGAAGTGAACCAATCTGAATAAATTTAAATAAAAAACTATAGGTCGGTGTTTATATTAGAAAGTTTTATAAAATTTTGTTGCTTTTTCGTGTCAAATTGACAATGATGTCAATTTTGTAAATTTTGGATTTTTCTCTTTTTTTTTAGAACAAAAAGCATGTTATTTCAACTTCTTTGTTATAAATATTTGAAAAATTACATATCTAAAAACTTTGAAAAGAAAAAATTGATATGGGATGACCATATTTTTGGTAAAATCATTTCTTTGTTCCCTCGCCTATTTTCTGAACATTTTGGCTGATGAAACTTACCAGATTGGTTATAAAATTTGAAAATTTTATTACTCAAAAACTTCTCATTGTAAGTTCACAATTTTTTCACAGCGTATAGTTTGATTATAAATTTTTTTTATATTCATTGATATTTTCGACTTGTATCACATGTTTTGGAAATAATTCCCGAACGAGATTTCAACGAGACTGAAACCTCAGAAGAATACATCCTTAAAAAATCGAAAATCAAATTTGGGATCAAATTTTATTTGAGCTCGTGAATTGACCACATAAAAAAGCAGGAATGACGACTTTTAATAATGTACTGTTAACCCTTTATATTTCATAATATTCGAAATTAGATCATTTCAAGGTGGCACTTTAAGAATTTTGTTCATTTTGATGAATCTCATATTGGGGTTTAAGAACCTTCTTTATGATATTATTATTACAACCATGATTTTGTGTCTTTTATACATCAAAACCATGAAGGTTTGAAAGCGTTTTCCTCTAAAATTTTGGCCATTCATCCCGTACCTCCATGAGTACGAATCACACCTGTTGATCGAAGCGCTCTTAGGACTAGGACATGTCCTAAGATCGTCTTAGGACGTATCTTTGTCCTAAGTGCGTTTATCAAACATGTCGTAAATTAGGAAAAGTCATAGGAATCATCCTAACTTTAGGACACCTACGATGATCATAGGATTGTTCTAACTTTGTGATATATTTTATGATTCTTAATGTGTAAACAAATACGACCGCCACCTATATATGGATCCCCCGTTTTCTAAATATATTTCTATTTTTCACTTATTTAATGTGTTCTTGCTCTTATCCAAAATATATTACAAAAACAGTAGCATACGTATGACACCCCTCTATTCATATTTTCCACGTGGAAAATAAGAATAGAGGGGCATCGTATATATATATTTAACACATAAAATAAATGGACAAAGGGTAAAATATCAAAGAATATTTACTTTAAAAAAAGTTCAAAAAGGGAATCCATATCAAAATCGCATGTGATGCGTAAAGAAATAATTCATGTATTCCGTATTTTCATGAAAGTGCACGAGATTTTCCATTAAATTCTGTAAAGTATAAACCGTGACACCATGAATTAAACTCACTCAAAAATATTTATGATTGTTACCGATTGTCTTTTATTAGTTTTCACTTTTACTGCTGTGCAACAATATTTTGATCAATTATTATATAAAACGTTGTTACATTTTTTGTGTTTTTGTTTTTGTTTCATAAAGTTTGAATGTACCATTAATAGATAAATATTATATCTTTTCTTTACGATAATACTAATAATATTTCTAATTGTTAATCTTGTAAGTATTTACTACTGAAAAAATTCAATGCATTCTTAAACATATAAAAGTTTTAAATTCCTATTTTCTTTACACTAACACTTAGGACAGCGGTTATGACGTCCTAGCTAAGATAGTTCTAAGATAGCTTCGATGTGCATGCTGAGACATGTCGTAAGTCGGTCCTAACATTATCCTAATTTATTCCTAAGAGAGGTATTAGGACAAATCTTAGGACAGCTTCGATAAACAGGCCCCTGGATCTTAGGATTATTAACCTGAATACCTGCAATTAAATAGTCGGATTTAAAAAGTTGGACATGTCCCAGTCCGATCATAGACTGAACCTGTACCGTAATTTAAAACATTTTCGTTTTGATAAAAAGATAGTTATATTTTCACATTATCACACATTCTTATAAGCTTTGGTCAGACGTTAAGTATGTTCCTGCCTTCCTTTTTTCTAAATTAGTATATCATTAAAAAACGGTTTACACCATGTAAATCATATTGACCTTTAAAATGTTGAAATGCGTTAAAGTCTTACGTTCTCTTCATAAAGTGTGTGATACCTAAATTCACATAAACATTTGGGTCAAGGCATTGATTGATATACTTAACCATTTTGAAGTTTTATGTATATGATAGAATAAACTGCAAGACATGTAGTTTCGATAAAAAATAGTATTACTTTAAATTACATAAATGGTCAATTCTATCAGAATTTGTGTTACTTAGGATGGAAAAGACACCAACTTTTTTTATTTACTTTTTTTGATTGAGCAAGCGAAACAGGCATCTTACATTGTACGAGTCATGTCTTTATGCAACAGTCATACAAGTGAGAGGTTGAGCTAGCTATAAAACCAGGTTAAATCCACCATTTTCTACATGTGGAAATACCTGTACCAAATAAATCGCATGTTTACGAAAATATTGATATTTGTACAAATAAGTTGAAAGATGCGGAGATGAAATCATACCGAATTGATACAACAGATTTCCTAAACACATTTAGTGATTTATCAGACTTTGTGTTGAAATGAAATTATTATTATAAGGTAAATAAAAATGAAAAATATTTTCAGTTCAATATCAGTAAAATATTTGTCTTCAATAAATATTTCCGGAATTAATCACAACAGTTTATTAATACTTGTTCTCTGTAACAATTTAAACTCTTATATAGGGAGTGTGGCACGCATGGTCATGGATTTTCTTCAAACTTCGCACACTTACTAGTCTTGATGAAACAAAGAAAAAATGGCAAAATTTTGGTTGCTTAGCATATCGGTTGCCATAGCAACCGATGACCAGTTTTACCTCTTCTGAATATCTATGATTTTAAGCTGAAAAAGGCTATTTTCAACATAATTTTTCATAATAAATAATTAAGAGAATGAATATTGTTTATGATTTTATCAAATATATGCATTTTATTAATGTAATTTAATAACTGATATTTTCATATTCCATTTCAATCATAATCACATATACCCCCCTTTTTATGTGGTTTGCATTAGGTTAAAAATACCCTTTTGAGGTCATTTTTGAATGCTCACAATAATTGTTTGCGGACACCTGAGTTAAAGTCAACCATGAATTCATAAATATCATAGTCTTATCTTATCAATGATGCGAAAAAGTAATGGGGAAGTATGTCTCAATATTTTGTTACCATGGATACAAAATGCTTAGTTTTCATTTTTTCAGAAAATTTTTTTTTTTTAAATTTTGAAAAAAAATGTTTTAAAACCTAATTCTGCAGTCAGAAAAAAATGAATAAATATACAATATGTAGAAATTATTGTAATCATCAAAATTTTAAACAAAATCATATATAACGGTATTATAGTTTTAACTGTGTTGCTATGGAAACAATTTCATTTTGATACACAAGTTTAAAACAATTTTGAAAAAAGTTTCAGTTAGTTTCTTAACTGTGCACAAAAGTAGGAAAACTAAAACACTTATTAAGTTTCACTGTATACACACATGTGTATATATAAATGATTTTGCTTGTATAGTATTTCGATAATGGTGTTACCACTTGAAGGAAACAAACACTATTTCTCTATTCTGGATAAAAGTGCTGATTATAAAGAACTTTCAGTCTGTTTTCATGATCATGAAAAATATACAAGAAAAACAATTACTCAATCTAGAAAAAAAAACAAATAAAATCATTAAAAAAATACATATTCAATTGTACAATATTTGCCATTGAATGTGTTGCCATGGAAACAAGTAGTTCATTTGCAAAAATACGGACACGTACTAATTTTACCAATGCGTTTTAATGAACTTCGATACATATAACAATGAATGTATACAGTTTTGCTTACATAAGCAGGTTTTCTTGTATTTGAGAAATATTAATAATATTCCAGGCATTATTAGTGATAGTGTTGCCATAGAAACAACAAATTACATGTATATGCATAAACTTGGAAAACGCTTGAAAATAGACTAAATCTCTCATACAAAAAACTCTCTTCTGTAAGTTTTCAATTCAAGCAGTGTCAAAGAATGATGGCTTTTACAAGTCAGTCCATCAACTAGTATTCAAATGCTGTAGTGAAGATTAAAGATCAAAGAGCCACTTGGTGTTGACAGTTTGGAATTTTAGCTACTAGCTCCTAACTATTTATACATAATATAAAGAAGATACAATCAGAACATTGACAGTTCAAGAAAGACCAAGCTTAAAATTGTTTGTGTGAGGCACAGAAATAAATACTTATCACAAATAAAAATAATCAATATTGTTGGGGGGGGGGGGGGGGGGGGGGGGAAGATCATTTTGAGGTGAAGTTGAAAAAAATAGACAATTTCAAAAAGGTCCGGCAATATGGGTAGGCTGGGATGAAGGCGGACAATTTGAAATATAACTGGAAATCGGGATCAATTGGACAAGGACAGAAATTTCAATAGGTCAACTTGGGTGCTCCTAAAAGAATTAAACACAAGGGTTCTTTAGCAAACAATGGGCGTAACCAACAAGGGCGGGTACTGTCGGCCGTTGACCCGATGTTCCCTGCTATCCATCCGACACATTTCTTGTTTGCCGTTCTGGCCGGGGAGGAATTTTCGAGATTTTCCAAAAAGATTCGTTTCCCTACGAGGACCCGCGGAAAATCTGTCAGATGGTGGTTGCGGGTCTTAAAACGAGCAGTAGGGGGAAATATACCATCTGAACAATTTTCATATAAGGGGTCCCACTGACTGCCTAAAGTGATGGCCCGCTACATTTATGCTTCAGTGATTCCATATGTAATCAACCAAATATTTCCAATAAATAAGGAGGGTACGGGCCCTTAGGGCCCCTGGATCCGCCTATGGTAGCACTATCTTAACATTAGTATTAGGCATTGGATTATTGAAATTTGAGAAAATAACAATTATCTTTATGGATTTTTAGCAGCAAATTAAAAAATATTGACCATAAATTATGATAACTCTTTACCGTGAAAGGGTAACTTTAAAAGAATTATATACATGTACCTATAATTTGATTTTCACTGAACATGCTGAAAGCCCATTACAGAAAGATGTTTCTCAAAATTAGTATATTGTCTTTCTTTTAACAAAAAAAAATAGATTTTACTTTGAAACAGGACTCAATGTTTATAACATATAATACATGTGACTTTTTGTCCTTGACGTTTTGTCTGTGACTTTCTGTCCTATATTCTGACCGTTATCATGACCAGGAAAAATGACTTTATACCTATTTATATGTAATAGGCTTTGCATCAAATTTATAGAAACACTTAGATTGAACCATTAATTTTATCAAATAAGAAAATATAAAATGCTTTTCAAACATATTAGCAAACGATAAATGTATTGACTTTCGAGAACATTTGGCATACCTCAAGTTAAGTCGTTGAATATGTTTACTTATATTTTATTAAAATATTTTAAACTACCAAGAAATCGTGCATGCAGGGGCTCAGGCATACCTCAAGTAGTCCGTGAAATGTTTATTTTTTTTATGAAAATATTTAAAACTACCAAGATATCCTACACAAGGCTCGGGCATGCCTTAAGTTGTACGTGGAAATAATTATTTACTATTATGAAAATATTAAAAAACAATTATATTGGATTTATCAACTTACATGTATTTTTGGCCTACTTCACACCTTTTGTGTGTTACCTTATATTTGTGATCAAACTTGTCAAATTATAACCGGTAATATACAACATAATTTACAACACAGTAAAATACAATATACTACTCAATACCATAACAAGTTTAAATAACCTGGTGCCCGTCACAGTACCCTAAACTGTTTTCCCGGGTTTTTTTTTTATTTGATAAAGACTTTACCATTCAATCTTAATGGGGTTTTTTTTATATAAATTTTAAGCAAATCCTATAAGATATAAATAAGTATTAGGTAGTACAACGATCAGGACACAGTCAACGTTGGTCAGGTCAAGGTTTTTTTTACCCAAAAACATATATTTTCCCCCTTTTTTTAATGATATAAAATAACACAGAAATTTTCATCGGTTAGGTCATTGCTGTTGTTGGTCAGGTCATTGTCAATGTTAGAAGGGTCACGTTTTCGGAATTTTTCGGAATTTTTTAATATTTTTTTCTATATTTTTTCCTATAGTTATAAATTAAATGATCAAATTTTATTATATTTCAAATTTAACATAAATCCTTTAAGAAATAAAAAAAAGAAATGAGCATTTTCATTTGGTCCTGTCATTGTCAGCGTTGGTCAGGTCACGTTTTATGAAGATTTAAAAGTTTTCTATATTTTTTATTATATTTATGTATTAAATGGACTTAATTTATAGCAATTCAAATTTGACAAATTTTTTAAGAAATAAAAAAGTTATGAGCATTTTCGTTTTGGTCCAGTCATTAGTGTAACCCGTCAAAGGGAGATAATTCGTATTGTGAGGAATATTGCACAATGACCATTTTTTAGAAATTAATTTCAGATGTTTCTAGGTAGATTCCCCATAACTTTTTTTGATTTTTGATAAAAACAAGGCTGAAATTAATTGTTTTTGTGTTTCTTTTTAATAGATGTAGCCGCATAATTTCACAACACTACGCCAAATATTGTATTTTTCTCAAAATTCCCAACTTTCTCCGCTGCTACCATGGTAACCAACCAATATATATATATCGGTTGGCATTATTTTTCTGACTAGGCTTATAGGATAGACATATCAGCCAATTTTCAGAAAGATCGGTGACTATGTGTGCCGAAAAAGTGTAAGTGGTTACAGAGAATGAGTATTAATAGATAAAATCAAATCGCAAATATGAACCATAATATTTTTTATTTAATCAATGCAAAACGTTACACTGTGTTCATTTTCTTTCATTCTTCCTTTGTGGTTATTAGCTACGAGAAACGGTCATCTGCGCGCTTTTAATTACGGAAAAATTCGATACGCGATTAAGACTTTAAGGGATTTTATTATTTTCCAGCATTCACTAAATCGGGTTAAAACGTCACAACCCAATGACGTATGTCAACCAAAAAAGTTACAAATACTTGATTTTTTTCCGTTATTAGAGGCAATATAAATTTAAAACTTTGTGAATGTGTTTTTTATGTTATGAGGAACATATTTAGATGATAAGTAAAAAATCGCGGATTTTCCCTTTAACATTCTACTAAATGATTTTTTTAGATTTTGACGTCCTAGAAAAAAATGTATTTTGAGATGAAAGTATTTCACCCAAAATCATCTGAGGGTGACAAATGGTTGTTTGCTGTTCATATTTATATACTATTTGTTGTGCACGAATTTCATTACAAATAAATTGTAATCGAAATGTGTTGAAGAAAGATGTGTGCTGTAAAAGTTGAACAATATTTACGACTTGACCTAAAATAAAAAGTTAGGTCATATCTATTGTTAGAAATGTCTTCTCAAGAAACGAGTTTCAGAGTGTTTCAGTAATACTGGAAATTCATATGATAAAAAAGATAATTTTTAAGATAATTTTTGATATTTGTATTTATTCGTTGATATTCAGACTAGCCTCAGCTTATTCCGTTTCCTTTCCTTTTGTTCTGTTTTTTTCATTCCGTTTTTATTTCGTTCCGCACTTTATATATACCCGTAGCTGACATTGTTATCAGGCATCATATTTCATTTTTATGAAAAACATAGCTTCATATTTTTTTACCTTTGCTATAGTGTTTGCACTTCACTTAGCTTACAACAGAGGAAATGTCTGAAAATTACGTATGAAAACTATTTATAAGAGTATATTGCTCTACGGAGTCAAATAATGGAAGAAGACTGTGTATTCATTATAGAACAGAAATCTGATATCCTTAACAATCAAAGTTTGAATTGTTATGTATTTGATATAATTAACTTCAATAGTTTTAATATATGAGCCGCTGTTGCGTAAAGGTGTAAACAATGTCTTTCTTAGTGATCGCCAATTGTTTTTGAAAAATTATTTTATTCAATAAAAATTGGTATTACTTTAAATTACATAAGATGGTCAATTCTGTCACACAAATCTTTCATTTAGAATGGAAAAGACGCTTTTTTTTGTATTTTTGTGATTGAGCAAGCGAAACAGGCATCTTACATTGCACGAGACATTGGTATATTTATCATGATTAGAAACATTTATGTTTTACCTATTTGTAAAGACATTTCATAAAACAGACAAACGTAAGTGAATGCAAAAATAATCTCATCTGATGCGTTTAAAATAGAAATATAAAAAAATTAATCCTGTTGATTGATTGTTCAGACATTAGCATAGTAGTTTTTAAACATCTATATTCCTCTGAAAAGATCCGTTAATTCATTTTAATTTGATCACCTAAAGCACACTTCTTTATAATTTTATAGAACAAGAATCTTGTGAGGTAGAGGGAGACAACAAAAACGCTAGTGGAGTTGACAAGACCTTACAATTTGCATGCCTCCCCGAAATCCAATATAAGGAAGAAATACAAATAGATCTCCCCCCAAAAAAATCGCATGTTTATGGAAATGTTGATATTTGTACAAATACTTTGAAAGACGCGACGATGGAATCACAGCAAGCTCTGATTCCTTGCCCAGCTTTGGCTATACTTCTTGTCCTTTTTGGTTTATAGCTCTTCATGTTTTTAATAAGCTTTGGATTTTTAAATATTTTGGCCTCGAGCATCACTGAAGAGACATTGATTGTCGAAATGCGCATCTGGTGCAGAAAAATTGATACCGTTTATGTTATTACTACCACTGGGTCGATGCCTCTGCTGGTGGACTGATAGTCCCCGAGGGTATCACTAGCCCAGTAACCAGTACTTCGGTACTGGCATGAAAATAAGGATTTTGTGTTATTGAAATTTGCTGTTACAAAATTTTGGAAATTATTTAAAATTAAGGATTGTATCTCCCTCATGCAAAGCTCTGATTTCTTGCCCAGCTTTGGCTATACTTTTTGTCCTTTTTGGTTTATAGCTCTTCATGTTTTTAATAAGCTTTGGAATTTCAAATATTTTGGCCTCGAGCATCACTGAAGAGACATTGATTGTCGAAATGCGCATCTGGTGCAGAAAAGTTGGTACCGTTTATGTTATTGACACAGCAAATACCATTACCACATGTATTGATTTCTCAGTATATCACTCAGGTATGATTAATTTTTTTTATTCTATTATGTGTAAGGTCAGATTTAATTTCAATTATTAATCCTAATTGATCTTACCATCGTTATTTTCAATCATAAAAATTTTACTAAATGACCCTTTTAGATTGTGACGTCATAGAAAAGCTTTATTTCAAAATAAAATAACTTCACAAAAATGATCTGACGGTAAGATGTATCTGCTTTGTGTTGTACAGGTTTTTCATTGCTACTGAAGACATCAAAGAACTCTTCGTTTCTCATGACTTTTTCGGCAGTCTGTGAATAAGCTAAAAATAAGAAAGATTAGTAAGACTATGAGCTTGGCATCTAAGGAGCATATTATTTAATAATTTCAGGGTTAATGTAAAAAAATATTTAGATGTATACTAGTATTCAAACAGTAACGTAGCTTTGCATTTATACATCCCGTGCAGAAAAACGGACACAGTCTTAAATACATGATTGTTTGTTGTTGTACTGTTACACCACTGTCCCGGGTAAGTGGAGAGTTTTGCGTCAGCAAACTAGTTAAACCACGCCACATTCTGTATGCGCCTGTTCAAAGCAAGGAGTCTGTAATTAAGTGGTTGTCGTTTGTTGCTGTATATCATATTTATTTTTCGTTTATTGTTTTGTACATAAATCCGATCGTTAGTTTTCTCGTTTGAATTGTTTTACATTTGTCATTTCGTTGCCTTTTATAGCTGACTATGCTGTATGGTTTTTGCTCATTGTAGAAGGCCATACGGTAACCTTTAGTTGTTAACTTCAATGTCATTTTTGTTTTTAATGGGGAGTTGTCTCATTGGCAATCAAACCACTTCTTCGTATTTTTGATAAACGACAAACAAAAAACAAACGCCATCTAGGTTATCGTCCTGGTGAAAATTTCAGTACTTATGATAAATGTCACAATCCAACAAACGGCAAAGCCCACACGATGGCTATATATTCAATTCTTCGATACTGTTTTTAATAAATTCCAGCATCCATTTACTGTATGCGTCTCAGACACTGTATTCTGTATTCTTGTAAATTATCATCTCAGTTGCTCTCCGTGTCGTTGTTCCGTAATCATAGTTTTGCGCGACATTATATATCTATTTTATTTTGTTTTTCGTACTAAGGTTTAACTTCTTCATACAAAGTTGGCCATACATGTAGATGGAACTTTTGTTGTTCTTTACAGCTCACTTTTGTCGAATAGCTCTTCGTGTGACTAAAAAGTTATACATCCTTGGTCTTCAGTTTTCTAAGAGTGAGTGCTCCTGATAAAGGTAAATCCAGAAAAGCTCTTCGAAAACACACAATTTTCTTTTTCATAAAGCTTTTTTTTCTTTTTAAAGGATAAAATTTCATATATTTTTTTTATTAATCACATTGGAACACTAAGTTGTATTCCTTCGATTCACAGAAAATACCTTGATCATAATACATATACAATGTACGTACATGTTGGAAAATCTAAAATTTATATGGAAGAGCTATATAAACTGAAAAAAAAGGAGGGTCGAATACATTTGATATTTTCACTCAATGTACGAATATTGTTTTTATCCTGCACTTTTGAATAAACACTTTAATGTATTATTCCTTATACTCCAAATGTGATTCCGATGATTATGTATGTGCTCAACATGCAGTAGTAAGCAATACATGTATATTCAGGACGGGAATACAGTGTATGCGACATGACTATATCTAAGTTTGCTGACAAGCTAATATGTAAACATTCACCGGATTGTCCACTGTTAGAGTTATTGAATATAGGGAATTTCAACACGACACAACTCATCGTTCGTTGTGGATAAGGGGGAACTTCTCAAAAGTGCCACACATCTTCCCGCAAAACGCAGTAACAGTTTGTCCAACTTGCTTCGGAAAGTAACACTTGATGAGACACTGGCATTCAAAATAGTAATATAATAAACATAAAATTGTGTACAACAATTTTCGTTAAGTTTACCTATGTATACACACATTCCATTGGATAGTTAGACGTAAGGAGAAATTCAAAAAAAATTTATTGTTATGTTTTTGAAACATAAATTTAATTTGTATCAATGGTTCTGAATGGATGGCAACAAGCGTAAAATCCTCTATCTATAAACTCATCATAGATACCAGGATTGAAATTTTGTATTTGTGCCAGACGCGCGTTTCGTCTACAAAAGACTTATCAGTGACGCTCGAATCAAAAAAAGTTAAAAAGGCCAAATAAAGTACGAAGTTGAAGAGCATTGAGGACCAAAAATTCCTAAAAGTTTTGCCAAATACAGCTAGGGTAATCTATTCCTGAGGTAAAAGCCTTAGTATTTCAAAAATGTAATGTTTTGTAAATAGTTAATTTATAATTATGACCATATCAATGATAATTCATGTCAACACAGAAGTGCTGACTACTGGGCTGGTGATACCCTCGGGGAATAAAAACTCCACCAACAGTGGCATCGACCCAGTGGTTGTAAATAAACTCATCTGTCTGTAACTAAGTGAAGACGACATTTTGAATTCTGGAATGTTTTGACATGTTATTTATTCAATAATAAATAAAAAAAAAACATATTTTTCACCTAGAAATTTTCCTTTTGTCTAATTTCATAACGTTCTGGGGCGTACAAGAAGACTAAAAAAGCATGGTATTTACATTTCACGCTTGAAGCATAATTATTACATCACCTTGTTAAGTTGCTACAGACGATAACATCATTTCGCGAAATTTTCGTTTAATGACATTTTACACCGACTTAATTACTGAAATAGACTGATTTGTTTGTTTTGCATTTGAATAGTGATATTCGTATTGTATTTGAAGCTTGGTCTACGTAAAACTTGGTTTTTACTGTTGCAAATATCCGTTTATCAGCTCCGCTACGAGTCTCTTTGTTATCTCAATTTGCAACATTAAAACCCACGTTTAACAAAGGCCAAGATTTAAATACAATGCCGTTATCTATTAAAAGTTGATTTAAATTGTTGAATATTTGAAAATCATTTGTCCCTTGAATTCTAACAATTCCCTTGTCAAATTTCATTAATTTCTACTTCGGAAGCCAGATCTTCATTCTCACTGTTAAATTTAGATTAAAATAATTGTAAGGCAAATGAAGACATTAAAACTAAATAATGACAAATGAATTAAATACCTGCAACTGAATTCTTTATTTGAGCGTCTTTTTAGAGAAAAAAAATAGTCAAGACGTAAACAAATATTTTCCTTACACCAAAAAAAAGAAAAATTACAAAAATGAACGGTATTTATCTTTATATAAATAAGAAGAAGAAGAAGAAGAAGAAGAAGAAGAAGAAGAAGAAGAAGAAGAAGAAGAAGAAGAAGAAGAAGAAGAAGACAATCAGGAACCTGATGAAAATGAAGTGTACTCAGATGCATCAGCAGATAATGAGATCCAACAATCTGGCTTGCCTCCCCGAAATCCAGAATTAGAAAGCGATTCAAAAAGGTAACACAACAACAAATGCAATGGATAAGAACATGTTAGAATGTCGACAAACAGATGAAACCCTTCATATATCCTTTATACATTTATCAGAATATCACTCAGGTAGTATAAATATAGATCTTTTTTTTAAGTTTAACTGAAGATTTTGTTGAATTGTATTCAATTTTTTGTTAGATATAACGATCATGATTTTCAACTATTAAAATTGCCGAAAAAGATTTCCGAAAACAAAACTTATACGTTAAAATCAAATAGAATTACAATTACGATATATAAAAAGAGGTGGAAGATACCAAAGGGATTTTCATAACTCATAAGGCAAAGGGATACTAACAACACCTTGAAAACAAAATACAAAAAGATAAACAAGTCAAAAAGTCAACAAAACACTTCACAGGAAATTAAAGACAGTGAAAAACGAACCCCTCCAAAAACCGAGGGATCTCAGAAGAATAGAGATCAAACGGTACTAATAAAACTTTAGGAAAATGTTCACATTAAAGATGATTTTCAGGACGCCATCAAATTCTTCGACATTTTCAAAATTATTGATATTGAATCAAAATCTGTATAGTTTGTCATACATTAGTGTGATGTAAAAGTAATGTTTACAGTTCCGATGAATTTCATTTATTAGCAGTAACTGAAACACAGGGGTAACCAGAGATATGGAAAATTGACAGAGAATTTATCATGTATCCCTGAAGGGAAAGCTTCAACTGATTAAAAGTGCAATTGTGAGATAAAAAAAAAGAGCGAAATTGCGGATTTACCTTGTTAAATATATATTTTGAATTCATATTTTGAAGAGATGAGAGTAATGAAGAAATAACAAGTAAATAAGATGACCAAAAAGACAAGCAACTGATGATTGATTGTTACAACGCATAAATTGGAGGATCAAGGACCTCTGTATATCTTAAAGACTCTAGTAATAATAACGTCATGCAGATGCACAGTTTGTTTCTACCCTTTATTTTATAGCCGGTTTATTCCAATTATTAACATTTTATATTTAAATGTGAATCCTATAATCATTTTAATATCGTTTTATGTGTATCCTTTACAAAAACAGCTATGTTGATAATTGTATTGTTTAAGAATATGTTTTCTTTAGTATAACCAACCATTATATCTTATCATCTGTTTGCTTTTTTTTTTTTTTTTTTATTTGACTATCAATGTCGATTCATTTTTATTGAAATAGAATATTGCCATGATAAATATTTTGGTAAATAATGAATGACATCTAGCTTTTCTTTTGATTTTCCTGCATTGCATTTTTAAATCACCTGACTGACTGTCATCGTCTTCGTCGTTGTCCGTCTTCGTCCGTTAACTTTTACAAAACATCTTCTCCTCTTGAACTACTCTGTCAATTCGAACATATAACTTCTTTTTGTCATTGTTTCTATTTTCTGGCAATTGCTCTTTCAATGCGTCTATATGATTACTTTTTATGTAGTAAGAAAATGCTACACGAACGCTCTCACCAGGTATTTTGGAGGATCAAATTATCTCTTTTCTGCGGTCCTAAAAGGGATCCTTTATCAATTCTTACAAAATCGAGCCTCTGGATTGAATCTGATATTTTCTTTTTGTAACAATTCGATATTTTATAAACTTTTTGACAGATGTCTTATTTAAAAGTTTATAAGTTCTTTTGGTGCATTGTTCAAAGTTGCAGACGCCATAAGATCAAGATAAATGTGTGTGCCATAAGGTTAATAAAGCAATCTTCGAAGGTACTCTGATAATTCTTTAGTACACCACATTGTATGTGGATCAAATTTAAAGAATCGATCATGTTAATGAAGTTGTAGGTTCAAATCAGTCAAGATTTTACTTCGTCAAAATTATCTCCCCATTACGCCAGTCAAATTTTACAATCGTAAATATGGAAACCATTAAATTTAGCTCCTACAAACCGATAAATTTATCCACATAGCACCATAACGTTCCTTATATGCCAGTTGTATTTTATCTACTAGCTATTGAGCATCATTTAATGTACTTTTCTGCATTCAGTCAACTTAAAACTATTGTCTGGTAAGTTGTCAGGTGGAATTTTCGAAAGTTCAAAAACGTTTATAAAAATTATAATTAAATATTTCGTGGAAGGGCAGACTAAAACTAATCAGAGGTTGAAGACTAATAACCGTAGATAACATACACAAAAATGACGTTTTTCTGAAGTTATACATTTTTAAGATACCTACTCTGTATTTATGACTCATTAGAAAGGTATTCACTTGACCCATATATTTCATTTTTTCAGTACTGTGAATTTTCAATGTTATCAAATCAACTGGTAGCCTAAATACATAAAAATAATAGAATCTAAAGCGCGGTGATGTATCAAATATTTTTTGCTTTATCCGTTTTCAAGACAGAGTAGTCAACTCAAACACGCCCGAACATAAAAAGGTGCACTCGACTATCTCTTTTCCATGCAATTATTGCCCATTTTGGGGATTTTTTCCCAAAAAACTATCGCCGGGGGCAGAGATGCAAATCAATGCTTTAGAAAGATCAATCTATTATCTTTCTGTGGATTTTTTTTCGGCGGAATTTATGCTTATGCACAAAAAAGATCCATTAGGATTTGACCCTGCCACAATCGACTGTTTTATGAATTTCGAACAGCGGTATACTACTGTTGCCTTTATTTATGCAAATGTGTCTATAATTTAAAAGTTTACAACTATCTCGAAGCTCCATACTATAATTCAAGTAAAAACACGTATATAAGATGCATAAAATCCTAAATTAAGCACCTTTATTAAACTTTTAAAGCCCATAGAAACCGATGTAAATAATTCAAATATACCAATGTTGCTTGTTTACCTTCTCTAACAAAGAGTTATATTTCTTTTGTTTAATTTCAACTGGGTTTCCGCCTGAAATAATAATGTGCAAATACAAAACTATGTACTATAGTAAGTACTTTTGTCGATTTATAATTTGTTCTACATTCTTGGTTAAAATGATTTAACCAATCAAACGACTGCGAAAATATCTTTGTGTGTTCTTAACTGGGAGTACAATTTCATTAATAAACTTACAAACAAGATGTGAATCAATAGCTCAAGAGATAACTATCTACCAAACTGTTGTATTATATATTTTCAGTCAAATGCACAAACGAAATTTTGTATTGAATGCGCCCATTTTTATGTTCAAATACCGATGTTGCGATCATTAATGTGTCATTAACTAAAGTTCTGAATACCAAAGTTAAAATTTGATGGATTTGAATCTTATTAATCAAAATAGATATAAATATATATAGAAAATTTGACACAGGCAAAATGTTCAGAATATTTAAATCTAAAGATCTAAAAATCCACATACTTTCTATTTTTCCCGAAAATATTCAGATTTCTCCTTATAGAAATTTTAAATATCGATCGACTCATTATGGTAATTTTCCCTTAATGTCGATATTCTTATCCACTTTAAAAATTCTGGCAATTTTCTTTATACCTATAAAAAGAGTGACTGGAAAATTTATAGATGGTAAGCAAATCTATAGTTTTCCCATTAAATGATTTTTTTTAATGAAAACGATCAGAAAAAGCGGCACATGGCAGAACGCGTCAATCTACTCCTTATACGAGTTCTGCCATGTTTTAAAAGTCTAAAGCAATTTTTGTGGTTTTTGGGGTTTAATATTTCCTTCAAAACTACAATATCCAAAGGGATACTCTATTAGATCAATTATTTTTTTTAATTAACCATTATTGTGTTAAAAGTTTAATGACTAGTTAGTTTGTTTGTTTGTCAAGTTATGTATAATTTAATTGTAATATATATAGTTTGCCCTTCAATGGGTAACGTATTGACAAATAAAATTATCTCTCTCTGTCTTACATGTATCTGCTGTTGCCTTTACATGGATATTAGCTACCAAATTCATGACCACCAAATTTACGCAAACTAATTTGATTTATAACATGCTAAAATATTTACCAGAATTACAAAAGTTCCATTAGAAAAAATTAGCATTTTTAGGCCTATGCGTCATCTAATTAACCACCGAGATGACTTTCGAAGACTGTCGATGGTCGTGGGATCCGATATACACATGTATTTATCAATAGACCCGGCAGACAATATGTGCAATAGTGTAGTGCGATTAGATGATTTTCATAGGTCTGTTATAATTATCTATATATCTGGAAAAAAAATGTAAATCATCATAATAAAAAAAAAATTGTCTGCCGAAATAATCATGGAATTGTTCTTTTGTTGCTCAGTCTTTAGTTTTCTATGTTGTGTTTTGTGTATAGTTGTTTGTCTTTTGGTCTTTATTTTTTTGTCATGGCGTTGTCATTTTTTTTTTCGACTTTTGAGTTTGAATGTCCCTTTGGTATCTTACGCCTCTCGTCTTCCTGCTGGCATTCCTGTTACAAAGGTTTGTAAAGCCAAATTGTGAAACATTTGAAGCATAAAAACAAAAGAATTCTTATCAGAAGTAACAAACAGACCAAGAGCAACGTTGCTGAAAAACATGACAACCTTTTGGTTTTAGTAAAAGTTCTATCATATAAATAATGAATTGCAAATTTACAGACACAGTCAAACAATTAAAACAAACTCATCATAGATACCAGACTTACAATTTGTTTAGCCAAACGCACATTTTATCTTCTTCAGGTTCATCATCAGTTGCGCTCGAATCAAAACAGTTGAAAAGCCAAATTTAATACGAAGCTGAAAAGCATTAAAAGCCAAAAATTCTGAAAAGTTGTGCCAAATACGACTAAGGCAATCAATGCCTGGGGAAAACCCTTAGTATTTCGAGTAATTCAACATTCTATAAACAGTAAGTTTACATAACAGAACATATCTATGATATCTCCTGTCAACACAAACGTGTGGACTATACTGGCTAGCGGTTCCCTCGGTGACGAAACGCCTACCACCAGCAGTGACATCGACCCAGTGATTGTAAAATCACATCAAAGAAGTCTTCATTAAGTACGCACGATGTAGAAATTTGGAAAGTAAAACATATAAATCGTTTAAAAGCATGCAAATATATTGAATATCAAACACTAGTTAGCTCCTCTGTATATGATACCCGTGGGTAGTATGAATAAAAGGTGTTGTTGCATATGCGTCAATAAGAAGACAACACAATGACATAGAAAGCAAATGGATATCTAGAGGTTACAACATATAAGTCAACAATCTACTGGTGTCTTTACAATTTGTGAATCATTTCACGAGAAGCAATACCGAACCATTGGTAACATAAAAAAATATTCGCATTTCTTTACGATCCTAGGTTTATCATAACGGTTTCCAATATTTTAATTATATAAGGTAATACTCATTGAATTCCTTTCTGCGCGGACTATTAATACGATCAATATATAAAGAAAATTTGAGGCGCGCTTGACCAATGAGACGTTCGTTACATCATATTTACCATCTTGATATGTCAGATTCAGAAAGCCATTCTAACCCAATCAGTCCCTGGTCAACCGAATACGACGGTTTACAAAGGAACTAATAGTATAAGGAAGCGTATATCTAAAATTTAGTAGCTGTTCAACCTCTCATTTTTATTTTTTTTAATTTAAAATTAAGAATACTGCACCATCTTAAAATCTTGAGTGATCACATAGACCCAGCATAGCTGTATCAAAAATGAGGACTGTTCCCTCAAAAGAGACTTCAAACGTTACTCAATTTTTGAATTTACTCGCCACTTTAAAATAAAGAAGATAAATAGTGAAATAAAAACTGTTCAAAAGTACAGTACAACAAAACAGTTGAAACCCATAAAGTCTGCACTGTCTTTAGACAGTGGTCATCCTAAACAAAACTACAAAACTGTAAAAAAAAATACCATTAGCGGCAAGGCTCATTCTCCCCTGTCATTTGCTCCACATTTAAGAGACATTTATTTATTTGCTTTTGTTGGTTATTTGAAGGATGTTAGCTGTGTTAAATGCTTGATTGTAGCAATTAGCCATTACTAACAGCAACCCTTACTTGGATAAAGTTAGTCATTCGCTGGTCTCTATTAGCAGCATAAGATCTTCAAAATACTTAGTCCATCTATCAGTAAAATACTGTGAAAGGAAAAAAAAGATTTTCAAAATCTTTGTTCAGATGATATCTCTTCTTCATAAAAAAATGCTCTGTCAATGATTATGAAAACTCTTTGAAACCGTGTATAGAAAAGCTTGACAAAAAGTCTTATTCATATTTTTATGTAAAATCAGGGTTTTTCCTGTAGAAAATTAATAAAAATTATATTAATAATAATAATATAATAATAATAATAAGTGAACATACGGAAAACGGGAAAATGATGTATGGGTCTTGATACTGTCTGATGGTCATCAAAAAGCTTCTGTTCAAGTTTCATAAAATTCCATGAAGGTTTGACAAAGTTATTGGTATTAAATAAAACAACTTTCAACAGATTGAAACAAAATGTTGACAAACATTCGTTCAGGGTATGTTCACTTGTTTTTGTTAATATGTCTTTTGATTGATATTTTATAGTGTGTATTTCTATGTTGTGATGTTATACTATTGCTGCAGGTAGGGTGAAGGTTGGCACCTATTAAAACGTTTAAACACGCAGCATTTGTTTGCACCTGTCCTAAGTCAGGAACCTGATGTTCAGTGGTTGTCGTTTGTTGATGTGGTTCATAAGTGTTTCTCGTTTCTCGTTCTTAATATAGATTAGACCGTTGGTTTTCCTGTTTGGATGGTTTTACGCTAGTCATTTTGGGGGCCCTTTATAGCTTGCTGTTCGGTGTGAGCCAAGGCTCCGTGTTGAAGGCCGTACTTTGACCTATAATGGTTTACTTTTACAAATTGTGACTTGGATAGAGAGTTGTCTCATTAGCACTCATACCACATCTTCTTATATCTATAAACACAGACTGTAGGATTGCTATGTCTCATTTCCTCGACATTCGTCACCAGACCAAAATGAAGGATTTGAGATCCTGAGGGTCAATTCAATAAACTCATCATAGATGCTTCTTTGAATTGAATATCATGTTTTGAATGTCATGTCCAGGTCGGTTGAAAAGTGTCCCTTTAGGTAGGTTTGTTATAATTGAAATGGTAAAATAACTGATCATTAAATCTTTTAATATCAAACAGATAAAGGAAAGACATATCAGTCTAATAAGTAGTTCCTTTAAGATCGTGGAGGGTAAATTTGTGTTGTGGTGCCAAATGAAATGAACTGTTAACATAGATATAAGTGTAGCTATTTAGCAATTTTTATAGTATGATGCAACTGCTGAATTCAAAATGCCAATACTTTTAACAATATTTTAACAGGTAAACTATGCAAAACATCATAGTCAATGAACTATGACTGAAGGTGCAGGGTCAAATAGCCTCCATGGAAATGAAAAATTCCAATGCTTACAAAACTGCATTTCAATCAATACCAAATGACAAGAGTACACATGCTGAAATTTCTCATCTGCTTTACTGATCACGATTGATCTTTTATGTTGCAAGTCTTTCAGATTATCAATAATCTACGTAAATGTTGGCATGATGAACTCTGCCTGACGGACATGTACGCCTTACAATCATTGCATACACCAAAAATAGTCAACCTATTGATGATAGAAACAGATCTAACCACGAAAACTTAACTTTGACAAATGAACCATGAAAATGAGGCCAAAGTCAGATGATATCTTTCAGACAGACGTGTACGCATTACAATCATTTCACACACCAATTACCACTGTGTAGCTTCACCGCCGGATATAGGTACCCCCGAAGCAAAGAAACAATGATAAGAAAAAGTATCTATCTATTCCTTGTAGTTAAAAACAAGAGTGTCTCGCCTGCTTTACTGACCATTGATTTTATGTTGATAGTCCTAAATATAAAGTTTTACTACAAGTATCACATAAACTTAACATGATCCAAGAAAATGAGGTCAAGGTCAGATAAAGCAAACCGGAAATACATGTACACCTTACAATCATTCCATACACCAAATATAGTTGACCTATAGCTTATAGCTTCTAAGAAAAGAACTTAACATTGACCAATGAACCATGAAAATGGGGTTAAGGTCAGGTGAACCATGCCAGACAGACATGTACACCTTTCAATCAATCTATGCATTAAATATGGTTGACATATATTGCTTATAGTATCTAAGAAACAAACTTAACCATGAAAACTTAACATTGACCAATGAACCATAAAAATGAGGTCAAGGTCAAATGATACCTGCCAGACAGACATATACACCTATCAATCGTTCCATACACCAAATATAGTTGACCTTTTGCTTATAGTTTAAGAAAACCAGACCAAAACATAACAAGAGTGCACACACTGAAATGTCTCGCCTTCTTTACTAATCATTGATATTATGTTGATAGTCCTAAATATAAAGCTTTACTACAACTATCACATACACTTGACATGATCCAAGAAAATGAGGTCAAGGTCATATAAACCAAACAAGAAATACATGTACACGTTACAATCATTCAATACACTAAATATTGTTGACCTATTGTTTATAGTTTCTAAGATACAGACTTAGCCAAGAAAACTAAACATTGACCAATGAACCATGAAAATGAGGTCAAGGTCAGATGAACCATGCCAGGCAGACATGTACAGCTTGCAATCCTTCCATACAACAAATATAGTTGACCTATTGCTTAAAGTATTAGAAAAACAGACCAAAACACAAAACTTAACACTGAGCAATGAAGTGTGAAAATGAGGTCAAGGTCAAATAAAACTTGCAAGACTGACATGTACATTATAAAATATTTCCATACACCAAATAAAGATGACCTATTGCATATAGTATTAGAAAAAAAGACCAAAACTCAAAAACTTAACTTTGACCACTGAACCATGAAAATGAGGTCAAGGTCAGAAGACACATGCCAGCTAGACATGTATACCTTACAATCATTCCATACACCAAATATAGTAGACCTATTGCATACAGTATAAGAAAAACAGACCAAAACACAAAAACTTAACTTTAACCACTGAACCATGAAAATGAGGTCAAGGTCAGATGACACCTGCCAGTTGGACATGTACACCTTACAATCATTCCATACACCAAATATAGTAGACCTATTGCTTAAAGTATCTGAGATATGGACTTGACCACGAAAACTTAACCTTGTTCACTGATCCATGAAATGAGGTCGAGGTCAAATGAAAACTTTCTGACAGGCACAAGGACCTTGCAAGGTACGCACATACTAAATATAGTTATCCTATTACTCATAATAAGAGAGAAATTAACATTACAAAAAATCATAACTTTGTTTTCAAGTAGTCACTGAACCATGAAAATGAGGTTAAGGACAATGGACATGTGACAGACGGAAACTTCATAACATAAGGCATCTATATACAAAGTATGAAGCATCCAGGTCTTCCACCTTCTAAAATATAAAGCTGTTAAATAGTTAGTTAACGCCGTCGCCATCGCCACCGCCACCAACTCTATCCCTATGTCGAGGTTTCTGCAACAGAAGTTGCAGGCTCAACAAAAAACATTCACCATAGAATTTTCCGCTTAATCTTTATGAATTACTCCGTGAAAAAAAAAAAAATTTCGAAATAGTGTTGTTCAATCTTAAATATGAACTTTGTTACGAAAACGTCAAATGAATAGTTGAAGGATAAATGTAGTCTTATGTGGTACCTGGTCCAATTCTGACAATTTGAAGAGAGAGAAAGCCAATTAAGGATCATAATAAGCCATAACTATTAGGATTCAGTATCACAAAACTGTACTTTTCAGCCAAACGCATAAAATAATGAAAAGGAGAAGAAATTGACTTTACCTGACTTCACTTTTACTTTATCCATGGCTTCGGGGGTACCTATATCAGGTGGTGTTGCTGCACAGTGATTACAATTCACCCATAGCTTTTAGTATCTGAGAAACAGGTTTAATCAGGAAACTTAACATTGGTCAATGAACCAAATATAGAGGACGTTCTGCTTCTAGTATCTGAGAAATTGCCCTAATCATATATCTTGAACACTGATCCATGAAATGAGGATGAGGTCAGGTGAACCTTGTCTGATGGACATGTAGATCTTGCAAGGATCCAATATACCAAATATAAATATCATATTACTCACGATAAGAGAGAAATTCACATGACCAAGCAGTTGCTGAACCATGAAAATGAGGTGGACAATGCACATATGACAGATGGAAACTTCATAACATAAGGCTTGTTAGGTATCTATATAAAAGGTATTAAGGTGGTACCCAACACCTTCACTAAAATTAATTTGGCTCGTTTAATTTTCATAAAATTTTGACAAAGTATTTACTTTGACCCTTTGACAAAAATATAAAAATTTCAAAAAATTTGAACCAACCAATTTATCAGAAAAATTAGACTGGTTATATAGCAGTTTGACAAACACTAACTTTGATCATTGAGAAGCTTAATATTCCCTTAACAACACAACGTAATTAAAACGTTTAGCTGATTTTACTCCCTTTTACTTGAGTTATCTCCCTGTAGTGTTAGGTACCACCTTAAGCATCCAAATCTTCTTCCATATAAAGCTTTATACAAATTAGAAACGCTGTTTCCACTTCTGCTTCATTGTAATAATCATGTCTCGCATTCTGCTACTTTCGTCTCAGGCAAGGCAAAGACTACACTGTACAAGTTTGGTGCATCAAAAGAAAATTTGTATTTACCCTCTTCAGGAGTGCTCAAACCTAAACAGTGGAGTAGGCCTGGTAAGACCCTTTTTTGGCCCAAAATATAGCATTTTTATAATTTGTAAAAAATGTAAATTTTTAGCTATTTATGGGAAAGTTGAATACTTTTGTTACATAAATGTAGGCTGTTTTTGACAATACAGTGCACATGCATCAGGTACTAGCATCATTAATTCATGCAAAATTACTGAAATCTTCCCAATTTTAGCATTTTTGACAATTTTAAGACGGTTTTTGTCTAAAATAGAAGTGGCAAAACTTGTGTTCAGTCTTTATATTTAAATATATGTTGTATTTGATGATAATACATAACATATATAAAGGTTGAGACTGAACACCAATGCAGCCACTTACATTTTAGACCAAAGAACATCTGAAAAGCGACGTTTTGTAGTATATTTGAAAGATTTTTTATATCTAATCTTGAATTTGAGCGTCTTTAATGACCAAATCATTGCAAATCTTGAACATAAACTAATTGAATAGACTGAAGTAGACACTCACGTGTTCAAAAAATGTCAAAAATCTTTGTCAGATGTACTTCAAAATTTAGGCCAAAAGTAGCCCTTACCAGACCTCCTTTGAAAAGTCGGGAACTTATAAATAGCGGATTATGTGAGAAGTTATATGACCAAAAGAAAGAACAGCTTATTTTATTTTAGGTCAACTTTGCCTGAAGGAGTGAGAACCTCAGTTTCTTAATAATTTCACTCAATCCAGAGGGAGTTCAAATTTCCCACCCTTCATACCAGTCAACCTACTACATGAATGCAGTCTCAGCCTAACTATTGTTCAAATTTTTTCAGTCCTTAATTACTATATGCATGAAATATCTGCAACTGGGCATGAAGCAAATAACCAGCCATTGATCAATGTTTTGAGAAAAAAGCAAACCAGTTTAGGAATGAAAACAAAATGATTTTGTACATGTTTTAATACAATGTTATCTCATATTTGTACAAGTATCATGAATGTGAAATATATTATATATACATATTATAAAATCATACTTAATTACTTTAATTATGCTGTAGCTCGTTAATAAACACTCAATAAGGCAGTAACACGATAAGTCACATTTTGAGTTATCTTTCCTGCAAAAAATGTGAAAGCAGTTATCTCCCCATGAAAAAAAAAACATGATTGCTAGTTTATATTTTTCAAGAAACTGCAGTAGAATCGGATTTGTCATGATAATTCAAATGGAGGTAAAACTAAACATCAATAACAAGTCTTAAAATCAGGTTTACTTAGACATACACATTTTGGAATGACTATTTTAATCATGTCCTTTTTCAGGTGACAAAGACAAACTGACACAGTGAAACTAATGTATTGTGTTTAAATATATTTTTCCATTCTTACGAAAAAAAATTATGGATTAAATGCATTTTTCGAAAAACATAATGGAAATATAAATCTGTTTCAACATATATTATTTTAACTATTGTCTTTTATAATCAATTTTCAATAGAAAAAGCAAAAATATAATACAAGGTTTTTTATTTTTAAGAAATAAGATATATATAATATTTTGGCATAAAAAGTTTTGAAAGTTGTTCGCTGTACGAGATGTTAAAACTATGCATAAACCTCTTAAAACTGTTAATCAAAAGTAACAAATAGATATAGATGACATAACAATATATGTACAGTCGGAAAATAGAAATTTTATTTTTAAGAGCTTAAGAAACAGGACGCAAAGCCAAGCTCTCTGATCTTTTCTCTTGTTTTGTAGTCCGGACAAATAAATCTTAATTTCTGCTAATGTACCTATTTTGTTTTTTATCCTGCAATATACACCCGGCACTTTAAGGTTTAGTTGTGTAAATTAAAAAAAGTTTTCAAAGAAATCGACATAGTTTAAACGCGGACCACCAAGAGGACCCCAAAATGAACTGTAACACAAAAAGAAATATTCATATTACTGATTGCTCAATAGGGAAGCAGAGTAGCAGGAAACTTTATATGTACAAATAAATCAAAAAAAATTGTGAACCTGTTATTTGTACAATACTTGGCTGATTGCAAGGTAAAAGGAAATTTGCTTCACACACAACCAGTCTCTTCAATAACCATTTATAGTTTCTTTGAAAGGATGCACAAAATTTTAAAAAGTTTTTTTTTTTCATTTGGTAGAATTTTTACTGAACTTCAAATAAGAATTACTTTTTAACTTAGATATACTTTTACAGCCATATTTAAGACAGTTATTTCTTCCTTAGATGGCCAGCATCTAAATTTTTTTACTATTCAAACACAATTTCACCTGAAAATATTTATATATAAATATAAATAAATAAGTGTTCATTTATGTAAATTGTAAAAGCTAAATCTTTAGTCACAACTTCCATAATATCACTAATGAAGAAAGTTTTGCAGAGATGCACCAACATATGTCTTTTCTACAAGATATATTCTATTTACTGACTTGTAATTACCATTGCCTGTTGCCCAGGAAAACAATGAGACGGTAAAAAGTGAAAACACATTTTAATTTTCCCATAGGCAAGTGATTTATTTTACGTTTTTTTTAGTTCAAAATGTAAGGGTAAGCCCTATCATTACAAGGCAAGCAAGCGAATGGCAAAGCTCTCCTTTTGGAAAGTGGATTTTGAAAAAATTAGATCCCTGAAAATACTTAAGTCCTTCTTTTTATAAGTAAAAACAAATGCTACTATAATAAGAGTAACCAAATGCTACCATGAGTAATATCTTTAACCTATTTCCTTGCTACAAATTCATATAATATATAATTTTTCAACATATTTTCCCCTCAACATAATCATTGATTTTCTAATCAATTACTTTCAAACTGCCTTATGGGTTCTCTTTCTTCACCAATTTCCAATTATTTTTTTTCAATATCAAAAACTTTGCAAATTAATGAAGCAAATAAACAATTTTGCACCGTTTCCTTTTAATACAGTTTGTTGCACCATCTGGTGGCCATAAAAATTTTCTGCACTAATAATTGTATGTATCATCACTGCTTCTCTCCCCTTTTATTTAATACATCTTTCAAATTGCTAATTACGGCTTTTTGGCTCACTTCGTCTTCTAGTGAGTTAAATGACCTTAAACCGTTGACAATGTCCTGTGTTTTACCAAAATAAATCTCATTCAATGTGTTCCTAATTTTGTTCTCCATCTCCTATAAAGTAAAACAAACAGACATTATTAGCAAATCATGACTTCAAACAATGGCTTCCTTTCACATTGAGAGAATAAATTGGCATTTATCTTTCATGTTGATACATATGCTAGTTTAATTTTCTACATTGAAATTGTTCATTTTAAATGGTTTCCTTTGCATTGTCTGTTGACAATGGCTTTTGATTTTTGACCTTAATCAGAGATGGGTCCGATTACTTTCAATGTAATTGATTAAATTACAATTTAGCAATTGGCAATTGTACGATTAAATTAAATTAACGATTACACCATTTCTCAATGTGTCTGATTAAAATTAATGATTACATTGGCAAAGTAATCATGATTACATCTGATTACAATGAATTTAAATTAACCAATTTGAAAGATGTAAATGAATAAAGGTTATTATAACAAGAAATGATTGTAACAGGATGCTGTTACGAAGTCTCCCAAACGAAGCTCCCATAATTCGTAATTCCCAGGGTCGCCTGACACTGGGCAACGTCCAGTGAAAATTGGTTTTGTCCAGTAAAGTTATATGCATTAGTGATGCCTGGGGACTAACCTTGTATATCATTCAAATCATCTTGGCATGACAAACCAGAATATATATGGTTTGAGGGTGGGGATCTCGACCATTTACAAAATACTAGAACATTGGGGGTGGGGAGGAACCCCTGGGGACTGACCCTTTACGTCATTCAAATGTTCATAACATGACGAACAGGAATATATATGGTTTAGGGGTGGGGATCTCAACCATTTACAAGATATTAGAACATTGGGGGTGGGGGGAACCCCTGGGGACTGACCGTATACGTCATTCAAATGTTCGAGACATAACAAATAGGAATATATATGGTTTAGGGGTAGGGATCTCAACCATTTACAAGATATTAGAACTTTCTCAAATGGCAGGGGGTCGGCATGATCCCTGGGGACTAACCCTGTATATCATTCAAACCATCTTCGCATGACAAACCAGAATATATATGGTTTAGGGGTGGGGATCTTGACCACTTAGAAGATATTAGAACTTTCTTAAATGGCAGGGGGTGGGGGTGACCCCTGGGGACTAACCCTGTATTTCATTTGATGTGCTTTATCATGACAAACCAGAATATATATGGTTTAGGGGTGGGGATCTCGACCATTTACAAGATATTAGAACTTTCTCAAATGGCAGGGGGTCAGGATGACCCCTGGGGACTAACCCTGTATATCATTCAAACCATCTTAGCATGACAAACCAGAATATATATGGTTTAGGGGTGGGGATCTTGATCACTTACAAGATATTAGAACTTTCTTAAATGGCAGGGGGTGGGGGTGACCCCTGGGGACTAACCCTGTATTTCATTTGATGTGCTTTATCATGACAAACCAGAATATATTTGGTTTAGGGGTGGGGATCTCGACCATTTACAAGATATTAGAACTTTCTCAAATGGCAGGGGGTCGGGATGACCCCTGGGGACTAACCCTGTATATCATTCAAACCATCTTAGCATCACAAACCAAAATATATATGGTTTAGGGGTGGGGATCTTGACCACTTACAAGGTATTAGAACTTTCTTAAATGGCAGGGGGTGGGGGTGGCCCCTGGGGACTAACCCTGTATTTCATTTAATGGGCTTTATCATTTAGAACATTTTCAATTAAAAAGATTGTGTCTATCACAAACGGTTTTCAAATTATAATCATTTGAAAATTTTAAAAAATAAAATCCCATAGGGTTCTATAGTAAAACCCTCTTTTCTATTTGCCCCTCAAAGTACCCCTTTATAAACCCCATTGCACAAACAAAACCCTGATTGCACCACTAGACATGTTAGTCTAACATATTGTGAAACCCTAAGTTAATCTGACAAGCGGTTTTGGAGAACGGGTGCGGACAATTTCAAATTTAAAAGCGGCGGAAGAGGAAGAAGAAGAAGAAGAAGAAGAAGAATAATAATAATAAGAACTGAGCAAAAACAATAAGTCTTCCCAAACTTCGTTTGGGAGACTTAATAAAAATAAATGGGCAGGTGGAAATAACTACTTCAATTGATTTGATTGGACGAGAGTCGACTGCCCACAGAGGGCAGGTGGAAATAAATACTTCAATTAATTTGATTGGACAAGAGTCGACTGCCCATAGAGGGCAGGTTGAAATAACAAATACTTCAATTAATTTGATTGGACGAGAGTCGACTGCCAACAGAGGGCAGGTGGAAATAACAAATACTTCAATTGATTTCATTGGACGAGAGTCGACTGCCCATAGAAGGCAGGTGGAAATAACAAATAATTCAATTAATTTGATTGGACGAGAGTCGACTGCCCATAGAGAGCAGGTGGAAATAACAAATACTCTAATTAATTTGATTGAAGGAGAGTCAAATGCAGAAGGAAATAACAAATACAGTCGACTCTCATTATCTGGAGGTCAATCAGACCAGAGAAATATTTAAAGATCCCCGTAATTCGACTCAAGAGAATACTGGAAGATTGACAGACCAAGGGATACAACTCTTGCATAGCTTGGTAAGGCTAAAATAAATCCTGATGATTATGGGTAGGGGATCTTTATTCTGGTCTGTGATCAATGTATTTGTATCTAGTTTTCTTTTATTATTATAATGAAATATATATGAAATTATATGATTTTTCGTCTCTTATAATACAATGAAGTTGAAGGAGGGGGTTCCATCCCAAATTCCCCAAAAAGGCTGAATCATGAATTCACTATAAAATAAAGCATTCTTTCCCCGGATAGAAAGAACATGACTGAATAGTAAGTGTTGTTTGTTCTTATTTAGTTATATATTTTTAGATATTTGAATTCTTTGCCAAGTTATTTTTACCTTTTTTCCCTGTGTTACCATTAAAGGGGCACTAGCAGTCAGATTCATGTTCACCAATTTGACACAAATTCTTTAATTTGATTTATAACATACTAAAATGTATATCCAAATTACAAAAAGTCTATAATAAACAATTAATGGATTTCATAATAGGTATCAGCATATTGTGCGTATTTTAGTTTAAACGCCATCTTATTAACTATCGAGATGACCTCCCAAGACTGCCAACTGTCATATAACCCGATATAAACACAAATATAAATAGATAGCGACCATGTGCAAAAAATATGTTTATCATAATTTTAACTGTATAAGGATGATTTTAATAGGATCGAATTAGTCCACCAAATGGTTCATCCTTGTTTCACTTTCAATGTTGACATTCTTCTTCTTTTAATAGCTGAATACATGCATAATCCATCACTGGCTTAGGGGTTAAATTGAAGGTCATATGAATACGGATTTAATGAGGTCAAATTGTAGACTTGCAAGTGAATAATTCATCTGCGATGTTTCTTCACTTCTTTTGACAAAATTGAACCAAACAGGCTGCTAAAAGCAGATTATTATTTCACTACATCATTAATGATTGAACAAAAAAGAATAATATTTTATTTTTTTTTATATCTCATAGATAATGCCCCTTTAAGTTTTGATGAAGCTTAGTTATCAAAATCTCACCAATAACTTTTAGGCCAAAAAAATGTGTGTTTGCAGTTACAGGACTTACCCATTTTTTCATTTCCAACCCCAAACCATTTTTTCAATTTTTGGAAAATGAAAATGAATGATTGAGTTATCTTTCTTAGAACTAAATTCCCATATTTGAACAATCTCATTGTGGTGCCCCTAATTGAAGGAGGAATCTACATTAACATATATGCATACAAACATACATTATAGTGCTGTTACTGTAAACACACATTTTTAAAGACTCATCATATGAGCTGGGTCAGATAAAAATCAACCTTATGCAAGAACATGCATGATCTTGGAACATTCAAATGCGAAATAAGCAATGAATTTTGGTCTTTTTTGTAGGGTTCTTATATCAATGCAATTTACAAACAGTTATAGACTGTATAGAGATTTTGTCAACCGCATAGGTTAACAGATGTATGCATAAGGTCGATTTCTATTCGACACAGCTCATATAATGAGTCTTTAATAATGTGTGTTTACAGTAACAGCACTATATTGTATGTTTGTATGCATATATGTTAATGTAGATTCCTCCCTCAATTAGGGGCACCACAATGAGATTGTTCTTACATCAGAGGAGTAAAGAATACATGGTATTTCACAAGTAAATTATAGGTTATTATTTGACTGGGAAGTATCTTTATTACAACCAATGCAGTAATCCTTACCTCAACCATTCTACCAATGTTTACAATATGAGGTGCACTTTCACTAACAGTGCTATCTTGTTCTCCTTGTCGAGTCAAACTTCCTCCTAGATTCATGATTCCTGATCCTTCCTTGGAGGTTTGTAACCACAGCATTACTGTTGATGTCAATTTGTAGTGAGCACTTTTTCCACTAGATTTCTCCTGTAAATAAAAAAGCTTTCAATTAAAAATTGATACAGGCATTGATAGAATTATCTGCCTTTGATTAAATTGTAATGCAATTTTACCTCTTTTTGAAGTTTGTTATAACATTCAATTGTGTCCTTCGGCAATAATTTTTACAAAATAGTTTAAATGTCTTCAAATACTAAGAACGCATGCACATTCAACTGAAACTATAGTGGTTTCTAACAAAGGAGAACTATAACAATAATCGGAATCGAATCTGTCATGTTTGTTCATCTAATGAAAATTGTGAAATATTTCTTATATGATTTGCTTACTCTTTGATAGACCATGTTGCTGAAACTTCTTTTGATTCTTGTGTTAACACAGCCTCTATTTCACTCTGATTTATTCACTGACAATACACTTCCATGGAATGATTTGGTTTTTTGAAAGGTGAAATTAAAGACAAAGGAAAATAACAAATGTTTGAGTAGAGAATTATAAGCATTTTACACTTATCCCTGAGGTTACTGATGCATAAACTGATTCATCAGCTTACCCTATAGTCTTTTTTGGCAACACTTTCCTATGGGTGAGTGAATTGACAGTAACTATTTATTTTGCGCTATCAATATTTTGCCATTGGAGGAAGATATGACCAATTATTTGCAACAGAACTCATTCCTTTTAATTTCCTTTAGGCTTACTATTATCAAACTGCTAATTCTAATGCAATATATATTACAATATTTTTTATGACATCTGCTGTGAATTTCACTGTTGATGGTCAGTTATTGTGCAATTGCACTCAACATATCTAAAATGTTAAAATTTGAAAATTTTATGATTTTTGTGTAAGAATAAGAAATCAAGTACCAATTATGACTGTGTTGTACCTGTAGTGAACATCATGATTGGCCTGCCTATAGAACCTTAATATGAACACTTTACCTGTACCTGTAGTGAACATCATGATTGGCCTGCCTATAGAACCTTAATATCAACACTTTACCTGTACTTCAATCACATGTATAGAATCCCAACAGCCTTTGATTTTCTTTGACCCGTCCCCAGCTTTCTTGATTAATATAACACCAGCAAAGCCATGGTCTAAATCCCATAAGTATACAGATGATACACCTCCTTCAAAATACCTAAAATAAATAATGCAGAACTTTTCAAACACACTAGTGTAAACAACAGCTCTAAGGATTTTGCCATAACCAACACTCAATGGAACTAAACATTATAATTTAAATGTCCCATGTGTCCACCCTTTAAATTAGAAATACATTTGTTTAATCCTAAGAATTGATTACTGTAAATTCAGAAATTTTTGAGTGCATTTATTATTGCGATTTCTGAAGAATGGACAAAAAATGTGATATTAATTAATTGTCATTCCAGGAAAATCACCATTCAGATAGGTGTTTCATATATATTCAAAATGTTCTTATTATTGTCATTCTCTACAACACATAATTCAAATTAATAAAAACCTCACAATAATTTCTGAAATTACAGTATACAATAAAAATATCAATATTTAAAATTTTAAGAAAAGCTATTATATAAAATATTTTCACTGAATCTTGTTTTAAATTTTTGAGCGGGTCTGAGTAGTCAATGGTGATTAATGTTAATGTTCATCCTAATTTGATATTTAAGGTACCAGGTTGAACGAAAAGAATACAAATCATGGACTTAAACATGGGGATTCATAATGTTGTAAGATGCTTCCCAATGACACACCACTATCTTATTCCATTTTCAACGACACCTACATTTCTCTGTATTGATCAAATGATCTGTTGGCTTCTTGTTCTAGTTTTCTGAGTCGTTCTGAAGGCATAGCACCATCATCTAAAGGAGGAAAATAGGTGTTGCTCCATGGTGATCTGAAAATAGTCAATTATACAATTCAAAATGCTATGGATTGTCTTCATTGAGGGGTAAGGGTAAATATAGGAGACTTTCTTGCATGTTTCAGGATGTAGAAGATTAAACATATTGATATACAGTGGTTCTCACTATAATATTTTCAGGTTCAGTTCTGGGACTTGATCACATATTGAAGTTTGGAGTCCCATATAATTCTGATGAGTACATTTTACGGCAACTCAAAGCCCAAATCTGAAACATTTTCTTTGGTAAATTGCGTTCCTTGAAAGGAATAATTCTTAGTAACATGATAACAGTTAGATCAATAAAGGACATAATATATAAAAATAAAAGAAGAAAGTGTTCATAGGACATAGATGCCCCTGCTTGTAAATATGCAAGAGTCAATATACTAATTCAAATTTATTGACATTTTGTTTTCTTTGAAACTTAATGTGAAAACGGCAAATTCAGCAATTTTTCCATTTAAAAAGGGACATATAACTCAAGAACAGTGAAAGTGACGCCACTGAACTTGATCAGTGTTTGGTGGTAATGAGCACTGTCAATAAATTTCATAACATTTGGTCGAGGCAAAGTAAAGTTCGAGTACAGAAACTGCAAATTTGGCAGGGGCATGAAAATAAATCTTTATATCCGTTTCTATCCAATCAGATACAGCATAAATTTTTTTCGCAAGTGTTGAAGGCTGTACAATGACATGTAGTTGTTTGCATCCTATGGTCTTTGATTGATAGCTGTCTCATTGGTAATCATACCACCTTATTTCTATACTATGATGAAACGAGTGTTACCTGTGAAAGAGGACAATATTATTTTCATATTTTTTGGTAATCAGATATATATACAAATTTGTTGGAGATCATATACTTTACAATACAGCAGTCCCGGCAACAGCTTGAATGTGCAAGTGTGACTGGTGTAAAAAAAATTTACTATCTGGATTCACTCACTAGTATAATGATTCATCTTTATACTGATTTTCTTATTAATTGTTAATTACAAAGTTATTTCAATTAAAATAACTGTTCGTGTGGATTTTACACAGAAAAAGCGGGTGATTGAGCATGATTCACGATAAATTAACTCTCTCTATATCATGGCTTCCAAAAGGTTGTATTGTTCGGACAATTCAGGGAAAGTATATTCTCGACTGTTTGTGCTGAGCCCGAACTGGACTTCAAACATACAAAATGTAGGTTTTCCATTTAAACATAATACAGAAAAAACTTAAGGTTTTTGCATGCTTTTTATTACCTGATATTTTGCCTTTAACAACCACACATTTCATGTCATAAAAGTTTGAAATTTAATATTGCTTTTATGCCCAAATAATTACTTTGATTGACTTTCTTACTATTAAAGTCTAAAGCGATTAAAAACAAGACAAGAAAAAAATTTTGGCTTCCCGAATCATTTTTTGGAAGCCCTGCTCTATATACATATATGATAAGAGTTTTAAACTAGATTGTTATCACTTCAATCACTGTGTTTCACGCTAAATCACTTTAAACACCAGCAAAATTCACTGATTGTCTCATGATATGTTAATTCTTTACTTCATAATATTATTCTAGAATCAGTTATTATTTACCATTCTAATATGACGTTCTTCTTTCACTTCAAATACAAAGCCATGTTTTAATTTAAAAAAAACATGGACTGCGCGTGATTGACGTCACAATTAAAATTGCAACGTCAGTTGTATTTAAAACTACTCCAGAGATAAAAAATAACATTTGCGTTGGTGTTGCTTGCTGGGAAATTATACATTACCATTATAAAAGTAAGTTTACATGTATCTCTTCATTTTTTATCGTGAAACAATTAATTTTCAATATTGTTTTGGCTTCATCAAATCAAAATGGCTGCCTTTAGAACATGTATTATAGGTCCGCTTCAGAGGATAAAAATTCTAAATTTTCCTACTAGAATCAAAATAGTTCTATCATGCCATGCTCTATGCTCTTTTTAACATGGGAAGGCATTATATTTGTCAACATTTTACACCTGGCAAATGCTCGGTATAAAGATGGTATGATAGAATTATTTCTTAATTTATTTACTGTAAGTGACTTTTTACAAACCCTCCTCGAATAAGTAGTACTTACCTGTAGGAATCACCGTCTCTATTATAATCACACAATAGAAAATCTTTTCCTACATTTTTATCTCGAGATATCTTTAATGGTTGATCTACTGATGATAATAAATCTTCACATAAATTTGGCACCTGTAAGCATGGCAAATAAAATCCTCTTTACATGAGCATACATTCATGTAAATATCCTTTTCAAAGTTATACAGAACTTACACACATGGAAGTTCAAAAGGTGATTAACATAAAAAAGAAGAGGTGGTATGATTGCCAATGAGACAACTCTTCACAAGAGATCAAATGACACAGAAATTAACAACTTTAGGTCACTGTACAGCCTTCAACAATGAGCAAAGCCCATACCGCATAGTCAGCTATAGTCAGTTATTGAGTTAAGCATGTAAACAGTCACCATCTCAATGAATGTACCTCTGACACTCGTTTTTATTTATGATTAGAGTGTCAGTGATGTATTTGGCGTACAAAGTTTTCCCTACGATGAGTTTTTATTGTCAAACTGAATGATTTTCTGTTGTTCGTAATAACAAATAACAGATGGTATCTTTAGCAACATGAGATAAATCACTACACATCACCCAGAATCTTTACTAAATCATCATGTGTGTACATATACAGAAATACAATTACTCACTAAATCTATTAAATCTGTAAGGTTTTTCTCTATTTGTTGTGGAGGAAGCCTTCTCATCAAATCTAACGCACAGTCTAACTGTTGTTCTGTCTGAAAAATAAAATCACTCGTCAAGATACAGATGCACTAAGGCCAACAAAAAATTTCTGTTTGTTTCCTGCATCCAACCCTTATAAAATAAGGTTGGGCTCCAGGATTTTATTGTTTTTTTTGCATATATTAACAAAATCTGGAAAAATTTTATGTTTTTCTCCGAGTTTGATACACTGTAACAGTTTTCATAATATGTTGTTGCAGGTAATCCACTTATCTGATGGGTCATTAATGATCATCAACATTTTATTTTCCGATGGGTCATTAATTATCATCAACATTAATTTTTCCAGATACCATCGGTCAGTCCGCATAAATTTCATATTGAAAAAATGTTCATACCACAACACAATTTGCAACGTTTACTAGTTTCATGATGAAAACATAATTGACAGAAAGAAGAAAACTATTATAAACTTATTAAAAACATTGTTTTACTTGCATTCCGTAAAAAAATGGTAATTTAGACGTAATTTGTCTTTGTATGCCCTTACTTTTGATACGAAAAAAACAAAACCAGCCGCCATTGATTGTATTCACTTCTACAGTGTATAATCCTCTGAAGAAGGAGCACACCCGAATAAAGAAAGATAACTCAATTTTTATTTTTTTCTAGTATTAAGATACCTATTCAAGATCTGTCTACATACTTCTGACTTTAGAACTTATAGGTTTAGGTCTTTTGTGTTATAGGCAAAGTTAAGAGGGTCCTTGATAGCAGGATTGGTAGGGGGCTTCCGTCATCATTTTCTGTGTTCTTTATTTTAAAATTCAGAATGGAAATGTGGAATGTGTCAGAGAGACAACAACCCGACCAAAGAGCAGAAAACAGCCGAAGGCCACCAATGGGTCCCGCACCTGGAGGCGGGCTTCAGCTGGCCCCTTAACAAAAATGTGTACTAGTTCAGTGAAAATGGACTTCATACTAAACTCCAAAACATATAAATGAACTAAAATTAAAAAAATTGTATACATATGTTCTCTAACTTCTCTACTCTGTATATTTAAACACCCATTATTCTCTTTTCTTCATTTAATTGCCCATTTTTTCTATTCTTTATTTTTAATTTAAAAATATTTTCTCTACTCTGTAGCATATACAAACCATAAGCTAATTATAAGGACAGGAACATTGATCAAAAGAGTCATTATGTAAGTCCTATAAGTCCCTGTTTGGACTTACTTATATAATTACAGTTAAATGATGTACAGTGCATAAGAAATTTAAATTGAACATGGTTTCAATTTTGGTACAGGAAATCAAGACTCTAGCTGCCTCAAAAGTTTGCTCTAAGTTTTTCCAAACTGGCAACAAAATATAGCAGCTGCCGATTTTTCTGGCTCCAACTTTGTTGAAGCCAGAGCAGCCCCTGATTTGGGCATGCATGTTGATACTTTTATAATTTTAAATGTTTTGACAAATTCAATACTCAATATGTGTGGATCTTATTACAAATTTGATTGAATAATCCTGCAAAAATTGAATTTGTAGTCAAATAAGACATGTAAGACGAATCACAATGTTTTTTCTTGAATTTTTTTTGGACAGGCATTAAACTATTTTAAAGTCCGCAAATTGCAATCAAACTGAAGGTGGGTCAGGATGCAGGAAACAAGCATATAATATTTTTTGGTCTTTAGTCCCCCACACATTTTATCTGTCCAAGGTCAAAGACTAAAGGAGAGTTCTTTTTTATCATTTTAAACTTTTATATAAATATCTTTGAGAAATGTTGGCTTGAGAGTGCTTACAATGCAATTTTCCATAGAATCAATATTTCCAATGGGCAGAACTCTTTTCAAATTGTTGATTAGCACTGATTCATTTTTTATTTTTTATTTGTCGGAGATATTACGGATTAAAATCATCTCAAAAAGAAGGCCAACCATTATCTCTTTTGATAAGACCAGCATTATTTATACAATTGTATTTTCTTTCTTTATTAACATGATTAATGATGTTGATGTTTAAATGTAGTTTGCGAATTCTTGAGAAAAAGAAATCTTATTAATATCAGATCTTTCTCTTCGCTTCGGGTGTAATGGATGATACTATAGCACCAGAGGAAGGTGAGGTAGCTTATCTGTGGGCTTGATAAGGGATTTTGAGGGTGACCAATCAGAAAATCATTCCCGACACAGAATCTGAAAAAGGTAATGACACAAACTGAGCCTAATAGACCTGTTTTTTATCACACCCAAACTGTTTTCTTGCAGAGATATATGAAGTTTCCTATGCCTTATCCAATACACCTTTTCACTATTTGTCTGCCATTACTGGACTTCACATGGGTTCTCTTATAATTTTGACGTCACAAGAGAAAATATCCGAATCCATGGAAAAGTGATTGTTGTATGACATCAAAAGTTCAAGTGTTGTTAATTCTCTGGTCAAGTGTAAAAATAGCAATAAGGTCTTTTAGTATTGCCTTTGTTCAAGGTGAAGTCTGAAGACTGGCAAACAGCCATTTGTGTCCATTTGTTATGAACCTTAAGATATATGTATTGTTACAATGGACTGTTTCACAGTATTCTGCCAAACATTTGTAACGTAAAAATGCATTGCTTTAGTTTCAAGCATGCACATAATTTGTCAATGTTATATCATATTCAATTTAATGTACACACACCACCGAACGATGTGTACATGATGACTACATCGCTCGGTATATCCGCCCTCTTTTGAGTTACTTCGCTTTAATGTCATTAAATTTTTCCTGGAAATAAATACTGATTGAAAAATATGAAGTATAATTCTTATATTTTCGATATATAGCAGTCTAAACATTAATGCAAACCATTTTGTCGAGATAATACTCTAATCTTTCGATTCAGGAAGCAAGAGTTCGTAGAAATGGCCTCTACATCCGGGACAGCCTTTACTGTTTTACTGGTTTACATAAGAGCAAGCTTTGAAGAAAAGAATTAAACCGGATATCAGTAATGGGTCAAAACAAAATGCAGCATCGGAACGGATTATTTTTCTGGTTTGGGATTCAAACAGACAGATTTGCAAAACAAAAACAAAAACAAAAAAATCAACATGTAACATTTACAAGACTGAAAAATTGAGCAAAAAAATTAATAATGAAGATTAAATTAAACAATGAGGACAAAGATATTTTATAGAATTATAGTCATTTCGTACCTAGGTTGGTTCCCTCCGTTAATTATTCAGTATGCCTTCGGAATATACAAATATTTACGGTCGGTATGAGCTTATGATGGCCTTGAACTTGAACGTTTCGGTTCCCGGTTTGTCGAACGTCCACATACGGTACCAGTTGAAAATGGCGTTAAACGTCAGATTGAAGTCTGGGTTGCGTTCAATATCGTAGCGGCCTCATAGGGCTACGTAGATTTATGACTACTGAACGTGTAGCTACCCTAGCTGCTACATAGATATTGATAGCAGCTAGGCTAGCTACTCGTTCAGTAGGCAAAAATCTACGTAGCACTATGTAGCTGCTACGATATTGTCATTATTGAATGCAACCCTGTTCTTGATGGAAACAAATATACCAAACTCATTGATTCTTGATTTAATAACAGGGGGAAACATGCATATAAACAGCAAAGAAAAATAGATTGTCGACTGTTTTCCTCATTCCATAATGCATATAATAATCCATAATTCATGAACCAATCATTTCGTAAACTTAAGCTTCGGGCTTGTGCTGTTGTGGATTCAAAAGTTTATCGTAAAGACTGCAACATTAGGCTGTTGTTTGATATAAATGAGTGGGTGGGTCGTTTCCTAAATCGCTGTTTATTTGAAACTCTCTCCCTTTTATTTCTTAGATGACACATTCCACGTTTTACCCCCCCCCCCCCCCCAATAAATTATCCAACATCCCCACTTTTTAATTACCCCTATCCTGTATACCAAAAAATATTCCTCTTTTGTGATTTGAATAGTTAAATGGTGTTGTTTGTTTTTTATGAGGATTACAATTTTTGATTCATATTTTTACAGAAGGGAAGTGTCAACAGTCTGTTCCTAGTACATGTATTGAAATAATTAAAAAAAATCTCTGTGCTCCTATTAATTGGTGTATTGTAGGTTTTTTATTCCCAAAAATTATAAAATTATGAAGCCTATTCTTGTTTTGAAGCATCCCAACTAGACAATTATAAAGTACATGTAATTCTTAACTTCCAATATTATTACAGTGCATTATTTTTTATTAATAAAGTGAAGCTAGATCATGATTTTCGTAATATAGGGTTGTTTGTCACATACTGTTTCTAAAGTTTGAATAATGGCCAAAATTATCAGAAAATAATCAATTAAGGCATTGCTATTTATTTTCTTCCCGCTGTTAGACTCGCTATGGCAAAATTGGGATGTTCCTACTCACCATGACCAAACAATATTGAGTCCATTGATTTGCCTATAAAATTCTTGATGAGTACCAAGTGTTACATTCAATTTTTACTTTTACTGCACATTAACCAATATCAATTATTTAATATACATGATTGGGGACTGGATTTTAAGTTAACAGTTACCTTTGTAGCTATTACACCCAAATGTTGTCCTGATACTCTTGGCATTAACAATAATTGTTATTGAAGTTATGTGCATTGAACCAGAGATGAATTCATGAATAGGAAATCAATTGCAACTAGTTAAGTTGAAAATTACTTGGGGCCAATGGCTCTTTCATCACGGGTGCAATATTGTCTCATTGTCATATTAGCAAATAATGGCGGTTTTCACCTCATTCCTCTTTTAATCACCTTTCTAATATATCAATAACAATTTCACCTTAAAATAAATCATCAAAAAATTGTATTGTTTTTCCTTGTTCTATTTAGTGGGCATCCCATTGGTAGCTGCACATGCACTGTGCATGTTTTATTGTGTTTGTTCTAGTATTATGACACATGGTGCAGATCTGCAAAAGAGGAGGTGTGTGTGCGAACATGAAACTGGTTAAACCCCACCTTAGTTTGTGTCTATACCAAGTCAGGCTTGCTGGACCTTAAGTTGTTTGTCATTGTTTGTACTGTATCATATGTTTTTTCTTAAGTCTGGTATACGTTGTTGAAATTTAAATCCTATCAAAACGGATTTTTCACAAAATTTACCATTTTTTCACATAAAATAAGGTTTTACCACACTTTTGACCCCTGGGAACAATTCAGGATGACCTTAATACATTGTACCTATCGGTTTTGTTAAATTCCAGTGCAAGAAGATATTTCTCAAAATTTGAGATTTTAAACAAGAAGTAAGTTTATACCAATTTTATTTCAAATTGGTTTTCTAATTTTTGAAATACTTATTTACACTTACATATAAATCCTTGTTGAAATCTTAGCATAAGAAGACAATTTCACTGCAAATCTTGAACCAAGATTACATGGAAAAGCATATTATACATATTTAACATAGATCTCGAGTTTTGTTGTAATTGAAGCAAAAAGTTGTTTGTTCAAATCTGTAAAATTTTTAACAAACATATATTTTTACTCCAATCTTTTCCCAATTTTTATAATAATCAATCGAGAATGTGACACTTTTGGATAGCGTAGTATACACCTTTATATATTTTTGTTGAAAACTTAGCACAAAAAAGATGCTTTTCAAAATTTCTGATTTTTAACACAAGACATCTTCGTTAGCCAAGGGTTACGATCCTGTCCGAGGGGACTGGATCGTAGGCCTTGGCTAGCGAAGATGAACAGAAGAGTGCAGACACTGAAATGTCTTGCCTGCTTTACTTACTATTGTGACTGAATTTATGTTGAAATTTGAAAATATAAAAATAAGATGTGATATGATTGCCAATGAAACAACTCTTCACAAGAGACCAAATTACTCAGAAATTAACAACTAAAGGTACGGCCTTCAACAATGAGCAAAACCCATACCGAAATGTCAGTTGTTAAAGGCCCCGAAATGACAAATGTAAAACAATTCAGAACATGAATGTGTCCATAGTACACGGATGCACCACTCGCACTATCATTTTCTATGTTCAGTGGACTGTGAAATTTGAGGTCAAAACTCTAATTTGGTATTAAAATTAGAAAGATCATATCATAGGAAACATGTGTCCTAAGTTTCAAGTTCATTTGACTTCAACTTCATCAAAAACTACCACGACCAAAAACTTTAACCTGAAGCAGACGAACAGACACACAGACCGAAAAACATAATGCCTAGGTGGGGCATAAAAATTACGGCCTGGTTTATGTACAAAATAATGAACAAAAAACAAATAAGATATAAAGCAACAAACAACAAAAACTGAATTAGTAATGTACAAGCTCCTGACTTGGGACAGGCGAAGTCTGTTATATGAAGTTTTTACTATAAGTATCAAATACACTTAACATTATCAATCATCCATGAAAATGAGGTCAGATGAACCATACCTTATGTACAATCATTGCATACAGCAAATATTGTTTACATGTTGCTTATAGTTAAGTATCTGATAAGAAAACTTAACCTTGATCATTGATCCATGAAATGAAGTTGAGGTCAGGTAAACCCTGTCTGATGGACATGTATACCAAATACAGTTAGTTATCCTATTACTCATAATAATGGAAATTCAAACAACAAAAAATAAAATGCTCCAGACAACACATCTTGATACGACCGCAAATGTTGAACCCTAAACAAGTATGGTCACAACATTCAAGCTTATTACAGCTCTGTATTTGGATTGTGATTTAAAATTTAACACAGTAAAGGTTTCTGAAACGGAATGAATGTTGTCTATATGAACTTAAAAAAATTTGAAATTGGACATTTACCTGCATTTGCATTATGGTCCAATATCCAAAATCTAAATGCCTGGAGAGATTCAGCATATCAAAGAACCCATAGAACATAATTTTGGTTAAACTCAAACTAACTTTAATTTTGGACCCTTTTGGCCTTAATATGAACCAATTTGAAAACCAGACCCAAAATCAAAATTCTATACACAGTTAGATTCAGCATATCAAAGAAACCAAAGAATTCAATTATTGTTGAAATCAAACAAAATTTTATTTTGGACCTAAAAAGACCTCAATGTGGACCAATTTCAAAAAGGACACAAAAATTCAAAATAGGGTACATGGTTAGTTTTGGCATATCAACTAAATAATTTAATTTTTTATGAAATCAAACAAAGTTTAATTTTGGACCCTTTGGACCTCAATGTGGACCAATTTAAAAATATTGTCAAGATTTTCAATAACGGCCGGGTACCAGTCTGTTTCGTACCCTTCAGTGCAAAATCCATTTCGTACCTCATGGAATATTTATATGTATCCCATTTCGTACCTTATGAAATAGTTTATATGTATGTCATTTCGGACTTGATGGAAGATTTATTTGCATGCCATTTCGTACCTCATGAAAAATTTATATGTATACCATTTCGAACCTCACGGTAAATTTACATGTATGATATTTCGTATCATATTTCTCAAATTGAAAAAGCCATAGCAAGTTCTGTAATTGGTCACTTAAGGTGCAAATTCGTATGTAAACGTTTTTATTCATGGGTTTCTACTGGAGTGAATATCAGCTTGTGTCTCTTAATTTTCACTGCATTTCCTGGCAAATCAAAAACAGTTGCAGATAACTATTCCTTTTTTCTTAATTAACCTCATATTTTTAGAGTTGAAAAATTAGCTAAGGATAAACCCTGCAAACAATCTAAGTGTAATAAAAACTATTAAAGTTACCGTGTAGTGCTTACTTAAACCAATCATAGGTCTTCATAAATTTACAACTGTTGGAAGCATTTTACTTATGTTATAATATTTTTTTTTAAATCAAAATCATCGCAAAATGTTTAATAACGTATTGTACCTATTTATAAAAAAAAAAAACATTTTTTTATATGCAGTATCAAATCAAATCAAATGTCTTTATTTTCCTAAAATTTAAATTATATAACACCAATCATAATTTAATAATAGGATCAGAGACATATGATATGTATTAAATGTCTCTGATAGGATTAAACAAGTTGATTAGTTAACTACAGACATAATCACACAATCAAAGGAATTTAATTTACCAATTAACATGGTAATTAAGAAATTCATTTGTTTTATAAAGATTTGAAATAAAAATTCATAAACCATTCGTATATTGTATATTTTTTCAATAATTTTTTGTATAATATTAAGGAAAATCAATTAATATTTTATAAAGATTTTCAAAATCAATGCATATATTTTTAATGGTACGAGATTGCAGTGGTACGAGTTCGCAATGGTACGACTTCGCAGTGGTACGGGTTAACATTGGTACGAGTTGACTTTTAGTGGTACGAGTTGACGTGGTACGAGTTTGCAATGGTACGAGTTAACTTGCTTCCCTTTATTCCCAGTTAAAGGGCCCATATAGAGCATATAAATCAAATCAAATGTCTTTATTCCTATGCACTAGATATAAAACATTTTAAAAACTTTTCGTGGGGCAGTATGAATTAAGGATCTTTTTCTTATTAATTATACATTTTTGTTTTACACTATCCAATACCGATGTGGGGACAAAATTTCAACGATTTACAAATATATGACACGAAATAGTAAACATGTATTTAGTCTATGAGTTACGAAATGGTTAATGCAGTTGGCCGATAGGGTACAAAATGGTAAATGTTTGGTACCGAATGGTAATTTTGGGTACGAAATGACAGAGGTATGAAATTGATAAATATAGATTATTGTTTCAAAATTCCAATAGGGAACACATATTATATTATTGTAGTTATTAAACATTTTTGAGACGTTTCGGCAACTTTCCGTCTTCAGTTAATACTGAAAAAAAACTGAAGAGGGTCAGTGTCTTATAATAAATTTATAAAATTGATTAGCCCATAAATACAAGAAACGATCCTGTAAATCATATCTTTAAAATCAAAGAAAAATATGTTTTATAATAAATATAAATATCAAGAGTCAAAATAAATATAAATTTGAATTTGAATATTTTCCTATTCAAAGAAAGGTCAAGACAGTTTTTATACCAAACGTTTCAGTATAATTACAATGTGCAATTTGCCATGACTCATTTTACCCATAATTGATCATAATTCATACAATTTAAATCATAGCGTAATTGTGTTGTGTACAAATTGTAATGTTGTACAAATTATAATTTGCACATAATTTTTGTGCAAGTTATCAGTGTTTTATAAACAGCTTAACACAAATGGATGAATTTATATGGATATGATTTTGGTATAAGGAGAAATATACAAATAGAATTTAAACAGTTCAGGTGTCCATATTTCCAGTATTAGGACAAGGAGAATAGCACTAAATGTTAGGTTTAAGTATATGAATTTGAATTTAAGGCTGATAAATTTTAGAAGATAAACTTTTACTACCTGGTGCAAAAGGGTATGTGTCAAAAAACATATAACTTGTACAAAAACCCTGTATAAATTATAATTTTGTCTTGTACACAAGAATTGATAGCTTTAATACATTTAGAGTTATCTTTCTTAGAATCATAGATTGCTACTATTATCATTATGCACCATTATTTGACAACTTGGAATGTAAATGGCTTTGGAGATAAATACAGAGATGATCAATTCATGTCTTGTCTCAAATATGAGACATGTGCTTCTTTAATATTGATACTTACAATGGGAAAGTTCAAAATTGGAATAATCTCTTTTGTCAATTTTCTAGATGCTATTCAAGATAAGAGGCAGATAGTCTGTATCTGTGGGATCCATTATTTCAAGTTCTATGGGATAAGCCAGATTACATCATCGATATAGCGGATTGTGAAGTTAAGAAACAATGATCGTTTCATTTCACTCTACTGAAAGCTTGTGTATTTAAATCGTCCTCTAATAAAAAAAAGTCGACATGAGGACAATTGGTGCCCATATTGAATGTCAGTTGTTTGTTGACAAACACGTCCTCCAAACGTAACAAACATGTAAAAAAACTCAAACATTTCAATCATGTTAGTTTCAAAGATTGTTTAGTTAGAATCATAGTGTGTTTTTTTCAAAGTATGTTTTACCTCTTCATTAGACAAGATATTTGTATTTACATTGGCCATTCTTTTTTTATGAAACAAACATCTTTTGATGTGTCTTTCAGTTTAGAATGACGGATATTGGCGTAAGAGATAGAGAAGTCAAATGTTTTTGAACAAATTGAAAAGGAAAGAGACTTAGATTGTATATAATCTAACATATCGTTTAGACCACCCGTAGAGATAGTTACTCTGAAACTCCGATTTGATTTCTGGTAAAATAGATGTTAATAGTTTGGAAAGAGGTTTTTATGCAGCACTTAGCAAACCCAAACAGGAGTATAACGTTGGTTGTAATGAAACTTGTGTAATTTTTGTATCTAGTATGGAAAAGAAAGAAATTCTGAAGCAACCATTGTTACTTACGATCTATACTTATGTTTATCACGTTTGAAAAAAAAAAACGGTCGTAAAAAAACCAACAGCCAAATCGTCATAGGTCAACGGAAGTTGTTTTTTCGAATAAAGAAGATATGTCTTTTAGTGGGAATTGGGGAGTTGAATGCGATCACAGCTTAAGTTGTTCTGATGGGTTCTAGTATTTTCAACATCTTGAAGTCAACCATTTGTCTATCTGTCACAATTTTACCATCCCCCTGTTATCAACATTCCAGATAATTAATTGGTTTAGTGTAGCTGGCTTTTCTCGTTTTGTTTTATTCATTTGTTGTTGGTGTTAAACGTCACATCCAGGACTCTTAAATGATAAAGCCTATCATGATGTATCTTTTTTTTTGCATGCCATATTTGTTTGACTTTAATTGTTTTTATTGTTTCAGAATTGAACAGGTAGTTGGTTTTCTTATTAGAATTGTATCACACTTTTTCAACCTGTATATCTTACTCCTAAACGGTATGGGTTTTATCCATTGTTGAAGTACGTACTAACCCCTATATATAGTTGCTAAAATTCACTTCGTTTCGTCTCGGGTAGAAAAATGTCTCATCGGCAACCTTACCCATACATATCTTCTCATTCATGAACAAACAGTACAGGTATATTTTTACCGTTATATTTATATATTTTAGGTTGAATATCCCTTTGGTATCTTTCGCCTTTCTTTTAATACAGCTGATTGGTCATTCTCATTTTCATCAGTAGGATAAAATATAAAAACATAATACTATTTCTATGTGTATGCATGTTAGTTTACCATGAGTATTTGTGTGTGTGTGTATTTGTTTGTGTATGTTTAGTCCTTGCTAGCAGGTACATTTTAAACATCTGACTTGACGCACAACAAGTTAAGGATGTACTTAGGCCAGGTTTAGGAATTTTTGTCAGATGTTCGGACTCCTTGGCTTTTTTCCTACGATACATGGCAAAATATTTTGCCCCATAACACCCATTTTTCTTTAAATATAAGACTTCAATAGCTCATAAAAGGTCATTTACCAAAAATGTAAGCAGATTCTAGATTTCTTTTCTTTCGATTTGAGACCCAAATAATACCAATGCAAATATAAGGTAAAAGTCCGAGTCAGCCTTTCCTGCCATTTTTTAAAAATTAAATATCTCGAAAAGGAGCTCCATAACCTATCAATATTTTTAGCTTATTTTGTTCCTTAACTAATGCTTTTCTGACTTATAGTATCAATTTTAAATTCTAGATTTTGTTAATTTCACCTAAGTACATCCTTAACACAAAGACTGCCTTTAATATAAAACTTATCAAAGATACCAGACTATAATTTGGTAACAAGATATTTATATAATAGATATATTTGTTCATATGCGTTCAGCTGTAGATAATGCATACCTGTACTATTTAAATTGTATGAATGATACGGTACATAATGAATAAATTTACTATTTTTGGACATATGACTTCCCTGTTCAAAACCCTTCCACAAATACCGTATGGTAAGAATATTTTTGATATTTCACTTTCTTTTCTTATTTGTTATCAACTTCTGTACAAAATACTTTTGTCAGAATAAAAGTAGCGGATGATACCAAAGGGAATTCAAAAATCATAAGTCGAAGAGAAACTGACAACGTCATGGCAAAAAAAAAAACAAAAACGAAATGACATACAGCAGTCCACAAAGTACTGCAGAGAAAACTTAAAACTGAGCAACACGAACCCCATCAAAAACCGATGGTCTCCGATTATCCGGAAAGGACATCAGATCTTGCTCTAAATGTGACAACCATGCATGTGTTGCTCAAGTAGGTACACATTTGGTGAAAAATCTTTCGATGAGTCACAATCGAGGAAAAGAAATGATATTGCAACTAAATAAAGACCGTCTCTAATTCAGTTTACAATATACCTCATTAGATAAGGCAACACATTTCAGTGTTCAAAAAAAGTAACTCTGGCAAAAAACATTATTAGGTACGATTGTGTTGCGGCCAAATTTATCATGTTTATAAAACGTTCAGGAGCGTCTAAACCAATACGGGCCTTGGGAGAACAGCCAAACCATCAAATTCAAATGTTGCTACAACAGTTGTTTTGTTAAAGTACAATTATATATTTTTTATAAAACTACAAAAGGCAGTTTGCTATTCATCTTTTCAATAACATAACAAATGTAAACAAACATGATTTCTTTTTCACTATATGAATGACTTAATGACTATTATATGAACAATGTTGAAGTAAATCTTCTGATGAAAAAGTAGACAAAATCAATAGTAAAACAATGTCGGTGACAATACTGATTACAAGTTATTTCTTAACAACAAACGTACAAGAAAGTATTTGTTAAACTGTGTTATTAGAAATTGAATGCAAATAAATAAATAAATAAATAAATGCAAATAATTACATTACATGCATGTATGTTTCACGAGAATTCGTTAGTTTGATTGGCTAACAACAATCGCGCGTCATTCAAAAATTAACCTTCATATCACAATGAAATGTAACATTCGTGATGACACGTGCTTCTACAAAAAATGCACAGGTAAATAAAAGAAAAACTTGATAAAACTTTTTTTCATGGTCTTATTAGCATAAAAATGTAATTATAAGAAATAAATGCTTCTTTTTGTAATTTTATTGGGGTGTAAAAGTGTTGATCGTGCACACTTTTACAATGAAGCGCGGAAACAAAATGTGCTTCGGTCAACACTTTTACACCCCAATAAAATTACAAAAAGAAGCATTCATTTCTTAAATACATGATGTTTTATTTTCATTATTTATCGAGATAACTGCAGTAGAAGCTTGCTAAACTGAAATTTAAAAAATGTTAATCATTGCTGCACATTGATGAATAAATGGATTGAAAATAATCTTGTACAAAATCTAAAGCACTTTCAAGTCACTAATTTTCGGAGAGTTCCACATAGTTTTTGTTACAATTTTTCCAAATATGCCTATTTTTCACATCTTAGTTTTTGAGTATGCCCATCTGCTCTTGCCACGAGAACTTTCAATATAGAAATAAGTTTAAAGTGTTTGCAGAGGAGGCAATATTAGATATCCCACTGTAAGATTGGGTACCACTTTTTGCGATCGTGAAAAAGATCATGAAAGATCAAGTTCATGTCACATATTTGTCATTGCAAAAATCACTGAAAGCGTTCAAATCATTCTGTATCTATAAACTTTATCATTGCAATTATTACATCAAAAGACTGGACTTCGTTTCACTTTTGTTGAGGAATCAAAATATGTTGGACTACGATGGTTCAATATACCCTTTGGTCTGGTTTTGTAATGCTAGTAAGACCACGCCGACTAGTCCATGGTGCTCTATAGCTATTACTGTCTGTCTATCCGCCCATCAACCTATTCATGTCATATAATAAGTCAAGATTGCCTCATCTGATAACGACATTTTTTATGAACAGTATTCATATCTATTTAAGATGAAGATCCTTGTCAATTTCTAGTGAGAAAAAAGTGGGGGAACATTTTGGTAAAATCTCATTCTTTTAAAGCCGTTTAAAAATCGCAAACCGAAAAGCAATACAAAACCTTGGTTTAACAAGCAATGTTTTGATATTCAGTTACAACTTTTCGATGCTGTAATCGCACCTATATTATTATATTCATCAGAGGTTTGGGGGTTTGAAAATAAACAGAATATTGAGAAAATGCATCACGGTGTTCGGAATAGTACACCAAATTTTATGGTTTACGTGGAATTGGGTCGGATTCCTTTAGATATCTCTATAAAACATAGGATGACATCATTCTGGAGCAGAACTATATTAAAGCAGAGAGCAAACTGTCAAATATCCTTCTTAGACTTATGATTAAATTACATGGAAATAATCCTACCAAATTCAAGTGGATTCAATATGTAAAATATTTTTTTGATGATACAGGTCTTACCTTTATATGGAACGATCAATTAGTTGTAAATAATGATTGGTTAAAGAGTATAGTTAAACAGCGATTAACGGATCAGCACTATCAGCATTGGTTTTCACAGATACATAATGCATCCAGGGGGGAATACTATTCTTTAATTGAGTTTTGTTTGGAATCATATCTATTACGATTATTACCTAGGGACAGATATTTTATTTCTAAACTTCGATGTTCGAACTTGAAGTTACCTATTGAAACGTGGAGATGGGCAGGGATTCCGCGAGAAAATAGAATATGTACTTTATGTAATGAGGGAATAGGTGACGAGTTTCATATATTGTTTACCTGTAAAAATGCTGATATTTCTGCTCTTAGATCAAAGTTTATACCATATTATTATGTAATTAATCCAAACATGAACAAATTTACTGGTCTGCTGTCTATATGTAACGTACAAGTGCAAAAGAAATTATCAATTTTTGTAAAGAAAATTATGAAATACTTTGATTAATAATATCAAATGTCTTTTATAACATACTATGTATTTGTGTGTGTTTTGTCTGTCCTGTCTCGCTATGTATTATCTTATGTTTGTAATTATATTGTACTCTTGTATACCTGGGGCCGTGTCAACGAAGCGGTCTTAGGACTAGGACGTGTCTTAGGATGGTCTTAGGACACGTCTTAGTCCTAAGTCAGGTTAACGAAAGTCTCCTAAGTTAAGATATGTCCTAAATTTGATCCTAAAGTTAGGATATATGAATAGGTGTCTTATGATGGTCTTAGGATAGTCCTAAGAGTTATGATGTCCTAAGTTGAAATAAAAACAACAAATATGGCCGCTGTGTATGTTCATGTAAGACGACGAGCGAATAATATTCGCCGAAACAGAGTGTTTAGGGACAGAGACAATCCATTAGACTATTTGGACGATGCTGATATTGTACGTAAATATAGACTTTCAAGACCAATGATTCTAGAACTTTGTGGAATGTTCCAAAATGAGCTCGCTAGGCCGACTTAAAGGTCCCATGCATTTCCTGTCTCATTACAAATAATGGTAGCCCTAAGATTTTATGCGACTGGGAGCTTTCAACTGGTTAATGCTGATGTCCATCGTATTTCTAGAGCTAGTGTTTCTATACTATTACACGTGACGTCACACAATGTTTGAAAAATGTATGCAATCAATACATTTCGATGCCCACAGATCAAGCATCTCTTCAAGCTTTAAAGCAAGGTTTTTATGACATTTCAAATTTTCCAAATGTTATTGGTGCTGTTGATGGTACTCATGTGCGTATCAAAGCCCAGCTGTTGATGAACACTTGTACGTAAACAGAAAAAAATTACCACTCGCTTAATGTAATGGGAGTTTGTGACTCAAACTTGAAGTTTTTAAACATTGTGGCAAAGTGGCCTGGTAGTACACATGACTCATTTGCATTGAGCAATTCAAGGCTTTGTGAAATGTTTGAAGACGGAGACATAAGCGATGGATGGCTTCTTGGGGACAGTGGATATCCACTTCGACCTTGGCTCCTAACACCAGTCATAAACCTAACAACAAGACAGGACCAACGTTACAACAGTTGCCATATGAGAACAAGATGTGCTGTTGAGAGGAGTTTTGGAGTGTTGAAATCTCGGTTCCGAAGTATCGATACCACTGCAGGAACATTGTTGTACAGCCCAGTTAGATGTTGTGACATTATAGTAGCTGTTGTTGTTCTACACAACATGTGTATTGACAATAGAATTCCATTGCCTCCAGGAAACAATAATCCAAGTGATCATGGAAACATTGGTGGACAGCAATATGTTGGTATACAAAATTATGGTGCAGTTATTCGTACTAGATTGATTAATAACAGATTCAACAATTAATAAAAAAAAATATTCTTATCCTTTTTTAATCACTGATGGGTTGTTCATTGCATTTATTCTTGTATTCTGATACCTGGATGACTATCTCACAGACATACAACCAATAAAATTTCATTTGGTGGTACAAAGGAATTTAACAATTTTAGGTTTAAAAGAAAGGAAAAGGATTCTTAAGGGACACTCAAACTCACAAGTCGAATATAAAACTGACAAAGACATGGCAAAAAAGAAAAAGAAAATGTCCAAGACAAATAAGAGTATACAAAACACAATATAGAAAACCAAAGATTGAGCGACACAAACCAGTATAGCGATTATCATTGTAAACTTATAGTTTTCAACGGAAATTATCATTGTATACTTATAGTTGTCAAAGGAAATAAGGTAAATTATTTACTGAAATGCTAACTATATGATTATTCAAAATTGAACTATGACAAAAAGTATATTTAATCAATATGATAGAAATAGCAATGTATCACTCGTGATCACTGGCTCGATCTGAGTTTTCTGGAATCTGCAAACTGATACCAAGTTGGGCCAAACGCAACTGTACTTTGGCCTGTTCCAGCTGAAGGCGTTAGCGGTCAACAGATAGCTTATCTTTATCTACGCGAAGTCTTTCATTTTCAACGGTAAGTCTCTCCTTCAGCAGCCTCATCTTTTCTTCTTTCAATTTCAGTGTATCCTTTTCTACCTGCAGTCTTTCCTTTTCAATATTCAACCTTCCTCTCTCAATTTGAATCAGCTGCTGAGAATCACTATCGTCCATGGTCGAAGCAGTGGTGGTAATATTTCTGGTTAGCGTAGTTCTATTACTAGCACCGCTGATTGATGGTTCTGAAATAGAATGTTAAACATTAAGCTAATTCATAAAGACAATTTTTTGAATCGACAAAATGCATGAAAAGAATAACGTTGATTGACATATTTTGGCGATTACTGTGTGTGTGTGTGACGTTGTGGTCTATATACACCCACATCTCTTAGTTTTCAGTGTATTATCAAATAGTTGAATCAAAAACAGATGGTTATTAAATATATTTCAAATATTAAAAAGGACAATCATTCAAAACAGGAAGAATAAATGTATTTCAAGCCAAAATTCGATTAATTGATGATCACATCCAGTGGCAAACATCACGACCGGAGAAAGTTCAAAGACAGGCATGTCGAACCAATCATGTCGTTACCTCCTCCCCCCCCCCCCCCTTTTTTTTTTTGCTCTGTTTTACACAAGAACTATAAGAAAATAAACAAATTACCTGATTCATCTGCTGAAGAGTAGGAGCTCCTTCTTGAAGATGAACATGACGGCATCGACAAATCCATCGACGTTTCTTTAAAAGAGGCTGTATCTATTCCTCCGTCTATTCCATCTATAGGCGTGTCTCCAATAAACCTACCACCTGATCTTCCATGGAGGAAATATCTTCTGGGGGAGGACCTCCGCCTGTCTTTCTTGCCTCTCTTTTATTGTGTGCCACTTTCTTTTTGGCGTTGCTCATATATGTTGTCCATTTCTTTCGAATTTCTTCAACTGTTCTTTGGTGAAGAATTCATCTTTGTACAAATACCATCCCATGTCTTCTTCTTAATGTTATTTGTCGCAACATTTGACAGCTTGCTGAATAGTATTCCTTTATGTTTTTCAACTTCGGCCAGCATAATTTGAATTTCGATTTCGGAAAAATTTGGAGATCTTTTCTCATCATGTTGATTCAGTATACGAATTGAAATCGAGTGGACCTAAGTACAAAACTAGTTTATATAGTTAAATTGCAGCACGACAATAGTCTCTAAAAAGTTTTGAGACAATTAATTTAATCGTTTAAAGAATTTTATTCTTTCATTTTAACAGTTTATATTATGTTTCTATTATTATATGTTAAAACCTTTATTTTGTGTTTTTTTTTTCATTACAGATGAGACACCCCCCCCCCCCCCCCCCCCTAAAATAACACCAACAAAAAACCTTTAAATATATACAGAAATGCATAAAAATCTATTTCATTTCATTCACTACATATTTTATTAACTAAATAAATATGTTAGGATGGTCTTAGGACCATCGTAGTTAGGACTGTTCTAAGATAGCTTTGTTTTACATCCTAAGACATGTCTCAGACACGTCTTAAGACCATCCTAAACAATGTCCTAAGACATATCTTAGGACATGTCTTAGGATACTTTCATTGACACGGCCCCAGGCTGTATGTGTCTGAGGTTATGAATTAATCTAAATCTTTAGTTTAAACATTCACAAAATTGGAGAAATATCTTTTTGAGCTAGGTTTTCAAGGGAAATGATAATTATGTATAATTTGCTATTTATTACCAATTGATTCTTGGGGTTTCAATTTGCCGTAAGTTCAAATTTGTAAAAAGAATATGGTAAAAACTTTTTTCAAAACATCAACAAATTATGATTTTCATCTTTATGTGGTAGGATTTAAATAACGTGTTTCATTTAGGTCTTGCATGGAATTCCAAATTAATTCCCAGAGTCAAATTTTCGATGAAAAATAGTTTTTGATAAAAAAAAATCCCAAATTATTTTAAGAAACAACAGGTCGCATATGGAACAGGATCTGCTTACACTACCGGAGCACTTGATATCACCCCCGGTTTTAGGTGGGGTGTGTGTTTTGGTCGATTTTTGCTTTTGCCATGGCTATGTCATTTTTGTTTTTGACTTATGAGTTTGAATGTTCCTTTTGTATCTTTCGCCTCTCTTTTTAAGAAATTTTCTACTGTTCTAGGATTTGAACGCAATTAGTTAAGTGTATTATGTTATTCTAAATTGATTAGCGGTGTCGAATTTGCTGTAAAAACGTATATAAAAGAAATCACAAAATTTGAAAATTTACTCTCTGTGCTAGAATTTACAACTAAGATTGTAACATAGGTATCATATGTCATTCCGAATTGATCCCGGTTTAAAAAAATTATCCGTTATCGAATCTTATATATAAATAGAAGATATCCCGAAATAATTCCTAGTTTAACTTTTTTGTGTTTAAAAGTTTCAATGTCAAGCAACGTCTAAACAGCGGCGGTGGAAACAATGAATAAAACGAATAGAAGAGAGTCCTGCTTTAATTGTATTAGATACCCCAAACTAATTTTTTTACGTTCAAGCCGAAAAAGTGTGATTAAACCCTTCGCAGGATCACTATAATCGAACATATGATTTTGACTCAGATTAAGACAGTGTTAGCTGTTACTATTACTACTGTGTGATTAGCGTAAAGAAATTGACCATCCTTTTAGATTAAAAACATATTTTTGAAGATACAAACTAAGAGAGAAAAAAACCTCCTGACACCAAAGTATCTCCAAATTGAGCGAGACAGGGTATATCCACATGACAAGCGTCTGCTCTCTGCTTAATAAAAATAAGGAGATGTGGTATGATTGCCAATGAGACAACTATCCACCAAAGTTCAAATGAAGTGGTTGTAAGCAATTATAGGCATCCGTATGGTCTTCAACAATGAGAAAAAACCATACCGTATAGTTGGCTATAAAAGTCCCCGACATGAAAAATATGAAACAATTCAACTGAGAAAACTAACGGCCTAATTTATAACAAAACAATTTACGAAAAAACAAATATGACAGACATGAACTAACGACAACCACTGAACTACAGGCTCCTGACTTGGGACAGGCGCATAAAGAATGTGGAGGGTTTGTGAGCGCTTAACTCTCCCCTAACCTGCAACAGTGGTGTAACAGCACAACATGAGAACAAACTGTAAAAAATTAGTTAGAAATGGCTTCACTCAATAGATCGATACAAATCACAAAAACTAACATAAAAACAAAAGCCAAAAAACAAAAGCCAAAAAGAACCGATAAAAGAGTTCTCGTAGTTACTGAATGCAAGCTTTTAAAAAAGCCAACTAAAACAAATAAATCATTTTCTGCCAGATTAAAGTATCAATCAGTACACATCCAACGGATTTAGCGAAAATACGTCAAAAACAGTCTGAGAAATACATGAACATGTACAATTCTAAAATATAAGTAAACAGTATATAAAACCTTTTCTGCGGATTATGTGTTATATAATTTTACAAATAAACAGATTCAATATTACCTTATTTCCATCTGCAAAATGGCGAAAAACAGAGTAAATCGACGCGTGTGTGGAAAACTAAATTGGCAGTATCCTTGACTGGCCCTTATCAATATCAAATTAAGCGATTTATAAACTGGCCGAGTTTTGTTTACACGATACATAAAATAAGTAATCGTGACTGTCAAGCTCCTTTTCCTTTGTTATTTATCAAAAGTAACTAAAGATACACACTTGTTGATATGTTGGGCTCATATTATTCTACGCTCAACTAAGTCTTTCATTCTGAATTAACATATTAGTATATATCTGTTATTAATTGTGACAAATAAGTATATCGCAACTGCACCTGCACTATTACTTTAACAAATACATTTCAGATATAGAAAAAAAATGACATCAAGGAGTGCCGATATCTGCACCCTCTGTACGGACGATGGAATATCCAATAATGCAATCACGTGGTGCACAGAATGTGAAGTCTTTCTTTGTACTGACTGCGAAAAACATCACAAAAGATCAAAGGCCTCTAAAGAACATAGAACAATGCGTACTGTTGATTATCGTAACTTGCCGCAATTCATGCAGGAAACGAGCAACCGGTGCAAAGACCATGACAAAAAGTACGAGCTCTATTGTTCTTTCCATTCATGTCCTTGTTGCATTCAATGTATCGCCAGTAAACACCAAAAGTGTCAAGACCTGAAACCCCTTGATGACATTTTGAAAGATTTCAAATCGTCTGCTGCTGTTCCGATACTTAAAAAAGATTTAACAGATTTGAGAGAAAGTTTAGAAGAAGTAATGAGACACTTAAGGGACAAAATCAAAACAATCCATATTCAAAAAAGTAAATGCATTCAAGAAGTAAGGACAACGCGCAAATTACTAAATGATTACTTCGACAAATTAGAAAGGGAAATCCTTGACGATTTAAAATCACAACATTCGAAATTGGCATCAGACATGGAGGCACTGGTTCAACAAATGGAAAATCGCGCAAAACGGGTTGATCAAATGCAGGAAGACTTTTCTACCATGACTAAGTATGCAACTGAACTGCAAACATATATCGGCCTGCGTGAAATCGAAAAAACTACATCTCAAGAAGCAAAATACTTGGATGAGTTAGAGAGTGGCAGCCAGTTAAATGATATGGAGATTACCGTTTCTTCTACTGTAAAGTCCGTTTTACAAGATGTCAAATCCTTAGGAAATATCTCTGTCAAGTCGTTAACGAAAAGTTTCCAAACTAAGACTGGAAGAAAAGATCAAGCCCAGCATTTAGTTCCAATGGTTCATGGGATAGAGCAAATTAAGCCTTCGCTTTTGAACAGCTTAAGAGTTCCGAATGGTGAAAGCCTTAAACTAATTACCTGTCAGATATTACCGGATGGTACATTATTACTTTTTCATTACAAACAGAATAGCATGATTCAGTACAATAGTGATGGTACCTTTATGAAAGAGCTGATGACATTCAAAGAGCAACCATATGATGTATGCTTTGTTAAGGATAATACAGTAGCTGTCACTTTATATCGTGCTACAAAGGTGCTGCTGGTTGATGTAGAGAAGAATAAACTTATAAAAACTATAAAACTTGCTCATGGCTGTTACGGAGTTTCAAGTGATGGTGAAGTTATGATTATCAGCCATAAAGAGGCTAGAAAAATTATAATACTGAATCTGAAAGATATGTCCGAAGACATTTTAGAAGGAATTCGTGTCCATCGTATTTCACTGTTTAAAGGAAACATTTATGGCACTTATTATTATGAAGACAGAGTTGACTGCTACAGAATCACTGGTGAACTTCTATGGACATTTACTCACGAGGACATATATCAACCAGAGGGAATCGCTGTAGATATGAACGGTTTTGTTTATATAACTTCCTGCGGGAAAGATAGAATCGTGGTCCTGTCATCAGATGGTAAAATAAGTAGAACAGTTCTATGTAAGGAGGATGGAATCCTGGAACCTTATGCAATTGACATCAACAAAGAATTAGGAACAATGCTGGTTGCTTGTTGTGTGGATAAGAAGGGTAGTGCTTTCATTTTCAAAATCTAATCTAAAAAATAAAAAAAGATATTGAAAGATAAACTTTAATACCAGGATGTGTGTGTAAATAAAAAAATAAATTAGTACACATGATTGCTGTAATCTGTAATCTTTATTGATTAGTTTTTGCAGTAATAATAGAAATATTACTTAAGATTGTTTTCAAGCTAGATTGATTTCTTTACAAAAAAATATCTTTAAGAAATCATAAAGAAACAAGTACTGGAATTATTATACCCCACGGAACAAAGTTCCATAGGGTATAATGTTTTTGAACAGTCCGTTAGTCAGTCAGTCAGTTAGTTCGTCCGTCCGTCCGTCCGTCCGTCCGTCCGTCCGTCCGTCCGTCAGTCAGTCAGTCCTGTTCTTCTCATCGCAACTCCTCTGAAATCACACAACAGAATTTCATAAACTTTGTAGATAATTAGGACATAATATGTTGATGTGCATATCGATAGAAAGTTATGAATCAATTATTTTTCTAGGAGTTATGCCTCTTTGAACTTACTACTGCAACAGTTTATCATCTCAACTCCTCTGAAACCACACAACAGAATTTCATGAAACTTTGTATATAGTTAGGACTTACTATGTAGATGTGCATATCGACAAGAAGTTATGATTCAATTTTTTTTCTAGGAGTTATGCCCCTTTGAACTTAGATTTTTGGCATAAATATACTACTGCAGCAGTTTGTTATCGCAACTCCTCTGAAACCATACAACAGAATTTCATAAAACTTTGTAGATAAGGACATAATATCCAAAAGAATTTTTAATCGGTTGACTTTTGTAGGAGTTATTAGTTTGAACTTAGGAATCTGGTGAGATTTTGTCCGCCCAGTGACAATGTGGGGGGCGTGGGGTATGTGAGCGTGCTCACTAAGGTTCATTAATTTATTTTTCTTTCACTTCGCAAAATTACTTCCTTGTATCCTTTCGAAAATAAAATGATAAAATTCGTAAATTTGAAAGAAGTATCTAATAGAAAAGAAAGAATACAAAATCAGTATATGCACAGCAAAAAAACACGAACAGCAAAGGAACAGCGTATTTATTGATGTTCTTCATCTCAAAGTCACAATGAGGCCTTGAACACGGATCAGAACAACTCTGATATCACTGCAAGTTCAAGATGATCTACCACCGGTTTGAGCGGAATTCTTTGCAAACTGTCTTTTATATGTTAGAAGTTATCATTACGTCCACAATGTACTCTGTGTATATGTTAATAGAATGTGTGCACATTGTTTCTATCTAGCCGGTAAAATGATTGCAATCAATAAAGAAAAAACAGTGTTGACATACAATGAGATAGAACACAAATGACATAAAAAAAAGTTAACACATGGTACCAATCATTAATCAATGGTCTTAGTAATTGGCCAATTGGTTTGCGTCGGAACTGTAATGACTAAATTTATTGATGTCTTCTAAAGATGTGTTGCCAACACCAACTGCCGTAATGGACAAACTTTTAGGTTCCTGGCTAAATTAACATTTTAATAACAGAATACTAAACAAAACAAAAAACACATTAAACGTGTGTATCCTAATAGTTATTTGTGTCATAATTGCAGTGATGTGAATATTATCACAACTCTATTTAATGAAAAAAATCTAAAGTGTGGTTGAACCTGAACAAACAAGAAATAAACAGCCAGAAATGTTGTTGTCCCCGCAGATAAAGTCCCAAACAACATCGTTTTTGTGTGTAAATCACATTACATAAAGTGCTTGATAAATGAACTAGGTTTTGACAATTCACTTGCAACTCAACATATATTTCTAACTTATCAACATCAATTTTATCAGCAATCAAAGCAAGGCTTCAAAGTTATGTAAAACTATCTATTCTAGGGACGACTTAAATTAGATGTGGATACTTATACATTCCAAAGATCTGTCAGAAAACATACAATCTAAGTCTTTTTCATCTTGCAATAGTACTTATACATTTGACTTTTCTACCCTTCACACAAGTATTCCCCATTCCAAAGCAAAATGCAAATTCAAAGAATCGGTCCTGCTTTAGAGGCAAAACATACCAAAGGGACATTCAAACTCATAAGTCGAAAATAAAATGACAAACAATGGCATAAAAGAAAAGACCAAAAGCCAAACAACAGTATACAAAACACAACATAGAAAACCACATCAGTACTAACATCACTATGCTTAAACAAAATGGAAAAGATATAATTGACACAGAAGGAAATTAACAATATGAATCTGTATTCTCTGATGTTGACTTCAACCAATACTAGTATATTGATATCAGGTATTACACCAACAAATCATTTAGAAAATCAGAATGACCAAAATCATCACACAGTCCTATGATAGCTATCAATGTAACAACACCTGGCATAGTTAAACAGTTACAGAAAATAAACCCAAGTAAAGCTACAGGACCGTGCAGACAACATACCCTGTAGAGTCTTGTAAGAAGCAGCTGAGCAAGTTGCGCCATACCTACAACCTCAGTCAAGGAACAAGCATAAGACTATTTGCAGACGATTACTTGGTGTACAGAAACATCTAATCTCCCACAGATACCAAAATACTACAAAAAGATCTTGCATTGGTAGAAAGGTGGTCTCTAGACTGGAAAATAACTTTTAACCCCAAAAAGTGCTATGTACTCCAGGCAACCCACACCATCCGAGGGAAAATCAATCAACCATATTACCTCCACAAGACACAATTAGAAGTAAACATCCATAACCCTTATTTTGGAGTTGAACTTGACAATAAACTAAATTGGAATCAATACATCACAAATAACGTAAATCAGGCCACCAAACAACTGAACTTTATACAACGAAATTTACACGATTGTCCGCAAAACATCAAGAACAGGCATATATGGCACTAGTAAGACCACATCTTGAATACAGCAGCTCAGTATGGGATCCCCACTGGAAGAAGGATGTACAAAGATAGAATAGAAATGGTACAACACCGTGCAGCGAGATTCGTACCAAGCATCTATGAATACCAGCTAGGATTACAGACAAATATCATGCAACACTTAAACTGGCCAACTTTGGAAGAATGACGCCAGATAAACAGGCTAATAACACTCCAAAAAATAATGAACCATCATGTTACTTCAGAATTACCTATACTACACATCGAATATTAGACGAACAAGACAGTCACTCCGTGTACATAATGCAGCCAAAATGCAGCACTGTGGAGTATCAAAACAATTTCTACCCCCGAACAATCAAAGAATGGAATCTTGACAACATTGCCACAATTGAAGATCAAAAAGTCATTTTCAAACAGAAACTCTAGTCAAATTTCCATCCAGCAATGACCATAGACATAACATCACAGCTATAATCCATTTATCATGTATTTAATCTGCACCGAACACCTATGTAAATATTTTGATTGTAAATACACAATGTAAAGCACTCCTGGACTCAGAAGACATGGCATCAATGTGACGGATAAATTATTCTTTATCGATTAACGAAAGAAAAAGAAGAGAATGAGCAACACGAACCAACTGAAAACCGCGAGTGATCTCAGGTGCTGCGGAAGGCTAAGCAGATCATGCTCCACATGTGGCACCCGTCGTGTTGTTGATATAAGTACAGTCAGCAAATACATATATATGTATTATCATAATAATGCTGTATTGGTTAAACTAGAAAAACATTTTTTTTTAATCTTAAGAATGATATTTTTATTGCTACAGTATATTTTTCACCTGAAAATGCATCTGGTTGTACAGAAGATATAAATGAAGTTTATTCAATTTTGCTTAGGAATATTGAACACTATAGTCAACTCGAGGATATTGTAATTCAAGGTGATTTTAATGCCTATACTAATACTATTCCTGACTTTGTAATTTCTGATGAAGCAAAATTCCCAAAATCAGATGACAATAAGTATTCAATTGACTCTCATAATTTAAGAAATAATCTTGATTCCAAATCTACAAACAAGAGTGGAAAATTACTAATTGATTTATTTAAAGAATCAGGACTCAGGTTCTGAACGGAGGAATCATTGGGGACCCTATGGGTAAATGTACATGTATAACATATAATGGTTCCAGTCTTGTAGACTATACACTTGTGTCTTCTAATTTACTAGAATGCATTGGAAACTTTAAAGTTAATGATTTTACTCCAATTTCAGATCATTGTCCCATCAGTTGCTCTTTGCTTACTAGCTTTCAGAAATGTAAAAATAAAGGGACAAAGTTAGATCCTCTCCCCGGTAAATTTATTTGGGATAACAAAGCAATTGGTTGCTATACTACAAACATTCAAAGCCAGGCGCGTAGCAACCCGTACGCAAAAACGCAATTGCGTACACATCGAAAATTTTACAAAAATAAAATATGGTAAATCTAGTAAAAATAAAACTTAAGTAATAAATTAAATTAAAAACTATTTTACAAATTAAACATGTTAATAATCACTTTGTAGCTATATTCCGTTCCTGAAATTACTTTTCATTTACGGAACCAGCATCATGATTATATGTTGCTGATGCAAACAATTAAAATGGTCCTCGAGGTGTCAGAAAACAATTCTATGCCTCCTTACCCAGTCCTGACATCTTTTCTGAAGATTTCAAAATAACTGGCGAAATAAAATATGACGTTATGAAGAGACCATGAACACCGATTCATTCTCATGGTTTAAACTTTTCCTGTGAGGTATGTATAGTCTTAATTATATTACGTCGTCATAACAGATTTTTTTAAACAGTCCAGTCAGACTTAAGTTTAACAAGGTTGGTAAAGGGTAATTTTCGTGCATCGTGCTTGCCGTTTTTTTTAATTTAAATTGACGATCAACGAGTTTTTACTTTTTTTATTTGTACGTTCAGTTGTGCAAGACGCGGGTGCCTCGTTCAAAGTGTTCCCCTAACTTAGTTATACGTGCTTCGAGATTAAAAGTGCTTATTTTCCATGCTTCGAGATTTAAAGTCCTTGTTTTCCGTGCTTGGTAAAATTAAAAGACTATCGTTTTGGAAGTTAATAAAAAGAAATAGGAAATAAATTGATCATTTTCCTTATAGATTTCGGGACTTAAAACGTAAATATTATATATTTGCCAGTTACATGTAAAGGTTTCCAACCTATGACATGCGTTCGTTATATAGTACTTTTTTTATCAACGTTCATGGACGAAAATATTTCACGTTCACCGTGAAATTGTTTTTACTTTGTATTTAACGTTTTTTCCATGCAAATACCAAGTTTCACTTCCTCCTCCGGCATTGAGTACACATCATATTGGCCTAGCTACGCCCCTGAAAGCTCACATGTGAACAGATTCTAGATGATTTTGTAAGTGATGGGCAGACTGACTCTGATATAGCTGTGGAAAAATTTAACGCCATATTATGTGATACAGCTCTTTCATCCACTAAATTTGTTCAAAAGAGAATCGTGAATAGGCCTATCAAGCAAAATAAAAAACCATGGTTCTCGTACTACAGTTAAAAAGTACTTTTTTCTTGTAAATAATTTTCCGGATCCTATAGAAAACCATTACTCATTTAAAAGAAGAAAACCACTTTGATCAAGAATTATTTATAAGCCACTTCAAACAAATTAACAGCTCTTCTGATATCCCAAACAATAAATTCCATGATAAAATTATTGAAAAGATAAATGACTTAAAAAAGACATTAAATACACGAAACTCCGACAACGAATTTAATCAACCAATTCAGCCAGTTGAAATTCTAACGGCAGTTAAAACACTTAAAATTGGTAAATCACCAGCTGGTGACTTAATTTCTAATGAAATGATTAAATGTGGTATGCCAGTATTATTAGAACCCTTATCAAAACTTTTCAACCTGATATTTATGAAAGGCACCTTCCCAAAATTATGGAATAAAAGTTTGATCACATTGATTCATAAAAAGGGAAACAAATCTGACCCCTCTAATTATAGAGGTATCTCACTGACTTCTAATTTAGGAAAATTATTCAATAAAATTATACACACCAGACTTATGACGTTTATTAACACCAATAGTTTGATAAGTGAAAATCAAATTGGCTTCAAAGAAAAGGCTAGAACAGCAGATCATATCTTCTCATTAAAGTCAATTGTTGATAAATATAAGACCAAAAAAAAAAGAAAAATTTTGCAGCATTCATTGATCTACGAAAGGCCTTTGATACTGTCTGGAGGGATGGTTTATTTTATATTCTACTCCAAAACAGACTTCAGATTCAGATCCATTTGAACATTTACATATAAAATTTATTAAGGAAATTTTAAGGGTACAGTGCAAAACAACAAATGTAGCTTGTCTAGCTGAGACAAACAGAACTCCTTTGCACTTAAAAATTCAGTTTTCAGCTATAAAATTTCTAAACCACATTGTAAACTCACCTAATTCATTAGTCTATAAAATATATAATAATGTAGAGAAAACAAGTAAATGGGTCAACATTGTAAAAGACTGGTTAAATAAATTAGGATTTGGCCATCTTACTTTAGACCCCATTAATATAAAATATTATTGAAATACTATCCAACAATGTCAAAGAATCGTTGAACAGGCTTATCAAATTATGAACTGTTCTATCCTTAAATGTGAAAAACTAAATTTCTTTTGTAAGACTAAAAAAATTGGAAAAAGGCCCCCGTATATCGATATATATAAATTAAAAACTGACAGATCAGTTTTCAGTAAATTTAAACTGACTCAATGCCCATTCCCTAGCAATTGAAAGGAGGCGTTATACCAATATTGAAAGAAAACAACGGATTTGCCTGTCCTGTAATAGACAAGAAATTGAGGATGAATACCATTTCTTCTCCGCTCTGTCCATGCTATATATCATTGAGGGACACCTATCTCTGGGAGTATAATAGTCCCAGCCTATCTATATACAAAAACTTAATACTAAACTTAATTTCAATTTTATTAAATTGCAATTAGCTATAACACTAAGGCATATGACCACACTTTTGAATAGCAGTTTGCCAGTCATTATAAGACCTTATAAAAATCACCACAAAATATATTAATGCGTATGACTGTCTTTTGTTGAGGAAATCTGTATAATTTGATTTTTAAAATTTTTTGATATATATGTATCTTTTTTGTTCATGGACATTAATAATTGTTTATCTGTCAATACACACATATTTGTAGTCTTCTTTTTCGTGTGAATACCACTGTCACTCTAATTTAATATTATTGTCGGTTTATTATTTCAATTGTACTATACTGTATGCCATAACCATTTAATGTAAATGTTTTTGTGCTAATAAATATTGTCTATTGTCTATTGTCTATGTCTCTGCATTTGTGTTATCAACAGACGAAAATACAAAGCACTTTTTTTTATCTCAGTAATTTTAAACGTTGTAAAAAAATTATTTGAACTACAACAATGAAAAATGACGGTCACGTTCAATCGAGTATCATTTTCCTTCTACGGACCATGTATAATCTGTAGTAGCATCTAACTGTACCTATATTAGGGAATCCTACAACTGAGTCAACCAATTAAAAATGTGATGTCCATTTTTGGTCATAAATGTTTCAATATTTTGCCAGTTCAAATCAATACTTCTAGAAGCACTTTAAACACTTAACTCAATAAAATATAGCTTAAAAAAACATTGAGCATAAGATAGAAAGAATATTGTATTTAAAAATCAATTTAACATTTGGGAAATACCTTTCAAACAGGACAGATCACGTGATTTCCGGTTTCTTTGTAAACATGGAAGGACTTTAAAAAACTGAAACTCTGTTTTCAATATTAGAAGTAAGTTAAAGGTTAGAAAAACATATAAGTATTTCTGTTTATTCATTCAGATGTTATTCATTTAAAAGTGTTGATACTGTGAATAGAATTCGATCGCGATAAATTTGGTCGGCCACTTTCTTTCGAGGGACCAAGAGGGACACACCTGATGACGTCCCGGCACTGGTCGCCCGACAGAAAAAACTCATAGTGTGATGAGGATTGATGTCTATCGTTCTTTATAAGTTTTCCCAAGCATGAAATGTTGGTAGACTTGTTTCCATGTTGAAAGTGAATGTTTTGTGTTAAGAGACCACAGAAATATCCAAGATGTTTATGGAGGTACCATCAACCTGTCAAAATTATACACCTTATTAGTATTACTGTCCTTATCCAGGATATCACAGATTTTGGCTTTTAAAACAAATTGCTTGATACCACCAAACATAAATAATCATTGAATGATGTCAAAAGGTCAACAAGTATTGCAGAATGTTTTATAGCGATAAGGTTTTTTGGAAAATATATGTAACTTTCAAAAAGATCAATTATCCCTCCCTTTTTGCTATTAAGCCTTACATCCAGCAATCATGCAGCATGCTTGGCATATTTTATTTATTTAAACAGTATGGAAGTATGAAAAAAATAACAGAATATTTTCATATTTCGTCTTAAAGTTTGAAAATGCAGTAGTTAATTTTTCAGGCTACATGTATTTTTTAAAATGTAACAGAAACTACAGGCAATTCGCAAGGATTATTAAAAACCATGCAATTTCAAACTTTTTTCAAATTTTCATAAATGTATATCATTACTACAGTTGAACCGAGGTTTATAGATGTACATATGCATGAATCCTTTGAACGTGATGGAAGTATTTTGAATATTTTGGATAGTTTGAATACACTGTATGGCCATACATTTAGTGTTTCCTGCAGCTTTTGAAAAGGCAGGGTAATTATTTTCTCAGAGGGCACTCTAAGCATGATTGGCTACACTTTAAGGGCACCCCTTTGTACGGAGGACTACACATTTAGGGCACTCTTTAAATATATATAAAGGTACATTGTACTGTTCTGGATAGAGATTTAATCGAATATATCATTGTTTTATATTTATTGGTCATGTTGGTTAGAAATAAAGATATGTATAGGTTGTTAATTTAATTCTTTTTTGTAATAAAATTATCACTTCTAGCATGTCTAGACTGTCCAGCAGCTAACTAATAGAATCTTCATGTTGACTGTGCAAATGCCTCATTTCAAACCAACACTCCAGTTATAAACTTTAATACTGGATCAGAGACTGATTGTCTAAGGATGTGTTGTAAAAGTGGATTTGCATGACCACAGCATACGCAAATGCATTGCTTTTTAGATGCACTAAAGAAGTGCCAAATACCTTTTGGATCTCGCATGTTTATACCAATCAAAGCTACCTTGGATCAAAACTGTACAAATAGTTTTAGGCTATTCAAGGATTTGTATAGCAAGACTTAATATACATAATGTTGTGCTATTATTCATCTTTTTTCCATCTAATTCTGCGATTTTTGTTTGTTTTTAGCTCACCTTTTCAAAGGAAATGTGAGCTTTTCCCATCACTTGGACACTTGGCGTCCGTTGTCGTCCGTCAGGAGTAAACTATTTCAAACATTTTCTCCTCTGCAAATACTGAACCAATATCAACCAAACTTTAGCTGAATGATCCTTAGGGTATCTAGAATAAAGTTTGTGTTTTATTTTCTGTTTCGTCAAAAAACATGGCTGCCATGGCTAAAAATAGAACATAGGGGTAAAATGCAGTTTTTGGCTTATACCTCAAAAACTAAAGCACTTAGAGCAAATCTGACTGGGTTAAAATGTTCATTAGGTCAAGTTCTATCAGCCCTGATATTTCCAGATGAATCTGACAACCCATTGTTAGGTTGCTGCCACTAAATTGGTAATTTTAAGGAAATTTTGCAGTTTTTGGTTATTATCTTGAATATTATTATAGATAAAGATAAACTGTAAACAGCAAAAATGTTCAGCAAAGTAAGATCTACAAATAAGGTTTATTAGACCAAAATTGTCAATTGACCCCTTAAGGAGTTATTGCCAACCGAATAGTACAAATAGAAAATATAAACAAACATCTGATTGTTTGCGTAATCAGTGGTTAAATATTAAGTTTATTCCATGCATCGTAAAATCATAACTCAAACAATCGCCTGGTTTCCTTTTAAATTGTCTACATTTTAAATGTGTAGAGGTACAAATTGTTTTTTGTTTTATAGATAAGATTCAATCATGGAATCATTGCTTTTAGAATGTAAAAATAAAAAATGAGATCTTGAACTAGTTTTCTAGCTACATTTGTATATACATGATATACAAATAAGAAAATAAATAAATTTACTGAAACATTCTTTAGAAAAACTTTCTGAGTAACATGTACATGTATCTCACTGTGTAGTGATTTTGAATAATTATTTAAGAAATTTCCCTGAATGTACATTTTTAATATTAAATACAATGAGATGTACATGTATGTAAAATATGTGTTATTATATTGTATACCATACATCACAAGAAACACAACATCATATATGATAAGCTAGATAGTTAAATGGTTCCATATCAAGAATTGTCTGATTTTGCACAAATGCTTGAAAAAAATTTATTATATTAAAAATATCTTTTATGAATCTAGTTGCTTGTTCATTGTGCATGTACATGACAATGATGTATGGATTCAATCAATATGTCATCAAAACAACAAAATACATTTACTTCCCAAAAGTTGTGAGTGTAATGCTATAATATTCACAGAGCAGGAAGATCACACATATTATCTTGAAGAAGATAAAGTTTATCTTATGTTGTTTAGTTTTGACTCCTCATACAATGATAAAAAAAATTGTATTCTTATCAATCAGATACATGTAGGTAAGCTCTTCAGTACAGTACAGTACTGGATATTCATCTAGGATAAAATGTATGATATGTCGTAACGAGGACATTCAGTTAATTTAAGATAAAAAAAAACACATACTGATCCTCGCTTATATATATATAATTTTTTTTCTAGAAGAATCATGCCAACACAAGAAAGAATGGATGATGATCACGGAATACGTATGAAGGTTGGATATAGTGGGTAAGTAAATATATTGGATTTAATATTTTTATAAGTGAATGTTTCAATGAGACAGCATTCCAACAACATTATAAAACCCAAGTCAGACAGCTTCAGATTAAGACGGTTTTCAAATCTATTACAGAAACAATGAAAATAACACTTTATGAATTTTATCCTGCAATCAGCCAACTATTGTACAAATAACAGGTACACAAATAAATTTTTGCTTTATTTGTACTTGTACAAATAAAGTCTCCTGTTACCCCTCTTCCATGTTGAGCAAGCGGTAATGTGGATATTTCTTTTTGCGTACCAGTTCATTTTGGGGTCCTCTTCGCGGTCCGCGTTTAAACTATGTTGATTTCTTTGAAAAATTAGAGACAATGATTTAGATTTTAACAACTAAAGTTTCAAGTGTTGGGTGTAAATTTCAGGATAAAAACAATATATGTACATTGTCGGAAAATATAAAATTTATTTGTACTCGCTGCGAGCCTCGCTTTTCGTCCTGTTTCTAAAGCTCATACAAATAAATTTTATATTTTCCGACAATGTACATATATTGTATATTTATGTGTTCATCAGGAACACTCAAACCTAAAACTTTGAAAGCCAAGGATATATAAGTACCTGTACACATGAAGAGCTATAGAAGTTATTGCCATACAATATGTCTGTCTATAAATCTCTGATAGTCTGGACAAGTTAACAGTATCTTCAATAAGAACAAGAGAAAATATCCCAACAACACCAAAATATTCAATGTCATACAAAAGTATCTAAACAAAATTAAAGGTGTACACATATACAACTTGCTGTCCACCTCAAAGCCTGGGGACTATAATTAAAACAAATGTTGATAATTAAAGAAATTGGAGTGAACAGCCATCACTAGCACTTCATTTGTGAATGGCTATTTCATTATGTTCTGTAATCCCTTTGATGTAGATTCTTAACTGTGGATCACTAAAAAAGTAAGACATCTCTGTAAACATGATAGAGAGATCAAAATCTGATACTGTAAATTAATTCATATCAATCTTGGAGTTTCTTTTATATAATTACAACAACAATGATAGGAAATCAAAAAAATGTAACGAAATTGGCCTAGAATTAAGAAATATCTGTGAATAAAGTTTGTTTGCAGTTATTCAAGAGTTTGCAGTTTTACTGTATATGTAATTGTGAATAGCTTTTTATTATCCATTAAACCTTCTTTTTACTTTCAGAAATATTTTTATATCAAACCTTCAGCCTGATGTTCTGTATGAAGATTTCTGTGCTGAGATTAAAGACATTTGTAAATTTGATGACCAACAACCTTTTACCATGAAGTGGTTAGATGAGGAAGGTAAGAAAAGGTTCATGGACCCAAAGGGGATGTAGAAAGAATTGAGGGAGTAAGCATGTATATCTTCTTATTTTTATGCCCCCGTCGTATCGGAGGGGCATTAAGTTTTACCCTTGTCCATCAGTACGTACATCCCAAAATTGGTTTCCGTTCTCTTACTTCAGTTTGCCTCAACCAAATATTATGAAACTTATACACAATGCTTATTACCACAAAACACAGATCAAGTTTGAATTTGGTGGCATCACTTTAACCATTCACGAGTTATGCCCCTTTATAAATGGAAACCAATGCAAAATTTTTAGTTTCCGTTCTCTAACTTAAGTTGCTTAAACAAAATGTTGGGAAACCTATACACAATGCTTTTTACCACAAAATACAGATTAAGTTGAATTTTTTTGGCGTCACTTTAATCATTATCGAGTTATGCCCCTTTAAAAATCGAAAAATTGCAAAATTTTAAGTTTCCATTCTGTAACTTAAGTTAGTCCCAACTAAACATTATGAGACCTATACAGAATACTTATTACCACAAAACTCAGATCAAGTAAAAATTTGGGTAGCGTCACTTTTATCGTTCTTGAGTTATGTCCCTTTATAATGTTGTATGCAAGCGGGGGCATCATCTGTGTCCATGGGGACACATTCTCCATTTATTATATATAAATTTGATTACCAACAATCAACCTTTCAACATGGTTAGATGAGGACAGTAAGAAAAGTTGATGAACCCAAAGGGGATATAGGGAGAATTGGAAGGGTAAGCATGTAAATTAAGGCCTGTTTTTGAAAAGTAAAGCTTTTGAGAACTTTATCAAATGTGTACATTATGTATAGAAATGTATAAAATCTAGATATATATATGACAAAAGACCTTTCATCATGAAATTGTTAGATGAAGAGAGTAAGAAGGCATTGATGGATCCATGTATAGGGCACTTTAGATTTATTAATGTTTGTTGGGTACTAATTTTTGTGGATTTCATTGGTATAGGTGAATAGTGTAAAACATGAATTAGAATTGTTCCTCTTCAATGAAATTATAATTTTCTGTAGGTGTGTATGCTGAATTTGTTAAAACCACTTATTCAAGTACATGTATCTGCGAAATACAATTTTTCTCAATCTAGGTAAATTTGTTACCTTTGATAATTTAAACAGTACACACATAGTGATTCAATTAAAATTTACTTTTCGCAGACCAAAAACACAAGAGAAGAGGCTCTCTGTGAAATCACAACTGAATTTTTTGTGACATCATAGAATTCTACATTTTCTGTTATCTCCATTTAAAATCGACATAAATGGAAATCTGAAATCAAAAGTTCAAATTTTAGTGACAATTAAGGCCTGTCACGAACTGGTTTTTATACGACCGCAAAAAAATTTTTGTGGTCGTATATTGGTATGACGTTGGCGTCGTCCGGCGTCGTCCGAAGACACATTGGTTTTTGCACTCTAACTTTAGTTTAAGTGAATGGATCTCTATGAAATTTTACCACAAGGTTCAATACCACAAAAGGAAGGTTGGGATTGATTTTGGGGGTTATGGTACCAACAGTAAAGGAAAAAGGGGCCAACAATAAGCATTTTTGTAACTTCCAGACATAACTTGTGTGTTAGTGTATGGATCTCTCTGACATTGTACCACAAGGTTCCATATCACAAAAGGAATACTGGGATTAATTTTGGGGGTAATTGCCTCAAAATTTTAGGAATTAGGGGGCAAAAAACAAGCATTTTTCTAGTTTCATGACAATAACTTGTGTGTAAGTGTATGGATCTTTCTGAAATTGTACTACAAGCTTCCATATCACAAAGGGAAAGGTGGAATTGAGTTTGGGGGTAATTGCTGAAACATTTAGGAATTGGGGGCCAAAAAGGGGCCAAAAAACACATTTTTCTAGTTTCCAGACAATAACTTGTGTGTAAGTGTATGGATCTCTCTGAAATTGTACTGCAAGGTACCATACCACAAAGGGAAGGCTGGGATCGAGTTAGGGGGTGATGAATCATAAGGGGGTTCAAAAAATTTGGGGGTGGGGGATATTTTTTTTCTTTCCTTTTTTTTCTTTTTTTCCTTTTTTTTTTCTTTTAAAATTTTCCATTTTAAGTTGGTTATTTCTGTTTTATATTTAAAAGCAAATAATAATGATATGGTAGGAGATACACACCAAACAGGATGTGTAAATTATTATATAATAAGTATTGTGCAATAGCAAGAAATTTTCAATTGCACAGTATTGCACAATAGCAAGAAATCTTCAATTGCACAGTATTGCGCAATAGCAAGAAATCTTCAATTGCACAGTATTGTGCAATAACAAGAAATATCCAATAGCACAATATTGCGCAATAGCAAGAAATTGTGAATTGTACAGTATTGCGCAATAGCAAGAAATATTTAATTGCACAGTATTGTGCAAAAGAAGATACTTCGTATAAATTGCTTATTTCTTGACCAATTTCAATGGGGTTTTATTCTTGAATTCTTGGGGTTCTTTAATATGCTGAATCTAACCGTGTATTTAGTTTTTGGATTTTGGGCCCCGTTTTTAAATTGGTCCACATTGAGGTCCAAAGGGTCCAAAATTGAACTTTGTTTGATTTCATCAAAAATTGAATTCTTGGGGTTCCTTGATATGCTGAATCTAACCATATATTTAGATTTTGGATATTGGACCATAATAGGTGAATGTCCAATTTAAAATTTCAAAGTTCTTAGACCACATTCATTCTGTGTCAGAAACCTATGCTGTGTCAAATATTTAATCACAATCCAAATGCAAAGCTGTATCAAGCTTGAATGTTGTGTCCATACTTGCCCCAACTGTTCAGGGTTCGACCTCTGCGGTCGTATCCAGCTGCGCCCTGCGGAGCATTTTATTTTAATTGTCTTTATAGATTATAATTAATGTATCTGTTTGTAAGGACAATTTATTTCACTAGATAATTTGTAGCTGATCCTTGTACAGTATTGTAACAAATGCCATTTTTTTAAAATTTCAAATACATAGGACAAGAGGTTAACAAGATCTTAAAATTACTATTTGGAACATTATTGATATAAAAGTGTATATTAACTATGTCTTTTGTAGGAGATCCCTGTACAATATCATCACAGATGGAACTTGATGAGGCCGTCAGACTTTATGAACTAAACAAAGATTCTGAGCTTACTCTTCATGGTAATGATATAATAATGAACATATTACTATTATTATACAAAGTGCTTTTTGAAATAAAAAATAATTCTGTAATTCATTTTCATTAAAAATTTACCTATAGAAATTGAAAATATTAAACCTGTTTAAGTAGCGACCCTGTTTGACTAAATGAACAATTATACTATATTATTGGATATAAAGGCAAAATTTATTTGCTTTCTTAAGCTTCATATAGTCATGCATTACATTTTCCTTTACTGAATTTCTAAACCCGCAAAAATAATAACTCATATATCAAATTTTGATAGTGTTTTTTGTTTGCAGCATTTCCTGAAATCCAATTAATTAATCTGACATTTTTGTCATTTGTTCAACAGTCTCAATAAATAATGCATGCACACATTTTTAAATTACAATTACTTATCTTTGAAGTTATTCTAGTTAATTATTTTTTGTTACAGTTTTCCCAAATGTACCCCAGAGACCAGGAATGCCATGTGTTGGAGAGGATAGTAAGTTTCATATTAAAATTAATCTCATTGTGTATCATTGATTTATTTAAAAATTGAATGCTTCCTTTTGTAATTTTATTTGGGTGTAAAAGCATTGACAAAAGTACATTTTGTATTCTGCTCTTCATACTAAAAATGTGCACATGATCAGCACTTTTACAACCCTAAAGAATTACTTAAAGAAGCATTCAATTCATTTATATGCTACAACTATGAAATTATGAGTTATATCAAGATTTTTTGTTTGTTTTCCTATGCATCAAATGACGTCATGGCAGGAATCACATCCAGTCACGAATGCTGAATTTTATTGAGAAATACAATTTGATTTTGGAATGCCTTGTGATTGCTGTCAGTCAATCAAAAAAACAGATTTTTATGAAACATACATGAAATGTAATTATTTGTACATAATTGTCATGAATCCTTATAGTTTGAATCTATAGAAACATGTATAAATAAAACAAATACATATTTCAAATTCAAATGAAAATCCATCCAGGAATTAAATATACCTCCAAATACAAAATTGTGTTGCACTTAAAACAAATTGTCAATATTTGTATACCCAAAAGCAACCCAAAATTTTTAAAATAGTAATTTTTTAAAAGGTGCAAACCCATATCTTTTTTATCTGTTTTTTAGAGAACATGTACAGAAAAGGTGCGAGAAGATGGAGGAAACTATACAGAATGAATGGTCACTTATTTCAGGCAAAAAGATTTTCAAAGGTATTTAACATAGTTATTTCCCCTTGAAATTGTAAGTCACTTATTTCAGGCTTAAATATTCTCAAAGGTAACACAGGAAGGTTAGATGTCCTTAAAATATAGCCTCCCATTTTATTGAATAAATAATCACTTATTCCAAAAGTTATATTAAACATTTTTATGCTGTGAAAGTTGTACTATATGGTAAACTATATAATGATACATTTGTCAGCTCTCATATGTGTTGTAGATTCATTTTTGACAGAAGGATTGATGGAAAAGATGTGAACGGTTAATGTGGTCTTTGTCTTGTTCCATGCTAAAGAATCTCTGTAGTATTATATCACGGTTATCTACAATTGTGTAAATTATAAATAAAAAGGAAACTAGGTGTAGATGTATGAATGAATAAAAGTTTCTCAAGCTCAATTTCAGTCTACACAAAAAAAAAGGGGGGGGGGGGGGTAAAAAAAGGTATAGAAAGAAGTCATATTTAAAAGAAAAGAAGTATTTTTTGTCAGATTTAAACATACATTTCATGATATTGTTTGTTTATAAAGTAATTTAGTAACGTTAGTGTATTAATTGTTTGTATCTATTCAGATATTGCGTTCATTAATGATGATTTTTGTTTCCTATTTTAGAAAGCCTTTTGCTCATTTTGCGCAGATAGAATATGGGGCCTTGGTCGTCAAGGATACAAGTGTATACAGTGTAAACTAACAGTACACAAAAGGTGCCATAAATTATTAAAAGTTGTCTGTGGTGCTCCAGTAGTGGTAAGTTCATGAAACACAAACAAAAAAGCTATTAGATTAAACTGTTTGTTATAGACAACCAATGACTATATTTGCTTTAGACTTCACCAATTATTTTATGACACTTCTTAATTCCAAATGTGAAAGTAAAATAAAACTCATTCATTTAAGAATATTAAGGAATCTAATTTAATTGTATCATACAAGAAAAGTTGATTTTTGTCAGAGACAAAGGATTAAAAGGTGCATACATAAACAATACAGATAGATAATTTGAAAGAAGATATGTTAATTGATATTGGTAGCTTAAAATATTTTATGTTGTTTTTCAGAATCAAAATGAAGGTCCAAGACCTGATGTAAAGTATCAACGTCCACCACCCAAGTTAACAGATGGCCAGGACTATATAGGCCTCAAAGACTCAACTAATGGTGAATCTTCAGGTACAAACACCGGTCTTTATCTATTGAATGCATATTTTGATATTTATATCTCCTATACCTGATGGCTCAGAGGATATACAACACTAACAGGGAATATGAGCCCATATACCCTGTGAAGATCCCAAATAAGAAATATTATCCCCAGCTTAGTATATTTCTCGGATGTTTGATTGGCTAATGGCCGTCGTTAAAAAATCATAGCCACGGGTGTTGCTACTCATTAACTCTGGGAACTTCACGCGCGTTTTCCTTAGTTCCGTTGTTAATCCCAGTGAAAAATTGAAGTCTGTCTGTAATTGAAGATGTAATCCATTAACATAGGCCACGAAATGATAAATGTAAAACAATTCAAACGAGAAAACTAACGGCCTGATTTATGTACAAAATAATGAATGAAAAACAAATATGATATACAACAACAAACGACAATCTTTTAATAACAGGCTCCTGACTTGGGACAGGCACATATAAATGTGGGGGGGGTTAAACTAGTTTGAAGGTGCCAACCCTCCCCCTAACCTGGGACAATGGTGTAACAGTACAACATAAGAACAAACTATAAACATCAGTTGAAAAGGGCTTAACTCATCAGATCGATACAAAGCAGAAATACATCTAACAAAAACACAGAGTGGACGTGGCAGGGTACTTATACATCCCCACAACAAAAAGACACTAAGTACAGATCTGAGAGTACTCGCAGTTACTGACAGCTAGTTCAAAGCCAATAACAACTAATAAAAAAAATCATGCATCTAAGACTAAACTATCAATCAGTACACATCCAACGTCCAACTACAGTTATGAATGTAGATAACTTATAATAATTTTCAATACAGATTTCTATCTTAATGTAGTAATGACTATACTTAATTATTTTACTCAAAAAAGTGTTTAGAGAATCATTTTTTTTTAAACTTTTCTAACACAAATTTCTCCAAATCAACTGATTTTGACACAGAAAGTTGCATTGAGATCTGGGACAATGAGACAGGTGCCATAGAAGCTAGAAATATTGTTATGTATCAATGGAAAATAATCTGTTTGCTTGAAAAGTTTCTAAAATGAAAATAGGATACAAAAGATTAGTGAAAGGTGCATATTGAGTATTGTTTAGACACTTGTTAAATGTTTAAAGACTGTATGTGGACCTCTAGATGTCTATTGTTATATCCCTGCTCTAGGAGTTGTGTCTATGTTGCGTTCACCTTGTCTGTTCGCCTGTTGTCTAACAAATAGTTTTGTCACATTTTTCTCAGATACTATTGGACAGAATTACTTTATATTTTGTCATCAGCTTGACAGTGATAAGTTTAAAAGTGATAGCAATTTTTGGATCTGTTTGACATCTACTTCTGGTATTCTGATACTTAAACTTACAAGTTGGGGTATGCTTTTTTATTCATATACAGTTAGTTCCTTATTATTTGTAGAATACTGATTGAGGTTAATCAAGTACATGGGTATTTCCTTTTATGCAGCGTTTTTTCAAACCACAAAAATTGAATATCCACATAAATACATTTTTTCTCAATCCAAGAAAATTTGAACCAATGAAAATGAATACATAGTAATAATGTGTTTGGTTTATTTCAGATCATGTTGCTTCTATGGAAGTCGTCACAGGGGTATGTGTATTGTTGAATCACTGTAAAAATTCATTTTTGACCATAAAATCTCTAATTGATACCTCAAACTCTTATAGATTTCTCAAAAGATATAGTGTTTTAAAGCCTTTTGTAATGCAAATACAAAACAAATGTATTCCTTTGGTCGGATAAAAGGGTAGGAAATCTACAAAATATAGTTGATGATTTTTATACTTTAATAATATTTTTAGTGAAAAATGATGTATATATGAATAAACACCTTTATATTCAATGTTATTTCTATTTATATTTTATTGATCAAATATGTTTGATTAAAAAAATCAATATGAGGCTTCAGACCTTATGCTGTACATGTTACATTAAGATAGCATCTGAATCTTATTTTGACCCTCAAATTTTGCTTATCAGTCAAAATAATGTTAAATTTTTTTTTCTCAGAAAATTGCAATTTTAACCATGAATTTATATTTATAATTTAAATAACATCCAATTCTTTATTTAACCAAACTATTTCCCAATCATATGAAAAGTACCTACAGTGATTGCATTATTAATATTGTAACTTACTGTAAATTCAGAAATTATTGCAAGGTTTTTATTAATGGGACAGTATCAGGTTCGCAATAATAAAAACACTTACAATTTCAGAAGTGATTTTTCTTTATAAAATGTTTACAATCACATTGATTAACTTTCACATTTTTGTGAGTGGTCAAGGATTCACAGTAATATATTCATGCATTAATTTCTGAGTTTACAGTATATGCACATTAAGACACAAGAAATCATTGTTACAAACAGTTAAGAAAACATATAAACTCAAAATGTAGACAAAGAAATATTTTTGGATATCAAACTATCTTGCTGAAAGTTTTTGTATTGTTATTCAGACAGAGGAGAGTGAAGTTAGGAGTGAGGTATATTTTTATTTGTATGATTGTTTCATGTTTTGTATTGCATGTTAAAGATATGGCTTCCATGTTCATTCTCAGCAAATTAAGTGAAAATAAGATTTGTATGCCCCGCCTACTATAAAAGAGGGGCATTATGTTTCTGGTATGTGTGTCTGTCTGTTATTTCGTCCATTTGTCCGTCCTGTATCAGGTTAAAGTTTTTGGTCAAGGTTGTTTACCTTGAAGTTGTGAACATTGTGATGTGAACTTTTTTAATGTTATGCCAAATTACAGTTTTGAACATAATTTAACGGTTCACTGAACAACTGAACATGAAGATGTGATAATGAGCAGAGCATGGTGTCCTATGGTTTTGGTACAGTAAAGATTTGAATAATAATAAAAATTGATATTAGATGTCTGAATTTTACCAGATGATAGATACAATAGGGGCAAGGCAAGCAGAAACAAGGGACAGTTACCATATGAAATAAGGAGATGTTGTATGATAGCCAATGAGACCAAATGATGTATATGTTAGCAGCTAAAGGTCACTGTACAGCCTTCAACAATGAACAAAAAACAACATAGCAAGCAATAAAATGCCCTGACATGACAAAATATAAAGTAATTTAAATGAGAAAACCGACGGCCTGATTGATGTACAAGACAACAACAAAAAAACAAATTAATATACAAAAACCAGTCAATTCTTTTAAGGTTTAACATGACTCTTTTTGTTGCACCTCCTATAATCTGTTATGGTTCTTACAGTACCACAGAAAAAAAGTAATTAAAAAATATCTTATAAATCTCCTGTTTGGTCAATTCACTGGCATTTGTACCCTTCTTTTGTTTTTTTTTGGCTTTAAAAAAGTCGATTCAGTCCTTAAAGGAGTTTTGGAAGTTAAACATTAAGGGTTCACAGTCTCTGATTAACAGATTCGTGTGATTATTGCTTTGTAAAGTTGAAGCTTTCAAATGAATAATGCCTGCTTGAATGTTAAAACATATTTAATGGAACTATTACCCTGCTAAGATATATATTGTACTTTGTATTGGTTTCAAAATTTAGCTGTAGATTATTCATTTTTTGTTATACCTGTGTTATATTGTCCAACATGGAAGCCATTTGATAGGAAGATTTGCCAGTGTACAGCACCATTTTATTTGCCAGGCTACAAAATTGTATTCAGTTTAATCTGTTTAACTTTTAATTTACATTAAATTAAATGTTTATTTAATGAATAATAGATTTCAATATTTTTTCTTTAATACAAGATTTTTTATATATGCATTTAAATGTCTATGTATTTTTTATTTGATCATTTGGTGGCACTAATGCATACTACCAGGTAACTCACAACTTAAGGAGGTATTCAACAGTTTGGTGAAATTATGTATTCATATCATTTAATTAACCTTCCTGGTTTTGATGTGTATGATAGAGACATATTTATTCAAACTAACAATTTTTTTTAAATTATGAAAATAAAAACAGCAAATTGCACACAAAAAATCCAATACAAGAGATGATGTCTGCATGGAAAATGTGTTTATACTAAATAAAAGGCATTTATTTTTTACCATGTTATTAAAATGTTTTGTGGCTTTGTAAAGATTTATCTCCCTTATATGTATTCCCTGAAATCATTGATTGGCATTGTACATCTTCCAGAAACCTCAGAATGTTGGGAAGTTCTTTTAAGGTGGTACCAAACACCTGACACTAAAATTAATTTGGCTCGTTTTAATTTTCATAAAATTTTGACAAAATATTTACTTTGACCCTTTGACAAAAATATAAAAATTTCAAAAAACTTGAACCACACACTTTATTGGAAAAATTTCATTGGATATATAGCAGTTTGACAAACACTAATTTTGATCATTGAGAAGCTTAATATTTGCTTAACAATAGAATGTGATTAAAATGTTCAGCTGATTTTTACAGAGTTATCTCCCTGTAGTGTTATGCACAGCCTGTAGTACTTGTAATGTTCATGTCAGCTTAAAGAGAAAGAGAAGGAGAAGCTAATTTTAAGATTTGTCTATCCAAAACTTACAATGTATACTATAACTAAACTTTGAGAAGGGAAGGAAATGAACAGATTTTGTCAGTTTTGTTTAAACCTGGACACACACAAATATGTAACACAAAAAAAATACAACTTGAGAAATGAATACTAAAGTAAATATTAAAACATACAAGCCATTTTCTCTATAAACACAAACTTTTATGAACTTTTGCTTTACTTGTAGATATGTAAAAAAGATAAAAAGAGGTCATGAATTTGAAATGGAAAATGGCAAAATCTGTTAAAAGTTTATATAATTTATCATGTTTATTACTCAGAAGTTTTAGCGACATATCATTCTGTGGAATACAACTTTACATTTAAACATGATTTCCCAAAATTGATAATTAGTTAAATAAAAATGTTGACTAATATTTCAGTCAACCAATGGAAATGAAGCTGGTAGAATATCGTTAGAACAGTTTAATCTCCTACGTGTGATTGGGCGAGGAAGTTATGCTAAAGTGCTAATGGTGGAACAAAGAACAACACAACGTGTCTACGCAATGAAAGTGATAAAGAAGGAATTAGTTAATGATGATGAGGTAAGATTTTTAGCTCACTGGGAGAGGAGAGAAAAATTTGAATAAAAAAATTGTATGATAGGAAAAAAAAAGTTCAACAGGTTAATTTAAAGTATGGGTTTTTCTCATTGTTGAAGGCCGTACGGTTGCCTATAATTGACTTACTTTATTTGAACTTTGGTGGATAGTTGTCTCATTGGCAATCATACCTCATCATCTTATTTTTATATTAATCGTTGACACAGTAAAACAAGGTATATCTAGGTCATTAATTGAGTACCCAGGGGGGGTGGGGGGTGACAAATGTAAAAATAAAGTGTGATCAAAGTGTGTTGACATTAAAGCTATGCCCTGGTATAGTAAAATAAAATCTTTGAATTTTTGCTGTGATGTCTTTCTTTAACATTGAAGAAAGATGTCACAGCAAAAAATTTAATATAGCCTTACAAGACCTAATTATCTGGACTAGCCATTAATCAACAGTCATGTGATTTCATGATCATTATAAAGTGCCAGAGAAAACTAAAAGAACAATTTGTTCAGTTTCCAGTTTTTAATTTCTTAAGACACCTTTGTGAATTTCTAGGTTGGTTAAAACAGAAACAGTGTTTATAATATTTTCTGTATATAGTTAATTCTTTCCATTATGAATGATTATTACCCAATGTTTTATTTCAGGATATTGATTGGGTCCAAACAGAAAAACATGTGTTTGAAACAGCAACAAATTATCCATTTCTTGTTGGTTTACATTCCTGCTTCCAAACAGACAGCCGGTGAGTAAGCAATTACAGACAGTCTGTGAGTAAGCAATTACTGACAGCCGGTGAGTAAGCAACTACAGACGGCCGGTAAGTAAACAATTACAGACAGTCTGTGAGTAAGCAATTACAGACAGCCGGTTAGTAAGCAACTACAGACAGTCTGTGAGTAAGCAATTGCAGACAGCCGGTAAGTAAACAATTACAGACAGTCTGTGAGTAAGCAATTACAGACAGCCGGTAAGTAAACAATTACAGACAGTCTGTGAGTAAGCAATTACAGACAGTCTGTGAGTAAGCAATTACAGACAGCCGGTAAGTAAACAATTACAGACAGTCTGTGAGTAAGCAATTACAGACAGTCTGTGAGTAAGCAATTACAGACAGCCGGTAAGTAAACAATTACAGACAGTCTGTGAGTAAGCGATCACAAACAGTCTGTGAGTAAGCAATTACAGACAGCCGGTAAGTAAACAATTACAGACAGTCTGTGAGTAAGCAATTACAGACAGTCTGTGAGTAAGCAATTACAGACAGCCGGTAAGTAAACAATTACAGACAGTCTGTGAGTAAGCAATTACAGACAGTCTGTGAGTAAGCAATTACAGACAGTCTGTGAGTAAGCAATTACAGACAGCCGGTAAGTAAACAATTACAGACAGTCTGTGAGTAAGCAATTACAGACAGTCAGAGAGAAAGCAATTACAGAGAAGTTTAGATAAAGTACCACAAAATCAAACTACAGCAACGTTTGCTCAAATCATAAAAAAATTAAAAAAAGGAAGATGTGGGACATATTTATATATATCAAGGAGATAGCAAACCAACAACATGAAAACTGTCAAAGTTGATCTTTTTTTACTTAGTCAAATTAAATAGGAAACACCAGTTCTAAATTTGTATGGCACCTGACTTTTGTTTAGCAAAGGAAAAATATGTTGTTTACATTATATGCTTAATTAATTCAATAACTACCATTCATCTAAAAACATGTTAGGGAAGTCTAATTTTCTAAATGTAATATGAATTTAGGCCACTCTTACAATGCTTGGCTTATTTATAACATGATTGCTTGTCCTAGTGTTATGACAGTCCTCAAGCAATTAACTATTAGAATAGATAAAACTATGTCAGACAATAGGTCTCAAGACCAGTGTAACTATTTGATTTTGAGACAGCATACACATAATGAGATGCATTTTGAATGTGGAAGGACATAGACGTGAATAAGTACTTGTCACCATGGGGATTCTACAAAGAGCAATACCCCTTATTTATAGTAAAGGTCTGATGATTTTCAACATATCTCAGTAGGACATAAAAATTTTTTTTCGATTAAATAAATATCCAAGTAGATACTGAAATAACTTTATTTTTCCAAAATAATTGATATATTTGTATAGAGGAACAATTAGGATTTCAACAGTTTCTATTGAAAAAATCCTTTTAACTTGATCAGGGACTAAAATTAGAAGAGATAAGACTTTTCTCCTAAAAGAATGACACAATGTTATTGGTTGAACATTTATTGTTGAAGTATAGATATTATTAAAGGCAATTTCAATGTTTTGTATGTTTTTGAAAATATTATTTATTATTTGATCATTGTTTTCTTTTGTAGGTTATTTTTTGTGATAGAATTTGTGAGTGGTGGAGACTTAATGTTTCATATGCAAAGACAACGAAAATTACATGAAGAGCATGCAAGATTTTATGCTGCTGAAATTTGTCTTGCCTTAAATTTCCTTCATGAAAGGGGTAAGCATAGTCAGTGAAAAGCCAATTTGTGATTGTATTATCATGATTATGGTATTATCTGTGCTTCAACTTCGGATTTTTACACTACAAAAACAATCAATGGTAATAGATAATAAATTGTTTAATAGATATTTTATTATTTATATTGTACTTCCAACTGCAGTGAACAATTATATTGTACTTCCAACAGCAGTGAACAATTATATTGTACTTCCAACTGCAGTTAACAGTTAACATATATATTGTACTTCCAACTGAAGTTAACATTTATATTGTACTTCCAACTGCAGTTAACATATATATTGTACTTCCAACTGCAGTGAACATTTATATTGTTCTTCCAACTGCAGTTAACATATATATTGTACTTCCAACTGCAGTGAACATTTATATTTTACTTCCAACTGCAGTGAACAATTATATTGTACTTCCAACAGCAGTGAACAATTATATTGTACTTCCAACTGCAGTTAACAGTTAACATATATATTGTACTTCCAACTGAAGTTAACATTTATATTGTACTTCCAACTGCAGTTAACATATATATTGTACTTCCAACTGCAGTGAACATTTATATTGTACTTCCAACTGCAGTTAACATATATATTGTACTTCCAACTAAAGTTAACTTTTATATTGTACATCCAACTGCAGTTAACATATATATTTTACTTCCAACTGCAGTTAACATATATATTGTACTTCCAACTGCAGTTAACATATATATTGTACTTCCAACTGCAGTGAACATTTATATTTTACATCCAACTGCAGTGAACATTTGTGTTGTACTTCCAACTGCAGTGAACCAGTACTACTTTTTGCAATTGGACATTACTTGTTTAAATTATAAAAAAAAAATAGGTCAGTAACCTTTGTCACATTGATAATATTTTGTTTTATATAGGTATAGTGTACAGAGACTTGAAGCTGGATAATGTGCTGTTGGACCATGATGGTCATGTAAAGTTAACAGATTATGGAATGTGTAAGGTAAGATCAGAGGTCAACATTGAACTTGATGTCTTCTTTCAATATTGCAATAGAGTATTGAAATTGAAAAAATAATTCAGTGTTATATAACAAATGTTGGTGAATAATGTCATTAGTATTAAATGATAAACATGCCATTGGGATGATTTTTAAAATAACTTTTATGTCTTGAAATTCATTACTATGACTGATAAATGTGAAGCCTGTTAAGAATTTAAGGATAAGGTAAATTTTGTTGACAATGATTGATGTATAAACCATAGCTTTGTTGTAAGATTGATATTGTTGAGATGATAGTCTTGCAGTCAATTCAGTTCTCATCAATACATGTTTAATTCTTTTTTGTTATTCATTGAAGTTGATTGAGCACCAATTTTGAACTCGGGTATATTAATAAGATTGATCTCAACTTTGCACCAGATAATGAAGTTAGCAAAAACAATCAATTTTGGCTTTTGATGTCAAACACTTTATGTTGTGACACTGATTGGTAACAGCATAATGTCTTATTTTCTTTAATATCATACACACTTGAGATTGGTATATTGTCTGCAAGCAGGGTGTTTTTACAGTATTAATTACTGATAACCAAGTAATTTTTGAGAGCGATTTATTTTTTGCGACTTTCGCAAGTAGAAAGATAATGCAAAATAAATCGTCACGAATGTGGATCTTTCCTAATTCAACTACTTCAAGTAAATAGAAAAATCTTTAAATTCTCAAAATTATCCCCTTCACGAAAAGATTTATAAAAAATCAACCACATAAATGGAAATTGCTCACTGACAGTGTCTAAATTTACAGTATTAAGAAACTGTTATGATTTAAACAACATCTTTTCTGTTAATTGTCTTGTTTTTTTTTCACTCTTTGATGATATCGAAAGAAAGTCTAGCTACATGTAAAAAAACCCAATTATTAATTATAAGACAATGCTGAAATGATTGATAAAGGTTAATAGTAAAATGGTTGTGTATTATCTAGGAAGGTCTACGACCCGGAGACACAACCTGTACTTTCTGTGGTACCCCTAATTATATTGCTCCAGAAATCCTAAGGGGTGAAGAGTATGGTAGGTCTGCTATAGTGGGTGTGGTCTAAATCTGTCAATCAAGTATAGCTTCCTGTAAAGTGTTTGATATCAGAGTGGGTGTTACTTCAACCTACCAGTCAATAATATATCCATTTACTGTTACTTTGATATCAGAATGAGAAAAAGAGAAAATCAGAGACAAAAAGATTTTGAAAAAGATTTAAAAAAAAGGAAATTTTTTTTGTAGTATTTTTTCAACATAGTAACGTCCTCATTTTTATTTTTTAATTTCGCATACTGTTGTAAACAAAGGAGGCTATGCTTAATTGAAACATTTTCCCACTGGGTATCCATGGTAACATTTCTTTAATTTTACTTTGTTTAATATAGTTTTAATTTAATTTTACAGTAGCACTATCTAATTTATTTAGAACAACCATAATAAAATATCACAGGTAGTCAGCGTTAAAATTCAAAAGGCCTAATAGCAGGGGGAAGAAGTTCTATTTATAGTGTTAAAGAAGTGCTATATAGAAAATAGACGTTGATCTGGAAGTTTACAGATGAAAAGTCAGTTTTAGATTAAATTTTTATACCTTCAATACTAGTTCGATCAATTACCAGAAAGGCCTTACAATTGGAATGAAATTGCGGACGCAACATGTTTAGGAGATGGTGCCCCATCAAGCAATATATTCTTTATCAGACGGCTTTAGGACATTTTTCACTTACCTGTGCTATTTTAACATTTTCAACACTCTTAATTCAGGATCACTGTTATCTGTATAGTGCATAGGTACTTTGATCCTTGAATTTGGAGTCTTAGCTCTTGTCTATTAGAATTAAGTAAAAATTGAAACATTGTTTATAATTAGTGTATTTCAAAATAATTTCAGATTTTTAGGACTAATTTGTTGTTTTTATGAAATAAATAAAGTTTTTTGTATAGGAAAGCATGTTTTAAATGTTAAAAAGTCTTAAATTTTTAACAGACTTTAAGAATTTTTAATATGATATATATTTGGTAATAAATTATACACATGTTTCAATTTACTGCCAGATTCTGATGAATTCTATTTATTTCAAGCAAATTCGTATTTCAAATATCACATTTTGGGTGTAAATAGTTTGTGAAATAATAACTTAGAAGAAGTCAAAGGATTTTGCATATCATGAATTTTATCAAATTTAATTTTTTTCATTTTGCAAATTGTAATTTAAATTTTATAGATTTGATTTGAAATATAATTTGTTTGTTTTCTGATTAGCTTTGTATTGACCTTACCTAAGAACAATATTTACCAATATTTCAGACAAAGGTTTTAAAAAAAAATTAAGGAATTATCCATTCATAATTTGTTATTGACTCTATCCTATATCTATCTAGGCAGATTCTCATAAATTACTACCATTAATTAAACTTCAACTGAAGTGCCTATTTCCTACCCCCTTTATACTTATTTGTTTAAAAGCCCTGAAAAATTGGTAAATAGTATATAAGCCTCTTGTAGTGTTCTTAACTTGTCAGCTTTTTTAACATTATAATTTTGCTTTAAAAGGAAGGTCTAGTTCCGGGTGATAGAACTAATACTTTCTGTGGAACACCGAATTACATCGCACCGGAGGTGTTACGTGGAGAAGAATATGGTATAAACATTTCTCTATATTCTCACTGTTGTGTATGAGCAAGCATTTGCAGCAAAAACTTTTCATCTATTAACCAAATTTCTTGAATCAATTCCATTCAAACTGATACATGGTTATTTGACATCTACATTTTTGAGGAAACTTATCCCAAGTCAAGCTGTTGCACTTCAACGATTTTGATTCAATTTTTTTTTAGTACCTTATTTTAATTTGATTTGGTTAATACATGAATGATGATTGTTGTAACACTTAACAGTCAGCGATTGCTTTTGGTTTTTTTCTTGCCTTTCAATTTTCTAAATTTGCCTGTCTTTGCATGTTTTTGTTAGATCTGCTCTTTATGGTGCTAGTATCCAAGTATATAAGTTTCATTTGAACATTGTGTAAAATTATAGTATTTGTGACACTGATTTACATTAATTGAGTACAATAAAGAACCTGTAAATTATGAAATAATGGATTTCAGAACTTTTTAAGATTTGTTTTTGTCTTTGCAAAAAAAACAGAACTCTGTTCCAAAAATGAAAGTCCATTCACACACACATTACTTTTTAAATTGTTGTTTTATATTGGCTTTTGACATATTTGTTATCAGCTTTGACAATTTAATGGTATCCTGAACTTGAGTGATTCTGAAAACAGTACATTTGTAAGGTGGGCAGTCAAAAAGTTATTTCTGAAGACCAATCCCCAACAAATCCTCCATTACTGTTAATACTCCATGGATGCAGCAGTCATCTCAGATACACCTTTTTATGCCCCCGTCACGGACATTTAGTGTCGCCCTTGACCTTCCATCCTTCCATCTTTCCCTCTTTTTTCTGTCCTTCTGTCTATCTGTCCGTCCATCTTTCCGTTTCCATTTTCGTTTGAAAAGCAAGCTTGAGTGAAGGCATTTGTATCCTCTGACACATTCTTCTTTTATTAACCCTTAATTTGGGAAAGGTACTAGATAAGTTTGTTACAAATTTAATGTCTTACGACAAATGTTTTGGTAAAAACCCTTCCATAGGTATGCTTAAAAAGAAGTTTTTCTTCCAAATTTGTTTCCCTTTATCACACCATTCAAAATGAAACAACTCTTTGTCAGTACTGGAACCATGTACTACTCACAGGGTACCAGTCTTCATTTAATTTAATTATTCACTCATCAATCATGTTGATATTGTTCAAAATTTGTATCACTGAAAAACTCATGAGTTAAATCTTTTTCAGTATATAACTAGAACACACCCGTGTGTGACATATACTATTGGTATCAGATTTTATCTGGAACTTGTTAATTATTTGTAATATTAATTATGTGGGAAACAAAAGGGCTTGGAATGGTGTAATATATAATCAACACCATTGTCCTATATTAGTTATATATAAAGTTGAATTCTTTGATTCATCGTTTTTACATCAAGCCGGCTAACAAATTGGACCTCATTGTTTTAGTAGTATAAATGATAAACCATTGTGTGCTTTTGTCTTGATCTTGGCTTACCACTAACTGAAACCAACACATTAAATCTCTAGCATAGATAACTATCTGGTGTACCATTAAACTTAAATAGCATGATGCTTGAACCAAAAGAATTATCAATGCAATCATGGAATATTAAGATTTATACTACTCATAATGTATGTAATAAATGCATGTTAGAAATTATGTTGAACAGCCACTGGATATTAAACAAACAGCAATCAATCAATCAATCAAGTTGAACAAATATTAACATAAAACACTATAACCAATATTTCATAAATAGAAACATAGATATTGAATTAGCTATTCAATTGTTTTCTTGTGATTTCAGTTCTGTATTGCTTTATTCATGAATAACAATTCCTTATTCTATAAATTAATAGACCCTTTTAAAGAATTATGTTGAAATTTGAAATTTTCTAAGTAGCCATAAGTTGAATAAATATTGAATTGTGTTTGTCACAAAACTTCTTGATCTGTATTGTACATTACCAGGTGATAAAATAGTCTTGTTATTCTGCATCAAAATTGTTTTGTCTTGTATGGGTTCATATACATCTAATACTTTAATAATGTTAACAATTTTCACAGATTTTAGTGTAGACTGGTGGGCATTAGGGGTACTTATGTTTGAAATGTTGGCTGGCAGATCACCTTTTGATGTAGTCGGAGGAGCAGAGAACCCGGACCAAAACACAGAAGACTACCTCTTCCAAGGTAAATTATTGTTATCTGCAAATGCAGTGTCAAGGGTAGGTGGGTATTCATAGCTGTCAACCAGGAGAGTAGGTGTATAACACATAATTGTTAAATATCCGTTGATTTAGTTAGTGGAACAGAAAATTCAGACCAAAAAATTGAAGTCAATCTTTTTAAAGGGGAGATATTGTAAGCTTAAAACTAAGAGCCAAAGGTAGAAAATCAGAGCTGTGGATGGACCAAGAGATGAGTAGGGGTATAAAATGTTAGCTTGTAGGTGGAATGGTAGGTTAGAATTCTTTTGGGTATATAATCAGATCTTTGAGCCAGAAGGTTGATAATATATGAAATGTTAACTGTTAGATTGTACTTGATATGTGAATTTGGTGAAAAGGTCAGACTAAAATATTCAAAGACTACCCTTTCAGTCATTTACTTACCTCCAGTGGTTATCTCCATTGTCTTCTATGCCTTTCATTACACAGTCTAAAGGAAAAAAAAAGCCTAGCTGGCTCAAATAATTTTGGAAAACCCCCATCAATCAGTGTAGTAAGTGGAGTGGAAAAACCAAAATGTTCAAGAATATATCATTAAAAGAAAAGTATAAATTGAGTTGAAAACTCATGGGTTTGGAGAATAAAATCAGGACTGAAAACTCCATGGTAAGGGTTAAAAGGCTGAAATTTGATTGAACAAGTGTTGACATATTCATGTAAGAAGAAAAACCTAGATGTTGAGATCTGTGAAACATGCAAGATAAAAACAGAGAATGAATTTCATTACTTGTCTAATGCAGTAACAGTGTGAAAATAGAATTGTTTAGTTTGTTTGAAGGTTTAGCTGCTGAAATTATTCCTCCTTTTTAAAGCATGAAAATAAAAGGCTTTTCAGCTGAAACATATACCGGTACGTTACTGTATTTTAAAGGGGGATAGGACACTTCGTTCAATATGTCAGTGCATCAGAAAACTGGAGAAAGTTTATTTCTATTCCTCCTAGTAAATGAATGGACTATTATTTGGAGTTTTCCAATAATCTGTGTGCCAATATTTTCGTGAATGTATGGCATTGTCAACACTCAAAAGATAAATGTAATGACAGAGTTATGTTATTTGGTAACACATGACCATTATTTCTTTAATTTTTACAGTTATATTGGAAAAGACGATAAGAATTCCAAGGTCATTGTCAGTGAAGGCAGCATCTATACTTAAAGGATTTCTTAATAAGGTGAGAGGCAGTATTACTTTAAGTAAAATAAGTCTTGTCAATTTGAAATTTAAAAAAATGGCATGTTGACAATACAATTTTTCTTAGCCTATGTTGGCTCCCTGTAAGAGTAACCTTAGATAACAAGTTTTTGTTCAATATTAAAGTTTTTGTATAACATTATGAAGACTATAATAAATTGAAACTGTAAATAGCAAAATTGATCATCAAGGCTAACCTGTGCTAGGGGCCCTTGTAAACTTGCAGTGAGGTGAGAGCTTTTTTGCTCTGTGTTGAAGAGATCTTTGAGATGAAGAACAGTCAGTAAAACAGTCATTGTTCCTTTATAAAAATAAGGAGATGTGGTATGATTGCCAATGAGACAACTATCCACCAAAGTTCAAATGAAGTGGATGTAAGCAATTATAGGCAACAGTACGGCCTTCCACAATGAGAAAAACCCATACCGTATGGTTGGCTATAAAAGGTCCCGACATGAAAAATATGAAACAATTCAATTGAGAAAACTAATAGCCTAATTTATAACAAAACAATTTAAGAAAAACAAATATGACAGACATGAACCAACGACAACCACTGAACTACAGGCTCGTGAATTGGGACAGGCACATAAAGAATGTGGCGGGTTAAACAAGTTTGTTAGCGCTCAACCATCCCCCTAACCCGGGACAGTGGTGTAACAGTACAACATAAGAACAAACTATAAAAATCGGTTGAAAAAGGCTATGTATTGGACTACTTAATTGTTGATTATTGTACTTTTTGATATTAAAAACATTTGATTATCCCCTGTTTATGTGTACCTTGCAATAATCTAAATTTTGTACAATAAATAATCCAAGAGTTCTAATGTCAAAAAAAATTATCATTTGACCTCAAAATGAGTGATTTATCTATCAGTGGTGTTTGGTCAGGAGCTGGATATTTTTTTCATATTTGGTTTCTTGGGTTAGTTGTTCTTTTTATATGATTGACTTTTAAGGTAAATAAAGTAAAATATGCAATGAGCTATATGTCTCACTTTGTCTAGATACAATTTTGTTCATAACGTCTTGACAACACCTATGGTTGTATTACAACATATGATAAAAACTTCACGATTTATTTCACATGTGAAATATCTGTTTATATTTGAATGTGAAACCACCCTATTCAAATTTAACCATAATTAATGAAAAGCGATGTTTGTTTTCTGTTAACAGAATCCCGTAGAACGACTTGGTTGTCATCCACAGACAGGATTTAGTGACATCATGTCACATCCATTCTACCGTTCTATTAGCTGGGACCAGTTAGAGCAGAAACAAATCAAACCACCCTATAAACCAGAGCTGAAGTCAGACAGGGACTTAGAACACTTTGATAAAGCTTTTACAGATGAGCCAGTACAGCTTACCCCTGATGATCCGTATGTACAAGACTGTATATTTGAAAAATTTTCCCATAGACTTTTGTTTGTGATTTGTTCAGGAATAAGACACATTGAATTTGGTTTTATGGGTTTACTTTTTCTTTATTTGAAAATATCCCTAAATATGAAAGGCATTTTTCAACAATATCAAAATTTGAGCTAATTTTTTGCATCTGCAGACATAGTTCAAATAGCATATGCACACACAAATGACCTAATAGAAGATACTGGTTTCTTTTATAATAAAAACTTCATCTCTTCACCCTTTTCTTACAACTGGTATATCTAATTACTACTAATATTTTACTATATTTGATTTTGGAAAAAAATTAGCTTAAATTTCGCACAGTGGAAAAATAGTTATTAGAAGCTATTTAAAAAGTTGTAAGCTTTTTAAGTTGAAGTCATTCACTTGAATCAACTTGATTTTGGTCCCTTTTAAAATACCTTAGATTAAGCAGTGTTCTTCTAGCAAAAAAAAACATTGTTTAAACAACTATCAATTTTTGGCATTGAAGTCAAGTTCACTCAACTTGATTTAGATAAAAGCATAACTATTAAAATACTGTAGTTCTGGACTTCTTCCTTAAAAATTTGACCTCAACAAATGTTATATTCTTTTACAAACAGCTTTTATTTTGCTTATATTGTAAAAGAATTTATTTAAAAATTACTCTCAATGAGAAATAATTGCTATGTGAACATTTAATGCCAAAAATGAGACTAAAAAGTCACGTTTTCAATGCATTAAGGATGTACTTGGGTCATTTTTGTCAGATGTTTGGACTCCTTGGTTTTTTTCCAACAATACGGGGTAAAATACTTTGCCCCATAACACCCATTTTTCTTTTCATATAAGACTTCAATAGCTCATAAAAGGTCATTTACAAGAATTTAAGCAGATTCTAGATTTCTTTTCTTTCGATTTGAGACCCGAATAATACCAATGCAAATATGAGGTAAAATTCTGAGTCAGCCTTTTCCTACCATTTTTTAAAAATTAGATATCTTGAAAAGGAGCTCCATAACTTATCAATATTTTTAGTTTATTTTTTTCCTTAACTTAATGCTCTTATGACTTATAGTATCAATTTTAGGTTTTTTTCATTTCACCTTAGTACATCATAATAGTTTAATCTATAATCGTTTATCATTGAAAGTTATGAATAGGGTGCCAGTTTTGTAAAAAAAATTTCAATAATCAAAGCATGAATTATAATTCTTAAGAAAATGTATTTTTTGTTCACCAACTATGTACAAAAGAATGTAAGAAGATACCAAGGATGTGATCAAAATGACAAAAAACAGTTCACAAAAAACTGACAGAAAACTAGATTGACCTTCATAAACCCAGCCAAGAACAGAGATGTACATTTTGTACTTAGATGTTCCAAAAGAGTAAGCTGTTCCTCAGTACAAAGTCTGAAAATTTATTTTTTTCAGAACAAGCATATGAACCATTAAAATTTAATTTCAGAATTAAAGTTCCATCAGTTATTTATTTATCATGGACTTAATTGTATACTCTGTTGTTTGTTTACAGGAAATTGATATCAGAGATAGACCAGACAGAATTTGATGGATTTGAATATGTCAATCCACTGCTGATGTCACTAGAGGAAACAGTATAACAGGGAAGCAGTGTAAAGACAGGGAAACAGTAAACTGATTGTGATATCAAATTTCCGGTTGTGCTTCCTATTATTTAAAATTTATGTAAACACTAGTGTGAAGAGTTCTGTTATTCAATGGACAGTTTTAGAAGTAATTTATGTAATATTTTGTGTTTAATCTGAGATGGTCTATGGGTAGATAATACAGTATAAACAAGTGGGTTAGTGAATCACAGTGAAACAGGGTGAATGCTGGTGATTAGGGTGATTACACTCTCATTTACAAATCTGACATTTTAAACCTGTGGAAATACCAGAGACATGTTTCAGAACAGAACACCCACAATCAACAGTATTCACCACCAAAAGTGATTTTTAAGTGAATCTCCCAAGTACAATGAGAGACTAATAAAATTAAAACACAGAATTACAAAAATTATTTTTATTCTTAAGTCAAGTATATTTGAGATATACCGGTACCTGAATTCATACAAGCACTTAACGACTGTGTAAACAAAATATCTTGTGACATAGTTTGTACTGATCAGGTTTGCTCAATATTTTTTCAAAATCTCTGTTCATTTAAAGTTTACAGCACATAGTATTAGAGACATTGTTTTTTTATATGAATTTAATAAGCAGTAAATCAACTGTCATATGACTGCACAGTTTTATTGAGAGTTTATGGTATGGGGCCATTAGTTGATTTTTTATGCCACTTGGAGCACAAATTATGGATTTTCATTATTTAATTCTTTTGAAATATAAACATAAATAATTAAAGTTAAATGAATAAGAAGTATAATAAATTAGATCATTTGTTTAAAAATAGTACTGCATTTGTGCTCATTTTGGTTTAAATACTTTGTTTAAATCAGTAAAAATAAGCTATATGATGTAGAAATGAAAAAAGTGGAGATATCTCAAATCTCAAATATTGAAAATATTTGATGATGATATATTTGTATAAAATGTGTAAAAAGATTTATTTATGACTTGGACCAATGAATATTTTTAGTTGACTTATTTTAGATTAATGACATTTTTAGGTCAAAATAGATGTAGATGTCCTGTTAGTGCAGTTTTTGAAGCAATTTCAGTATATTAAATATTATTTGCAGCTATTAGATAAAGTGGTAAGAGAAAGCATGCAGTCTTTGAAGCAATTTCAGTGTATTAAATACTATTTGCAGCTATTAGATAAAGTGATACGAGAAAGCATCATAAATTGTACAGATCTTTTTACTTTTTTTCTATTTCAGTATTCTGTATTCATACATATCACTTTTTTTATACATGTATTACAATAATGTGGTATTTGATTGTATAACTAACAATGTAATGATAATAGGTTACTGTTGACAGGGAAATTTTTGTTGCAGTCTTTTTATTTCTGGCTAATTTTGTGCTCCAAGTTAATACACAAAAATAGAACTACTGTGAATATTACACAGAAACTGGTTTAATAGGACAAAGACTGTATATGTATAAATACCACCTGGAAATTATGAATTCAAAAGACATGACATATTTTAATTCATAATCGAGAATATAAGATGGCACAAAAATTTCCCAGTTTACATTATAAAAATTTGAATGCATTTTTGGAAACAACAGTGAAATAATATATAGAAAATGTATTTATTGTGTGATAAAAAAGCTTTTTTGTTGGAAATGAAAGCTAAATACTCTAACTTCATATTGAAGTCATTACAACATATGCTCATTTTTACAAGCTTACTTTTGTCTGCTTCAAAGCACCAGCAAAGGATCTGAAACTATATTTTCAAAAAAAAACAAAAATCATTAATTAGTTACTGGTAAATGATTTAGTTTTTGTCAAGGGATGCTAAAAATAATTTTGATGTAGTATTTTCATAAAAAAAAAGACTTTATAAAATACCCCATCGTTTAAGAATCTAACATCTATTGGATAATATTGTGAGGAGTGTACACCAATATGTTTTCACTGGAACAACAATAACACTATCTCCATTTTGTATACGAACAATATAATCACTCAAAAACAATAGACATTTATGTAAGTTGGTGTATTTATGGCCACTGCACTATGTCAGACAAATATATTTGGTTTGGACTTCCAACAAGCAGATGTACAATAATAAAGTTAGTTATTGATTTCATTATTTCATTGGTAAAATTGATTGCTGCAAAATATGGGGATGAAGCAGTGAATTTTTTTTTTTATAGTATTTGGAAAATGGTTTCTATAGCCAAAATATATCTATTAACATACAATTTATTTATATGATAACAGAAAACGAAAGTGTATCAATTAATCTAGGCCAAGCAAATACAGAGTTGGGATTTACTTATAAAAATATTTAAATGTAAAAATTATTAAATGGTTATTTTGAAATAAGATATGGACACTAACATCTTTATATGATAAAAAATGTATTGCTAGTATGATATAAAACAATTAATCCTGAAAAACTTATTGAAGAAGACAATACGACATAATCTAGTCTATGTACAAATAGTGTATTATAAGAATCTCTTTCTAAAATAAACATCATAATTTTGTATTTCTGATTTTTATCATGAACTTGTCTTAATATGTAATACTGGTTTGTCATACCCTCACTAAATTGCAATCTCGTTGTCCGTCTGCTAGTCCATCTGTCCAACAAATATTTACGTCAAACTTTTCTCAGAAACGGTTTAAAAAAATTCCATTATATTTGATCAGAAGCTTGACAGAGATGGCAACATGTGTGCACTTTTTAAATCTGTCAGATACCTACTTCCTGTTTGCATATCCTTTGAATTTTTCAATATGTTAAATGAACTGACAATATTTTGTCACATATATCTCGATTTCTACTTAACAGATTGATTATAATAAGGAGATGTGGTATGATTGCCAAGGAGACTACTATCCCAGACCAAAAGAAGTAGATGCTAGGAAGTATAGGTCATTGTACAGCCTTCAACAATGAGCAAGAATGACTATGTATTTTTGGTCATCGGCGTAACAGTAATGACTGGAAATGTGTGTGTGCTTTCAAGCTGTCAGATACTTCCTGTTATTCTGTACTTTGAATTATGAGTGGGAGTATATATGCTTAGCACTACAACATGGGCAGTCTTGTTATAAATGAAATTACTGTGGATTCATAATTTTTATACGACCGCAAAAAATTTGTATGATGTCATCGTCGTCGTCCGAAGGCACATTGGTTTCCAGACAATAACTTTAGTTTAAGTGAATGGATCTCTATGAAATTTTTTAAGAAGGTTCAATACCACAAAAGGAAGGTTGGGATTGATTTTGGGGATGATGGTCCCAACCATTTAGGAATAAGGGGCCCAAAACAAGCATTTTTCTAGTTTCAGGATAATAACTTGTGTATAAGTATTTTGATTGCTCTGAAATTGTACCACAATGTTTAATACCACAAGTAGAAGGTTGTGATTCATCTTAGGGGTTATGGGGCCAACAATTTAGGAATTAAGGGCCAAAAAGGGGTCAAAAACAAGCATTTTCCTAGTTTCCAGACAATAACTTGCGTGTAAGTGTATGGATCTCTCTGACATTGTAACACAAGGTTCAATATCACAAAGGGAAGTCTGGGATTGAGTTTGGGGTTAATTGCTCAAAACATGTAGGAATGAGGGGCCAAAAAGGGCCAAAAACGCATTTTTCTAGTTTCCAGACAATAACTTGTGTTTAAGTGTATGGATCTCTCTGAAATTGTACTACAAGGTTCCATACTACAAAGGAAAGGCTGGGATTGAGTAATGGGGTTATTGTTCCAAGGAGGGTTTCAAAAAGTTGGGGGGGGGGGGGATTTATTTTCCAATATTTTTAGGGGATTCAAATTTTTTTTTCAAAATTTTTCATATTTCGAATTTTTGAAAATTTTCAAGAAGAAATCTTCCATTGCACAGTATTGCGCAATAGATTTGAAAGATCTTTGACCACATTTATTTTGTGTCAGAAACCTATATTATGTCAAAAATTTTATCACAATCCAAATTCAGACAGTAGCAAGCTTGAATATTGTGTCCAAATTTGCCCCAACTGTTCAGGGTTCGACCTCTGCGGTCGTATCAGGCTGCGCTCAGCGAAGCATTTTATTGTAGATTTATTTGGTATAGGTGAACCATGAACTTAACAAAATACCTATTTCCCAAAGAAATGTATGCAGAATTTGTAAAAGCCTTGAAATCAAGTATCCACAAAAATACAACTTCCGCAATCCACAAAAACTGGTTCCCTCATAGTTAAATAAATCCACAGACTTCACTTTGAAAAGGGAAAGGGTTGGATGTACCATCAAATGTTATGAAACTTATACACCATGCTAATTACCACCAAACACAGATCAAGTTTGAATTTGGCTGGCATCACTTTTACCTTTCTAGAGTTATGTTCCTTTACAAATAAAAAAAATGGCTAATTTGCAGTTTCTGCACTATTAATTAAGTTTGCCTCAACCAAATGTTATAAAACTTATACACAATGCTTATTACAACCAAACACAGAACAATTTTGAATTTGGTTGGCATCACATTTGGTGTTCTTGAGTTATGTCCTTTTGTAAATTGAAAAATTGCAGAATGTGTCTTATATTTACAAACGGGCATCCGTGTTCCATGGTCACATTATTTTTTTATTTAGTAAAGATCCACACTCGTGAAAATGGTATAATGAGAGTATGCTCTGACATATTGTACTAATGAGAGTATGCTCTGACATATTGTACTAATGAAGATACTTAATGTACCATTAATAGGCTAGAACAAATGGAAGGTTACATAGATGAATCTGAGGTCAACAAAAAAAGCCTTAATGATTTCTTTTGTCATAGATTCTAGTAATTTGTCTTGTCTTCAATAAAAGTTGCCAGATTTTATTACAGAATGCCAGATATAGGGATGCAGATCTGGAGGCAGAGACAACAGTTTTAACTATTTCATACCTTGTATATTAAAGATGCCTTAAGTTACAAAGTATCTGTCTGTCATATGTCCATTGTCATTTTTACGGTTCAGCTACTACTTAAAAACTATACAGTTGTCTGTCTCATGAATTCCTCACTTATTATGACTAAAAGGTTAACTATATTTGTAAATAAATTGTAATATGTAGTCCTTGCTAGGTCTACATGTCTTGTCGGGCAGGTTTCATCTGACATTACTGACATATTACTGGTTCATTGGTCAATGTTAAGTTTTGTGGTTTGGTTCTTTTATCAGATAACAAAAGCAATTGTTCAACTATTTTTGGTTTTTAGAATGATTGCAAGTGTCCATCTGGCAGAGTTCATCTGACCTCATTTTCATGATTCATTGGTACATATTTGGTGTATCTAGCAGGGTTCATCTGACCTTGACCTCATTTTCGTGGTTCATTGATCGAAGGTTGCTTTTCGTGATAAGATCTGTTTCTAAGATAATTTAAGCAATCAATAAGTTAAATATATTTCCTTTTTAAGGAACTTGTAACAAACCTTAAAATAAGACTTTCAGCATCAATTCAATCTTGCTCAGTAAAGCAGTGGAAACTTGTCATGGGTTTAGGAAGAAGAGACATAGAGCCAAAGACATCAACTTTTTAAAATGTTTTCCATATTTTATTCATACCATTAAGAATAACTGGCTGAGGTAACTCTGTCACATGTTCTTTTTTTAAGGTTCTGTTTCAGGGTAAAAAAATTACAAAGTATAATAGGTCCTATTGTTACTTGCTTTATAGCTTCATTTAGCCATACTTTATGCCTCTTGTTTGAGACAGAGACATGTACATATAGTGTATAGTATATGTCTCTGTTTGAGAGTACAAACAACATGGTGCACTTCTATTTTTTACGAAATGACAGCAAGTGACCATATCATTTTTAGCCAAAACATCATTAAATCCTATGCAGCACAACAAGAAATTCTGGAAAGATGGAACTCTTCAAACATACAAATTTAACATGACAACTGTGGACATATTCATATATATTATTAATCAAATATACTTCGTCCTCAGTCAAAATGCTTCTCTTAGGTCAATATAACCTCGTATCGACCTCATACAAAGGCTGTAATTGTATACTATCGTCTGCTTACAGTAGATACAACAGTTTTACCACTGACTTTACTCTGGACATGTGTTCTTAACAACCTGCATGCTTGCTAAACCACGTTCTGCTGATGACATTTTTATTTACCACGGTTACTAAATAATTAAGAAATATGTGCATTTGCCACACTCTACTTAGGGATATTTTTCACAGTTTGTTGAGTTTACATTTTTCATATCATGGCCTGCAGAGGAAAAAAAAGGTCTTTACCACTTTCTGTTGAAATCACATATATCTGCCAAGGAGACATGTGTCTTTACTGCGGTTTGTAGAGTAAGCACCTTTTTATACGACCGCAAAAAAATTTTGCGGTCGGGTATGACATTGGCGTCGTCGTTGGCGGTGGCCGAAGACAAATTGGTTTTCGCACTCTAACTTTAGTTTAAGTGAATGGATCTCTATGAAATTTTACGATAAGGGTTCAATACCACAAAAGGAAGGTTGGGATTGATTTTGGGGGTTATGTACCAACAGTCAAGGAATTAGGGGCCAAAAATAAGCATGACTTCCAGACATAACTTGTGTGTTAGTGTATGGATCTCTCTGACATTGTACCACAAGTTTCCATATCACAGAGGGATTGCTGGGATTGATTTTGTGGGTAATTGCCTCAAAATTTTAGGAATTAGGGGCCAAAAAAAGGGGAAAAAAACAAGCATTTTTCTAGTTTCAGGACAATAACTTGTGTGTAAGTGTATGTATCTTTCTGAAATTGTACTGCAAGGTTCCATATCACATAGAGAAAGCTGGAATTGAGTTTGGGGGTAGTTGCCCAAAACGTATAGGAATAGGGGGCCAAAAAGGGGCCAAAAAAAATCATTTTTCTAGTTTCCAGACAATAACTTTTGTTCAAGTGTATGGATCTCTCTGAAATTGTACTGCAAGGTACCATACCACAAATGGAAGGCTGGGATTGATTTTGGGGGTAATTGCCCCAAAATTTTAGGAATTAGGGGCCAAAAAGGGGCAAAAAACAAGCATTTTTTTCTAGTTTCAGGACAATAACTTGTGTGTAAGTGTATGGATCTTTATGAAATTGTACTACAAGGTTCCATATCACAAAGGGAAAGCTGGGTTTGAGTTTGGGGGTAATTGCCCAAAATGTTTAGGAATTTGGGGCCAAAAAGGGGCCTAAAAACAAGCATTTTTCTAGTTTCCAGACAATAACTTGTTTTCAAGTGTATGGATCTCTCTGAAATTGTACTGCAAGGTACCATACCACAAAGGGAAGGCTGGGATTGAGTTTGGGGGTGATGAATCATAAGGGGGTTCAAAAAATTTGGGGGAGGGATTTTTTTTTCCTTTTTTTCCTTTTTTTTCTTTAAAATTTTCCATTTTAAATTGATTATTTTTTATTTATATATAAAAGCAAATAATAATGATATGGTTTGAATAGGTAAATTAAAAAATTTTAAGTTCTTAGACCACATTCATTCTGTGTCAGAAACCTATGCTGTGTCAAATATTTAATTACAATCCAAATTCAGTGCTGTATCAAGCTTGAATGTTGTGTCCATACTTGCCCCAACTGTTCAGGGTTCGACCTCTGCGGTCATATCAAGCTACGCACAGCGGAGCATTTTATTATATTGAGGAAACATGTATTTGTTTAACTATTAACCGTATTTTTGTAGAAGATATCGCATATAATTTCTGTTAGTTAGTTAGTTAATGTTTGCAAAAATGTAAAATCAGAAGTTATATAAACCTTAATATTGAAGGCCGTAAGGTGACTTAAATAAAAACAAGAAGATGTGGTATGATTGCCAATGAGACAACTCTCCACCAGAGACCAAATGACATAGAAGTTAATGACTATGAGTCACCTTCCGACCTTCAACAATGAGCAAAGCCCATAATGCATAGTCAGCTATAAAAGGCCCTGGAATGACAAATTTAAGCAATTCAAGCGAGAAAACTAATGGCCTGATTTATGTACATAACAATGAACGCAAAAAATATATGATATGCAGAAACAAACGACAACCACTGAATTGCAGGTTACTGACCTGGGACAGGCACATGCAGAATGTGGCGGGTTTAAACATGTTTGCTGGCGCCAAACGCTCCATAGCCTGGCCAGTTGTGTAACAGTTCAACATAAGAACAAAATATATCAGTGAAAAGGACTTAACTCATCAGAGCGATACAAAGCAGAAAAACAACTAACAAAAACACAGACCTGACGAAGAAGGGAATTTATACATCCCCACAACAAAAAAGACACTGAGTACAGACCTGATGGTACTTGCAGTTACTGACGGCTATTTCATGCAATAACGACTAATAAAAAAAATCATGTATCTAAGACTATAAAGTTGTTAACTTCTACGTTATTTGATCTATGGTGGAGAGTTGTCTCACTGGCAATCATACCAGATCTTCTTATTTTTATACTTATGGAACTTAAACTTTTTGTAGTAGGAGTGAGCAGCTGATACATCCAGTTCCCCAGCATTTTCATATATGTCTGGACAAAAATAGACCTATGGATAAAAGAAGCTTTTTCACGGAGACTAGTAATAATATAATAAATTATGCATTCCCCCGAAAATTATGCATTTATACCGTCTTTATTATAATATAAGGGGGTTATTTTAACAGGAAAAATGCTTCTGTATGTTTGTTTATTGCGTATTGCTGTGTGTTTGTTTAATCTACATTGGCTAGAGGTATAGGGGGAGGGTTGATATCTGTAAAACATTAAAAAAAATAACGATTTTTCACTCAAAATTAAATATTGAAATTCATGCAACATAAAAGAAAATGACATTGCGTGTAACAACCAGTGTAAGGGGAAAAGAAGAGATAGAAAGGTGTGTAAAATAGTTGAATACACAATGTCATATAATAAAATTGAGAATGGAAATGGTGAATGTGTCAAAGAGTCAACAACCCAACCGAAGAGCAGAAAACAGCCGAAGGCCACCACAGCGAGAACATCCCGCACCCAGAGGCGGGCTTCAGCTGGCCCCTAAACAAAAATGTGTACGTGTTCAGTGAAAATGGACGTCATACTAAACTCCAAAACATATAAATGAACTAAAATTGAAAAACATACAAGACTAACAAAGGCCAGAGGCTCCTGACTTGGGACAGGCGCAAAAATGTGGCGGGGTTAAACATGTTTTGTGAGATATCAACCCTCCACTTATACCTCTAGCCAATGTAGAATAAACAAACACACAGCAATACGCAATAACCATACATACAGAAGCATTTTTCCTGTAAAAATAACCCCCTTTTTGGAGGCCTCTGTGTTCAGCTTCATATATAACACTGCATGTCTGAAAGGCACAACGAATATAAATATGTATACAGTGAAATAACGTACCAGTATTATAATAAGGGGACGACAATTTGATATTCTGGGGGGGGGGGGGGGGGGGGGGAGGAGGATTTGTTTTGGATGGGATATTTATTTTTGTGGACCAAAAGGACAGATTATTTATTTTCTGCACTGTTGAAGCATGATTTTTCATTTTCATTAAAACAAGGGACTGATTATCTATTTTCACAATTATATTTATAATATTTGAAAACATACAATTTTTAAATTCTTAAATAAATAACATAGTCAATTAAGTCAATCAGAATTAATCATCATCCTCTGGAAGTTAATCTTCTGAATTGCAAACTGCATATATTGCATACGTACAAGGTATTAAAGCTGGGCTGTAACCAGCCTCTTTTAAAAGTTGTCAAACAAACAAAAAATCAGCGAAGAGTCTGGGGTTCGCTGAAGGCCCGAAGAAGCTATAGAAAAAATGGTGCAAAATCATGCATTATGCGCGTTTCCCAGACCCTTTCTTAAACTGAAACGCAAGTTCTGTTTTAAATTTTTTGACAATATTCTGGTCTCAAAGCAAAATATATAGATTCAGTGTAAGACTTTTAGTTTTTAGGGACAACATCAAAAGACCAATATGTAGGACAAAGCAAAAAATGTTTCAGTTTGCAGAAAAACCTTTTATGCCTGTCAATTATGTTTTTTTTTCAAATTAAGTTAAGAGGGGGCTGATTATCATTGATATAACTATGTCAAGTCAGTTTTTATAACACATTTCAATTACAACTTGATGTAGTTCCTAACTGGGATACAATTTAAAGTAGTTTGTAATAGACAAAAGGTCCTTAAATATAATAAAACTCAAGTTTAAAACATAATTACTAAATTACAAATAGAATGCAACACTAAGAGAATAGTCATAAAGAAGGGCAATCAATGAACAAAAGACAAACCCCGGGAACAGATAAAACACAAAACGACACACACACAATCAACACTGAAAAATAAAAATAAATGAGAAACATGGATCTCAAAAAACAGGGGCTACGTCAGAGGGTGAACAGAACTTGCTTCTTGCAAGACACTTGCCGTGAAAATAATTTGATATGAAGACAAGCTTTTTTTTTTAAATTTCCAACATGAGGCCATTTGCCTCAATGTAGTTACGGCCCTGTAATAAAAGTGAGGTAAATGTTCACGAGACAATATACCTCAAGTGAAATGAAACCCATTTTCAAACATTTCAAATACATTGATATTTATATTATTAAAAGATTTGGGAAGTTTTTCCCGAAAAAAAATATGAAAAAAGACGAATTTTGGAAGAATCTGGTGCCATCTCATACTTCAGAATAGCATTTATAAAATGGCTTAAAAGTTATTTTCAATACATTGTAAGTCAGGTTATTTATTTTCAAACTACCACAGAACAAACCATTTATTTTTGTCGAGCCTTCGACTTTTGTCGAAAAAGCGAGACATAGCGATCCTACATTCCGTCGGCGTCGTCGTCGTCGTCGTCGTCGTCGGCGGCGGCGTCCACAAATATTCACTCTGTGGTTAAAGTTTTTGAAATTTTAATAACTTTCTTAAACTATCCCGGATTTCTACCAAACTTGGACAGAAGCTTGTTTATGATCATAGGATAATATTCAAAAGTAAATTTTGTAAAAAAAAAATTCCATTTTTTCCGTATTTTACTTATAAATGGACTTAGTTTTTCTGCCAGTTAACATTACATTCACTCTGTGGTTAAAGTTTTTGAAATTTTAATAACTTTCTTAAACTCTCCTGGATTTCTACCAAACTTGGAAAGAAGCTTGTTTATGATCATAAGATAGTATCCAGAAGTAAATTTTGTAAAAAAAAAATTCCATTTTTTCCGTATTTTACATATAAATGGACTTAGTTTTTCTGCCAGTTAACATTACATTCACTCTGTGGTTAAAGTTTTTAAAATTTTAACAACTTTCTTAAATTATCCTGGATTTCTACCAAACTTGGAAAGAAGCTTGTTTATGATCATAAGATAGTATCCAGAAGTAAATTTCGTAAAAAAAAAATTCCATTTTTTCCGTATTTTACTTATAAATGGACTTAGTTTTTCTGCCAGTTAACATTACATTCACTCTGTGGTTAAAGTTTTTAAAATTTTAACAACTTTCTTAAACTATCCTGGATTTGTACCAAACTTGGACAGAAGCTTGTTTATGATTAAAAGCTATTATCTTAACATTACATACAGTCTGCAGTTTAAGTTTTTAAAACTTTTATTAGATTCATAAACTATCCTGGATTTTTACCAAACTTGGACAGAAGCTACTTACAATCAAAAGATAGTATAGAGAGGAATATTTTTATTAATTTTTTTCCTCATTTTTGTTGAGCCTGCCATTAACAGCAAAAGTAGGCGAGACACTGGGTTCCGCGGAACCCTTACGAATTTTTATCATAATCAAAGCTGAGATATCAAATGGTCGTCCCCTAAAGAGGAAGAAATATGAGAACAAAACGGTTTTACCTAGGATCAGTAATTTTTCCTATTACATTGGGATAGCTAATGTACAACATTTAATAGATTCTTTTGAGAATTAAAGAACCTTTGTGAGCACGCTCACATACCCCACGCCCCCACATTGTCACAGGGCAAACAAAATCTCACTATAGATTCCTTAGTTAAAAGGCTCAAACTTCCTACTTAAGTCAAATGATAATAAAATCTTGTGGATATGCACATATACATATCATGTCCCTATCATCTACAAAGTTTCATAAAATTCTGTTGTTCAGTTTCAGAGGCGTTGCAATGACAAAATGTTGCCGTAGAATATTTAGGCCAAAATTCTAAGTTCAAAGTGGCCCAACTCCTTAAAAAATGTTGAATCATAATTTCCTGTCGATATGCAAATTTACATAGTATGTCCTTATTATTTACAAAGTTTCATAAAATTCTGTTGTGTGATTTCAGAGGAGTTGCGATGACAAACTGTTGCAGTAGAATACTTAGGCCAAAATTCTAAGTCCAAAGTGGCTTAACTCCTAGAAAAAAAGTTGAATCATAATTTCCTGTTGATATGCACATCTACATAGTATGTCCTTATTATCTACAAAGTTTCAAAAAATTCTGTTGTGTGGTTTCAGAGGAGTTGAGATGACAAGAACAGGACTGACGAACGGAAGGACAGATGGACGGGTCAAAAACATTATACCTAACGGAACTTTTTTCCGTGGGATAAAATTAAAGTCGGAGGACCTGAAGAGAACCGATATACTATTCACATTTAAGGCACGTTCTCCGCGGATTCTTCGGGCCAACTGGATGTCTGTTGCCATGATTATAAAAACAAGAAAATGGGGAATGATTGCCAATGAGACAACTATATCCAACGGAGTTCAAATGACGAAGATATGAGTATAATTATAGGTCACTGTACGGCCTGCAACAATGAGAAAACCCTGTACTGTATAGTCAGCTATAAAAGGCCCCGACTTGAAAAATGTGAAACAATTCAAAGAGAAAACTAACGGCCAAATTTATAACAAAACAATTTAGGAAAAATAACAAATATGATATACGTGAACCAACGAAAACCACTGAATTACAGGCTCCTGACTTGGGACAGGCATATAAAGAATGTGGTGGGCTTCAACATGTGTGTGAGCGCCCAACCCTACTCCAACCTGAGATAGTGGTTTAACAGCACAATATAAAAACAAACTGTACAAACCAGTTGCAAATGGCTGAAATCAACAGGTCGTGATGAAACCGGCTAGGCAGACTTCACTGGCTTCCTTAAATATCCTTGACGGCCAAACCCAGCAAAAGAATATCAGCTAGTCTTGAGGTCTTGAGCGATTTTACGGACAAATCTCTGGAATGGGATGTTTCTGATCCGAAGATCTGCGACTCTAATGTCTCCTAAATTCACGGCCTGTATCTGTGTAGTTAGGTCTCCGTAAAGCTCTAATGCCACATCAATCCACTCCGCTAGAAACTCTTCTTGCAGAAAGATCTACTTCTCTCATATCTAACATGCGGTTGGTCTTACAATAGCCTGGTATGGTCTTTTTTAATTTCTTCTCAGCCTTTATTATCTTTAGCTATACGATGTTATTGTTGGCGAACTAATTTCCTAAATATGTGTTTTTGGTTACATCTTCCAAACTTTTGCCGTGATATGATAGTTATGTATTAAAGGCTTTTTAGACGATAGACGTCACCATAGAATGGATACAAACTCTTGTTGGTACTCTAGGTAACGAACATGCTTATAAATTAGCTATAAGACAGTTAGTCCTAACTAATGGAAATATAGATCTTAACTCTATACTTAGTGGCAACACGTATATTATAACATCAATAAATTAGTAGAAATTGCAGGAAAGGTTCTCATGGAATCGTTCTCTTGTAATGATACAGTTAAATAAACGATTTTTTTTCTATAAAAGTAACCAGCATCATACAAAAATCATCACAACGCTTGGATTGGATAGCATACTGTTACAACTACTCATGTCATCACAACGCTTGGATTGGATAGCATACTATTACAACTACTCATGTCATCACAACGCTTGGATTGGATAGCATACTATTACAACTACTCATGTCATCACAACGCTTGGATTGGATAGCATACTGTTACAACTACTCATGTCATCACAACGCTTGGATTGGATAGCATACTATTACAACTACTCATGTCATCACAACGCTTGGATTGGATAGCATACTGTTACAACTACTCATGTCATCACAACGCTTGGATTGGATACCATACTATTACAACTACTCATGTCATCACAACGCTTGGATTGGATACCATACTATTACAACTACTCATGTCATCACAACGCTTGGATTGGATAGCATACTATTACAACTACTCATGTCATCACAACGCTTGGATTGGATAGCATACTATTAAAACTACTCATGTCATCACAACGCTTGGATTGGATAGCATACTGTTACAACTACTCATGTCATCACAACGCTTGGATTGGATAGCATACTATTACAACTACTCATGTCATCACAACGCTTGGATTGGATAGCATACTATTATAACTACTCATGTCATCACAACGCTTGGATTGGATAGCATACTATTAAAACTACTATTACAACTACTCATGTCATCACAACGCTTGGATTGGATAGCATACTATTACAACTACTCATGTCATCACAACGCTTGGATTGGATACCATACTATTACAACTACTCATGTCATCACAACGCTTGGATTGGATAGCATACTATTAAAACTACTCATGTCATCACAACGCTTGGATTGGATAGCATACTGTTAAAACTACTCATGTCATCACAACGCTTGGATTGGATAGCATACTATTAAAACTACTCATGTCATCACAACGCTTGGATTGGATAGCATACTATTACAACTACTCATGTCATCACAACGCTTGGATTGGATAGCATACTGTTAAAACTACTCATGTCATCACAACGCTTGAATTGGATAGCATACTGTTAAAACTACTCATGTCATCACAACGCTTGGATAGGATAGCATACTATTAAAACTACTCATGTCATCACAACGCTTGGATTGGATAGCATACTATTACAACTACTCATGTCATCACAACGCTTGGATTGGATACCATACTATTACAACTACTCATGCAGTTTTCAAGCTAGAACTTTTAAACGGCCAAGCTGCAATTTTGTACCCATGTCAAAGTGTGCACATTATCAGGATTTTGATTTTCATAATATTTCTAGATCTAACTATGCATATGTTGATTAAATAACCCAATTGTATGTCCTCCTGACGAACAGTGCAGTAGTTGTCATTACAGTAATCAGGTAAAAAAATGCAATTATGATGAATTTACATGCATGATAAATGGAATTAATGGATAAATCATAACTATCGCTGGTCACCAAGTATGTCTATCACGCACTACCCAATCTTCTACACAATATATACAAGCTACTGATGGGGCCTATTTTCATCTGTTTTTTTGCTATTTTCAAAAATAAATCAACAAACCAAAAATGATATTTAAACTCATTTCATCTCCGATGTCCGTGTGTGTCTACAATGATTAATCATCAGAGTATTTACCGTTTTCGTGATTACCGTCTTATAATTTTGGACTTCGCCATATCAAAGTTTTATTAATTGATAAATGTGAACACCATTTTCAGCACTATTTACTGTATTGTGGCGGTCGTTTTTTGTATTGATGGTGGAGCAGGAGAGAACCACCACCTTCAACAAGAGCACTGAAACGTCTAGTCAATTACTGAGATTGGAGTCCGGACGAACGCACCGTGCTGCCACGTGCGGGGTTCGAACTCACGTACAACCTCAGTGTTGACAGGCTAGTGATACAGAAGGCGAACTACCGCAGACCATTCGACCCTGTCATATTAAACAAATTATTCGCGGTTGACGTTTAGTTTTTAAAACTAGTTTTGAATTCACAATACTGCCTCGGGAGCGCCAACTTTGAAGGCGATAAAGCCCAGATTGAACTGCAGAATTCTTGGAAACCTAGGAAAATTTTTAAACGAAGATATGATTGAATACAGTTAAAACTGTTATAGCCTGGGGTCCTGGCTAATCTTGTCACGCGCAGCTAGATCGGGCCGGGATGCCAGGCTAAAACTGTTAAAGTTACAGCATATCTTACCGAGCTTCTTGATGAAAATTATTTTTTAAAAAAATCAATTTTTTTGGTTGTAAAAGTGAAAAAGAAAATTTTTATTTTATTTATTACAAAATTAAACAGTAGACATATATTGAAAACTGTATTGAACAATTGAATGACTTTTTTCCACATGTAGAGTTATCATTTTAGAGTGAATGCATAACAAAGTGGTTCTAAAAGAAATTGTTGCATGGGAGAGAACTCTGTTAGAAACCTATGCTGATTACCTCCCTTACATCAGAAATTTGTGGCCCCACAGGAAGCTGAAACTCATGGCGGAAAGGACAAAATACGTCTTTGTTTAGGTTGAAAGAAAGCATTTAAGCACTTGTTTCTGTTTATTATTGTTGAACGATTCATTTGAAAATATGCAGAAATACGTATTTCTTTAAGGTAATCACAAAATGTATATCAAGAAATGTCATCACAATGTTTATAAATGTGATATAAACATGATAAACAAACGCCGGCAGAGATAAATACAAAATTATAAATTATGCCCAAATACAAGCCTCTGTGTAAACTAAATAAATGTTTAATTGTCATAAATACTCACAATATTGTTATGATGTAAACTTACATAATACATGACAACAAATTTTTTACGTAAAACGCAATTTTCATCCAAAATTGAAAGTCTTAAAGTTGAATCACAACCTGAAAGTGAAAATAAAACTGTAAATCTAGACAAAAGCAATTATATTTTCTTTTTTCCATATGTGTGTCACGTTCCACAACTTGCACCTATAGCTACATTTGTAAGCCTACTACCCACACACCCGCCACACTTTAAAAATAAATTTGCACTGTTGAAAAAAATTAATTCAATCTCCCTCCACTCCACCAATCCACATAGCCCCATTTATAGAAAGTCGTTCAATCATACTAAAACACCTTAAAACAGATAATACATTTATATCAATGTAGAGTTTATATATATATTTCAATTGCACAGCCTCACCCCCACTGAAAATAATTCACAACACCAATAAAATAACAGCGATTGCACACTGCACCAACCTATAATATGAGAAAAGTATTATACATTTTACAGAATTAGTCTTTCTCCCATACTAACCCCAATTTGCCCAAAAAGATGTTCCTTTTTATAAAAACCTGCAAACTCGCCCCGTCTGAAATTTGAAATATATTTAAAGTTCTGCATACTTCCTTCGCTCACCATAACTATCAAAATAACATGCCCTACTATATGTTGCTTTTTCATCTATATTAAGTCATTTTTGTATTTGCATGAAACACAATGAAAAATGAACTTCAAGTACGAAAAGTCGTAAACACATGAACAGGAAAAAAAAAACCTTTACAAAGCTTGGTTCTGTATATTATTTCAACTACATAGGGTAAAACATGTTTGAAATAATCAATTTTATGTTGTTACAAATTGTTTTGTATAAATAGAATTGTGCAAATTCAAAAGTTTTTTATGATGTCACAGAGTAAACTTGATGTGACTTGGTCATGTTGGTGGTCCTAAGTGACTTGGCAGAACATTTTTTATGCCCCCGCCATAGCGGAGGGGCATTAAGTTTTACCCTTGTGCGTCTGTACGTAAGTACATACGTCCCAAAATTGGTTTCCATTCTCTTAACTTTAGTTTGCTTCAACCAAATGTTATGAAACTAATACACAATGCTTATTACCACAAAACACAGATCAAGTTTGAATTTTGGTTGTGTCACTTTTACCATTGTAGAGTTATGCCCCTTTACAAATAGAAAAAATGGTGAATTTTTTGTTTCCGCTCTCTAACCTACGTTTGCCTCAACTAAATGTTATGAAACTTATACACAAGGCTTATTACCACAAAACACAGATCAAGTTGGAATTTTGGTGGCATCACTTTTACCATTCTAGAGTTATGCCCCTTTACAAATGGAAAAATTGCTGAATTTTTCATTTCCGTTCTCTAACTTTAGTTTGCCTCTACCAAATGTTATGAAACTTATAAACAATGCTTATTACCACAAAACTCAGATCAAGTTCACATTTGGGTAGCGTTACTTTTACAGTTCCTGAGTTATGTCCCTTTATAATGTTATGTGCAAGGGGGGGGGGCATCATCCCATGGACACATTCCCCATTTATTTGAAAAAGAGACAATACTTGTCCAAGACATGAAAGCAGTGAACAAACATGTATTGAAAAAAGCAGAATCTACCAATAAACCTATAAAAACAAAAACATTTTGTGACAAATGACAGGGTTGGCAAATTATCACCAGAGCAGGAAATCCCAAAGGCTGGCCAGTACCCCCAAACATGGCTAATACTGGGCAATATCCCCATGACTGGCCAGTACCCCCAAACATGGGTAATACTGGGCAATATCCCCATGACTGGCCAGTACCCCCAAACATGGGTAATACTGGGCAATATCCCCATGGCTGGCCAGTACCCCCCAAACATGGCTAATACTGGGCAATATCCCCACGGCTGGCCATTACCCCAAAACATGGGTAATACAGGGCAATATCCCCATGGCTGGCCAGTACCCCCAAACATGGTTAATACTGGGCAATATCCCCACAGCTGGCCAGTACCCCCCAAACATGGCTAATACTGGGCAATATCCCCATGGCTGGCCAGTACCCAAAAACATGGCTAATACTGGGCAATATCCCCACGGCTGGCCAGTACCCCCCAAACATGGCTAATACTGGGCAATATATCCACGGCTGGCCAGTACCCCCCAAACATGGCTAATACTGGGCAATATCCCCATGGCTGGCCAGTACCCAAAAACATGGCTAATACTGTGCAATATCCCCATGGCTGGCCAGTACCCCCCAAACATGGCTAATACTGGGCAATATCCCCACGGCTGGCCAGTACCCCCCAAACATGGCTAATACTGGGCAATATCCCCATGGCTGGCCAGTACCCAAAAACATGGCTAATACTGGGCAATATCCCCATGGCTGGCCAGTACCCCCCAAACATGGCTAATACTGGGCAATATATCCACGGCTGGCCAGTATCCCCAAACATGGCTAATACTGGGCAATATCCCCACGGCTGGCCAGTACCCCAAAACATGGCTAATACTGGGCAATATCCCCACGGCTGGCCAGTACCCCAAAACATGGCTAATACTGGGCAATATCCCCACTGCTGGCCAGTACCCCCAAAGATGGCTAATACATGGCAATATCCCCAGAAATAGGTTATATAAATACTGCCCAATACTTATTATATCTATCAAGCTCATTTTACACAGTGATTCAGTAAACACTAGCAAGAGAGATATTTAACTGAATCACCATGGGTGTACTGAAATATCAAGGTTCAACCAGAAGACATGTGTACATGAAATAAAGGGTAACACTATATGCATTTTGTTATGTCATAGAAATAAGAAGATATGGTATGATTTCCAATGAGTCGAATATCCATATATTATGTTTCCACCTGGATCTTATTTCTAAACACTGAATAATATATTTGCCTAGGCACATGAGAGTTGGTAAAAGCACATTTGTGAACAGCCAGAAATATATTTTATCCTTGGGTAATTCTTTAAAATGATGTAGATGTAATATCTATATATCACTTAAACTTTACGTCTTCAAAATAAGCAAAACCTTTATTGTTTATAATTTTAACGAAAAGGCCCCAACATTTTTAAGCTGGACCCTGCTTTTTTTCCCAGCCAGCAATAGAGACCAATTAGTAGTTTGGTTTACTCTTTACAAATTTTGTATAAATATAATTTTTTTTAAATTTAAATAGATGGATAGAAATGAAACAGACATGTTAATAAATAATGGTGTAGGTTATCGATCACCAGAGAGCTCACAGACAACAGAAGACATCACGACACCAGATGGTGCTATAACAATCCCAGTAAAGAAGCAAAAGAAAGGGTCAAGATGGCGGTGTTCAGGAGTCATTACAAAACTTGGAGAAAAGATTGTCTCGTACACTACAGAAGATGGCATTAAATATCGCAAAGGAGGTAATTACGTTTGTACAATGTAGATTTCCAGTTTTACAGCCTTTAGTGCTTATTTCAAAACTTTTCACTTCCCATAGTACCAAAAAAAATGTATTTGGATAAGGGTCATATCTGTACTTTCAGCTAACAAATATGTTGCATGACTTTCATATTTTATAATCAACTTGACAGTGATGAGTTGCAACATGTAAGCGTTTTTCAAATTTGTCAGACACCTAATCCATGATTTAAGATGTTTTAATTATGAGGTGGGGTATGCTTAGGTCTTAACACAACAATGCCTTCAACTACTTGTGATTATTCTTATAGAATAGAAATATCTACCAAATATCAACTACTTGTGATTATTCTTATAGAATAGAAATATCTACCAAGTATCCACCTTCTCTACTTTCTATGTTTTATATCCAATTATTGTAAGACTGAAAATTCTTGTCTTTCAACAAATTTTTATAAAAATGCATGACCAGAAATAATATAAATAGTGTCAAAATCATCATAACTGATACCTGTTAAGTAAATCAATAACTTGTTTTAAGCCTGTAGATGTATTGCTTTTTAAAGAGTTTTGTGTCAGTTAAGAATTGGTCTACCCTATGACCAATTAGTGCTTGAATCAGACTAATTTTATACTTTATTTGCAGATTGTGTTTATCTTGAGAATTCAAATATTGACCAACCGTTTTATGTCTGTGGTATTAAAGAATTTAGATTGGTGAGTATAGAGAATAGTTAAACTCTAAAACTGGCTGGTTTGTATTGAAACTTGAATGATATTTGTGTAATAATAAATGGGGTCATGTGTAGTGGACTTGTATGGTAATATAATTCTTTCCATAACTACATTTTCATTGAACATGTCTTTAATACTTTAATCAAACTTCTTAATTAAAAAAAGATCCCTGTTAGTTCTAGGGGCCCTCACTATACATGCATACTTGGGCTGAAGGTCCTAGACCTTTTCCCTGTTTAAGGATCTTGGAATTTAATACCTGAAGACCAATAGCCCTTTCCAATTTTTATGCCCCACCTACGATAGAAGAAGGGGCATTATGTTTTCTGATCTGTTCGTCCGTACGTCTGTCTGTCCCGCTTTAGGTTAAAGTTTTGGTCAAGGTAGTTTTTGATGAAGTTGAAGTCCAGTCAACTTGAAACTTAGTACACATGTTCCCTATGATATGATCTTTCTAATTTTTATGCCAAATTAGAGTTTTGACCCCAATTTCACGGTCCACTGAACATAGAAATAGATAGTGTGAGTGGGGCATCTGTGTACTATGGACACATCCTTGTTATTAATGTTTTATTGAAAATAAATCAAACTGTTATTTTTTATACGACCGCAAAAAAATTTTGTGGTCGTATATTGGTATGACATTGGTGTCGTAATCGGAAGACACATTGGTTTTCCCACTCTAACTTTAGTTTAAGTGAATGGATCTCTATGAAATTTTACCATAAGGTTTAATACCACAAAAAGAAGGTTGGGATTGATTTTGGGGGTTATGGTACCAACAGTTAAGGAATAAGGGGCCAAAAATAAGCATTTTTGTAACTTCCAGACATAACTTGTGTGTTAGTGTATGGATCTCTCTGACATTATACCACAAGGTTCCATATCACAAAGGGAATGCTTGGATTGATTTTGGGGGTAATTGCTGCAAAATTTTAGGAATAAGGGGCCAAAAAAGGGGCAAAAAACAAGCATTTTTCTAGTTTCATGATAATAACTTGTGTGTATGTGTATGGATCTTTCTGAAATTGTACTACAAGGTTCCATATCACAAAGGAAAAGCTGGAATTGAGTTTGGGGGTAATTGCCCAAAACGTTTAGGAAAAAGGGGGCAAAAAACAAGCATTTTCTAGTTTCATGATAATAACTTGTGTGTTAGTGTATGGATCTTTCTGAAATTGTACTACAAGGTTCCATATCACAAAGGGAAAGCTGGAATTGAGTTTGGGGGTAATTGCCCAAAACGTTTAGGAATAAGGGACCAAAAAGGGCCAAAAATAAGCATTTTTCTAGTTTCCAGACAAAAACTTGTGTTCAAGTGTATGGATCTCTCTGAAATTGTACTGCAAGGTACCATTCCACAAAGGGAAGGCTGGGATTGATTTTGGGGGTAATTGCCTCAAAGTTTTAAGAATTAGGGGCCAAAAAGGGGCAGAAAACAAGCATTTTTCTAGTTTCAGGACAATAACTTGTGTGTAAGTGTATGGATCTTTATGAAATTGTACTACAAGCTTCCATATCACAAAGTATGGGATTATAGAGAAGGAAATTCAAAGGCAAACTTTAGGAGTTTAGCCTGGGTTTTTTAGTTTCGGGGTAATTGCCCTAAACGTTTCGGAATTTGGGGCCAAAAAGGGGCCTAAAAACAAGCATTTTTCTAGTTTCCAGACAATAACTTGTATTCAAGTGTATGGATCTCTCTGAAATTGTACTGCAAGGTACCATACCACAAAGGGAAGGCTGGGATTGAGTTTGGGGGTGATGAATCATAAGGGGGTTCAAAAATTTTGGGGGAGGGATTTTTTTTTTTTTTAAATTTTCCTTTTTAAATTGGTAATTTCTGATTTATATATAAAAGCAAATAATAATGATATGGTTTGAATAGGTAACTTAAAATTTTTTAAAGTTCTTAGACCACATTCATTCTGTGTCAGAAACCTATGCTGTGTCAAATATTTAATTTACACTGCTTTTAAATTATGTATAAAGTAATGGTTAATGAACAATTAAGACAATTTAAAACAGTGTAAGGGAGGTAATCCAAATACAACGTTTTGATTACTTCCCTTACACTGCTTTTAAAATATGTTTAAAGAAATGCACATTTATAAAGGAAGACCAGTAAAAATTTCTGCAAATGTTGCATCTTTTTTTTAACAAAAAATCCATATGAAAGCTTTGACACCATATTTTAAATTCTATTATAAAATAGATAAGTTAGCACTATGGTTAATTTAAATGGGTAATTATGGTTGCAAACTCCATTGGAAATTTGAATTGAGATTATGACCATATCTTGAGGGAAAGAATTTTTTGGGGAAAAAGGGGGGGGGGGGGTAAAAAGAAATTGTGGAGGGTCAATTTTTTCTCATTTCAGATTTCAGAAATTAAAAAGAATTATTCTTCAAATATTATTTTTTTTTCAAATTTCCAATATATTGAAAAATTTCAAGAAGCAATCTTTAATTGCACAGTATGGTGCATTAGATTTGTAAAATCTTTGACCACATTTATTTATTTGTAATACCGAATCTGACCGTGTATTTAGATTTTTAATTTCGGGTCCAGTTTTTAAATTGGTCTACATTAAGGTCCAAAGGGTCCAAAATTAAAATTAGTTTGATTTTAACAAAAATTGAATTGTTGGGGTTCTTTGATATGCTGAATCTAAACATGTGTTAAGATTTTTGATTATGGGCCCAGTTTTCAAGTTAGTCCAAGTTGGGGTCCAAAATTAAACTTTGTTTGATTTCAACAAAAAATGAATACATGGGGTTCTTTGATATGCTGAATCTAACCTTGTATTTTGATTTTTGGGCCCTGTTATCAAATTGGTCCACATTGAGGTCAAAAGGGTCCTAAATTAAACTTTGTTTGATTTCATCAAAAATTGAATATATGGGGTTCTTTGATATGCTGAATCTAACCATGTATTTAGATTTTGGATATTGGACCATAATAGGTAAATTAATAAATTTTAAGTTCTTAGACCACATTCATTCTGTGTCAGAAACCTATGCTGTGTCAAATATTTACTCACAATCCAAATTCAGAGCTGTATCAAACTTGAATGTTGTGTCCATACTTGCCCCAACTGTTCAGGGTTTGACCTCTGCGGTCGTATTAAGCTGCGCCCAGCGGAGCATTTTATTATATTTTATTCTTTAAATTGGGGAAAAAAAATACTATATATACATGATATATTATATACAACAGATTATTATATGCTATAATTGCAGATAAACTATCATTAGCCTTTGATAAACATACAGTTTGGCTTTTTGAGAGCTTTCTCTTTAATATTAATTCTTTGCTTGAATGAGATGAACCTATTGACATAAAATCCTAATGATTAGTATGTAAATCATTTTTTTTCTTTGTCAAAAGTAGCAGTTCCTGACAGAAGCAGGATAAGGTCAAGTATAAGTAATTCCTTGCCACCAGCTAGTGATCAATTCTTTAACTGACTTCTAATGACATCCTTTGCTGTTTGGGTATTTTTAATGTTTTAGATCTCAAGTACAGTCATTCTGCAATTCAATTGAGAAAACTTACGGCCTTATTTATAAAAAAAACATATAAGTCATGTATAACGAAAAACAAATATAACAGACATCAACCACTGAACTACAGGCTCCTGACTTGGGATGGTGGAGTTAAACATGTTTGTGAGCGCTAAACCCTCCCCTGATCTGGGACGGTGGTGTAACAGCACAACAGAAGAACGACCTATAAAAATCAGTTGAAAAAGGCTAAACTCATCAGATCGATGCAAAGCAGAAAAACATCAAACAAAAACACCTGTCTCTATTTCTGCAAGGCATAGGGATTACAATCTGTTTAAAACTTATAATTCAGAAGGTAGAAGACCTGAATGCTTCATACCTTGTATACAGATGCTTTATGTTACGAAGTTTCCGTTGGTCCATTGTCCTTGACCTCACTTTCATGGTTCAGCGAAATTTTATGTGGTCTACATGTCTGCCAGACACGGTTTACCTGACCTCAACCTCTTTTTATTGCCCAGGGATCAAGGTTAACTTACTTGGTCAATTCTGTATCTCAGATACTGTAAGCAATAGGTCAACTATATTTGACGTATTAAATGATTTGTATGGTGTACATATCTGGCTGTCAGGTTTCTCAGATACCATAAGCAATAGGTTAAATATATTTGTTGTATGGTATGATTGCATTGTAAGGTGTACACAACTGTCTTGCATGTTTTATCTGACCGTGACCTCATATCAATTGATCATTGATAATATTGATTCCATTTGAAACTTATACTATAGTAAAACCTTCGTATTACAGTCATTTCACACTTTCACAACATTAACTTAATCATGATAAGTAAAGCAGGTGAGACATTTCAGCTTGTGTACTCTTCTTTTCAAATAGAATACATCAAGTGGATGCTTTCCAAATATCTTGATAGGGTCTTTTCCAACATACAATGCATCAAAGAGAGAACTGACAATTTTTTCTTAAGTTGTTAATCTATTTCAGTTATTTATAAAGCAGACAATTCAATTTATTGTCACTTATATTATTCCTAAAACTTAACTAAATTAATAGTATAGCAACAAAATTTTATGTTGTTTTAAATATAAGGGACTGTAATTATGCCCCCGCCGCAGTGGAGGGGGCATTCAGTTTTACCCTTGTCCATCTGTACGTACGTCCGTACGTCCCAAAATTGGTTTCTATTCTCTAACTTGAGTTTGCATTAACCAAATGTTATGAAACTTATACACAATGCTAATTACCACAAAACACAGATTTGAATTTTGGTGGCGTCACTTTAACCTCTTTATAAATGGAAAAATTCCAAAATTTTTAGTTTTCGTTCTCTAACTAAAGTTTGCCTCAACCAAATGCAATGAGACTTATACATAATGCTTATTACCACAAAACACAGATCAAGTTTGAATTTTGGTGGCGCCACTTTAACCGTTCTAGAGTTATGCCCCTTTATAAATGGAAAAAATTGCAAAATATTTAGTTTCCGTTCTCTAACTTAAGTTTGCTTCAACCAAATGTTATGAAACTTATACACAATGCTTATTACCACAAAATACAGATCAAGATTGAATTTAGGTAGCGTCACTCTAACCGTTCTAGTGTTATGCCCCTTCATAAATGGAAAAATTGCAAAATTTTTAGTTTCTGTTCTCTAACTTAAGTTTGCCTCAACCAAATTTTATGAAACATATACACAATGCTTATTACCACAAAATAAAGATCAAGTTTGAATTTTGTTTCTTTGTAGTCTTGTTCTGGCCAACTTGTTAGAAAACACACAATGAAAACATTTTTGCGATTTTGTTATTCCCCAGCTAGACAAAGGGAGTATGATGGTTTACCCTTGTCCATCTGTACATCTGTCCATACTTCCCGAAATTGATTTCAGTTATCTAACTTTAGCTTGCCTCAACCAAATGTTAAAAAAACTTAAACACAATGCTAATTATCATAAAACACAGATCAAATTTTGGTGGCATCTCTTTCATTGTTCTTTAGTTATGTCCCTTTATAAATTGAAGAATTTCTTAATTTGTTGTTTCAACATTTAGTTCAAAGAAAACAAAACGTGAACATGGTGAATATGTTTGAATTAATACATTGACTCTTGCATTTTTACAAGAAGGGGTATCAGTGTCCCATGGGCACAATCTTCTTTTATTACATCATAGAGCAGTAAACCTTTCAAAAATGAAAAAAAAAAAAATGTGAAAGATATTTAAGACAAGGACTTTGCTAAATACCCACTGGGAGCCTAAGGAATCTCTAGGACACCTTTGGCTATTTATGAATAATTTCCCCTTTTCTTGAAAAATATCAGTAGTTAATACTCTGATTGTCTTCATTTGATTGATTGTTGTCTCAAACATTCATTTCCCTGGTAAAACGTCTCTCTCATCATTGACCAGAATGGGATATTTACATGAGATAATGGTTGATAAGTTGTCATACAATCCCCAGTCATTTCGTAAGCCTTCAATAAAAAGTCAATTCTGCTGTTTGAGAGCTTTCTTCTGTATAGTAATTCACTGTGAAATGATCCATTAGTTAGGACTTGTAGAGCTGAGTGTGATTTACCAATACAAATAAAAACCCAATCAATACAACGCTGATGATGTTATTCTTTGTATAAAGTAACTACAAAATGCTCTGAAAAAATTAAATAAAAGGAGATGTGTGGTGAAATTTTATTGGACAGCAACTCAACAATACGGTACAACCATAAAAATGCATTGAAAGATCAACAGATAAGCTACAAAAACAAGTTTCTTTATAAAATGACCAACCAGAAATTGTCCTCTCTAAACAACATGAACAAGATTGGAATAAGATAAAGATGGTTTGTTGTGTTACTTATTTGATTCTTGACCAAAATTTAAAAAAGAAATGGTTGATATTTTCATTTATAAAATTTTTTAGATGTATATAGGAATCATTGTCTGTCTGTCTGTCCATCTTTGTGAAGTACCTTTTGAGTCCTTAGTCCAATTTTAGAACTGTGTTATATATTAGTAGAACCTAATGGTCCGTTGACAGATATTCCAGATTTATGCCCCTTTGAATTAAACGGGAAGATTTGAGATATGAAGTTGACATGTCCCTGAGTTATGCACCTTTGAATTAAATGGGAAGATTTGAGATATGAAGATGACATGTCCCTGAGTTATGCACCTTTGAATTAAATGGGAAGATTTGAGATATGAAGTTGACATGTCCCTGAGTTATGCACCTTTGAATTAAATGGGAAGATTTGAGATATGAAGTTGACATGTCTGTGAGTTATGCACCTTTGAATTAAATGGGAAGATTTGAGATATGAAGTTGACATGTCCCTGAGTTATGCACCTTTGAATTAAATGGGAAAATTTGAGATATGAAGTTGACATGTCCCTGAGTTATGCACCTTTGAATTAAACGGGAAGATTTGAGATATGAAGTTGACATGTCCCTGAGTTATGCACCTTTGAACATAGAAATTTTGGATATGTTTTATATACTGATTTTAAAAATTTATTATTGAAGCATTTCTTTTCTGAAAGATGATTTAAATTTTTACAACATTTTTAATATAAATTTGCAGTCACATAGAAATTCAAATATCTTTTTCTGAAATACCTAATGGCACAATCTTCCACAGTGGAATACAAAATAGTGAAGAATCAGTGTAGATAAAAAAAATCACTTACCACTATAATTTCAGAATTAAAGATGAAAACAAACCACAGGTATAAGTAAAAAATACTGAATAAAAGCATATCAGAGGTTGTTTTTAAAGTAATTACACCTTATATAAGAAAGCCAGATTTTGATTGGTTGATAGCCAGTGTATTTTTCGCATATTCTAATATTTTTTCCTCATTTCAAACGAATTTGCCTGTTTTTCACCACCGCCGGTGAATTTACCTCAAATACCATGGTATTTGCCATTTTGGATATTCCTTTTTTACCCTCTCAAGCATTTTCCCACCAAAATTTTTCTGATATGACGTTACATTAAAAAGCGAGCTAACGGGTATTAGTACATGTATAATTCCTGCAGTTCTATGATAATATCCTCTTATCCTCAAAATTATGCATAATCATGTTAATGAATTAGTTTCAATCCAAATCTATTCGGTGTAATAAAACAGATATATCATGTTATGGAGGGGTATTTGCGAAAAATACCAGTCTTGGGACCGAATTTCCCTCGCCTAGCTACTCGGGAAATTTTACAGTCCCTTGACTGGTATTTTTCGCAAATACCCCTCCATAACATGATATATCTGTTCATTATTATGCTATGTTGTATGGTTTTAAGAAAAATAAACCTGTGTAAAAAAAATTGTGAGAATGTGCAACAACATTTTGGGTTTTACTTTATAACAAATGTAAAGCAGAAAAAAGTAAAACTTTCAATGAATCTCAACTATTTTAAATGGATGTGATTAAGATAGGACTTCTACAGATGCCTTATTTACATAATCTGTGTATGTTCATAAAAGTATATTTATTGTTTTAGACCAAGAAAGACACATTAGTAGCCACTGTCAAATGGTACTTCAGATCTTCAGAGGTTCCACATAATGTGTACCAACATCTGGTCCATGACAGACACAGTGAAAGTAAGTACATGGCTAGTAGTCCCACAGAATGTGACAACATCCATTTCATGGTAGTCACACTTAAAGTAAGTAGTCCCACAGAATGTGACAACATCCATTTCATGGTAGTCACAGTTAAAGTAAGTAGTCCCACAGAATGTGACAACATCCATTTCATGGTAGTCACAGTTAAAGTAAGTAGTCCCACAGAATGTGACAACATCCATTTCATGGTAGTCACACTTAAAGTAAGTAGTCCCACAGAATGTGACAACATCCATTTCATGGTAGTCACAGTTAAAGTAAGTAGTCCCACAGAATGTGACAACATCCACTTCATGGTAGTCACACTTAAAGTAAGTAGTCCCACAGAATGTGAAAACATCCATTTCATGGTAGTCACAGTTAAAGTAAGTAGTCCCACAGAATGTGACAACATTCATTTCATGGTAGTCACAGTTAAAGTAAGTAGTCCCACAGAATGTGACAACATCCATTTCATGGTAGTCACAGTTAAAGTAAGTAGTCCCACAGAATGTGACAACATCCATTTCATGGTAGTCACACTTAAAGTAAGTAGTCCCACAGAATGTGACAACATCCATTTCATGGTAGTCACACTTAAAGTAAGTAGTCCCACAAAATGTGAAAACATCCATTTCATGGTAGTCACACTTAAAGTAAGTAGTCCCACAGAATGTGAAAACATCCATTTCATGGTAGTCACAGTTAAAGTAAGTAGTCCCACAGAATGTGACAACATTCATTTCATGGTAGTCACAGTTAAAGTAAGTAGTCCCACAGAATGTGACAACATCCATTTCATGGTAGTCACAGTTAAAGTAGTCCCTAGGATGTATCTGATACACAATATACATGGTTGTCTTTTGTTGGTGTATTTGTTATTCGTTTTTATGTCCACCCGTAGGCGACAGGGGCATTAAGTGTTACCCTTGACCGTCTGTCTGTCCAATTTTTGTTTTCATGTCCTCAGACACATTCTTCTTTTATTTTGGTTTGCACATAAATCAGGCCATAGTTTTCTTGTTATACGACCGCAAAAAATTTGACGGCGTCGACGTCGTCGTCCGAAGACACATTAGTTTTCGCACTCTAACTTTAGTTTAAGTGAATGGATCTCAATGAAATTTTACCATAAGGTTCAATACCACAAAAGGAAGGTGGGGATTGATTTTTGGGGGTTATGGTACCAACAGTTAAGGAATTAGGGGCCAAAAAGGGGCCAAAAATAAGCATTTTTGTAACTTCCAGACGTAACTTGTGGGTAAGTGTATGGATCTCTCTGACATTGTACCACAAGGTTCCATATCACAAAGGGAACATGGGATTGATTTTGGGGTTAATTGCCTCCAAATTTTAGGAATTAGGGGCCAAAAAGGGGCAAAAAACAAGCATTTTTCTAGTTTCATGACAATAACTTGTGTGTAAGTGTATGGATCTCTCTGACATTGTATAGCAAGGTTCCATATCACAAAGGGAATGCTGGGATTGATTTTAGGGGTAATAATTTTAGGAATTAGGGTCCAAAAAGGGGCAAAAAACATGCATTTTTCTAGTTTCATGACAATAACTTGTGTGTAAGTGTATGGATCTCTCTGACATTGTATAACAAGGTTCCATATCACAAAGGGAATGCTGGGATTGATTTTAGGGGTAATAATTTTAGGAATTAGGGTCCAAAAAGGGGCAAAAAACATGCATTTTTCTAGTTTCATGACAATAACTTGTGTGTAAGTGTATGGATCTTTATGAAATTGTACTACAAAAGCTGGAATTGAGTTTGGGGGTAATTGCCCAAAAAGTTTAGGAATAAGGGGCCAAAAAGGGGCCAAAAATAAGCATTTTTCTAGTTTCCAGACAATAACTTGTGTTCAGGTGTATGGAAATCTCTGAAATTGTACTGCAAGGTACCATACCACAAAGGGAAGGCTGGGATTGATTTTGGGGGTAATTCCCTCAAAATTTTAGTAATTAGGGGCCATAAAAGGGCAAAAAAACAAGCATTTTTCTAGTTTTAGGACAATAACTTGTGTGTAAGTGTATGGATCTTTATGAAATTGTACTGCTAGGTTCCATATCACAAAGGGAAAGCTGGGTTTGAGTTTGGGGGTAATTGCCCTAAACGTTTAGGAATTTGGGGCCAAAAAGGGGCCAAAAACAAGCATTTTTCTAGTTTCCACATGTAACTTGTGTTCAAGTGTATGGATCTCTCTGAAATTGTACTGCAAGGTACCATACCACAAAGGGAAAGCTGGGATTGAATTTGGGGGTGATGAATCATAAGGGGCTTCAAAAAATTAGGGGGGGGATTTTTTTTTCCTTTTTTTTTCTTTAAAATTTTCCATTTTAAATTGGTTATTTCTGATTTATATATAAAAGCAAATAATAATGATATGGTTTGAATAGGTAAATTAAAAAATTTTAAGTTCTTAGACCACTTTCATTCTGTGTCAGAAACCTATGCTGTGTCAAATATTTAATTACAATCCAAATTCAGTGCTGTATCAAGCTTAAATGTTGTGTCCATACTTGCCCCAACTGTTCAGGGTTCGACCTCTGCGGTCGTATCAAGCTGCGCCCCAGCGGAGCATTTTATTGGAATTGTTTTACATTTGTCATTTTAAAGCTGAGTTAATCATGTTAATGTGGAAAGGAGCAATACATTCCTTTTTATCATGATGATGCCAGCTGAAAACAGATCTTTGTAGTAATTTTAACTTCATAAACAGTTGTTAAAATTGTAAAGAATTGCTTGCAGATACTGTAAATTCAGAATTTTTGCCTGCATTTAATATTGTGATTTTTTGGAGAAAGAACAAAACTGAGATTAATTATTCTGATTTAAGTAAATGCTGCGAAGAATATATATATATAATCAATTTTAAAGTGTGAGTATTTTTTGTCATACCTATTCTGTCACAATTTTCACAGTTATCAAACCATTGAAAATATTTCGGAATATCATGATTGTAGAAATGCATCTCAAGCAGGACAAGGCTTACAAATTCTTGTTTTTGCAAATTTATATGATCTGTATCCCCATGTGGACCCCCTTGCCTTCTGAGCATGAAATAAATTGATAAATAATATGTTTAAGATTACATCTGTTGTAAGAAGGCCAGGTGAAAACCACACTTTGATATCAGTATACTTGGGAAATTTACAAAGGATTACATAAAATTAGCATTTATTGTTGTTAAGATTCTTAAAATTTTACCAATATTTTGTACATCTTGTGTATTTGTTGATATTTGTTTGCAAGTCTGACTTGTAATAGGAAGGAAGCATTATAAGGACTTAGTGAAGTGTATGATTGATATTGACAACAGTATATAACATGCTATTTTATGGATGGATGTTAATATCAGTGAAATAGACGCAGGAATTGATTTCATTATTTGTGAAATAGACACTGAAGTATATAACCTGTGTGTTAATTGAGAATATTGAGGTTAGTAATGCAAAGAAGATAGTGTACAAGTATTTATGAAAGGATGTGGAAAGGAAATTGTTTATTAGATTCATCACTAATAAATTCATGACTGTTCGAGCACCAAACAAGATCGTTCAGTGTCTTGGTACATACATTTTAGCTGATTTTTCATTTTCATCTGCCCCAAAATTTTGAATATAAAAGCCTAATTCTTTGTTCAAAGGTATTTCATATGGAAAGAATAAAAATGGTATGTAAATAATATAGTTGGTAAAGAACATCGTCCTGAAACTTTGTCTACTCCAAAAATTGACTGCTAAAATGCCAATATTTACCCGAATGTTATTAATTGTAGTTGCATATAAATTTAACTTTGGCACAACTCTTTCTGTATTTGATTCTTTAAATACTTATTTCAAAATGAATTTATAAAAATTTGATTATCTGCAGTTTTAAGCAATAAATACTGTAAATTCAGTGCTGTAATGGGACCAATAGTGTTAAAGTGTGTTATCATTAATGTACATGTACTGCTACAGAACTGCATATCAGAACTTTTTATTCAGTTTTAACTATATTTTATGTTGAAAAAAAAAGATTCGCCTGTAGGAAAATAATCTTTGGTCTTGATATTTACAGTGTATACTTGTGATTACAAGTGACTGTATGTAGATGCATATGTATTATATGATAGCATATTTAATCAAAGTCATTTTCACTCAAAATCAACAAAAATCACCTTATTTTTTACAGTGATGAACTCAACACCAGCAAGAGCGATTTTTTGACTCACCACGTTCTAAGTTGAATATGTACTGCATAAAAGCCACATAAAAATTTTCCAGTATAAGTGAGAAAAAAAAAGTACGAGACATACACAAATGTAAAAACAAACACACATTGCTATTTTAGTTTGCTTGAGATAAGTTCTTTAAACTATAACTAAATACATGAAAGAGTATTTTAATATATTCATTTGATCATTGATGTACAAATATATGATTTGATCCAGTGTTATACTTTAATGAAATAAACAGGATAAAGATAAAGCAAAAAATAAAGAGTTCAATTAAAAGAATTTAAAAAATGGGAATGCATTATGTTATGAAGTGACAGCAAATCTGCAACACAAATAAAATCAGAGGTCATTATATGGTCTCTCTTGACCTATAATTGTTTACTTTTTACACATTGTGACTTGGATGGAGAGCTGTCTCATTGGCACTCGTACCACATCTTCTTATTTCTATCTCACAAAAGATCATTTTAGTGTCTATACGTGATACCATCTGTTAAGATCAATATTGTCCTTACTCTATGCAACAATTCAATAAAGATTTCTAAAAATTGCCATAAAAACAAAAATCTTAATACAGATGTCAATTCTCTTGATATCAATGGGATTTTCCCGATCTTGAAAAAGAAAAAGAAAACATTAATTTCTGGAAGAAGGAGTCAAACTTCAACATCAGGGACAACAAAATCTTCATATTCCTCAAATTGATAACCATTGTCAAAATATAGACTGTCCATATTGTTTACCCTGTTTTTTATTTCTTTGATTGCTGATTGTAAAATTATTGTAATATTTAACAGCAAAATAAAAGATAAAATATCATAGCTAAATAACTAACTATAAATAGGTATTAGAGTGTAGGAATCAGTGGGTTAATTACTGTAAACATATGCCTTCAGTAACTGTGAACATTCTTTGATGCAGTATTAATGTTTGAGGGGCGGAAAGACCTTTTTCGTGACGTTAGGATTGAGCCGAGTCATTTCAAGATTGAATTAGAACGGTCACATTATTTTCACAGGAATTCAGGATTTGGCATTTATTTTCTAAGTGAATTTAGGATGAGACCCCTCCTACCCCCTCTCATATTTTGTTTCTAATTGTGTTTGTTGTTATTTATTATATATCATTATCATAGAGGTTTAAGTGCCCTCCTGTACTAACTTTATCACATATAAAAATAAGGAGATGTGTTATGATTGCCAATGAGACAACTGTGTTACTGTGTATTCATTATATTTTGTTGTGTACCTATTTTATTGATTTCATGGATATTGGGAAATCATGATTTTGAATGTTTAACGAAGTATAAAAATTCTATTGGCTTCTATACAAACTTTTGCAAAACCAGAAAATCAAATAGCCTGGGAAAAAAGTTACCCACGATAATAAATGAATCCAATGTTCATTTAAATTGCCTATTGTTTTTCCCTCAGGTGGGGGAGAAGGGGGGGGGGGGGGGGGGGGGCACTTCCTATATACAAGGTGATAGGACATGCCACTGGAATAAATCACATTTTCCAGCTTGTAAATATATAAAAAGGTGCGAAAAACTATCAGAAATATATGATAAGGTCAATAAAGGTCCAATTATTTGTTACATGCATGAAAGCCCTGTATTTTTTTCACAGCTGCAAGTCTTGCTGTAAGTAAACATTACATAAGGAATTTTAGGTATTATTCAGATCTGAATAATACCTAAAATTCCTTATGTAATGTTTACTTACATAAGGAATTTTAGGTATTATTCAGATCTGAGCTCCGAGCAAAGGTGATAATTTCTTGAATATGCCGGAATGTGATTCTTTTTCAACCAACATGGGAAAAGGTAACATTTTTCATTTTTACCTACGCAATGTATGAAAAGGTATACATTTTTCAAATCCAAATTATATGAAAACGGTGGGGTAACAGAATCCCAGCAGCACTCCCTATCAATTAAGTATTGAAATGCTCCCCCCCCTCCAAGTTTATTCCATTGATCATGATTGAACAGGGGTTGATTCAGACCTAAAATAAAACCCTGATTAACCCCACTGCAAAAAGTGCATGATCATGTGCCTGTCTTCAAGTCTGGAACCTCATCAGTGGTTGTCTTTTGTCAAATCATGTTTTTTGTCATCTTGTGAATTTGATGTTAAACACAGATCGTTTATTGTTACTGATCAATTTATCCACAAGTGATATAGAACTTGACATATTGTATAGACGCTTCATAATTTATTGCACAAAATATTTACTGGTTTACAAGTACTGAACAAAAAATTTGATTCATTTCAAATTTTGAAAACTTTGATTAATAAGGGATATGACTTAGAAAATTTAGTCGTTTATTAGAATACAGCATTGATTTTACAGTTTTCTTCTGGTCATATAACACTGTGCTTTTGCCTTGTATAAACTTAACATGCTTAACATTTATGGATACAATATGATATCTTTTGACTTATACTTTAATTATAGTTTTGTCAATAGCACAATGGATAGGTTTTGATATGACATAAGGATATATGTATCAGATTTCAGAATGCGAGTTCTTATTTTTGTGATACTCACCCAGTCACATTCTTTGCAACAATAATTTCTGAATGTACAGTAAACTAGAATTTGGTAAAGTATAAAAAAGATAATTTTTGTTTATACTGCCATACTATACACTAGATCCACACGGTTCCCATTAGAGCCTCATCAAGTCATCATTAATAATAATAAACAATACAGCTGTTTTAAGTTACACCTAAATAACCAAGCAGACAGCAACATTTATGTTAAAACTGATATGTGTAATGATATAAATTATGAATGATATTTCATGTGTCAGGTTGTTAGACCCCCACACATGTATCATATGTGCAAAGATAAACATTTAAGGATAAAACACTAGGATGAGGACATATGTCAGGTTGTTAGACACCTGCACATGTATGATATGTGCAACGATATAAAGCTTAATATAAGACACTAGAATGGTGACATATGTCAGGTTGTTAGACACCTGCACATTTATGATATGTGCAACACTATAAAGCTTAGGATAAAACACTAGGATGAGGACACATTTCAGGTTGTTTGAAACCCATACATGTATGATATGTGCAACAATATAAAGCTTAGGATAAAACTTTATAATGAGAACACATGTCAGGTTGTTAGACACCCACACATGTATAATATTTGCAAAAATATAAAGCTTAGGATAAAACACTAGAATGAAGACATATGTCAGGTTGTAAGACACCCGCACATGTACGATATGTACAACAATATAAAGCTTAGGATAAAACACTAGGATGAGGACACATGTCAGGTTGTTAGACACCCACACATGTATGATATGTATAACGATATAAAGCTTAGGATGAGGACACATGTCAGGTTTTTAGACCCCCCACACATGTATGATACATGTATGTATAACGATATAAAGCTTAGGATGAGGACACATGTCAGGCAGTTAGACACCCACACATGTATGATAAAACACTAGAATAAAGACACATATTGCTTTGGTTATACTTTTAACAGTTAAGTCTTAAAATTTGACAACAGGAATGCTGGACATCAAAATAGACCCAAACAAAGACTAACAACAAAGCACAGTCCATATAGCTTAACTTGGTGCAGGCACAAATGATGGGGGAGTAACTTCTATGTCATTTGTTCTCTTGATGGAGAGTTGTCTGATTGATTTAGTCTCTTGGTGGAGAGTCATTGGCAATCAATTAACAAATCTTATTATTATATTTAACCAGTTTCACATTGTTCCTCATGAACACATTGTATCAGATGAGCAATCATTTATTGAAAACCATTATCATATATAGCCTTCAATTATAGACAAGTGTCAAGATTTATTTTGTATTATCATGATTATTGCAAAGAATGGGACAGGATGAACACTGCTGTACTGTTCAGTAAAACTGGCACTAATTCTTATTAATCATATTCTCTTACAACATGCATGCCTTAATTGATCTCACAAATAGAATGTTTATGGTCAATAAATGAATAGAAATGGCTAGAACAGGATTAATCCAGGGAACAATAAAAAGGGAAAGAAAAAGTGATGTGTGTAGGGGAACAAAACTCTTGAAATTCAAAAACAGTTAGAAGTAAGAAACAGTGTCCCTAATATGAAGTTTGGCTTGCTTAAACAATCAGAATCATTTAAAAGCTGATTATGCTGTATGGGTTTTGTTCATTGTTTAAGGCCTTACAGTGAAATATAGTTGCTTAAATCCACATCATTTAGTCTCGAGTAGATAGTTGTCTTATTAGGAATCATACCACAATTTTTTATTGTATGTACATCATTACTTTCTTCAGCAAAATGCAATCAAATAGAATATAACCATGGTTGCCATTGGTTCATGTCTGTAATACTTGTTTTTCGTAAATTGTTTTGTTATAAATTAGGCCATTTGTTTTCTCAATTGAATTGTTTCATATTTTTCATGTCAGGGCCTTTTATAGCTGACTATATGGTATGGGTTTTTCTCATTGTTGAAGGCCATAATGTTGCCTATGATTGCTAACATCTACTTTATTTGAACTTGGGTGGATAGTTGTCTCAATGGCAATCATTATCCACATCCCCATATTTTTATATAAGCAATTCAGGAGTCTTTAATTCAGTGGTTGTCGTTGGTTCATGTCTGTCATATTTTGTTTCTAAATTGTAATGTTATAAATTAGGCCCTTAGTTTTTTCATTTGAATTGTTTCACAATTTTCACGTCTGGACCTTTTATAGCCGACTATACAGCATTATCATCTTCATTTGAACTCTGGTGGATTGTTGTCTCATTGGCAATCATACCATATATATGTGCAATGCTAAGTAACATAAACTAAAATTCTTTGTCTTATAAAAAGATATTTAAAAGTAGAAAGAAAGTAAAAATTTCACAGCCGTAAAAAATAAACAATTGGAAAAGGTTAATAGGAGCGAAATGTCCCCTTTATTTTACCCCTTTAATAACTTATTAGTATTAAATGCATTGGAACAGTTGTAATTTATAACTTAATAATCAGTGTTGGGAAATTGTCCCTAAGCCTAAATAAGAAGTCGAAAAATTTCTCATTGACAATGCATACATCGGATTGAGTTAATTTAAACAAGACATGTTACTGGAATGATAATCGATTTGTGGCTTAGATATTGTTAGATTCCACAAGGAAATGAAATGAATTTTCTTTATGATATGGAGCAGTAATGTTATTAGTAGTAGTTTAGTACACATTGATTGAGAAGTGAGATATCTGTTTGTTGGGGGGTTAATTGGGGGTATAGAGTGATGCAAAAAAGGGGTATGCAATATTTCCTCAATTTAGTCCACATTGATTGAAAAGTATGAGATCTGTTCCCTGTGGCTAATAGTTAGGGATTACGGGGATACCATATTTTCTCACATGTATATATGTAGGACTCTAAAGTGCGTTGGGGACGCTAAAACGCGATGGTCACGTTAAAGTGCGATGGCCCACGCTAAAATGCGATGGTTTGATACGCTAAAGTACGATGGTCTGTGCTATTTAATGAAACATGCTAATGTCTGATGCCACGATACGCTAAAGTGCGTTTTTCCGCGAAAGTGCATTTGTTCGCAACGTTAAATAGCAATATGACGCTACAAGCCATTTGTACAAACAAAAATGGACATGCCGGTAAACTAGAATGTTTGTGATTACGGGGATACCATATTTTCTCACATGTATATATGTAGGACTCTAAAGTGCGATGAATACAGTGTCCCTAATATGAAGTTTGGCTTGATTAATCAATTAGAATCATTTAAAAGCTGATTGAGAAGTGAGATATCTGTTTGTTGAAATACAGTGAAATATAATGAAATATAATTTTCAACTTCTTATTTAGGCTTAGGGACAATTTCCCAACACTGATTATTAAGTTATAAATTACAACTGTTCTAATGCATTTAATACTAATAAGTTATTAAAGGGGTAAAATAAAGGGGACATTTTGCTCCTATTAACCTTTTCCAATTTTTATTTTTTATGGTATTTCCGATGTATGCATTGTAAATGATTGCTAATCTGATTGCTCATCTGATACGACGGGTGCCACATGTGGAGCAGGATCTGCTCACCCTTCCGGAGCACCTGAGATCACCCCCAGTTTTTGGTGGGGTTCGTGTTGCTTAGTCTTTAGTTTTCTATGTTGTGTCATCTGTACTATTATTTGTCTGTTTGTCTTTTTATTTTTGGCCATGGCGTTGTCAGTTTGTTTTCGATCTATGAGTTTGACTGTCCCTCTGGTATCTTTCGTCCCTCTTTGTGCAGATGAAGGATTTTTACTTGACAAGAAAAGAGAAACAAATGATCCCAATCCGGAACATTTTTGATCAGTGCTAGAAGAGTTTGTATGCGGAGGAGTTATTTCCCAAAAAATCATCCACAGTAACAGAAATGCAAACCTTTGATCCCGTTGTGTCGGCGGGGACAAACGTTTTTCTGTCAAGATATTGGAAAAGGGACTTCTCATAAACATAGAAACTGACGATAGTAAGGGGAAAGTGTATACCGTAAAAGAGAGCGAAACGGCAAATTACACCAAGTGTCAAAAGTATTTTTAAAATTCGTCCAAATTTAATTTAGAAACTCCTATGTTTTTAATCCCATATCATTTACTTGCATGAAATAAAAGCTACTTTTTAACTTTCTATTTGAATTATTTTATAAAACAATTTTTTACAATATGGTTCGTCATATCTGTGAAAGAGATGATTACTCGTCAACAAGACAGTAACATATATATATATATATATATATTACGACCAGAGGTTCACACTGATTTGGAAGATAAAATCATCTCTTTTGTCATTTTTTAATTGATCCTCTTTGTCAATTTCTAGATGTTCTATGATTGCCAATGAGACAAGTTTCTATCCAAGGTTATTAACTATAGGTTACCGTATGGCTAACCCCGCAGATAGTTTTATATAACGACCAAATGGTATCAAAACGACCAGTGTAAAACAATTCAAACGAAAAAAATAACGAACTGATCTATATACAAAGCAAAAAAAAAAATATATGTGGTGTATTTTGTCAACGAAACAACTATCCACCATAGACCAAATGTCGTTGATGTATGCACCTAATAACATTATTACCTTCAACGTGGAGCCTTGGCTTACGTCGCATAGCAAGCTATATAGGACCACGAAATGACTAGTGTAAAACAATTCAAAAGAGAAAGACCACTGCATGATTTATAAATAATACAATAGACGAAAAACTTGTATGAACACAGCAAAAAACAAAAACCATTGCCTGAACCCCATTCCTGTTACACCATTGCACTTTAGCGTGTCATATAACATCGCACTTTAGCATGTCATCTGATAGCACTTTAGCGTGTCATCTGATCGCACTAAAAAAAAACAACCATCACACTTTAGCGTCTGACACCATCGCACTTTAGCGTAGACCATCGCACTTTAGCGTGACCATCCACACTTTAGAGTCCTACCTATATAATGGAGAAATTGTGTTATTAGCAATAATTTGGTACATATTGATACGACATGAGATATTAAGATATTAAATAAGTAATAAAATAATGTTTAATGTACAACTGCAAGGTGTGAACATTACTTAATGATATTGGCCATTTAATTAGCCATTGTTTTATTTTATTGCTACTGATACTTTCTGCATGGATGAGGTTCATTTTTAGTTTTAATGTTTGGATCTCCTCCCTACAGCAAAGGAATTACTTTGTACTCTCTTTGTCTGTTAATCCATCATTATATTGGTCTGTCTGTCTTTTGGCAAATTACAAGACGTCTTCTCTATCTGTTTGCCCATCATAATATTTGTCTGCCTGTCTTTTGGAAAAATACAAGGCCTCTTTCTGTCTATTTAACTATCATTATATTTGTCTGTTTGTCTTTTGGCAAAATACAAGGCCTCTTTCTGTCTATTTAACTATCATTATATTTGTCTGTTTGTCTTTTGGCAAAATACAAGGCCTCTTTCTGTCTATTTAACTATCATTATATTTGTCTGTTTGTCTTTTGGCAAAATACAAGGCCTCTTTCTGTCTATTTAACTATCATTATATTTGTCTGTTTGTCTTTTAGCAAAATACAAGGCCTCTTTCTGTCTATTTAATTATCATTATATTTGTCTGTTTGTCTTTTAGCAAAATACAAGGCCTCTTTCTGTCTATTTAACTATCATTATATTTGTCTGTTTGTCTTTTAGCAAATACAAGGCCTCTTTCTGTCTATTTAACTATCATTATATTTGTCTGTTTGTCTTTTAGCAAAATACAAGGCCTCTTTCTGTCTATTTAACTATCATTATATTTGTCTGTTTGTCTTTTTGCAAAATACAAGGCCTCTTTCTGTCTATTTAACTATCATTATATTTGTCTGTTTGTCTTTTAGCAAAATACAAAAACCTCTCTCAGTCTGTTAACCCTTTATTATATTTGTCTGCTTGTCTTTTTGCAAATTACAGGATCTGTAATTGTTAACATGCTTGTCCTTTGTCCTTGGTGGATATTTGTCTCATTTCCAAATGTACCAAATCTCCTTTTATGTATACATTAATTCATTTGGTTTATAGTTGCCCTTTGATGAACATTTTAAATAAAGTATGACAATGTATGATATCAAGGGTATAAATGTTTTTCTTCAATAGCACTTTAGTACTGAATGATTTAAAATTCTGATAGATATATATACCTATAAAGCTGTTGAATACACTTTATGGATATATATACATATAAAACTGTTGAATAAACTTTATTATCAATTTACTATATAAATCAATATTATGGTAAAGATGTATGAATTACGCAAACAAAGTCTGACATGACATCTAGAATGTAAATTGGAGCCAGAGGTCTCATTTTGTCAATTTCTCAAAGTTCATATATGATTTGGTATAATGGCAAATGAGACAACTATCCACCAGAGACCAAAGGACGAGGATGTTGACAACTATTATAGTTTATATAAGGATAGCTTTAAGTGTAATTTAAAATAATGTAAGTTTAGGATGTAGATACTTGTTACTTTCTACATGGCAATAAACATTTGAGTAAATTATAAAGTCAAGATAGCCTTATTTCTACTGGTACATCCCAGCTGTCTGGCTATATATAAGACTATAAAGTAATATATAAGTATTCTAGAGGTAATTTGGATTCAGAAATTTATGGATTGGATGTGGGGGTTGGATATTGGAATTGAATTTTAAAAGGCAGCTGCTTCTTATTAGCTTGTCTGCTTTCCTTCTGTTTATAAGTTTGTGCTAGTTTTGACCTATCGCCCTTAAAAATGTGAAAGTTTTGACTTATTTCCCTTAAAGATTAACAATGTTTTGACTTATCTCCCTTTAACAAATGTGCACGTTTTGACTTATTTCCCTTAAAAATCCCTTAAAAATTTACAATGTTTTGACTTATCTCCATTTACAAATGTGCAAGTTTTGACTTATTTCCCTTAAAAAATTTACAATGTTTTGACTTATCTCCTTTTTACAAATGTGCAAGTTTTGACTTATTTCCCTTAAAAATTTACAATGTTTTGACTTATCTCCCTTTTACAAATGTGCAAGTTTTGACTTATCTCCTTTACAAATGTGCAAATTTTGACTTATTTCCCTTAAAAATGTGCAAGTTATCTGACACATTACATGTACAGCTTGCATACATACATGTCCTTGAAATGTTATATTACATGGACATCTTGCATACATGTCCTTGCACTGTCATATTACATGGTCATCTTGCATACATGTCCTTGCACTGTCATATTAGGTACATGGACATCTTGCATTCATGTCCTTGCACTGTCATATTACATGGACAGCTTGGTACTGTCATATTACATGGACAGCTTGCATACATGTCCTTGCACTGTCATATTACATGGTCATATTGGATACATTTTCTTTGCACTGTCATATTACATGGACAGCTTGGATTCATTTCCTTGCACTGCCACATTACATGGACATCTTGCATTCATGTTCCTGCACTGTCATATTACATGGACATATTGGATACATTTTCTTTGCACTGTCATATTACATGGACAGCTTGGATTCATTTCCTTGCACTGTCATATTACATGGACAGCTTGGATACATGTCCTTGCACTGCCATATTACATGGACATATTGGATACAGTTTCTTTGCACTGTCATATTGCATGGACAGCTTGGATTCATTTCCTTGCACTGTCATATTACATGGACAGCTTGGATTCATTTCCTTGCACTGTCATATTACATGGACAGCTTGGATACATGTCCTTGCACTGCCATATTACATGGACATATTGGATTCATTTCATTGCACTGTCATATTACATGGACAGCTTGGATACATGTCCTTGCACTGTCATATTACATGGACAGCTTGGATTCATTTCCTTGCACTGTCATATTACATGGACAGCTTGGATACATGTCCTTGCACTGCCATATTACATGGACATATTGTATACATGTCCTTGCACTGCCATATTACATGGACAGCTGGGATACATGTCCTTGAAACTTCTGTGTGAAATATACTGTCACTTTAAACAAAAACATTTCTAAACAAAGAGTTTTACTTGTTCTAGAAAAACACTCAATGACAAATGTAAAGTGTTACAGGATGAATGTCAAGTGCTTTTATGGCCAGTTTGTGAACATTTTGTGGAGTGCCTACTTAATCCAATAATTTATCATAAAATATTAGGTCCTTAGAGTAATTTTGAAAGAAAGAATAATTAAACTCTGGTGTGCTCATTTTTTCATAAATAGATTTGTGTTTAGGCAATTGATTACTGTGGTTCATCATAAAAATTATTGTGCTTTTTGTCTTTCTTTTTATTGTTGGGTTGCTGTTTCATTTATGTATACTCCACATCATCCTTAATCTCAACAGCAATCTTAGTAGTTTCATCTGTAAGCTGTTTGTTGTAACTTCAGAAATTAATGCTCTCATTTTTATTGCAAATTCTTGAGGACAAAATTTGTGGTAAACAAATGTGTTTTAAAACATATTTTGTAATTGAAATTAAAAAAAATAATTAATATGAAAGTTTTTATTATAATGCAATAAAGTTCCCTTTGCATTCTTTGTTTAATTAAAAATATTTAAAAAAGCAGAATTCATAAAAGTCAATTTTGCAAGAATTACTATTTTCATGGTAAAAAAATATTATTTGTTCACATGTTTCTTTCTTTTCTTTGTGTGGTTGAGTTTTGCAGCCATTTGCAATCTGTTCTGAGGATAGTTTTATTCTATGGTATTGACATAATGTCAATCATTGTTTAATCAACTTAGATTATAGTTAGTAATCCTTTGTCAGTTAACAATTCCATTCTGTAATACCATCCAGCATTTTAAAACAGGCCTGGAGTGTGTTAATTACATTGTAGGAAGTAAGCTATAAACTCTGTCAGGAATATTGTTTGACAGAGCTTTATAAATTATAAATGGCTATTATAGAATTCCTTGTAATCTGTAAGATAGAATTGGAGGAAGTCAATAATTGTTGCTTGTAATTGACTGGTTCTAAAATCTTTATTGGTTATTGGAGACCAGAAACACAGAATTAGTAGAAGATAATACAGTTGACTAGTCAAATTTGATTATTGTGCATGCCTGGAAAAGCATTCACTAAAATACATATTGAAAAGCCTGGGAAAATGTAAACTTTCAAAATGGAGAGAAAAGTTTTATCTTTGGAACATTATCTATAGAGAAAACATTCTTGTGAAAAACCAATTAAAATGTTGGTTCATGTTCAAAGATTTCTTTGTAGTCCTTTAAGTAAAACAGTTTTGGCCATCGGATACTTATACCCAATGGATTTAACCTATGATATTTGATTGGAAACTTATAAAACCCAAATAGTGTCTCGTTGCTTTTTATACGACCGCAAAATCGCTGTCGTATATTGGTATGACGTTGGCGTCGTCGTCGTCGTCGTCGTCGTCGTCCGAAGACACATTGGTTTTCGCACTCTAACTTTAGTTTAAGTGAATGGATCTCTATGAAATTTTACCATAAGGTTCAATACCACAAAAGGAAGGTTGAGATTGATTTTGGGGGTTATGGTACCAACAGTAAAGGAATTAGGGGCCAAAAATAAGCATTTTTGTAACTTCCAGACATAACTTGTGTGTCAGTGTATGGATCTCTCTGACATTGAACCACAAGGTTCCATATCACACAGGGAATGCTGGGATTGATTTTGGGGGTAATTGCCTCAAAATTTTAGGAATTAGGGGTCAAAAAAGGGGCAAAAAACAAGCATTTTTCTAGTTTCATGACAATAACTTGTGTGTAAGTGTATGGATCTTTATGAAATTGTAATACAAGGTTCCATATCTCAAAGGGAAAGCTGGAATTGAGTTTGGGGGTAATTGCCCAAAACGTTTAGGTATAAGGGGCCAAAAAGGGGCCAAAAATAAGCATTTTTCTAGTTTCCAGACAATAACTTGTGTTCAAGTGTATGGATCTCTCTGAAATTGTACTGCTAGGTACCATACCACAAAGGGAAGGCTGGGATTGATTTTGGGGGTAATTGCCTCCAAATTTTAGGAATTAGGGGCCAAAAAGGGGCAAAAAACAAGCATTTTTCTAGTTTCAGGACAATAACTTGTGTGTAAGTGTATGGATCTTTATGAAATTGTAATACAAGGTTCCATATCTCAAAGGGAAAGATGGAATTGAGTTTGGGGGTAATTGCCCTAAACGTTTAGGAATTTGGGGCCAAAAAGGGGCCTAAAAACAAGCATTTTTCTAGTTTCCAGACAATAACTTGTGTTCAAGTGTATGGATCTCTCTGAAATTGTACTGCAAGGTACCATACCACAAAGGGAAGGCTGGGATTGAGTTTTGGGGTTATGAATCATAAGGGGGTTCAAAAAATTTGGGGGAGGGATTTTTTTTTTCATTTTTTTCCTTTTTTTTTCTTTAAAATTTTCCATTTTAAGTTGGTTATTTCTGATTTATATATAAAAGTAAATAATAATGATATGATTTGAATAGGTAAATTAAAAAAATTTTAAGTTCTTAGACCACATTCATTCTGTGTCAGAAACCTATGCTGTGTCAAATATTTAATCACAATCCAAATTCAGTGCTGTATCAAGCTTGAATGTTGTGTCCATACTTGCCTCAACTGTTCAGGGTTCAACCTTTGTGGTCGTATCAAGCTGCGCCCAGCGGAGCATTTTATTACTATTTGTTTTGATTTTGAGTACGTTTATCATGTAACATTACATGTATTTTTACATGAAATCAGATTTTGTTCATTCATGATGCAAGACAAATTAATACAAGTTTAGTTACATGTACATGGAATGCTGCAAACAAGACATGCAGATACAATTTTAATATGACTTTTAACTTATGCAATACTTAATCAGTGTTATATTCTGTAATACATAAAATGTAATAAAAAAAAGTTAAACTTTCAGTTTTAAAGTACATAGATATAAGAAGATGTGGTATGAGTGCCAATGAGACAACTCTCCATCCAACATGTTTATTGAATGATATTATGTGACTGGCTTTTGACTTGTCACTGTGGATTTATGAATGTTCATCTGTAGTATTCTTTATTTCGTACATCTTAAGAGAAAGATGGACCATCAACAGTGGCTGATCTAGAATACGGTGTAGAGGGCGAACTCCCCTTTTTATCTCTAAAAAAATAAAAGATATCATGATTTATATGATTTTATAGCATAAAATTGTCCTAAATATTTTTTTTGAATTATGTCCCACCTTTCAAACTAATGAATCAGCCATTTAATAATTCAACATATGATCCCAAAATTGCAGTGATTTGTTGTTGGAATGCTTAAAGATATCTCCAAACTGCACGATAAATTTTGTAGATTTTTTTCAGTATTAACAAGACATGTTAACATGTTAATATTAACAAGAAGGACTTTCCAAACTTTAACCCACATTCTGACAGAAGTAATAAAGCTATGTATTACCTTTCAAATACAAACTATAGTTCCTTTTTTGTTCATTTAATAAGTTAAGAATTCGGTATCATTCACTAGAAAAGTTGACAAAAACATGTAAAGTTTCCAATAATGTTTCAAAATTATCTTCAACAGCCATGAATAGGAAAGGATAATTTCAATGTTATCAATACATTATGTATGCAAATTTGTTTAAAAGCTTCAAAGTATATCATCACAAGTATTTAATATTCAAATTTCACAAGTTTTTATCTTCGGTTTTGACACTGGTAATGATTCAAAAACAGTGAAAATTAGTCACACCCCTTTTAATTTTACTGTCTGCTACCTCTAAGACTTAACCAAGTTAACCAGTAGGCTACATAAGTGATTAAGATGCTACTTGGCATTAGTATATCTGTTTTGTTTGGTATATAAATTTGTCATTACTTCAGAAGTAAATGATGTGTTTACAACATCTCATTCCATGGGCTCTAACAAGTGAAACTGTGATAGGATCACCTGTACAGAGTTTTATTATCAAGTTAATAATAAAATGTTCTGTGTACTCATTCAGACAGGTATTATATATCAGATTTATTATATTGTCATATATTTACCTGGATAAGTGACAAAAGGAGAAAAATCTCTTTGATATTTCACTTAACGTGAAAGCTTTCTTTAGTCACACGGAAATTCATTATTATAAGAAAGTGTACCTTCAAATTTCAGGTCAGCTGTAGGTCTATGTGAGAAAATTTACTACTCTCTTTGATATGGTACTTTTTTTTCCTTGGAAGATTTTTTCTTTAGAATTTTATGATGACATTGCATGTACATCAGGAAGGTTAGGTTATTAAAGAAACATGTGTTGTTTAATAGGTATCATACATTTTGTAATAACTTTAAATCATAAAAAAACATTTTAATCAGCTAAATCAGTTGTTTTTATTGTAAATTAAATGTTCTTAATAACTGAATCAATGATACAAATAACTGAATCAATGATACATTATAGACTAAGAAAATATCCTTCTTTACTTGGTAATGGTTTTTATGTGGTTTGGGTAGGGAACATTGGTCCTACCAGTGGGTATATTAAGTTAGACTTATATTAAATTTTCATAATTCTTCAGACCAATTTAAAAAATCAGGTCTTTGATGTGAAAAACTTTTAATAGGGCGAATGACTTGATATTGTACACATAGGTAAACCGCCCTCTAACCTAATTGAAAGTGGTTGACTGCTCACAGAGGTGGACTAGTGAGTTGATCAGGTATAATTTAATTTGTTCATAGATCCACCTTCTTTACAGTACAAACATTAATTGATTGATTGCTGTAAGTTAAGTGTTCAGTGACAAAGTTTTCATGCATATTCAGGACAAAAAAGATTTTACATGACATGGATGTAAATCCACTGTATCATGCCAAATCACCAGCATTCACCCTGTCTCACAATAAATCACTCAAAATCACCAGTAATCACCCTGTCTCACAGTGAACAACTCAAAATCACCAGCATTCACCCTGTCTCACAGTGATACACTCAAAATCACCAGTAATCACCCTGTCTTACAGTGAATCACTCAAAATCACCAGCAATCACCCTGTCTCACAGTGAATATCTCAAAATCACCAGCAATCACCCTGTCTCACAGTGAATCACTCAAAATCACCAGCATATTCCCTCTGTCTCACAGTGAATCACTCAAAATCACCAGCAATCACCCTATCTCACAGCAAATTATTTAACACTTGGAAGAGTGTTTACTGTGTGTATGATCATCCATATAACTGGTGAACCTCAGTGGTATAAAATGACAAAGAAGGTGACCTCGGATAAGATTTAACTACCAGTACTGTCGGAAGTCAGTTGACTTTTAGACTATAACTGTGTCCAGACTTACAGCCCTTAGGCCTTATAATATGTCTGTCATTTATTTACAAATCATATTCTGGATCAGTCATAATATAATATATATTATAAGTCAACAAATTTGTGACAAAAATAGTTACAGGGCAGGGCTACCTTGGTAAAGGTTAGACTCTAAATACATGGCTTCCTTGTTTGTCATTGACCCTTGCATTGGTTCTGAGGTAAAGGGTTGTAACATAAATGGGAACATTTTGCATGTTTTAATGATAAGATATCATTTTCTGTGATTTAATGATGATGTGATTTGGTATGCTGTGTATGGTCTAATGATGGTCTTTTTTGGGAAAGGAGGGGGGGGGGGGGGGGGGGGGGGGCTAGAGATGATAACATAATTACAACTTCAACTATAAAATTCAAGTTTTAGTTATTTATTATTTTATCCTCAATAAACGAAGAAAAAAAACTATGCAATTTAAAAACCTGAACCGACAGTACTTAGCAAGAAAATCATACAAACCACTTTATAAAGGAGGATGTTTCTTTTCTATGACCACCCCAAACCCCCTTTGATACAGCTCTAAATGTTATCATTAATTAATCATTTATTGCTGAAAATTTTACTTTTACAGTTTTTCAAAACTCCACCACATTTTTTACCATAACACATTGTCTTATTCAGCCTTTCAGGACTTTTTTATGTTTGTACTTTGGTATACTTGCATTAAAATTTTTGGGGTAATTTTGTTATATTTTTATGTCTGGAAATACATGTAATATTTGAGTTATGGGACTTTGATTATAAATAGGGTTTGGGCTATATTCATAGTTTCTCTAAATGCCACAAAATTTGACAGTAGCATCTCAAGTACTTAACTTTAGTAGTTTAACTATGGTTTTCATGTGAGTGATTTTTTATTTGTTTTTTTCAAGAGTTTGGGGTTTATATTTTATTATTTTATGACAATTAAGATGGTAACAGGTCGTGGGGCAGCTGTTTACATAAATATATTATGCATACATTTTAATCATCTACCTAATACACAAAATCACTTATCTTGGTAAGAAATGTTTACTTTTTATAAAATTTTATTACTTTATTATCTAGTACTTCAAGTTGTATTATCAGAGGTATGCTGGTTATTTATAATGTTTTATTAGTAATCTTCAAACTTATTATTAAAGAGATCACACAAAGTTAACTGATAACAGGTTTAGACATGTGCTGAGTAAGAAATACATTTATCCACCTTGTTAGAAGTTACGTGTTAGATGATAAAAAGTTATTATTCCTGATACCTTAAATCTTGGTCAGGTTGAGGGGGATCTAGGGTTTTTGAAAAAAAAATAAGTTTTTTTAGAATCATCTATTAAAATCCATTAGAGACATGAAGGTTGGGAGGCTCTGTAAAAGTGTGTCTGATACTTTTATAAAAAAAAACATAGAACAAAGCATACCTACTGTACATTATTGTTTTAGGGGCCAGCTGAAGCCTGCCTCCAGATGCAGGATTTTCTAGCTGTGTTGAAGACCCAGGTGGCTTCAGGCTGTTTTCTGCTCTTTGATCGGTTTGTTGTCTCTTTGACTCATTCCCCTTTCCATTCTCTATTCTACTTTTCATCCCCATTCATAAAAGATTATGAATATAACTAACAAAACTAAAAATGTTAAGATAAAGTTTTATCATATTTAATGTTATCAATTCTCTCCTTAAGTAGCAAACAACAAGTACAACAGGCTATAGAAGCTTGATGTAAAATTGGTTTAAAATGTTGCTATGCGAATAAATTTCTGGAGTACCAACTTCATTCCAGCTATGATTCATTTCAATAGTTAGTCAATAAATCCTAATTTAAAATTTAAGCTGGAAATAGGGGCCATATTAGAACCAGGGATGGGGTCGATTACTTTAATATGTAATCGATTAAATTACAATTAATGCTAGAAAAAAATATCTAAATAAATTTTCAATTGAAGATAAATGTCTTTGTTTTGTTTGAATTGTTTGTTTTTGAGTTTCATAATTATGTGTGTTGATAGCCACATCCTATATCATGTTTGCAATAAAATAAAAGTTTTTTCTAACTTCTTCAAAAATTATTTTTTATAACCTTTCCCAACTTCTTTATGTTATTGTAACCCCAAGCCAAATAATGTTAAACAAACATTTGACAGTCTTTCCTAACACAATATTTTAAGGTCTGATGTACCATGATGGTAAAAATAACCACTCATTCCATACCTTATATTAGTGTTAATGCATTAATGATAATCAAATGAAAATGGCTCCTTTTCTGATGATTGTTTTTACTAGCAATTTATGACTCTTTATATTTTAATTTTCACCATTACCATTAAATATTAACTTCATTGCCATTGAACTTCTAAATATATCTGTCAATACACCTTATCGCTATTTGGCCGCCATTACTGGACATCACAAAAGTTCCCGTAAAATTTTGACGTCATAATAGAAAATATCTGACGCCACAATGGAAAAGTGATTGTTGTATGACATCAAAAGTTCAAGCGGGACAGATTCTCGGGTCAAGCGGGAATAGCGATAAGGTGTATCAAACAGCATATATTATTATTATATGTATATATACCTGTAATAACGTAAGTTAAATATTTTATGTCCTCAATTGGTAGCTCTTTGTGTTTTGAACACTGATAACCAAAGAAAATGAATGTAATTTTTGTTGGCCTTCAATGCTAACTGCACCATTAACCTAAGAGTCTTATTTTATTAATGGTCACATGCCAATACAATGTCCATTCACTCTTTTTATGAACATTAAAGATTTTTTTTTATTACTAAGCTTTTATAGTTCAAAGAAATGATAAATAAAAAAGAAAATGATTTTCATTAGCATTTCAAGTCACATGCTGAAAAATATAACAAATCAAATGATTTAATTGGTTAAAAATCCAAATGCAGGATTGCATCAAAGACATGCAAAATTCAATAATAAAATGATAACCAAAATAGAAAATAATTTTTATTACTGTAGTGTAGTCACCTGCCAAATAATAAATCAAATCAAATCATTTAATTGGTTGAAATTCCCAATGCAATGCAGGAGTGCATCTAAGGTATACAAAATTCAATGATAAAATGATAACCAAAAAAATAGCTAATTTTATTTCTTTCCTCCCTTACTTCTGTGTGTTGATAGCCACATACCATACAATGTTTACAAGCTGTTTGTCAATTCTCCACTATCTAACAGATCATAGGCTAAATTGTTCAACCAGTTGACATTGATTGATAGCAGGAGTAGAAGGTTAAAGGTTAGACAAGCTTAGTACACATTAATAGGTGTAATATGGTTTAGTATTTCTAAACCAAGTGGGGGAAGGTTGTTACATGTTTGTTAAAAGTCACAAATAGATTCAGACATATTTGTTTTTAAACTGTTTTTGTTTGACTGGAATTAAAATCTTGATTATTTGTGTATTCATAGAATTGGATTTAGCACGATTTTCCTTCAGTTTATTGGAGAAATATTGGATTACAATCAAATTGATATAGTATCTGTGTGAGAGAACATGGATTATTTGTATTAAATAGTTTATTAGAGCCGAAGGTAAGAAAGACGCTTTTTGTCCTATTTTATTAATTTTACAATGCAGGAGATTTTTACCAATTGATGAGTCATGGTTTACATATTTATGAGGTATGTTGAAGATCACTTTACTTGTAAATGATGTGAAAGATTTATTGCTCTGGTTTAATTGATAATGCATTTATCAAAAGAAGTGAGGTATGGTGTTGTTGTAATGGCTCTGTTACATAGTATCTTAGCAAAAAATGGGGTGCAGAGTTTTTACAAATTTTCTGCAAACAGTTTCACCTATCATGTCTGTTCAGTGTCAGCTACTTAAAATACTTGGGTATAGGACACACGTTAAAACTGTTTGTTTGTTTTGACTTGTTACTGGCAGATTTTAGGCCAAAAGATAAAAAAATACATTTTGTGTTATGGCATATTTTTTATTTTGTTGGTTTACACGGTTGTATATTTGCCAATAAAATGAATCAAGATATATTGCAGTTTTTAACTACTGTATGATCTCAGTCTTGCATCCAAGCCTGAGAAAATAATTTTTTTCTGTTTTTTTTGTGTGTGTTTTTATTAAACAGGGGAAAATCCAGGATTTTTTTTTAAGGCAGGGCAAAGTTCCAGATACCACTAAGCTGAGCGATGCAAACAATTTTTTTGACAATTTAAACTAAAAATTTATATATCATGAAAAACATGGATAATTTAATTATTTGTTGCATCAAAGGAGATGTGTACATACCCTCTACGCCCCCTGGATACGCCACTGATATGTAATGTTTTTATATTGTATTGTAAATAAATCTGTAAGAGAGCTATAAATACAGGACTTATAATTGTACATGAACCGGTAATTGGATCTTAATTTGCGAAAAATAGGAAATGATTAAACTCAATCTGTTATGATGCCTTAAATTCATAAGCTAAAATCAATGAAGTAGAAGAGAGTTAATAAAATTATGCAAATAAGGACAATTCAAACTCAGTATTGCAGGTTCTGATCTCAAGGGTAAATAGCAAATCAAAATATTTTTGGAGTGGCCTAATGTTAAAAAAGACTAATGAAGTAGACCAGAGTATTTTGCAAATAAGGACAACTCAAATTTTGGAGTGCAGGGTCTGATCTCAAGGGTAACTAGCAAACCAAAATATGTTTTTGAGTGGCCTAATAGATGTTAAAGAATTACCTGTGAAATAGTATAAGGATGAGAGAATCTGATTTATTAGATTATTCAGTCAGGCCTATTGATCTATTAAAGATATACCATTACCTATTAGAAAATCAATTGATTCATAGCCTTCAAATTACACTTCTTGTCTTTTAACCACAAATTTAATATCGGAAATGATTCAAATCAATGGCTTAACCTCAAACGCATATTAAAGTATATAGATTGAAGTAAATTGAGTAATTTGAGGTGATCGTTTGATCTTGTTTATTTTGTAAATTGTTTCATGGAGAAATATATTTTCATGTACCATTGTACATTTACTCATAACGATTGAAATTAAAAAACTTGGTGATTTGATAAAAGATTGTGGACAATATGATATTTTTATTAAAAAAAAAGTTGAAGAAAGGTTATAAAGTAGAATCTAAAAGTGTTAGAAAATTCCAAACTTATTGTCGATGATTTGAAATGTAGAATAGGGTGAAAAACAAATTATGCCTGACACCTGCTTTGGTTAACCCTTTCTATGTACCCGATTTCATCTGTGATTTTTGGCGAGGTGGGTGTTGTTTGATCTGGTATTATATGAATGTTGTTGGTCTACTTTCCTTTGGTGTAACTGTTGCCTGTCTTGTCTACATTATTTTTGTTGCCAATTATTACAATCTGTGGTGGATCCAGTAGAGGGCTTATACCCCCATTGATCACCAAAAAAATATAAAAATCTCATGTTTTTCACAGTTTATTTTTAGCCTCCCACCGTTGGCAGTATATTCTTTTTACTGGAGTTACCACCCCCCCTCATTAAAAAAATACTGGATCTCCCCTGAAAATAAGATTCTTTGCTCCAATTAACTAATAAGCATGATAGCTTAGCCTTGTTTCTTCTAAAAAAAAAATTTATGATGATAAATTAGATTTTTTTTTTTTTACTAATTGAAATTTGATTTGTTATTTCACAACATCAAATTTAAGCATGTTCAATGCCTCAATTGTTTATTCCTCATGGCAGTTTAATTTTGAACATGAGACCTAATTATAAAGCATTTCTTCCAGTCATTTATCTTAATTAAAAATTTTGTTCAATTTTAAGTTTAATCCCATATCAATTCACACCACTGCTTCACATAACAGCAATTATAGATTGGTGAGAAGTTCTGAATTTTCCTGTTAGTGACATCGAATCTGTCATGGAAAATTATAAAGGTTTTACCAGATTGTATGCTTTATTTATGAGATGGGAAATTAATTTCATCTTTTAATGGAATTATTAAAAGCTCATTGTCAGAATAGTAATCTTTTAAGAGGATTAGGCCCAAGCTTATATGCTTTGTTTAAACAAGAATCGATAGAGAAATCAGTGAAAAATTCACTCTCAAGTATTGGAATCAAATGGCTAAGCTTAGGACTAATATTGTCAATGAAAAAACTGTGGGGATCAGATAGGGGGGATTCAAAAAATATAGTTCATTTTTAGTTAGTGAATTGTTCAAATTGAGGGGATAACAGAGGGGTCGAAATGTAAAATAAAATTAGATTCAATTCAGATATATAATCAAAGCAAGGACTGATACATACATATAAATTCAGTGACTTCTGTGTTGACTTGAGTTATCATTGATATGTTCATAATAATAAAATAACTGTTAACAAAACTTTGAATTTTTGAAATACTAAGGCTTTTCTACTTCAGGAAAAGATTACCTTAGCTGTATTTGGCAAAATTTTTAGGAATTTTTGGTCCTCAATGCTCTTCAACTTCGTACTTTATTTGGCCTTTTAAATATTTTTTGATTCGAGCGTCACTGATGAATCTTTTGTAGACGAAACGCGCGTCTGGCATAAGTGTAAAATTTTAGTCCTGGTATCTTGATGAGTTTATTTATTAAGTAATATTTTCTCTTCCGTACCCACGTCTTAAAATGGGTTTCAGTTTGCCTAAACGAAATGTTATGAAACTTGTACAAAATGCTTATTACCACAAAACACTGATCAAGATTGAATTTGGATGGTGTCACCTTTACCGTTCTAGAGTTGTGCCCTCTACAAATGGAAAAAGTTTCCATTCTCTAACTTAAGTTTGCCTCAACCAAATGTTATGAAACTTATACTCAATGCTTATGACCACCAAACTCAGATCAGCTTCGAATTTGGGTGGCATCACTTTTATCGTTCTTGAGTTATATTCCTTTATCATGTTTATAATGTTATATGCAAGTGGGTGCATCATCAATGTGTCCATAGTTATTTGGTAAATATTTAACCATAGAAATAATAGTTTTGTCCTTTTAATCAATCTACATACATGTACATGTCAATGGTTTGCATAACATGTTAATTGAGGTGCATTATACTTAACCAAATTTCAAGGTCATCCTCGAAATTATAGAAAATGATACTTCGAAATACAGTATGTGCTTAGTATTTTAATATAAGGGAGCAAATATCAATAAATAAACTATGGGGTCTACTCAATTCCATGGTTTTAAAGGCGCTAAATCATCAATATATGTACATGTATTGAGATGTCTGTTGGTTCTTCATAGGTTTATACCCAAATATTAGCTTTTATGCATACATCATGTACATTCAAACATAGTATTTATAACCAAGGTTATTAATACCTTTGTACATATACTGCTTCATGATTTATTAATTCATTAAGTCAATGTTGTGAGTGTTCTGCAGTTTTACAGATATTTCCTAGCCAAAACCTTCTTCAGATTATTTTTTACTTTTGAGTTAAAAGATAAGAAAAGAGTTGAGTGAATACACAAGAAAAGCATTTAAACTAAAGGGGCCAAAAAAAAAGAGGAGCAAAAAACCTTGCCAAGTTTTAATTTGCTTGAGGGTCAGTTACAACATTTGTTATAAAAAATTGTAATGTGAAGTCAGTCTGTTTGACAATGTTATTTGGTGTGAATTGAACCTGTAATATTGATCTGTAGAGATATAACTGTTACCTCCATGATCTCTAGAGATATAACTGTTACCTCTAGGGCATAACATGATTACTGACAGTTTGTGTTTATCAAACTCTTTGTTAGCTTATTAAATTGATTGGTTTTGTGTATGGTGTATAATACTACTTAGGATAAAGTACAGTTATCCTACATGAGGGAGTTTAAGGGTAATTTTCATGCACGTATTACCTAGTATAAAGTAAAGTTATTTTACATTAGGGAGTTTAAGGTAAATTTGAATGCAACATTTTTGTTTCATGTACTGTATATTATTTTCACAGTGTTTCATGCAAATAGGGAGAAATGCACCTTTGAAGGCTAAATGTTTTTCTGTTTTAAGCTGCCTGTTAAATCTGACTTTGATTTCATATTAATGAGACATAGTATTAAAAGTATGGTTCTACCGAAACATAGATTGAAGAGCTGTGGTTCTGATAATAAATATTATGAAGAACATAATAAATATTGTAATTTTATTTTTAAAATTTAGGGTTTTGAAATTTTGTAGTAATAAATGGGAAATATTTTATTTCATCCTTGCACAGTCAAATAATGGAAAGGAAAAAACTCTATGGTACGAAATAACTTGAGGGAGAATAAAAACCAAAATTGCTGAAAAACTCTGAACAGTCAAAATCATCCAAGGTCATTTTTGCCTGAGGGAGTACTAGCTCTGAACAGTCAAGACCATCCAAGGTCATATTTATCTGAGAAAGTACAAGCTCTGAACAGTCAAAATCATCCAAGGTCATATTCGTCTGAGAGAGTACTAGCTCTGAACAGTCAAGACCATCCAAGGTCATATTTATCTGAGAAAGTACTATCTCTGAACAGTCAAAATCATCCAAGGTCATATTTATCTGAGAAAGTACTAGCTCTGAACAGTCAAAATCACCCAAGGTCATATTTATCTGAGAAAGTACTAGCTCTGAACAGTCAAGACCATCCAAAGTCATATTTATCGGAGAAAGTACAAGCTCTGAACAGTCAAGACCATCCAAGGTCATATTTATCTGAGAAAGTACAAGCTCTGAACAGTCAAAATCATCCAAGGTCATATTCGTCTGAGAGAGTACTAGCTCTGAACAGTCAAGACCATCCAAGGTCATATTTATCTGAGAAAGTACTAGCTCTGAACAGTCAAAATCATCCAAGGTCATATTTATCTGAGAAAGTACTAGCTCTGAACAGTCAAAATCATCCAAGGTCATATTTATCTGAGAAAGTACTAGCTCTGAACAGTCAAGACCATCCAAAGTCATATTTATCGAAGAAAGTACAAGCTCTGAACAGTCAAGACCATCCAAGGTCATATTTATCTGAGAAAGTACAAGCTCTGAACAGTCAAAATCATCCAAGGTCATATTTGTCCAAGGGAGTAAACTTAGGACTGAATTGAACAAACAATGTTTCCTCTTGTAAGACATAATGCTAGGTTTGTTCTCATTTGTCAAAAGTGTCAACATCCTCTCTGTCTTCTTAATCACAATATGTATCATCAGAAGTGAAATCATACATGGTTATTGAGTCACATGGTTACAGCACCTACATCTTAAATAATCATGGTCAGGTAAATTCTTGCTATCCGTCATTTAATTGATCCAGTTAAGAATTTGTAATATCACCTGGTGTAGGTGTTATTTACCTGGAAATGAACTTTTACTACATGTAACTTCTGTCACTTTATCTGACTCATACATAGAAACAGTATCTTTATTGTCTCAAAGTTATATTCAACCTTCAACACAGAGCAAAAGCTTATACCTCACTGCAACTTTAAGGCAGTGCCGTGTACCAGTTTGGGGATAATTCTTTGCTAGACCAATCATGCTACATCTGTGCATTAAAGAAACCAGATGTTAGTCTTTTTTTTAGCTCACCTGGCCCGAAGGGCCAAGTGAGCTTTTCTCATCACTTGTAGTCCGTCCGGCGTCGTCCGGCGTCGTCGTTAACTTTTTACATTTTGAACTTCTTCTAGAGAACCACTGAATGGAATGATACCAAACATGGCATGAATGTTCCTTATGAGGTGCTGACCAAGTGTTGTTACTTTGTAGCGGATCCATCATCCAAGATGGCCGCCAGCGGGGGACTTAGTTTAACATAGGACCCTATGGGAAATACATACAAATGTCTTCTTTTAGAGAACCACTGAATGGAATGAAACCAAACATGGCATGAATGTTTCTTATGAGGTGCTGACCGAGTGTTGCTACTTTGAAGCCGATCCATAATCCAAGATGGCCGCCAGCAGGGGACTTAGTTTAACATAGGATCCTACGGGAAATACATACAAATGTCTTCTTTTAGAGAACCACTAAATGGAATGAAACCAAACATGGTATGAATGTTCCTTATGAGGTGCTGACCGAGTGTTGTTACTTTGAAGCCGATCCATAATCCAAGATGGACGCCAGCGGGGGACTTAGTTTAACATGGGACCCTATGGGAAATACATACAAATGTCTTCTTTTAGAGAACCACTGAATTGAATGAAACCAAACATGGCATGAATGTTCCTTATGAGGTGCTGACCAAGTGTTGTTACTATGAAGCTGATTCATAATCCAAGATGGCCGCCAGCAGGGGACTAAGTTTAACATTGGACCCTATTGGAAATACATACAAATGTCTTCTTTTAGAGAACCACTGAATGGAATGAAACCAAACATGGCATGAATGTTTCTTATGAGGTGCTGACCGAGTGTTGTTACTTTGAAACCGATCCATAATCCAAGATAGCCGCCAGCAGGGGACTTAGTTTTACATGGGACCCTATGAGAAATACATACAAATGTCTTCTTTTAGAGAACCACTGAATGGAATGAAACCAAACATGGCATGAATGTTCCTTATGAGGTGCTGACCGAGTGTTGTTACTTTGAAGCCGATCCATAATCCAAGATGGCCACCAGCGGGGGACTTAGTTTAACATGGGACCCTATGGGAAATACATCCAACGTCTTCTTTTAGAGAACCACTGAATGGAATGAAACCAAACATAGCAAGAATGTTCCTTATGAGGTGCTGACCAATTGTTGTTACTTTGAAGCTGATCCATCATCCAAGATGGTAGCCAGCGGGGGACTTAGTTTAACATAGGACCCTATGGGAAATACATACAAATGTCTTCTTTTAGAGAACCACTGAATGCAATGAAACCAAACATGGCATGAATGTTCCTTATGAGGTGCTGACCAAGTGTTGTTACTATGAAGCCGATCCATAATCTAAGATGGTCGCCAGCAGAGGACTTAGTTTAACATAGGACCCTATGAGAAATACATACAAATGTTTTCTTTTAGAGAACCATTGAACAGAATGAAACCAAACATGGCATGCATGTTCCTTTTGAGTTGCTGACTAAGTGTTGTTACTTTGAAGCTGATCCTTCATCCTTGATGGCTGCCAGATGGGGACAATGTTTAACAAAGGACCCTATGGACAATACATACAAATGTCTTCTTTTAGAGAACCACATACTGAATGGATTGAAACAAAACATGGCATGAATGTTCCTTATGAGGTGCTGACTAAGTTTTGTTACTTTGAAGCTGATCCTTCATCCATGATGGCCGCCAATGGGGAGACTTCCTTCAACATAAGACCCTATGGGAAATACATACAAATGCTTCTTCTAGAGGTGCACTGAATGGAATGAAACCAAAACATGGCATAAATGTTTCTTATGAGGTGCTGATTAAGTGTTGCTACTTTGTTGCCGATTTACTGTTCAAGATGGCCACCAGGATTTTTTATTAAATTACAGGACCAATATTAAACCAAATTTGGCCTCACTCATTATTAGGGTATCTGTTATGATTTTAATCTATTTTTACATGATTTCCAAAACCAAAGTAGAATCAGGTGAGCGACACAGGCTCTTGAGAGCCTCTAGTTTCACAGCCCTGTCTATGGTAGTTAAGGTTAGTTCTAGCTGGAAGCATGTTAATCAATGCTACATTTGCCTTTATGGTTTTCATTGGATATTGGGACTGGCTGAGTGTCTCGTTGATATGCAAATTTCAGAAAAAAAATACATATTTTTTCTTTTAAATCAAATTTCCTTATACAGGACTAAACATAAATCTGGTTGAAGTATTTTTAACTCCTAATTTTGCCTACTAGTACTACAAAGAGAGACATTTACATCTGTCAATACTTGTACCATCACATGTATGAATAAAATGGGTATCATATCATTTATAAAATGTAAATTAATTTCTTTATAATTAATAAAATATTCAAATATTGAAATCTTTATTTATTACAAAAATCCATTAGGTGTTGTGGCATTCACTTCAGAAGAATATAAGAATAATACATTAAACATGTTCAAAGATTAAACACCTGTAAGTCTACCTTTTACAAAGAAGACAATTGTATGAAACAAAAGGTCATTTTCAAAAATAATATCTTACATATGCAAGATTGAACAAAAGTAAGCTTGTTAAGGGTTTTGTAAATAATAAATATTAATGGCCTCAGTGATCTTATGACCAATAGCATGCTTGCCTTGTGTGAAAGATGTGGCAGAATCCAACTGAAGAATTTAAAATTTGAATATTCTGCCTGGCCACAAAGCTCCCAGCATTAATAACAAAGAACAGATTTGGGTCAGCTCAGAGGTATATAATTTATTTAATTACTATAGTATACTAGTAATATAAAAACACTATAAATCAATATGGCAGAACACTTATTAATTTTCTGTTGAATAATTTCACATAAGCTATAAATAATGTATTACAGGGTAAATTAATTTTCAATTAACTGGATTCTTAACTCTTTTTTCACAGAGATGTTAAAACAATTATTTTATGCAGTTTAAAGTAGCTCATTAAAGGTTTTTATAATGATAAATGTTTTTGAGGAAGGGTTTTTCTCTTTATCATTTACAATTTGTACCAGCTATCAAATTGCAAACATGCTAAACTTTTTATTGAAATAATAAATGACTGAATTCACCTACATTTCATGGATATATGTACAAAGCCATAACAAAGGGATATTTTTAAACCAAAACTGTTCATTAAAGATTCATAATTTAATTCTGCAAATTCAAGTGGAGAAATGAAATACGTTTGATATCACCCAACTTGAATTGAAAATAGAAAAGGCTCTTTGTACTCTGCAATCTTACCTCAACATTTTCATATTGAATTAATGCTTCTCCAAGGTAAACTTTTTTGTGCTTGATACATTTATAAGTAAAACAAAGCAACACAAATGGTCAAGCATTGTTAGAATAGGTATGGATATTCTTAGAATTTAATAGAAATCTGAATTTGACTCTAATATTAGAATTTACTTGTTCTTGAGGGAAGTATCGTACTGGTTTTCTGCAATGAAGAGCATTAGGATGAGAAACATCATATTCCTTTTAATTTTGTTATATATCAAATAAGTAGATGTGGTATGATTGCCTACTATCCGACTTGGATCTATGCAATTATGTACTGTATGTAAATTTTTTAACTTCCGACCTCACTTGACTATTAAGCTGAAGATATTTGTATACTGTAGAAATAAAACATTTTTGTATGTACTTCCTCCAATTTCTTTTCATAGCAGCAGACCATAACAGATTATAATGTTTCAGTCAAGTTCAAGCCTTTGGAAATTACTTTCTTGTTCATGCATTCATGATGCCTCTGTTTCCACAAAGTCACTGTATTGAAATCCATATTATATTTGTTAGACGATGATACTCCTGACTTGCATTATTCATTTGGTACAATTGTAATTTAATGGCAGACTAGAAAAATAAATAGATATTATAATTATGGCTAAATTCTAGCTGTCTCTATGAATATTATAGAAGAATACTTGTGTCTACTCATCTGTTTCTGCAATCCCATTAAGTTATTATTATAGAATTACTTTGATGTTTGTCACATTTATTGAAACAAAATGTATGTTTTAATGTCTAAAACAGAAATGCAGGAAGAGTCCAATTAATTTACGCACTAATGGTTGAAAACACACCGAAGGCTGAAATGATAAAATATGAATTCAAATCAGGGATATAATTTTTATCTTGAATGTGGAGACTGGGCTGTTTACAGCACATGGCTGTGCTTTTGTTAAGACAACCTTAATATTCTGTTGAAGGTTAAATAACTTCCATCAAAACCTTGAATGAGATTAAATTATCAGAAAAATAACAAATGAATAATGAGTTATGGGAGGAGGGCTTTATTTTAATCCTACACATTAGATTTATTTATTTTAAGGAATGCAACGCTGAAATATTGTTTGAAAAAAAGATTGTTTTCAATATAGTAAGTGGTTTACTTACTCGCCCAAGCTTTTGTTTTTCTATGTATATTGTGGGGAATTATTATTAAATTTGAACAATTTAGCAGTAGTTTTTTAGTGAAACTATTTTTGAAAGTACTATAGTCTTATTGATTTGGCCTGGACTGTGATTATCTGTTATCTGACTGGTCATTATAATCTTAATCTGACTTAATTAGGACAATGTATGGATGAAAGACAAACCTGACAATATCTAAGTTACATATTGATTATTGGACACTGATCTGGTAGAAAGATTAATTACTCAACAATTACTGGTGTGATATGGGTCATTACTTAAACTACACAACACAAGTGTGTTTCAGTGAAGAACACAGGAAATTAACCACAATGTTATGGAGCAAACTATAAACTGTTAATATTTCATGTATGAAGTGATTTAATTAAACAAATCTTTACAATTGAATGGAAATCAAATTGACAAGCCCATTTTTGTTAACTTTATGTTTAAAGGTTTTTATAGACAGACTAAAAACTTGATTTAAAAACCACTTTGTAAAGGTATTTAGAAATTGTTGATTTTTATGGTTAAAGGCGAGGGGTGATAATGTTATGATTAAGATCTTAGGAGTTGCTTTATGAAGCGTGATATTGAACAAGTCTTTAGGATTAAAGGCCAGCATGTTAGTGTGTGTGACAATATTCAGACGGGATAGTTATTTTATGATAATATTGTAACATTTTCGGTATTGCCAACTGTTTAAAGTTGCAAGGTGGAGTTATTGTAGCCTTTGCGTTTAAAATTGCAAACTCTAGATAGCCATTATTGTAAAGTTGACGGACATCTTTTGAATGTCTTTGTGAGGAACCTGTTAGTACAGCCATTATTGTTTACATTGTAACCTCCGTGGTGGATTAAATAACATGTCGTGTCCGTGCTGGTCCATTGTGCTTTGATTTAGGATACCATTAGTTATTGGTTTGAAAATGTGATTTTATTGGGAATTGATACTAATGAGTCTAAATGAAGTTCTTTAATGTGTTGTATGACAGTTAATAACAGTTGGTGAGAATAAAGATATATATATTGATTGTATTGTAAGTGACTGGAATTAATTGTATATATACAAACATTTTTGTGGATTATGCTTTTGTTTACTTGGTTTGTGAAACAAAAATCAACATATTTATAATCTGGATTGTTGTACAATGTACATAGGCATAGCTAGGTAAGTAAATTGAATAAAAGTTGAAAACAGAAATAAAAAAAAACATGATTAAAGAATTTTAAGTGTGTTGTATTGTTTACGAAATTATCATCAGAATTTTCCTTAAACTCTATAGATTTTTTCATATCACTAAAATTTAACCTTAAATTTTGTAAATGTATTGTATGTGTAGGAAAAGAGGACCATCTACAATTTTGTCAAATCTGTGCCCATTTCCATTGCTGATGAAAAATCCATCTGGGCTAAAGTGTAGCCAACATTAAACCTTGTGCCCATTTCCATTGATGATGAAAAATCCATCTGGGCTAAAGTGTAGCCAACATTAAACCTTAAAATTTTTTACAATTTTTTATAATCTTGAAAATGATAGATCACTTGGCCCAAAATGGATTGAATATGGTTCCATGCTTGATCATGTTTGTATAGAAATAAACTGTTATTGCATCGTAGTTGAAATTATTAACAGGTAGGACTTAACAGTTGGTTGTAAAGCAGTCCTTTGATGGATAATTGTCTCTTTAGCAATCATATCACATACATATATGTGATTGTGTGTTTATGTATTATATGCTAGTGTTTATTGTCAACTTTGGTTACAGTCCTGCAATTTTGTATTTTAAACCAATGAAATATCTTTATCTTTATCACCTCTCTGTAGAAATACTTGATAGATCATACTTGTAAATGTAATTAACTTTCTTTGAGTTATTTTAAACATAATCATATTTGAAGAACTAATGCCTTAAGCTATTCTACAAATCTTTATTTATTTGACATAAACTTGCTGTAAAGTTTATTTAAAACAAAATAAAGTGTTTGATATACTTCACACATGATTGCATGTGATTGCATGTGATTGCATGTTTTTGATAAACATGCTTTAAGTTATTTTACACATAACTATGTGTTTGATGAACTTACTTTGATCTCTTTTACACAAAATTTTATGTTTGAATGTGTTGGTTGCTATAGGTACAACCTAATCATTTCTGTTAAATAGAATTTTACCATAATTTGAACAGCTAAACCACTAATCTATCTGATAGATGTTTGCAGTGGGAAAATTTTTGACAGATAATTTTGATATTTATTCTTTGGTACCAGGCTTTTAATCTAACTTGATGTCATTTGTATTTATATTTACAGATAGTGGTCGAAGTCTTGTTATACAAGATCCTGTGATTAGATCTCGAGAGCTCTTCATCTCCAATTCCACAGATACTTATCCAGTTAAAGCATTAAAGTAAGTAGGACTGAAGAGGTGCTCCTTCATTCAAAGGAGGTTTAATATTGTACCAGGAAAGCTCATTTTTATAGGAAGTGGTTCTTGGTATTTATCAAAATAGGTCAGTGTCTAGAAAGAAAGGGGATGTAAATAGTGCCCTGTTGTTTTGAGAGTAAGATGGCTGCCATAGCAAGGCAATAATGTCGACCCTGCCCAAAATGCCTGTTTTTTTTCCAGACAGTCAAAATTTCCCAAGGTATCCTCCTAGTTAACACATCTTTCATTTATATTGCTATTTCTTTTACCTCCTGAATATGTTCAAAACATCTGCAACTAAATGTTGAGTAAACATCAGCCATCAAAATATCAAATTTCTGTCAAAGAACAGACAATTCTCGATAGTGAACAAAAAATGACCTACCCAGAATGCACTTATACTTGAATTGACTTTATGTATTCAGTAGATGTTAAGATTTAACTTTTATCAAAAACTTAACCCAGCATGTTTGCAGGAAACTCCTTACATTGTTAGTATTTATTTCCTAACTTAAGATAACATACATCAAAATCTTAAGTGCAACAAAAACAATAAAGACACTTGCATCTACACATTGTATACAGTTGAGAAAATATATATCTTTCAAATTTTTCGTTAAGTGACTAGGCTTTACATTAATTATTATGAATAGTACGCATAATGCTGTTTCTAATTTTTTGGGGTATTGTTATTACCAGGTCCTCATTATTCCCCTTTATTTCGCCCCATTTCTGTAGATTTAGTCCAATGCAATTTTAATTTTAATTGTACAATTTCATCTCCTCCATGATTATGGATGAAATATTAGCTACTAGGCATTAAAATTCAAACAACAGCTATCAATCAAATTATTTACATGAGGACAGCTAATTACTAAGCTCAAATTGCAAACAGTCATTTAAATAAATTGAATAACAAATTATATAGACATATTCAGATTTTTAATGCTCAGACAAAATTATCATTTTGTGACCATTTTGATATAAATAAGGAGTTTGAGATGTTACATGATACTTTCCATCAGAGACCAAAAAACAAAATTTAAACATCTATAACATGTATAAGGGACTGTATGGCCTTCAACAATAAGCAAAATCCATACCATATAGAATAATTGAAAAACCTCCCTGCATGATTAAATGTGAAACAATTCAAAAGAGAAAACCAAATGGCCTGATTTATGACAAAACAATAAAGGAAAAATAAATATGACAGACAGCCTTCAATGACAACCACTGAATAAATGGCACCTGCCTGGGACAGGCACATTAGAAATATGGCTGGATTAAACATGTTTGTGGTGCTCAACCCTTCCCCTTACCTGGGACAGTGGTGTAATAGCACAACATATGATGAACACTCAACCCTTCCCCTAACCTGGGACAGTGGTGTAATAGCACAACATATGATGAACACTCAACCCTCCCCTAACAGTCCTAGGATGATAGTGTAACGGCACAACAGAACAAACTATAAAAATCAGTGATCAGTCTTATATTTTATACATAAAACTAGCAACTGTTGTAATTAAACAAACATCGATGCGTTTAATTTAGCTGTAAAGAATTTCTTAATCATAACATCCTTTTGCTATCTTCCTTTGCAATGTTAGGTCATCATCGTATTGCTGTATAATATCTCTTAAAGTTCACTGCATATTATACAAAACACATCTGCCTAACCATTTATTGGCAGACGCTCGCTTAAATCTCATAAACAGAATAATTTCCCCTCATGAGAAAGGAGATTTGAGTAGATTTTATTTCTAGTGTATTAAATCTCCCTGGTGAATAATTAAGGATTTTTCCTCAGATTTCAATCAAATTCTAGGTTTTAACATTCCTTTAATAACTGCTTTCAACTGAGTATCGATTTATACATCAGCCCGTTTTAAATTGGTATTTAATTTAGCCGTCTGATAACATCAACTTTTGTATGATATCTAAATGTGTTAAAAAGCCGGTAGAAGTCTAATTACTCAAGAATATGTTTTTATTTCCTATATATATCGTATTGATATAATAATATGGTATACTCATTGAAAATTATCTGACAGAATGTCGTTGTGAATTGATTGTACAGAAACATAGGTCTTGGTACTGTATATTGATTTTTAAAGGAGCCGCACAGGAGCCTGTAATTTCACACCTGGGAGTATTGTATAATGCATATTTAAGTTAGGTTTATTGAATAGTGCAACAAGCTTTAATGTCATACAGGGTGATTTTAAAGCTGTTAAAGTGGTTTAACTCCTAATGGATTTTGAAATTAATATTTATTAAGGTATGCCTCCTTGCAGAATATTGCCATATATGAATAAGTTTTTTTCTGCATGAATGCATTTCCTAATAAAAAAAATATGTTATGCTTGCTTCTTTGCAGTTCATGTTTTGTTACATTTTTAAGGACAAATAAAGACTTAGAATGACTAAAAGTTCGAAAAATAAATTTGTATTGTTTTCATGAGTGCAAGTTAGTGAAACTGGTTGCTTAAAAACAGAAAGAATATAAACTTTGACATTTTGGTCTGTCACATACCAGCTCTTTTCCTGTATGGGACGGTGTTAATTACCATCTAACTTTTGATTTCTATAAACTCAGCACAGTTGATTTTAAACAATGTTTACCACACATGCACACAGAAATGGATACACTTACAAGCTTAAAAACTTAAAAAACCAAGAGGATGAAAAAATTGAAAAATGTTAAACATTTGTTAGACTATTTCACTACATTTTGAGGAAAGTCTTCAGTTTCATCATTGATAATTGAATTTTGAATGTCTTTATATGTTTTCTGTATACCATTGTATCCACGAATTAAAGTTAGTTTCTTAGTTCTTAGTAATTATGTTTTAATTTTGTATTGTAGAGGAAAGTGTAGAGTACAGCACTTCCCAGATATATACTCAGTGAAGGATTTTAGAGTAGACAAGGACAATTACTTCTATGTGTTAGAATATAATCCTAAGACGAAAAGACTGGCCACCACGCAGGGGGAAATCAGAGTCGGGTCGAGCCATCAGGTATGTAATTTGAGGTGTAAATTTGAATATTGTTTTGATGCACAAGCCAAATATATTAGTGACAAGTTGGAATATTTGCATCAAATAATATTTTGTTGAAGGGTTCAAAATGCCTTTAGTTGAGGAGATGTGTGGCTGAGTCAAACCAAACTCTTCTAAATTTGTTTTTGACACTTCTCTGTCAAGCATTCAGCATTTAGGAGCAAAAGACTGGTTGGCTTGGAGTCTGAGTTAGGTGATATTTCTGGCTTTGGACTGTTGCCTTGTGATCTTGCAAGTTAAAACTCTGACTCTAATTATAGGTGTACAACACAATAGAGTTTATTCATAGCTTATAACAAGGTGTCATTCTGTTTATGTTTGTAATATTTGCTGCTGGATATTAAGCAATCAATAATCAAACATTTAGATGTCTTGTGTTTTATTCGTGTTGTTGGGTTTCTGTCTCATAAATGTATACCTCACATCTCTCTTTTTCCATCATGTAAGTGGTATTCTTCTTCTGAATTAAATGAACAATGCAGATCGTATACAGATAGATATCCAAGGGAGGGTCCAAAATCAAACCTCATGTGAATTTCATGCGGAAACTTTTAATACAGGATTTAAATAAATTTGTACTTAAATTCTGTATTAAAGTTTAGAATGAAATTCACACGAAGTTAACACCAGATTCAGTTAAGATTAAAATTATTTTCAAATTAAATTGAAATTTTAAGTGACTTGATTATAAGCTCAGATTAGATGAATTCACCTAATGTTTTTAAATGCATTTTGTGTGAAAAATCATTTCATGTGATATTCTAGTGAGGAAATATTGTCTATGATGAATTAGAAATTGAGATTATATTTCATTTTCACGGTCCATGATTTTATTATTTGCGTATATAATCAATTAAAACCACCTTATTTATAAAAAGTTAAAATATCAATCAGAATTTCAGATCTTTAAATTGAATGTAAAAAAGGAAAAATATTTGGCAAGTGTTGTTAAGGTTTTATTCACACTTTAACGAAATTTACTTCATCGGTTATGTTGATTTTGTCATAAATAAACAATTTATCGCTCTGTGTTCATTCTATTGACATTGTATAAAACGAATATAAAATATTTATAATACCCAACCATCTCAAGTGTAAAAACTGGAATCAGAAGTCATCAGCTGTTTAAATCGCTACAATGGAAATAAAATTCCGTCTTTTTGTGGTGGCTTTAAATGTTTATGGTATGATGGCTGTAATCCATTTAAAGGTTTATATTGATCAATTTATAGACATTTAATAAACAGATTGTCTTTGTCTGTGATGAATTGGGAATTTTTTACAGTGAAATTGACATTAAGAGAGAAGACATGTTTTAGTAGGATCTTTGTATTAGGCTTTATGGATTTCTACATTTCTTTGGCTACCGGCTTATTGATCGAGTCCATAGACCTTCGGAGATATGAACTGTCAACATAACATAGTTGTCTAGCTATTGGTATTAAATTATACAAATATATTATCCAGTGCATTTCAGCAATGATTTCACTGCCGAAAGGAAATTTCAACTTAACAGGTTTTAAAGACACAAAGTATATTGATATTTAACCTGATAAGAGAAAATGTGGTAAAATATTGTCTAAATTTGTCTTTGCTGGTGATGTTTGAGGGACTTTTTAAAGTTTTTTTTTTTTTTTTTTTTACTTGCATTGTTAGGCTGCTGCTTTATCAATATTGCTTGAGATCAACAGATGAACAATCTATCTACTTGAGTTTCTGTCTATTCTGTCTATGAAGTTTTTCGTTTCTTGACCTTCAAATGAGAATTGTATATTTCCATTTATGAATATTTTATACTGTATATTTTTATCTTTACTAAAGAAGTATTACTTACAGAGATTATTAAAAAAAATAATATCATATATCTCAAGGATCATTTTTTAAAAGTTGCTTTTTTCCCCCTCACAATCTGAACAAGAGATTATAACTATGTATGGCCATATCTATATTGCACATTCTGGAGATAACATTGTCTAACTAAGCTTGAATTCGATACTTTTGTTACACCAATGAAGTCAATTAAAATGGCTTGCTATACAGTATAAACTAACAGGTATTTAAAACTAATCAATAAATAAATGATTAATTTACCTATTTAATTACACTGTACTAAGTAAATTAAATAATAGGATTAAGTTTGACTGTGTATAAAACTTGCTGACACCCCTGGGTTATCTGATCTGCCTTAAGTTTGACACTGTCATTGTCTGCATTCAGGGATATTGTCTTGTTGGGGTGACCCAGGATCACCTTAACTTCACGAATGAGTTATTGTACACCCTGATTTTCTTTGAAGTCGTTTCTTGTACAGGTAGAATATTGTTTACCTGTAGAATTATTGGTATTCACTGTAAATCTGTCTGGAACAGACTTTAATATTTTTTTAGTTAAATTATGATTGTTGTTAAACAGTGTTAAATACCACAATTTCTATTAAAATCCAGTTTTGCAACCTCATGACATTTGTGGTGTAATTTTGGAAATAAATTGTTACCATTTCATTCATTTAAGTGAACACAAAATTGTGTAGAGAATTAAACAGACTGATGGTTTTGGGCAAAATCTCCCTATTTTTAGATTTGAAGTTCAGAGGCCAGAAATAAAAAGAAAGTGTGTATTTTCGCAAGGGGTTGGATAAAAAGGGAAACCTGAGGCCCTTAACTTTTTACTGTAGACCCTCTGGAATAAGCATTGAAAAGATCCCTATGACTAAATTACTATAAATTAAGAAATAATTGCACACATTTGTTATTGCAATTTCAACATGACCAACCAAAATTCAAGATAATTATTGTGATTTCTGAAAAGGAGTTTCAACAGGACATGACGCGAAATCCCTTTTCTTTATTTCAAGTTAATTTGAAACACATATCTGAGGTTATTTCAAATAGATATATATGGATATATATCATGTTTAAGTAAAAATTAAGTTTGACCTTTCAGAAATTTCAATAGTAATATTTTGAGCCCTTGTAAAAATTTGGGATTAGCTACCACTGTTTACAGATATGCGGTCAGTTGATAGAGGTTCTTCAAAGTCTGTTTGACACTGCTAAAGATATATGTAGTTATGTCTGCTATAATTAGGAATGTTAAATAAATTAGTGTGTGAGGAGTATGTCATGCTCTCTACACTTACAAGAGCCTTTTTAATTGCTGCTGAGTTTGCTATGTAGGATGTATAAAAAAGTAGTAATCTCACCGGCATGTAATTCCAATATTCATAGTTAATCTGAAATGAAATAGTATGACAAGGAGATGTGAAGTAAATCTCAATGAGACATCAACCCAATAACAAAAGTACATGTTTACTATTATAAGAATAAGAATAAGAATATTTATTATTTCAATCAAGGGCCCTTGATGGGCAGCATAACATGTACACATAAAACAATACATCATGATTTGTAACAGAAAAACATTTTTATATATTAAAATGAAACATTAAAAAGTTCAGACAGATGTTATTATCTTCATTCTATAAAAAATCACATACATTTAATTCCAGGCAGGATCATAACTATAAAATCATTACAATTATCATTATTATTACATACATTAATTAACATTTCGTCTAACATCTAGACATGTAATAATATAGCTCCCTAAATATTTAAGTATAGACAAATTTTCATTAGTAAATAACTAAACAAATTTTGCCTCATTTGAAAGATATATAAAATTGGGACAGATACAGTTTATCTCCTTGAAAAATATCTCCCTATCATTATTGTATGCTGGACAACTAGTAATAAAATGTTGTTCATCTTTAACCAGATTTAGAGTACATTTCTTACAAAGCCTTTGGTCTCTTTCTATATATAAAGTTTTATACCTGTCTCTTTCTATTTTGAGATCATGTGCACTGATTCTGATTTTACATATGGCACTTCTCAATTGAAAATTGTTTAAAGATAGATACATTTCTTTCGAAAAACAAGTTTTAAGTTTGAAATAAGTATCTAATTTACTACTCTTTGCATCTCTTCTTTTTGTGTTCCAAAATTTTACAAAACTATTACAAAGTTACTATTTAACAAGCTAAATTCTGTGATTACAGCTCTACGAATTTGGATTAGTCTATATCTAGTAGGGCATATTTATTGTTTTAAAACTGTCAGATACAAAATTTATTTAAATGCATGTACACAATTTTATCCTGTCAATTGACAATCGTGTATGTTGATTTTATTTGATTAAATATTTTATTGACACAATTATGTAATGAGATGGATAGAGTCAATATCAGTTTATAGACCCCCGCCTTCAGCCTTGGTTGACATTTTTTCTTCTAAAAGTATCACCTTTTTAAAAATGCTTTGCAGTTGTAACTTATTATTGGGTGAAAGAGAGGCATCGTTATACCAATTTTTTTTTTCTTTTCTAAAAGCGAAGGATCATGACATTTTTTGCTGCCAGAAGATATAAGAAAATTATGAGGATTTGATTATTTTGTTAACAGCTTTCTGCTTCCATACATACATAAACAAGTTCACAAAGGTCATCTAGCTGTGTGCTTTCATCCTTTGGTTAATCAGACAAGCTTTTTGTAAAAAGAAAACCTTAGATCTTCAAATTTTATGATCAGTCTTCCAAATAAAGTTGATAGAATGACAATGAAATATACATGTAGATGAGTTTCCACTAACATTTAAAAAGAAATTTGATGTTGGCAGGTAAATTAGACAAAAATTATCTGAAATTAAAGGTTGGTCAGGTTAAAGATTTTATTTTGATGGATTGATTACAGTCCAGTGGCAAATTAAATGCATATTCAGGACAAGAACATGTAAGTATGATATGAATATAAACCATGCTTTGTACTAAACCCCATACTGAACGGGATTTTTAACGTGCTAGTTCACAAGGTAACAGTCCAGTCCGCAGGAAGACATGTCACCCTACCATGACACATTATTTTGACTCTAAGCTGACCAGTCTTTGCTCTTACTCCTTAATGCTGCGTTCGAAGGAGAAGCAGTAAATACCGATGTGTTAGTCTTTGGTTATTATTTTGATATTCGGTGCATAACTGTTGGAGACAAAATAAGATGTTATTGTGAAAATGATGTAAATTACTTCCACAAAATTCAAGCAACATCATCACATTTACATTTGTCAGGTGCAAATGACAGGTAACTTACAATAGGTGAGCAGTTTATTATCGTTTAATGACATTTAAATACTTAGTACAAATGTATAAAAGGGTATTTGGGGAATAGGTCAATGATGGGCCGACTGTCTAAGACCTTCATGGGTAGTCAAGGTCGCTAAACACCCCTATAGTAGTAGGTCAATGAGACAGCATACCAACAACACAATAAAACACGAAAAGACATCAAGAAGTTAATATTGAAGGAAAGCTTGTAGTAACATTGTATTTACATTTTTATACGACCGCAAAAATTAAAAATTTTTTGGTCGTATATTGGTATGACGTTGGCGTCGTCGTTGTCCGAAGACACATTGGTTTTCGCACTCTAACTTTAGTTGATGTGAATGGATCTCCATGAAATTTTACCATAAGGTTCAATACCACGAAAGGAAGGTTGGGATTGATTTTGGGGGTTATGGTACCAACAGTTAAGGAATTAGGGGCCAAAAAGGGGCCAAAAATAAGCATTTTTGTAACTTCCAGACAATAACTTGTGTGTAAGTGTATGGATCTCTCTGACATTGTACCACAAGGTTCCTTATCACAAAGGGAAGGCTGTAATTGATTTTGGGGGTAATTGCCTCAAAATTTTAGGAATTAGGGGCCAAAAAAGGGGCAAAAAACAAGCATTTTTCTAGTTTCATGACAATAACTTGTGTGTAAGTGTTTGGATATTTCTGAAATTGTACTACAAGGTTCCATATCACAAAGGGAAAGCTGGAATTGAGTTTGGGGGTAATTGCCCGAAACGTTTAGGAATTGGGGGCCAAAAAAGGGGCCAAAAAGGGGCCAAAAATAAGCATTTTTCTAGTTTCCAGACAATAACTTGTGTTCAAGTGTATGGATCTCTCTGAAATTGTACTGCAAGGTACCATACCACAAAGGGAAGGCTGGGATTGAGTTTGGGGGTGATGAATCATAAGGGGGTTCAAAAAATTTGGGGGGGGGGATTTTTGTTTTTTCTTTTTTTTTTCTTTTTTTCATTTTTTTTTCTTTTAAAATTTTCCATTTTAAGTTGGTTATTTCTGATTAATATTTAAAAGCAAATAATAATGATATGGTAGGAGATACACACCAAACAGGATGTGTAAATTATTATATAATAAGTATTGTGCAATAGCAAGAAATTTTCAATTGCACAGTATTGCACAATAGCAAGAAATCTTCAATTGCACAGTATTGCGCAATAACAAGAAATCTTCAATTGCACAGTATTGCGCAATAGCAAGAAATATCCAATAGCACAATATTGCGCAATAGCAAGAAATTGTCAATTGTACAGTATTGCGCAATAGCAAGAAATATTCAATTGCACAGTATTGTGCAAAAGAAGATACTTCGTATAAATTGCTTATTTCTTGATCAATTTCAATGGGGTTTTATTCTTGAATTCTTGGGGTTCTTTAATATGCTGAATCTAATCGTGTATTAAGTTTTTGGATTTTGGGCCCCGTTTTTAAATTGGTCCACATTGAGGTCCAAAGGGTCCAAAATTTAACTTTGTTTGATTTCATCAAAAATTGAATTATTGGGGTTCTTTGATATGCCGAATCTAACCAGGTATTTAGATTCTTAATTTTTGGTTCCGTTTTCAAATTGGTCTACATTAAGGTCCAAAGGGTCCAAAATTAAACTTAGTTTGATTTTAACAAAAATTTAATTTTTAGGGTTCTTTGATATGCTGAATCTAAACATGTATTTAGATTTTTGATTATGGGCCCAGTTTTCAAGTTGGTCCAAATCGGGGTCCAAAATTAAACTTTGTTTGATTTCAACAAAAATTGAATATATGGGGTTCTTTGATATGCTGAATCTAACCATGCATTTAGATTTTTGATTTTTGGTCCCCATTATCAACTTTGTCCACATTGAGGTCATAAGGGTCCAAAATTAAACTTTGTTTGATTTCATCAAAAATTGAATTCTTGGGGTTCTTTGATATGCTGAATCTAACCATGTATTTAGATTTTGGATATTGGACCATAATAGGTGAATGTCCAATTTAAAATTTTTAAGTTCTTAGACCACATTCATTCTGTGTCAGAAACCTATGCTGTGTCAAATATTTAATCACAATCCAAATTCAGAGCTGTATCAAGCTTGAATATTGTGTCCATACTTGCCCCAACTGTTCAGGGTTCGACCTCTGCGGTCGTATCAAGCTGCGCCCTGCGGAGCATTTTATTTGAATATGTAACACGGCTAATAGTAGAACCAAAGTCTTCTCAAACACACACTTATTCTGTACAACTTGTCTTATTTAAGGCTAAATGTTGATATCTAGGGTCGTTGTGTTTTTAGTATCATTGGGTTGCTGTCTCATAGAAGTATACCCCAACTCATATCTCCTTTTACACATACTTAATATCTGTTTGTCTTTAGACAGTAGTTATGTAACGAGATAGTAAATTAATATAATACAACAATACAGCTGTAAATCAGATATTTTATGTCCACTGGCACAAGCAGAAGTGAATTAAATATTAGCTGTTAATCCCTAGGCAAAGGGAAAAAACAACTGCATACTTATACAACAAGGAAATCTTTGGCAAATGTCTCTAGAAGATTATTAAAGTGACACAATATTTTAACACTTATGTTGATTGAGATGATGGTGGGAGAGTTATTGGAAGATTGTATTTTCAGTCAGAGATTACAGCATATATATTTATTATTCATAAATAGTCACAAAATCTATTACTTGATAAATGGCACAAATTTTAAATTGATTTAACTGGGTGTGTAGAAATTCTTAAACCTTTACTTTCACATCCAGTGTTTTTTTATGCCCCCGCTGTAGCAGAGGGGGCATTAAGTTTTACCCTTGTCCGTCTGTACTGTCCGTACGTCCCCAAATTGGTTTCTGTTCTCTAACTTTAGTTTGCCTCAACCAAATTTTATGAAACTTATACACAATGCTTATTACCCCAAAACACAGATCAAGTTGGAATTTGGGATGCGTCACTTTTACCTTTCTAGAGTTATGCTCCTTTACAAATGGAAAAATTGCTGAATTTTTCGTTTTCATTCTCTAACTTAAGTTTGGCTCAACCAAATGTTATAAATCTTATACACACAATGCTTATTACCTCAAAACACAGATCAAGTTTGAATTTTGATGGTGTCACTTATACCGTTCTAGAGTTATGCCCCTTTATAAATGGAAAAATTGCTGAATTTTTCGTTTTTCATTCTCTAACTTAAGTTTGCCTCAACCAAATATTATGAAACTTATACACAATGCTTATTACCACAAAACTCAGATCAAGTACAAATTTGGGAAGCGTCACTTTTCCATTCTTGAGTTATATCCCTTTTTAACATTATATGCAAGCGGGGTTATCATCTGTGTCCCATGGACACATTCCCCATTTATTTTACCAAGGTTTAGAGGGTGAGGGGAGATTAAAGAACTTAAGAGGTAAAATGTTCATATTGTGATTGTTGTTTTTTTTTTCTGGACAGAAATGTAAATGTTTTCTGTTTTTTATTTCAGGCTCGTTTACCCGTCTGTCAGCAGAATGTGCCACCATCACAGATGCCGGAAAAAATGGAGACATGGGAGGTCCCAAAATGGAGGCCTATGCTTGTTGTGGATGGGGACTTGATGATGTATCTTAGAGCTGCAAGGTAAGCTTACAATACAGAATATTGAAAGTCCCAGATGAAAATCTAGCATGATTAGGGAGGGGGATAAATATTACAAGATCATAATCTGTATTGTGTAGATCTTAAAGTCATTTCCATGTAGATTATACTGCCCTGCCCCATCATCGTGATTTATTGACTTAAAACTTTGGCATAGTTAACAAGTTTGTGTTTATGTTAGTTTAAAGTAAACCACTTCTGGTAAGTCAATGGTATTTGGTATGAAGTTTATATGCATTGGCATTTCTCGTTTTCATGGAGGTTACTTGGGCCTGCCCCTTAAGTCACAGTTCATTTCATTTGAATGTTTTGCATCGTGTACATGTTTAAATATTTTGATTTCAACATTTGCGTAATACTATCAGAATTACAAAAAAGTGAGATATATCTCTCTGTAAACAGTTTATGTTAATCAATCACAACATTTTGAGGTACCCTTTTGAAAATATTACCCAGTATGCACAAGATTTTGAAACAGTGATGATATCAAGTTTACATGTCAAATATAATGAGCTCTTGTGAAATGTTTTGTTTTAAGGATCCTTGTTAACAGTTGTTAATTGTCATTGCCTCCTTGTTAACTGTTGTTAATTGTCATTGCCTTCTTGTTAACAGTTGTTAGTTGTCATTGCCTCCATGTTAACAGTTGTTAATTATAACCATGTCAACAGTTGTTAATTTATAATTACAGAAGTGTGGCAGCATTTACAGGGATGTGTGATGGAGGCTCAACAGATGATGGTTGCCAGGCAGCCTCTATGGACGAGACCACCATTAATGCTATGGACACAGTGAGTGTTATTTTATCCTGCTTCAAGGAAAATTAGCGAAATATAATGATTAACGATTAAAATGCCAGACAATGCAATTCAGGCAGCGGAAGCCTCTACTTATTTGTTATGGGCAGCAAATTGTTATTAGTATTAATGAACAAATTTTTTATTCTTTAGTTTGCTAGGGTTGTTGTGTTGCTGTTTGATTGATATTCACACCACAACAATATTATCAATCTGTAGGCTGCAATGTAATATACAAATTGTTTGATATTTACAGTTACATAATCACAGCTATGACACAGGAAAAGCTCTGCAAGCTCTGGTCAAGTCTCCAGCCCTTCGTAGCATTGAAAAGAAGTGGACAGATGAAGACTCGGTAAGAACTATTTTATAAAAAACAATGAAAGGCACATCAGTTATGGTGTTTTCCATGGTGTCATAATTTTTTTCTGAATTGATCAGAAAGTACCATCTATATGTGTTTTAGAAAGAACTTAGTTTTATATATAATTTAAAAAATTTTCAAATTTCTTTCTTTTTCTAATGTATTTATATATTGATTATATTGTTAAACTATTTTCCACACTTTATATATTGATATGTTGTGAATAACTGGCTAAGGTTAGTAAGCATTTATTAGGTCTAGTTATATCTAAATTGGCTCGCCTCTGGGTGCGGGATTTTCTCGCTGTGTTGAAGACCCATCGGTGGCCTTCGGCTGTTTTCTGCTCTTTGGTCGTGTTGTCTCTGACATATTCCCCATTTCCATTCTCATTTTTATCATATATATAAACTATAATTAAACAAATTTCTTAAAGATACATTAATATATAAATATATATGGAGGCCTATGCTATGCTATATATATATATATTTAGTATTAAATTTAAAATTAAGATCCATTTGTTACATCAGTGATCCGTTTATTTGGCAATCGCCAATGGCAGTCAGCAGGGTTTAAGAACATTTGTTGTTCAACCTGTTAGTCAAATGCGATTTGTTAAAATATACTTTTTCACTTTTTTGGTCTTTTGGAAAATGTTGTTTGTGCTGTATTTAGACCCCTCTAACAAGAAATTTGTTTTGCATGCACACGTATGAAAATTGCTGTTTTTATCCAACGCAATCATAGGTTTGAACATTGTTTTAAATTTAGACTTGTTTATATATATATATATATATATACATGTCTTGTAACCGTTCAAACGTCATTTATTCTCTCATATGTTCAAATTGTGAGGAATTCTATATTGGAGAGACAAAAAATGAACTGCGTACTAGAATGACTGTTCATAGGCAGCAAACCAACCATGAAGATTAAACAATCATCCGGTCTAACGACCATTTTCATCGTTGTTCTAATGGACGATTTAAGATATTTCCATTGTGTATGTGGTGAATCGTCAAAATGATTTTCTCCGGAAGAAGAAAGAAGAGTTATTCATAAACATTCTCAACCAGGGATTAAATGATAAATAATATTTCATTTTTTACTTAAATAACATTTTAAAGACTTTACTCAATTTTTTAATTGACATTAGTAGTCTCCCTTGTATTTGTTAACGTCATACTATTGTTAACGTCAATCAATTGTTTTGTATAACACTTAATTGTTATCCAATCTATAGTCAATAAATATAATTTCCAAAATTGTGTGCATTGCTTAATAATGACCTCAAACTTCATCCTCAGTAGATATAGATCTTGATTTATGAAGTCCAAAAATCTATGACAGGATTTAATTGTATAAAATATCTGCCTAAGTTTTGAGCTATTGATTGCCTTTATTTGTTATTTACATCAAATATCTCTCCATCTAGACTTTTATCCTGATTCAAGCCTCAAATAGCATATTGATTATAGATTGCTCTGTAAAACTATCAAATATACAGTTATTGTCTTTCCTGATGATAATCAGATTCATACATCACTACGGCTTTGGTATAGTGATTTCAAACATCGACTGAAATTGCAGCTCTTTGGATCATCTCGGCAAAATTCAGTGGTAATAACCCAATTGTTATTTTCCGATTTAGTGAAAAAAAATCAATACTTGGTATTTTGCTCTGATACAATTATTACGGAGACATGGAACGGTGTGGACATATCTCCTGCGTCTTATCGTTGTAGGATATTGGTTGTTAGAAGCACCCTGACAGTAACATATCGTGTTTCTTTTTGCTGGTTATAAGCAATTACCGTTCAATCACTCATCATCCGCTGTAACGATTGGCAGTTTATTTGATGTAATAGATTGGTGTTATTGAAAAAGCTGTTAACGGGGTTTCTGGGAAAGCTATTTAGTAACTCATCCATCATACTTATATACTGATTACTTTGTGATTTCTGTTCCGATAATGATCAGGTTCAGAATAAATAGCATTCAGTATTGTGTTTTGGCACTTACAAAATAAATAAATGTGGAAACAGATGATAAATAAAATGAAACAGCCTTTTAACACTTTAGTTGAGGTGGAGGGAGGGGAGGAAACAGCAACTATGACCTATGACCTACTCTAAATTATTTTCCCACTAATGACTGTAAATTCAGAAATTATTGCAAGGTTTTTATTCATGCTAATAATCTGACTAGGTGAGTATGGCAATGATAAGAACTCCCATTCTGATATCTGATGAATATATCTGTATGCAGTTTTTCTGAAATCGCAATAATTAATCTCAAATTTTGGTTGGTCATGTCAACATTGCAATAATTAATGCTGGCAATAATTTCTGAATTTACAGTATACTTCATTTTCAAAAGATATTCTCTCACAATTAATAATTTAAGATCACTCTTAATTTTAATTTTTACTGGAATTCAGCAACTTTAATAATGTGTGTTATGATTCCATCCTTGTAAATTGTCATTATTTAAGAGTACCCTTCAAACACTGACCTCTGGCTTGGATTTTAAGTGCTTGTCAATATAAATAATAAGTTGTTGTAGTTGAAAAGTGATTCCCCACCAATGTAAATATGAAAGCAAATCGAAAAATAGTCAGTGATTCTGGAGTTGTATGATACTTGTGCAGTTTTCCAGGAAAAGATGCAAGGGATTAGTTGTTAGTGACCCATGGTAGTCTCAGTTCTTAGTCCATGACATAATAACATGTAATTTCATATTTCTTCTGTTTAATGAGTGTTACTTAAAAGACTAGTTGATATATAAAATGAACACATATTGACCTCATTCTTTGTCCTCAGTCAATACACATTGATGAGGTCCAAAAATTTATTCATTAATATTGTCCTTTAAATATTATCAATTCTTTTTCAATGTATATAGGTTTAGTCAAACATCACAAACAAATGATAAATTTATCGCAACATTGACACCACGTTAACTTCTTAAAATCCACTTATTGCTACTAATGTATCTTCCAGTAGGACAGTAGACACAAATTTACATATTTTTCATCTCAGTTTGCCAGTATTCAATTTGATAATGTAACTTAATTGTAAAAATATTTACCCATTTGCTTGTGTTGTTAGGCAGACTTTGTGAAGTCTTCATCACAGACCTACAATGTTTGGTAAAACAAATGCTGTCGTTATTCAAACACATAAATATTTAAGGTTTTGTGTTTATAATTAAATTTAACTTTTGAAATTTAAGTCACACATACTTGAAAATGAAGGATCAATACATATTTAATTTTTGTCTTCATTAAGACTTTTGATGTTTTGTATAACAAATTATGTGATAATTGAAACACATTTTATATGTATTGAACTTAAAAACAATTTTTTTTAAATTTAGAATTTGTTTCACATATGAATGGTGAATATAGTTCATTGACCTTCAAGATTGTCTTCATAACAAACTTAAAATAGTGGTAATGTTTGGTATCATTCCAATTGCCATGAAATTTTGTTAATTTGAAAATAAATGCATACATGACATTTTTTAAATTCAGAGTGAATTTATTTTTAGCCTATTTTTGTGTTTTTGTCACAACTGTTTACAAATGCAATGATATTTGAAAATAAACATGAAAATCCTTTTGTGTTTAAAGTTGAAATCAGATTTGGATTACAGATACTTTTTACTAACAAATGAATAGTGAATGTTTTTATAAAAGTTTTTTTTTCTTTTCAAGTATTGGTTTTAATATGCAGCAGTAATCTTTTAAGGAAATAAATAAATTTGCTGTACAATTAATCATATTAAACCATTGAATTTATTCTCAAAAACACATTTTTGATATGCATTCATTGCACTGAATCGTAAAATGATTTCTTGAGGTTAAGAAGCACAATATGATTTGCCATCCTGTTGCATAATTCAAAAATAATTGAATACGCTGAAGCTCTACATGTTACATGCTAAGCTTAATACAAAACATCTAATTTTTGTCGAGCCTGCGACTTTTGTCGCAGAAAGCTCGACATAGGGATAGTGATCCGGCGGCGGCGGCGGCGGCGGCGGCGTTAGCTAACTTCTTAAAAGCTTTATATTTTAGAAGGTGGAAGGTCTGGATGCTTCATACTTTGTATATGGATGCCTCATGTTACGAAGTTTCCGTCAGTCACATGTCCAATGTCCTTGACCTCATTTTCATGGTTCAGTGACTACTTGAAAAAAAAGTTAAGATTTTTTGTAATGTTAGATTCTCTCTTATTATAAGTAATAGGATAACTATATTTGGTATGTGCGTACCTTGCAAGGTCCTCATGCCCGTCAGACAGTTTTCACTTAACCTCGACCTCATTTCATGGATCAGTGAACAAGGTTAAGTTTTGGTGGTCAAGTCCATATCTCAGATACTATAAGCAATAGGTCTAGTATATTCGGTGTATGGAAGGACTGTAAGGTGTACATGTCCAACTGGCAGGTGTCATCTGACCTTGACCTCATTTTCATGGTTCAGTGGTTATAGTTAAGTTTTTGTGTTTTGGTCTGTTTTTCTTATACTGTATGCCATAGGTCTACTATATTTGGTGTATGGAATGATTGTAAGGTGTACATGTCTAGCGGGCAGGTGTCATTTGACCTTGACCTCATTTTCATGGTTCAGTGGTCAAAGTTAAGTTTTTGAGTTTTGGTCTTTTTTTCTAATACTATGTGCAATAGTTCAACTATATTTGGTATGTGCGTACCTTGCAAGGTCCTCATGCCCGTCAGACAGTTTTCACTTGACCTCGACCTCATTTCATGGATCAATGAACAAGGTTAAGTTTTGGTGGTCAAGTCCATATCTCAGATACTATAAGCAATAGGTCTAGTATATTCGGTGTATGGAAGGACTGTAAGGTGTACATGTCCAACTGGCAGGTGTCATCTGACCTTGACCTCATTTTCATGGTTCAGTGGTTATAGTTAAGTTTTTGTGTTTTGGTCTGTTTTTCTTATACTGTATGCCATAGGTCTACTATATTTGGTGTATGGAATGATTGTCAGGTGTACATGTCTAGCGGGCAGGTGTCATCTGACCTTGACCTCATTTTCATGGTTCAGTGGTCAAAGTTAAGTTTTTGAGTTTTGGTCTTTTTTTCTAATACTATGTGCAATAGTTCAACTATATTTGGTATGTGCGTACCTTGCAAGGTCCTCATGCCCGTCAGACAGTTTTCACTTGACCTTGACCTCATTTCATGGATCAATGAACAAGGTTAAGTTTTGGTGGTCAAGTCCATATCTCAGATACTATAAGCAATAGGTCTAGTATATTCGGTGTATGGAAGGACTGTAAGGTGTACATGTCCAACTGGCAGGTGTCTTCTGACCTTGACCTCATTTTCATGGTTCAGTGGTTATAGTTAAGTTTTTGTGTTTTGGTCTGTTTTTCTTATACTGTATGCAATAGTTCAACTATATTTGGTGTATGGAAATATTTTATGATCTATTTGGCAGTCACGCAGGTTTTATTTGACCTTGACCTCATTTTCAAGGTTCATTGCTCAGTGTTAAGTTTTTGTGTTTTGGTCTGTTTTTCTTAAACTATAAGCAATAGGTCAACTCTATTTGTTGTATGGAAGAATTGTTAGCTGTACATGCCTGCCTAGCATGGTTCATCTGACCTTGACCTCATTTTCATGGTTCATTGGTCAATGTTTAGTTTACTTGGTTAATGTTAAGTTTATTTGACAGTTGTAATAAAGCTTTATATTTAGGACTATCAACATAATATCAATGATTAGTAAAGAAGGCGAGACATTTCAGCGTGTGCACTCTTGTATTTTTTCTCTTTAACTTTTTTGAAAGGAATATTTTTTGTATTTTTTCAAACACAATTAAAAGACTTCATGAACAGCTTCAGATATTTAAATACAAATGTTAAACTTATTTACTTTCATGGTTTTGTTATTCACTCTTAGTTTTCCACTTTGACTTGATTGAAATGGTTCAACAATTAATGCAGGTTTTTCAATTGAAGATAAAGGGGCCTCGGTGGCCGAGTGGTCTAAGTAGTTACTACTGTAGTTAACACTGAGGTTGTGAGTTCGAACCCCGCACGTGCGGGTGCACTCGACCCCAATCTTAATTGACTAGGATTGTCAGTTTTCCTATCGAAGGTCAGTGGTTTTCTCCGGGCACTCTGGCTTCCTCCACCAATAAAAACTGGCCGCCACTAAATAGCCCAAAAGCGGTGCTTAAAAGTGGCGTTAAAACACCAAAAATCAGTCAAATCAATTGAAGATAATAAGAGAGAGTATCAATTCATCACATAAAATCACTACATTCCAAAAGCAAAGGATAAAAATGAGAATGGAAATGGGGGATGTATCAAAGAGACATCAACCCAACCAAAGAGCAGAAAACAGCCAGCTTTTGTGGCTGTTTTTCGTCTCAAAATTACACTGACACATTTAAAACTGAGCAAATTGTCACACCTTACTGTGGATTCGTTTATTTTCATTGGATGCCAATTTCCGTGGATTGAGGAAAACTAGTATTTCCATGGATATTGGATTTCGAGGTTTTGTAGATAACTGCTTACAAGCCTATGAAAAATTTGTATTTTGTTGAACATTTGAATTCGTGATTTAACTTTATGATATTTGGTTTCCAACGAATATTAGAGAATCCACAGTACTTTAAGTTCATGACTGTCCCTAGTATCCATTTGAGTAGATTTTTCTGCCTGGTGTCGATCGAACTTCATCTGATTCAAGAAAACAGCTGTGAGGTAATATCACCAAACCATAAACTATATCAGGAAATCTAAAAGAAATACTGTGCAATATTGTAGGGACAGTGAAAAGACCCTCAGTGAGACCCCTAATCAAATTAAACAGGACACTTTCTTTGATTGCATTTAAGATAAATCATCATAAGTTAAGATAAATTTAATTTCCAATAGAGGACCCTTTATGGGCAAAATTAGTACAATGATAAAAGCACATTAAACGTTTACAGTATAGTCAATACAAAAGAAAAACAGCTCAAATATGGAATTTAGGATAATAAATTTGTTTAAAATTGTTATTTCCCAAATACCACATTAGATAATCGACTTTACTCATAACCATTTCAATATTAAACATAATGGATAATTTCAGGACAAATATAAACTTAATATTTGAAGTTTTTATAGATGACTGTTGAATAATACATGGTTATTTATTTGCCTAACGAATTGTAAAACCATTAATATCCTTGATGTAATGTATAACATACTGAGCATGTCACTATATTTGTTATGAATATTTGATTAGACTTACACACAAAGGATGCAGACGTGTCAGTTTTCAGAGAAAACTTAGGCTAAGTGAATAGAATGTCATATTTTGGTAATTTGATCAAAAGTTGGTGTATAATTTATCAACTGTAGTTGTCAATTTTTTATTACACAGTTGTAAGTGCGAAATATTTTATCAGTTGTAAGTAGAAAATGGGCCAAAAGACAAAAAAATGTGTATGTCACTTTGAAACTGAGTAAAAAAATTAAATTGAAACGCCACAAAAATTATTTTGGATATTTGACAAATCAGTGGATGAATAACTACAGTCCACAACGAAATTCTTAGCTAGATATTTGTAAATGTGTCCATGATATGTAACATTTAAGTCAAGAAGAAAAAAATGATCTTTTGGTTTGTTTGACAAAAAAGCGTTTTACCTCATGTTGATGCATAATTAACCACAGTTGTGATGAATATTTCATAAGACATTTGAAATGAAAAAGTGAAGGCCAAGGTAAAAAAAAAATCAGTTTTCACTTTTAAAATTGTACTGAAATTTTTGTTTATTGTTTATGTTATACCAAATGTTTTTTGTGTGTTTGTTCAACTTGTTGGTTTGCTGCTGCCTTATTGACATAATTTAGTTTTTACATCTAAATTTTCCCAGATGCATTCATAGTTTGCCAATGGCTACATAGAAATACAATTAATGTATAAAAAAATGTCGCTACTGAATTATCTTGACAGACTTTAGTTTGTCAGCTTGTTGTTACTTTTTAAGCTAATAAGCATTTGAAATGGTATATTATTAATTTAGCAGTAGAAATAACTGGTTTAGTAGGCAGCCATTTTCTTTAACGTCTGTGTAAGCAATGCTATAAAATTAATGAGTAATGAATTGTAGCATAAAGGCTTTTGATTACAATGTGTAAATATTGAAAGCGCTGGGTGAATTTACAAATTTCTCAAATTAGTTTCTTGATTGGATTAGATAGGTGTTTTACAGAGACAGCAGTACATGGTAAAATCCATAGTGCTTTACGTAATAAACAACTAATATTAGTCAGGGCCTAGAGTCCAAGGGATGATATCGATTGATTGATGATAGATATCAATGAAGGGCATCATCAGTAAGGACCAAATATCTGAGAGATGATTGACTTCGATGATGAATAAATTTCAGTGATGGGCATTGTCAGCTAAGGGACCAAGTATCCAAGGTTAAAGTATCTGAAACAAAAAGAAATACTGAATATAAACACAAACGTGTTATGAATGTGTTTTGAGGTAGCAGAATTGTTCGAGTCAAATTTTAGGCATTTTAAATTTCTTATGTTGGTCATTCTACTACCGGTACATAAAAAGGAAATGGTTTTATGCAAGAGAAAATTAGGCAGTTAATCGAAATATGTAATCAAATGCCTTAATGGTATGCGATTAAGTTGAGTCGACTATATAACAATTTGTTTACTTTTATCTGTGAATGGCAGACAGAACTAAATGTAGATATCACCATGGAAACACACCTTATTTTGCATAAATTACATGGATGACAAGGGGGAGAACCAATTAAAGAAGGGAGATAACCCTAATTAAGGATATACATTTGTTTATATAGTTCTTGATTTTAATGAACATTATTCCAAAATTAAATCATTTTTCATCAGCCATTGTCAGTGATATCACATGCAGCTCATAATTACATTTTTTTCCTACAGAAACGATTTGTGAAAGGTCTTCGACAATATGGTAAAAACTTCTTCAAGATTAGAAAAGAGCTACTGCCACATAAAGAAACGGTAAGTTTATCTAAGATGCTGCTGAAAGGGATGATTCTGTAGATCATCAATATTTCATTTCAGAGTCCCTTTTCAGAGACAAGATTTGCTGATTATATCAGACTCCCTTTTCAGAGACGAGATTTGCTGATTATTTCAGAGTCCCTTTTCAGAGACAAGATATGCTGATTATTTCAGACTGCCTTTACAGTAACAAGATATGCCTTGCTGTTTGTAATGGTCATAGAACAGTAAGTCAGCTATGTCATTGATGTTTAGAAGATTTTCGATGAATCTTTGTCAGGTTGAAATCGAACTGAAAATTCAAACAAAATCATATATTTACCTCTCATAATTGCTGAGATATGACAGATTTAGAATATGAAATAAATGCACAGTGTATAGAACATATCGTCAGCACACAATCATAAGTTTATCCTCATACCTCATTTTAACAAGTACATTTTTATACACCCGTCTACGTATGTCTGTCCATCGGTCGTCAACATGTTGGACAATAACTATATAACACTTGAACCAATTTGCATGAAACTTTGGTGAATTGTTGATATCCATTGATGTACGTCCCCTGTCAATTTTTATAAATTTTAGATTTTACATTTCCAAGTTATGGGATTTTTTTCATAAAAAAGGGGGGATTTTCCAGTTTTTGGACAGTACTCAAAAAGCTTAGAGCAGTTTTCATGAAACTTTGGTGACTGGTTTATATCTATTAAAATAAACTCCCTTTAGTTTTTTATAAATTTTTGATATGACATTGAGGAGTAATGGAACTGTATTCGTTGAAAAAGCAATGGGCGTATCATGCGCTCATGGCGCAGCTCTTTATTTTATATGTTATTTTCCAGTTTTCGGACAATAACTCAAAAATGCTTTTAGCAGTTTTCATGAAACTTTGGTGAATTGTTTATATCTATTGACGTAAGCTCCTTTTCAATTTTTATGTTTATTAAAACATTCATAAGTGAACATAACACTTTTATTACAAAAACATAAGTGAACATTTCAGAGACTGTGATAATTTAACTCATATATACAATCTTTATTTTACACATTATTAATTTACAATTATATAGTTATTTTCTAATTCAAAGTTAAGGAGGAATGTAATATCTGAATATTCCGGGAACGTTACGCACAAACCTTATTAACTTATTACGTTACGTCGCTACAGCGATACCAATTGTATATTTCTTAGTCATTATTAAAATACCATCTGAATAATCAAGTCTTTCTCCGATCATTCAATGTATAAATTTTAGATATCACATTTCAGAGTTATGGGATTTTATTCATAAAAAAGGGGTGATTTTCCAGTTTTCGGACAATATCTTTAAAGTGCTTTGAGCAGTTTTTATGAAACTTTGTTGACTGGTTTATATCTATTAAGATAACCTCCCTTTAGTTTTTCATGAATTTCTGATATGACATTGAGAAGTTATTGAACTTTATTCTTTGAAAAAGCGACGGGCGTATCATGCGCTCGTAGCGCAGCTGTTTATTTTTTGGTGTTTACATGATTCAAGGACAACTGTATTTGGTGTATACATCATTGATAATATAGTTCTGGGTGACATTTAAAAAACAAAATTTGCAAATAAATAACAGTTGTAATGCAATTAAGTTGTCAAAGTGACTTTTTGTACATTTTCACACCACTATCATAGAATGTGCAATACATGAAAACATAGGGAGTAACTGATCCTGATTGTGTATCATTCCAGTGGATTTTTTGTGCAATATATAGAGACATATTGAATAACCTATCATGATTGTATATCATCCCAGTGGATGTTTCCCCCTATCTTCATTGTTGTTATAGAGATGATGTTGAGCTAGAAGAAGTGTAGCGCTTACATTGATTCATGACATGTTTTGTGTGGTAACAGCATGAATAACACATAATTATATTGACAAAAATTGACTCTGAAGGCCATAAATAATTAATTTTTGTTCTTTGGATTTCCCTGTATCAGTTTTTGTACAGATTAGGTTTAAAGAATTTTTTATTGCAACAGATTTTCCTGAATAAAACTCATCTCAGTTGTATATGAATCTCATGATCCCTTGCAGACGTTCCTAAATTTGATCCCTTGCTCTTATTCCTGAGTATGAACCTCGACCTCTTTATATTGTGCAAACAGGAAATGTAAAACTGAGTATGAAACTTTACACATTTTTGGGAAGCTGATATCTTTATTTTTCTACAAACAGGAGAATTAAAAAGAAGATACTTGTTCGTATTATGTCAGAAGTGAAGACATTTTTTAAAGTCAAAATTGAAAATCTTTTTTAATAGTGTGAATTTCTGCATGATATTTAGTCACTTACTTCTGAAATAAAATTTTTGGAGAAACTTAGAATTCAAGTTTACGAAAAAAAAAAGTTGTTTCATGAAGATTTGCCTAAAAAACATTTTTTTCTTGCAGAAACCTTTAGAACAAAAAATCAATTATGTTTGGCCTGAAACTTGAAAAATGAAGTCTTTCATCTTTGGTCTACAGATATAAATATTTTTAAGGAAATTAATTTATTATAACCATATTTTCAACTCAATTATTTTTCTAAACAATGTTTTGTTGACTATTTAACTGAGACGTTTACAAATATTTGTATCGGCTTGTTATACAGTTTAAGTTTGATTTAGGAGTTAAAGATTCATTCTCACTTAACTGTGAACTGTTTGTTCCCAGTTTATAAAAGCAAATATTCCAATACAATGACTTTAGGTTTTAAAGGCTTTTAAAAAGACATACATTATAAATATATGGGACTTAAAATCTTTTATTGTAAAGTGAAATATTGATTCGCTTTCGGTAAAGTCATCAATTATACCCTTTTAAACTTGCAAAAAGTCAGGGGAAGCTAAAAGGGACTGATAATATCTTGTTGAATGGCCCTCAGAAACCTGTAATTATTAAGTACAAATATTTTTAGCAAAAATTAATTAAAGGAGAGCAATATTGTCGATGCTGGCCAGTAATTTTGTTTGTCCATGAAGTCTGTTCATTTGAAGTTCTGTCAAAGAAATGAAGGCAAATTAGATTACTGGACTTTTTATACGACCGCAAAAAAATTTTTGTGGTCGTATATTGGTATGACGTTGGCGTCGTCGTCGTCCGGCGTCGTCGTCGTCGTCGTCGTCCGGCGTCGTCCGAAGACACATTGGTTTTCGCACTCTAACTTTAGTTTAAGTAAATGGATCTTTATGAAATTTTACCACAAGGTTCAATACCACAAAAGGAAGGTTGGGATTGATTTTGGGGGTTATGGTAATAACAGTAAAGGAATTAGGGGCCAAAAAGGGGCCAAAAATAAGCATTTTTGTAACTTCCAGACATAACTTGTGTGTTAGTGTATGGATCTCTCTGACATTGTACCACAAGGTTCCATATCACTAAAGGAATGCTGGGATTGATTTTGGGGGTAATTGCCTCAAAATTTTAGGAATTAGGGGCCAAAAAAGGGGCAAAAAACAAGCATTTTTCTAGTTTCATGACAATAACTTGTGTGTAAGTGTATGGATCTTTCTGAAATTGTACTACAAGGTTCCATATCACAAAGGGAAAGCTGGGTTTGAGTTTGGGGGTAATTGCCCTAAACGTTTAGGAATTTGGGGCCAAAAAGGGGCCAAAAAACACATTTTTTTCTAGTTTCCAGACAATAACTTGTGTTCAAGTGTATGGATCTCTCTGAAATTGTACTGCAAGGTACCATACCACAAAGGGAAGGCTGGGATTGAGTTTGGGGGTGATGAATCATAATGGGGGTTCAAAAAATTTTGGGGGGGGATTTATTTTTTTTTCCTTTTTATCTTTTTTTCCTTTTTTGTTTCTTTTAAAATTTTCCATTTTAAGTTGGTTATTTCTGATTTATATTTAAAATCAAATAATAATGATATGGTAGGAGATACACACCAAACAGGATGTGTAAATTATTATATTATAAGTATTGTGCAATAGCAAGAAATTTTCAATTGCACAGTATTGCACAATAGCAAGAAATCTTCAATTGCACAGTATTGCGCAATAGCAAGAAATCTTCAATTGCACAGTATTGTGCAATAGCAAGAAATATCCAATAGCACAATATTGCGCAATAGCAAGAAATTGTCAATTGTACAGTATTGCGCAATAGCAAGAAATATTTAATAGCACAGGATTGTGCAAAAGAAGATACTTCCTATAAATTGCTTATTTCTTGACCAATTTCAATGGGGTTTTATTCTTGATTTCATGGGGTTCTTTAATATGCTGAATCTAACCGTGTATTTAGTTTTTGGATTTTGGGCCCCGTTTTTAAATTGGTCCACATTGAGGTCCAAAGGGTCCAAAATTAAACTTTGTTTGATTTCATCAAAAATTGAATTATTGTGGTTCTTTGATATGCCGAATCTAACTGTGTATTTAGATTCTTAAATTTTGGTTCGGTTTTCAAATTGGTCTACATTAAGGTCCAAAGGGTCCAAAATTAAACTTAGTTTGATTTTAACAAAAATTGAATTCTTAGGGTTCTTTGATATGCTGAATCTAAACATGTATTTAGACTTTTGATTATGGGCCCAGTTTTCAAGTTGGTCCAAATCGGGGTCCAAAATTAAACTTTGTTTGATTTCAACAAAAATTGAATATATGGGGTTCTTTGATATGCTGAATCTAACCATGTATTTAGATTTTTGATTTTTGGGCCCCGTTATCAACTTTGTCCACATTGAGGTCAAAAGGGTCCAAAATTAAACTTTGTTTGATTTCATCAAAAATTGAATTATTGGAGTTCTTTGATATGCCGAATCTAACCGTGTATTTAGATTCTAAATTTTTGGTTCCGTTTTCAAATTGGTCTACATTAAGGTCCAAAGGGTCCAAAATTAAACTTAGTTTGATTTTAACAAAAATTGAATTCTTAGGGTTCTTTGATATGCTGAATCTAAACATGTATTTAGATTTTTGATTATGGGCCCAGTTTTCAAGTTGGTCCAAATCGGGGTCCAAAATTAAACTTTGTTTGATTTCAACAAAAATTGAATATATGGGGTTCTTTGATATGCTGAATCTAACCATGTATTTAGATTTTTGATTTTTGGGCCCCGTTATCAACTTTGTCCACATTGAGGTCAAAAGGGTCCAAAATTAAACTTTGTTTGATTTCATCAAAAATTGAATTCTTGGGGTTCTTTGATATGCTGAATCTAACCATGTATTTAGATTTTGGATATTGGACCATAATAGGTGAATGTCCAATTTAAAATTTTTAAGTTCTTAGACCACATTCAATCTGTGTTAGAAACCTATGCTGTGTCAAATATTTAATCACAATCCAAATCCAAAGCTGTATCAAGCTTGAATGTTGTGTCCATACTTCCCCCAACTGTTCAGGGTTCGACCTCTGCGGTCGTATCAAGCTGCGCCCTGCGGAGCATTTTATTATGATATTAAAATTAAAAAGATACATAAACAATTTGAGAAAAGAGAAGGGAAGCTACACAGAAAAATAGGAAAGAGTGAGAGAAGGATCTGCAATTAAAATGTTTGGGAAGTCAAGGATCCCTGTTTTGTTTTGTAGTGGAAAGTCCCTATTCTGTTCCTTCTAGATCATCTCTAATGACTATGTCATAAAAATTAACAAGATTTTCACAAAATTCTGTCATTAATTGAATTTATTTGAAAGGGAAGGTGACTTTTAAAGAATAAATAAATGAAAGCTTCTTCCATAGTTGTAAAAGTCCTTTGTAAAAGTCCTTTGTAACAGTCCTTTGTAACAGTCCTTTGTAAAAGTCCTTTGTAAAAGTCCTTTGTAAAAGTCCTTTGTAACAGTCCTTTGTAACAGTCCTTTGTAAAAGTCCTTTGTAACAGTCCTTTGTAACAGTCCTTTGTAACAGTCCTTTGTAAAAGTCCTTTGTAACAGTCCTTTGTAACAGTCCTTTGTAAAAGTCCTTTGTAAAAGTCCTTTGTAACAGTCCTTTGTAACAGTCCTTTGTAAAAGTCCTTTGTAAAAGTCCTCTGTAAAAGTCCTTTGTAAAAGTCCTTTGTAACAGTCCTTTGTAACAGTCCTTTGTAACAGTCCTTTGTAACAGTCCTTTGTAAAAGTCCTTTGTAACAGTCCTTTGTAACAGTCCTTTGTAAAAGTCCTTTGTAAAAGTCCTTTGTAACAGTCCTTTGTAAAAGTCCTTTGTAAAAGTCCTTTGTAACAGTCCTTTGTAAAAGTCCTTTGTAACAGTCCTTTGTAACAGTCCTTTGTAACAGTCCTTTGTAACAGTCCTTTGTAAAAGTCCTTTGTAACAGTCCTTTGTAACAGTCCTTTGTAAAAGTCCTTTGTAACAGTCCTTTGTAAAAGTCCTTTGTAAAAGTCCTTTGGTCTTATTTGTCTCACTTTTTAAGTTAAGACTGTAAGCGAGGTATTGGTGAAAAAGAAACCCCCCTCTCTGCCTCTATGTATTCACCGTCTGGCCTTTGAATTCATCATAATCATTATGTACAGTTTCTGGAGAACTTTGTGATAAAAATCTTAATGTCCTTTTTGTTGGGTGCACAAATACATATAATGTGCATCAAATGCATATTAAATACATGCCATAAAGGTTTGTTCTGTCCACATGGTGCTAATTTTTATTTTGCATCATTTGATGTGCATTCAAGGAACATGTATTTGCTCATGCAGAAAGAAAACATTAACTGTATTTGACAAGGGTTTCCCCAAAGGTAATTGAGGTAACACTGCTATCATACTCAAAGTTTCTTTCTACATGAGGTTTTAAAAAATAGGATATTTCCTACATACATAATGTTCTGATTTTGTCCTTATTGACAGTACAGTCCCTATCAATAACAATCAAACCTTAGGAAATTTGTCCAAAATATATTCAAAATTGTTTTAAAATGTGAAGAGTTTTGCTTTTGATTGAAATAAAAGACTGTTAATTACAAATATTTGAAAAAAGCTTTGAAAACACTATTAAAATGCAGCATTTCTTGATCTTGCAATAATTAATCTTGTATTTTTGTAAATTGTTCAATAAATTTGCAAAAATGTCTGAATAAACCTTCTACTTGATAGTGATTCAGTTTTGACCCACTTTTAGACCCCTGCAATAATTTCATGAACAAAAGAATACCTGTAGGTCAGTAGATGTAAAATAGCAATTAAATACAACTAAATATATTTAATGCATTTTAATGTGTGGCACAGGTTGTTGCGATATAAAATGTGTATATCTCACTTAATCATGTGTGAAATGCATTGTTAAAGAAACTTATCTTACAAGATATTTAATGAAAAACTAATAACAATGGGTTGTTTGTTCATTGGAGAAATAAATTTATCCTTTAGGTCTTTCTCATATGTTAAATCATACAGAAATTACATTGAGTATCAAACAAGATCAAGCAGTTATTTCTTCAGAACATTTGTTTTATATTACAGTGAAATCTGTCTAAAGGAAACCGTAACTTTAACCAGAATCCTGTCTAAAATGAACTCATTTTTGAAGGCCTCTCTGTGACTTTGAGATGAAGAACAGTATTAAAAGCACTGTTCTTTGCTTTTTGTGTGTTTTCTGCTGTGCATGTACTGCGGTTTTGTGTCAGATCCTTTGTTTTTCTATCATGTTCTAGGAGGGGTTTGATACGCTTTTTGGTTGTGGGATATAGGTGGTAAAATAGATTTATGTTAGGAAAAAGATAGGGAAAAATGGGAAGTGGAAAAATAAAGGATTTGGGAAATGAGCATCTCTCATGTCACACCCCTCTGACACACATATACAATGATTTTCTAGGACACACATATACAATGATTTTCTATGACACACATATACAATGATTTTCTAGAACACACATATACAATGATTTTCTAGGACACACATATACAATGAATTTCTAGGACGCACATATACAATGAATTTCTAGGACACACATATATATATACAATGATCTTCTATGACACACATATACAATGATTTTCCAATTTTAGAAGAATCTTCAGTCTGAAATTGTTGATTTTAGAAAGGTTTCACTGTTCTATTGCCACATCTGCAGCTGAATCAAAGATCAATGTTTTTTTATAGATGGCTTACATCACATGGAGTTATTTGTTTATTACATAGTAATGAAATAGACTTTGGCATTAGTTGTATATTACATATAGATGAAATAGACATTGGCAACAATGAAGCATGAAATTATGGCAGGAATTCCACTTGATTGATCTAAGCTTTGATGACAAAATAGAAAAATTATCAGAAATGCAATCTTCAAAATAATTTTATTGGGATTGTAATCAGAGCCTATAGTAATAACATTTAGCCTTTCTGTCTGTCCACAAAAAAATACACTCTTTTGGTCTCTGTTATATGACAAACATTCAAATTTTTTTATGACAAACATTCAATTTAGCCTTGACTAAAATTTTGCTTCTTTTATATAATAAACTCATTATAGATACCAGAATTAAAGTTTTGTACATCAGACGTGTGTTTCGTCTACAAAAGACTCATAAGTGACGCTGTAATAAAAAGAATTGAAACATCCAAATAAAGTACTAAGTTGAAGAGAAGTGAGGCCCCATAAATTCTGAAATGTTTTACCAAATACACCTAAGGTAATCTATTCCTGAGGTAGAAAATAAGAGAGGTCTTATAGTTACAACCCTTGACTCTTCTGATTCTGGATACAGGCTTCATTATTTTATCTAAAAGATCAAGAATTCTGTCTACTACCCAGAAGCCAACACAAATTGCCTTATTTAAAAAAAAATTCAACTGATAACTTTTAATATTGAAAACTAGTGTTAAATAACTGGGTCCCTGTGCCTCTAAGTTTTACAAACCCTAAAGACATATTCATGATTATAGTATTTAATGGAATCGATTTCTGTATTCCAATGATTTGCGGGAGTAATTACGATCACAGCATTAACAACACACTGAAAGAGTTACTAACACTTATGACCAAAAAGAGGCTCATAAAGTGAATAGTTGTTCATCTACAAATAAATTAGTTTACCACTTGTAATAAGTTAGCCAATATTGTGCAAACATGAGGATCAAAGTTGTTGAACAATGGAGAAAATTGATTTTCCTACGTGTCATGTTAGTTTTGTTAGGGTCTTGAGAATGTTTGTTTAGATCAGCGATAAATCTTTTACGTCTTGATCCAATGGAAATTTTGTCCTATTGATTTTGTTGAAAAGATAAATGCATATTATCTGGTCTGCTCATGTCAAAATAAGTCAGAGTTGTGTTTAACGGTGCATGATACTGTTAAATCACAAATAATTGTGTCTTTATAAATGCAATTTTTGTATAACGGACAGATAAATGTGAGATTATGATGAATACTGAGTATCAGGACATGCATCAGGGATTTAAAATGTGAAATTGTTCATTCTTTTAAATGTCATACTTATCCTGTCCAATTTTTTTACAATAATAAAAAATAAACATGACAAAAATTTATTTATTTACAGTTTTTCAAAACTTTGATATTTACTTCATTCAAAGATTTATTCTATAACTGAAATAAAAATGGCCAGTGAGACCATTTTCAAAGATTTCTCCTTTCCTTCTGGCATTTCTTTGTAAATTTGTCCTTTTTCTAGAGGATCTGTCCTGAAATTTAATATTAAACTTCTAATTTAGGTTTTGAAGGGATGGAAGAATTTGGGATATTCCATATTAAGTCACGATTTCTGCTACCTTGGTTCTTGATTTTCGGCAAAATATCAGACACTGTGTCAGGTTCAGTTGCATTAGAATATGTTTTTTTATTGCTATAACTTCACAGGATAAAAGACAATACTCATTGTTTTAGAAAAACCTTTTACAGATGAACTCTTTTCAAAGCAAATTAGTAAAGATTGGATGATAATTAGTTGCCATTACCGAGTAACGCAGTGGCTTATAGTTTTGTTAAATTGATAAACATTTACAACCAAAAATCAGAGCTATATAATTAAGCAAAACATGCCATTGATTCTGTTGGTTACATAATCAGTTACAAAGATCATGAAGACATTCTCCTAGTGCAGAACATGCAAATTGAAAATAAATGCTTTGATGTGCACTGTATACTTATATTAGCAGATATCATTTGCTGTGTAGAGATTGGTTTGTACCCATTCTTAAAGTTTAATGTATCCATTTTAGATGGGATTCAAGCTTTTGAATATTTTTATTTACAACCATTAGTAGTTGTGTTTGATAACGTAATTTTGACTCCATCATCTTGTCGGAAATCAGCTTCAACCAACTTTTTAGATTAAGGTGATCTTTCGAGGCATTTCGATGGAATATATACACTGTTGCAACTTTGACCTTCAGTAAGACAAAAATACAGGTCGCCCTAAATAGATTTGTGAGAACAAGGATAAAAGAGTTTTTGTTGAAAATTATACTTGGAATATTCCAATATCTGAATTAGAAACGTATATATTTATTGGTCAAATTTTGGAAGAATTTGAACATAATTACTACTACTAGAAGGTATTTAACGACCTTGACTACCAATGAGGCACATTTTTTTGTTCTTTCTATCATTTGATTTCAGAATAAATGGTAAAAAAAAAATACATCAATTTCTCCTACTTTTGTATTATTTGTATCCATTTTACCAGCAACTTATTTACCCAAGATAATGGAATATGAATAAAATTGTGTGGGACTCTTGATTGAAATCCTGATTAAAAATAATAGAACTGGAAACATTTTGAAATAAATAAATCATATAATGTGTTTTAAGGGAAAGAACTCCATTTAGAATTGATGGGGAAAAGTTAGAGAAATGTACAGGTTTCAGTTGCATTATTTGTTTACATTTTATCAGCAACTGTTTTACTCCAAGAAGGTACTCTGAATAGTGTGTGGGACTTCTGATTGAATGATACAGGGTTGAAATTATTTTTCATTTAATTAGGATCATCAAGTTTGTTTTTTAAATCATTATTTCAGAAAATGTAATACTTACTTTACTTAGTGTAGACATTGTTAACTAAGCCACCATTCAATTTGCATTTTCCATTAAGTTCAAAATTCAAAGTTCTCTCAACCAAATTTAGGTAAACTTTTTCCACATTTTTTCCCCCTGTAATACAATACTGACATTTCTAATAACAGGAAGTGCTACCAATTTTTTTCTAAATTGATTTTTTACACTACTAAAACCCTATGGAAAATGCATTACAAATAATTGCTGTCTCGTAACCTTCAGTTTGCCAGCATCATCCTGGCCTTCAAAAAGAGGGAGCAGATACCAACAGTACAATGAAAACAATCTATTACATATAGATTCTACCTCTGCATCAAATGTCATACGATATTTCTCCACTCAAGACAATGAAAACAATCTATTACATATAGATTCTACCTCTGCATCAAATGTCATATGATATTTCTCCACTATAGACAATGAGAACCATCTATTACATATAGATTCAACCTCTGCATCAAATGTCATACAATATTTCTCCACTCAAGACAATGAAAATCATCTATTACATATAGATTCTACCTCTGCATCAAATGTCATACGATATTTCTCCACTATAGACAATGAAAACGATCTATTACATAGAGATTCTACCTCTGCATCAAACGTGATACGATATTTCTCCACTATAGACAATGAAAACGATCTATTACAAAGAGATTCTACCTCTGCATCAAACGTGATACGATATTTCTCCACTATAGACAATGAAAACGATCTATTACAAAGAGATTCTACCTCTGCATCAAACGTGATACGATATTTCTCCACTATAGACAATGAAAACGATCTATTACAAAGAGATTCTACCTCTGCATCAAATGTCATACAATATTTCTCCACTCAAGACAATGAAAATCATCTATTACATATAGATTCTACCTCTGCATCAAACGTGATACGATATTTCTCCACTCAAGACAATGAAAACCATCTATTACATATAGATTCTACCTCTGCATCAAATTTCATATGATATTTCTCCACTATAGACAATGAGAACCATCTATTACATATAGATTCAACCTCTGCATCAGATTCTTCCACTGCATCAAATGTGATACAATATTTCTCCACTCAAGACAATGAAAACCATCTATTACATATAGATTCTATCACTGCATCAAACATGATACGATATTTCTCCACTCAAGACAATGAAAACCATCTATTACATATAGATTCAGTTTGTTATGTTGTACCATTACTCCACTGTCCCAGGTTAGGGGGAGGGTTTGGCACCAAGAAACTAGTTTTGCTCATTGTTGAAGACCATATGGTGACCTATAGTTGTTAATTTCTGTGTCATTTGGTCTAATGTGGAGAGTTGTCTCATTGGCAATCATACCACGTCTTCTTTTTATACGACCGCAAAAATTAAAAATTTTTTGGTCGTATATTGGTATGACGTTGGCGTCGTCGTCGTCCTGCGTCGTCCGAAGACACATTGGTTTTCGCACTCTAACTTTAGTTTAAGTGAATGGATCTCCATGAAATTTTACCATAAGGTTCAATACCACGAAAGGAAGGTTGGGATTGATTTTGGGGGTTATGGTACCAACAGTTAAGGAATTAGGGGCCAAAAAGGGGCCAAAAATAAGCATTTTTGTAACTTCCAGACAATAACTTGTGTGTAAGTGTATGGATCTCTCTGACATTGTACCACAAGGTTCCATATCACAAAGGGAAGGCTGTAATTGATTTTGGGGGTAATTGCCTCAAAATGTTAGGAATTAGGGGCCAAAAAAGGGGCAAAATACAAGCATTTTTCTAGTTTCATGACAATAACTTGTGTGTAAGTAATTGGATATTTCTGAAATTGTACTACAAGGTTCCATATCACAAAGGGAAAGCTGGAATTGAGTTTGGGGGTAATTGCCTGAAACGTTTAGGATTTGGGGGCCAAAAAGGGGCCAAAAATAAGCATTTTTCTAGTTTCCAGACAATAACTTGTGTTCAAGTGTATGGATCTCTCTGAAATTGTACTGCAAGGTACCATACCACAAAGGGAAGGCTGAGATTGAGTTTGGGGGTGATGAATCATAAAGGGGTTCAAAAAATTGGGGGGGGGGGTGTTTATTCTTTTATTTTTCTTTTTTTCCTTTTTTTTTTCTTTTAAAATTTTCCATTTTAAGTTGGTTATTTCTGATTTATATTTAAAAGCAAATAATCATGATATGGTAGGAGATACACACCAAACAGGATGTGTAAATTATTATATAATAAGTATTGTGCAATAGCAAGAAATTTTCAATTGCACAGTATTGCACAATAGCAAGAAATCTTCAATTGCACAGTATTGCGCAATAGCAAGAAATCTTCAATTGCACAGTATTGCGCAATAGCAAGAAATATCCAATAGCACAATATTGCGCAATAGCAAGAAATTGTCAATTGTACAGTATTGCGCAATAGCAAGAAATATTCAATTGCACAGTATTGTGCAAAAGAAGATACTTCGTATAAATTGCTTATTTCTTGTTTTAAGTTCTTAGACCAAATTCATTCTGTGTCAGAAACCTATGCTGTGTCAAATATTTAATCACAATCCAAATTCAGTTCTGTATCAAGCTTGAACGTTGTGTCCATACTTGCCCCAACTGTTCAGGGTTCGACCTCTGCGGTCGTATCAAGCTGCGCCCAGCGGAGCATTTTATTATATCTACCACTGCATCAAATGTCATATGATATTTCTCCACTCAAGAGAGTTAAATTTTGATATTTAAAACATGAGGCTTTCCCAGGTTTTTATACGGCCGCAAAAAAATTTTGTGGTCGTATATTGGTATGACGGCGTCGTCGTCGTCGTCGTCGTCGTCGTCGTCGTCCGGCGTCGTCGTCCGAAGACACATTGGTTTTCGCACTCTAACTTTAGTTTAAGTGAATGGATCTCCATGAAATTTTACCATAAGGTTCAATACCACGAAAGGAAGGTTGGGATTGATTTTGGGGGTTATGGTACCAACAGTTAAGGAATTAGGGGCCAAAAAGGGGCCAAAAATAAGCATTTTTGTAACTTCCAGACAATAACTTGTGTGTAAGTGTATGGATCTCTCTGACATTGTACCACAAGGTTCCATATCACAAAGGGAAGGCTGTAATTGATTTTGGGGGTAATTGCCTCAAAATGTTAGGAATTAGGGGCCAAAAAAGGGGCAAAAAACAAGCATTTTTCTAGTTTCATGACAATAACTTGTGTGTGAGTAATTGGATATTTCTGAAATTGTACTACAAGGTTCCATATCACAAAGGGAAAGCTGGAATTGAGTTTGGGGGTAATTGCCTGAAACGTTTAGGATTTGGGGGCCAAAAAGGGGCCAAAAATAAGCATTTTTCTAGTTTCCAGACAATAACTTGTGTTCAAGTGTATGGATCTCTCTGAAATTGTACTGCAAGGTACCATACCACAAAGGGAAGGCTGAGATTGAGTTTGGGGGTGATGAATCATAAAGGGGTTCAAAAAATTGGGGGGGGGGGGGGGTGTTTATTCTTTTATTTTTCTTTTTTTCCTTTTTTTTTTCTTTTAAAATTTTCCATTTTAAGTTGGTTATTTCTGATTTATATTTAAAAGCAAATAATCATGATATGGTAGGAGATACACACCAAACAGGATGTGTAAATTATTATATAATAAGTATTGTGCAATAGCAAGAAATTTTCAATTGCACAGTATTGCACAATAGCAAGAAATCTTCAATTGCACAGTATTGCGCAATAGCAAGAAATCTTCAATTGCACAGTATTGCGCAATAGCAAGAAATATCCAATAGCACAATATTGCGCAATAGCAAGAAATTGTCAATTGTACAGTATTGCGCAATAGCAAGAAATATTCAATTGCACAGTATTGTGCAAAAGAAGATACTTCGTATAAATTGCTTATTTCTTGTTTTAAGTTCTTAGACCAAATTCATTCTGTGTCAGAAACCTATGCTGTGTCAAATATTTAATCACAATCCAAATTCAGTTCTGTATCAAGCTTGAACGTTGTGTCCATACTTGCCCCAACTGTTCAGGGTTCGACCTCTGCGGTCGTATCAAGCTGCGCCCAGCGGAGCATTTTATTATATCTACCACTGCATCAAATGTCATATGATATTTCTCCACTCAAGAGAGTTAAATTTTGATATTTAAAACATGAGGCTTTCCCAGGTTTTTATACGGCCGCAAAAAAATTTTGTGGTCGTATATTGGTATGACGGCGTCGTCGTCGTCGTCGTCGTCGTCGTCGTCGTCGTCGTCCGGCGTCGTCGTCCGAAGACACATTGGTTTTCGCACTCTAACTTTAGTTTAAGTGAATGGATCTTTTTGAAATTTGACCATAAGGTTAAATACCACAAAAGGAAGGTGGGGATTGATTTTGGGGGTTATGGTACCAACAGTTAAGGAATTAGGGGCCAAAAAGGGGCCAAAAATAAGCATTTTCTAGTTTCCAGACAATAACTGTGGAACGGTGTATGGATCTCTCTGAAATTATACTACAAGTTTCCATACCACAAAGGGATGGTTAGGATTTGCTTTGGGGGGTTATGGCTCAAACCGTTTAGGAATTAGGGGCAAAAAAGGGGGAAAAACAAGGTTGTCCTGGTTAATGGACAAATACTTTAGTACAAAACATAATTTAAAGCAGTGTAAGGGAGATAAATCAAATACATCATTGAAATTATCTCCCTTACACTGCTTTTAAATTATGTATAAAGTAATGGTTAATGAACAATAAAGATAATTTAAAACAGTGTAAGGGAGGTAATCCAAATACAACGTTTTGGTTACTTCCCTTACACTGCTTTTAAATTATGTTTAAAGAAATGCATATTTATAAAGGAAGACCAGTAAAAATATCTGCAAATGTTGCATCTTTTTTTTTTACAAAAAAATCCATATGAAAGATTTGACACTATATTTTTAATTCTATTATAAAATAGATTAAGTTAGCACTATGGTAAATTTAAATGGGGAATTATGGTTGCCAACTCCATTGGAAATTTGAATTGAGATTATGACCATATCTTGAGGGAAAGAATTTTTTGGGGGAAAAAAGGGGGGGGGTGGGTAAAAAGAAATTGTGGGGGGTCAATTTATTCTCATTTCAGATTTCAGAAATTAAAAAGAATTATTCTTCAAATATTATTTTTTTTTCAAATTTCAAATATTGAAAAATTTCAAGAAGTAATCTTTAATTGCACAGTATGGTGCATTAGATTTGTAAAATCTTTGATCACATTTATTTATTTATTATGCCGAATCTAACAGTGTATTTAGATTTTTAATTTTGGGTCCAGTTTTCAAATTGGTCTACATTAAGGTCCAAAGGGTCCAAAATGAAACTTTGTTTGATTTTAGCAAAAATTGAATATACGAGGTTCTTTGATATGCTGAATCTAAACATGTATTTAGATTTTTGATTTTTGGCCCAGTTTTCAAGTTGGTCCAAATTGGGGTCCAAAATTAAACTTTGTTTGATTTCAACAAAAATTGAATATATGGGGTTCTTTGATATGCTGAATCTAACCATGTATTTTGATATTGGACATTGGACCATAATAGGTAAATTAAAAAAATTCAAGTTCTTAGACCACATTCTTTCTGTGTCAGAAACCTATGCTGTGTCAAATATTTAATAACAATCCAAATTCAGAGCTGTATCAAGCTTGAATGTTGTGTCCATACTTGCCCCAACTGTTCAGGGTTCGACCTCTGCGGTCGTATCAAGCTGCGCCCCAGCGAAGCATTTTATTAATATTCAAAATTTAACTTTTGAGAGTGAAGAAATATCATACTGCCTGAGATTCAGTGGTCATGGATCTCTCTTATGATTTAAGGACAATATGAAGACAAACTTAATCTTTTTTTTTTATATGATCTGCAAAAAGATGTTGTCTTTACATGTGATGTCATCAGACATGGTCGCCTTTTTTCACAATAGAACATTAAGAGGAAAGCAAGACAATTTTTACGTCATAATTGTCCCGTTGCAGTAGGGACATGGAAATACCGGGCATCCGTCCTTATGTCCATCGGGTCTTGTTAGCACTCTCACTGGTACAATTCTTGCCAGATTTTTATAAAACTTATACTATAGGTTAATATCAGCAATATCTCGGACAAGTTATATAATGGTGGTCAATCGACTTTTTTTAAAAGAGTTATGCCCCTTGGAAATATTAAATTTATGGAAAATGGCCTCGTTAGTGCTCTCATGGGTACAATTCTTGCCAGATTTTTATAAAACTTATACTATAGGTTAATATCAGCAATATCTTGGACAAGGTCTATAATGGTGGTCGATCGACTTTTTTTTAAAAGAGTTATTCCCCTTGGAAATATAAAATATATGCAACGCGGGGGACATTGGAACTCTGTTTTTTTATTGAATTTTGACCAATGAAGAACTGAGATAAAACCAACCACACATTCATTATAACAAATAATCAACCCAGACAACCAGTCAGGGAAAATTGAAATCATAATACCGGTAAGCTGAATGAATGAAATATACTTAGTTTTAAAAAAAATTTCTGTTGGTCAAAAGTGGTGAAATGATAAAAATTTGTATGCTAATTTCATGTATGCAGATCTTTCGTAGACTTGAAAAAAAAACTAATTTAAACCTGCCACATTTTTTCGTGCCTGTCCCAAGTCAGGAACTTTGTCAGTTGTCATATCTAGATGTTTTTCGTTTTTCGTTTTTTGGAGAATTGTGTTTTATTGGCAGATCTTCAATTGTTTCGTTTACTCTTTATAGACTTTGACAATTTAGGGCTATACATTTTGCATGGTCCACCTGTCTATTGTTGAAGACTGTATGTTGTCCTCTATTTGTAATGGGTTGCTGTCTTTTTGACATATATACTAAACATCTAACATTCATATTCATTTTTCCATGTCTGCAAGAAACAGAACTTCATGTTTAAAAAAAAAGATATTTTCTCGAAGGGTTATGATTAGTCCATTCTTAAAATTATCTAATGACTTAGACTGCTATTGTAGTCCTGCCAAAATATAGATGTCAGTATAAAAAGCAATCAGGAATAAAATTCAGCAAGCTTTTAAAAAAAGTATTAATTCAACATGTATATCATTGTAGCTTGAATTTTTGGTACAAAATTCAAAATGAACTGTTTACATTATCACAGGGCTCTTTACAAGAAGCATTATAAGTAATGAAAAATTAAATCATTTGTTATAAAGATAGACTTTAAATTTTCTATTTATATTAGTGAATAATATCTAAATCTAATAAATTTTGAATTTCTTATTTTCATATTTGAGAAAGCAAATTATGAACTTTCATGTCTACCAATGTAAGTAGCAGCTTAATCCTAATCGGATTTTTATAAATCTTGTCACTTTTATAAAGTGTGTTGTAAGAGTCAACATCCATTTTACCCTCCAAAGATATCCTTGTATAGTTCAGGGTAACAATGCATGACTAATTTTTCAGTGGGTAATATCCGAGCACATTAACCTGTATTATTAACATCAACATAGATACGATTATATACTCAAAAAGTTAAAAGTTTTACAGGGTTTTTAATCAAATCAACTCAGCGGTTGTCATTTACCTTCTTTAATTGTATTTTATCTTGCCAACAGTGAGAAAGCAAGCTACCTGCCCTGCTAACATTTATATTTCACTTCTTATACTGGGAAATGTCTGATGAATTGTTCAGCCTTCCCTTTAACTGCCTGTATGGATGTTATGCTAGTATGATTGTGAGGCTAAGAACAAGCGGCCATATTGGTTTTAGCAGAAGTCACTTCACTTGGAATGTATTCTTTAGTGTTGTATGCTAATTTGAGATTTTTTGTAGAGAACTGTCACAATATAGTGTAAGTTGACTCATTTAATATTTGTATTGACATTTTCACCTCTAGTAATCGGTCGACTGGACGTTTATTTCGTGTTATTCCCCTTGTCAATGAATACCTATTAAATGTTATTATGTTAAATCAATGTGCAGGAAGAAAGGAAAGAAAAAATTTATCTTTGTGGGATTGTTTTTAAAAACATGAAAAGCTGTGAATTAGATAGTTTGACTTTAATGAGATCTAGCTGTAAACATAATAAATGCTTTGTAATCAAATTGGTAAACATTGTGTATTGATGTACACAAACAATATGGATGCCAGTGGTATAAACAGAAATTGTTAAAGGGCTTGCCATGCTATAAGTAACAATTTATGCTCCACTGATATCTAATAGAGCTTGACAGCTTGGGGTCATTACACTGACTGATTATCATTATTGGTAATTATTGTTGATATGGTATGCACCTTTCTCAATGTCTGCTGACTGCTGAAGGTGAGACACTTGGCATGTTATTTTATATTATTACAAGAAGGAAAAAAACAAAGATAAAAAAGATAGAAAGTTACTGTCAGTAGAACATCTTCTAGGAAGATAACGTTCAACAAATTATAAACAATGATAAACATATGAAAAAAATATAGTTTATATTTCAGGAAATCACAAAATAAGGCTTGAATATCAGTTTGGTCATTTAAATATTTGAATATTTTGAGATATTTCTTATTCATTATATAATTGTGACTACAGATTTGATAAATCTGTTCGTATTTGGTTCATTGTCACATTAATGTGATCAACTTTTTCTTTCTTTTTCTCAGTTGATTGAGATTTGTACACTTCATTCATATAGATTGGACATCATGCATCATTGAAAGCTATAATACCTATAGATATCTGTTTCTGATATACTAAACTTCAGTTGTGGTTTGCTGTTTCACTGACAAATCATCTCTAAAATCGGCCAATATGCCACTAGTGCAACATTTAAACCACTTTTCTTTTTTTCATCAAATATGCTCATTGCTAAAGTCAATTAAATTCATTGGGCACTATAAAACCAAATGGTGCCTAAAAAAAATGACTTTCTAAGGTCAACTTCTCTGTCTGAGGGTTACAGCATTGTATCACCACAGAATACCTGAGTGTATTAAGATTGACAGTCCATTAGCCATGATATTAATTCAGTGGTACTTAAGTGACCTTTGACAATCATATTATAAAGGTCATATTACAGTGTTTATGTGATGGAAATGTCATGGTACATAAAACAATAACAGTTGAATTTTAAATATTTGTGGTTTGGCTTTTGACCTTATGATGAAAACATAGTCCGTATATTATATATTCTGTGTGTGGTATTTTTAAAAGTATCCCTTGTATTTAAAAGGTTTTGTTAAAGATAAATAGTTTATCTAGGATTTCATAAACAATATTTCAAAAGAGATTTATTTTTTGGGGTTTATATATGGCCTCAAAATCCTTCAAGCTACCAGGTGTTGTTCTGCAAAACTTTTTGATTTTTACATTGACAGGGAGGACAGAATTGCAAAAAAAACTTAATATATACCGCCGAGCGGAGGGAGGCAAAAAATTGTGGACCATTTTATATATCCAGTCTAGCCAGTCTTGCCCTTTCAAATTCCTAATGAAAAATGGAAAATCATTGACAAGTCATAGAAATTTATTAACTCAATGAATTATTAAAATTCATTGCTGCATTATCAAGCTCTGGGAATGTAAAATTTCTATATTCATTAAAAAAGTATCATATATAATATGCACAAAAATATATATGACATTGCTGATTAGTTTGTTTAGTCATGAAAAGACATTAAATTATAGAATGATTGGAATATGAACTGAGTGATGGTCCCACCATAACATTTTCTTGAAGACATTAGGTTTAAAGGAATTCTAACCCATTCCTTATTTGTGTCTGTCATTGTAAAGATTGTTTTTAGCATTAGGAAGGTTGTCACTGAAGATTTTTGATCACATAGAGGTATTTTCTAAAGTTTCTTGATACATATATAAAAATTATTCTTGATATAATAAAGTTCTTTGCATTCCTGGTAAAATATGTCCATCAAAGTATCCATATGCTGTACTGTTCTTGAAAATGTTGTTCCAAAAATGATTATTGCTTGGTTTTTATCATAGAGGAATATCTCCACACAATCTTTATTTCAAAATGAGGAGCAGCATGAACAGATCTTTCACTCATTATTTCTCACTGGTAATCACATATTTGAAAATGGGGTGCATTCTGAAATTAAAGATGGCCTCAAATCATTTTACAGGGAAAAACTAGATTGTAAATGCCTGGGAATATATCATTGTATATCAGGTGTTGTATATTGCACATTTTTGATTTCAGGGTGAACTAGTTGAGTATTATTATTTCTGGAAAAAGACCCCAAGTGCTGCCACAAACAGACCTGTGAGACGACATAAGAGACCAGCTTTTAAAAGAAACACACGATCACAAAGACCAGCATCTAGTGAATTCTGTAAGTCACATATCCATCCCAAATCTTGCCATAGGATGTTCAATCTGATATGAAACACAAATAAGATCTGTTACCTGTAAATTAGATTTATGAATTATGAATTATGCAATTGGTCTTTGTTAGCTAAATATGATTTTTGTCTGTGAGAACTGTTTTTCTTACTGTAACAAAAACTCTTAATTTTTTGCCTGTAAACTCATTTTTGTAACAGTAATAGAAAACTCAGCTTGATTTCAGTTTCTTAAAAAATTACCATCATAAAATCAAAAGAAGATGTTAGGAAATGTAGTGAATAATGTCTTCCTTCATTTTGAAAGATAATTTTCTGAAAAAAAAAAAATTTGGTTGTAAGGAAAATGTGTGTGTACAACTAGGGGGACATGTATCAGAGCGGGAGATTTTTTATGCCCCCACTGTAGCTTTGGTTTCCATTCTCTAACTTTAGTTTGCCTCAACCAAATGTTATGAAACTTATACACAATGCTTATTTCCACAAAACACAGATCAAGTTTAAATTTTGCTGGTGTCACTTTTACCTTTCTAGACTTATGCCCCTTTACAACTGGAAAAATTGCTGAATTTTTTGTTTCCGTTCTTTAACTTAAGTTTGCCTCAAATAAATGTTATGAACTTATAAACAATACTTATTACCACAAAACTCAGATCAAGTACAAATTTGGTAGCGTCACTTTAACAGTTCTTGAGTTATGTCCCTTTATAACGTTTTATGCAAGTAGGGGCATCATCTGTGTCCCATGGACACATTCCCCATTTATTTCAAGACTGGTGTGGTATATTTTCAAAATTTTGGTTGAGCACTTTTCTCCAGTGTTAAAATTTCTTATAATTTGCAAACTGTGAGACCAAAATTTTACATAGGAGCTGCAATATAAGTCAGTATCATTTGTTATTATTTTGGCTTGACAATTTGTTAGACAGGTCTTTAAAAAAAAAGATTGCCTTCTCTGGGAACAAAATTGACTGATATGGAAAAACTTGTTTTGAAATCTTTAAAATTTTCTTCTGTTTACATTTCTCATACAAAAGGGATTTATATGCCTTCTCCATTTTGATTGTGAATTGTCAAGTAGTTCATCAGAGAGATAAGATCTTACTTGCAAATGCTTGCTGAAGTTTTAATTAAACTTTTACATAATTCATACTTATTAAAAGAAAGATTTTATTTAAATTGACTTTATGTATTTGTTGATGTTTGAATGAACCTGTCATATGAATTTAATCGGCTTTAAATCGAAACGAAATGAAGAACGAGTGTTTGGCCTGAACAAACATATGGACCAATTATAAGTCTTTGTACATTATAAACTTTGACAAACTGCATATTCCATTTTGTGTGGGATCTAAAAGAACATGTTGTGGTATGTTTAATCAGGTAAAAAAATAACATATAAACTTGTTAAGTACGTTTAGATAAGACGTGAGATATGTATTGATTCCTGTGTCATGTGTGTTAATACATGTGAACTTATGCTAGTCTTGGGACTGGAGAGCAAACAGTCTGTGGATTCATTAGTATTCTTTGGATACCAACTTTCGTGGATTTCATGGGTACAGTTCAATGATTTAAAATTTGTCCATAGGAATGTAGGCAGACTTGAAATATAGCAAAACCACTAAATTAGACGTATCCACGTAAAGGCAAGTTTACCTCAATCCATGGAAATTGTAACAAATGAATGAATCAGCAGTGTTCTAAAAATAAAGGTACAGCCAAGAAAAGAATTTATGGGTGGTACATGAAATGTACTAACCTTAGATTATTTTTCAATAGTACTTTCAAATGAGAAGATATATATTATAAGCATGAGTGAGACAGCAATCCAATAGCTTAGGGTAAAATGACCATCTAGGGGTCACTAATAGTCTGTCAAAAAGGGGAAGCTATAAATTTTTGTTTGTTTGAAAACTAGGGAATATCTTTGAAGCACCTTGCACCATATTTAGAAAATTTGACCAGAATCTGTCCTTTGTTTGCTAATTTATTTGGCTCAAAGTAAAAAAGCATCATTTCAAAATACAATTTTAGGGACAGTGTAAAAGCATGTAACATTTTTCATACATAATCATCTTGTAATGACTCATGATAAATTTGTAAAAAATGAAGTAGAGAGACTTTTTAATGAGGGTCCTGATCAATTATCATTTCAACTCGAGTCCTTATTTTTGGTAAAATATTATGTAATTTCTTTTAAAGATGAGGTGAAAAAAATAACCCATAGAGAGTAGAGGGTATTTTTACTGATTTATAGCTCAGATCTAATATATCTATGTTTAATGGACTGAAATTTTGAAATGTTAGTTAAATTGACCAAAACTTAAAAGCTAAAACACTTTAATTGCAATCTAAATATGTTTTATAAAAGTATTTTTCTTATTAGCAGTACCTAATTTTTTTTTCAGATTTTTTGGTATTTTTAGGGGCATAATGTTTTTCGGTCTGCATCCGTTCGTCTGCCTGTCCTGCTTCAGGTTTAAGTTTTTGGTCAAGGTAGTTTTTGATGAAGTTGAAGTCCAATCAACTTGAAACTTAGTACACATGTTCCCTATGATATGATCTTTCTAATTTTAATGCCAAATTAGATTTTTGACCCCAATTTCACTGTCCACTGAACATAGAAAATGATAGTGCGAGTGGGGCATCCGTGTACTATGGTCACATTCTTGTTACATATTGACACTGACCACATTTTATATTGCAGTGGACGCTAGTTCTGCCAGTGAATGTTCTGATCAGGACTCTGACGACAGTGGAGGCAGCCGAGAATCTGGATACTCATGTCGTCATTGTTTAACAACAGGTAGATTTATCTCCTCTTTGCTGTATGATATTAAGCTAATAATAGAAAAACTTTTAAAATTATCATTTGTCAGATGTTTATAGATTAGAGGAAAAGTGATTTTTATACGACTGCAAACAAATTTTTGTGGTCGTATATTGGTATGACGTTGGCGTCGTCGTTGTCGTCATCCGGCGTCGTCGTCCGAAGACGCATTAGTTTTCGCACTCTAACTTTAGTTTAAGTGAATGGATCTCTATGAAATTTCACCATAAGGTTCAATACAACAAAAGGAAGGTGGGGATTGATTTTGGGGGTTATGGTACCAACAGTTAAGTAATTAGGGGCCAAAAAGGGGCCAAAAATAAGCATTTTCTAGTTTCCAGACAATAACTGTGGAACGGTGTATGGATCTCTCTGAAATTATACTACAAGTTTCCATACCACAAAGGGATGGTTAGGATTTGCTTTGGGGGGTTATGGCTCAAACCGTTTAAGAATTAGGGGCAAAAAAGGGGGAAAAACAAGGTTGTCCTGGTTAATGGACAAATACTTTAGTACAAAACATAATTTAAAGCAGTGTAAGGGAGATAAATCAAATACATCATTGAAATTATCTCCCTTACACTGCTTTTAAATTATGAATAAAGTAATGGTTAATGAACAATTAAGATAATTTAAAACAGTGTAAGGGAGGTAATCCAAATACAACGTTTTGGTTACTTCCCTTACACTGCTTTTAAATTATGTTTAAAGAAATGCATATTTATAAAGGAAGACCAGTAAAAATATCTGCAAATGTTGCATCTTTTTTTTTTACAAAAAAATCCATATGAAAGATTTGACACTATATTTTAAATTCTATTATAAAATAGATTAAGTTAGCACTATGGTAAATTTAAATGGGTAATTATGGTTTGGGGAAAAAAAAAGGGGGGGGGGGTAAAAAGAAATCGTGTGGGGTTAATTTTTTCTCATTTCAGATTTCAGAAATTAAAAAGAATTATTCTTCAAATATTATTTTTTTTTCAAATTTCAAATATTGAAAAATTTCAAGAAGTAATCTTTAATTGCACAGTATGGCGCATTAGATTTGTAAAATCTTTGACCACATTTATTTATTTGTTATGCCGAATCTAACCGTGTATTTAGATTTTTAATTTTGGATCCAGTTTTCAAATTGGTCTACATTAAGGTCCAAAGGGTCCAAAATTAAACTTTGTTTGATTTTAACAAAAATTGAATTCTTGGGGTTCTTTGATATGCTGAATCTAAACATGTATTTAGATTTTTGATTATGGGCCCAGTTTTCAAGTTGGTCCAAGTTGGGGTCCAAAATAAAACTTTGTTTGATTTCAACAAAATTGAATATATGGGGTTCTTTGATATGCTGAATCTAAAAATGTATTTAGATTTTAGATTTTTGGCCCAGTTTTCAAGTTGGTCCAAACTGGGGTCCAAAATTAAACTTTGTTTGATTTCAACAAAAAATGAATATATGGGGTTCTTTGATATGCTGAATCTTACCATGTATTTAGATTTTTTATTTGTGGCCCAGTTTTCAAGTTGGTCCAAATTGGGGTCCAAAATTAAACTTTGTTTGATTTCAACAAAAATTGAATATATGGGGTTCTTTGATATGCTGAATCTTACCATGTATTTAGATTTTTTATTTGTGGGCCCGCTATCAAATTGGTTCATATTGAGGTCAAAAGGGTCCAAAATTAACCTTTGTGTGATTTCATCAAAAATTGAATTATTGGGGTTCTTTGATATGCCAAATCTAACCGTGTTTTTAGATTTTTAATTTTGGGTCCCGTTTTTTAAATTGGTCTACATTAAGGTCCAAAGGGTCCAAAATTAAACTTAGTTTGATTTTAACAAAAATTGAATTCTTGGGGTACTTTGATATGCTGAATCTAACCATGTATTTTGATTTTGGACATTGGACCATAATAGGTAAATTAAAAAAATTGAAGTTATTAGACCACATTCTTTCTGTGTCAGAAACCTATGCTGTGTCAAATATTTAATCACAATCCAAATTCAGAGCTGTATCAAGCTTGAATGTTGTGTCCATACTTGCCCCAACTGTTCAGGGTTCGACCTCTGCGGTCGTATCAAGCTGCGCCCAGCGAAGCATTTTATTCTATTTTGCATATTGTTTTAAGTATTTTGTTGGAACAAATATGAACAATAGATGTATAAAGATTAATAAGACAGCTACCAAACAATACATATATAAAGGTCACTATTCAATGGATAAAATGTCCAGACTTTATAACAAGTAAAGCTTTTAATATATTAAAGGACTGCTTAAAGTGTAGAAGAAATTTACAAAACATACAAGGGCCTGGATGGAGGTCTTACATTTCTCTATTCTTTAATTTTTTAGGCCATTTTTAATCTCTTCTTTAATTTTTTTGCCCATTATTCTCTATTCTTTATTTTTTGGCATATCTTTCTATTCTTTTTTTTTTTTGGCATATTTTTCTCTATTCCTTTATTTTGTATATTTTGTTTATTATTCTTTATTTTATAACACCCCATCCAGACCCTCACATATTTCTTGAACAGTTTTTCTAGTTTCCCACCCACCCCCCCCCCCCCCCCCCCCCCCCCCCCCCCCCAAAAAAAAAACCACATAGCATAGTGGAAATTAGCTCGTTACTGGTTGGTTTAGTTTTGAAGATGTATAAAAAAACTTATTGTAATTGAAATTTTAAGTATAACTAGAAATGTAAATTCACGTGAATCAACCTTCAGGGTTCGACACTAACGCTAGTCCGCTAGCCCGAGGCTAGTAAAAATTAGGGAGGGCTAGTAAAGTTTTCATCACAGTAGTCTGACGGGCTAGTCAAAATTTTGTTTAAAACTAGGAATTTCACAAAATTTTAATTGTCAACAAATCCCAGATTTTTTGCTGACCTTTGCTGTCTTTATTGTACAGTTTATTCACGTATTTTGATTGTCAGACATTTTTAACATGAAATGTACTTTTTGGGGAGGGGAAAGAAACGGAAACAATGATGGTACTTAATACATTGAAAACCATGTGTGTTACAAACGCCGTGATGATTCTAATCAGAAACCTGGATCTCAAAAGTGCTTTCATAATCTCAAAATAATAGCATGAATACGAAATTTACATACATTACTACCGATACCATCACTGTTTGGGAAAAATGTACAACTTATTGGGAGGAATTTAAGCCATTTTTTTAGTAATTGGGAATTTTCTCTAGGGGAAAAAGCTGTATTTCGAATGTAATTTGAGTCAAACAATATCACTGAATTATTGTCATAAAAACAAAATTAAAGGTCTCTGCAAGGATTTGTATACTATACAATTCCTTGGTCTTTGGTAAAATATACAGATTTTTAGGAATAAAATCTTGTCCTGCATAAAAAAATATACTTAAACAACAAGGGAAAAGAAGGAGTCGATGAAGAATTATGACAAAAAAAACAGCAAGGGCAAACCTTTCCTCTTTTGTGGGTGTATTTTTAAATCCCTAACTTATCCATCTTCAGTAAAGACACTAGTAATAATGATAAGTAAAATGAGGATGATGATGAAGTAATGATCTAAAGGGTCTTCAAAATAAGTCGAACACATTCTTAATAGGCCTATAGATTTTTTTTTTTTTGGTATTTTTTATTAGCAAACCAGTGAAATTTCATGAAACAAAACATGTTCAAAACTCTCTGGAAATGCTCCAGAACACAGGATTTAGCTTCATTTGTATCAAAATTTTCTGGGGGGGCATGTCCCCAGACCCTCCTAGATTGGGTCGTGCCGATGGCACGACCGACAAAGGGCCTTCGGCACTTGGAGGGCTAGTGTATTGACAAGAGGACTAGTAAAATAATAATTTCACTAGCCCTGCAGGCTAGTACATACAATTAGTTAGTGTCAAACCCTGACCTTCTCCTTAACAGAGACCTGAATGTAAGAATTTGTATAATAAATGATGATGAAATTAAAGTTGAACTGACCTGGTTATAAGACCAAGAAATAAAAAGAATGTGTGTCTAGGGTTTACCCAACTGACCCTAATTTTAGGTTCTGACCCAATTGCTCTGTAGAGGATTTCTTCACAATTAACTATCAATAATACTGGAATTTGACTTTGTAAATACAGGATATGTTCTTGTTGTTGATTATAAAAATCCATAACTATCAACCTTTTAATTCTTTAGCAGAAAACCTTAGATGTTTTTTTTTGGTGACAACACAATAACATCTCTTCTTTCAGTTTCCAAAGACTGGCACCATGCCGGAAAAGATAAAGGCTTACGATGTACAGATTGTCGTCTACATTTCAAACGATATGGGGAAGAGCGCCCCCTAGACAGTCCAAAAGAAAATCCTTCCTTTTTGTTCAAGCCAGTCAAAGAAGAAGATTCTTTGAGTGGCAAGCAAGACATGCGAACACGACAAACGCGTGATTCTGTAAGTTGCACAATTATTTTAAGATTCTTTTCAATTACTTGTAATGAACAGGATTTTAAGGGAAGGAAATGATACTGAAATGAAAATTTATCACCTATACAAACTATGGTTTACCTGTAATTTTACGTGTAGTATTTATTTCTCCTTAAGATTCAAAGTTGAAAGACATTTATATATATGATTAAATTTCTGATATTTAGGATTAAAAACGAATCACAAATAAAAAACAAATGAAAACTCATAAAAATAAGAATGTCATGCAAGTTCAGATTTGAAATATATAGTAAAAGAAAGCTACAGAAGAAAAAGACTAAATTAAATCTGCAGCTGTACACAATAAAACTGAATAAACTTTAACTCTTTACTGCTCAAACTAACAATTCTACTGCAAAAATCAAGTTTAGAATTGTTAAGTTTGATACAGCAGTGACCTTCCATATTTAAGGATAGATAGCATGCTATGACCAGCGTTAGAACTTAAGTCAGTTCTGTTATGTATTCTTTATTTAAGAAATGAATGCTTCTTTTTGTAATTTTATTCGGTGTAAAAGTGTTGGCCGAAGCACATTTTGTAGGCGCTTCATTCTAGAAATGTGTGCACAATCAACACTTTTAAACCCCAATAAAATTACAAAAGGCATTCATTTCTTATAAATTTCATTTTTATGCTAATAGGACCATGAAAAAAAGTTTTCCATTATCAAGTTTTTCTTTTATTTACCTGTGCACTTTTTTGTGGAAGCAAGTGTCATCATGAATGTAACATTTCATTTTGATATGAAGGTTAATTTTTGAATGACGTGCGATTTTTGTTAGCCAATCAAACTGGTGAAACATACATGTAATGTAATTATTATCTGATTTCAGGCAAAGAAGAAAAAGAAAGATAGAAATAATAGTAATAGTAGTCCAGATATTGTAGATAACTCTGTGTTTCAAAAAAATTCTGAACCTAAATCGCCAAGTGAAAATAGTACAACTAGCAACAGTAGTACCGACTCTAAATTAAATAAGGTATGTAACACTGTACCCTTAAACAAGATAGACAACTCTGGGGTTTAAAAAACTATTTCCAGTATTTATTGCATTGGTTGCAATAAATTACTGTGATTTCCCAGTGAAATAAAACTGATTATTTCACATGTGAATTAAATCTGATAATTTCACTCCTCTGACAACAATAGATGTTGTCTAGACATTGTCGATGACATTGCATCAACAATTGAGAATGCATAGAAAAAGTTATAGGTCCTTTCAATCTCTTCTTTATTTCCATTTAACAATGTTTAATAGTCCATGGTAAATGTAATAACAAGATTAACTAATTCAAGAATTGAAATATTGAAAAATATTCAACTCGTGATGGAACAACACTAAATATTAACACTAAATATTAACTCGTGTGCTATACTCATATGTGAATTATTGTGTAGTTAGGTCACTGGTTCAACCTTGGATGAGTCTGTAGCTGAGAAACACCTTGTATGAAAAACCATCGATAATCTATAAATAGAGTTAACTAGCCCATCAATATTTATTTTATTTTGTATAGAAGGATACAGATAGTCCTGTTAAAGGAAGGAAGAGGCAGCTGAACTCAGATACGGAGGATAAAATATCTAAAAAGAAGAAAAAACAAGTGGTAAGACTGACTTTGAATAGCATGGTTTATTAGTGTTGTCCAAATTCATTTACCACAACAACAAAAATATTATCAGAATTTGAACTTGGCATAAAATATTTTGATTACTCAAAAGTTCTTAAAAAAAGTGAAATGTAAATCATTTAAAACCTTAGCATTTGTCTTTTTATTGCTGAAGGCGTAAACTTGACGGTTTTCAAAATGATTTTGAATATTACAGGAACAATCAGATTCAGAATCAGACAGTAGTAGTTTATCAGGAAATGATGAGGAAAATGGCAATGACGGAGATATAGAAAATAATCAGGTAAAGATTGAAGTAAGAAGTGATTTGATATGCACAAGGGACATCAATGATGTCATATTTATTGCAAAATTCTACATGATTGGTAAAGATGAATTTTTTTCTATCCACTGTTGAAACATTTTTGGAGAACTAAAAATTTGTTAGACTGTTAGAGACACATTTTTATTATTATACGACCGCAAAAAAATTTTGCGGTCATATATTGGTATGACGTTGGCGTGGTCGTCGTCGTCCGAAGACACATTGGTTTTCGCACTCTAACTTTAGTTTAAGTGAATGTATCTCTATGAAATTTTACCATAAGGTTCAATACCACAAAAGGAAGGTTGGGATTGATTTTGGGGGTTATGGTACCAACAGTTAAGGAATAAGGGGCCAAAAAGGGGCCAAAAATAAGCATTTTTGTAACTTCCAGACATAACTTGTGTGTTAGTGTATGGATCTCTCTGACATTGTACCACAAGGTTCCATATCACACAGGGAATGCTGGGATTGATTTTGGGGGGTAATTGCCTCAAAATATTAATGTTATGGTACCAACAGTTAAGGAATTAGGGGCCAAAAAGGGGCCAAAAATAAGCATTTTTGTAACTTCCAGACATAACTTGTGTGTTAGTGTATGGATCTCTCTGACACTGTACCACAAGGTTCCATATCACAAAGGGAAAGCTGGAATTGAGTTTGGGGGTAATTGCCCAAAACGTTTAGGAATAAGGGGCCAAAAATAAGCATTTTTCTAGTTTCCAGACAATAACTTGTGTTCAAGTGTATGGATCTCTCTGAAATTGTACTGCAAGGTACCATATCACAAAGGGAAGGCTGGAATTGAGTTTTGGGGTGATGAATCAAAAAATTTGGGGGGGGGATTTTTTTTTTTTTCCTTTTTTTTCTTTTTTTCCTTTTTTTTTTCTTTTAAAATTTTCCATTTTCAGTTGGTTATTTCTGTTTTATATTCAAAAGCAAATAATAATGATATGGTAGGAGATACACACCAAACAGAATGTGTAAATTATTATATAATAAGTATTGTGCAATAGCAAGAAATTTTCAATTGCACAGTATTGCACAATAGCAAGAAATCTTCAATTGCACAGTATTGCGCAATAGCAAGAAATCTTCAATTGCACAGTATTGTGCAATAGCAAGAAATATCCAATAGCACAATATTGCGCAATAGCAAGAAATTGTCAATTGTACAGTATTGCCCAATAGCAAGAAATATTCAATTGCACAGTATTGTGCAAAAGAAGATACTTCGTATAAATTGCTTATTTCTTGACCAATTTCAATGGGGTTTTTATTCTTGAATTCTTGGGGTTCTTTAATATGCTGATTCTAACCGTGTATTAAGTTTTTGGATTTTGGGCCCCGTTTTTAAATTGGTCCACATTGAGGTCCAAAGGGTCCAAAATTAAACTTTGTTTGATTTCATCAAAAATTGAATTATTGGGGTTCTTTGATATGCCGAATCTAACCAGGTATTTAGATTCTTAATTTTTGGTTCCGTTTTCAAATTGGTCTACATTAAGGTCCAAAGGGTCCAAAATTAAACTTAGTTTGATTTTAACAAAAATTGAATTCTTAGGGTTCTTTGATATGCTGAATCTAAACATGTATTTAGATTTTTTATTATGGGCCCAGTTTTCAAGTTGGTCCAAATCGGGGTCCAAAATTAAACTTTGTTTGATTTCAACAAAAATTGAATATATGGGGTTCTTTGATATGCTGAATCTAACCATGTATTTAGAATTTTGATTTTTGGGCCCCATTATCAACTTTGTCCACATTGAGGTCAAAAGGGTCCAAAATTAAACTTTGTTTGATTCCAACAAAAATTGAATTCTTGGGGTTCTTTGATATGCTGAATCTAACCATGTATTTAGATTTTGGATATTGGACCATAATAGGTGAATGTCCAATTTAAAATTTTTAAGTTCTTAGACCACATTCATTCTGTGTCAGAAACCTATGCTGTGTCAAATATTTAATCACAACCCAAATTCAGAGCTCTATCAAGCTTGAATGTTGTGTCCATACTTGCCCCAACTGTTCAAGGTTCGACCTCTGCGGTCGTATCAAGCTGCGCCCTGCGGAGCATTTTATTTTATTTTATTTTCTTTGAGAAAAAGGTTACTTAATGTGCTTGAAATTTTCCTGGTCTTTAATGGAATGAAGATGAAAGAAAGTGTGCCTGTTGCTTTTTCCTATTAATAAATTCTTGTCTTGAACTGTTACAAGTACACCCAAAAATTGTGATGGTCATTAATTTCTTTTTCCGAATTCAAAAGTTATCTGCAGTTCTTTCCAAATGTAAAAGTTGCTTCTCTCTTGAGAAGATATTTTTTATGGGCAAATTCATGTATGAGAACTCAAACTATGGCAATGTTACAGTTTGTATATATATATATAGTTATATAAGTAGTATGTGTGTTTTCTAGTATAATAGCTGAGGATTCATTTATATTTGTGGGGTAGTTGTCTAAATTACAGTTGTCAATATCATTAAGTATACATTTTCACCAGTTTATATAAAGAAGACCCAACTGAGAGGTCAGGTACCTAAGGTCAAGTCAAAGTTATTGAACATGTCCTATACAACATTTTTTTAGCATTCTATTCTATCATTTTCATACCTAGCCTAAAAGAGTAAAGGGGAATTATGTTTTCTGATCTGTAAGGCTGTCTTTTATCAGGTTAAAGTTTTTGGTAAAGTTATGTTACCTTAAAGTTATGGGCACATCAACTTGAAATTTACTACAGATATTCATTATAATGTAAACTTTAAAAAATAATTGCCAATAAAGGTTTTACCTAGATGTCACGGTTCACTTAATATAGAAATGTGATTGTGCAAGCTAGGCATATGTTATAAAGACATATTTTATAGTTTGTTTATACTTGAATACAACCTTAAATATGGATTCTATATATTTATGCCCCCGCCATAGCGGAGGGGGCATTAAGTTTTACCCTTGTCCGTCTGTATGTCGTCCGTACGTCCCAAAGTTGGTTTCTGTTCTCTAACTTTAGTTTGCCTCAACCAAATGTTATGAAACTTGTACACAATGCTTATTACCACAAAACACAGATCGAGTTTGATTTTTGGTAGTGTCACTATAACCGTTCTAGAGTTATGCCCCTTTACAAATGGAAAAATTGCTGAATTTTTCGTTTCAGTTCTCTAACTTTAGTTTGCCTCTACCAAATGTTATGAAACTTATACACAATGCTAATTACCACAAAATACAGATCAAGTTTGAATTTTGGTGGTGTCACTTTTTATTTGGCACAACTTGTTGGAATTTTGGGTTCTCAATGCTGTTCAACTTTGTATTTGTTTGGCTTTATAACTATTTTGATCTGAGCGTCACTGATGAGTCTTAGGTAGACAAAACGTGCCTCTGATGTATTAAATTATAATCCTGGTACCTTTGATAACTATTTACCGTGCTAGAGTTATGCCTGTTTACAAATGGAAAAACTGCTGAAATTTTCGTTTCTGTTCTTTAACTTAAGTTAGCCTCAACCAAATGTTATGAGACTTATTCACAATACTTATTACCACAAAACTCAGATAGAGTACAAATTTGGGTAGCGTCACTTTAACTGTTCTTCCGTTATGTCCCTTAATAACCTTTATATGATATGCAAGAGGGGGCATCATCTGTGTCCCATGGACACATTCCCCATTTATTTTTTATTCATTCAATAATAATACCATTTTGAAGTAAAGAGTTAGATTCAAATGACTTTGACTTGACCTTAAGTAACTTCAGCTATCTTAAATTGAAAGTCTGAACCCACAATGTTAAATGAGTCTACAGTACCCACAATGTGAATTTTTAGAATCACTCTTGCTGGTGTGAATCACATCGAAACAGACTGTGGTGTGAATTACAGGGTAACAGAGTGATCACTGGTGGTTTATAGTGATACCACTCTTTATGATCTTGATATTTAAAATCTATTGAATATATACAAAGGTATCTCAGAGTGAATCATCCAAGGTCATCAGCATTCACTGCAAAAAATCCCTTCCAAGAGTGATTTTAAATAATTGAATCATTGTACAGTACTTAAACTCTTATTATCTGCTGTGATAGAACTTTTTATATTTCCTTATTGTGTGTTCTACAATCTTCGTTTTTTTTGTAGGCAATAACTGTATCATCAAACATGATAAAAGAAAAATTGAATTGTTTTTAGCTCACCTGACCTGAAAGGTCAAGTGAGCTTTTCTCATCACTTTGCGTCCGTCGTCCGTCGTCCTGCGTCCGTCGTCCGTCGTCCGTCGTCCGTAAACTTTTACAAAAATCTTCTCCTCTGAAACTACTGGGCCAAATTTAACCAAACTTGGCCACAATCATCATTTGATTATCTAGTTTTAAAAATGTGTGGCGTGACCCGGTCAACCAACCAAGATGGCTGCCACTGCTAAAAATAGAACATAGGGGTAAAATGCAGTTTTTAGCTTATAACTCAAAAACCAAAGCATTAAGAGCAAATCTGACATGGGGTAAAATTGTTCATCAGGTCAAGATCTATCTGCCCTGAAATTTTCAGATGAATCGGACAACCCGTTATTGGGTTGCTGCCCCTGAATTGGTAATTTTAAGGAAATTTTGCTGTTTTTGGTTATTATCTTGAATATTATTATAGATAGAGATAAACTGTAAACAGCAATAATGTTCAGCAAAGTAAGATTTACAAATAAGTCAATATAACCGAAATGGTCAGTTGACCCCTTTAGGAGTAATTGCCCTTTATAGTCAATTTTTAACCATTTTTCGTAAATCTTAGTAATCTTTTACAAAAATCTTCTCCTCTGAAACAACTGGGCCAAATTAAACCAAACTTGGCCACAATCATCATTGGGGTATCTAGTTTAAAAAATGTGTGGCGTGACCTGGCCAACCAACCAAGATGGCCGCCACAGCTAAAAATAAAACATAGGGGTAAAATGCAGTTTTTGGCTTATAACTCAAAAACCAAAGCATTTAGAGCAAATCTGACATGAAGTAAAATTGTTTATCAGGTCAAGATCTATCTGCCCTGAAATTTTCAGATGAATCGAACAACCTGGTGTTGGGTTGCTGCCCCTGAATTGGTAATTTTAAGGAAATTTTGCTGTTTTTGGTTATTTTCTTGAATATTATTATAGATAGAGATAAACTGTAAACAGCAATAATGTTCAGCAAAGTAAGATTAACAAATAAGTCAACATGACTGAAATGGTCAGTTGACCCCTTTAGGAGTTATTGCCCTTTATAGTCAATTTTTAACAATTTTTCGTAAATCTTAGTAATCTTTTACAAAAATCTTCTCCTCTGAAACTCCGTGGCCAAATTTAACCAAACTTGGCCACAATCATCATTTGATTATCTAGTTTTAAAAATGTGTGGCGTGACCTAGTCAACCAACCAAGATGGCCGCCACGGCTAAAAATAGAACATAGGGGTAAAATTCAGTTTTTGGCTTTTAACTCAAAAACCAAAGCATTTAAAGCAAATCTGACATGAAGTAAAATTGTTTATCAGGTCAAGATCTATCTGCCCTGAAATTTTCAGATGAATCGGACAACCCGTTATTGGGTTGCTGCCCCTGAATTGGTAATTTTAAGGAAATTTTGCTGTTTTTGGTTATTATCTTGAATATTATTATAGATAGAGATAAACTGTAAACAGTAATAATGTTCAGCAAAGTAAGATTTACAAATAAGTCAATATAACCGAAATGGTCAGTTGACCCCTTTAGGAGTAATTGCCCTTTATAGTCAATTTTTAACCATTTTTCGTAAATCTTAGTAATCTTTTACAAAAATCTTCTCCTCTGAAACAACTGGGCCAAATTAAACCAAACTTGGCCACAATCATCATTTGGTTATCTAGTTTTGAAAATGTGTGGCGTGACCTGGTCAACCAACCAAGATGGCCGCCACGGCTAAAAATAGAACATAGGGGTAAAATTCAGTTTTTGGCTTTTAACTCAAAAACCAAAGCATTTAAAGCAAATCTGACATGAAGTAAAATTGTTTATCAGGTCAAGATCTATCTGCCCTGAAATTTTCAGATGAATCGGACAACCCGTTGTTGGGTTGCTGCCCCTGAATTGGTAATTTTAAGGTGATTTTGCTGTTTTTGGTTATTATCTTGAATATTATTATAGATAGAGATAAACTGTAAAAAACAATAAATGTCGGCAAAGTAAGATCTACAAATAAGTCAACATGACCGAAATTGTCAGTTGACCCCTTTAGGAGTTATTGCCCTTTATAGTCAATTTTTAACCATTTTTTCGTAAATCTTAGTAATCTTTTACAAAAATCTTCTCCTCTGAAACTACTGGGCCAAGTTAATTATAGATAGAGATAATTGTAAGCAGGAAAAATGTTCAGTAAATTAAGATGTACAAACACATCACCATCACCAAAACACAATTTTGTCATGAATCCATCTGCGTCCTTTGTTTAATATTCACATAGACCAAGGTGAGCGACACAGGCTCTTTAGAGCCTCTAGTTTTATCATCCAATCATAAATGTTCCTCCACTTTTTGTAAAAAACAAACTTCAGCACAATGAATTAGAATGTCAACGTATGAATTCAAGCGATTGTTTAAATTTTGATGTTTGGTACATTTTTGGAATTTATTTCTTAACAAACATGTAATTGGGAATGAATATTTACTTTTCACCAAATATCACTGTGAGAAATAAGACACACAGTAACAAATTTTGTTTTTTTTTGTTTTTTTGAGAAAAGTTGGGGAAAAAAACCACTATCTCGGTTACCTATGAAATTTCAACAGATCATGAAAGTTTATATCCATTTAAAAAGTCCTTTCACAGAATTAGAATATATATAACTATGACTGTGTCTGCATGATGAAATCTCTTTGTTCTTTGCAGGATGATCTTAGTTCTTCGTCTCCTCCCAGCACTCCTCATTCTGTAGACACTGACGTCAGTAAACCGTTACCACCTGTTTCTGATGTAGATGTGAAGCCGGAAACCCCAGCTAAATCACCTACACCTCCTAAATCTCATTTCTTATCACCACCTTTGAGAGTTACCTCCCCTCTTCAACCTATTCATTCCAGCACACCTCCCGTAATTCAGCACCTTCCACCTCACTGTCCACCACCATCTTTAATTCCATCCTCAACATCACAGACTATAAAAAATTTGGAAAATATAACCAATAATTCACCAATACCACCTCCAATATCGCAGGTACCCCCACCACTTGTTCCAACATCATTGGCAGCTTCAGTCAACAAACAAACAGACCAGAGGGCACCAGATCAATTTGCAAGACGACCGATTACATCATTACCTCAAGAACAATCAGCTTTTACAGACAAAAACTTGCCAATTTCTAAAGCTACATCAAGATTGCCAGAAATTCCACCATTGTCTTCATTACAGTCGTTAACCAGTGGCCATAACTCTGTACCACTGGCTTCAACCAGCGATCAATTAAAAATCCAAAAACTACAAGAAAGATCTGTGTCACCATATCAACAAAAGTCATCACCAAGACCATATTCACCGAATATTTACAAAAACTTTCCTCTGAGGAATACTGAGCAATCGCATCCATCACTTCCTAAACCTATTGTGCAAAGGACTTCCGAAAGACCATATTCACCAAATCAACAGAAACTGCCATCAAAACATTCAGAAGGACCATTTTCACCATTTCATGATAAAATATCATCAACTGTGTCACCTTCATCATCTAAACTGTTGGCAGATCAAGTGTTGCCATCATCTAAGTCTGATCAAGTTCCACCACCGTTACGACCTGTGAACTCTAGTACTGACCAATCGTCAGACGTTCAGAGAACAAGCAGGCCATTATCACTGCCTTTAGTGCCACAACATCAGATGCCGTTATCTGTAGATCTCATTCAAAACATTAAACAAGAACCACATTCCCCTCCTGTTTCACCAAAACAGGAAGTGAAAAAGGAAATAAAGGATTCTGGGCATTGTGTGCCCCATCCAGTGCTGATGGATAGTGCTAAAGACTTTATAAAAACTGAACCAGATCTGGTCAAACCTGTAGAAACTCCTACAAATGTTTGCGATGAAATTAAACCATGTGATCCACAAATAGTAGTTAAAACAGAAAGGGTTGAAAGTGAGCAAGGGAAAGTAGAACAATCGGAACCAGTAGTTGAAGTGATGGAAGAAGAAACAGATTCTGACAGGGAAGGAACATTAACTCCTGGACCTGAACCAACAAAATGTAATGAAGAGGTCCATAAAAGTAAAGCTGCAATGTAAGTACTTATTAATAGATAAAGGGTAAGAGATTTGAAAAAAAAGGGGATGACTGTACCAAGAAATTGTTATATGGAGATTCACAAGTTTAAAGCTGTTGCAATAGAATGCCATATTGAGATTCACAAGATTAGGGGTGTTGCAATAGAATGTCATATTGAGATTTACAAAAGTAATGATGCAATGTAAGTACAGACAGTAAGGGGTCAGAGATGTGAAAAAAAGGGGACATAACCAACAGAAAAGAGATCCACTAAGGTAAAGCTGCTGAACAAGTATGGTAAATTTAAAAGGGCCAAGTGGGAGGAGGGCCTTTTATTGTTAAAATGTGATGTGGAGAACAGCAGAGTACAGCTGCAGTGTGAGACTGTGAGTCTTGGCAGCTTGAATTTAGTTCCAACTTTAGTTTTTGTAACACACAATTTGGTATATGAGTGATTGAAAAGCATTGTTTCTGTTTGTCGTAAGACATCAAAAGTAAGAAACAATGTGTATCTCAAGGGATTATTGATGAAAATATGTTGTATGCAGCTACATTTATGTTAAGAAATTGCACTCAAAGAAGCTGAAATCTTCAAAAAAAAGATCAGGTAAAGCTTGTACTTTGTTGGCATTCTTTTCACTATTTCATTTTGATAGAAAATTCAAGTGTATTGCATCAGGAGAAGTCCTGAACTGCAAATATTCATGCTAAGTAGTGCCCTACCGACGAAGTCAAAAGGGACTTTAGGTTTGCACTCTGTCTGTCTGTCTGTCCATCCGTAAGTCCGGCAAATCAGTTTTCCACTTTTTTTCTTCATGCTTGAAGATATTGATTTGATATTTGGTGTATTGTTTTATCATGACAAGTTACAGATCAAGTTCGAATTTTGTTCTGGTTTGATGATTTTGTGCAGAGTTATGGTCCTTGAACTTAGAAAATTCACTCAAATAATCAGTTTTCCGCACTTTTTTATGTCATGCTTGTAGATATTGATTTGATGATTGGTATATAGTTTTCTCATGACAAGTTACAGATCAAGTTTAAATTTTGTTCTGGTCTGATGATTTTGTGCAGATTTATGGTCCTTGGACTTAGAAAATTCACTCAAATAATCAATTTTCAAATTTTTTGTTCATCATGCTTGAAGATATTGACTTGATATTTGTTATATAGTTTACATCATGACAAGTTATAGATCAAGTTAGCATTTTGTTCCAGTACAATGAATTTTTAACCGATAGGGGACTATATATTGCCAGGCAATACTCACAGAACGCTTGTTCTAAATAAGATACTTTTTAAATGTTACTACTTGTAACAAGTATACATATGTATAAAAATGTGTCATATAAATTTAAACTCTAGAACAACATGAACAACAGAATATAACCACCTCATTGTTCTACATGTAGTTGTTAGTGTGCAGGAGCTTAAGGTCTGGATCCCTAGCAAAGCCAAATCAAAGACAGTTTCAGTCATATCAGTATGGTTGAAACAGAAACTTCATTTTATAATAACATGGTGCTGTCCTAAATATGCATACATGTAATATTTGCCACTGGACATTAAGCTCAATTATCATAAGAAAATAAATATTTTATTGTGCCTGTTAAAAACATTTTTTTTTGTACACAACAAAGTAAAATAAATGAACCTTGTTATGTTTGTATGTAGTGAGAAACTATTTTTATAAAGCAATACACAGTTGTCTACAGATCACAGCAAGATTATAATTTTTCAGAGATATGGGTAACCTTTAAAAGGATGTGTTACATGAAGAAATATTGTTTGGTAATTTAACAAAACTTACATTGAATTTTCAATATTAGCCTTTGGTAACAGGTATTATTCCTTAAGTTTTTCATTATTTACATTTCATATTTTTAACTATTTACAGATTGTTACGAATACTTGCCAGGGGAGATAATAACTCCTGTTCACGCTGTGATTTCATATTTAAAGCGCCTGTCGATTCTAAGTTGGCACAGAAACGTCAGGCTCCGTCGACTCCAGCACCCCCTGTCCAAACACCAATCAAGGTCGAGGAAAAGGTATTTTTAGCTGTACGTGTGATTTGTGTCTGTTCCTCTAAGACAGTACTCAAACACGCTTTAAATTTTGTTTGTTTGTGTGTGTGTGTGCTTTTTATCTATAATAATTAAATAATGAGTAAGATAGATATGAGATAAAGGATATTCATGAGTTGTACAGGATCTTGAGTTCATAGATGGATATGAAAGAAAGGATATTCATGAGTTGTACAGGATCTTGAGTTCATTTTTTAAAAACACTCCAAACAAGTTGCCATAAAGTCATCATAGATACCAGGATTAAAATTTTGTTTGCCAGTAACGGCTTTTGTCTGCAAAAGACTCATCAGTGAAGCTTGAATCCAAAAAGTTGTAAAAGCCAAAAAAATATGAAGTTGAAGAGCAATGAGGAAGGACCCAAAATTCTGAAATACAGCTCTGAGTAATGCTTTTACTGATCTGTTGTTTAACTTTTTTGATAAACTTGTGCTTTGAATGTATTCATTTTTCCTTTGTTGAAATTCTTTCAAGGGGTTATTAGGTCAGATAAAATTATTTTCTTTGATTATTTGAAACGTTGAGACCTTGCTTTCTAATGTCATTGTATATAAAAAAAAGAGTATGAAAATGATTTAGAGCACATAACACATTATTGGATTAACCTTCATCAGGCTCATACTGGGGATTTAGAGTTGGTGAAGTCCAAACATGAAAAAACATCAAAAACATGACTGATAAAAAGTAACAATGTACACCAACTAACATGCAATTTAATAAAGATAGGTTTGAAATGTAAATTTGTAATTATAGAAGAAGCCTGACACACCGCCTCCTAATGCTACAGCAGACGCACAGATTATTAGTAATGTTCCTTCATCTCATTATGAACGGCCAAGATCATACCATGACACACCAGCATTACGACAACTGGGCGAATATGCCAAGCCTCACACCATGGGAGATCCCTCTAGACCACATCCGTATGGACATATGCCACCAAATATGGACCCATTATTAGCCTATAGGATGTATCCTCCAGGCTCCAGGGAAAGGTAGGTCTTAGTCCAGTAACATTAGATAAATTTAAAGCATTTTTGGTACTTTCAACCTTGCCTTTTTGTTTTTGTGAATAATAGCCCAAAGTATTCCTTTTTAAGAGGGTCTTTTTGACAACATGGTTTTAGTTTAAACTTTGCATAGAATTGATAGAATAGAAGGGATATAACATAAAGTCCTTACATATATCTTGATTAAAAACCTAAGAAAAGTGCTTTTATTGCTGTTATATATCTCAAAATCACAGTGAGGCCTTCAACAAGGAGCAAATCCTTAACACCTATGCTTTTCACTGGTTCAAGCAAGATTCTATACTAGAAATTGATACTGGTACATGGGTGCATTGAAGAGAAATACAGACTAAATACCAGGCTAAGAAAGCTACAAAATAATGTCATAATTTTGCCCAACAATATCTCACTGTAAATAATGGAAACAAGACAAACATTAAGACAACCACATGGCACATCAAGACGTTTGTTTGATGACCCTGCAGAAAATATAGTTTTTCTTCTAATTGATAAAATATTAGTGATTGACTGCTTCAAACAAACTACCTTTGTATTTAGCTCTTTTGTGCCAACTTCGCCATTATTTTCTGACATTGCTGATTATCTTAGGTTGATGTAATGGCAACAATCTATATTCACATTATTTTTCTATTTGCAAAATTAGAAGTTGCATAAATAGAATTAGGGCTATTCCAGAACTGATTGTATGTGGGACCAGAAGGCATTTCTATTAAAATTAATCAGCATTGTTTTGATCTAAATATTTTTTTTGCTGATATTGCTGACTGACATGAAATTTTAACAACAAAAAATCTTAAATTCAGATATTAATTTACATGATAATTGAAAGACTGCACATATGCAAAAAGTGTGAACATGCTCAAAAAGTGGGCACATACACAAATGGTGTGTATATACACAAAAAGTGTGCTCATACACAAAAATTGTGTTCACACACAAATAGTGTTTTAGTAGTAATAAGAAGAGTTTTTTAATTGCAGGCTAGAGTTAGAGTTGGAAAGAGACAAGCGTGAAAGAGATGCCAGAGAACGGGAAATTAGAGAAAGAGAAATCAGAGAAATGGAGATGAGGGAGAAGTTAAAAGAAATAGAAATGAAACCTCCAGGTAAACATTCCATATCAACAAAAATACTGGAAAGACACTTTTATTTTGCATTTTTGAAAATTAAGTATTTTTCAGTTTTGCAAAAAGCTTGTGTGGATTATTCTGTTATCCTATTTTATAAGGCTTAACTACATTTAAGCCAGATCTGTTTTTGTAACCGAAATTTTGTGAATTAAAAATTTAAAGATAATGATTGTGCATGTTAATTTAGCATAAAGGCTGATATTTTGTATATATACCATATTTGATACCAACATGAATCAGATGTGGCTGACTATAATCTTAGTGTTGAGTTCAGGACTTGTCACTGAAATGTTATACTGTGGATTCATTAGTATTTTTTGGATACCAATTTTCGTGGATTTTGTGAGTAAATGTGAACCATGAATTCATATGTTTAACGAAGTGTATTTTTTCTTTTAGGCTTGTAAGCAGACAAAACCACAAAATCAAATATCCAAGAAAAAAAATTTTTTCTGAAATCCACAAAAATAGTTACCCACAAAATTAAATGAATCCACAGTATTTCATTGATGAGTTCAGAACTTGTCACTGAAAAGTCACACATGTATCTATAAGCACTACACACTGTACAGGAATTAAAAAAAAGGGATTTCAGATTAAGACAAGTGTTTGTATATTCATAGGTTTAGAAAGGTTGCTTCCACCCGGTGCTAACCCCATGGATCCACATTGGTTAGAAATTCAGAGACGATTCGGTGGTTATCCTCCATCAGGACAGTTGATGCCACCAGGCAACCCTGGTGGCCATCACCTCCCTGGAGTGTATCCTCCCACCAGTCTGGCTAGTGATCTGATGCAGAGAGAAAGAGAAAGGCTGGAGAGATTAGGTAAGATGGTTTATCTCTTTGTTAGGAATTCATAAAAACAAACAAACAAACAAAAAAGGAAATTAAAGAATATGACTTTTTTATTTCACTTGATGAGTGCAGTATCTGAATCGCCTTATTGTTGAAAGATTGGAGATTGTAAAATTGTAAAAAATGATATATTAAAGCTTAAGATTTACTGAATTAAAAAATCATAATAGATTGACAAAATGTATCATAGAAACCTGACATAAGTATAGATGCTTACTTTAAAGTACAACACATAGTTCAAATGTATTCATTTGTTGCAGTATGTCCTGAATATGAATTCTTGATACGGTTTACCATTACTTAATTGAATTCAGAACAAAATAGTTACATGTTCCATTGAACCACAGAATATCTCTATGCAGGTCTTGGAAAAAACCTTATACTATGTCTAATTCATGTGATATGCTGGATTTTGCCTTTTGTGTATATGTATATATATATATATATAGCTTTTGTACTGATGATTTACAGAAAATGGATGGGGGATGCTAAGAAACACAGAAATAGGGAAAAGATGAGAAATTGATTTATTTATTTGATGCATTGATATAATACAATGATTAAACATGTGAATATTATTCTTAGACCAGTGTTTTGCAAAGGTTAAAATTTAAGGAAAATCCGATAATACCAGAAATTTACAGATTTCGTTTTGTTTTTTGCCAGCATGCATTTCAAATAAGATGGCTTAAAGTAAAAGTGTTGGGAATTGAAATTGTTAAAAATTGTCTTGTCCCTATAGGGTTACCCCCACTCCAAACAGCAGAGATGGCGTATGCAAATACCTTAGAAAGATTATCCATGGAAAGAATGCAAGCAGAGAGGCTTGCCATGGTCGATCCCATGGCTCAGTATGGGATGGCTCAAAGACTGGCAGGACACACCCACAATCATGCACACAACCACACCCACCTTCATCTACATGGGCAAGATCATGCACAACAGCCGCCACTCCACCCGCTGTTTCCCCATCAGCATCATCTGATGCCCCTCCCCCCAGGTAAGGAAAGTTGTTATGTTTTTTCGTTGTTTTCTCTAATTACTACCAATTTGTGTTCTTCCAGATATTCTACAAAATGACCAAATGACTGGGCGAATGATATACCAAATATACTCACAACGCCTCACTAATGAACAAATCTACCTGCAAAGGGTTACAAATGAATGTATACTTCAAACAAAGCATGAACGAAGCTTGCTAGATCCAGCCTCGCATTTGGTCTATCAATTTTCCCGTAAGTCCTCTGGGAGTCTTAACTTTCTGGATGTTTGCTTTTTTTTTCTTTTTTTTTTCTTTTTTTAATGGCTGTCTCAGACTTTTGTTTTCATGAAAAGTGACAAACATATTTAGTAATACTGAAAATTTTAAAGAAAACATTCTGTATATATGAAATGAAAATTTTCGTTAATCCTAAAATTTTTGAGTTTAGATTTGACTCTCAATAATAAACAGCTTAATTTACTTTTAATTTTGCTTGTGCTCACAAAGTTTAACAGGAAATTTTTTTTATGAATTTGATTATTTTTTTTTTTTACCTTTTTCTGCTTGTTAATTTCAAACAGCTGAAAATTATTGACAAAACTAAAAATGTTGAATGTATAACTGAGACGAGCCTTAGTTTTGTTGTAGTTTGGCTGTACTATATAATTGTTGTACATTATTTGCTTGTTGGCATTAAAACTGTACATTGATTTGTGACCCACATTAGTGAGGCAGATCACATGACAGTATACTGTAACTATTTTTAGAATTGTGTGTAAAATGGTTTTATTTAAGTGAATAGATACTTTACTTCAGATAAAGAATTGTGGTTACAGTATACTTTCATGAACAATTTAAACTATACATTTTTATTACTCATCATTTGCACCTCAACTGTTCCTTACAAATTGTTTTTTTCCCAAGAGTTTATAGAGTGATGAGAATTTGAGTTTTATTAGATGGTTAGATATACTGTGGATTCATTAAGGAACAATTATATTTTGATACCTGATTTCATAGTTTTGAAATTTCTGCCAAACGGCCTATAGGAATTAAAAGCCTACAGGAATTAACAGCTGGTAGGAATTGACAACCTGTATGAATTAGCAGCCTACAGGAATAAACAACTTATGGGAATTGACAACCTATAGGAAATAACAGCTTATCGGAATTAACAGTCTGTAGGAATTAGTATTTTGTTGAAGACGTAAAATTTTAATTCAAAATTTTAATTCAATTTTACCTTTACCCATGAAATCCACAAAAACTGATCCCCCACAAATTGTTATGAATCCACAGTATGTAGTTCTGTTCAATTATTGGCTATAACATTATTGTAAACAAATAAATATACTCTTAACATTTCTCCTTGGAACATTTGAGGTGAAATTAAATGCAAATCATATTATAACATGTTTGTATTAGATTTTGGATTTTCAAATATATTGTCCTCAAGCATTACTGAAGAGACATTAATTGTTGAAATGCTCATCTGGTGCAGTAAAATTTGTACTGTTTATGATATTAAATGAAGATTGATGAAATCTTCAGTTGAAAGGAAACACGAGATCAATGATATTTCTATATAACAGACATTAAAAAAATGAGATGTCAGGAGACAGATGGACCAAGCAGTATCAAGAAACAGCAAGGGAGAATGCAAAACATGACATGATGGCTTCAAAATTAAAATTTAATTGTCAGTTAGACACTTGAAACTTCTAATGAAATTACTCTTGTTATATCTCCTGTAGAAATAGTGTAAATTCAGAAATTATTGCATGTATTTATTATTACGAGTTTTGAAGAATGGACAAAAATGTAAGATTTATTATTGCAATTTCAGGAATATCGGCATACAGATGTATGTATCAGAAATATGAATGCGAGTTCTTATTATTGCGATACTCTCCTAGTCACATTATTCGCATTAATAAAAAAAAACAATAATTTCTGAATTTACAGTAGTTATTAAACATATAGTTTATTGTTGTCATAGTTTATTTCAATGTCTGTAGTATATACTGATTACTGACTGTTATATTTATTAGGAGCTGACCCACTAGGTGGTGGCCTACCGGGATCCAGTACACCTGTGTCTCTTCCCTCCCCTCTTGTACATGGTCTTCCTCCACATGCTGGACTCCTTTCAAACAGGGAACAAGAAATGTTACAAAGTGATCTCTACAGAAGGGCTTATGACCCTGCATTTGCTCATCAGGTTAGTATTCTCATATTCATAATTTAGATTAGATAAGAGTTATTTTTCTTCCTATATAAAGGTATACACAGAAGTGCCACTGGTATGAGTAACTTTTATGGAATGTCAAAATATCAATGGTGTGCAATTTTGCGGAGCTAATATCACAATGGGTAGAAATTTAAATGTCAATGGGTCCTAAATCTTCATCTTCTGTTTGATAAGATGTCTGTAATACCTGTTCTAATTTTTTTAATAATATGAATGATGTGGTTTACATCTAAAGATGTCATAGATTGTATTTCTGATAGCTGATTATGATTTTCCTATGAAATATATGAATGAGTAGGGATTTTTGCAAACATCAATATATGGATTGGGTCGTTTTTTAAACCCTATCCTGACAAGTTCGAATCTCACATTGGATTTGACTTAGTTCTGGATACTTACCTGACAAGTTCCAATCTCACAATGGATTTGACTTTATAGTTAAGGATACTTTTCTGATAATTTCACTTCTCCTAATGGGTTTAACTTAGTATTGGAAATTTTACAAATAATTCATGCTGCAAAACAAACAAAACAGATGTAATTAGTTAAAAAAAACACAAATAAACAAAACAAAACAAAAAGAAGCAGTTCTCTTGAAAAGGTTTAACATGATCTATATAGACTTATGATTATCCTTTGATTGAGTCAAGCTATTTCAGTTGATATTTTATAGTGTGTCTTTCTATGTTGTGATGTTACACTATTGTTTCAGAAAAAGGGTGAAGGTTTGGTACCATTAAAACTTTAAAACCCGCTGCATTTGTTTGCACCTGTCCTAAGTCAGGAATCTGATGTTCAGTAGTTGTCGTTTGTTGATGTGGTTCATAAGTGTTTCTCGTTTCTTGTTTTTTATATAGATTAGACCGTTGGTTTTCCCGTTTGAATGGTTTTACACTAGTAATTTTGGGGGCCCTTTATAGCTTACTGTTCGGTGTGAGCCAAGGCTCTGTGTTGAAGACCGTACTGTGACCTATAATGGTTTACTTTTATAAATTTTGACTTGGATGGAGAGTTGTCTCATTGGCACTCATACCACATCTTCTTATATCTAATTATCACTTATTTGAAATAATGTATACAGTGTATGGGAGATAACCTAGTGATATTTTCTCAGACATTATAATTGACTTTATAAATGTTATTCTTTTCATTTTTATTAGTCATCCTTGTCAGACTGGTACTTAAAGTCAGCATCAAACAGCTATGCGGTATGGGTTTAGGCCGTACAGTGACCTATAGTTGCTAACTTCTATGTCATTTGATCTCTGGGGGAGAGTTGTCTCATTGGCAATCGTACCACATCTTTTTGTTTTGTCTCCAATAACACTTACATTCAGTTATTCCCCCTTTGGCATCAAGCTATAATTACAGAGGCTGCATGATTATGAAGGGTGCAGCTAAAGGTCAAGATGTCCAAAAGACCCCACAAAACAGTGACAAATGTAACATAATTACAAATATGGCAGCTGAGATAATTGAAAAAAAAATCACCAAAAAGGCAATAAAAAAAGGGATACTATTAACTAAAAGTATCAATAGAGACAATTTAACAAAGACGAGAAAAAGGGATACTAAAAGTATCAATAGGGACAATTTAACAAAGACATTTAAATAACATTAGGAACAGTTACAAAAATATAAACATCAGAGAGAGTGATAGCAGCAAAAATTAACAGTAAAAACTGAATATTGAAAAACTTTTTAACTCTTTGAAAATCTTGAATTGATATGTATGATTGTCTAATATCAGGTAATGAAATAGCTTGTTTTTATTTCAGTTATCGGCACAAGCTGCACAGCATGAGGCCATTCAAAGACAGATTGCATTAGAAAGAGAGAGATATGGTCCCCTGCCACCACATTGACAAAAAAGATAGTGACTTTTAAACTGTGGATGGGACCAGTTTGCCTCAAAAATATTAATGTTTGTTCTTAGTATGATTTACTGGATTTGAGGGAATTACTGAACAAAATGGATGTTAATAAAAATAATGTTTTTCTCTCAAAATGAAGGAGGCAAGTTTCATCTTTATTAGGCAAAACAGAAATAAATACAAATAGTTTTTATTGCATTGATGAATGATGAAACTTTGCAAAGGATGTTTAAGATAGAATAATGATTCGTTGATGAAGAATGACATTTTCCAAATTTTTGGAACAAAGTGAAAGATATAGCTAATATTGATTCACTTTGATAATGGAAGGAAACGGTTGAAAAGTTTATTAAATGGAATATATCTAAATGCAGTGATATACTTTGTGTTGTAATTTTTATAACAAGGCATTATTTAAATATGACAAGGTGCAATTAAATGGCATGTGCAAACTAAGTGGTGTCAGTCCTCCACAAGGATGTGTTCCATGATCAATAACAAACTGTCATCTATCGTTGAGGAATGATCCAAAATAAACTGTGAGATTCAAATGCATTTAATGGCAAAACATTTATTTATCAAAGTCACATGACATGTGTACATAATTGAAGAATTCCATTCGCATTGACAGTATTAGTTTATTTATAGACTAAGTGTTTTTATGTTGTATATTTCTTTTCATTAGACGTAAGATTATTTCAGTGATGAATGAAATCCATTTGCAATGTTATTTTCCATGTAATATATATAATTGTTGATTGTAATTCATACAAATTTATTCTTTAAACAAGATGACCCTTTCCCATAGAACACCATCTTGAATGAGACCAGTGTATTTCCAGTTTGCACTGGTACTGAAAAAAATAAAATATCAAGATTGTGTTATTGCTTCTTTTAATCACAAAATCTATTTAAAAATAATTTTGAGGCACATTTTTGGTTGGTATAATATGTGTATCTCTTTAAATTATTTTTATGCAAATTTCTTATGAAGATATTCTCAACTTTAAGATCTAAAATTAGCTCTCTTGGTATATAATTTTCTGAAAAGGTAAGAGTAAAATCTTAAAGAAGTGGATTTTAAAAATTAGTGCCAGATGTTGCACTACAAATTATGGTTTATTTTCATTTTATTACGTATCCACAGTGAGCAGTGCACGACTTCAGAAAAAGTTGTTTTCTGAACAATTTTAATTTTTTTTAGCCTTGATTAATTCATCACTTCAATCTAGGATCTTTTATCAGACTTGGTTGTACCTCATGTTTCAATTTGATTAGTCAAATAAGAAAATCAACCATTTATCTCTTCAAAATGGTGGCCAAGGGGAATAACTCATACTCAAATTACACCGTATCAAAACCTATCTACATATGTAATGGGTGGACAATCAAGAAATTTGTTCACCTTGTGACCACATTTACTGTGGATAGGTGAAAAAAAACTAAATCAACCAGAGCTGTTTTATACAAGTAAATAGTTTTCTGCAAAAAGGCCTATTAAAAGATATAATTTTAACATCTTTAGCTAAAGAATATTTCCTATGACACACTTTGGAAACTCAACTTGATAGGATAATAAAATTGTTTAATTCTGATGGGTTTATGGACCAAATCATTGAATAATTAAGGATGAACAATCCCTCTCCCTCCAAAAAAAGTGACTAGGGCATCTTTTAAAGTAAGAGGTTGTATAGGTATAATTACAGTATTCAAATAATATACAGAATTCTAACAATTGACTGGATTCTGCAGTTTTTGCTGCAACAATTAAATCAGTTTGCGGTAAGTGTATGCATAAAAATAATAATGTGTTGATGAAAAATTTAACATGTTCTTTATTTAAGGCCATAATAAAAGCTTAACTTGATTTCAGTAGTGCCATCCTCGGCATGTTCATTTTCAACCTAGAAACAGGTTATTTCTAAATGATAAACATTAAAAAGAATAAAAGAAAAAAATTGTCAGCCTGTAGTTTTTGGAAAGATTGGAACTTTATTTTCAATTCTTTCCTATGGCATCACCAGGATGTAGCAATATTAGACACTACATCTACATACACTGAAATATAGTTCCAAATACTTGCCATGTATATGTCGATTTGCAAAAATGAACTTAAAGAGGGTTAATTTAAAACTCCATCCTTTCATGTCAATTTCATGTACCGGCCGGGGCAAACCATAGACTTTTTAATGGGTATTTGATGCTTCTCCACTAACATGATTAAGCATGCAGCATTAAGGAGTAAAAGCAAAGACTGGGCGGCTTGGAGACAGAATAATGTGTCCAGGTAGGGTTACATGTCTTCCTGCAGATTGTTGCCTTGGGAACTAGCACGTTAAAAATTCGGCTTAATGTGTTGGTCCAGTACAAAGCAGGGTTAATATTCAAATATCATTAACATGTTCTCTTCCTGAATATGAATTTAATTTGCCACTGGACATTAAGCAGCCATCCATCATCATCATGTCAATTTTAATCGACCAAACTTTTAATCACATGACATCACATTACTGCAACACAGACGGCTCTATTCTAACAATAATCAAGAGGTGGAAGATACAAAAGGGACATTAAAAACTCATAAGAGAAACAAGATGTAAGTTAAAAAAAAAACGACAAATAGACAAACAAAAGTCTCAAAAACACTACATAGAAAACTAAAGACTAGCAATATGAACCCTTTAAACAACTGGGGTTAATCTTGTATGTTCAGAACTTCCAGAAAGGTAGACAGACCCTACTCTAATCTTCTAACAGTAAAATAATATAACTTTGTTTCTATGTCAATTGATAGTTGCATAAAACAGTTTACATGTAAATAAGGCAGTGGCTATTTTACTGGCTACACACTTGTCACAATGTGTTAGTGCAAAGTGTATACTAAATTTGATTTAAATCTATTAAAAGGTGTTGAATGAGGGACAATTTCGGAAGTTTTTGACAATGTCAGTTTCTGCTGCTTGTCATCTCAAATGCGTACTGCCATTCGCAAATGTATATAGTTGCAAGATATAAAACACGTAGATACATGTACATGTAATGATGAAACAACTTGACTAACCAGTGGATGAAGGTTTGTGGTCTTTGCGCCATGAACACAGCAGTACTTTATTGCGCCATAGACTAGATCGTTATTAAAGGTTTTGTTTGGTACTATAGTTTTCTTAAATTTTATAATCCTTGAATCACGTTTCCACAGCTGCACATAGTTGTCCTTTTCAAAGTGCTCCAAAACCTACTTTAGCTCTTCATATTAGTTGGAATGTAGCGTTTATTTCAAGTTTTTTTGACAATGAAGTGTTGTCATCCATTTTCGAACGTCAATGATTTTATTAAAAAAAATTATTTCATTTAGCCTGAGAAACAATCTAAAATAAAACCGACAAAATAGCAAAACTCTACCTAAAACTCTATTTTGCCGTCTGTATACCCATAATGGGAGGGACGGACAGACGGAAGGACTGACGAACGGACAGGGGTAAAACAATATGCCCTCCAACTTTCAGTTGCGGTGGCATAACAATAAACAATAAAAACAAATATGATATATACAGCAACAAACTACAACCACTGAAATACAGGATCCTGACTTGGGACAGGCACATACAGAATGTGGCGGGGTTAAACGTGTTTGCTGGCGCCAAACTTTCCCCCTGTATCTTGGACAGTGGTGTTACAGTACAACATACGAACAAACTATACAAACCAGTTGCTAACATGGATAAGGGCTTAACTCATCAGATCTATACAAAGCAGAAAAACAACTAACTAAATCACAGACCGGACATGGCAGGGAATTTATACATCGCTCACAACAAAAAAGACCCAAATAGATATAAGATGTGGTATGAGTGCCAATGAGACAACTCTCCATCCAAGTCAAAATTTATAAAATTAAACCATTATAGGTCAAAGTACGGTCTTCAACACGGAGCCTTGGCTCACACCGAACAGTAAGCTATAAAGAGCCCCAAAAATACTAGTGTAAAACCATTCAAACGGGAAAACCAACGGTCTAATCTATATGAGAAACGAGAAACACTTATGAACCACATCAACAAACGACAACTACTGAACATCAGATTCCTGACTTAGGACAGGTGCAAACAAATGCAGCAGGTTTAAACGTTTTAATGGTACCAAACCTTCACCCTTTTTCCTGAAACAATAGTGTAGCATCACAACATAGAAAGACACACTATAAAATATCAACTGAAATAGCTTAACTCAATCAAAGGACATATTAACACGAGTGAACATACACTGAACAAATAAATTTGACCTATGATACAATGCAAATACAAAATAAATAAACTAAGGGAAGAATAATAAAAGTAACATGTTATATCGGTATGAAATGTTAAACAATTTAAGAAAAACAATATGCTCGAACAAAAATATCAGCCATTTGCAATAACTTTAAACACAGGTAAATGAAAATAATTTTGTTGTTAGGTATACGTGTACAGTTCCAATAGAGAAAGGAACTATTTTTACAAAATAAATAATTTTGATGTTCATAGTACGAAGTGAAAATTTATAGTAGTACCAAACACTTATCAAAGCTGGTATATAGACCAGATATAACCCTGAATAACATTAAATAACAAAAAAGCATTACAATTAGTATCAACATGTCAAATAAACAAGAAAGTACGATTTGAGAGTACTCGCAGTTACTGACAGCTAGTTAAAAGCCAAAACAATTAATAATAAAAAATCATGCATCAGAGACTAAAATCAACTAAAACACATCCCAGGGAGTTAGTATTTTAACGTCATGGACAGTCAAAGAAGACATGACTTGTGCAATGCCAAAAATAAATGTATCAACAGACAGTAGGATAGTTAGGAGTTTAACCTCTTTATAGATCAAAATGAACGTGGGTGTGTCTTTATACATCCCGTTTGAAAAGAATACAAATTTAGTTTTGTTTTAATTTGCTGATGACAAAATCGATATTAGTGCCAATGTAAACTATATTCAAAGATCTAATTACAACATTGGTAAGATAACCTAAGTTTACTAATTAGTTTATTTAAAGGTTCGATGAGTTTACACGGATCACATAGTGATTTCCGCGCTTTACGTACAATATTACCGTAAAATTTAGGATGTGAAATACCGTTTTTAATCAGTTTTCTACAGGTACAGCCAAATTTACTAATCAAATCTTTGTATCTATGAAAGAACTTAGCAAAAGTTTTACGTAATTTATGGTAACGAAATCCCTGACTTAATAATTTACCAGTGATGCATTGATTACGTTCGTTAAAATCTATGACATCACTACACACACGGGCATAACGAACGAGTTGGGATATATAAACAGTTACTGACTGTTAGTTCATAGCCAATAAGGGAGCTACCATTTGATTTTTAGGGGGGGGGGGGGGGGGGGGGGGGGGGGGCTAGGATGAAATTTGAAAAAAAAGGCAGGACAGGAGTTTTGAGTAAATATAAAAGGCAGGATGAGCAACTTGGCAAAAAAAAGGCAGGATGACAATTTATGTAAAAAAAGTCAGGATAAACTAATAAAAAAAAGGTAGGACTGAATAGAGTGAAAAATAAAAAGGCAGGACAGCGATTACAACTAAAAAAAAATGCAGGACAAAATTTTTCATCCTAGCCCCCCTATAAAAATCAAATAGTAACTCCCTAACAACCAATAAAAAAATTGTGTATCTAAGAATAAAATATCAATCAGTACACATCCAACACCCAATGGATTTAGTGTAAAGACATTAACAGTCGGAGAAAACATGACCTTGTGCAATGCCGAACTATGGATATTTGCATAGTTTAAATGTTAAAGTTTGTGATTAGATCAGTTTAAGTATGCAGTTGTATTACAATTTGCAAGTCTCATTTCCATGTAGACTGTGGTCCTGGCTCAACTTCTCAGCGAGGCGGAGCTAGATTGGGCCGGGATGTCAGGCTAATTTCCATGAAGATTATATGGCCCTGCCCTTCATCATGGGTCATTGACTTTGAAACTTTTACATAGTTGACAAGTTAAATTGCTTAGGTTAGTTTAAAGGGAACCAATTATGATAATAAAGTCAATGATATTTGGTATGCAGTTTAAAAACATTGACATTTGTCATTTCAATGGATGTTATTTGGTCCTGCACCTTCAGTCATGGTTCATTGACTATGAGACTAAATGTTTTGCATAGTTTACATGTTAAATTATTTTCATTTGGATTCAACACTTGCATTATACTATAAAAATTACAAAAATGCGAGACATATCTGTGTCAACAGTTTATTAAAAAAATAATCATAACTTCAAATATGAAAAAATATGTTTTGACACCTTCTTACTGTTTGCCAATACTTTTGATTTTTTCATTATGTTGAATGAAAACAAGGATTTTCGTCACTTTTCTCATGAACTGACCAACATAATTACTACATATTTGGTCAGCATCTTGTAACGTTTGAGCACTTTTTAAAACTGTTTGACACCCACTTCCTGTTCTATACTTGAATTATAAGCACAACAAGAAGTTAAACTTAGCAATATAATTGGATTTGTAGGGGATCAACCATCAAGGTGCGGTGTCAGGGAGCATGGTTTGGCTGTCATTCTACATGTATTTTTGAATTTTGTCTTTGGTATTGGCTGGCCGAAGACAACAAATAATGACCCTTATTTTTGTTGTCCATGAATATAGCTCTCTATTAATTCAGTGAATATTTTTTTCTGTTTTTTTGCTTTTCCGTTCTTATTCATTTCTAATATTTTATTGGATTGAAAGAAGAGAGATGAAATAAACTTTTTGAGTGTTTTATTTTAACTGTTCGATTAATGGTATATAGGAACTAATAATTCAGGCGCAAAAGGTAACATTTTCAGATTTCAGAACATCTAATGTCCATGCAGTATTAATGTGAATGGACTAAATGTATGAACTGTATAGAATCAATTTATCTAGATGTTGGATATATATTGGGACTTGTATTGTACATTACAAATAGTAAAAATTTTCACCAAAAACCAGATACAATTTTTTTAACCTGACAAATTTTATAAAGAACCAATATTGAAAGTAATATTGAAAGTAATTGCGGCCTTGGTCTCACTCATATCTGAACATCATTGAAAAGTAATAACATTAACAGTACCAACTTTACTGCACCAGATGTGCATTTGGACCATAAATGTCTCTTAAGTGATGCTTCAGGCAAAAATATTTGAAAACCGAAACTTGTACAAACGTTCAATAGATCTCTAAATATGGCTACTTTGACAGCTTTTGCATCTTTGCATGAAATTCAAAACTTTCAAGTCTTAAAGCTATGAGCCAAATCTGTACCCATAGAGATAATTTACTCTGTGATGTCTCATGTAAAGACATGTTTTTTATACGACCGCAAACAATTTTGCGGTCGTATATTGGTATCACGTCGTCGTCAGCGTCGTCCGAAGACATTTGGTTTCTGGACAATAACTTTAGTAAATGTAAATAGAAATCTATGAAATTTAAATACAAGGTTTATAACCACAAAAGGAAGGTTGGGATTGATTTTGGGGGTTATAGTCCCATCAGTTTAGGAATTAGGGGCCAAAAAGGGGCCCAAATATGCATTTTTCTAGTTTCCAGACAATAACTTGCGGAACGGTGTATGGATCTCTCTGAAATTATACCACAAGTTTCCATACCACAAAGGGATGGTTAGGATTGGCTTTGGGGGGTTATGGCTCAAACCGTTTAGGAATTACGGGCAAAAAAGGGGAAAAACAAGGGTTTCCTGGTTAATGGACAATTAAAAAAAAGTACAATGTTAAGTTTGGATTACCTCCCTTACACTGCTTTTAAATTATGTATAAAGAAATGTTGTATTGTCTTGAGATGATTAGCTGTCAATTTATTTTTAGAAGTTACTTTTTAAAAATGCTGATTAAGGAATATTTAATATATTAATTTTAGCCATGATTATGTATGTCATTTTCTATTTCAAGACTTTTATGATGTATTTAAATTTAAATGGGTAATTATGGTTGCAAACTTCATTGGAAATTTGAATTGAGATTATGACCATATCTTGAGGGAAAGAATTTTTTTTTTGGAAAAGGGGGAAAGAGGGGGGGGGGGGGGGGGTAAACAAGAAATTGTTAGGGGGGACCATTTTTCCTCATTTCAGATTTCAGAAATTAAAAAGAAAATTTCTTCTCAAATATTTTTTTTTTAAAAGGGGGGGGGGGAGGGTTTTTTTTTTTTTTTTTTTTTTTTTTTGGGTGGGGGGGGGGGGGGTCAATTTGCAACAGCATAGTGTATTGCACGAAAGCAAAAAAAAGGGGGTGGGTAAATTTTTCTTTTTTTTGGGGGGGGGGGGGGTCAATTCGCAACAGCAAAAAATTGAATATAAATTCAAATCATATAACCAATTCTAAGTTCTTTGACTACAGTTATTCTGTGTCAGAAACCTATTATGTGTCAAATATTTAATTACAATCCAAATTCAGACCTGTATCAAAAGCGAATATTGTGTCCATTTTTGCCCCAACTGTTCAGGGTTGGACCTCTGCGGTCGTATCCAGCTGCGCTCGGCGAAGAAATTTATTTTCCCCCATTGTGTAATAAGGCATTAACCCTTTTTTTAAACCATGAATTCACAAATATCAGCAAGAAAATTTGACTTAATTCAATCGTGATGAATCAAAATCTGAGACCAAAGGGAACCACAATAATAATTTTCCTTTTTGCGAAAAGTTTAAATCCAATAAGAATAAAAAAAACCAATAGTTTAGAGACAGTTGAAGGTCTTTCCAACAGCACATCTCATTTGTTTTTAATAAAAAAAAATAGTAAGTTCTGTTTTATGAAGTCACTTCTGATATCAAAACATAGCTTACCTTATGCATTCAAAAATTATACAAATTATAAACTTTACGAAGTTTTTATTGAACAGAAGAATAATTACTATACAAAGATCTTGAAACAAGTTCATCCAGATTTATGTTTTAAGTCATTGGATACGCACGTATTTTTGTAGTGGGATTGAAAGGATATTTATTTGTGTCTTTAAGTGGTACTTCGGAAGAGAAAAAACCTAATATTTATGCATATATGTTAATGGATTATGTGTGTTATTCGTTTGATAAATATTGGATGAAGAATCGTCTAAGAAAAATGAAATGGTGCAACTAGAATTTTCCAGTTGTATAACACTTTAGTCTAGGTTATTTAACTAATAAGGGTGTGCTCGATTACAAGTCATTTCGGAAACAAAATGTGATTCTATATTTCAAACCATTCTATTAGATGAAAACAGTGTTTCATGCATAACCCAAGAATTTTCTTTCCCTTTACTTGTTACAACGAACCAAATTATATGCATTTTTTAGATGAGTCTTAAACAGCAATCCAAGCAAACTGAAAGTATTTTCTTCCCTATTATTATTAGATAGGAAACAAAAAAGTTTAAAATAAAAAAAATCAGCATGATTAAAACCATCAGGGGGGCGTGGAAACCTTCTTACTGAAGAGGAATCACAAACTAAAGGGCGAGGGATCTTGGGGGTCGCTTGAGGCCCCCAGTTGGTCCAGGGCAAAGCCCTGTTAGGGGGGACAGCCCCCTTGAAGCTCCGCATATATAGCGTTTCAAAACAATCACAACCGTAATAAAACTTGTACATTTTTGTTGTGGTTTTTTCGGTCAACTATTTGTTTAACTTCAAGTCGAATGATGACTAAACATTCTCGTTTGTGTTTTTTTGCACGCCGTGAGAGCTTTTAAAATCACGGAGATTTGTTCCATATGCTAGTTTTTGTATTGAGCAAATTAGGTGTATAAAAACAAACAATAAACATAAACACAATACTATATGTGGAGTTTCTGTTAGCATAAACATATTAAAACAATCAATCTTTTGAATTTGAAACTTGAAGTATATCAATTCTGGTCAGAAAAAAGGAACCCCAAACGACGTTTCTTCCTAACAGCAAATGCGTCAATAACTTTCTCAATGTCAATTTCCCAATGTTTTTATGCGTGAAGGATGGACAGACTAGAAAGTCTTTCTGTATGCATTGTAGAGCGGACATAAGTTTTCTCTCTTCTCATTATGATAGAACTTCTCTCGTCTGTTGCTATTGTCACAGGCATTGTTAGTAGAATCAGCAGAAAAATGTAAATATTTGGATATAGGTCACTGTTTGTCACTGGCAGAGTTTCCGAAAGAGTGGATGGCTTTGGGTCCGCTGCTATACCCCACCTTACAATCCATCGTTCAACTTCCTTCCGAAATTGTGCAATGATGTTAACAGTAAGGTCATTTGTATACGTCTCAAATAAGATTTTGGTTACTTTCTGATTAATTCCATTTAGCTTTGGTGGTATCAAATACTGGGCAGAAAACCATTCTTCGTTAGAAACCAATCTGCGTGTAAGTTCTTATATCAAGTGATCAAGAAACGGTAGAAACATTGCACGTTTCCAGACTGACTGGGCGTTTCAGCTGGTATAACTACGCGATGTCGCTGTCTACCGGCACCTCTCGGCATGGTAGGAACCTCTTCCACGGTATCTGCTACTTCCACAGCTTTCTCAAATAACTCATTCCAGGCTTCTAGGCTGTTCCGTTTTCTGTTCAATAACAACTCTACTCTCAGACACAGCTTCAATGAGATCGACAGATTTCCTTTGTAGCATTTCTGAAAGGGGAACTAAAGGTTGCAAAATAGACTGTGCCGCAACCAAAGTGATAATAAAGTCAACTTTCTTGATTGAACAAGCATAGCTACGAGTTTTTGAGTCACCATGGTGATCCAAGTTCTCTAGGGAATCAACTACAACTTTAAACGCAGTAAGAAAAGTATATAACAATTCTGATCTACTGGCCCAACATGCTTCACAAAGGGTTTTTAATTTCTAACGTCTATCCTTTTCTTCTCTTACTACTGCATTCTGTTTCGGGTTTTCTTTAAAAAGAGGACTCTGTTTGCTGAGTAATCGAATGCGAAAGCAATAGCCTGCACAGTGTTCCTAAGATTTCTGATTAATGGTTCTTCACTAGCATGTACAATTGACAAATTCAGGTTATGGGCTTTGCAGTGTACTGTAGTGTTATTGCCCTGCAGATCATCTAGGGAGTTTCCTCAGCCTGGAGCGGTGATACTGGCAGAGAGCAGAGAGACCCCGGATAGAGACATGACACAAGGGTCACGGCTGACCATGCTCTGAGATAGAGAAGGTGTCCGGCGAGATGGAAAGTTTGCTCGGTGAGCTAGGCCATCTCAGTGACATATCTGGTAGGGAAAGTCTAACGCCGTCCCCTCGAACCAATATGGTTGTTCAACATCAACCAGAACAACAGGATCTTGCTGACAGTCTACAGCAACAACAAGTTTTAGACCTTACTACATCTAGGCATAATAATAGGCAACATTTAAATGTTGAGAAACAACAAGTACCACTTGTGGCGAGTTTTCAACAACCAGGTCAACAGGTTATCAACAGGCCTCAACCGGTCATCAACAGCCACCAACAACATAAATTACCTGTCACGACTGATGAAATGCCAAGTGACCATGTTCTCCACTTTCCACCAAGTGTTCAACATGAAAACATCTACCGTCAACAAGAACAACCGGTAGCCAACCACCTTCAACAGGCTTCACAGGCATATCACAGGTCTTCACCAAGTGAAATTTCTTACCAACAACATAGGAGTATATACAAACCTAACACACCAACAGTTGAACGTGTTCAACCATTCTCACCACTTTTTCTCTAACATACAGAAACCTACCTTCAACAAGGTTACAACAACCTTCACCAACCGGGTAAGAGCCATAAATCCCAGCAGTTCAATTTAAGTACACAGGGGAAATGTTCAACAGACATACCATCAACATATCAATACCAACTGAGTACTAGCAACACACAAGGCAGTGTCAACAGGGTTCAACAACAATTTGTACAAACTCAGACTCGTGTACCGAGTCACCAACAGATACCCAACCAACAACCAGGTGTTAACAAGGTTCAACAACCTTTGTTACCAGTGCAAATGCAACAACAGGTACAAGGCCTACAACAAAGGCTAGACCAGCTTCAACTAGGGGTCAATAACTAGCTGATGTGCCGGTTTTTTTACCTCAACAGCAACCGCAACAAAAACAACCCTCTTATCAACAACCAGGGTATCAACCAACGAGTTTTGTACCAAGGACCCAACCACCTATAATGATTGGTCACCCAACATCAATGTTCCAGCCTCCAAGAGGTGGACCACCGCTACAGGCACCAACAAATTTACATGCCTATAACCAACAACACATGTCTGGCTTAACATACCCAGTAATAGGTCAGCCTAACTATTCAAGGCCTCCAGGTATGAGTAACTATCAGCCACAGCAGCAACCTCCACCATCAGGAACACCACAGATACATTACAACCAACCTTCAGCAAGACTGAAGGAATATCCCTATAATAGTGATTACTATGAGAGACAACACAGAAGTGATCCAGGTCATAACTATACAGGTGATTCTGACACTTCAGATGTTTCAGCATACCGCCAGACCAGGAATAAGCGAAGGTCAGAACCTGCTTACTATCGAACTCTGATCATTCACGCCAAGACTTAGTAGACATAGTCCTAGGAGAAGCCTTACGGCTAGACAGTTTCAATCAGAATCTGAGACAGACAGTCGACAATCAAAGAGTCGGAAAAAGAAAGAGAAAATTAGAAAAAGGCAATTTTTGTGCACGATCCCAAGAACGGTCCGTTATAGTGGGATGGGCAACTGGAAAGCCTTTTATACCAAGTTTTCTGGCTATGTTAAAATTGCCGAGTGGACAGGCGAGCAAAAGAGGGAACAGCTTTGCTGGTGTTTGGAGGATGCGGCCAGTGAGTGAGTACTACACCTGGAAAATAACAAATCAGCGAGTTTCATTGACATCATATCCAATATGAACAAGAGATTCGGTTTTCAGGAACTACCAGAAACCTCACAGGTTCAGTTCATGACAAGTGCCCAAGGCGAAAAGGAGACCTTGGAGGAGTGGTCGGAAAGAGTGTTGTCTCTCTCACTAGACCATATAGCAGGTACAGTGAACAACTGATGACTGAACAGGCCATCATGAGATTTTGTCAGGGTTGAAACGATACAGTTGCAGGAACATAAGCCTGTATATCCAAACTTAAGACTATGGATGCAGCCTTGGATATGATAAGATGGTGTCAGCACAATAGGAAGGCAGTCAGTGCCATTCAAAAACCTGACAGGCAGATAGATGAGTCTCTTTCAGAGAAGCCAGCTACTTCACCAGTAGTTCATGGTGTAGGAAGTTCAAAATCCAATGTGGACACTCGTCTCTCAAGGATGGAGGAATATATGGAAAATGATGTCAACGGTGACCAGTTTGGTTCAGGAAAAATCAGCCAAACAAGGAACTAGTCCGAGTTCTAGGTCACCTAACCAGGACAACAGGTCTTCCAATTATTCGCCTAGACGTAATTATGACCGAGGACGTGGGCGGGAGAATAATTCGAGTGACAGGAGACAAAACCGACGTGGTTATTATAACAATGAATGCTATAATTGTAACAAGCAAGGTCATTACATCAGAAATTGTCCAGATCTACGACAGAATAACAAACGTCAGCAACCGAAACAGTTGACACCTATAAATAATCCTAAGGACGAAAGGAGGGTAGAGTTTGATGCAGAAAACTTTGTGCAGGAAGAATTAGATGAATCCTCCACTAAAGGGGCATCAGTGGGCACCTTAGGTTCTGCACACTTGTTTCGATGAGTAGTTAACATCCATAATAAGGAAGTTAATGCTCTGATCGAGACTGGCTCAGAAGTAACTGTTTTAAAGGACAGTATTTTTGACGTATTAGCTCAGAAACCTTACATCATTAGGGAAACTACCATGCATGGTGCACGCAGGGACATGCGTATGACATGTAGAATAACCAACCCTGCTGAATTTTCAATTCAACACGTAACATTCAAAGAAACACTGCACGTAGCACCTATACATTGTGACATGTTAATAGGAGCAAATTGTTTGATAAAACACGGCGCTATTTTGGATGTACCTGCCAAAAAGATGAATTTAAGGAATACCCAAGTACAATTGAAACTTGGAGGAGAACCATCTCCAATACATGTCCCAATAGTAAGCAGGATCACAGTACAAGAAACTATTATAGTACCACCAAATACAGCTCTCCGTATCGATCTGGAGTCAGCAGACATGACCTTGGACTACCTGATTGAACCTAAAGGCAATTCAACCCTACTTATACCTAGAACAGTTTGTGCAATGGGACAAAAACCAACCCTTTGTTTTCTATACACAACAGATCATCCCGTAAGACTTCCAAAGGGAAATGAGGTAGGATACACACAAGAAGTCAGGGTTTTTCATTCCTTGGAAGATGAACCTTTGCCAAGTGTTGGTAAAAATGACAGTCCCAAGTCTGTGATACCAAGTCATTTGAAACACCTATACGAAGACTCAAGTTCTGTCTTGTCTCAAGCTCAACAGACCAAGCTAAGACAGTTGCTCATTAATTACAGCGATGTTTTCGCCAAAGAAGATTTTGATCTAGGCAGCTTTAACGTTATAGAACATACTATTGATACAGGGGAAGCCAAGCCAATCCAACATAGAATAAGGAGAACCCCTGCTTGTTTTGTGGATGAAGAAAAGGCACATCTACAAAAAAATGTTCAACGCGGGAGTTATTCAACCTTCCATGTCAGAATGGGCATCAGCACCAGTGTTGATTAGGAAAAAGGATGGAGGAGTGCGCTAGTGCATTGAATACTAGTATCGTAAATTAAACTCAGTGTCATCACGTGATATATTTCCTTTGCCTCTCATTGATGAGTGCCTAGACACCTTGGCCGGAAATATCTGGTATTCCAAACTGGACGCAAATAGTGCTTATTGGCAGATTAACATCAAGCTAGAAGATAGGAAGAAAACAACCTTCGTGACTAAGTATTGTTTGTTTGGATGCGTTAAAATGGCGTTTGGACTATGTAATGCACCAGGGACCTATGCCCGAGTGATGAACCTAGTCTTAAGGGGACTGGCATGGAAAACAGTCATACCTTTTCTAGATGACATCTTGGTCTTAGGACCATCCTTTGAAGAGCATTTAAGAAATCTAGAAGACGTATTTAAATGATTCAGGGAGTACGGCCTAAAACTTAAGCTAAGGAAATATGCTTTATTTAAAACGTCTTTTGAATTTTTAGGCAGGAGTGTAAGCAACAAGGGACTCAAAATTGGACAGCAACATTTACAACCAGTTAGTGGTTGGGCTGTGCCTACTTGTACTAAAGAAGTTGAAAGGTTCCTTGGATTTGTGAACTATCACCGTTCCTTCATTAAAGAATATGCAAAAATTTAAGCACCTCTGTATGAAGTAACAGGGAAAAAACATTCTTTTGGACCCATCAAAGACAGTTAGCTTTTGACACCTTATAGCACAAATTACTAGTAGCTCCAGTGCTAGCCTTACCCAATACATCAGACAGGTTCATTTTGGACACAAATGCATCCCAGAATGGTATTGGAGCTGAGCTTATCCAAGTCCAGAATGGAAGAGAGAGAACCATAGCCTATGGCAGTTTTATAATGACACCTGAGCAGACAAAATACTGCACTACACGAAAGGAATTATTGGCCGTGATAAGGTTCACAAGGAAGTTTCGCCATTACTTGTTAGGCAAAGAGTTTACAGTGAGAACTGACCATAGTAGTCTCGCTTGGCTTATTAATTTCAAGGAGCCACAAGGACAATTGGCCAGATGGCTAGAAGAGCTTAGCCAATATGATATGATAATGAAGGTCGACCAGATCGTTTACATGCAAACGCAGACGCTTTGTCTAGACCATCAGACTCATTGCCAGAGTGTATACACTACAGGCCGAATGTAAGACTAAAACAGTTACTTGTAAAGGGTGTGCCTATTGCCAACGTGACCACAGGAATTGGGCCAGATTTCTTACCGCAATAGACGAAGTTATACTGTTGGCTAATACAAGAAATAGACAGAGACCACTTACAAATGTGTCCACAGCCATGTTGCACCTGTTTTCAACAACAACACATGAGACCTTGGCTCAACCCCAAACTCCAGATACTATTCAGTTTGTCCCTGCTTTACCTGATGTTGACTGCAACCTCGACATCACGGTCTCAGCATCTACTCATAATCAGCAGGAAGTTGTTGACACATGGTTTTCGACACATATTGAATTGATATGTTCACCAACAACAGCTCAGATTATCGCTAGTGATGAAAATTCTTGCCACGTAGCAGCTATAACACAGTCGGAGGGTATAAATTTTTCAGGTTTCACAACTGATGAAATCAAGACTAAACAGTCAGAAGACCCTGATCTGATATTGTTATTAAATTGGTTAAAAGACAAAGTAGAGCCAACCCAGAACACCTTGTGTTCAGCTTCACTAGCAGTCAAGAGTTACTGGATCAACAAGGAGAAATTCTTTTTAGACGACTCTGTCATCTTAAAAATCATCCTAAAAATAAAGGAGCAAGTGTAAGACTAGTGGTTCCTTCCAGTCTGAGGGACACAGTAATGGAGCTCTGTCATGAGCTACCTAGTGCAGGACACCAGGGTATGGTGAGGACAATGGCTAAGATTAAAACCAAATATCAATGGTACAAAATGACCTCTGACATAAAGACCTTTGTTGCAACATGTGCAACCTGCAACAAAAATAAAAAACCCAACAGGTATGGAAGATGTCCTATGACTAATTACCACGCTGGTTCCCCTATGGAAAGGGTACATTTAGACTTTATAGGTGCACTACCCAAAACAAAGAATGGTCATGAGAACATCTTGATGCTAGTTGACCAATTTACAAACTGGACGGAGTGTATACCTTTGCCTTCTTAAACAGCAGAAGTTACAGCACAGGCGGCTATCAACGAATTTTTCTCCAGATTTGGATATCCGTTTGAAATTTTCTCAGACCAAGGTCGAAATTTCGAAAACTCTGTTTAAGGCAGTTTTTGATCTTCTACAGATATATAAAGCCAGGACTACACCTTATAAACCTTCAGCTAATGGCCAGGTAAAACGCCAAAACCGTAGCTTAATGGATGCTTTGAGATGTTTTGTGGGCCAACAGCAGGAAACCTGGGATGAACACTTAGCTCAGTTAGCAGGGGCTTTGAGGGCTAGTTTAAACAGAAGTACTGGTTACACCCCAAACAAGTTAATGTTGGGCCGGTAGACAAATCAGCCAGCTGATTTGATGTTTGGTAATACCGAGGAACCCAAGTACACTGGGACTGAGGAGTATATTATAAGCCGTAAAAAAGCTAGCAAGAGTGCTCATGAGATAGATAGTAACACTTTGAAAACAAGCCAGGCTAAAATGAAGAAGGATTATGACCTTCGAGTATTGGAACGGGAATACGCGGCAGGTGACATCGTGTATGTTTTAGATACAGCGCAGATAAAGGGTAAGAGCAAAAAAATTGAGCTCTCCGTGGAAGGGGCCTGGTATGATTATAAGTAAAATTACTCCCTATGTGTACAATGTTAAACTTCAAAGAGTGGTCTTCAACACAAATCATGACAGGCTGAAATTATGCAAAGACAGGAATATTCCTGCATGGTTGCAGACATGCCATGAACAGTTTACCAAAGGTATAGATGTCCTTGCCCCAAAGGTAAAAACAATATTGTTTGTGCAGGACCCTGATACAGGTGAAACAATGGTGCAATGTGACCAGTGTAAAAAATGGTTTCACCTAACTTGTATAGGAGTATCTGTTGAGGAGGCAGACCAGATAGAACAATACATCTGCCCAAATTGTAAACTTATTAATAAACTACTTCCGCCCACAGATAGAGGGGGAGAGGTAAATGTACAATAGGCCAATCACTAATAACCTTCTCCTTTTGTCTTTTCAGTATGTCAGATAGAAGGCAATCAACAGACACAGAGTCAGACTCTGACCAAGCAAAAGTGTGGCAAATAGAAGGGGAAGCTGTTAAAGTAGTGGTGGACACCAACAATAATCAGAGGAGGGTAGTCATCGACCAACCAATGGTGTGTAGAGGTTTAACAGTGGAGAGAGGGGCTGAAACTTACTATTATCAGTCTGGAACCGGACGGGGATCCTGATTTATTCTAGTGTCGTCCCTAGAACCAGAAGAGCAGGTGGGTGAGGAAGTACCTCATACAGACACACAGGGTATAGCTGAAGTAATTCCAGAAGCCAAGCTGACAAAAGAAGAACATCAACTAGATGCCAATCTGACAGAGCAGGAAGCTGCAGGCTCACAGGAAGTCTCACCCCAATCTGGGGAGGGAGCACAGACCGAACCAACTTGGTACATCTGTCCTAGGAGCCGTACTCCCGAGCACACCTGTCTGACAAGTCAGAGATACCAACACTGTCCGGTGAGGGGGTGCTAAGTGGTGACCCGCAATGTGCGCAGTCACGTTTTAGGTAATCACCTCACCTTTATGTTTGATGCAAGACAGGAGGCTAATCTGATGAGGCATCGTGGTTACCATCAGTATAGAGGCCAAATGATTATGGTTTTGGCGCAGTGGCTCACACGTCGGGAAGACGCCCCCTATGAGGATTTACTTAACCTACTGAGGAGGCAGGCTAGAGTGCCTAGTGGATACCCCCTAGCTGGGGAAGACATACCGGTTTTCAGGACCGTTTGCAGGGAAATGGGTTGGCCTACATCAACCTGGTTCCACATACAGCCTTGTGGCACGTATTACAAGCCCAGTCTGTATCTTGCATTGGAGGGTGATGGCATCATTGATCCATCTGTTGCCACCCTCGCAACAAGACCGAATCGCAACAGAGGTGTTCAACCCAAAAGGCAAGGGTGTGGACATTGAAGATCTGAACTCTATGAACCGGAGGTTCTACCAGCCCTCAAGCCCAGTTGTGGACAAATGAATACCTAGAGGAGCAGAAGGCGGATTCTGGGACCCTCGACAGAAAAGGACATTTGCCTGCCACAGGAGGAGCTTAACAGCCCAATGTCTTCCTGTGAAGAAGTGCCAACGGAGGAGAGGCATATTGTGATCATCCAGCGTGGAGTAGAACGCCGGATTGTTCCGATACACTGCCTACGGGAGCTCCGCATGGTTGCCGAAGAACGCTTCCCTGGCCGAGGAGAGGCCGTATTGTATTACCAGGGCATGGCATTGGACCCATTGATAACACTGAAGGATGTAGTCGGTCTGGACACTAGGCCAACAATTGAGGTCTGTTTCACAGAATCAACTCACCTTTGAGGATGGAACAATTCTGTCATAGGAAGATTAGATACCCTGGATGGGTTTTGCTGTAAGGATATAGCCCAGGAATGTGAGGCAGGAAATTAATTTACTATTGTGATTATTCGCATATATTATGAAGAACATATATTTGTGACATTATGAACTATCGCTATAAATTAAAAACTTGGACATTCATTTTATTAATATGGATATATATACTGTGAAAATTATTCAGCTTTAATATTCCGTCACATGGAGGACTTATATGCTTGTGGATGGACTTATATATTCGTTAAAGGGCTGATATCTAGAAGAAGCATTTTTTAAATCTTATGGTTGAACTGCTCGCCTCACATCCCATGTACAGTGTATAGTTAGTTTAAGTAGTTCAACCGACAAGATCTGGTAGCATCATCATGACCACTGTATGTAGTAGTGTTTATAGTAGTATTAGTTAAGTTGTTAATGAAATGATGGTGGGATTAGACCAAAGGTCAGCTTTTTATGGTCATGTGCTATTATCCCAATTATGGGAGTGGATGCCTTATTTTTGTCTTTTCTTGTCGGTTGATATTCTTATAGGGGAGTTATTTTTTTGTAGGAGTTAGTCAAATTGGAAATTAAAGGCGGTGTAATGAATTTGTCTGAAGGACAGCAGTATAGTGATTCAAGTTAATTTTTGTTATCTATGTATGTTTCTTTTCTGCGTACAAGGTTATGCAGAATATGTCTTTAATTTTGTTTATGAGAGACACGAGGGACAGGCGGTATTTTGAGGATACATGTTGAATTTAAGTTGTGGAACTTTTCACATGTAGTGACACATGTAGTAGGAAGTTAAGATATATAGGGAGATATGATTGATACATCTTTCCCAGATAATGGGATGGTTGATGGTTTTTTTTGTTAAGGGTTATTTGATTTTTTTATGGTTTAGAATTTCAACTGTTAAGCTTTCCATTTTGTTTTTATAAGGAAAGTACATTTTAATAGATATTGTTAGGGTATGGATATTTATAGCAACATTGTGTCATGGGTTAGTCAGTGAGAGACGTTACCAGTCTAGCCCTTGGGAGTTTTTACAGTTGTCCTTTGTCGGAACTGCCGTTCATTCATTATTGGACGCCTTTATGTATGCCAGTCATATTAGCTGGCCCGTCGTAACCCTGAGCACGCATATGATCAACATTTATCCCTTTCAATTCTAATTGTTCCAGAAATGGTTGCTAATGTCTCTCCTGTTGTTCGGGACGCTTCCCCGTAGCCAAGAAATTCCTCGCGAATTGACTTTGTCGTCTTGTCAAAAAATCTTACACACATAGACGCCTGTTCTTTGGTTGAGCAGTCAGTCGCCTCGTCGAAAATGAAACCAAAATATCTTGAATCATTACAATCCTGGATCAATGGCGAAATAATCTGATCTGCACATAATCCACTGAGTTCATTCTGGATATCTGGTGATGTGTACTTTTTCTGTGGATCAGCGAAAGCCAGATGATCTTGCAAGTACGATGTTATCATTGGCTCTCATGTGAAGGAGAGTAACACAATTGCTGTGTTCCTCGTGACCTCTGATTGCAAGATTTTGTTTACCGCATAACAAAATAGCATCAGTAATACATGAAAGTATTTCTCGGTTTCTCTTGATTCTAGCATTGAAACTCTCCGACATTGACTCTAATATATCGGACTTTTCCCCGGATGTTATCCGAAGAAATTCAGTAACTGCAAGCACGTTGTTATGATGCTTACTTTTTTCATTAAGATGTCGTGAGACTCATCGACTTAGAATTCCCCAATCTGTGACGGGAGAAGATAGTGAACAAGTTTTTTCTTTTGTATCTTGTCTCTAGTGGCCCAAACAAAACGCAAGGTGCACAATAAACAGCATCCTTCGCGACAGAATACCTCACCCACTGGTGTTTTTGAAGCCAACTCCACTGCAGCGATCTGTTGACATTTCTAATGGTCCTGAAAAGTTAAATACAATTAAGTTGTCCTGTTTTGATACTTTTTCTAGTTGAATTATATTAAAGATATAACGAAAAACACTTTAAATTAAAAGAAGAATGTGCCTGAGAACACGAATGCCCCCGCTCAAGCTTTGCAATTTTCCAACTTATAAAGGGGCAAAACTCTAGAACGGTAAATGACTGTATCAGTTTCATAAAATTTGGAAGAGGCAAACTTAAGTTAGAGTACGGAAATGAAAACTTGGACGGACGAAAGGACGGAAGGACAGCCAAGGGTAACACCTAATGCCCCATTCGCCTAGCGGCGAGGGCATACAAATGTGTCTCTTCAACATCACTCAGTACATGTATATACAAATTGGAAAACCATAATTTATATATTTATGTAGGTGTCATGCCTGACAGACATACGGATAGACAAATAAAAATGTCCAGACGGAAAAATATATATGTCCATGAAGGTATGACATTTTTAATACTTCAAAAATAACCTATGAGGAGCTTCACCGTCTTCATATAAAATACTTCAATATGTTTTTGGTTTTGTTTATTTGTTGGGGTTTTGTTTTTGGAAAAGGAGGGAGGGGGTATTTATAAAGTTATAAAGTTTTGAATACCAAGGAGAATCTGAAGGAGATGATTTTATTTTCATCTTATGAGGCATAACTCTTAAGCCTGTCAACCAATGAGCTGAGTCTTTTTTAGTAAATACAAAATCAACAACTGTGAACTATTGCTTACTAGTTACGACTAGGAAACCCTACATCACAAAGTGGTATTAGTTGCTAGACAAGAAGTAGGGAGGGAACTGACAGGTAAAAAATTCCTGAAGCTTGTTACTAAATATTAGATTTCTGCCAGAAATAGTTCCCGAGAAAAATGCCACAAAAACTTCCATGTATGACCATATGTACGAAAACAAAAAGTGGTCGGGAAACAGGAAGAAGGAAACTGAAGAGTATTTTGCTGTGATGAATAGTTACTGGGAAAAATGTTGTTACGGAAGGACAAACGGACAGAGATACACAGTTTAACCAGTATACCCCGTACTCCGTTGGGCAAGGAACGGGAGGATAAAAAGAAAAAAATGTCATTCTCAATAAGTGCATTATGTAGGAACCAAACCAGCCGTTTTTACAGGTGGTGGCCACAGATTGCACGACTATCTATTAACGTAGAAAATGCATTCTGTATATATTGTTCAATTTCTTTATAAAATTAATTGTCTGTACCAACTCATGGACCTAGAAATTCTAAAGGGTGAGTGTTTGGATGTTTTTCTTCCACAATAAGGCTGCATTTTTTTCATTTTAACTGCAAGAACTATAAAGATTTTCCAGGTAAAAATGGGGTGCGGGCCCACCTCTTTCTTTGCATCGCGATTTTACAAACACACCGATGGTGAGTCATCGTTCTTGTCGGATTGTTAGTGATTGATGAAGGGGACCCTATGGTTTTTTTTTAAACCGATCCTAAAGCTTGAGGAAAAAAATAATTTGGCTTCGATGGGTTTAACAAAATAAATATTCGGATGCTTTTTTTCACCAAACAAACAATGTTAAATTATGAAATAGTTTGCCGTGCCGCATAGAAAAGTTTTGCCTGAGAAAAAAACATATGGCCCCCCTTCAAGTTACATTGTCGATCCCTTAGTTCGTTACTATCTGGACGCTTTACTCTATGTTCGGTGTTTTTGTTCTTAGACTTAGATCTACCCTTATTTGCTTAAAATACTTTTGTTCGTAAAATTATAAATTACCTTAAAGGAAACTTGTATTTTGCAACATTTTCCCATGATGTTTTTGTCAGTTAATCAAGTTTCACTCTGTCTTGTTGTAAACATTCTATGGAGATATTGCCAATATCAGGATAAGGAGGACGGTTAGATGAAGACGGGGTCGACGAGTCAGTTAGTGTGGGGTCGTCTCTAATGCATTGGATATTGAACTTTGTGGAGTTGTGATCATCTGAGCATGTTCCTTCAGAACGCGGAGCAGAAGAGTCTTGCTTCGGTTCGAAATAAGAAAATATCTTTTTCTGCATGACTCTAACAGCTTCATCAACACTTGTTATTAGACTGTCACACCAACATCCGGGATAGACGGAAAAGACACAAACAGTTTCCGAACGTTAAACAATTATGTTCTAATTCGTAACCTCAACCGAACATAAAACATTTATCAATATGATACAAAACTCTCACATGGGAGTAGCCACTTGCAAAAGTCAAGTGCATTTTTTTTTAATTCAGATAATTAGTACACGTCATTCATTTTATCTCAATGAGAATTGTCTGTCTCTAAAGAGCAAATCAATATTTGCGAGCCATCTTGGACAATCAACCTGTAAATAAATAATTTAGTACACTTGACTGCATTGATTCGAATGACTTAAACTACTATCAAACCACCGTTGCATGAAATTCTACCCGTATACTTTTATACTTCCAATCAAACAGACCTATCTATAAATACCATAACACCAGTACATTAAAACACAACAAACTTGTATCGATATATGTACAACTTTGATAAATATAAATATCACGTTCCATAACCTCGAGTCCATAATAGATAATAGATGCATCACGTTATTACTTAATACCCCTCCCACTCTGTCCGAATGACCTATTCCTATATGTTAACTTTGCCCGTCTCTCTTTCTCTCTCTATAAACCGCGCCTTATTCAAATTTAAATATAATTATGTTCTAATTCGTAACCTCAACCGAACATAAAACATTTATCAATATAATACAAAACTCTCACATGGGAGTAGCCACTTGCAAAAGTCAAGTGCATTTTCGAAAAAACAAAGATCGGGCAAATGTATGATCAATTTATTATTATTAAATCCCTAAATTCTGAGATACAGATAATTGAGTAATAATGTTTGCCTTCACATATTCATCCTTAGCCGATTCGGATCTCCATCTGCCATGTTTTTAAACACTCTATCTGATATCCCGGTATTAGCCGCAGAAGAAGCCCCTCCAGAACGAAGTGAATGTAATCCAAACCTTTTCTTATCCAATCCTATGGCTTCCAACTTCTCCAATAACATTTCCCTTGCTCTAGTATAAGAAATGTGACCATCGCAACGTAATTCATAGATTTTCAATTTTTTGCAAAATGTAATTTGTCGAAAAATAAATTTCTCATCATTAATATCTATTTTAGATAATGATATATAATGAGATAACATCTTTACTGGACATGTATTTTTATTTGTTTTTGAAATAATAACATTGCTTCCTTTTCTGTATTTGTCCGTTTTGCTTTTTTCGATAAAAATCGACACATGAGTGGCATGAAATTGGACGTCACAGGAACGAATATTTACTAATTCAGAAAACCTCATAAAACCAGCATAACCAATCAAACACATTGTACCAATACGTATATCATACAGATTTCTTAACACTCCGAATTTTTCAACAAGTTTACTTAAGATTTCGGCTGAAATCGGTTCCTTCTTATTACTTGGACGAGATAACTACCTTTAAGCTCCTTCGGCTACTCGTACAACAAGATCAGAAGAACACGGATTAACAAATCCAGCAATTTTATGTGCAAAACCTATTGAATATATAACTTCGTCTATCTTTGAAGCTGAACACTCGTTTGCATAAAATAAACTATATACAAGCTCACATGATAATCACTAGCTGGCATGTTGCCAACTGAATCATATTGATTACACCACCTGCACCAAGCTTTAAAACCATATTTATACTTTTTTACAGTATTTAATGCTTTTGAATTAAAAAAAAACCTCTGGCAATTTTGTCGAAAGCTCCTTTAAACGAATATCATTTTCTTTATCCACCTTCCCGTATGAAACAAATCTGATTTATGTATAATAAAAAGAGAAAATAATTTATCTGTATAAAGAAGTTATATCCAAAATAAGCCAGCTTACTATATGTATAGTGTAAATCTTGTGAAATTATATCATATTGTAGCCAAGCGACATGTAGCATTTTGATACATTACATTGACAATGAACATCCAGTGTCATGTAGCCAAGCGGCATATTTGTTGGTTTTAAATCAGCATATTTATATTGTTTTTCTGTCCAGGCGGCATATTTATTTTTGTATTCTAGCCAATCGATATACCTTCATTGGTATTACAGCTAAGCGGCAATCTGCTTTGTTATTCTAGCCAAGCGGCATATCTATATTGATATTCTAGCCAAGCGGCATATCTATAGTGTTACTCTAGTCAATCAGCATATCTATATTGTTATTCTAGACAATCATGTTGTGAAGATAACCAACTAAACAAAATAAAAAAAAATTGTTTTTATTATTATTCAAAGTTCAATCAATTGTTTCAATATTAGGTCACCATCCGTACAGCAAGTACAGTGCCTTTAAAATCCTTTGAACCGAACAATGATTTCTTATTTGAACCATGAATACAAATGTCCAAGCATCTCAGCCACATAAGGTTGGCATAACAAATTATTCTGAAATAACAAAGGCCAAAATGGCGCAGACTGCCATTTTGGTGCAATAAGAGTACCTGAAGCTTTACACGCAATACAATGTTTAATAACAGTACATACTAAATGTATAGGGGGAACCAACAAATTGTTGTCCCCTTTCCAATCAAAGGAAAGGGCATCTACAACTGATGAACCTGGCGTGTAAAATCTAGAATTAAATAATTCAATTTTCTTGTTATTACTGTCGGCAAATCTATCAACTGAATGAGGTCCATACATAGAATCTATAAATTAAAAAAACTCAACACTGATACCCCAATCGTCAAAATCAAAAATCTTACTTATAGCATCTGCTTTAACATTTTCATCTCTAGGTATCCATTCAATATCTATATTAATAGAATTCTTTACACAAGTAGAAAATATTGACAACGCCAATCTATGTAATTGCGGTTTACCACTACAGAACTCCATTATACCTACACAATTCTGACTGTCCGTAAACCACTTTAACACTTTCCCGCATAACTGACCTAGAAATGTATATATACATGATTCTATAGCCTTCAATTCCCTCCATGTCGAACTTAACTCTTTCTCTCCGCAAGTCCACATTTTATGAAAAATCTGATTATCTAATTACAAGAATAAGCTCCACAAGCAAAACTGCTAGCATCCGAATACACAATTATAGATGGAACCTTATACTCTGAAAAAAATTCAAATTTAAAGCAGAAATTTTATGTATCCAAAACTGTAACTCGCCTATGACCTCTTTATCCCTTAAGATGAAACTATAGTCCCATGAAACACGTGTCTCAATCAATCTATATAAATCTCTAGTCATTAATCTGGTCACATTACCCATGACAGGTGACATAGAAATAACTCTCCCGGTGACCCCGGCTAGAATGCATGCGTGCACTGACAAAAGGCAAAGAATCCATCAATTGATTATTACAAGTAATAAGATCAACTACTCTCTGTAAAGGAACTTGGATACTGTGATTCAACGAATTCCAAATTAAACTTAACCAAACAAAATCCTGACAATGTTTCCATATAGGTGTTTCTATGTTAACTACAAAACCAGCATTATATAACGTCTGTGACACGAAAACAGAATCTAAAATAGGCAGAATCAAAATCAGAATTAGTACCCATACCATCATCTAAATATAAACAATACGGATACCATTTTTCCTCCTAAACTTAACTAAGCCTTAGACATTTTGTGAACACATATGGACTAGAAGACAAGCCGAATGGTAATACTGTAAAAATGTAAAATTTTCCTTCCCATGAAAACCTAAGTAAGTTTGACTGGATTTTGCGATATCGAAATGATGATAACCAGACCTCAAATCAAATTTAGAATTGAAGCTATTTTTCTCAAAATATTGTAACGCTACCCTCCAATCTTCAAATTTATTTTGTTTTTCCAAATATGTTTATTACCTTCCCGTAAGTCTTAAATTAATCTCTTTTTCCCAATTTTTGTGTCGAAACTTTTAACGGATTTATAACATGAGGTCTGGTTTTAACTTCTTCAATACAATCATGAATCAAAAGATCAGCAATAGCTTGTGATACAAATTCTGCATTATCAAAAGCAGATTTATTATTTTTACTAATTCGGTGTTGTAATAAAAGCATAACCGTTTTCAATAATGTCTAATACATAAGAATTTGCTTCTATCTTTTTCCAATAATCAAAATGTTTTTTTCAGTCTACCTTTAACAGATTGTACACTAATTGATTGTTCGTATTCGTATGAATCCAGTTGTAAAGTATTTAACTGTTCTTTTAAATCACCTTAATTATTGTCAACAAAATCAAAATAATACTTATCATTAACATCTTTATCTGGAACTTGTTGGATTGTTAAACTTTGAGCAGTTTCTTCTCCAGTGACCCATGACCTGGCAACCAAAACAGATGTCTGTGGATTTATGTCCAGTGTTGGTTTTTTCGTTGGCACGAAAATTACGGTCAGTAGCACTAGTAACAGTGGCAGTAGGTACTGTGCGGGAAATGTCAGGCATTTTTGATCCATAACTGTTGCTGAATTTACGTTTGATCCTGTCTTGCTTGCGGTTCTTCTTCGCCTTGAGAGCATGGCTTTCTGCTGACCGGATTCCTTTCTCATCGTCGGTATCTGATGCAAGATCATCCGAAAGATAATCCTTGACTGTACTCCACCCGGCAGGGGATTTGTCTGCAATCTTGATGCATTTGTTACACTTGTGGATTTTGTCTTTGAGGTCATAGCAAATGTCTTTAATCTTATGATAATCCCTGGACTCGGCGGCGTGTTTGATTCTTGATATCTCGTGGTCAATGTCAGAATTAAATTCGAGCTGAACTTTGTTCCCGGCAAACTTAAAATTATACGAATGTTCTGCTTTTAGCTTTTTCAAATTTTATCAGATTTACTTGCCGCTTCTTCTTTCAACTCACGTTTCAGATTTCCTATTCTGCTATCAAAATAGTCCGTAAAAAGGCATAAAGTTGATTCTGATTCAGCAACTTCTTTGGCTCTTCACGAACTACTTCAGATTCTCTACAAGTAATTGAAATAGTCTCTTCACTTTCAGAATTTTCCATGGTAGATTGAATATACCAAAACGTAAGAAATTCGAAAAACCTCTAGTACACTTGACTGCAATGATTCGAATGACTTAAACTACTTTCAAACCACCTGTGCATGAAATTCTACCCGTATACTTTTATACATCCAATCAAACAGACCTATCTATAAATACCATAACACGTGTACCTTAAAACACAACAAACTTGTATCGATATATGTACAACTTTGATAAATATAAATATCACGTTCCATAACCTCGAGTCCATAATAGATAATACTAAGTAGATGCATCACGTTATTACTTAATACCCCTCCCACTCTGTCCGAATTACCTATTCCTATATGTTAACTTTGCCCGTCTCTCTTTCTCTCTCTATAAACCGCGCCTTATTCAAGTTTTATCCGTACCGCCTCAAATTATTTTCATTAGTCATAATATAAAGGCATTTGCGAAAACTAAGTATGTACCTAGAATGACACTTAGACTTACGATTACAATTGACGAAAAACAAGGGGTTATCTTAAAATATAAAAAAGTAACAATAGATATACCTAGTAAAACCAAATGATTTTTTTATTATGTAAATAAGTCGTTTCGACGACACACCAATGCAGCACAAATAGTCACAACAGATTTGAATCGCTGTATTGGATATGTCACCAAAAAATCCCCATTACTTTGTATTTTTTGTTTTTTTTCCGATTGGGTGTTCAAGCTTTACTCTTTAGAGTGTAATAAGTCTGTTTAATTTTTTAGACTTCCTCTACATATTCTGGGGTTTTCGAACAATTGTTTGTCTTGTATAAACTGTCAATACTAGATGTCTGTTCAGATATATTTTGTTGCTCAGAGAAAGTACTTCTCTTTTTGTCTTACCTTATTTTAGTTTAGCAAAATAAGCAAAAATTTCATTCAGAGGGTACTATACGAACGGTGCACTTGAAAATAACGGGAGAATGCGATAAGCAAGTAACACAATATAATTATTAAGCCTTCCGTAGCGCAGTGCTTTTGAAATATTTATGTCCTTCGTTTTTACGATTACACTTTTGTATCCGAAACTGCTCCCTAACCGACTTAAATAGTGTGTGATTGTTTTTAAAAATTTCTTCTCGCCTGATAAGAAATGTACCTTTGCACCTTTTATCCCTTTTAAACAACGGAAACATTTTGCGGATAAACTTTGTGTGACCGTCATAAGTGCACTCGAAAGTATAATTTCAAGAAAATTGTACAGGTATCGGCTCATGAGTTACTGCTGCTTCGATTAGACCTGACCAATCCATGTTCATGGGACAGAAAGAATTGTCGACGCCGTGAAAAAAATCTATACTCAAATGATTTCCAAGATCTCTATAAAAATTGCACAAAAACAATAAACTCAGAACCCAGTAGTCATGTTGACCTTGGTCTAGTAATCGCTCGACTCTGTCCGTCCGTCCATCCGTCCGAGAACCTTTCTCAAAGTTTTCCTGGCCTCTATTGAAGGGAATGATTTTATATTTAGTCTGCAGCTTAATAATTAAGAGTTGCAGCGTGTAAGCAATTTTTACACCAACCATGAAGCCACTTCCTGTTTTCCGATTGTTTGAAATTTTACAACACTCATTGTATAAGGAAATTTTTCATTAAAAGTTGTCTTGCCTTCAATGAAGGGGAATGATCAGGTATGCTTCAGTGTACATCCAATATCAATCAATTACATTCAGTGACGCAGGTCCAGACCTGGTATTGGTCTTGTTTAATTTGAAAAGAAAGTTATTAAAATTCCAACTATTTGAGTACACCTATTTTACATTTCTTCAGAGTCTGACAAATATTCGACACAAAGATGTTCATTGATAACGGTGTTGTGTTTTTTTCGTAAATTTTTGATTTTTTTTATACCAAAAACTAGGACAAAAGTGTTTGCCCAATTCAGAAAAAAATAAAAGATAATAAATATATACCAATCGGCAAGTAAAATGCCATGAACAATAAATATTTCTTAAGCACCCAACCTCTGTATCCCCTCATTATCTTAAAAAAAATATGGAAAATTTATGTCTTTGAATAAGCATAAACTATTGTTAACATGCTCCTTAGTTGATCGCCCTTTCTTTACACCTAGCTAACGACATTTTATTTCTCATGTACAATTTATTAAATGATGTTTGTCCATTCTATCATACTCCGTAAATAAACAGCATGTTGAACCTGGATAATACCATGTATAATAATTAATGTGTACACATTACTTTCATATATTTCGTAAAAACTTCGTTGTTCAGCTATAGAAAAAACATCATTGGAGTTAGACTTTTCTTTGGAACTACTATTTGCGCTTTGAGACGACCCAAGATTTAGATGCTATCTGAAAGTGATTTTGTGGTCCTAATTGTAGGCGTATGACAGTACCGCAAATGTCTACTTATACTATATTAAAATAATGACAACTGTTATATTAAAATTTTTTGCAATTCATAATTTTACTATAACGATTTTTAATTATCATAATCTGATTAAAACACTCCAAACTGAGAATTTCAAATTAATACATCAAAACATGTTGATCAAAAGTTATGGATAAGAAAAATAGAAACCAAAATATAAAATAACTAATTAAACACAATTAAATGAAGTCCAAAATGTCAGAATTGTAAATTTTAAGTAAAAGTCCAAAATAATGTGAGAAGCTACTTTTAGCATGGTCACACAACGAACATTAAAATAATATACCAAATACGCCATTTTTACCATTTCAGTTTCTTGAACTATTTATTCTATGAAATCACAATATTATTTTGGAAACTATCCGAGTAACTATTAACATGCAACAAACGTTTTTTGCCGTACAAAATCAAAATACAACATTTTAAATTTCAAGGAGATGGATATTAAACGGTAAAATTAAAAGCAAATCTTTGAGTGAAATATAATTTTTCTTTAATTTTCATTATTGAATAATGTTAATGTGTTCTCGAAAATTGGTGGTCCGAAGGTTTTGACCATCAAAATTTTTCAAGGACTGACACAATTTTGGTATTTTGCAATAGAAATAATAGTGAGAACGAGCAGATTTTCTTTAAGGACCACCAGGGGAAAAAATATTCAAGAACTGTGTTTATATTTTGTAGATGCACAGAAGAGGAATGGCACGCAATGGATGTTATCTGTGACAGAAAGTCAGCTAAGATTTGCATCGGAAAACAAACTTCGGACATTGTTGTTGAATTTTAGTGATTACGATACTGCATTTTATACAATGACGACTCGCAAATAAAAGCTGTTTGTCAAAAATGAGATATTTGGTGTTCATTGTATTACTCGATCCCACCGATAAAAAAACCTGCATGAGTCGTTTTACGAAGTTTTCATCTTCATTCAATATCGCGTTACGTCCTTTAGAATTATTTCCATTGGTTTATTCAAACCTGTTGTATGTAGTCAGTATGTATAATAGTCTCATATTGTAATTTTCTTGTAGTCTCTAATCTTTTCTGAAATCTCGTTAGGTGGAAATATTTCCTGTAGTTTAATAAGGTGGTTGTTTATTATTTGTGTCTGAGTGGTATGCAAAGACTTTTATAAATGTATAGTGTCAGTGAACAAAACATTGTAGGTCACCAATGGCAGGCTTACTAAATATTTTGAGTTATATTTATTTACCTATTCCAAAGAGCAAAGTTTCATAATGTAAGCCTTCCATTGATGAAATGAAAAGTTTAATGATCACATCAACCTGTATTTTACAGCTGTAATTTAGGTAAATTATTTTCTGTGTGTATCGATAAGAAGTCCTGTTTATTTCCTGTATGTATTGATGAGAAATCCTAATGTCCAATATTTAGTTCAAGTAAACTCTCCTGATTGAGCAAATCTCAATTAAAGTCAAGACAGCAACCCACATATTTAAGCATTGTACACCAATGACCAACTCCAAACACAACTAAACCAAATTTTACATAGGGATATCTGTGTGTTAACCAAAACATAATACTTGCAAGTCACACCGGCTTAAAGCAGGAAGATATGTTAGAATAATAATTTTATTATAAACAATCAAATCAGTTTTGGCCCTTAAGAAACACTCAGCATACAAAATAAAATTTTGAGTTCCTGCCTGAGCAGGTCAGCTTGCAACCTTCAGTGTAAGGAAGAACCTGCCTGCCCGACAATGCGCCAGCCAGGAAGTGGAGTGTCTCCACAGAGAGGATGAGAATAGACATCTCATCTGCAGCCGGATTGTGCAAGGTCTGCATCAGGGGATAGCCCATGAGGTGCTGTTACAAGTAGAAAGTAGCAGGGTCTATCAAACTGGCGCTGGAATAATTTTGATCAAATTTGTCCCCGAAATGCTTGGGGATGAATGAAATTTTAGAAATGACCAGTGATAAAATTCCATCAAGGAAATAAAATAAGAAAAGAAAAATAATATATATCACTAGTAAAATTGCTGAAATGTTTCTCTTGTCATGAAACATTATTGAAGGTGTTAGGAAGGTGGATGGTGGGTGGTAAATTAAATAATAGCACTGTAAACTATATCAACTAGTCAGACTGCTATGAACCTAGAAAGTGATTATACAAAGACCATGTATATGGCTTCACACACAGATTGGGTACATCAATCATATAGGGGGAGAAGACTGACCTCACTTGGCCTTCAGAATGAGATACTAATTGCTGTGCAATAAATTTTATAAGATCTGTTATCATAATCTGCATTTCCTCACCAAGAGTAATTACTTGTGACATATATCTGATTAGGAAAAGATTAATGTTTTTCCTGTTGAGACTCCATAACCTCAAAGTGTCAAATACCATAGAAATTATTCTCAAGCTAAAACAGGTGGTCAATGATGTTTAATGTATCAATGATGTCAGCATCTTTCACCAGATATTAATTATACTCTTGTTTGTATAAACAAAACTTATATTACATATAAGTAAAATATGAACACTTTTTAAAGAAAGTACCCATGGAAATCTCCAAAGGGCAAAACGTCCGGATGAATGAAGATGAACAATAGAAAATAACTTTCCATTCCTGAAAATAATGGAGAGTTTGAACAAAAGATTTACGTCTCAAGCTAGTGTATTTTAACTGTAGGTAACAATAACAAAAAGATTTTATTGTTACCTGCAATTTCCTTATAAAATCGGGTCCCTGTCCGGAAATGAATTTTTGCAATTTAGCTCGGAAATAATAATCATTTCTTATAGTTACTTTTTGCGGGAAATCGTAGCCAGAGCCAATTTTTAAAAGGAGAAGATATCATAAGGATTTTTATTTAGACAGTATCATTTTTACCCCTTGAATTCAAAAATCAAAAAGGACCATAATCAACAAAACATGACAATTTCTAGACGATTATACAGTACGGGGTTTTCTCATTGTTGAAGTCCGTACGGTTACCTATAATTGCTTACATCCACTTCAATCGAACTTTGGTGGATAGTTGTCTCATTGGTAATCATACCACATCGCTTTATCTTTATATAACATACTTCAGATGTACACCAGACATTTATCTGTCGGATATCAGTTTTCCTTTTTTTGAACTATGTCCTGTGTTTTTGCTTTAGTCTTGAAATTTTTCTAAAGGAGTGTTTAAGGCGTCCAAATTATCTCTTCTCTTCCTTTTTATAAATCAAATGAAGAAACATAACTGAAAAGAACTGAACAATATTTTTTTTACAATTTCAGGGACAAAACAATAGCTCTGATCAAAACTCATTTCCTCTTTTGCGTTTGTAACTATGTGATGTATGGCATCATCCGCATTAAACATCCCCATCATAGAAATTTGACAAATTCAGAAACGTTTAACACCTTGCTACCACTGTTATTAACAATATAACCACTCATCAAAGATATCAGGATTTATAATTTTCTTCGGCTGATGCGCGTTTCGTCTATATATAAGACTAGATATTTAAAAGTATTAAAAACTAAAAGTTAAAAAAATATATGAAGGATCAATTGTTTCAATCAATTTGATTGGCGCGCCACTAATTAGTCTTATTCTGACAAATTATAAGCCTGATATCTTTGATGAGTTTTTGCTAATCAACTCAAGTTGGAATTAAAATACGTTTTTGTTATTAAGTAACCCAGTAAGTTAAAACAATGACTGCATGCCATTGTTATAAAAAAATAAAACATTTGCAAAACCATTCAATGAGTAAGTTTGATTAAATGACACATTCATGAGCCTTTTTAAGAATCAGCCATCAAGCATTGTATCCAAGTTGACGAGAAATGAGAATAAATGAAAAATTCAATCTAAAAATATTATAAAGTAGGACCTTGAATTGCAACTGCTGCCAAACTTATAATACTAATTCAGTAATCCTCATTTTATTCCAGTCAGCTGAAATATAAGGATTATGCAGTATGGTAAGTACAATTCAATTTAAAAACGAAAATTTTTTTAGAAAAAAACGAAACGGAAAATTGATAAATTCTGTTTGAATTGACTGATTGCTCCTGAAAATTAAGTAATTTGAATAGGTACAAACATTTGGTATAGACATATACCGTCTATAATGTCTAGGATTGTCATGTTTGTACACAATGTCCAATGTGTTGATGCATCAGATTGGTTTGAAAGTTAAGTGGTTGATATTACTGTGTAAGCTGGCATTTGATTATAGTTCTTTTCTGTTTGCGTAAGGAAGTCACCTTTACAAGTCATTTCAATAAATTACGTCTATTGAATGAAGAACGTCACTATCGACACGTGCGTAGTGTGTAGTGAACGAGTTAAGAAATATACACCCTAAAAAAATGACCGAAAGAAGCATCACCGTCGAAAAAGGAATATAAATAATAAGGAACTAAAAGTCGTTTCTTTTGTTGAACTATTTTGAGCGAGTTTTTTTTTTTTGCAAAACCATGATATCCAAATCTAGAAAAGGCTGTTCGTACTTGATTGATTTCAAATAATTGGGTAAATTAAATTTCTGCAGTTAGATTTGTTTTCTTTAAAGCATAAATATCAAAAAGGTACAGCATGTTTTTTTCAATTAAATGTGATTTAGACGGATCATTACTGAGTTTTGCCATAATCTTGGATTCATAACAATACATTAAAAGCCTACTTTTAAAGGAGCGCATTTTAATGTTCATAGGAATATCTACAGTTTATTGTCGAAACGTGCATAGATGTTGACGAAGAGACCATTCACAGATCAGTTTCTGTACGTACACGTTCCAATTCACTTGTGACTTTTTTTTCTTCGCTGTTCATCTCAATTTTAATAATAACATAAGGGTAATTTTACCATTTAGTTAATCTGAGTTTTTTTTTACTTGGGAAGGGGTAAGATAATGGTATTTTACGAAAAGAAGTCATTTCAAAGCTATGCAGTAATACATTTTTTTGTATTCACGGATACACATATTCGTCATTATCATGTACCAAAAAAAAATATAAAGATAACATTTTTACATCATTTAATGTGTACTTCCGTAAAAAAACGATATCATATCTATGGAATGATTTTCAGATGGATGTTACATTAATTTTGCGAGTAAATATTTTGATTTTATTGCAAGAAGTTTACCCGACCGGATTGTGCAAAAGGTAATTAACTGCTTTTTATTTAAAAGTTTGCTGCATGGGCATTTGCAAATTGTATATTTGAGTCTCAGCCATATATCTCACACTTATATCGTTTATTTGAGCCATTATTGTGCTAGAACAGTTAACCGTGAATGATACTGGTATCATTAAAGATATGAAAATAAACCGAGAAAATCACTCTAATATTAATGTACCTTTTAAACAATAACAAAAATATGTTAAAATGTAATATTAAAAAGTTTGTTTCAGAAGATTATGAAAAAACTACTTTAGATAAACTTTCAAAATTGCATTCCTCATCCAAACTTTGTCTTTATAGGAAATTAAAAATTAATTGTTAGTCTGCGGAATATTTAAATTGCAATAATTTTTTACGTAGGCAGTTACTTTCAAAATTTAGACTTTGTGATCATTTCCTAGGCATTGAATTGGGTAGATACAGAAACATTCAAAGAGCACAAAGATTATGTAAAAAATGTGGAGTCCGAGATGACGAATTTCATTTCTTTTGGCATCGTGACATTAACATAGCATTGCTTTCAATTTTATTTGCTTATCTAAAAGACTATGTACCATTATTTCAACATCTTGATGCATTTACTAAACTAAAACACATTCTAAACCCCACTCCTGAACTTGTTTGTCATATTGGAGTCTTCATTAAGCAGTCTTTAGAACTGAGGGGGTCAGACCCATGTCAGACAAGTTTATGATTGTGTTTTTTTATATAAATTTGTAAATTGAACTCTTCCTTAAAATATGTTCTATTGTATTGTATTGTATTGTATTGTATTGCATTGTATTATATTTAACTGTATCATTGTTTGTTTGTATTGCTTGACCCTTATGGGTGTAATTTTGCAATAAAGATTAATCAAAAATATCAAGCGGATTAAAGTATACGAATGTAAATATTTCATTGGCATGCACAAATCTTATCAAAAACTATAGAAAAATGCTTTTCACAGTGGAACCCCTTATCAATGATTCATTGATTTCCATTAATATTTCCAGGCTTTGCTATAGAAACTTTTATAGTTACCGTCCAAAACATGATGAAGAATCTATCTTTTCAAGTTGTGTTATTTTCAAAGTCATAGCTTGTATTATTTTCAAAGTCATAGCTTGCCTCACGAGTATGGGTAGGTATAGTGTCCGGCTGAGATCGTGTTTTGTTTTGAGTGAATCGGACCATCCAGTGTAGACCAGATTTTTTCGAGTGATATAACATGCGATCAGATCGATTTACTGCTAGTTTGCAAGTATGATAGTTTAATTCATGACTGTTCAGCTTATTCTGAATACTATATACGTTTTGGGCACAACCGACGCACAATTTCCTTGTATTTCACATTAAATTCGGTGTATTACATTGTCCGTTTTTTTCTAGAGCAACATTTTTAAAAACGTCTGGGTTTTTTAACAAATGGTCAGAGTTGTTTTAAAGAAAATGTGAATCAGAAAGAAGGCATTCTTGGCCTAAAAAACTGACTTATAATATTTTCAGTTTCATTTCATGTTTATGTTTGTTTTTACAGCCAATAATATTTAATGGTTGATTATATTACAGTGGCGTACCCCGGATAGGGACAGGAAGACGAAGGGACAGCAGTAAAAAAATCAGAAGAATGCATTATAAACACAATTGTTTTACTAAATGCTAGAGGCCTCTATAGTACTGATAATCATTCTGTTTAGGTATGTCACAGAAAGAGGAAAAGCAATGGAGCAATCGTACTGCTGTAAAAATTACAAGTGGAATGGACACACTTGTGAAGGTAAGTTGCAAAGTGTTTCACGTTAGACGGAATTCATTAATCATCATCAAATACATTCAAAGGAAAAAAATGGGTTTCTTCATACAAGACAACCTCACTGGATGATCAATAACAATGAATAGGGAAAAATGGATTAACACTTAACAGTTGTAAGAATTTTATAATGATATGATGTTTATTTTTACAAAAAATTGGATTACTTTCCGCATTTTAAATATCTAAAAATTAAAGGATCAACACATAATTTGATGGTATTTCCGACAGTAAATTCCAGTTTAAACAATTTGAACTAAAATACTGAAATGGCACCGATTCCAACAATACATGATAACTACAATTGTGTAAATGAAAACCCGTCTTGTATATATATATATATATATATATATATATAAGTCTAGAGATTTGCACAACGATACTAATATAAGATGGTATTATACGAAGATGTTGTAAATAAATCGTGTTGACAAATATTTCGGCTTAACAAATAGCCTTCTTCGGTGTCAATTATTTCAACAATACCATATATTGTTGAAATAATTGACACCGAAGAAGGCTATTTGTTAAGCCGAAATATTTGTCAACACGATTTATTAACAACATCTTCGTATAATACCATCTTATATAAGTATCGTTGTGCAAATCTCTAGACTTATATAATTTTTTTCCTTATCTGCACAGTATCGTCTATTCTAGACGATCCGGTACATAGTAAATTTGCTGGTTGGTCCTTTTTATAGACTTCTATATATATATATATATATATATATATATATATATATATAGGCAGGTTTCATAAATCTTTTTTTGGAGGAATTCTGCATGCATTCTTTATTTGAAAATTGGTAACAAATTATTTCAGGTTTATTTCAAGTTTCTTTCAGGTTTAAAAGTGTATGAATACATAACATCTGGGTACTGTACATGTACATGCAATTGGATAGATAATAGTTGATTTGTGATTCATTAAACACAACCATTTGCCGTTAATCAGAGGCAATAGTTATTAAAGATACCTAGCTTATAATTTGTTGATCATAAACTCGTAAATTTATGTGGAATATACAATAATAATAACTTATAAAAAAACAGGATAAACGACTTTTGCAATGAATGTATCATGAGCCTTGTGAGTCCAGATTCGGTAAAACATGCCACGGGAAAGAATTGGACGTAATCGGTAGTTTTTAAACGAACTTGAGGTACAAACGCATTGAATCAGGCAAACCATTCTTGGTGGTAATCACAAAGCTGGTGCAATGTCGATTTCAATCGTTTTTTTTTTCATAACCATGATAACCCTGCTAGAAGGATTTTGTTAGGAGCACAGCATAGCTCTGTTTATCAACTCCGTATAAAAGGAACTACAATTATATGCGATTAAATCTTCTTTGTACAAAACGCGCGTCTGACGTACACAATTTTAATTCTGGTATCTATGATGACTTTAAATTACTTCTATGAAAAGGGATGGAAATAAAAAATGATGATGTGATAGCTTTTCTTGCACCATTTCGGAATTAAAAGACAAACAATCACTTAATTTGAGGAACTAAAAACACGTATAAACTGCCAGATATCATATACGAAATGTCATTACCAAAACTCAGCACAAATAAAAAATTGAGGAAGAAAAAAATGACTTATTTTTATTTCCTCTGCTGTTATAAAATAGTATTTTTTATGCCCATAAAAAATTTTGAGTAGATTTATTCAACGAAAACGAATGGGTTACGTGCGGTCATTACAGGTGTCATAAGTAAGCTCACGTTAAATTGAATCCGAAAAAATATGCTTACAAGATACTTTACTGTGTTTATAATTCTAAGTCAGGCCAAACGATATAAAACAATTACTATTTATGAATTACGCCAACATATCGCATGGTAAAATTCATCGGATCTCATTGGTACAAAATGATCAAATTCACCAAATGTACTGCTAAGGAGGAGCGATTTTCAAAAAAAAGTTAGAAGTATCCAAACAAAGGAATAGGGTTTTTTCGTGGTTGTCAATGTCAAGCTTATTACATGTCTCATATCGTATTGCAGATAAATGTTTTTCAACTATAAAAGATTTTTATACGTGGAATAATTTTTTAACGGTAATAATAACCAGAACAATAATGAAGTAACTTTTCACAGAAAAGGGTGCAAGACGTGAGAGTAATTGGAACAATTCAAAAAACTATCCACGTAATGGACAAGGACATTATATGAATAGTTTGAAGATAAACAACATTCAGTTGTTGTTTTATTTCATACTTCTCAATTAACATGTAACTACATTCCAGAGTGTCCTATAGGATATACCTCTAGCACAGGATTAGATTGTACACCATGTAATACTAGTAATGGGTTCTATGGAAGGAGGTGCACTGAGATTTGTGGCTGTAAGAAGTATTATAGGTAAATACAAACACATTTATCATGTTAAACAGCTTATCAACGGGACTATACCAAACCAATTATGGAGTTACTCATATTTTAATAATCATATAAAATTATGTTTTTGTATTTGTATTTCTTTTTTATTAGTGTATCGTTTTTTCCTTATTCAACTGGCTTTTCAAATATCATTTGATGAAAAAATCATAAAACACTAGTAAGTAAACGTGACCCTTATTTGTAAAATACTGTACTCTAAGAGTAACACGATTAGATTCAATTATACAGAAAACATACAAAACCAATATTGAATGGAAGGCAAGTGTGGTTCCTCTTTTTTTGTTATGTTCACCACGATATCTGCAATAAATGGTTTTTTTTTATCCTGGCATCTATGATTATTTTATTTTCAACCACTGGGTCGATGCCACTTCTGGTTGAGGTTTCCTCTCCGAGGGTATCACCAGCCCAGTAGTCAGCAATTCTGTATTGACATAAATTATCATCGGTCATAATGATAAATTAACTGTTTACAAAAATTTGAATTTTTCGAAATACTAAGGATTTTCTACCCCAGGAATAGACTACCTTTGCTATATTTGGCAAAACCTTTCGGAAATTTTTTGGTCCTCAATGCTCTTTAACTTCGTACTTTATTTGGCCTTTTTTAGAATATTTTATTCGAGCGTCACTGATGAGTCTTTTGTAGACGAAACGCACGTCTGGCGTACAATTTTTTTATCCTGATATCAGTTATTAATTTGATGACACATTTATTTCTCTCCTGCAGTGCAATAAAAAGATCATGCTCTGCAAATGCTATTTTCATACGTTATTTTATTTTATTTTATTATATTTATACTATACAATATGAACAATTTAGATCGGTGCCAGTTAAAATATTATAGTTCAGTTGGATTTATGGGATTTTAATATATCAGTAAACTACTATTGTTTCTATTAAGTCACAATATAGATAAACATGGCAGTGAATATATTTCAGTATGTTTTGTTCGTTGTATCTTGTTGTTAGTTGGGTTTTTTTTTTATCTCTGGTGTCTGTTTAACTTAGCATTGTGCTATATTGTTGACGATTCCTGTCACCCGCGTTTTATTCGTTGAAGCATTATAGTTGTTTCCCTGTACCGGCATACAGTTTTTTGTCTATCATACCAGTATAAAAAAAGTATAACAAAAAGACAGAACTCCAAGGCAATTCAAAAAGGGGAAGTCCATAAAAACTGACAAAGTCGTATTGATTTATATAAGTATAAGTTTGTTTAAATAAGCATGCTTCTTCTGGACATTTATGCTAGATTGTTTTACTATGTTTTGTTTATTTTTTCACAAATAGTGATTCTAAAAATTACTTTCAGATGTCACCACATTACTGGTTTCTTAGTGACAACGACAAAACATCACACAGATAAAACCGGTTGGTATTTTTGATAAGTTTTTGTTTTTCAAAACATTGAATATTTGACACCAATAATTGTACCTATTTTCAAATACAATGTTGAGCGAATCTTTACCAATGGTCTTGTGAATGAAAATCTACTAAAATATAAAATATGTCATTCATTGATTTTCATGTTTTCGCAATGTGATATTGTCATTCAACGAATTTAGTTAACATATAAGTATTTCCAATCTATAATTGAAATCTTCTGTGATTTCAGAAGGACGAAAAGTGACGACCATTTTGCTTCAAACAGACATTTCAGGTGAAAATGCAACAGTCGGTTATATTGCAGGTAACAATTCACTTGAAGATTATTTTGTAGGTCGAGTTGTTCAAAGAAAACAAAATATTTTTTTTTATATATCATATTTTTAGCAAAACAGCGTTGACGACCACATTGAATGAAATCTAGATTAAAACGGCTTCAAGTTATCGCAATTGTAGTGTAGTTGACTATCGATGACAAGGCTTTAACATATAAGAAATTGAAGCAAGACCGTCAAAAGGTGGGACGAAAAATTACTAATAACACTACATCACACAAAAAAAGCCTTCTTTGCACAAACAGATCATAAAAAAATTGAAATATTTAAACTGAGTTTACTTTGTTTGAATACGCAAGTCCTCGTACAAAACAATTTTAATAAATGACAAAAACTCGATTTACCTTTATATAGATATAGGAAGATGTGGTATGAGTGCCAATGAGAGACAACTCTCCATCCAAGTTACAATTTATAAAAGTAAACCATTATAGGTCAAGGTACGGCCTTCAACACGGAGCATTGGCTCACACCGAACAGCAAGCTATAAAGGGCCCCAAAAAATTACTAGTGTAATTCCATTCAAACGGAAAAACCAACGGTCTAATCTATATAAAGACGAGAAACGAGAAACACGTATGAACTACATAAACAGACGACAACTACTGTAATCAGATTCCTGACTTAGGATAGGTGCAAACATTTGCAGCGGGAATAAACGTTTTAATGGTACCAAACCTTCTCCCTTTTCTGAAACAATAGTATAACATCACAACATAGAAAAACACACTATAAATATCAATTGGAAGGCTTAACTCAATCAAAAAACGTAAATTAACACACAATGAACGAATAAATTTGACCTGTGACACCTGAATGCAAATACACAGTTAATAAAAAATTACAAGGAATAAACAATTAAAGTCAAAAGTAAATAAACAGGTTTAAACAAAGTTAAAGTATGATATCCACTGTGAAATTTCAAACAATTTTTAGAAAATCATCACTTTTGAAGAAACCTGCGTCATATTATAAACAGGTAAATGAAAATAATTTTGTTGTTAAGTATACTTCTTCTTCTGTGTGTATAAAATCTTCCGTTTAGGAATACCAAGAAATTTCTTAAATATCAATAAAACTAATCTAACACTTGGTACATATGGGGTGAATATCAACAATAAAAATATACAATTAGTGCAAGATAAAACTTCCTGTACAGGTCCAAGAACAGCATCTAAGGAAAAATGAAATAATTTTGATGTTCATAGTACGAAGAAGTTAAAATTTGTAGTAAATTAAATACCAAATAATCAAAGCTGGTATATAGACAAGATCCATGTTAACATTAAATAACAAAAAAGCATTACAAATAGTATCAACAGGTCAAATTAAAAAGAAAGTACGATTTGAGAGTACTCGCAGTTACTGACAGCTAGTTAAAAGCCAAAACAATTAATAATAAAAAGTCATGCATCAGAGACTAAAATCAACTAAAATACATCCCAGGGATTTAGTATTTTAACGTCATGAACAGTCAAAGAAGACATGACTTCTGCAATGCCAAAAATAAATGTATCGACAGGTAGTAGGATAGTTAGAATAACTGTTTTATGTCATAATTTAATACGACAGTCTCAAGCTCTCCTATCATGCTTTTTTTTTATTCGAGCGTCGCTGTATAGTCTTTTAAAGATGAAACGCGCGTCTGGCGTACACAAGTTTACTCCTGGTATCTATGATGGGTGTACTATCAAGAGTAACGCGACAGGGTTCACCAGTGCAGCAGGTATAACTAACTTTTCCTGAACACTTGTGCGTCCAAATGAATCATAAAAAACACCTCATCCGAAATACCAGGATTGAAATTTTGTACGCCAGACGAGCGTTTCGTTTATATTTTGAAAAACTACTATGTTTTGATAATCGGTCAATTACTGAATATTTGAAAACTTTTAACACCTTTCTAAATCACCGAAACTTAGAATCTATTAGTTGTTTTCCTACCAAAACATTTAAAATGCATAAAAAAGAAATAGAATGTGAGATTTTTTACTAGATAATATTGACTTTATAACAAAGAAGATTTGTCAAAAAGAACAAGAATCAATAAATGTACAGCGCTAGTCGAAGTTCAAGTATTCTGTATTTGCCTCAAATGAAATTCTTAAAAAATCTTTTATGAAAAAGTCTAGCAGTATATTCAGAATAGAAAATTTGTTAACTTTTTTCTTCGTGAGATTAAATTTAGCTAAATATTCGAGGTAACAATAGTTTACCGATGATCACATCTAAATAAAAGTAATGATACAGAATTTTCATTTACTTTTTTAAGTATAAAACACACTCCTCAATAACTATTTTATTTCCGTGATGTTATTGAGGAAATTATTCACATGGAAATACAACAATATATTCGATTAAAATTGATTGTGTTTAATAAAGACCGAGGAATAATTCAGGAAGTAGATATAATTTTTTGTAGTACAAATTAAACTTGAAAACATCCGTCACAATTCAAATCCTTTACTAGAGTTGTTTTTTGTAAAATGACGATTAACATATTAAAATATAAAATAATCGAACGATATGTGTTTTCATGAACTTTTTCATTATGAGCTGTTTACTGATTTCTCTCTCGAATTAATAAATGAAATGCTAATTCAACTGTTATATCTTAGTAGTATTTTGTACAAATTGTTGTTCAAAGAAGGAACATTTAAAGCACCGTAAGATAAAATTATGGGAATGAAACTGTTTCAACTCAATCTGGCGTTGCAGGATGTTACAAAACGCCAGATCACAACATGCCAGCTAGATTCTATTAGTATAGTTATCAGAGAACAGGGGAAACTCAAAATATAGATGTGCTAAAATCGTATGACGAAATACTTGAATTGCAATTGTGCACTGTCGTCATGTAATTCACCTGGTTTCTAGTGTTATGTTTTGTTGTAAATATAATTACACCTTATGTAAGAATCCTGGGTTTTGATTGGTTGATAGCCAGTGTATTTTTCACCAATTTACTTTTATCAAATGAATATCGTTCATTTTTAACAGCGCCGGGGTATATGCAAAAAGGATATGCCTTTCTTACCCTCTCTGTCGTGGTATTTGCCAAAAAATACTCTATCCGACTGGACGCTTGTAATGTCACGATCATCAATGCGTTTTATGTCACGATCATCATTGCGTTTTATGTCACGATCATCAATGCGTTTTGTACGTTAACATTCGGTGTAATTAAACAGATATAGCATGTTCTTGAGGGGTATTTGCGAAAAATACCAGTCTTGAGAATGAATTTCCCTCGCCTTACGGCTCGCGAAATTTAACATTCTCTCGACTGGTATTTTTCGCAAATACCCCTTCTTAACATGATATATCTGTTCATAATCCATAGTCTCATTTATATGGAAATATTCTTATCATGTACTTCAATATAAGTTTCTACAATTAAGAACTTTAAGTCATGTAAATACACATACATTTTAATACAACTAAAACTTTCCATCGTTGCACAATTTGAAATTGCCACCTTTATAAAGAACTATAAACATTACATTTCTGGAACTCACCCTAGTACGTTCAAATGAATCTATTTATTTGAATAAAATATGTATTATTTTAATACTGTTTCAATTGTCTGAACTTTGAAAATTGACAACACACATTTACTTAATGAATGGCTCTAAGTTTTTTGCTAAAACATGTAGATTAAGGAATGGTTCTCAATTAAACAAATAAAATAAATAATAAATACGAAAGTTGGAATATATACTTAAGTATTAAGTAAAATTACCAAACTCAGCGTGTTTATCGCGGATGATGTTATCAGGTGAAGAGACCACAAAAAGGATCGAAAAAGGCCAAACATTTATTTTTAATTAAAACAAATGGAAAGTAGCATTTGAACGAAATGGTGGTAAAAGAATACTGTTTCAACTAGTATTGTTCTACACATCTTAAGAGATGACCTGGTTTCAGAGATATTAAAAGATCCAGAAAGGACCTATCAGTTTATAAAAATCTACTCGGATAATGACTTGAAGTTGAAGATTCAATACCTGCCACGGTTGAGTTAGATAAAATGAAAAGAATAGTGTTAAACATACAACCATTATATTTGAGAGGATTTATTAATTCCTGACTGTTCACATGCAAACTTTGCTACAGATATTTGCATCAACTACTTCACTGTTTACATAGATTTTTTTTTTTGCAAAAATACACTTAGTTTTATTTTATGGCCTTGAAATTTCTTGTCAGTGTATCGGCGACATGATTTAAACTTAGAGCATACATTTTGTCTGTAAATTTCCAATAGGATATGCCCCGAAGGGTTGTCTGGGGGTATACGAATAAGGTCAACAACCCTTTCCATATCCGTCGGTATTATCCATGCTTTAAGGGGCATTCGTTTGGTTGTGCAGAGCGCATACATTACATACGCAGCCACGTCCGGAACTACAGCCCCAAACTCATTTGGGAAGATAGCCAGGTTTGCTGCACATTTAAAATCCCTTGCAACAACTCTTTAATGAAGCCTTAGGTAAGCTGCAGCTAGGGAAAATGTCCTTATCCAGAAGACACACATTTGCAAGTTATCGAGAAGCTTAGTTTCCTACTCCTTCTGGCGAAGTTGACTTTAGGTGGATTCGGCTAGTCTTTCCATGTCCTTTTTTTTATCATATAGCTCCTCATGAATAAATACATCATTGGCTTTTATTTCCTGAACTTTAGCGTTCCTGATTATGGTAAATCAAGAAAAACGTTTCGGACTTACCAAATTAATATACTGTTTTATTGTCCTACAATCACAGAATCCTTTGCTTGCATGGCTGAAACATTGCATTGGACATCACTTTTTTTTTAGATTTTGCCTGTTGTAATTAATTGGGATTTGAGAAATATTTCAGACATTTTTATTTTGAACCGGCATAATACAGTTTGACTATTACATAAGGTAGATTGTTCCTATGCTACCTGAATTTCAAAATAATTACAAACACGGAATATGGCGATCATACCAAAATCAAAGATCTGGTAGCCTCGGGGACTGACATACCTACTTCAAGGCTGACTAATAAGTTTTGAAAGAAAGGAAACACTTACAAAGAATCATAGCTTCTATTACGTGTTCTACTTCTAAACGTTATATGCTGTTAACTAGTTTCTTTGCGTGAATTTAAAAAAAATTGCTATTAACTTTTGGAGTAAAGCATATGAAAACAATGGAAATAATTATTTCTGGAGTGTAAAACACTCGTTGGATGTTTTAGATAAATTACGTGCTTTTGATGATCCTTTCAGTTCTTTTGACAGTTATGACTGTTCGACTTTTTTGCCAAACACAGTAGAATTCCGTCTAAATTTCATTTAATTGACAAATTATATAAAGTTACCATTACATTGATCATATTTTTGCTTTTAATAATCAAGAGCTCTGTAGTCATTTCCGAAGAAAATGGTGGGTTAAACCTAGTTTTATAGCTAACTAAACCTCCCACTTGTATGATTGTTGTTTATAGTTCCGTTATATTGACAAAATTGGTTGAGCAACCCAAACAGACATTATAGATTATGTGACAATAATTGGGATCCAGCAGCCAAAACCATGTAAATATACATCACAGACAAACAACACAACTACAACTGAATAAAAAAATTCAAAGACGCAAACAAAAAGGTTTCTGTAGTTGATAGTATATTGACAAAGACGGCGATAAAAAAGTTTATAGTTGATAGTACATACCATATATACTTTCTCGATTAAAGTACAAATTAAGTAAAATATAAATACAAGGGTAAACAAAATTGAAACAACACCGTAAAAACCATTTGCGTCCGAATCGCACCTCAGGACCCAGATGCACCAGGACGCCCAAAGTAAAATCCCGATAGCGGAATGTATAAATACCGAGTCACGTCATAAATCATACGACCCAAAGAAACATAAAAGCACGATGACAAATAAATGGAAAACTGTAAAGTAGATAAAAAAATTCGTAAGCGGTTCCGCGGAACCCTGTGTCTCGCCTGCGATTGCTGCGGTCAGTGTAATTTAAGTGTAATGTTGACATAAAAAGTGAGTCCATTTATCAGTAAAATACAGAATTAAAAAAACAATTTTACTTTTTCTTTAGATGCTTTTTCTTGGTATTGAAGATAAGCTTCTGTTCAAGTTTCATAACAATCCATGAAGGTTTACATATTTATCATGTAAAAAAATTAATTCCATACTGTCTGCAAGTGTTAACTGTAAAAAACTAAGTCCATCTATCAGACAAATACTGAAAATGAAAAAAATATATTTTCAAAAGTTTGCTTCAGACATTATCTCTTAATCATAAAAAGCTTTTGCCAAAATTTCATAAAATTCTATGGAGATTTGACAAAGTATTAGACCACTTTCGAATCCTTCACCTGAAAAGTTCGTCAATTATGCGCGCTTTTATGACGTCATTTACCAGATGGGGACTGCCTGTATCACTGCACTATACACCTTATCGCTATTCCCGGCGGACCCGAGAATCTGTCCCGCTTGAACTTTTGACGTCATACAACAATCACTTTTCCATTGTGGCGTCAGATATTTTGTATTGTGACGTCAAAATTTTACGGGAACCTGTGTGATGGCCAGTAATGGCGGACAAATAGCGATAAGGTGTATTAAATTTCATCAAGCGTCTTTGTGATCGTCGTCATGCAGGATAAACTAAAAATAAAGTTTGTTCCGTAGGTACTTAATCACAATTCCCTAATGACAGAAGTGCTGATTATCAATTATAAGAATTTAATTTGAAGAATAATTGTGCAATATAGCATCATATTTTTTCAACATCTCGCTCAACATGGGAAGGAAATGACTGTGCCCCAAAACACACGAATTATGTTCACTAAAACCAAAGTTTTTGACGGAAATGCAACGAACTCGAAAGTGGTCTATTGATCCTAAGGCTGCATCTATTTGTTAACTGCAAAAAAAAAATCATTTATCAGTAAAATACGAAATAATTAGGTCATAAGCAAGCTTTTGTCCAAATTTCATAAAATTCCATGAAGGTTTGACAAAGTTATTGATGACTGAAAAACTTTAACCTCAGACAGCCTGAATGTTAACTGTAAAAAAACTAAGTCCATTTCATTTATCAGTGAAATACGGAAAAATGAAATTAATTATTTTTAAAATTTTGCTCTGGATACTGTATTTTGCTTGAAGGTTTGACAAAGTTATTGAACAAATTTAACCACAAACTGAACCTAAATGTTGACTCCGCCGACTCCGACGACGGAATCTAGGATCGCTATGTCTCGCTTTCGCGACATAAATGTCGCAGGCTCGACAAAACTACACAACTTCAGCACCTAGAATCTATAACTTACGACTATCTTGTATTATTTGTGAAGTAGACACTGAATATTTATCTACTAGGTCTTGGTACTTCCCGATGAACTTTTTGAGAAAAAGGACGGGACGTTCTTTGACAAAGACCAGGCTCATATTTTTTTTGCTCAAACACCGAGGACGTTTTACAAAGTATGAGTAGCAGCTGCATGCTCTTGGATATCGTATGAGTTGAGAATTGTATATTCCATACGCGGGTTAAGTTAGTATATTGCTGCTAAGGTGAGGAAAGTTTATAATTTCAAAATTGAAATCTCCTCGTTTGTCATATATTCTGGTATTGAGATGACTGCTGTTGTCAAATTGTAGGTAAATGTCTAGAACTTCGAGTACTCTTAGATCGATACTTCGTGTCTTTTTGTCTTTTTGTCTTTATGTTAGATGTTTTTGGTGCTTCGTGCTGAGTGATGAGTAAAGCCATTTCCAACTGATTTTTACAGTTTGCTCTTATGTTGTGCTGTTACAACACTGTCCCAGGTTAGCCCCGCTACATTCTGTATATGTCTGTCCCGATTCAGAAGCCTTAATTCAGGGTTTTTTGGCGGTTGCTGTCTGTTATATTTCTTTTTAATTTTTGTTTTGTCATGAATAAGGCCGTTGGTTTTTATGTTTGAATTGTTTCATATTTTGTCATGTCGGGGCCTTTTACAGCGGACTTTACAGTATAGATTTTACTCATTGCTGAAGACCGTATGGAGACCCATAATTACTTAAATCAACATCATTTGGACACTTTATGATAGTTGTCTCATTGGGAATCATATCACATCTCCTTATTTTTTATAGCTCGTTTCATTTTTAGAGAAACTTGAACCAAAAAATATATTTATTTTCGTGTTTGCAAAACGAGATAAAAAAGAATTAAAGAAAACAATCTTGTTATGAAGGAATGCAATTGATATATGTTATCCTCCATATTTTATTGAAAATCTTTTTTTCAATTTGGTTTTATTTGTAGATTCACATACAAAATATGTGGTAAAAGAGGTTGAGATCGGAAAAACTAATGTAGACGACCAACAAAAAGGTCAGTAAAGATATTTGTTTATTTTTCATATTGAACATATGTTATTTGTTGCTCATCGTTATGCATATCGCCATGAATTGTAATAGTAAGAAGGATTGGACTCTCATGGGCAGTCTGTGTACACTGTATAGAAATATGCGGCGTGCAGAGAGATCTTACGAGATTTCCTGTGTGGATCTCCTATATCATTTGACTTGCCCGTTTTATGGGGTTTTCTTCCTATGCCATCGTCATTATCCATCACATATAGGCGCTACACACTACAATCTGGATTTCAATCTCCTCCTTCAAAATACAGATTCGTATTAAGGTTTTATTTTATAAAATAAATATGTTTAATCAATCAAGTTGAGTATCGCAAAAATAAACAGAGAAGAGTGCTTTTGATGTTGTTAATTTAATTATTGTTTCAGCTCGGTCTACAAACAATGTACCGCGTCATTGTAAACAAATTGGAACTGATATAAACATAGTGAAACGTCACATTTGGTCGATTTTCAACAATGAAATATAGTTTGCTTATCAAAATATAGCTTAAACATATTTTATTGTCCAAATAATACACGAAAAAAGGATTGGACATAAGTTATACAACTAAGAATTGTCTTCTCCATTACACAATCGTCGTTTATTAATACCGCAAGGAAGAATAGTTGAATACAACGTCGTCAATTTTGCGGTTTCCATTTATTGAATAAACAAACAACCGATGATAGGCGAGATATAGCGAAATACCGCGAGATTCTTATCCTTCCTGCCATAAAAACTATTTGTACCACTTATTGGCACACCTGATTTATGAATAAAATTATACAGTACCAAATATAATTTGTGTAGCACAGGTCAACAAAGATATACATTTGTAATTAATACAAGTTTCTAGCAATTCTTAATTGTCGAAGATATTTTGCGCAATTCTAATTGTCAGTTCTAAGATTTCACAACTGCGAGCATACGATACAGAAGAGACATCACGTTGATTTTTCCTTGACAGTTTGACAATAAGTCAGTTTTAATATTCACACTTGAAATATGCATAGAAAAGAACTACCTTGATGCATAACAGTATATGTGGGGTTTATGTCAACGAGACAGCACTCCACCGACAAAAATAACCAAAAATACTTACAATAACTACAAACGAGGTTCCTCACTCAGGACAGTCACTTGAAAATGTAGCGGGACTTAACTAGTTTTAATGAGATCTCTACCAATTTTCAATTTCGATCAGTAGATTGACAAAACATACCTACAGGAACATACTATAGGGAAAGGTACAAAAAAAGCACTTTACTCTAAATCACGGTAGATAGATAAAAAAAAAAAGCTACAAACAAATCATATCGTATTAAAGCATGCTTGCAGTTACTGAAAAGCTAGCTCTATGAACTTTAATGTGTGCTCTATCAAAATTTAATAGAATAAACTATCTAAAACAATATGTAAAAAACATAAGAGGGTCATCATATCGAACTTATATATATACAAATTGTAAACTGACTCGGTGAAAAGTATCCCATTCCCGGCATGTGCAGATTTGCACTGGATATGGCAATAGATCGTGTCCATTTGCACTGGTGACCACTAAATGTCTTCCGTCTCTTTCTCAATGGGTTGCTTTCTTATTTATGTATACTCCAGATGTCCCCGTCTTTATATGTTGCATTTTGATCATTCAATGATACCGTTGCATCATTGTATGTATCTTCAACGTTCTGGTGTTGTTCTTCGTGTTACATTCATTGTCCATTGTTCCTCCTTATTTTGAAATCATACATTTTCTTGTAGACTATAATCAATATTAAGATGGGTTTTTTTTCTTAATGGACCTATTAATAGATCAATGACACGAGTTTTCCGATTAATTGAATGACACATTTAATCAGTTTGTACAGTCAATTATAACTTAAAGGTGCAGAAATTTGTTTTTAGTAGTTTTATGCCCTTTGACTGTTGTAGTGCTAACAAAATAAGTCATAAAGACTAATTGAAGTAAACAAAAGTTCAATCTATGCAAAACATTCCCACAGGACAAATATCCCAAGAAATCAAACCACAACAAATAAAGTAGAAACTGTTCATGAAATTGTAAGATGCTTTGAAGTCCTTTTAACATCTCGTGAACCTAAACAAGCTGTTACTTGTTTTGTAACTTCCATTTCCACAATTAACCACAGAAAAACGAGTGGATATCAAATTTCCAAGAACAAAAAAAGACTTTTAAAAACGAATGACTGAAATTAATAAGAAGTCTATGATAACCATAAAAATAGATGGTAATCTGATGACGGATAGATAAAACGGCAAAATGAATTAGATTCTACGTAGTCGGTGCTACGTCTTAAGAAAACACGATAGAACAAATGAAGAAAACAACATCTTCCAAACTAATTTCCAACAGAAATGTCTTAGCATGCAGCGCTGTTATGGATATTGATTTTTACAAGTATTGTAAGAACCATCACCCAAACACCCTCCATTCAGTTTTGTTTTGAAATAATTGTGAACAATTCGACCAAATAAATATTAAATTGACATTTAATATCGTTCAAACGGAAGCTTGATCAATTCTATCTTGCTTTCGTTTTACGTCAGAACCAGTAAATTAGATCTTTACATATTTACACTTCTTTAGATGGCTTAAATTCAGGGAAACGGCTTGCCGAACTCGATCTAAAAATGAGTTGAACTATCCAGAACATAGCCATTAAAATGAATAACTTTATAGTTAATTTGTGATTAAATATTTGGACGAAAATCGTGTTTTTGCGTACTAATTTGTATTAGTAAAAGGTCAATGATAAGTTCATATTGACATTAAAAGACCTTTGAACAAAAAAAGATATCAAGATCCCCGAGCCGGTGGGCGAGGGGATTTTATTAGCCCTTTATTTGGTCAATATGAATTTATCATTGAACTTTTACTGACTCAAGAAAAGTACAGAAAAAGCACTTGCATAAACCTTATTCCCCCAAAATGGACGAGTCTAAATAAGCTTCCCGGAAGAATCATGCTATCCAGTTACACAGATCTCGTTCGCTTCTGACTAATGAATGTTCTACACAAGAACTTTTGTTATGAGACAAATACTCAAAGACCAGACTATACTTAAACAGTTAGTAAATCTCTTTCAAAGATTAGTTTTTTCTATAACAGCTTGTTATACAAGATCTAATCAAACAGAACCAATTGTATATAAGGTTCTTCAGGATATTACGGTAAATGCTCATTAAGGTTTCAATTATGTACTTTGCCTAGGCTACGTGATATGTAAATGCAAAATGAGTAAAATTAAAATCAAACCGCAATAAATAAAATCGGTTTTAAACGGCCTAAATGTAACATCTTCAGTATGAAGTAATGTAGGTTTGAGATGCTCACTCAAAACGTATATAGTCGAGATATTTTGTCAAAATTGATCATAATTTTTTGATTGAAATACAATGTACTAAATCGACATGAAAACAAATATTTTAGTGATCAGTCATTCCCTTTACACGTCTAAATTAATCAAACACTCCTAGTTGTTTTCATCTTAATCGTTGAATTTGTCTTGGAATTACAATAAAATCTACATGACTAAACCGATGAGAACATAACCGTTGCACGGCTGGCATTCGGTTTATCGAGAAGAATGTTCGTTAAAGAATAAGTAACGGTGGTCAAGTATTTCGACTGGATCGTGAAAGATCTAGTATGGGATCGTGAAAGAAATCTTATCGAGAAGACACACGTAAGGTCAATAGATAATCTAATTTATTGAGTTAGAAGAACAAATTTTGAAAAAAGTAAAATTGTCTGTCAAAATGGTACAACATTATGATCAGTATCTGAGAAAATCAGAGTTTAAAAGATCACCGATGACATAAAAAATGTAAACAAACTTGATTTGTTTCACTATATGAATGTCTAAATTATTATTTTCTGAATAATCTCGTTCTATAGTAATGTTTCAAATGGCTCTCAAATTTTATTTGTAGTTGCTTTATCAAAAATTGGAGCAAAATGGAAATATTTATATAAATTTGATATTTATGATCGTGAGGGATCGGTACCAATTTTTTGTGATCGTAAAAAATATCGTGAAAGATTCGGTGTCGCTTACTTGTCATAGCACAAATCATTGAAAGTGTTAAAATCGTTTCGTAATTATATATACATTTATCATGTAATTGGTACAGCAATATACTGAACTTCCATGACTTGTTCCGGTTTACTTTTGTTGGGGAGCAAAACTATTAGGCTATAATGGTTCAATGTCATTTGGTCTGGTTTTTTAATAAGACCACGCCGACCAATCCGCCGTGCCCTTCACCAATAACTGTCTGTCTGTCCGTTGTCAATATTTTTATGCCGCATTATAAACCAAGATTGCCTCATCTGATATCAATATTTTTATGAATAGTCATGATCTGTAAGTGAAAGATAATTTTGTCGATTTTCTTAGTTAAAATGGGGGAGGAATTTTTGCAAAAAGTCATTCTTTTTGGGTAAAAAACATAAAAATTTGGAAATTTATATTTGAGCTAGAATTTTAATGGAAAATGATAATTGAATCCATAGGTCTCAAATTTGTGGCATGTGAAAATTAGGAGGGAAGTGTCGTAACAAATCTAAGTTTTTATTTAAAATAAACAAATTACGATTTTGATTTTGATCTTCATGTGCTAGGACTTCAACAACAGTTTACATTAGGGTATACTATGGAATTCTAGATTGATGCCCAGTGTCAAATTGTCGATAAAAAAGAAGTTTTTAATAAAAAAAAAACAAATTTAAGGAAAACTATTTCTGTTTTAGGACTTAGGACTTTAGGACAAAATTAAATGAGATATATTGTGCTCTTTTAAATTGATAATTGGTGTCCAATTTGTGGTAAAAAGTGAGCTTTTATTAAAACAAATCACAAAATTTGAGAATCATCTTTTTGTGTTATGATTTTAACGAAAATTTATTCTCGGTGTCAAAAATTATCAGTTGGCTGTCATTTTCGAAATGACCGTCAACATGTATAAACTTTTTCATGGAAGACATTTTGTATCTAAACAAAAGTTTAACAAATCCCGAAATAATTCATGATTTAAATTGTTGTGTTTCAACGTTTCAATGACACGCATTATCTAAATAGCGGCGGTTGAAACAATGAATGTCTTTATTGTATCAGATACGCCGAGCTATTATTTTTAAGGTTTTTTTTTAGCTAAAAAAGGTGTTAACAGTTCGCAGGATCACTACATCCGGACATATCATGTTGACTTAGAGTAAGATACTATACATGTAAAAATTTAACATTCGGGGGGATTTTATCTTGCACGAAACTATTTAATTTATCTGCTTGATATTAGTTGTAATATATTTATCCCATATTGTTGTAAAGTATGTGTTAAAGTTGTTTTCTATATCTTGTATATTATCATAGTCTTATTGCTGAAAGTCATGGTAGTTGGAATTTCATTTTGAACTTTAGGTTTTAAATCCTCATGTGGAAAAAAAACCATGTACTAGAGGGATATAAATAAATAAATAAATAATGAGTATAAGATATCACGCACTGTATCGACCCTCAACCAATATAATCCATCGAGCAGAGCTCTTTGAATTATAATGGTGTCTCGGGTTGATATGGATGTAATATTGAAAAAATCCCATATGATATTCTCTACATAGATATAAGAAGATGTGGTATGAGTGCTAATGAGACAACTCTCCATCCTAGTCACAATTTGTAAAAGTAAACCATTATAGGTAAAAGTACGGCCTTCAATACGGAGCCTTGGCTCACACCGAACAGCAAGCTATATAGGGGCCCCAAAAATGACGTGTAAAACCATTCAAACAGGAAAACCAACGGTCTAATCAATATAAAAAACGAGAAACGAGAAACACTTATGAACCACATCAACAAACGACAACCACTGAACATCAGGTTCCTGACTTCGACCAGCCTGCAAACAAATGCAGCGGGTTTAAACGTTTAAAGAACCTTCACCCTACCTGAAAAAATAGTGTAACATCACAACATAGAAAGACACACTATAAAATATCAATTGAAATGGCTTCATTTTCTTTTTATTTGGGGTCAGTACTATATCTATGTGCTATAATGCGATTTGACTATCGCCGTATCGGTACAACTATAAACTTTTATTAAACCTTATCAAATGCTCATTGCAAGCATATAATGAGGGGTGGAAGGGGGTACCCTTCTCCCTTCTCCCGCCCCCTATCTCCCACCTCCCACTTTTAGAATCTTTTTTTCTCTCCCACCTCCCTCAAAAGTGTCCATCCCCTCTATAATCACAAAAACAGAAACATAAAACTGATTTACACATAGTTACACATGTTTTCACAGAAGACAAACTTGTTGCAATTATACAATATGACATCCGTTTAGAGTATAGAATTAATCAGCTGTATAAAGAACGGGTGAGGGTCTCAACATGGGATTTTGGGTACAGTTGTGCAGCTGGGATTTAACCCCCCCCCCCCCCCCCATTCATATATTGAAATATTGTGAAATCCCTACCTATACATATATTTCACAGCGAAATCATAACCCATTCATATATTCAATAAGTGCAAAAGGTTCGATATGTGACCTTTTTTTTTACTATACTCTAGTGGGTAAAGATTATTAATTGTGACAGTGTAATAAAATTTGATCAATAACAAAACTTGTGTCAATAAGTTTCGGAGCAATGAATGTGGTTTTTAATTTGATAGATGCTTTTGTGCTTTTTTGTAAATAATTGTTTGTTTTGATATTGTAACACAGTGATGACTGCTGTACCCATATTTTGACTATTTTATTTATAATGTCTGTTTTGTTCACGCATCGTTGTAAATATAACGGAATTTGATGAGACTGTCGTACAAGTGAGAGGTTTAGCGCTATAAAACCAGGTTCAATCCATCATTTTCTACATTTGAAAATGCCTGTACCAAGTCAGGAATGTGACAGTTGTTGTCCATTCGTTTGATGTGTTTTGTCATTTGATTTTGCCATGTGATTAGGGACTTTCCGGTTGAATTTTCCTCGGAGTTCGGTAATTTAGTGATTTTACTTTTTTTCAGCAGATGTGGAAATTTTAATGACAAAGAGTTTTGGAAATTCAGTGAAGATCGTTGCACAACAAACTGAAAAATTATGACCCATTGATATATCACAATTGGTCAATTACTACCTATTGATATATTTCCTCGGTAAAATTGCACCCCATTGATATATTTGACGTCTCAAAAAAGGGACCCATTCCAGCGGCACATATGTATATAGAGTGAGAGACCCATATTCGCCGCATAATTCGTTCATTTCCACTTACATCCGACCTACATTCGAATATTTGGAACTTTTTATGAAGGTTTCAGAAATTTAACTATATGAAAAAAATTTTTGTTAAAGAAATTATCTTCAAAACATTGGTTAATTGTTCTAAAAACGAACGCAAACTCAAGAGGAAATCAAGTTGTTCGTGTACCATTTCGCCGCAATGTATGATATGACAATCCTCATTATCCTGGTATCATTATAAAAACGAATGTTTGCAATTACATGAATTAGCTTGAGAGATCATTCCTATACGATTTTTCTCGCAAATATTTACTTTAAGACTGTGCATGATTGCCATATAAATTTTACATAATTGCCAAAATCATTTAAAAACACCTGCGTATTTCTCAATATGTGCGAATAACCTTGGAAATGGGTTAAAGAGGAATATCAACAGTTGTAACATTACAAACAGCCTTTACCATCTATTTAGGCAAGTATTGGGTAAAGGCACACAAATTTTACAGAAAAAATAGCAAAACGTCGAAAATGTGTCCAAGGCGAATATGCGCCACCCACTCTACCTTCATATAGGAAGAGACTCCCCTCGTGGTATAAAGAGAGATAACTCAAATCTAATCTTAATGTCTAAGAACTTCACAATTATTAAATTCCTAAATAACATACTTAAGCATACAAATAAATCATGATGATTTTTTAAATTATTTTCTCCTTCTTTGTACTGTTTCAGAATTTAGTACTAGTGTTACGGTATAAAGCCAAATAGTACGAAATTACCTTATATTAAATAAAGCGTTTATTTAACAAAGACCATGCGTCTGTTTGACATAGATTGTTTACATCGCATACCATAGAAATCACAGAAAAATAGAAAAAAATGAACAAAAAATAGCATATTCTCATAATAATTCCAAGATTGTTTACATCGCATACCATAAAAATCAAAGAAAAATAGAAAAAAATGAACAAAAAATAGCATATTCTCATAATAATTCCAAGAACTATAGAAGTAAATGGACTAAAAGAGAAATAAACTACATAATCCAGGTAAATGCAATTTTATATGCATCTTCATTTACATCTACATAATCCAGGTAAATGCAATTTTGTATGCATCTTGATCTTCATTTACATCTGAATATTTTCAAAGGTTTATCGTAACCTTTTGGCAAATAATAAAATTGAGAATGGAAACGGGGAATGTGTCAAAGAGACAACCCGACCATAGAACAGACAACAGCAGAAGGTCACCAACAGGTCTTCAATGCAGCGAGAAATTCCCGCACCCGGAGGCTTCCTTCAGCTGGCCCCTAAACAAATATATATACTAGTTCAGTGATAATGAACGCCATACTAAACTCCAAATTGTACACAAGAAACTAAAATTAAAAATAATACAAGACTAACAAAGGCTAGAGGCTCCTGACTTGGGACAGGCGCAAAAATGCGGCGGGGTTAAACATGTTTATGAGATCTCAACCCTCCCCCTATACCTCTAGCCAATGTAGAAAAGTAAACGCATAACAATACGCACATTAAAATTCAGTTCAAGAGAAGTATGAGTCTGATGTCAGAAGATGTAACCAAAGAAAATTAACAAAATGACAATAATACATAAATAACAGACTACTAGCAGTTAACTGACATGCCAGCTCCAGACTTCAATTAAACTGATTGAAAGATTATGTCTTCATCGTATGAATATCAGGCACAATCCTTCCCGTTAGGGGTTTAGTATCATACCATCATAACATATATGAGAAGAACATAACCCGTGTCATGCCAACAACTGGTTTTTAAATAAATGTGTTTAGTGCCGATGCAAAGACCCTATAAGTGAATCAATATTAACGCCAAAATATGCATAATAGTATGGTTGTATATTTAAATGCATTTTAAGTTTTCCGAGGAATGCTGATAGATGTATCCCACTGTAGTGTGCATGTGGAGTGGACCCCAATGAACACAATAAACGTATTTACACTTTTGGTATTTAGCTATATTTTGCCTCCGAATGACCTTAGATCTACTCCGAATCACCTTTTGACGTCAGGCAACAATCACTTTTTAATTGTGACGTCAAATGTTTTGAATTATGATGTCAAAGTTTACGGGAACCTGTGATTTTACGTAATGGCAGACAAATTTGCATACAAGTGTAAATACGTCTATTACCAAAACAGTGCTTAGGTCGGAGTGGAACTGATCTGGGTACAGCAGTCTAAAGAAGGTCATTTTGCAAAGAATTCTGCTCAAACCAGTGTTAGAGGCCGTCTTAAACTTGCAGTGAGGTGAAAGGTTTTGTTTTGCTCCGTGTTAAAGGCCTCCCTAGGACTTTGAGATAAAGAACAGCAATAAAAGCACTGTTCTTTTGCTTTTTGTGTGTTTTTTGCTGTGCATGTACTGAATTGTGTCATGGATGGATACCCCATATCCTTTGTTTTTCTATTATGGAATGTTTTAAAATTTGGAAGTAAGCTTTTGCAAGGTCAAGAAATAGAATCTGAAAAAAAAGGTTGATTTTTTTGGATTTTTTGTCTAGCCTTCGACTTTAGTCGAAAAAGCGAGACATAGCGATCCTACATTCCGTCGGCGTCGTCGTCGTCGTTGTCGTCGGCGGCGTCCACAAATATTCACTCTGTGGTTAAAGTTTTTGAAATTTTAATAACTTTCTTAAACTATCCTGGATTTCTACCAAACTTGGACAGAAGCTTGTTTATGATCATAAGATAGTATCCAGAAGTAAATTTTGTAAAAATAAAATTCCATTTTTTCCGTATTTTACTTATAAATGGACTTAGTTTTTCTGCCGGGAAATATTACATTCACTCTGTGGTTAAAGTTTTTTAAATTTTAATAACTTTCTTAAACTATCCTGGGTTTCTACCAAACTTGGACAGAAGCTTGTTTATGATCATAAGATAGTATCCAGAAGTAAATTTTGTAAAAAAAAAAAATCCATTTTTTCCTTATTTTACTTTTAAATGGACTTAGATTTTCTGCCAGGAAACAACACATTCACTCTGTGGTTAAAGTTTTAAAAAATTTAATAACTTTCTTATACTATTTTGGATTTGTACCAAACTTGGACAGAAGCTTGTTTATGATCAAGAGCTAGTATCTAGAAGGAAATTTTGTAAAAAAATAAATCCATTTTTTCCGTATTTTACTTTTAAATGGACTTAGATTTTCTGCCAGGAAACAACACAATCACTCTGTGGTTAAAGTTTTTTAAATTTTAATAACTTTCTTATACTATTTTGGATTTGTACCAAACTTGGACAGAAGCTTGTTTATAATCAAATGCTAGTATCTAGAAAGAAATTTTGTTTTCTTCCAGTTAAAATTACATTCAGTCTGCAGTTAAAGTTTTTAAACATTTATTAGATTCATAAACTATCCTGGATTTTACCAAACTTGGACAGAAGCTTCTTACAATCAAAAGATAGTTTCAAGAGGAATATTTTTATTGATTTACTTCCTCATTTTTGTTGAGCCTGCGATTAACAGAAAAAGTAGGCGAGACACTGGGTTCCGCGGAACCCTTACGAATTTTTTAATGTAAAAGGACTAAGTATTTTAGCAATCAGCATTACACTTTTAGATCAACAGCAGCATATGCAAGCAAGACACAGGGTTCGACCTCTGTGTAACCCTTTACTTTCATGAGCAACACTAAGGGTGCCACTACTGGAGCAGAATCTGCTTACTTTTAAGGAGCCTCAGTAGGAGAGATTACGAACAATTAATTATACATTTGCTAGAATTGATAATAGAAATCCTTGATTTCCTTTTTTGTTTGATAATGCAAATTTTATAATTGGTAGGTAGAAACAAGATATGTCTGGATCTCTGTCTGTTGTGTCATTTGAGGGAGAACTCAATGCCATTGTACAAGAGGTAAGTTATTAATAATTAGACAAATATTTTTGGTTACATCCTATAAAAAAGTGCTATTTTAGTTTATATATAATGAATGCAGTAGTCAAGCCTTTTAGTCTAATAGTTCAATTAATGATTTGAGGTGGACAACACAGAATTTTGAAGAGAGAGTTTAGAGTTATCAAAAAAGAAATGTTTAGTTATGCTGTAAAAATCATCATTTAATTTCTTATTCTATCTAGATGTAAAATATTTGATTTGCAAACTTTATTTCTGTGAAGTATGAGTACTGTCAAAAACAAAACGAATGTTATAAATCTTATTACAAAGTAGAAAATGTAGTACATTTGTAGGTTTGGTTCAGGAAAGGCCCTTTCGGGCCTCAAATATTAAGTCCATTGTTGTAAAATGAAAAGTGCTTTAATTTAATGCATACATGTATATTCACTTACATGTATGTGAGAAAGTGAAATGTGAAGATTTTTGTCCTGATTTTCTTACAAAGCTTTGTCAGTTACACCCCAATTGGGTAGAACCACAGGCACTTGTCTCAGAATTTTTATTTTTATATTAAGGTGTATAGGAAATTTTTTTTCTGAGACAAGTGCCTGTGGGTAGAACATAGAGAATTTTGTGAAAGTTGACAACATCTTCTGGATTTCATCTACAATTAGGTCTAAAATAAAGTGCAGGTTTTACCAAACTGAATTTTCAACTCAGATAAAGTATTTGTCATAATTACTAACATAATTTTAAAAAGTCACTATATGTTTGACAAACATTTTTTTTAAATCTTTTTTATTGATGCATACACTCTGTTTGCGATCCCAAAAACCTATTGAAATTTGCATTGGAAGAAATTTAAGTTGTACATGTATGCTAATTATGCATGACATCATAAAAAGAACACTGATACACTCAACACTGTCACAGTAAACTTTCAAACAAAAATACTCATATCCTATCCATAGTTTTACAAGTTAAGAATTGACCAGTTTTTACTAGCTACTTTTGTTCATCAGATACTTTGTTGGCCATGGGAATTGATTGACAATGAGCTTGACCTTGTACAATTGTATTTTTCAGTACCTGGAGTTTGTGACATTTGACAAGACGTTGGTATCTTTCCAGAAAGAATGCGAAACAAAGCAGAAACCTATCACTACACAGAGTATAAAATCTAAATCAAACCAGAAATTACTGGCTATACAGGTATTCAGTTGTTATGGTAATACAAATCCTTGATTTAAACAGAAGGCATGTGCCTATACAGCTATTCTGTAGTCATGGTAAAAGAAATATAAGTATTTGTACTCAGATTCGGATAACAAAGTACTGGTTATACATTTAATTGGTTGTCATGGTAATTATACTAATAGAAACAACTAAATACTGAACACACTAGGTGATGCAGTAAAAAAAAACACTCTAAGCTTGCTGATGTTTAGGGATACACTGTCATACAAGGTAATTGGAGGCGATAATAATCTATTCTACAACCTCATCATAAATAGTCAAATGTAATTGGAGGAAGATTTCAGAGTGAATCATCTAAGATCACCAGCATTCACTAAAAATTCACCAGTAATAGTGATTTGTAATTGAATCACAGAATAAAGTCAAATTCAAACGAAAAATAAATAGGCAATACAGAAAACCAAAAAAAAAAATATATATAGTGCAATTTCTTTATTCATTTAGAATTAACTGTAATGATTACACAAAGGCAAATCTACACTAAACAAATTATTAAATTTCCAATAAACATGTTATTATGATTTTTGATTGTCCCTTTTGTGTCTTTGGGCCTGGTTGGCCAAGTGATCTAAATAGTTCATCTACAGTGGTTACTAGCCTTTGTACACTCAGGTTGTAAGTTCGAACCCTGTTAAGCCAAGGTTTGTTTGACTCAAATCTTAATCGCCTTGGATTGCAAGTTTTCATGCTGAATGCAATGGATTTTCTGGATACTCTGACTTCCACCACAAATAAAAAATGGCCCTCATTATATAGCCAAGTGTACTGAAATAGGCATTAAACACAAAAAAAAACCAATCACCATCTTCTGCTTCTTTTTTTGCTGGGCTGTTTTCTGCTCCTTGGTCGGGTTGTTGTCTCATTGACACATTCAATAATAGCATTTCATAACAAAAAAATCAAAATATTAAATTCTTCATCAAAATGAAACATATAGTTTTTCATTATTCAGGAATAGTTGATGCTATGTTAATAAAACAAAACCCCCAAAAAGAACGACCAAATCTACTCGATGATTATTTTTTATCCATTTGGAAGATTCCAAATAATGAAATTTTTTAAAGCTGTCATCTTTGAATTTGTTTTCACATGTTTTGTATGAACTTTTGTTTTTAGAATGAATTGATGCAAAATTTCCATAAAGGAAAGAGAGACAGATTTCTGAAGTTATGGAGTGAAAATTTGGCAGCCTCTGTCAAAGACCAGGACCCAGTGGCAAAGAAACTAGAATTTTATGTCAATATATATTTTGCTGTGTATCCAATAAAGTTTGCAAGAGGTCAGGTAAGATAATTTGTGTAACCATGTTAGTATATCCTTTTCAATATTGTTGTACAGATATATATGATATCTGGACCAGAATCAAAATGGTGGTAAAATATTTATAATTTTTGCTGTATTATCTGTAATGTTTTATACTGTGAATACATTTTTTTTGTTGATTGAAGAAAAATTGTAGTTTCTTGGATATTTGATTTTGAGGTTTTGCCAAAAATCAAATATAAACCAATAGTAAATTTGTACTTCGTTGAACTTTAAAATTTGTGGTTTCCCTTTACCCAGGAAATCCACAAAAACTAATATCCCATGAATAATAATTAATATTCAGTAATATGAAGGTAACAGCCATGTTGATTTTTCTTTATAGAGAGATGCTGACAGAGCTATGGGAGATTTTAAGAAGTACTTAGAAACCCGAGGTGCTACACTGAGTCAGACAACAGAGTTTTTACCATACTATGCTTTACCATTTGTACCCAATGCCAAGGGACATCCATCTTATAAAGAATTGTTCACAGTATGTACATACATCTTATAAAGAATTGTTCACAGTATGTACATACATTTTACAAAGAATTGTTCACAGTATGTACATCCATCGTATAAAGAATTGTTCACAGTATGTGTTTACATCGTATAAAGAATTGTTCACAGTATGTACATCCATCGTATAAAGAATTGTTCACAGTATGTACATACATCGTATAAAGAATTGTTCACAGTATGTACATACATCTTATAAAGAATTAATCACAGTATGTACATCCATCTTATAAAGAATTGTTCACAGCTTTTACATACATCTTATAAAGAATTGTTCACAGTTTGTACATACATTCTTTTCACAGAGGCAAGACAGAGTTAAATTCCTCAAGGAAATACAAGGGTGAAATAAAAAAGTTTATACGAAAAAAAGATGCATATTGAACCCCACAGTAAAAAAAAGACAAAATTTCTGTAACATATATAGCATTGGCAAATATAAGAACCAAAATTGAAATCCAGAGGTCAAATCATGAACAAGGGAAATCAAATGCAATCATACAAGTTAAAGATAATTCATTAACAGACATGTATACAAACAGCATACACAAAAAAAAGCTTTAAGCTCTCATAAGAGAGAGTGTTTGTACATAAATAAATGAAGCTTTGATTAAGTAGTGTTTTAGTACTTGCATGCACTCTGTAATGAAAAATTTTAAATGTTTAACAAGAAAAGCAACAAATATGCATGTACAGTACGCACAGAGAGTTTGTAATCGCCAGGGGCGGGTCCAGGTTAGGGCGTAATGGGCGTACGCCCCCCCTTTTCCAAAAAAAAAAAAAAAAAAAAAAAAAAAAAGACTATCGTAATCTGCTAATATTGTATTGAATATGGCAATTTTTCATATTCAACAATTAAACACATACTCTGATTTCTTTTTATACTGATTCCCCCATCCGATGTGTGATCTGTAAAATTTCGTTTCTCCGCCGTATTTGACTCTGCGATTAGTATCCATTGTTGTTGACGTGATATATAGTGAAATCGTCAAAGATGTCGACGTCAAAACAAAAGCGTCAAAAGACCTTTAAATTATCTCAAGGTGTCTTGGACACCTTTTTTAAACAACCAAAAAGGTAAGTAAATCTATACATGAAATGGTTGTTTTGTGTGACACTTCCTCAATGGTCATTATACATCTACCAGGGGGGGCACTCACTATGTATATGATACCAGGTATGTTCCTACAAACGGGGTTACATTTATAGCTAAATTATCTGAAATGGGGTTATGTTTTTTTCGCCTTGCCTTGGAAGGGGTCAGATTTGACTATATCTAGAACGGGGTATCATACGTTAGTACAAGTCTAAATTGAAAACAACGTTCAAACCTATGATTTAGGTGGATAAAAACCACAATTTTTATACGTGTCCATGCAAAACAAATTTCTTGGTAGAGGGGTCTAAATACAGCACAAACACGTCCACCCTGTGGTTTTAATATAATAACTCGAGAACGGCCGGATACATGTTTTTAACATTTGCACAGTTCAATGCAGTTGTTTAGTGTTATAAAATTAAATCCATTACATATGAGGGTTCGAAAAGGGGGTGCTCGCATAAAAAAAACCGGGAAATAAGACATAATTTCACGATGAACGTGAAATAATTTCCGTCATGAACGTTGCGCGAAAAATAAAGACTTTGATGTGAACCTTTTGACTTGTGACTGAGTCACTTTCTTCTTGTATACTAGTATATAAACTCTCTGTTTTACTTGATATTCCCGATTTAGTATACACATTTATGATATAAATGGTTTACGGCTTTTAAACAAAATTATAACAACCCCCCTTGTTTTTCTTGACGATCCCTGCCAAGTGTTTGAAATTTATTTGAAAAATACCGAGCACGAAAAATAAGCATTTGAAAATCACGATGCACGTTAAAATTAAATAAGCAGAACACGTTGAACGTGAATTAAAAAACGATCACGTTGCACAAAAATAACCCTTTACCACCCTCATATATGTTTCGTCAAATTTTGTGGCAGTAATTGGACTTTGATTTTTTACGGCGGATGGCCGTCATTTGGCTACGTGTATAGCAATGACATGAACTTTAACAAGAATGCAAAAATGGGGAAGTTCCGTAAAAATGTGTCAAGTGTATCATCCGTGTTTGTGTTATTCAAATTGTTCTTGCATTCTAGGCTGGTTTGCAAAGGGTCCATGCATCAAGGTGATATAGACGGCGGTGGACGACAATGTACATGCATTTCATTGGCTTTCATGTTGGATAATACTATTCCAAAGACTAGAGATGAAGTAGATAATATTCTTCTAAGAGGTACTGACTTGTACCATAAGGTTTGTTCTACCGATGGCTACATGCTAATAACAGAGTTTCCGGAGAATATTTGTATTGAAAACGAAAGTTACGCTATTACATTGAAAGATCCGATGAGTGGACTTGTGGAACAGGAAAGGGACAATTCTGACGCTTTAACATTTACTTTAGAGTCTGCAATACACCAATCATTATCACAGAGTGAAACCTCTTTCATTACACTTGGGAGTAACCCTGGTTCAACTATCGGTTTAAAAAAGGCTCAAGGGGTACTTTATTGTATTGATTCACACAGTCGCAATGACATGGGACTATGTGTTCCATCCGGTAAAGCTGTTGTACTGTCATTTGCTTCGTGTTCAAGTTTGATATCATATATCAAAGATTTAAACAAATCGATCACAGACCAAATCGCTGAATCACAGTTTGAGATAACACCCCTTATTAATTCTAAACTAAGAGTGGTCGACTCTGGCGTAGTTCGATTCGTCCGGGCGTCTAATTCACCAGTATCAACTGACTATGAGACTGAAATACCAAATATAGAACGTACTGCCCATGAAATGCCAGTTGAGGAAGAGTCTTCGTTCCACTCTGATAACGGAAGCAACAATGAAACTTCGTAGTTGGATGAGTCTTTTGTGTCCATCAATGAAAATAACGTTGAAACTACAGGTACTCGAAATGATGATTCATTTATGTCCTATAATGACAATAACGATGAAACTTCCGGTACTGGAGATGATGAGTCCTCTATCTTCACTAATGAACGAAACGAAGAAACTGCGGGAATTCAAGTTGACGATACCTCGGGATCGCGATTATCAGATGATATTGGAGTCATCGATGAACATACCCTATCGGATGATGTAAAATTCAGGATTTTGTCTAATCGGTGTCTGGAACGGGGCTTTAAATTTCCGTTCAAATTATATAAAGATAAAAGATGCAAAAGCGGTACTTTTAAAAGTTCTTGTTGTCGCGATTGGTTTGAGCAATTCCCATTCATAGCTTATTTAAAGTCGAAAGATGGGTTATATTGCCTTGCTTGTAAGTTTTTTCCGGACACATCCGGTTGCAGACCAAGATTGTTGGTTACAGAACCATTCAATAAATGGAAAGACGCCACTATGGATTTGAAAAAGCATGCACAGACTGGTTATCACGCTGACTCGGTGGTTTGATTGAACGGGTTTAAGAAATCGTGTGTCAATCAGTCGCTCAGAATCGACGTCAATCTGCAATCGAATAATGCCGCAATCATCGCTAAGAACCGCGATATCATCAGATCTATGCTTAAGTGTTTAGAGTTCTGTGGTAGGCGTGGAATGGCGCTTCGGGGACATCGGGATGATGATGCAGGCGATAGTAAGAACAAGGGTAATTTCAAAGAACTTATACAATTTAGAATAGAAGCGGGCGATACAACCCTAGAACAACATTTTGAAACGTGTTCAAAAGTAGCAACCTACACATCAAACACTTCTCAGAACGAGCTGTTAACTTGCATAAAGACATACATTCAGAAATCTATTGTGGAAGAAGTGAAGTCTCAGCCTTTTGGTGGATACTATGGAATCCAATGCGACGAGGTATCAGACACTAGCAATTGGGAACAATTAGGACTGGTTTTACGTTATGTCGTCGATGGAGTTCAAGTAGAACGCCTGCTAGAATTTATTTTGGCGGAGGAAACTACTGGCGAATCACTTTGTAATCTTATCGTTCAGTCCCTCACTAGTAATGGTTTGGACATCCAGTTATGTAGATCGCAGACTATGGATGAGGCAGGAAATATGTCCGGGAAAAATGCCAGGTGTGCCGCACGGTTGCCACGTATCTCTCCACGCGCAACGTATCATTATTGTGCTAGTCACAATCTAAGTTTAGTGCTGTGTAAAAGTTGTATGGTTACAGAAATCCATCTCATGCTAGATTCTCTCAAACAACTTGGGATATTTTTTAAATACTCCCCTAAAAGAAGCCGACGACTAGAAACGGCAGTAGAAGATGTTAACAACAATCGACAAGATAATAACAAAATTTCTAAATCAAAATTCAAAATCTTCTACGAAACTAGGTGGACAGAGAAACACGCCACACTCGACACATTCGCGACAATGTATGAGGCATTGGTAGGGTGTTTAGAAGCCATAAGCTACAATGAGGGACGTTCGTGGGACAGAAAGGCTATTACGGACGCTCATGGCCTTCTGTCCAAAATAACAGATAGTACATTTATTATGTGCTTCCATACAGTACACAACTTCCTTGGTTATGTACGTGGAGTAAGTTCTAAGCTTCAAGGCTCATCTTTGGACATTGTTGAAGGTTATAAAATGATCGGAGCTGTGAAACAGATCATCGAAGAAACCCGTAAAAATGAACAAGAGTTTGACTTAGTTTACAGTAAAGCGTCTGGCATGGCAGTAAAGGCTGGACTTGATGAGTTAAAAATGCCCCGTCGTTGTGCTAGACAGACACATCATAACAATGTACCCTCTACATCAGATAAAGAATACTTTAAACGGGCAATCTACTTACCTTATCTTGATGAGCTAATTCAACAACTTGATATGCGTTTTGGTCAAGAGGCTGTCTCTGTGGTTCGTGCCCGAGTTCACCTTATCTCCCAAGAGATGGAGAATGATATTTATGATTTTTACAATGCTGATATGCCTTAGCCCGAATCATTCAGGCAAGAGATGAGAATCTGGAAGTTGTTTTGGGAAAACCAACCGGAAAAACCAGAGTCAATTACATCAACCTTAACTGATGTAAGGGCATGCTTGACTTTATTTCCCAACATCATGAAAGTTCTCTTCTTACTTGCTTTGACAAGCGTCACGTCAAGCTCCACCGAAAGAGCTAACTCATCACTTAAGTTGATAAAGAATGATTTGAGAAGCACCATGAAGGAGGATCGTCTAAATGCTCTGCTTCTTCTATATGTTCACAGAGACATTCAACTCGATTATGATAAAATAATTGACGATTACGCCATGAGAAATCCGCGTAAAATGGTTCTATTGAATCCACTTTAGTCTAACCATTCATTGAAAATGAGAGTCCGTCAGTATTTCTGTGTTCATTTTAGGTTTTTCGTTCATAGTAACTAAGTGACATTGACCTACATTTGGCCATTAAGTTCAAGCACCATATTTATTTATGTACCATATACCGTATATGGTACATAAATAAATATGGTGTTTGAACTTCATGGCAAAATTACTTACCACCTATCGGAACTAGACAGTGACATGATTGCTTTATTTTAGTACTGTAGTATAATGACGTCAATTTTCATTTTAATCATGTATTCCACATTAAAGCCTACAATATTTAGAACGAAAGAACTTTTTCCTCAGTGTTTGTTTTTCTTGTATCATGTGTGTCGTTCAACGAAATCAGAACTTAATTTAAAATAGAGAGATATTTATCAGTCTGGCTACTTCATAATTTGATGCTTAATTGTTGAAATCCAGGAGCTTCTGAGCTTCCCCATGGACCCTTTACACAGGGCAACCGTAATTACGCCTCCCGTTCACAAAATCCTGGCCTAGGACTATTGAAATGTTAGGTAACGCCTTAACAATACCCTAGAATTTGGAATTTCTCGTTACTGGTCTACTGCTGTTAAGACCCATCCAATCGTTTTAATATACCATAGACAATTAATGGAGAGAATTTGGCAACCAAAATGTCAAATCCTGATACTTCAACTATTTAAAAATATACATGCTCCAAGTCAGGAACCGTTACATTAGTGCATTTCACTATTATTTTATGTTTTTTTGCAAAAAAAAGGTAAAAAAATTTTCGCCTCCCTCCGCTCGGCGAGTTATTTTATTCTACACCCCCTCTTTCAAATATCCTGTAAACGCCCCTGATCGCGAACTCCAATCACGGATTTCGGAGTGTAGTGGTGTCACACCGCGAATCACGGATTATACTCCCAATTTCCTCCAAAGATTCTCTCCCAACACCGCATGGCTGTTAATTGGTTTATTGCCCATCGGATGTACTGAAAATTAATGACGCGTGACAACATAATCGGATTAGCCAGATTTATTACCTTATTTTGTATTTTTATTATAGTCCGGTCAAAATGATGTTTTTACGGTAATTTGTCCAATCTAAACCCAAGAGTTAATTTATCGGATCAACAAGTGAACTCTGTTACTTTCAATTTATTTTGCAATGTAAAATATTATGTTTCACTACCTCGGTAGATTACCGACTTGAAATATTTGAACTCAGAAAAGAAACTGTAAAGTGACAACTCTGTTGAATGAAGGGAAAACGTTTTGTATGCAATGTGCCCTATATTCATAAAAACACAACACTGAGAGACATTCCCCGCCCAGACACAACACAATAATCACAACCTAATTTAATTATATGAAGAAAAAAAAATCATGTGTTGTTTATCTCTGTTATGATCTGTTATTGATCCTTTATTATTTAAAATAAAATTGGATGGGCGCAATCCGTATTTTACTGCTCGTTAAAATTCCTTGGCGAAATAAAAAAAAGAAGTATTTCAACAATTAATACTATAGAATATTTAAATAAAATTATATCGTGTTCTACAAGAAAGAAATATGTGAAAAAAATGTGGATCGGATTTTTACGATCTACACATTTTCACAGAGGATCTCTACCATTGCCCAACAGGAACTGAACGACATGCATCCTGTTTTCATCTACCATTTATGTATATTGTTGACCATGGACGTATAAATAATGTCCAGGTTTATGTCCTGTGTTGACTGAGAAACGTAAAATTAAAAGGCTGGTGTTCGTTTATTCAGAAAAGGATTCTATTTTAGATTCCGGTTAATCAATTGTAAAAGGACCTTCTAGAGCCTCAATCTTAAGGCATACAAATGTCATGAATTTTCCCACGGTCATCCAGAAAGGTCACCTGAGTTTACCGTTACGTGATAATATTTCCCACCAAATAAAAATCTCGTGGACAAAATTGATGTCACTATTTTTAGCATTCAATATTGTGAGCGAAGTCAAGTTCAAAGTTCAACCACGGACTGTTGATCACTGAGATGTGTATCGTCTTCCCACGGCAATTAATTTCTTTTAAAAAATTTAAAAATCACTGTCCTTTATACAACACACAAGTTTACATTCATTGTGCGTAAATGAATATTATGCAACGAGGAGTTGATGCAGCTATAGAAGTATTCCTGTGGTAGCCGAAATGTAATTATTTATCCTAAAGTAATGCCAACAAATCGTAAAGAGAAAATGCTGTAGACTTATTAAGCATAAGAATGGTGAATAGTATTTTCTTTTTTACTTGCATATACAAATTTTGAGACACATAATTTTCTTTAAACTGCTCACTTTTATATTCAGCGTTAGTTTCTGTTTATTTTTACGCAAGTATGTCTCTTTTCGTAAATAAAATAATTTACCGATGAACTTAAACAAGGTCAAAATCAAGTATAGTTTTTGTTATAAAACTTTAATGCAATTGAAAGAATTAACAACAATATTCTGCTTTTAAATCTTTAATTTGTTTCAAGCAATTATGTAATCGTAAAATGAAAATGGCGTGGACTTATTAGCATAACGAATAGTGAATAATATTTTCTTTTTTACTTGTATACAAAACTTTGAGACATGTAATTTTCCTTTAAACTGCCCACATTTATTCAGCGTAAGTCTCCGTTTATTTTTACACAAGTATATCTCTTTTGTAAATGAAATATTAATTTACTGACCAGAAAAAAAACGAGGTAAAAATCAAATATAGTTTATTTTAATAAAACTATTTTTAAATGTACAGTGTAATTGAAAGAATTAACAACAACGTTTTGCTTTTAAATCTTTTATTTGTTTCAAGCAATCAGAAATATAACCTGATTATCAATAGACAGGAAATACAATTGTTTAATTACATAAGTAATCTCGCATACCTTGACTGTCGCGTGCCGGTATAGATCAGAAGGATTAGGGCAATTAATTACCTGGTGTGACACCGCGTCACACCGGACTGGGAGAGATGTCGCTAATACAATAAACAAAAGCTAGCGAATTTACGCGGAAGTCGGAGGGAATACTCCCAAATTTCTCCGAGAATTTAGGGAGGGATGTTGGAGTTTCCTGGTGTCACACCAAGAAAAAACTTGGTGTTCAGAGTTTGGGAAGCCTTTCGCGAAACTTGTACTGTACTTTCCAAAAAACACTAGTGATACTTTGAAGTCATAATTACTATTATTTTATATTCATTATTGATGAAGTCCTCAGTGTCCATGTCGTGTTATGTCAACATGAATACAGGCATATAAGTGAATCTAATAGAGACAAACTGGATGACATATTAGGCCAAATAAGCCCTGATGAGAGTTACAAGTCCTCTGTTATCCCTGATATTGCAGCCACAAGCTTATATATTATGATATTTTACAGGGGACAAGATTCACCATTATTAATGCAGTTACCATGTATTAAAAGTATCGCCTTGGTGATCTCCTGGTAGCATGTTTGTCTCAAGTGCAAGAGTTAAAGGTATCAAACCTCGGTTGAGTCAGACCAAAGACTTTAAAATTGTTATTTGCTGCTTCTCCACTAAGCATGCTGCATTTAGGAGTAAGATATCTAGAGCAAAGACTGGTCGGCTTAGCTTCAGATAAATGTGTTCATGTAGGGTGATCAGGGCTTCCAAAATTTCCTGACGACAGCCGGACATTTTTCAAAGAAATATTTTTGACGGTCAATGATCAGCTGGATACTTAAATGTAACTGAGAGGATGCATAAATTGATATATGTGTCTAAATAATTAGTAGTGTTATATGCAATAAAATTATTTATAACTGTTTTGTTTTCTTCATTCTAAAAATAAATAAAATATTATCCTCGGTATTGTGTCATTTTTCTGTGTATCGTAATACAGTAACCATCATTGCATCAATCAGCTTCAGTACCTGACTGTTCTCATGTTTTTGTTTCTGTTTATATAATCTATCTTCTCTCTGTGAGTACTTAACACTTTGTAAATTAAGGCCATCTTATTTGAAACTGTTGATGTTGGCTTTAATTGCAGTACAACTTGATCATCAATACACGTGATACTTTTCTTTTTGTGTATTGATTACCTGACCACGTGACTTTTACAACTGATGCGGTATTTATAGATAACATTGAGGAGGCCCGATGAAGGATATTGTTTTAAACCGTGTAAAATCTACTGAACAGTGATAACATTTTTCTTTGTACAATTTCCCAACCTGATTTAGAAAATAAGGAATAAATAAAAACATACTCAGTTGATAAATAATTTAATGAATAACAACATGATATTTTATGTAAGCATATAACAACAATAAAATGTCAGAAGAGCACAATGCTGACAAACACACGCAATAAATATTACAATGAGCACATTGAAAAGAAGCACAGATCACAGCACAAGATTAGAGTTCATTTAGTCTAATTAAAGATTTTACATTCATGAGCTTGCTAAATGCATTGTTCTGATAAACATGGCGGTTACGAACGGATTGCCATTTGCGGATAGCAGGAACAGGGTCAAAGTCTTTAACATCTACACCTACTAAGCTTATCCTCATAAGTTGATCTAAAGCGTCAATACCTAGACTACACCTTAGTCGATCATAGTTCCCACGGCGGGACTTAACTTTACGTCGGACATCACCTCTTTCTCTATAACATCGGAAATTGTCTGAATAAATTCGGAGCAGGCATTGTTCTCTTGATATAATTTAGAAGTGATCACGGCACCATTTAACTTAGTTAAATCATTTATTGACTGAAATTTGTCCATTGGTTTTTCCTATATATTTTAGTAAATTTTCCCCTTGAGAGTACCCCAGTATTTAACACGATGTACAGTGTTAAATAAAATAATATATATCATACTTATTCATTTATAAATATCCTTATTTGAAGAATAACTTTTAAATATCAGGATACTTTTAAAACTGAATGCTCATATAAAATAATATCTATAAAGCGTAATTAAATAGGATGTTGTTCCATACACACTTACATGTTTGACCTCGTTTACCGGATTACCTTTATGTACATTGTTATGCATCATTAATTCTATTGATAAAGATAAGCTAAGGACACCTCATCAAAGGTAACAAACCTGTAATCAGTGAATGATTTATGGCTTCAATATAACTTATTGAAGGGATAATTGTTTGACAGCTTGTTGTTATTTAAATAAAAGAAAACGTGTTTTTTCTACTTTTTATTGATGTACACAAGCTAAAGACCAAGCCGTACATTTATGTACCCAGAGTATTAGACTAACTGAGACACTTCAAAGTATCTGAAATATGCTGCTTCTGTTTTATTAAACCCAATTATGACCGAAATATCTTTGTGAAATAGATTGCCACAATTATAAACTAAAATGCCCAAACGGACATGCCCAAAGCCCCAAACGGACATTTTTATCGATCGATAGTTGGTAAAAATTGAAATGACCGTTTCATGAAAATGCCTTGAATAACAAAATGTGGCACACCAATTCTATTTGACCGTTTGAGGCTGAGAGCAGCCGGTCTTTTTATGAAAGTTTCGGTCAAGTCCGGAATATATGACCGTTTTGGAAGCCCTGAGGGTGATATGTCTTCATGTGGAGTGTTAACTTATTAAAATACCACATTAAAAATCAGGCTTTGAGTGTCTGTCTAGTAGAAAGCAGGGTTTATATTAATCTCATATTATCATGTTCATGTCCTGAATATGCATTTAATTTGCCACTGGACATTAAACAGCTATGATTTATAAGCTAATATTTTGACATCTATTTCCAGGACACATGGGTAAAGGATTTAGAGTTAAGACTGGAAAAGTTCCTGACATTAACTCTGAAGTCAACACCACAACCAAAACTGTTCGATCTTTATGTATCCTTTTAAAAAAAGATAATAGCATTATTTTTTAGTCATAGAATGGATCTTACCATACCTTCTTCTTTGACAATTATACAGAACAGATATTGTGTGAAACAATTTACAGCTGCTTT